>NW_024062980.1:8647528-10052556 GCF_006381635.1 Hibiscus syriacus | reverse complement strand
TGGTTTCTCCCTTATCATCTCAAATCACTTTGGTCTTATCTGAACACACAACTATCTCAGATGCAAAGGATCTTGAATACCCCCATTTGGTTCAATTGGACTAAAATCATGTTAATTCAATGCCTAATCTTAAATACCCCTGATTGTTGGGTAATGGGATCTCTCAATAAATCTGAATCTAGAATTATTATGCATAAAGGTTCCTGAACACTTTTCTGATGTACATGAATCATAGTGGGATTCTAAAGTATAAACCTTAAATGTCTAACTAGATCAGTTAGTAATCGATTCAGTTGAATAAGACCTCGTTCCTGAAATCCGATCAAATTACATCAGTTTCATGTTATCCATTCTGATAACTACCTAGTGTCTCAAAGAAATACTTGGATCTCTAGTGTGTTCCATATGTACTACATGATGGTTTTATATATTTTGAAATGAGTTTTAATGAAAGTATTGATTTGCTGGTTTATAAATCATGGAAACATGGTATATGATATCTGATTTCAATTTTCATCGAAAACTATGAATTGTTCATGATTTATGGAATCATGAAATTTAATGGTTTTTGAATTATGGTACCTGAAATGTTATCGGGTTTCCTGTTTTCACTGGAAAATATGAATTGTTCCTGATTTATGGAATCATGAAATTTACTAGTTTATGAACTATGGTTTTCTGTTTTCACGTGTTATACCCAAGCTGTTCTATTGGGGCATTATCTGGGTAGACTGGAGTATGGAGGTACAACTCTGATATAGCTGGTAAATCCTTACGGACTTAAGGTGACCCTTGGGTAGGATCTCAGGCCCCAAGGCATTCCCTTAAGTTAATCATGGTACTAGTTATGGCGTACAGGTGGAGGGTAGTTATATGGTTTACTTCATGGTTACACTTATGAGATTTACTGGATCACGATCCAGATATTACAAATTATGGTTAAAACTGCTTTCTACTAGATTTTTATATGAATATGATTCTGGAGTATGAAGGCACAACCCTGATCCAGCTGGTAAGACCTTACGGTACAAAGGATACCCTTGGGTAGGCCCATTGGGCCCAAGGCATATCTTAGGATGGCTCCATTTGTTGTGTGCTTAGGGTAAGCCCATGGACGCAGCTCTCGGAACTGCATAATTAAGTTTGGTTGGAGGGTCCCGTTATGGTTTTAAAAGATTTATATATTTTCATTGGTTTTAATTGTAACACATTAGACATCATATTCGACCCCCTGAAAATGTGATACTATGAATACTTCATATGAACTATGATCTTTATGGCTTTTACTCAATGAACTACCAGTAGAACCCCAGATTATCCCGAAAACTGGTATACGCCAGATTCAATAAGGAAATTATATGGCTTTTCATTTATTTGCATGTCCTGTAGCATCAACTGGTAGTATTGTATTACTGAGCTTCCCAAAGCTCACTCTGTTACTCACCTTTGCAGGTTAGAAGAATCGTACCAGTGCCTCTATCAACATCAGTAAGGGAGTTCTTCCAGCGTTGCTTGCAGAGTATGGTACATATGATTAGGGGGCATGTAGATTGTATTTTATTTTATAGCTGAATCTGAAAACCTGTTTTATTTCCGAATAGTGATAAATCATTTTATGAGTTTACTTGTTTTATTTTAAATTTTCCGCTATTTTTACGGTGGGTCACTCCGGTGGCCCTAATATGACACCTAAGATCGAATCAGGTCACCCGCATTGGTTTGGGGGTGTTACATCCATGGTATCGATACTTCCCTTTGTTAGTAGCGATACCTTATGAGTATCGATACCCCTTGCATCGGTACCGATACTTCCTTCCTATTTCTACCTATTTTCACGTATAGTATCAGTACTGTTCTATCAGTACCGATACCATTGCCCAGAATTACCATTTTTTAGCTCGAATTTCACTTAGTTTTCCCTTCTAATCTTATACTTTTACCTCCAATAATACTATTTAACTCTTCTTTACTTAACCCAACTAACTTTACTTCATTTTGTCACCTTTAACATCTAACATCTTAATAGAACATCTCAACTCAAGAATCATACCATTTTTCTAAACATGTTTTTAATCATATCTTATGCTTCTAATATCTTGTTCAATCCTTTGACAAGTAAATTTTACTAATAAACCTCAATAAAAACACATATATCAACATGTCATTTAAAAACCCATTTCTTTAAATCTCTTATAAAACATCCACCACTTAGTTTTAATCTTCTTTAATCATTCCTTAAGCTCACATATCACTTAATGTTACCACATAACCCACAATTTAAAGAAAGAACTAGCTAATGGAACTTTACCTGATACCATGGAGGAGAGCACTACTCACGTGAAGGGGAATAAGAATAAAAATGATTTACTTTCCTATTTTCCCTATTTAAAATCCCTAATAAGGATATATTTTTAAATTCATTCACCCTCTTAAAAGACCAAAGTGCCCTCTTAATTTATCTATTGATACAAATTAGTCTAAACACTATTTCAAATCATTTTCTCATCTTTTACCCTTATTCAAATAAATCTTAAGTTTTCAAATCTTTTCAATAGCACTGATTTGATATTTGGGGTATTACACAATCAAGGTACCTTGCATTGCATTGCATATCATAACATATAGTTTAGTTTATTATTTATTTTGTTTTTATGGATTGAGGACATTGCATCCTTCAAGTTTGAAGAAGGTAGTGTTCAAAGTTAGCATTTGCATTCATGGTAGTCAATAGTTTTTGTTATAACATATTTTTGTGATTTTTAGAGAGTTAGTGGCTGAATTGAGGGTGCCCGATGATGATAATATTTTTTTATGGCTATCAGGAACTGAATGTATTGACTTTGAAGTTGGATAGGATTTGTTTTAGGACTTGGTTGTTTGTGCTTTAAATTGCTACACGATTGTATACTCTCTATGCTTATGAATGTTAGAAATTTTTTTTAGGAAGAAAACTTGTATACCTTAGTATATCTTAATGTGAATGAACTTAAATGCTTAATTTAAACTCCCCTATGCTTGTTAATTATGGTTAATTACGAAAAAATGCTTTATCATAACTATAGAGAGACACTCCTATAAGCTACAACATTTCTTGGAAACCCCCTTGAATAAATGACAACTGGATGCATATGAGTGAATGAAAGTAATCACCGGATGACTTTTCCTGACTAGCTCAGGGATGTAATGTTTTCTCCAATTCATCTAGAGTGTGGGATGGTAGTTATTATAGGTTGACTCCCCTCGTAGTAGTGCTTAAAAAATCAATTTTCATGAAATTAGAGCAATGTATTTGTGCTTCAAATTTGAACATATGCTATGGCAGAATAGTATACTTCATTAGAATTTTTTTAACTTGACTAAGCATAGAATGGATACAATTATGTACACACACTGCAAAAGACCTTGTCCTAAGATAGTAATCTTAACATCTCAACTTTTCTAGCTTGTTGAAGCCAATACATTTCTGAGGGCTGAAATTTATACCATGTAACTATCTTGATCCCAAATTTTTTATAGCATTTTTCTGTTGATTAATATTCATTGCTTGAGGACACGTAATTGCTAAAGTTTAAGGGTGATAACCCCGTGAAAAGACTATGTTTTGTGCCTTTTCACTTAGGTTATTGATTATCTTAAGTTTTGTTTAGGTTCATATAGATGCAATTAGGATCATATCATTGCATATGGTGGAGTTGTTATACTACAACATCTTATTTTGTAAACTGGTGTTGCTTAATGGGGAAGGTTGTGCTTGTCTATGGATGTGTAGGTGATTGAAAGCAAATGAGAGCAAGGAGATTTGCTTGAAACTTTAAAAAATAGTGTGTTTAGAAGTTTCAATACTTTCACAATAGTTTTAAAACTTTCATAAAAGTTTCAAAACTTCCCCCAAAGTTTTGAAACTTCATGTGCGTGTGGCCTTAATTTCATTTTTTATAGCTTCAAATGGCTATAATTCATACCCAATGGTGATAAACGACTAGTAGCTCATTCCACACAATAAAAACACTTCAAGGACATTTGAAAAAGGTTACTACACTATCCAAGCTTAAAGATCAAGAGAAAATAGTCTTTATTATTATTTTTCCATTCCCTCTTGTATATAGTGTATTGAGCCTTATTGAATATCGTTGTATTCATTATTTATGAGCTTAAATCTTTATAAACACTTACCTATTAATGTATTCTTGTTTACCCAAATCAAACCTTGTAAAAGAGGGAGTGGTTCTAGTTTAGCCTTAGAAAAACTAGAGTGATTCTATATTAGCCATTGAAAAGATAGAGTTGTAATGATACACCTTATCCTTAAAGGTAAAAACAAATTAGAGAATTTGTTGAAATCCTTAGTAGTGGAAAGCTAAGGTAGTGGATGTAGACTTTGGTTGAGAAAGTCGAACCACTATAAATTGATTTGTTCCAAAAGTTTTATTTTTTTGTTCAAGTTTACACCTAACAGTATCAAAGCCAATTCACCCCCTCTTGGAGATTTTCAATTTATTGATCGAGCCTAACATGTTCGTTTAAAGTTAAACAAAAAATGTTATTTTGAGGATCATGATTATAAATTTTCAACTACTGACGAGATTATACCTTTCTTATCTCATCCCTAACCAAGAAGTATAATCTCTTGATTTTTCACTTAAAAATATTTTGCTATCACCGAAAGACACAAACCTGATAATACCTTTTGTTGAGACACCAAAATTTTGTACGTACATTTTTATGAGAAAACATCCTTAACATGGTAATGCCCTTTCTAAAAAGATGAACTTCAGTTCACACCATTATTTAATTAAACCTAAAGACAACTTTCTTATGTAATAATAAAATCCAGTTGACGTCAAACAAGAAGACAATATGAGGCATCCTGTGCCAAACTTAGTATCTCAAGACTCATGTCCTTTTACCCAACCTAAGGTACCCAAGATAAGACTCGGGTCACTTAGAATAGAAATGTTCATCAAGTAAAGTCCTCATTGACTAGTACCTAAGATGCCTCTGAGGTCACTTAGCATTAGAGCTTACATCCTGCTAGTATAATCTTTAAGAGTATTGGAATATCTTCTGGGTCACTTACCATCGGAGCCTACGTCCAACTAGCATTTTAAGTGTGAAACCACTGAGTTAGACATATTTAGATAATACTTTCATCCAAGGGATTATCGTGCATGCATATGTAATTTGGGTGTCCTTGTTATTTCTCGAGCGTCATACAAAGGCTAGTTTTATGAAAAATTAGTTCATACATTTCTCAAGCTTTTACCGAATTCATTTATTATTCTCACTTATAGGTTTATTAGGGTAGTTCTAGTGATCCTAGACCCCTTTCCAATCCCTTACACCAAAACTTGGTTTCTTGCCTAATTTAGTACGAGGGTACCGATACTACCTTCCACTATCGGTACCTACCCTTGGTACTGATACCAAAGTTGGTTACTGAAATTTGAGAAAACCTGAGAATATCAATACCCTATTGGGAGTATAGATACCTGCCTGATTATCAATACCAAAATTAGGTTCAATGTTTGGGAAATTAAATTCAGTACCATACCCCTACTTATGTTTAATGTTTGGGAAATTAAATTCAGTACCATACCCTTACTTTTGCACTAGGATATCAATACCAGCCTGGTTATCAATACCAAAACTAGGTTCAATGTTTAGGAAATTAAATTCAGTACCATACCCCTACTTATGGTATAGATACCCTTGATGTATATAGTATCATTACTCCTTGAGTATTGATACCAAAATTAGCTACTGGAATCTGAATTCCAAATACGGTACTATATTGTATGCTTGAGTATTGATACCCAAGGAACAATATTGAAACATATGAATAGGGTATCGATACCAATTAAAAACTCATTGTTTTACATATATGAAAAACAATATCGGTACTATTAATCTAGTATCGATACCCAAACCTTGAAATGCTTTATTTTAAGTATGAAAATGACACCCAACTCTACCCATTTTTCTATGTAAGGCCCTTAGACTTTATGTGAAGCTTAGGTAAGTTGAAAGGGGTCATAAAAGGTCATTTTATGCATTAATAACAACAAAATCATTCAAAACCATGTTCAACCCAAAATGCACCTATATGTTTCATACTCTAAGGCAAGCTTAGCATTTACATGTAATGATCTACAAACGGTATAGAGGAGTTAGAAGTGTGTTAGATTTCTCTTAAGCTGTAGAAAACACTCCAAGCTCACCCGTGAACAATCTTGAAGAAGAGGGGCTGGATGGAAGCTTCAAGGATGGAGATTTCACTACATACCTTAGGATTTTGAAATAGGGGATATGATTACAAAGCTTCCACCTTTGATGATACCAGACCCTTAAAGGAATAGGGAAGACAAAAGAAAAGAAGGATGTCATGACGACTTTTGGGTTCGAACTTCATGATGATTTATGAAATGTTTGTGAAAAGATGGGGGTCGCCACCAATCATTTTTAAGGTGAGATTGAAACATCTAAAATTAGGTAATTCTAATAAAACATTTTATTTTATAAAAAAAATAAAGTTTTGGTCTGCATATTCAAAAATTGGGTTCGAGAGTCAGTTACACATGGGGAAGGATTAACATAGTCACTACACCCAAAAATTGGTACCTAGTAGATTACTTTATATTTTGAAAATGGGAATTTTTAGTTCAAGTTTTTATTTATTCAAAATCAATTATGTATACATATTTGAAAAAAGGATGTTGATTTACCAAGACCAATAATGACCACCCCGGGCACAAACGGAAGTTTCATTACCGATCCCAATAAATAAACATTGCTTTAATAATTTATTTTTAAAAATGTGATGTAGCGTTTTGAAAAAGATGTCGATTTTCTTCGGGGACTAATAGTGGTCACCTCTAGACAAAAACAGAAAATACACTACCAATCCCCTAATAAATGAGCATTGCCTTGTTTTGAAATCGATTCATGCAATCAAACAATCAATTATTAAGTCTAATTATACTAAGTAATTAATTAAGGCTTCCATGTAACTATAGTGCTCAATTGGGAATTTTAAAAAACCTAGAGGACTAAACCTAAAATTGAATAATTAAAATGGAACATCAGGCATAAATGCGAGGACCAAATAAAAATTCTCCTAATTTTAAGGACTAAAATGAAATTAAATAAAAAATATAGGCTCTAATATTAATCCTAAATAAATCTTATTATTATTTTTAACACAAATAATTAAAATAGAACCCCAAGCTAAGCGGAGACTATTTAAGAAACTCTCTTTATTAATCTAAGTGAGGACCTTAAAAAGAACTAAAGGTTTAATCTAAATTAAGTCATTTAATCTTAAGACTAAAATCAAGTTATCAAGATTCAAGCCTAAAATTTAACATGCATAAAGACTCGATTATAAAATTTAGAAACGAAGGTCAAAAGCACACGAAACTGAAGTAAATGGCAATAGATGAAAAATAGGAGAAATTGCAACCAAATTAAGAGGTGAAGGAAATAAAAATTAAGAGATTAAGGATGAAAATAATCTACCGTAATTAATTGAATTAAAGAAGGAAAAAAGTAAAAAAAAAAAAACAACAACAACAACAACATAAGGGAACAGTTTGTACGGTCATAAGTAAAATAATGAGGAAAAGGTAAGCTATAATTTAAAGCGAATTAACATGGAAAAGGTAAGTAAATTACATTAAACTTAATTTAAATGAGGACTCATAATAAAATTAAGTAAATTAAAGGAAATGATTATGCTAATTGATGTGATTAGATAAAATTGAATATTATTTCATTAGATAGGAGGATATTGTATGATTTTTAAAAAATATTAGTTGTCGGTGTAAATAATCTAGATCATTGGATGTAGGAAGACTCAACTATAAATATATGTCTTTTCCATCTCATTAACAAAATGAAAATAAGAGAAAAGAGAGAGGAAAAAAAGGAAAAAGGGAAAAGAGAGAAAAAGGTGTAAAGTTGAGGGAAATTCTTGTAAGAAGATTGCTCAAGAAAAGCAGTAAAAGTTTTTTTTTTATTTTTCTCATGTTCTTTCTCCTTGCATGCTAGTACTTCTACGTCCGCTTGACCCTTCTTCATTATTTTGAAAACTCATTGAGAGAGGAGGTCGTTGAACAAGAGGAGAAGATCTTGCTTAGATCTAGCTCACCTCGAGGTTCTCCAACTGAAACATTTATGGGGTCTACATATTTTTATACGGGTACAAAATAATTACAAACATCATTCATATTATTATTTTTTAAGTTTATTTTTTTTATACTTCTCATACTTTCATTTTCAATTTATTAGTTTTTTTTTCAATTTCATTTTAAGTTTCCTTTTAAATTTGATTCCCAATTAATTGCTTCTTAATATTGTTATTTTGTTTTTATTTTCACTACGACTGAGTACGTTATGTTCTCATGACATTTAGTTCAACCTTTTCATTTAGTTTGATTTTTTTGTCATAGATTTTCTTAGATTTTCTTACTTTTTATTTTTAATTTGCTTGATGCGGCTACCTACCCTTTTCTTTTGTTTTTTATTTACTTTTAAATTTTTGGATTTTCTTTACTTTTATTTAATATAAAAAATATTTTTTTATTTTAATTCAATTTTGTTTTATTCATATACTTTTTAAATCATTTTATTTATATTTCATTTTCATATTTATTGTAGGTGCCTTTTAAGTTTCGTGCATTCATATCTACTTCTAATGTTAATTTCATTTATTTGATATATTTTTCTTTTATATTGGTACCTGTGATCTTTTTGTCTCCCTTTTACATATTAGACCCAATTTTTTTTTTTACAATCCTAATTTACTTTATTTTACAGTAATGAAAACTCAAAGGTAAGTAATTTGGATCTTTTCTTTAAATTTTGGCACAAATTTTAATTTTCTCTATTAAGACAGCTCGCAACTTTGTTGGTGTCGAAAGGGAAATTTGGGGTACTTATCCTTCCTGGCATGTAATTGACTCTCGAACCCTTCCAAGTGAATCTCTGGTAAGCGATAGATCTGTTAAAAATTGAATCTTAGGTATTCCACTTTACCTAATCCAAAAAAGTTTTGTGGAGACTCCATTATTCACTTTAAGTCAATATTCGATTTAGGGCAATCATTAGAACCATTATGACAAATTGACAACTCCACTGGGACATTTAGAGAATCATGCCATAATCAGTTATTGATTTTCTAAAAAATTATAAGGTTGTCTTTATTTATTTTTTAGATTCTTTTAATTTAACTTCGAGATTTTGTTACTTATTGTAAATGTAATGATGTGTGCTTTAAGTGGTTTTCAGATTTTTTGAAAGAAAAAATGTGTATGGCTATTCATAAGCTCTATACATGAGATTCATCCCTATTAAGTGGGGTGAAAGTGAGGCTTTTGTGAGAATTTATTCTCTATTTTAGGCCTAGCAAGTAACCTTTGGGGTCCATATACTTTATATCGTTGTGGGAATTTTTTTATGTGTCAGACATAAGAGAATGTATCCTCTCGAGTTTATCTCGATCCATATAAGCATGTGATGAGTTTATGATTGAGGTTTTCGTATGCCCAAGGGGGCATTGACAAGGAGAAACCGGGTACCTTTTAGAAAGAAATTGTGTTGCTATAAAATTTGAGTCCACTCCAAAACAATGTTGAAACCCTAGAAACGCTTGCATTTCTTCCCTTTACTTTCGATTATTCAAAGCATGTAAACTAGAGATATATGGGATTAGGGTTTATTGTTCTGCAAAAAAGCATATGGGTAGAAATAATGTTCGGGTAGGAATAAAAGCATGTAGGCTATATATCATGTAAGATATGAACCATTGTAATTGTAAATTTAATTTATTAATTTACCTTATTGACTGATTTTCTTTTTTCTTTGTTTTGTTTCCCATCATTGGCATCATTGTAACATAAAGGTGTTGATCCACAAGGTTGTTGTCAAATTAGAACAACTTTCGTTAATGAACAAAGGGGTTATAGATCAATAAATAAAAAATGCAGAGGTACGACAATATGGTTTTAGAAATATCTCTCAAAAAGTACCAAAGAAAAGAAAACGACCAAAACAAGGGCTTGAAGAAGTACATAACTGAGATAGAAAGCATTGTGGAAGAATACAAGAAGAAGACATGTGTGGTTCGAATAGTCCCTCATGATGAAGCGCTACAATGGTAGAATCAATAGAAAGAGGTCCGACATAAAATTAAAGCAAGATATGCAATTATCTAGAATTTATTAAAGCAATATTGTAAGATGGCTCGGTTTAGTAAGAGAAGCTGAAGTAGTATGTTAGGTTATTCAACCAGTTTTCAAGGAAGCGATGAGAATTATCAACTAGTTGAAGGCAGTCAAGAGTTTATAGGACCTAGTCAAGACTTATCTTTGAAATGTTTTTAGTTTCTTTGTAGTAAAACTTTTGTTCGATTAAAGTTATTCTATGATTGTCATTTTTGGGATCAATGCCTCGAATTTTTCATGCATTTTGCATTTTAATTTTGCACTAAGATTATGCATTCATCATTAATATCAAGACCAACTAATGAAGAAAATGGAATCAAGACTTTCTCAATTGGAAGAAAACTTGCAAAAGATACAACTAGAATGAGAAGTTGAGTCAAGAAAGATGTAACAATCCATTCCCGAACACATCATCAAGGACTAGATAAATTCGAGATAGTTAAAAGAGCAAAAAGAAATAATATGTCGGCAACTCAAGAGCTAAAAAGAAGGGTCTTGTATATCCTTTAAGATTTAATTTGCCTTGCAATAACTCATCAGAAGTGCCTATACGGGCATCCTACTTGAGTCTATTAAAAGGATCAAAGTTATGAAAGATGTTGATGTCTCATACAAAAAAATTGAAACAAGAGAGCTCAGTTTGGTCCTTAACTTGGTCATCCTATTTGATTTCAAGCAACCAGACATCTGATGTGAATTGTGGAATTCTAAGAAGACTAGAGAAGGCCATTGTTTACCCATCAAGGAGTTTTTACTCTAGCATTTTATCTTGTTTTAACGTGTTTTTCATTCCTTCTTTCTTTATTTGTTGAAATATTTTAAAAGGCTTTAATGATTGCATTCCATTAATAAATGCTACCTTCTTAGACTATGAGTAATGGAACAAATTTTAAAACTTTAAGGGTCTGTTGAACTTATATTTGGATATAACAATATTTGTAAATTAATTTTGGACTTAATCAAATATAAAAAAAAATCAAAGTCCAAAATAACTTGAAAAATATGTGTTCTAAATTAGTTTATATATATGATATATTTTTGAGTTAATTAAAATATGTTTAAAGTGTTAAAAATGTGTTTAAAGCTTTTAAATTATGAAAAACACTATACAATCACTATTTGGCATTGTCCATGACACTGTCTATACATGTGTATCGTTAATAGTTTCAAAAATTTTGATAAAGTTTTGAAACTTTGCCCTTAAAATTGTTTCAATTACCCAACTTTCTTTAACGATCATATTTTTAAGCAAAAGTTTTGAAACTTTAAAAAAACAACGTGTTTAGAAGTTTCGATACATTCACAACAATTTTGAAACTTCATGTGATGGTGGCCTTAATTGCTTATTTTTAAAGCTTCCAACGACTATAATTCATCTCCAACGATCATAAACGGCTAGCAACTCACTCCACATAATAAAAACACTTCAAGGATACTTGAAGAACACACCTATCCAATCTTAAATATCAAGAGAAAAGAGTCTTTTGTTCTTATTTTTCCATTTTCTCTTATATATAGTGTATTGAGCCTTATTGAATATCTTATTCATTATTTGTGAGCTTAAATCTTTATAAACACCTACCTAGTGAGTATTTTTGTTTACCTAAATCAAACCTTGTAAAAGAGGAGTGGTTCTAGTTTTGCCTTAGAAAAATTAGAGTGGTTCTATCTTAGCCATTGAAAAGATAGAGATGTAAGGGTACACCTTATCCTCAAAGTTAAGAAAAATTTAGTGGATTTGTTGAAATCCATAGTGGTGGAAAGATAAGGTAGTGGATGTAGACTTCGGTTGAGAAAATCGAACCACTATAAATCGATTTGTGCCAAAAGTTTTTTTTTGTTCAAGTTTCAACCAAACTCTATCAAAGCCTATTCATCCCCTCTTGGATATTTTTGATTGATCGAATGAGCCTAATAGTTGGTATTAGAGTGGGTCATATGCAACAATTTAACAACCATGTGAAGTTCCCAGATGCGCTCTATTAATTTCCTATTCAACTTAGAGGATGGCTTCCACTTTCGACTTATTCTATATAGAGGACTCCCAACCGATCGACAAGCCTCCATATTTCAATGGAGCTAACTATGGTAATTAGAAGAACTTAATGAAGCTATTCATTCAATCCATTGATCTTGGAGCATGGGAAATGATCATGAATGGCTATTCTTCTCCATCAAAGAAGATGGAGTGACCAAGAACGAAAAAAATTTCAACAAAATGTCATGGCCATGCATATTCTATTTTGTGCATTTGGTCCCGATGGATATGAGGAAGTTTCTTCATGTTCTAATGTCAAGGAGATTTGGAATAAGTTTGAAGAAATTCATGCTAACAAGAAACAATAACCATCAAGTTCGAACCTACTCCCTAATCCAAATATGGTGTGATTTATAGATCCTGAAGAGCAAGAGATATCTTCTAACTCAAATGAATTAAATTCATATACTTTTAATGGGTTACAAGATCCATATGATAAATTATTTTTGAAGTTTAAGACCATCAAGAAATTGATTTCAAAATTTAAATTTGAAAATGATTTTCTTTTGAAAATAAAATTGGGTTTTTAAAATCAAAATAAATTTTTAAAAAATGTTTTAGATTTCAAAAGTAAAAATTGAAAAGTTTGAAAAATAAAAAATTTTGATTTAAAAGTTAAGCTCGAATACTTTTAAAAAGAAAAAGAAATCATTTTAAATAATTCATATAGCTTAATGATGGAAAAATGCTCACATTACCACTATTATGGTCACAATATACATACTTGTCCTATAAAGAAAAGAAAAGCTTTTAAAATTAGACAAGTATGGGTTCCCTTGGAAACTAGGGACATTCAAACTAAATGATGACTGTATAATTTCTTCATTATTTTATTGTTAATTACTCCTTGTTCATCGGTTTAGGTTGCAAATTTGGGCATTTCTAGTATATTCTGTGCAGTAAAATGGATTCCAGAAATTATACTAAAAAGGGCTACTTTCTGAAGTTTTTTATTTTTTGGAGTCAAGACTGGACTAGTGGACATGACTTGGGGCGTGACTTCTCTGATGTGGCAACTATTTAACATCTTCTAGCAGGCTTAGTCAGCATTTTCGTGAAGACAGAAGACTCAGCCGCAAATTTAGACTTAAATTTAGGAATTATCGTTAGTTTTAGGATTTTATTCAAACAATTAAGGGAATTATCTTTTGTAGTTTTTAGGAATTATTTTTTAGAATTTTTAGGGTTTTAGGAGGCTATAAATAACCACATTGGGTAAGCTTCAAACACATCTCATTTTCTCTTGAACTTTTTGTTTTTGTTTTCTTCTTTATAAAAGTTTTTTACTTTTTCTTTTCGTTTTTACTTTTTAAGTTTTATTTATTTTCTTTAAAATGCTAAGTATGGTTTCTATCATACTTAGCTAAGTTTTTTCATAGCCAAAGGCTCAAGCAATGACTCAATTTCAATCATGAGAATTGAAAAGCATTACATACCCTTTGAGTTACTTTCTCAGTTTTCTGGAATCAATGATTGGTAATCGATCATCATTTTAAAATCAAAAACATTTCTTTTCAAAAAGTGCACATTGGATTGATAGTGTTTTTGATTGATAGTTGGGAGAAAGGATCGGCTTGTAGCACATTTGACTTCCTGTGAACACAATTAGTGACAGTCTGCTATTGGAAACTAAGATAGAATTCGATTCTCAACAAGATACCATCCGAGTCGGGTTTTTCCAAAGCTTTTAAATCGAGTAGTGCTAATAACGATTGTCACGATTAGTACACATAAGGACTTACAATCAAAGATGGGTTTGGATTGTCGGTTTAATTGAGAGAAAAAACAAGTTATAGGGGTTGGACCCTATAGAGTATAATCAACATGAATCCGAAGCTAAGATCTGTTTTGATGACCGACGGAATTTGAGGCAAAGTGAAAGTCAGAGATTGATTTTTACAATTAGATTTTGAATTTAAAATTACCTTCATTAAATTTTACTTTCTTATTTTTTGATCAAATATAACACCCCTTTTTAATTTATTTTGCAATTAACACCTAGTCCCAAAAGCAAGACCAATTCATCGACAATTCCATATTCCATGCGGATCGACCTTTACTCTCTCTATTCTCAATTCTATTTTATTATTGAGATTAATACACATTTTATTTGACATCAAAACGATGTGTTGTCAGTAACACTCAAGGACCCAAAGCTATTTGAGTACCAAAAACAAAGTAAATGTCTCTTATAGGTGTGTTAGACCAATGATGATAAAAGTAAAGATTTTGGATGCCCTAATCACACAAAGAAATGATGGGTAACCTCTAAACTTGAAGTTTATTGATTTTGTATGTCGGTTGCCTATTGATTTTTATACATGCATAAGTATTAGCATGAATGATTACATGTTGTTTGTTATCTCATGTATGTTGAAAATGTGTTATGATGTACAAGTTTTAAAGTTAAAAGCTTGTACCATTAATAAGTTCATCATAATATTTTTTTTGGTCAAGTAACATTTTTTATCTAAATTTTCTTTTGTTGATAATTATTTTTCTTTTAACAAGTGATATCCATGATTTATTGAATATTTTCTTTTAAAATTAGATTTACTTTAAATTTACGGTGCCAAATATGATAATTATTTAAAAATCTCTTTCAATCGGTATCATTTAAATGTTGCATATGTAAGAAAATTTTAAATATTTTTCTTAACTTGCATATGCCTTCTTTGACATTCCCCATACCTACAATTAATATCAATTTTTATTTACATATTAGTATCCCATTAGTTTTATATTTAAAAGTTGTATTGGGATGTGATGATTTTAATAGATTTGCATGAATGCAAATCTAAATAATGCAAAATGTGATATATGAAATATATTTTTCTATTGCATGATTATATAGTAATTGGTTTGAATGTTTATCAATTGATTTTAGAAGTTTGAATCTTGATATTTTGATTAAATTCATTCTTTTACTTTTTGCATATATGCATATATATATGCTTAGCTTTTATATCTTTAATATGAAAACGCAAATTGTTAAATGTTTATGTGTATGCTCTCATTAACAATTGGTATCCATATTAAATACATGACATTGTGTAGTGCTTTACGCATATGAGATTAAACATGTCATTTTAAATTATTGCATAAAGTATAACAAGTCTTGGATTTATTGAATTTCATGTGTTACTAACATGTTTTCTCTTCTTATTGAAATTCAATATTCTTCTTAAGTGTCTAAGTGTTTTTATGCCAAAACTTTTCATGGAATGTCTTATTAAGGGGAGCTTTGTAACACCCTTGACCCGGCCTATGCGTTTCGACTAAGTATAGTGGATCATATTATGATTATTAAAGACATTTTCGAAACCGTTATTCCATCAATATAAAATCACATTATAAATAACATTAAATTATAAACAAATTATACTATCAAAATCCAACTCGTAAATATAATACCAATAAGTAATAAATTAATTTAAAATATGTCTTCAAATTCAAAATCACAATAAACCGAACAATAATAGCAAAAGAGTCATCATTATAAAATCCGATATTTTAAAATAAGGTCCATGTCACCAAAATAAAGTCAACTTCCAAAATAAAAAAAACATTACAATCTGATTTACTTCAAGAGATATGTTGATCCTCCAAGTGCTCGAACCGAGGTATCTAACCAACAGTATCTGAAAGGGGAAAACATTTTCGAAAGGTGAGCTAGGCTCAGTGTGTCCCAACATTTCCATAAAATCACAATAGGTACAAATCATAGTCCAGTAAATCTCACAAATTCGTAAAAGAGTTTAACTTTTGAAAATCATAGTTTAAACCCTTTTATGGTACACCATTAATAGTTCCCAAAATTATTTTCCATATAGCTTACTTTATGCACATAGCAAAAAGAAAGCCGACTTAAGGATAGGGTATGAAGCTTGTATCCTTAAGCCCAAGTCAATAAGTCCATATAGCTTACCCTAAGCACATAGCAAAGGAAAGCCGACCTAATGAAACATCTTGGGGCCCTCAAGAGTAACATTAGGCCCATTTAGCTTGATCAGAGCTATTCCATCGTAATTCAATTCCAAAATTCAATTGCACCGTGACATAAATTCCATAAATCCAAAAACATGGTAATCATATACCATTTCAAAACAAAAATTAGATAGCAGCCATATTCCATAAATTGTCACATTAAATTGGTGCATCCATAAAACAATAACCAATGAATTCGGTGTACCACATATTAAAACCAATAAAATAGTTCAGTAATAAGTAGGGAACACACCTCGATAATAGGTTCAAATAGCAAATCTACTGATTGCTGGTTTCACCACACTCTGCTACAATTTTCGAACCTATTTAACAATAACACTATATTACTTATGAGTAATATAAATAGATCCCTAAAATCATAAAATTTACGGTCTTACGGGTGAATACTGGCACACGTGGTTTAACTGATCTAGAAGAGCTGGGTCGAGCTGTCGAACGATCCGGAGAATCTCTTGTACCTTCAAACAATAATAATTGATCAGCCCCAAATCTTATTTAATTGTTCAAAACTAGAATTCTTAAGTATCTAAGCATTTTTTGGGTTTGACTATCAATTTGGGGTATTTCGAGTCTAAATTTGGCCAAACGGATTGCGGCATCGGAATCAGGACGTCGAAAAACATAAAGTATGACTTTCCGAAAATTCAGATTCTTGGTCAAAGTCAAAGTCAACCACTTTGACCGTTAATTTGGAGGCCTTCAGGTTCGAATATGACGAAACGGACAGCGGAAACGGATTCGGCACGTCGAAAACTATCAGGATAGGTATACTCGGAAAAGATTAACGGTCGTTTAATGCTCGGTCAAAGCCATTTTAGGTTTTGGTCAAAGAAAGTCAACGGTCAACGGTCGGGTCAACGGTCGGGTCGGGTCGGTTCGGGTCAGACCGGTCAAACCGGTTCGTACCGATCGAAACCGGTCCGAACCGGTTCGAACCGGACGAAACCGGTCAAACCGGTTAAATCAGTTTCCAGCAGCCACTCTCCCTGTGGCGGCACGTGTGGCGCGTGAGGCGTTCTCCGGGGCCCTAAAAATCCCAGAAAAATTTCTAAAAATTATTTTGAGCGATTTCGAGATAATTACAACGATCGTTTCAAATTTTTGAACGGCGGAGAGCTCGATTTTAAAATCGGCCGAATCTTTGACTGCTCCACCTCCTCACGCGCCACCGTCGACGGCGGACAAGGTTGACGCCGTCGGACCCGCAACGACACAAGGAACACGATGGTTCTGGAGGTGTCGTAAACGGAGAAACGATCGGCGATGAATTTAAGATTTTCCCGACGATAGAGCTAAGAAAAAGGTCGATGCTTTGACTTGAAATTCCCGACGTTTGGCAGCGTTTCGCTTCAATTAATTTAAGGGAATTGTTCCTGACTCGATAACGAACACGATGGTGGTTTCAATTTGACGATCGGATGTCAAACGGCGTCGGAATCAGACTTGAAAGTGGAGGTGTGAGAGGAAGAAAGTTTAAGGAATAGCATTTGTGATTTCTGATTGTAAATCAGAAATCACGCTTAAATCATCAAGCCTACCGACAATTTTAGGGGAAATTTAGGGCTTGGTTCCTGAATTTCCTTTACTTCGAAAATGGCATACAAGGTTTCATAAATTTTAATTTAGTCACTTAATTTCACCCATTTTCACAATTTACCTCCAATTTCAATTAATATTATTTTGTAAATATTCGGGTTGTTACAATTCTCCCCCTCTACAAAAAATTTCGTCCTTGAAATTTACCTTATGAGAATAATTGAGGAAACTGAGCCTCCATTGACTCCAATGTCTCCCAAGTAGCTTCTGAGGGGCCTCGATTACTCCATTGAACTTTGACCATTGGAATTCGCCTATTCCGAAGAACTCGTTCATCTCTCTCTAAAATCTGAATGGGCTCCTCTTCATATGACAAATTCGGTCTCAGCTCTACTTCTTCAACCTGAATAATGTGACCTGGATCTTGACAGTATCTCCTCAACATTGATACATGGAAGACATCATGAATACGACTTAGCTCAGAAGGCAACTCAAGCTGATATGAAACAGGTCCTACCCTCTTCAAGATACGAAATGGTCCAATAAATCTTGGACTCAATTTACCCTTACGCCTGAATCTCAATACTTTCTTCCAGGGTGATACTTTTAAAAAGACCTGATCTCCAACCTCAAACTGTATATCCTTCCTCCTTTGATATGCATAAGATTTCTGCCTATTAAATGCCTCCTTCAGACGGTCACGGATTAATCTGACTGTGTCTTCCGTCTCTCGCACTAACTCAGGTCCCAACGTCTTCCTATCACGCAACTCAGTCCAACAGATCGGAGTGCGACATTTACGCCCATAGAGTGCTTCGTAAGGGGCCATACGAATACTGGTCTGATAACTGTTATTGTAAGCAAATTCAGCCAACGGCAAAAAGTTATGCCAACTTCCATGAAAATCAATTACGCAACCCCGCAACATATCCTCCAGAATCTGAATTACTCTCTCAGATTGACCATCAGTTTGTGGATGAAAGGATGTACTATAAACCAATCTTGTTCCCAAAGTCGTATGTAACGCCTTCCAAAATCTCGAAGTAAATCTCGGATCTCGATCAGAAATAATAGACAATGGAACACCATGCAATCTGACAATCTCTGAAATATACAATCTTGCCAGCTTGTCCAAAGTATAATTTACTCGCACAGGAATGAAGTGAGCTGACTTTGTAAGTCTGCCAATAATCACTCAAACTAAATCTTTTTTCGAAGGAGTCATAGGCAAGCCAGTAACAAAATCAATAGTAATATGCTCCCATTTCCATTCAGGAATCTTGATAGGTTGTAACAAACCTGATGGATGTTGATGTTCTGCCTTAACTTGTTGACAAGTCAAACACCTAGGCACAAAATCAGATATGTCTTTCTTCATCCCAAACCAATGATACCTCTCTCTCAAATTCCGGTACATCTTATCTCCTCCGGGGTGCATAGCATATGGACTACTATGAGCCTCTGTAAGGATAGTCTGCCTCAACTCAGCATCATCAGGCACACAATATCTACATTTAAAGCATAAAACTTCATCCTGATCAATTGCGTAATCTGAGTTTGTCCCCTGCTCTACTTGCTCAAAGATGGAAAGCAAGGAGCTATCAAGGGGCTGCTTAGCCTTGATCTCATCAACCAAGGTCGGCTTAACTTGCAATTCTGCTAACAAAGTGCCATCGTCATATAAATTCATCTTGGCCATTAAAGACCTCAACTCTGATACCGTCTTTCGACTCAAAGCATCCGCTACAATGTTAGCTTTACTAGGGTGATAATCAATCACACAATCATAATCCTTTAGAAGCTCTAACCAATGACGCTGTCTCAAATTAAGCTCCTTCTGGGTCAGAAGATACTTTAAGCTCTTATGATCCGTGAAAATATAACACTTCTCTCCATAAAGATAGTGTCTCCAAATCTTCAAGGCAAAAATTATTGCTGCCAACTCTAAATCGTGAGTAGGATAGTTACACTCATGCGGCCGCAGCTGACGGGATGCATAAGCTACCACCTTACTTTCCTGCATTAAAACACAACCAAGTCCTGAATGTGAAGCATCACTATACACTGTAAAATCCTTCCCGGACTCTGGTTGAATCAACACCGGTGCTTGAGTCAAAACCGCCTTTAATTTCTCAAAGCTCTCCTGTTGTGCCTCGCCCCAGTCAAACGTCACATTCTTCCTTAATAACTTTGTCAAAGGGGAAGCAATGATCGAGAAACCCTCAACAAAACGTCGATAATAACCAGCCAAGCCCAAGAAACTGCGGATCTCAGATACGTTCTTAGGTCGTTTCCAATTCATAATAGCCTCTATCTTGCTGGGATCGACCTGAACACCTCGCGCAGAAATAATATGCCCCAGAAATGACACTTCTTGAAGCCAAAACTCACACTTGCTTAGTTTGGCATATAGACGATGCTCTCTCAAAGTCCGCAGAACGATCTTCAAATGCTCGTCATGCTCTGCCTCAGTACGAGAATAGATCAGAATATCGTCAATAAAGACCACCACAAATTGATCCAAATATGGTCGGAACACCCGATTCATCAAATCCATGAAAGCTGCAGGAGCGTTTGTCAAACCAAAAGGCATCACTAAAAATTCATAATGACCATATCTAGTGCGAATGGTCGTTTTTGCAACATCAGATCCTTTAACTTTCAATTGATAATACCCTGAACGAAGCTCAATCTTAGAGAATACAGTAGCTCCTCGCAATTGATCAAATAAGTCATCAATCCTGGGTAGTGGGTATTTATTCTTGACCGTCATCTTGTTGAATTTCCGATAGTCAATACATAATCTTAGCGACCCATCCTTTTTTTTCACGAACAGAACTGGAGCTCCCCATGGTGAAGTACTATGTCGGATAAATCCTTGATCGAATAATTCTTGCAATTGGACTTTCAACTCCTTAAGTTCCTTTGGAGCCATACGATAAGGTGCCATAGAAATAGGTGAAGATCCCGGATAAGTCTCAATCTCGAACTCTACCTCTCTATCAGGAGGTAACCCATGCAACTCCTCCGGAAAAACATCAGGAAACTCGCTAACTGTACGAATCTCCTCAATCGTGGACAATGCACCTTTGGTGTTCAAAATACAAGCAATGAAGGTCTCATATCCCTTCCGAATCATACGATCAATTTCTATCGCTGAAACTATATTGGAGAGATAGCCACGCCGTTCACCAATTAACACAACAGTTCGACCATCTGAAGTCTTCAGAGCAGCCAGCTTGTATTCGTAATCCAGCTTTACCTTGTGTTTATTCAACCAATCCATTCCAAGAATTAGATCGAACTCCTCTAAAGGAAGCTCCATAAGATCAGCGAGAAAAATTTCTCCCTGAACCTCTAGAGGACAACGCTGGAATACTTTATTCATTAATACCTCTTGCCCTACTGGACTTGTAACTGTAACAGTATTTTCAGTGTTCTCGATCGGAATCTGAAGGTTTCGAGATACTGAGCTCGATACATAGGAATGAGTGGAGCCATTATCTAATAGTGCAAAGTATGGAATGGAATAAATAGTAAATGTACCTGCAATAACTTCAGGCTCATCTCTGTCATCACGATGTCTAGTGGCATAAACCAAGGCTGGTTGTCTAGCCTCAGAAACTGTTGGCCCTCTACTTTGCTGAGGTCGGGCTCTACTGTCTGTCCTGGATGCTGATCCTCGAGTCTTTCCTTGACTACGATCTCTAATTGGGGTCTGTACTGTAGTCTGCGAACGCACAGGAGTTTGGGTAGCGGTCTGCTCAAACGAAGCTAGTTGAGGACAATCCCTCCGATAATGACCACTAGATCCACACTGATAGCAAAAACCCATCTTCTTACGACACTCTTCTGAGTGCTGTTTACCACAATACTCACAAAGGGGCCCATTATAATATGACGAGGAACCGCCTCGACTGACAGCTAAAGGTGAGAATGCTGCAGGCCTGAAATGTGTATTGCTTCTCTGAGGGGATGAAGTACGAGTCCTCTTCCCGAACTGTGCTGATGACTCCATCGGGCCTGAAAATTTCTTAGATCGATCTTGATCAACACGCTCTCTACCAGAAGCTAAAACCTCCACCTCTTCCGCATCTTTGGCTCTGCCCACCAGCACATCAAATATCTCATCCTGATGGGTTACAACTTGCCTACGCAGCTCGTATCTGGTCACTGACTCCCACCAAGTGTAGGCATTACCATCTAACATCGCCACAGCACCCTGATATCTCTTAGTTGAGTCCAAACCCAACTGATCCATGCGTCTCTCTGTATCCTGGAGCCAATCCTCAGCTTCAGTAGGAGCTCCACCTATTTGTCCCCCAAAAGTTCTAACTCCATTGGCAATCAAAGTCTGCGAAATAGGAACCTCAGATACAACACCAGTAGCTCTGACTGCTCCCTGTATTAACTGCAGAAATTGTCTACCAAATTTTTCATCCAAAGCAACTCCGGTAGACTCTGACTCAATATCGGTCGCTCCTATGATCGGTGTAGTCATGCCAATACCAGCAGCAGGAGGCAGATCCGTTGGGGTCGTAGGAGCATGATCACCTATCGGAGATGGGGGATCTACCCGTATCTCATCGATCGGATCTGCGAATCTAGCCACTCGACCTCGTCCACAGCTAGTTCGACGACCACGTCTAGCACTCATTTTGATGGATCTCAAGTTTACTACAGAAGATAAAACTTAGGGTTAGATAAGCACTTGGAGTCTCAAACATAGTTAAAATCTTAATAACTTTGTGACATGGCCTTAGTAACTTGTTTTGTAAAATATTTTAAAACTGTATTTTCTATGTGGACTCATACACAGTCCGAGGGTTAAAAACCAAAAGCTCTGATACCAATAAATGTAACACCCTTGACCCGGCCTATGCGTTTCGACTAAGTCTAGTGGATCACATTATGATTATTAAAGACATTTTCGAAACCGTTATTCCATCAATATAAAATCACATTATAAATAACATGAAATTATAAACAAATTATACTATCAAAATCCAACTCGTAAATATAATACCAATAAGTAATAAATTAATTTAAAACATGTCTTCAAATTCAAAATCACAATAAACCGAACAGTAATAGCAAAAGAGTCATCATTATAAAATCCGATATTTTAAAATAAAGTCCATGTCACAAAAATAAAGTGAACTTGCAAAAAAAAACATTACAATCTGATTTACTTCAAGAGATATGTTGATCCTCCAAGTGCTCGAACCGAGGTATCTAACCAACAGTATCTGAAAGGGGAAAACATTTTCAAAAGGAGAGCTAGGCTCAGTGTGTCCCAACATTTCCATAAAATCACAATAGGTACAAATCATAGTCCAGTAAATCTCACAAATTCGTAAAAGAGTTTAACTTTTGAAAATCATAGTTTAAACCCTTTTATGGTACACCATTAGTAGTTCCCAAAATTATTTTCCATATAGCTTACTTTACGTACATAGCAAAAAGAAAGCCAACTTAAGGATAGGCTATGAAGCTTGTATCCTTAAGCCCAAGTCAATAAGTCCATATAGCTTACCCTAAGCACACAGCAAAGGAAAGCCGACCTAATGAAACATCTTGGGGCCCTCAAGAGTCACATTAGGCCCATTTAGCTTGATCAGAGCTATTCCATCGTAATTCAATTCCAAAATTCAATTCCACTGTGACATAAATTCCATAAATCCAAAAACATGGTAATCATATACTATTTCAAAACAAAAATTAGATAGCAGCCATATTCCATAAATTGTCACATTAATTTGGTGCATCCATAAAATAATAACCAATGAATTCGGTGTACCACATATTAAAACCAATAAAACAGTTCAGTAATAAGTAGGGAACACACATCGATAATAGGTTCAAATAGCAAATCTACTGATTGCTGGTTTCACCACGCTCTGCTATAATTTTCGAACCTATTTAATAATAACACTATATTACTTATGAGTAATATAAATAGATCCCTAAAATCATAAAATTTACGGTCTTACGGGTGAATACTGGCACACGTGGTTTAACTGATCTAGAAGAGCTGGGTTGAGCTGTCGAACGATCCGGAGAATCTCTTGTACCTTCAAACAATAACAATTGATCAGCCCCAAATCTTATTTAATTGTTCAAAACTAGAATTCTTAAGTATCTAAGTATTTTTCGGGTTTGACTATCAATTTGGGGTATTTTGAGTCCGAATTTGGACAAACGAATTGCGGCAATCGGAATCAGGACGTCGAAAAACATAAAGTATGACTTTCCGAAAATTCAGATTCTTGGTCAAAGTCAAAGTCAACCACTTTGACCATCAATTTGGAGGCCTTCGGGTTCGAATTTGACAAAACTGACAGCGGAAACGGATTCGGCACGTCGAAAACTATCAGGATAGGTATACTCGGAAAAGATTAACGGTCGTTTAATGCTCGGTCAAAGCCATTTTAGGTTTTGGTCAAAGAAAGTCAACGGTCAACGGTCGGGTCGGGTCAACGGTCGGGTCGGGTCGGGTCGGGTCAGACCGGTCAAACCGGTTCAGATCGGTTCGAATCGGTCAAAACTGATCAAACCGGTCAGAACCGGTTAAAAACCGGTTAAACCGGTTTCCAGCAGCTACTCTCCCTGCGGCGGCACGTGTGGCACGTGAGGTGTCCTCCGGGGCCCTAAAAATCCCGAAAAAATTTCTAAAAATTATTTTGAGCGATTTCGAGATACTTACAACGATCGGTTCAAATTTTTGAACGGCGGAGAGCTCGATTTCAAATCGGCCGAATCTTTGACTGCTCCACCTCCTCACGCGCCACCGTCGACGGTGGACAAGGTTGACACCGCCGGAACCGCAACGACACAAGGAACACGATGGTGCTGGAGGTGTCATAAACGGAGCAACGATCGGTGATGAATTTAAGATTTTCCCGACGATAGAGCTAAAAAAAAGGTCGATGCTTTGACTTGAAATTCCCGACGTTTGGCAGCGTTTCGCTTCAATTAATTTAGGGGAATTGTTCCTGACTCGATAACGAACATGATGGTGGTTTCAATTTGACGATCGGATGTCAAACGTCGTCGGAATCGGACTTGAAAGTGGAGGTGTAAGAGGAAGAAAGTTTAAGGAATAGCATTTGTGATTTCTGATTGTAAATCAGAAATCACGCTTAAATCATCAAGCCTACCGACAGTTTTAGGGGAAATTCAGGGCTTGGTCTCTGAATTTCCTTTACTTCGAAAATGGCATACAAGTTTTCATAAATTTTAATTCAGTCACTTAATTTCACCCATTTTCACAATTTACCTCCAATTTCAATTAATATTATTTTGTAAATATTCGGGTTGTTACAAACTTTGTTTTCAAATGATTTTGTGCTTAAATTTTTATTCTCTTTCTAACTTACTCTCAATTGTTATTTTGAACTAATAAAGTTAAAAAAAATTATAGAACAAAAAGGGGAAGAAAATTTTCTAAAGTAGAGATTAATTTTTTAATAAATTCTCTTTTTCAAAATATATGTTTCTAAAGGGAAACTTTTGTCAAAAACAATTTTTCAAATAAGTTTTGTTATATTAAAAAGGGAGACTGTTGTACTTATATTTTGATATAACAAATATTTGTAAAATTTAATTTTGGACTTAATCCATTATCCCTACCCATTATCCCTATTGTAGCTTGTTGGTGTGAGGTTGTCAGCTATCTTATTCATTCACATATTCTCAATTTAATTTGCCTTAGCATTCTTGAATTGTTACATTTCGTTTTGCCTCAGCATGTCATACTTGATACTTGCCATATTACCATCACATTTCCATCTTCATACCTTCCATTTTGCCACAACATTTCCAATTGTTTATACTATTATATGTATATACTTAGATTTAGTTGTGATACCTTTTTGCTACAACATGCTTGAAATGCCGCTCCAATCTCTATGGAGACGATACTCACTCACTATTGTATTATTTATTAGATTGTATATACTTATACATCATTGTGTGCTATATTTTTGTACACTCATACGCGATCAAGTTTTTGACACTGTTGTCGGAGATTAGCAATTGGTGATTTTTAGGTTCATCTATAGCATTAGTTTTTTTTTTTTTTTTAGCTTATAGTTTACTTGTTATTTTTGTTTACTTTTTTAGGTTTTTCCATTGCATGACCAGAAGGCTGTTGAGGAACCACTATATCCCCCAGTACCTAAGATTGAACACTTATTTCAACGTGCTCATATAGCCATGTACGTTGTTCAAAACCAAGGAGTTCAGCAAGTTCAAGATCCTATAGATCCAGATACTGCAGCAAACAAAATGATGAACCTGTTACTCGACCGAGAGCTATTAGAAATCACTTAGCTCTTATATTGGATTATCTCAATCCATGGGTTACACCTCTCGAGATTCAGGTAGTTCACTTTGAGCTTAAAACCAGTCATGTTCAACATGCTGAGTTTAATAGGACAATTTGGTGGCATGCCTCATGAAGATGCAAGGCAACACAATCTATTGAGAAAGTTTTCTTCGATCAATTGTCTTATGTTACTAATCAAAAACTCTCCATCATATTATCTCTGATTAGTTGTCTCCATAAGGCAATCGCTACAAGACATTTTTGAAAGACATGGGCGAGATCTTCCACCGCGCCTTCACACATATGACAATACTCCTCCTCAGCCATATATATACGAGCTCTTTCATTTGTAAGGAGTTTTCCCTTGCTAACCAGCCAGATAAAAACTTTGATCATTTGGAGACTCGACAGTTAGAAATCACCTTCCACAAATTTTCGTTTGGGTCAGTAGGCATGTTCACTAAGGCAGTGTAAGTTGTTTTGACTGTGAATCATTTATTACAAAAGCCCTTCCAACTTAACGAGTCCTCCAAAGTCCAACCCACTGCCAATTTCGTTGGGTGGAGGTATGATTTTTATATGATGTAGAGCTTCATCCCTAAGGTTTTTCTGTAGAATGTCCCACTTCCATTGACCATCCAAAGTAAACATAGCCTTAATTTTTCATTTGATCATATGAGAGTTCATAGGCAACACGCAGGGATTTTTTAGGGGTCCAAAATCCAGAATCCAAATATCTTCCCAAAACTTTATATCTATACCGTTCTCTAACTGCCAGAAGGTGTTCGCCTTGAGAGTTGGCTAGATTTTGTTCAGGCTATTCCAGAGATGAGAAGCCTTGTGATGCCATATTGTTTTTGGTAATTTTTCATCTATTTTGTACTGGTTATGCATAACTTGGATCCATAGGTCTTCATTTTTTGTGAGCAGTTTGAACCCAACCTTTATAAGAAATGCGTCGTTTTGTTTCTTGAGGTCTTTTAGGCCAAGTCCCCCAGCCTACACCGACTTACACAATTGTTTCCACTCCACTAAATGAATGCCTCATCTGTCAACTGTCGTACCCCATATAAAGTTTTCTTCACAGACACTTCACGGCAGCTTTGTCGATTGCATAGTGTAGTAAGGGATAGAAGAGACACCACTTTAGTAAGCACAATCCTTCCTGCTAAAGAGAGGATGTTTGATTTCCAGTCAGATAAATACTCTTGGACTTTCTGGATCAGATTGAGATATGTTTCTTTTCTAGCTCTTACATGCAGTATCAGGACTTCTAAGTATCGTCTTATATTCTCAACTTGTTTAAAACCAAGGGTAGTGTTATTTCTTGTTCGTTCTTGATTGGATACGTTTTTGGAATAAAAGATGGCCATCTTAGTGGCGTTCAAGTTGTGTCCTAAGTAACAGCAAAAGTCGTGGAGCACTCATTTAATCAGCTTTGCTTGATCCCTTGTAGCTTCTGCAAATAATATTAAATCATCAGCGAAAAAATTATATGAAATTCCTTGACCATATTTAACAATCTAATAAGTTTCCAACTTCCCATTTCAACTACAAGTTGATCGCCTATGATAATCGATCCATGTAGAGCATGAATAGGTACGGTGAAAGAGGGTCTCCCTGTTGGGTTGAAAGGCTCTGAAGGTGAACCATTCATTATTATTTGAGTAGTGACCGAAGTAACATAGTTCATTATCAGCTCTCTAAGTTTAATCGGGAAGCTTGCATCCTGAATAGAATCCTCGTTGAATGACCACTCAAGGCAGTCATAGGCTTTTTCCAAGTTGATCTTAATAACCATCCACCCTTTTTTTGCCTTTTCTGTCTCATAGAGTGTATTACTTCCTGGGTAAGGATTCTGTTGTCGGTTATAGACCGTTGCGGGATAAAGCTAGTCTAGGGATAAAAGGTTTGAGTCAGTTTACTATTATCTTGGTAATAATCTTATAGATAACTTGATAAGAGACTTATAGGCAGGAAGTGAGATATGAGTTCTGGGTTGTCTACCCTTTAATTCATCCATAATTGACTGTCTAAAAATGTGAAAAGTTAGACAGTGATTTGTACCGATCATTCATGTTCTTTTAAGACCTTTAAATAACTTAGTGAACGATCATCCCTCCATATTCTGTAAGTTTTGTGAACGATCATTCATATTTGTGATTACGATGGAACAATCTCTTAGGGCCACACCTTGTGGAATTTTGAGATGTTCTAATCATTCTATTTCTAGTTAGAATATTGTGTCTAAAACAATATATGCAATTATAAATATAGATATTTCAACACATATTCCCTACATAAAATTGATTCCAAGTAACTCTATAAACCAATAGAGGTAAATTTCCTATTCATAAGTAACTCCATTTCCACACATTTTTCCATTTCTCGGGTTATGCCATTGCCTATCATGCTTGGATTTTGAGCTTTTTTTAGTGTAGTTTGTCTTTAAATTTTATTATTACCCAAGAAGAAACAAATTTGTCATTACAACACAATTTTTGCACCATCAATAAAATAAGATATAATCCCTTAAAAAAATTTAACGTAGATTTTATTGTTTAGGCTGGCTCGAAATATGTCTTATAAAAGAATGGTTTGAAGTTTAAGTTTTAGTATTGTTATAAAAAATGTTTTGAATAAAATTGTAATTTCTTAAACTCGATTAGACCTAGAATGTCACATTGGGCTGCAGAGGCAACCCTTGATTATAAAAAAATCTATTCATTTTCATTTCAAAACATATTGAATGGTACCAAAATAGATATACATGGAAGAGATACTAGAAGTCCTACTGAGACAGTGTTTCTTGAACGGCTCAACCTAATAAACTGTGAATGGAAAACATTCGAATGTTGAGCTTACAAATTCCAGCACTGTGAGTACAACTCTATTGGGTCTCTAACCACATGCATCCTAAAGACATGGTACAATAGGTACATGCATGATCATAATCAAGTGCTACTTACTTAAGGTTCGATTGTTCTATCGCTAAAGTTAGAGTCTCATGCTTCTCTTAATCCTCTGCTAAGGGTCTTGCCAAGAGTACAACTCTATTGGGTCTCTAACCACAATGACTAATTGTTGTGTATACTCTAAATGCGATACATGAAACAATATTGTACATTATCTAAATAAGACACATGACACATTTTGTGCATTATCTGAATGTGACATATGACACATTGTTGTGAGTTATCTCAATGTGACTCGGGACACACTACTAGTATTTGGTGTCATATAGCATAAAATATTAGACTGTTAGGGGAAATACTTGTATCGCATAGCATCAGTTAAATTCACACTAAGTTGTTATATTATCTCTTAGTATCACATAACATTAGGTAGATCATAGAGGAGGAACCCGATATCACATAGAATCGGTAAAATTCCCGCTCTACTGAAGCATTGGCTCAGTATCAAATGAAGCTGCAAGGATATCTATTGTACTAGACTGATGCAACTATACATGCATGATTGAGGGTACAAAGCCCACATAAAACTGACAATGCCCCACTAGGGTAACAAAGATAGCCTAGTTACACACTAGCTTAGCTACAAACACTAAAGTAAGGTCATCAACTCACTAGTTGCTATCTCGCTCATTCTCTCATCTAGAATATTATACAATAGTTTATTGGTTTATTACATCTATTAGTTTATTAAGCTGCTCTATTATAATCATTTAACACTGAAGGGCGAACTATTCAGAAAAACATTGAAGGGCATTTTGGTCATCTCTATCTCTAAGGTCTCTGGGCATTTCATAATTTTATGATAATAATGTTTCTACTACTCACTTACTGAATTATTTGCTAGCTCGATACCTAACTCGGGATCATTCTTTCGTAGCAATACTCTAGTCGCTCTCATCATGTTATCCTTCAATTCACCTTTGAATTAGAGGGACGACTTGTGCATCATTGCTTTATCGATATTCACATGATACATAGTTTCTATATCATGTTATTCATATAATACACCACTTCACTTGTAAACATATCCTTCACAATGATTCGTCATCTGCGATCGTTCGTTACGTGCACCTTCTAGCATACTTTCAAAGTTATTTATCATTAAGGGTATTTTGATAATTTATACCAAATAGAGCTATTTGAGTCATTTCATAAATGAAGACTATGTTCCAAGCTTAGCAGTACATTTTATAGCGATTTATAGGCATCTGGTTACGACGAGCAATGTTTTAAATATTTTGGTATTGAACAATATCGATACAAGTATTGATGGTAATATCGATACTGGTATTGGTACTAGTATCGATTCTATAAAAATATTATTGATACTAGTAACTATAAGAACAATATTGATACTACAAGAAAAATATTGATACTATAACCCAAAAAACCTTGAATAAGGCTCAAGAATCACCAAAAGAACCTCTCAAACACTCTAGTTTAAACCCAAATCAACAAATAAAGCTTAAAGAAGTCTTATAAGGTCCTCTAACACCATAAAACACAATCTTACAACAATAACATCATCTAGAGCATAAATGAATCATAAACCCTAAAATGCTTAAATACTCAAATCTCAACAAATCATCATGATTATGAAAGCCTTAACACCACAAAATATTGGAAATACACTACCATGATGTTATAAACCAGAAATAAAACTATCTACCACTATCATATTAGAACATGGTTGATTCTCCACTCTTTTCACTAGCTAAACATAAAAGATAATGATTTCATAACACGAGATGAAATTTTTTGAAGCTATTTTGATATAAAAATTAAGGGAAAATGTTTTTTTGGACTTGATTGTATTTATTCAAAGTTGTAAAAAATAATTCAAATTCCATAAAACTTAAATTTGAACACAAAACAACTTTTCTGGGTAAGTCATACCCATATTTTTCTTACAGTATCGATATCGTATGAACAATATCGATATTGTTCCTACAGTATCGATACCAAACGTGAGAGAGGTATCGATGCTCTCACAACAATACATATATTGCCTTATGTTTTCAAACTTGTTTAAATTCTAGTGAGCAAAATTGGTACCAATACTCAAAGGAGTATAAGTATTACTGTATAGTAGTATCGATATCATAAGATTAGTTTCGATACTCACTCAGCCGAATGGTAAAAAAACGGTTAGTTTTTTAAGGGCAATACCAATACTTATCACCCAAGTACCGATACTCCATGTTCTGGCAGTTTTATTTTGCAGTAATTAAGTCCCCAACACTTAAAAACAACTACAAACTCATTCCAACATATAAAAATATGTTGAGGACACTTAAATGAGTTTACAACACCTACCTAAGCAATCCACATCAAGAGAAAAGCTCATTCGATTTTATTTTTTCCTTTTATCTTGTACGTAGTGTGTTTTTGTGAGCTAAATTTGTAAACACATACCTTTTAGAGGTTTTTTGTTTACATTTATTTATCCTTTTGTAAAAGGGGTTTTGGTTTAATCTTAGTCAATGAAAAGATAGGGATTTATAAAACGTTACCTCGATCCTAGAAAAATAAAGAAAAAATTAGCGAATTTGTTAAAAATCCTTAGTATGGAGCTAAGATAGTGGATATAGACTTCATATGAGGAAGTTGAACCACTATAAATATTTGTGTAAATTTTCCTACAATTTCACTCCATTCCTAAAATTTTCAATTGGTCAATTCAACCCCTCTCAACACATTTTTGGTTGATTGGTAGAGTAACGTAAATTTAATGAACCAGGTCTTCTGCCTATGCTTAGATCATTTTTTAGTGGTGTTGATAGATGATATCCGAATGTACTCCTGATCAGAAGAGGAGCACGACCATCATCTCTGTATCATTCTTCAGACGCTCAAGGATAGGCAGTTGTACACCAAATTTAGGGTGTGTGAATTTTTGCTATCAAAAGTTTCTTTCAAGGGTCTTATCGTGTCAGCAGATGACATCAGAGTTGACCCCAGAAAATTTTGGCCATAGTTAAGTGGGAGCCACCTAAGAATTTATCAGAGATGCATGGTTTCATTGGTTTAGTCGAGTACTATCGTCGATTCATTCAGAGCTTCTCGATGATAGTCGTCCAATAACCAAATTGCTTTAAAAAAGAATCCCCTTAATTTGGAATGACAAGTGACTGGAGAAATTTGAACAATTGAAGGTCATATTGACACAAGCCCTAGTGTTAACCAACCAGATTCGGGAAAGGATTTCAGAATTTTCAGTGATACTCCGTTGAATGGTCTTGGATGCATTCTGATGTAGGAGGTCAAAGTCATAGTGTACGCATCCCGACAACTTAAACCGCATGAGCGTAATTACCCTACCCATAATCTTGACCTAGCAGTACTAGTGTTCACCATAAAGATTTGGGGACACTACCTCTTTGGTCGAGTTTCTTAATGACTACAACTGCATGATAAACTACCATCTGGTTAAATCAAATGTAGTAACAGACGCCTTTAGTTAGAAGTCAATGACAAAATTATGAGCCTTCATATCACGTTTGAGTTTAAAGAGTGATGGCGGGTTGTTAGCTGAGTTACGAGTTGAACTGGAATTGGTAGGTGAGACCAAAAGACTACAAAGTTTAGACAACCAGATAAGGACATGGATTGAGAAGGTTTATCAGGGTGCCCAGGTTTCGAGTTATGCGATGGGGATATGTTGTATTTCAAGGGTCGATTGTACGTACCTGAAGATACTCATTTGAGTAGTAAGATTCTATATGAGGGGCATTGCAGTCCACTTTCAGTACACCCTGGCAGTAACAAAACCTATCAGAAGCTCTGTTAGTTATTTTGGTGGTCATGCAAGAAAATGGAAGTGTAAGAGTTTATCGCTAGATATCTAGTGTGTCAGCAAGTTAAAGAGGAACACCAAGTTTCCTCAGATTACTCTAACCCATTTAGATTCCTCAGTGGAAATGGGACAGGGTAACCATGGACTTTCTGACCAAGTTACCAATAACCAAATAGATACATTTGTGAGATTGTGGGATTACATAGTGTACCAACCTTTATCATAGCAGATATATACCCTTGATTCACTTTCTATTTCTAGAAAGCCCTTCATGAGTCCTTAAGCACCAAACTACACTTCAATATGGCTTTCCATCCTCAGACAGATAGCCAGCCAGAATGAGTTATCTAGATTCTTGAAGATATGCTTAGGTGTATCATTATGTACCTAGAGGGTAGTTGGGAGGACCACTTGCCTTTAATGAAGTTTACTTACAACAAAAATTTTCAGTTGATTACTCAGATGGCTCCGTATGAGGCCTTGTATGGGCGCAAATATAGGACTTCACTATGTTAGACAAATCTCAATAAGGGTAAGATAGTGGGTATAAACTTGATCAAAGAATGGAACAAATATGTTGGTTGATTCAGATCCTGCTAAGGGTAGCTTTAGAAAGACATAGGTCTTACGTGGACTTGAAGCGTAAAGACATTGAGTTCACAGTAGGAGATAAAGTTTTCCTCAAGGTTTCCTCTTGGAAGAAGTTACTTCACTTTGGGCGAAAAGGAAAGTTGACCCCACGATTCATAGGACCTTTCGTGGTATTACAGATAGTTGGACCAGTGGCTTACATGTTAGCCTTACCACAAAAATTAGAGTGCTCCACAATATGTTATATGTATCTATGCTCAGGGGATATCATTCCAATCATTCTCATGTGATAGGCCTAGAGCATATTGAGCTCATTCTAGACATGACCTATATAGAATAACCATTCAGAATCATAGCAAGAGATGTGAATGAGATAAGGAGTAAAAGAATACCTCTCGTAAAAGTTCTTTAGAGGAACCACAACGTTTAGAAAGCAACTTGGGAAACTGAGGAGGGCATGCAGCTTCAGTATCTTCAGCTCTTTTATCAAGGTAAATTTCAATGATGAAATTTCTATTTAGGATGGGAGAGTTGTAACGAGCCAGATCCTTGGTTAGGAGTTTTAGGTTATTCTAAATTGGGCTTTGGATAAAACCCATGGCTTGTAGGAAGCCTTAACCCAAGTTTAAGTAAAAATTAGGCTTGACTTGGGACCAAATTTGTATAAAATATGGCATTTTTGTTTACAACCAAAATCAGAAGGACCAAGCAAGTAATTATACCATTGTTCAAAATAAAAGCTGAAATCCTTAAATTGTTGATGATATCACGTCTGAAAACTCTCTCATTTTCCTCACCCTCTTATCATCTTCATTCTCTCCAAAAGCATTACATTTTCTCTTCTTTTCCTTGAAGTTAGTCAAGTTAAGGTGGTAACTTGGTAACATTGCAACCATTGTTTTTTCAATTCAAAGGTAATAATCAAACTCAACACCTCTAGGGCTTCCATTTGGGACCCTAAGATCAAACTTTGACCATTATTGTAAAAAAATGGGTTTTGTGGGGGTTTATGGAACTAGTTGATTTTAATCCATTTTTTAGAAAGTTTAGGCCTTAGGATGTTCCCTTAAAATGTTCTCAGCCTCTAAATTCAGTTAGTAACACTTTCCTTGATTTCTTTCTTAGTGAGAAAAGTTAGAGAGAGATCCAAAGCTAAAGGAAAGGAAAAGCTTACCCTTGGGCCTTGGACACTTTTAACAACCTAGAATCATCAGGTAACTCACTTTTAATTCAACTATTTCACATGGATCACGTTAAGTAAGTTTTGGTAAGTTGCATGAGTTGTGAAGAATGTTCTTGGTAGATTGCATCATTTCATGTTTCAATATGTTTTAAAGCCTCAATAGGGCATTTTGGGGTGAAAGTTAGCATCTTTTGTGGACAAAATAGGGCATTTTTAAGTAGGGGTATCGGTACTAGAAGAACAATACTGATACTATTCTTCAGCCACGGTAAAAATAATATAATTTTAGAAGGTAAGTATCGATACTCATCTAGGAGTATTGATACTACAAGGTCGATTTCGATACCCATAGGGTCGTATCGATACTGGAGGCACAAATCAGATTCCATAATGTATTTTTTTCTATAAGTACTTTAGGGAGTATGGATACCCAGCGTTGAGTATCGATACTCTCCGAATTATTATCGACTGAGCTATTTTTCAAAAAAGCAAACCTAATTTTGGTATCGATACTCAGGCCAGTATCGATACCCCAGCCTTAGAGTATCAATACTCTTCCAGAAGTATTGATATCACCTTATCCAATCATCCCATATTAGTCAACAAGTACCGATACCAACAGGTGAGTATTTATACTCATGGTACAATATCGATACTGAAGGGTAGATATCGGTATCGAATGATAGTCGATAACTCCATAAAAAGTCCATATTTAGGCATTTTCACTTAAGTTTTTGACTTTCTAAGAGCTCATATAGGATCATATATATGCATTTAGGAGCATATAGTTGCATGTGGCAGAAATATATTTTGTCGCGACATTTTATTTTGTAAACGGTAATGCATTATGGGGGTGGTGTTTTGTCTGATGATGTGCAAGAATTGGGAATAAGGATAAGCAAAAAGAAATTGTCGTGACTGCTGAGCAGAATGCAAATGCCAAATTGGATGACATTTCATAAGCGAACAAGATGAAAAAAGATATTTTTAAGAGCCAACTATCCTTGTCTTCACGTGCCCTCTACCACCAGTCACCCAAGAGAAAACATCTACCACCTGGGTCGTCTGATTCTATCGGGACCATGCCCAACTGCAAGCTAATCCTGTCTAGAGCACTGTAAGATACCCTGGAGGGGACCATTGCCTCAACTAGTCACCCCTCACATGAAAAAAACCAGCTTGGGGGTATCCTAAGAATTTTAACAAAAAACCCTAGGTTTATTTACCACTATAAATAGGAGATGAAGCCACCAGATTAAGTGACTTGATTTTCGAGAAAAGGGTGAAGAGGCGGCTGAAAGAAAAATGTTCCTCCTTTTCTATCAATCGTTTTCCCCTTGGCAGTCCTCCATTAACAAGCTTGAGGGAGTGGCAAGCTAGGCATCCGAGAGGAGCTAGCAGGCTAAGGCAGTTCATGTGGCCAAGGGGAGCTTCAAAAATACGCGTCAAAGGATTTTCCTCGATCCCTATGCGTTTCCTTTCATTTATCTTATTTGGGTTGTATTGAATAGATTAATTTCATGCCTTGTTGCTGGGAATATTCAAACCCCACTATAAACTAGTCTTATTTTGTGGGAGTTCCTTTTGGATATTTAAGTTTTAGTTTAATGGATGGTTGTTTTTGTTTGTTGTTATTTGTTTTGTTTATGATGTTTAACGCCTTAAGGTTGTAGGAGCTATGAGAGTAACCATTCCTTAGGACATTGCTTAGTGTTCGAGAGAATGACTAAATAGCATGTCTTTAGTGTTCAAGAGAAACTAGGGATGATCCACATAAGCAAGGGTTCTAGGTAGTAACTAGGCCTAAACCAACCTTAGACATAAGCCTAGGATTTCAATCGATTAAAAGGAGGAGTGCTTGATCGAGAGGTTAGATGTTAGTGCTGTCGCTAAAAGGTATTGCCGTGACATATCCTGTTATCTGAATCAATCGGATCCCTGCACTTGATAACGCCAATAGGTTTTCCATGGCATCTTGAACCTGTCGATTCCCTTGACTGGAGATAGCATAGGGCATCATTAGTAAACTCTGTCAAGCAAATAAGGCATATAAGTAAGACCAACCTGAGAAGTATACTTAAGTTTCCTAAGTGACTCCTATCATTCATTCCTATAGTAGCTTGTTGTGTGAGGATTGTAAAGTCATTTTATTCAAGTCCATTGTTTACATTTTGTTTTACCTTTACATTCTCATTTGATTGCACTAAACAAAATATAATTTTCCACGACATTTCCACCCAATTTGCCACAACATCTCCATTTCCTAACATATTACCATCATTCCATTTCCACAACATCAATTTCATCTTGCCACATCATTCTCATTTGTAAATAACATCACTAACTATACTTAGGTGAAATAGTAAATTATTGTGACAAGCTTATAAATTTTCTCCAATCCCTGTGGATACGATACTCATTCATCACTATATTACTTGTTCGATTATGTATACTTGCACATATGTTCGCGATCATATATAGTAGTCACAATTCACAGATAAGTTTTCGGCGTCGTTGCCGGGGATTGGCAACTGGAAGTTAATTAGTTTTGTCATAGCATTTTTATTTTACTTTTCATTTTTTGTATAGTTTTACTTGTTATTTTCATTGTCTTTTTCAGGTTTTTATTTTACGTGCTCAAGCAAACATGTATTATATCATAAATCAAGGAATTGGTTAAGAGAAATATCAGAATGTCGAGGCAATTCCAAATTTTGGGAATGTAGCTAGGCCTTTTACTATTCTAGAACATTTAAACCATATCCTTGATGACCTAAATCTTGGAATTGTGGCACCCAAGATTCAGGCAGTACACTTCGAGCTCAAACCGATTATGTTCAACATGTTGGACTTGATTGGACAGTTTGATAATGCTCCTCATGAGGATGCAAGGCAACATGTTCGGGCACTTTTGGAGGTCTGTGACTCATTTCGATAACAAGGTGTGCATGAAATTATACTGAAATTGAAGTTATTTCCATATTCTTTGAAAGATCACTTCAGGGCATGGTTTAATGGAGTACCTTCTAGCTCGATAAAGTCATGGGTAGACTTGTGCAAAGAAATTTTACTATGGCATAATCCACCGAATATGAACAACCATCTTAGGAATGTCATAGTATCTTTTCACTAAGGCAATGAAGAGTCTATGCATGAATGTTGGGACCGATGCAAAAGTTTTCTTTACAAGTGCCCCAATCATGGATTTCACGATTGGACTCAAGTTGTAATGTTCTACAATGGAGTCAATGCACCCATGAGGATGATGCTAGATACCTCGACAAATGGGACATTGCTCGATAAATCACATGCAGAGGCATTTGGCATTCTGGATAGGATTGCCAATAATGATTATCAGTTTTCATCTTCAAGGCTTAGAGCCTCGCGAAAAGCGCCTGCAACATTTGAGTTAGATACTACAGATTCCATGTCCTCCCAACTTTCTGTCATCCCAAATATGTTGAAGAATTTGCAACAATCAAGTGCGGTGAAAGAAGTGAAGGCAACCAACTCATCATGTTTATTATGTCATGAAAATCACCATGAGAACGAGTGTCTGACCAATTAGGAGTCTATCAACTATGTAGAGAACTATAGTCAAGGCAATAACAACCCCTATTCTAACACCTATAATCTTGGATGATGTCAGCATCCAAACTTTTCTTGGGGAAATCAAGGAACCAACAATGCTAGTTAGCTAGTTAAGCAACAAAACTTCAGTGACTCTCAGAGTTTTCAAACGAATATGCCATGGCATAATTCTAATGAGGGAGTGACATCTTCATCCAACATAAGTCCTTTGGAGGCCATAATGCAAGATTTTATAGAAACCACGAAGACCATGCTGCATGACCATGCGACCTCTATAAAAAGCCAAGAAGCTTTGCATCAAAGCCACAACTCGTCTTTGAGGGCCTTGGAAAGTCAGGTTAGCAAAATTGCCATAGCATTACATTTTTGCCCACAAGGTAGCCTACCTAGTGATACTGAAGTCACCAAGGCTCAAGACATGGAGCATTGTGGTACATTCAACTTAAGAAGTGGCATCAAAATCTAAAAAGATGCTAAGTTTAGGGGGAGACACTCGGAGAGTCTGATCATGAGATTGTGCACGAAGATCCGAAGGTACAAGAAGATCCATATTCACTGAAAAAAAAAGATGAGGGTTCTAAGAGTGCAGCAAGATAAGAAAATTTTTACAACGGAAAAATAAAAACCCCCATCAGTAGGAGTTGATGAACAAAGGAAAGCTGCAGAATTTTGCCACAACAAATTTTTATGCACTGATAATTACTTGAAGCGTAATGAAGAAGACAAAGAGGAGCTCGAGGATATTCCAAAGGAGATGAGTTAATCTAGCTTACCCATACCTAGACCAGGTATGAAATTTGAACCTTTGTATTCTATTAAATTTTCTCATCCTAAACCCAAGTAACTGCCCATCTGTCTAGGCTAGAAATTATAAAAGAATTAAGGAATGAAATGGAGATTAAGGAAAAATTCCCTAATGAGAAATTATTATTTTCTACGGTAATTTTGTGGTATGCTGGCATTGTCAATTTTCTCGTTAGTGTTGTTTTGGTTTCTCACTTGAATAAACTAGGAAAGAATAAGGTCATACACAATGGTGGCTACTGTCATAGGGATGACCCCAACCTCTTCAAAGAATTTGCTGCCCAAATGATTACAAGCTGCCACATCAAAAAGAAGCGAAAACAGATCTCATTCCACTACCATTCAACTTCATATAGATAGCACTTTGAAGAGGAGAGGACTACTACAAAGGTCCTACAATTCAGATATGAAAGACACGAAATATCAGGGAAAAATATTTTGAAGGTGGAACTGTTATATGTGTAGGGCATTTTAGTCTATACTGATGCTCCGATCAAACGCGAAAAAAATGCCATAAAAATTTAAGATATTTCGCAATGAACATACTCTCAAATATGTAGACAAGGGTAAACCCCCTAAAGTAGCTACACCCACTTAGAAAGAAGACTTAATTGGTGTTGGCACAAATGATGACATTGCTGATGATGTCCACCCATCTGTATAAATTACATGGTAAATTGTAACACTTCTTGCCAAGCGGACCCAAGATCAAGTGGCGAATCTGGCCAACAACCTGACGATATTCTTTGCCTATATCAAGCGATGGGATGAGGATCTTGAAACAACCTTCATATAGCTCCTTCCTCATGTAGATCTTGATCTTTTAGTCTTCACTGATGCACTTTTACGAATATCTATGGATGCCACGCCATCAGTAGATGCTCCCCAGCCAGTTAATGATGAGGAGCCAAAAGATGTTAACCCAATCCAAACCATGCCTACAACCGAGCGACAAGAGAATAGGCCCTAACTATTAACCCTAACAACCCCACCGTAGCTCACGAAGCCACACGATGCAACACAATCAGAAATGTTGCAACAATTCCCTTTGCACAGGAGTTGACGTCGTTTGAAGAATGTGTCTAAACTTGAGGAATCTCAATTCACCTCGATCATGGAATACCTTAGGACCCCCTATTGCACCACCATAGGATTTTGAACACTCCAGCCCCACCACCATTGCGTAAGCGCCTGTATCGTACAACAGCCATAACACCACCACCATAAATAGTCATGGTACCTTGCATTGACTAACATGTAGTCTAGTTTTACCTTAGTTTTTATTTAGCATTAAGGACAATGATTCTCTCTAGTTTGGGGGGAGGTAGGGTTCCCAAGTCATTGTATGATAGTATTAGTAAAATGAATATGCCATGACATTAGTAAGTGTTCGAGTTAGTTCCTGGAAAAATTAAGGATGTCCGATGATGATGAACTCTTTATGGCTAGAATTGAATGTACATAACTGTTGAGGATGATAAAACCATCTCTAGGAATTGCTTCTTTGAAACATTTGGATACATGATTGTATGTTCTCCATGCTTAAGGAACTTAGAAATTTTTTATAAGAGAACTCTTGTATGTGTTGGATTAAAACTTTGATAATGTCCTTGAATGATGAAAACCCTGTATGAAATGAAAAAAATAAAATTACGAATAAATGCTTCGGTATATCTGTAAAGGGACACTCCGCTGTGCTACGACATTGCCTGGAAATTGCATTTAAATAAATGGCAGCCACGACATATGAGTGAATGAAAGTAGTCACGGGATTATTCTACCTGACTAGCTCATGGGTGGAAGGTATTCTCCCTTTTGCATAGAGTGTGGGATGGTAGGTGTGATGGGATGACTCCCCTCGTACTAGTGTTAAAAAAACAATGTAGGAGTAAACTTGTAAATGCCGTGGAAAAAAAGAGAGCTTGTTTAGAAATTTTCTAGATTTGTTAAGCATGGACTTGATATAATTACACGCACACACTCACATAAAGGATCTTGCCCTAGGGTGAGTACTTGATTTCTCAAGCTAGTGTAACGTGTTGAAGCCAATTGTGCTGAGGGCTGAAATTCTATCCCATATGACTAGCTTGAAACTGAACTTGCCATGGTTTTTTTTTTCTCTTAATAATATTCATTGCTTGAGGACAAGTAATAGCTTAAGTTTAGGGGTGTGATAACTCCATAAAAAGTTCATATTTAGGGCATTTTCACTTAAGTTATTGACTGTCTATGAGCTCATATAGGATCATATAGATGTATTTAGGAGCATATAGTTGTATGTGCTGGAAATATATTTTGTCGTGACATTTTATTTTATAAACAGTGTTGCGTTATGGGGAAGGTGTTTTGTCTGATGATGTGCAAGAATTGGAAGCAAGGATAAGCAAAAGGGAATTTTCGTGACATGACGAGACAGCTGAGTAGAATGCAAATACCAAATGGGACGGCATTTAGGAAGTGAACAAGACAAAAGAAGATATTTTTAAGAGCCATCTGTACTTGTCTTCACGTGCCCTCTACCACCAGTCACCCGTGAGGAGACATCTTCCACCTGGGTCATCTAATTCTGTCGGGACCACGCCTAGGTGCAAGCTGATTCTGTCTGGACCACTTCCAACTGCCATGGAGGGGACCATTGCCATAGCTGCTCACCCCTCATGTGAAATAAACCAACTTGGGGTATCCTAGGAATTTTAACACAAAACTCTAGGTTTATTCACCATTATAAATAGGATATGAAGCCACCAAATTAAGGGACTTGATTTTTTAGAAAACAATGAAGAGGCGACTGAAAGAAAAAGGTTCCTCCTTTTTTTATCAATCACTTTTAACGTGGCTTTCCTCCATTAGCAAGCTCGAGGGAGCGGCGAGCTAGGCGTCCGAGTGGTGCTAGCGGGATAAGGCAGTTTGTGGTGGCTAAGGGGAGCTCCGACAGCGCACGTCAAAGGATTTTTCTCCATCCCTTTATTGTTTACTTTCATTTATCTTATTTGGATTGTATGAAACAAATTAATTTCATGCCTTGTTGCTTGGAATTTTACCCACCATGAACTAGTCTTATTTGGTGGGAGTTCCTTATGGATATTTAAGTTTTAGTTTAATGAATGGTTGTTTTTGTATGTTGTTATTTTTTTTTGTTTATGATGTTTAATGCCTTAAAGTTGTAGGAGCTATAACAGTAGTAATTCCTTAGGAGATTACATAGTGTTCGAGATAATGACTAAGTAGCATGTCCTTAGTTTTCAAGAGAAACTACGGAAGATCCACATAAGCAAGGGGTTCTAGGTAGCAACAAGGCCTAATCCAACCATAGACATAAGGCTAGGATTTTAATCGACTAAAAAGAGGAGTGGTTGATCAAAAGGTTAGATGTTAGTGTTTCCGCTAAAAGGTATTACCGTGACATATCCTTTTATCTTGACCTATAGGATCCATGCACTTGCTAATACCAGTAGGTTTACCATAACATCTTGAACCTGTCAAGTCCCTTGACTAGAGATAACATAGGGCACCATTAGTAAACTCTGTCGGGTAAATAAGGCATAGAAGTAAGACCAACCTGAGAAATAGACTTAAGTTTCCTAAGTGACTCTCATCATTCATTCCCATAGTAGCTTGTTGTTGTGATGATTGTCAAGTCATTTTATTCAAGTCCAGTGTTTACATTTTATTTTGCCTTTATATTATCATTTGATTGCACTGAACAAAATATAATTTGCCACGACATCTCCATTATTTTTGCAACAACATCTTCATTTGCTACCATATTACCTTCATTCCATTTCCACAACATCCATTTTATCTTGCCACATCATTCTCATTTGTAAATAACATAATTAACTATTCTTAGGTGAAATAGTAATTGTTGTGATTAAGCTTATAAATTTCCTCCAATCCCTGTGGATACGATACTCACTCATCACTGTATTATTTGTTTGATTGTGTATACTTGTACATATTTTCATGATCATATATAGTAGTCACAATTCACGGACAATAGTTTTCGATAAGTATTCCAAGGGTTAATGGTTTAGACCTGCAGGGCCCAAATACATTAGTATAATAGTAGATAAAACTAAAAGTGAGAACAATAATTTTAATATCATAATAGTATAAACAATAACAGCTAGGATTACATAAAACTAGAATTGTTTGACACTAAAAAATAGTCAGGGCACCCGAGTCTCTCTAGAAGAATACGATAGTCAGTTCGATATCCAGTAAGTGCCAAGGCACTTCAATAGCCGACTGCGCGTAGATGCCCCAAGACTTGACGGAGTAAGTTGGTAGGTGTACAATTCTCATATAGTTTTGAATTTCACCCTAGAGTACTCAAGGGTATTTTTACAGGATAGAAGGGTGTATTAGTTTCGAGATACAGAACCCTCAGTCACACCATGATGTCAACCATAACTTAGTAGATTAGTATTTTTCATGTTTTCATACATGTACCTCTAGCCAGCTTATTTAGTGAATCCATGTAGTACATTACAATTATTTGTAAGGAACTAAGCTCGTAAGCTCAACATACAGAATGTGTTTCTGTGTGCAGGTCCTTTTGTGATCAATTTGAGAGTCTCATCGTCACAAGATATTAGGTTGGTCATTTCGGTGGTTCCATGTGACATCGTAGTCTGTGGGTCTTCGGGTCAGATTGGATTAGGGTGCTACATTTAGTAGTATAAGAGCATCAGATTTAGTCATTCTTAGGACCCATGGGTTAGAGTCAGTTATCGTATATACATTTATATGTCTCCAAAGAGTCAATTGTACTAAAATGGCTGCAATAACGATAATGACCTCCCTTTTCTTTCTAATTTCATACAAAACCTATGGAAGACAATCCAACATATTGTCAAGATGGCATAGACAAGAGTCATGCCTCACTAGCATTAGACACCAGTGGCGAGTTCGTCTCAGACACAGACAAGCATGAGGTACCAGTAGATACGAGGGTTGAAAAAATGACCTTCTTTAGGGACCTCACCTCTATATTTACCTAGTTCTTCAGCTGCCACCTCCGTCATCATTAACCCTAGTCCTGTAACACCCATTTCTTGGATATGTTTCCGTACACAAGTCACAGGTGTCACATAACTTTTAAAAACAATTCCTTATTTGTAAACCCATAAAAATTTGTTTCAAAAATAAACAAAACATTTTTAATATAATAATAATAAAATGCTCGTTGTAACATATTACAAAAACTATAACTTTAATAAGTTCCAGAGCATTTTCTTAAGTCCAAATATATGCCAGCTAATTATCAAAATAGACAAAAATGTCCTACAGTTACTGATGAGGCAACCTTTGATTGATGATGTCCACTACACTCCTTACTTCGCTAGTCTTTGCTATTTGCTACATGCGAAATCAATACATGCTAAGTATTTACTTAGTGAGGTATAGTAATACAAAATGAATTGTACTTAAATATCAACATATCACACATTATTTGTACTTAAATATCAACATATCACACATTATCAAAATATGAATGAAAATTGTATAATTCATATCAATACATCAAATTGGCCTGACGAACCAATCTTTATTCAAATAACATGATAAACTATCTTTAGTATGCCCAACATACTTATTAATCAATATTTTCTAATTTATCCTTTATTTGCCTAATGTATGCCAAATGAGAATACAAGGTAATTGCATTGCACCAAAGTGTCGAAACGAAGATTCACAAACTTATTATGAATTCCATGGATACACACACAGTGCCAAAAGTATACAAAGTACTGATACGAAAATGCACCGTTATGCATTAAACAAAATCGATCAATAACTTTTATACATAATTGTATAACAAAATGGTGATTCAAAAAATCATGATGAATACCATTATTGCACATCAAGTTCCAAAAGTACACAAAGAACTGATACGAAAATGCACCATTATGCATTATACAAAATCGATCGATAACCAGTATATACAATTTATGTCAAAATGCACCTATGACTCGCAATGCACATACAACGGGCTAATCAATCAACTTAGAGTAGTTCATACTCTACCATTACTCTAGTATCAATTCCATAAACATTATGAAAACATATCAAAATACTTTAAAATATAATTTAAGTCAAACATTCGATGTTGACTCATCGCAAGTCATCCTCATCTCATATAAGTACAATAAATGCACTCACCTAGTATGCCTCACTATTAAGCCTTACTGATGTCTAACTATTTGGAAACATTATCCTTACCCTTTGCTTGTTGGATTCAGGAGCTTGGTTACGATCTACACAAGCATCCATATCACACACGTACAATACAAATGTTAGTATAATTCCTAACATTTATATGAAATAATAATACTCAAAGTACTACTATTCTTGATTTATAATAAAGTTTATCCTAACTTAAAATTCCAGGTTGAATAGTATCGGTACCCATCCTATGGTATCGAAACTTCTATACTATAGTATCGAAACTTCTATACTATGGTACCGATACTCCCTTCAGTATCGATTCTATTTTTGCATTCTGGAATCCATTTTTCAATAATGGTATCGATACCTTCCTCTTAGTATCAATACCTCATTTCGGTATCGATATTACTTGCATCAGTATCGATATTGTTCATCTTGTTCATTCTCATTTCTCAAATTTAACCCTATAGTATCGATATTGTTCTTCTAGTACCGATACCCTAACCCAAATTTTACATATTTCACTTTATTTTTTACCACATTTTTGTCTAAATCTTTTAATTTTATCACCAAACATAACCCTAAACTCATCATTATTCAAACCAATTATCTTACATCCAAAAATCTCCCTATAACATCCAATAACTCCAAATAACCCTTTAAAACTAAAATCACACCCAAATCTCAAACATGTTTATAATCACTTCTAAAGCTCTGAATCTCTTATTTACCTCTTTGACAAGTCAAATAAACCTTTAAAATTCAATATCATACCAAATCTCATCAAATCATTTAAAAACCCATTTTCTTAAATCTCAAATAATCCTTCATCTTTTAGTTTTAATCCTCCTTGAACTTTCCTTAAGCCTCTATAACACTTAAAGTTTCAAAACCAACCTAAAACAAAAGGAAAAACTATCTAGATAAAAGCATACCTTTGCTATTGGGGAGGCACGGGACGTGAAGAATGAGTAGAAGAAGAGAACCACTTCAAACTTATCCCTTATTTCCTATTCACTTTTATTAAATAACCCCACTTAAATGAATTTTAAATTCATTCTTTCTTAATGACTAAATTGCCCCTTCATTCTTCAATTCTTAATATTTAGTCTTAAACACAACTTCCTAAATCATTCCCTACACTTATCAATTTACTCAATTAACCCACCAAATTTTAAATCCTTTCACTATGGTCACCAACCCGATATTTGGGTATTACAAGTCTAATCAGTAGCAATGTCCTAGGAGTCCCCAATAGAGAAGCTACTCAGATATAGGACCATTGACTTCCACAGTTCAGGGGATGACGACCCCATAGTAGTAGACCAATGGCTTAAAGAGACACTTCATACCCTCATACAGTTGTATCTTACCCTAGAGGGTAAGCTCAAGTACGTCATCACTCTGCTCAAGGGTGACGCAATAGATTAGTGGGAAATGATCGAGATAGCTATGGAGCCAAAGAGGTCGATGTCAGAACATTTTTTAGATAAGTTCTGACAGAAGTACATCAGGGTGACTCATACGATGACTTGATGATGCAATTTCTACATTTGACTCAAGGGGATCGTTCAGTGATGAAGTACGATTGAGAGTTTATTAGGTTTAGCAAGTATACCATAGAGTTTATTCTGACAGAAGAACATTGTTGTCGTAGATTCAATGAGGGCTTACATCTCGATATTTTGTCGCACCATGAAGTAGATCCTTCCAGTGTCTTTATTTAGTTGACCCACCAAGAGAATACGATCGAGAGGGTTCTAGATAGGCAAGCTAGGCAATCCAGTGAGACTTTAGGATAGACCAGAATAACCCCTGAGCCATTGACGCCATCTCAAACTTTGGCCAAGAGGTCCAGGGAAAGTTAGGTTTTGGGGAGACACGTAGTAGCATAATCAATAAGGACTGGATAGAGTTCAGATTGGGGTGTAGATCTGAGTCTATAAGGAGACCACTGGCCTTAGTCTCTAAAGCTAACGCCAGTGGGTCGACTAGAAGTTTCACACATCCCATTTGTGATCAGTGTAGGAGCGTACACTTGGGGATATACCAGCAGGGATTTAGGGGTTACTATATTTGTGGGTCCTTAGATCACTTTGTCTGTGATTGTCTGGGAGTTCAGGGATGTAACACCCTAAAATCTCAATATAGGAGAATTAAGCTAAATTTCCTAAAATAAAAAACCAAATTAAATTAAAATTTAAACTAATTAAATTTGATAAGGACTTAATCAAAAGAATTGAAGGAATGGTGATTGATTTTGGAATGACTTAATTGGAATAAAATATTTACATTAAAAATTCATGCTAAATTCCTTTATTTGTAAATTGCCCTTGAATGGTATAATAGTTAAGCACTAAGTGAGGCTAATGTGGACATTTCCATCTCCATTATCAAAGAATGAAATAACATCATTTTCTTTATTACACTTAGTAGCCAAATTGAGAGAATGAAATAGAGAAAAAAATTGAGAGAGTGAAGAAAGGGAAATCAGTCATGCAAGCTTAATTTCAAGCTTCAAGTAAATAGGGAAAGTCATCTAGCAAAGCAAGTAAGTTTTTTCACTCTCATTCTATTTGAATTACAGGGAATTGATTTAATTAATTCTTTAGAAATTGAGTAAGTTTGACTGTTGAATTAATTCAAATTGTTGGCTTGCATGATACTAGAGATTATGATGATCATGACGTGTTAAGTTAATTGGTTATGAACCCTGTTAAATTGGGCATACTATGGGTTATCACATTCAGGGTGATAACCGAAAAAAATTATTAATGTATGTGACCAAAATTGAGAAATTAGAAAATTCAGGATTTAATTGGACAATGTTGAGAACTATTAGTACTAGTTAAGAATAGGACATGAACCAAGATGAATGAATAATAGAATTTTAAGGCTTAATTTTAGGAAATTTTATAGCTTGTAGGTGATACATTGGAGAGATAAGTCGAATTAGAATGTTTTGGAAAACTTGTTAATTGGAGGACTTGATTGGATTATTAAGGGTTAAGGTTGATATGAAAATACATGGAAAGGACAAATTAAACAATTTTAAAAAGCGTTAAAACAAATCGGTAAGGATTCTAGGTGAATAAATTCACCAAAGGGCACCGAATTACAAAGGTGGTAGAATGATCACAGTAAATTTGACTTGACTTTAAATAAAAAAAATGTAATTATGTAGAAGGAACTAAAATATAATCCATATATAGATAGAAATATAATCGAGTGTAAATTAATTGAAAATTCGATGAGTAAATTAAGTGTTATGGTCAGATTACTATAATGTGTACCAACCTAGCATAACAAATTTTGTTTGGTACCATGTAGTTTAATTGAGTTCAAATTGCTATTGTATTGATTCTAATGACTCTCCTATGTTGGGTATAATTTTCTAGAGCAATAAATTTAGGAAGTTGTTAAAGGAACTAAGGGAGGATCCTTCAAAGATATGTAAAAAGGGATAGTGATTCAAGGCTAGCTTGGAGTGTTGTGAGTGTAACTATGTTAGGGTTGGAAATTACGTTCCAACACCCCTTTTATTATTATTCTTAATTACTTAATTATTGGTATGTTAATTATGAAATTTAATCATATTGGTAATCTAAATTAATGGGGAAGAAATGATTAATTAAAAATTTTAAGGCTATTGAGTGCAATATGCAATTGGATTGGTAAATAGATTATTTCTTTTTTCCATGATTGAAATGAACCACATGTGTGTAATCTTGGTGCTTGGAAAGCTTGCTGATTTATGAAATGTAGCCTTGTTACCCTACTATGTTGAAAGACCCAAGGGCATATGTTGAAAATAAATGAACTACTTGGTATTGATTTAGTATAACGTGGGAATTGCTACTTGAATAATCTTGTCATTTATGGATTCTTGATAGATAAGCAAATTGAAACATGATCATTTGACAAATAAGATTCAAGTCCTTGGTTAATAGTTAGTCCAATATAGAAGGCCATGATTTATAGTCTAGAGCTCATATGTGTAGGGGACTACGGTCCAGTACAACGGTACTTATTGGCGATAGATGGAGGGTACGATATATGGTCCTTGGCGACAGCAGGAGGATTCACCAATATGGTGCAATTGTATGGCGACAGTTGGTTGGAGACTTGTTTATCTCGACTAAACTCATAACCAAGGCATAAATCGATTAAAGAGATTAAATCAAAGAGTATATATATATATATATATATATATATATATATATATATATATATAATTCGATTGCTATATAGATTGCATGTATGCATATGTTTGGAATTGTTCTTTTTTGAATGGAGGAGAGATTGATATGTATGATTGATTGAAGAAATTGATTGCTAATTAAATATGTATGGTTGTGATTTTTTCTCCATGTTCGAAAATGATGCAAAATCAATTGGAGTGTTTAAATGTGGATGATTATTAAAGACATTTAAATGGTAAAAGCTCAATAGAATTAAGTGTTACGTCACTAGGTACTTTAATTACTTATCACTCTCGTTTGTTTCTTTCCCAAACAACAAGTTGTAAAGTATTTGAAGCATAACCTTTCTAACCATTCAACCCAAGGGAAGATTAAAAGTATGGCTTGTTTTGTCATCTTTATACACCTATTTTGTGGTTTAGTTTTGAGTTTAGTGGTTCAAATCTCATGCATATGGTGGGTAATTAAGTTGTTTATGAAATGTTCCTAAGAACTTAATGAAATGTTATGGTCTATAGAGTTAATGGACCTGTTATATATATAATGTCAGTGGCTCTTTTGGTGTGTATAAAGCTTACTAGTATGATCTTTTGTGTAACCGTTAAATTTTCCTCTTGGAATGTAAATATACAAGTTTGGTTATGAATTAATGTTATAAACAATGTTATGTCCATTAGATCTCTATAATATATATATGGTTCTATGTTAGTAATCAGCCTAAGGGATTAAGGATTGAAATTACATGAAGTTATCTTAGATAAATTAGGATTCATGGTTTGATCGATTCAATTAATAAGTAAATGACTGAGATTAAATTGCATATAGTTATAAGCTTAGAAATTGTGGTATGATTGCGTGTAAAAAATATATATACATATATGACATTATAAGAGTATCGTTAACTGCGTATAGCTGATTTGTTTTAGATCTATTGGTCTTGATCATGTTTAATGGTCTTGGTAATGCTCCTAACCCTCGATTCGGTTTTGGGGTGTTACATTTAATACTAATCAGAGCTTTTGGTCAAGTCTAGGACTAAATCGAGTCTCATGAATCATATAGGATTACATTGAGCCATCTATGAGTTATATTCAAGCATACTTGTATTATTACCTATCCTAAAATTTTCCATTTATTCTATCATAAAATGTCGAAAACAATAATTTCTAGGGATAATGGAAATCCCGTGGGAACCTCAAATGAAGGAGACAATGTAGGGATGGATTGGAATCCTACACAACATGCTCAACAACGACCCTAATTTCTTGATCAATAGGGAAATCCTGTTGTAAATCTAGTCCAACAAGAATGTCTCCTTACCATGAAGGAGATATTCAATCAACTTATAATCAACCTTAAACGTTATCAGCCTGTTACTTCCCCTGTTGTACCTAACAAGGCCCCTATCGATAAGTTTTCCCAACACCGGGCATATACTTTCACTCGTTCCAATGAAGATAAACCCAAAAAGGCTAAGTATTGGCTTGAGAATACCACCAGAATTCTGAGCAATAAATTCCAATGCTCAGATGAGCATAAACTCAAGTGTGATGTGGCGCTGACTGCTCCTTCTAAATCTATTACCTACAAATTCTTTCTAGAAAAGTTCAACAAGAAATATATTTGTGACCAGTATCTGGCTAAACGTAGAAAGCGTTTCTTATACCTTAAACAAGGTGGCCGACCCATCAAGTAGTATGTGAGCGACTTCTGTAAATATTGTATGTACGGGTCAGAGTCCATCAAGAAGGAGAGCGATAAATGTCAAATGCTTATCGATGGACTGAATGATGAGCTAAGTCATATATTCACTTTCCTGGATATCACTGACTTCCAGAGCTTGGTGAATTGGGCTATCGCTACTGATGTGAAGATGAAGGCTTCTGAGAAACGAAAGAGTGGAAGTTCTTATAAGGATAAATGACCCAAGAGTGACGACAATCCCCATTGGCAATCCAAGAAGTCCAAACACAACCAGGAAAACTCATACAAACGCATTTCTGCTCAGAAGAGCAACTATATTCTGAAGCCTCAGTAAATTTCTAAACCTGTCATCCTTATGGTCTCTATGGATAGTATGAGGAATTCCAGGAAGGTTGTTCAATATCCTACCTGTCAATTTTGCCAAAAATAGTATCTCATCAATGCAGAACTTATGCTACCTGTGTGGAGCCTCGGACCACTATATTCAGGATTTTCTGCAGAATCCAAATAAAGTTCCAAACAGAAATTATACTATTGTAAGTATTAATCATTTAATTCAAAACAAAGGCCCTAACAGAGCTCAATCAGACAACCATGTAAAAGGAAAGGCAAATCATTCAAATACCCATACTCACACTCACCAGGAATCTCGAACCTCTACTCTTATCTATCATACTTGGGATCAACTCATTCATTTGTATGCTCAAACTTGATAGAAAAATTGAAATTAAAACTTGAAATTGTTAAAACCATTCTTATATTCTATAACCCGTTAGGGGAATTTTGAACATTAACTCGATTTGTAGAGATTACCTCTTGACCATTCAAAATGTTCCCTTCTTTACCGATCTATACATTTTGCCATCTTGTGAGTTTGATTTAATAATGGGCTTAGATTGGTTAAGAAAACACGAAATTGGGCAGATTTTCAAAACAAAAGATTGTATCTCCATGGTTTAGGGAAAGAATCTATACTCCTAATTGATAAAAAAACATACCTGTATTTTTTCTTCTATGGTATTACAAGATCAAATTGAATTTGGCTTAATTGATACACCTATTGTTTCTAAATTTATTGATGTTTTTCCCAAGGAACTTCCTGGTCTACCTCTAACCCAAGAAGTGGAATTCAGAATTTAAGTCCAACCTGGAATGAATCTGGTGTCCGTTACACCATAGCAAATGACGCCACTTAAATTGAAAGAGCTACGTAAACAACTGCAAGAGCTCCAAGAAGGGTTTTATTTGGCCTAACACTTATCCATGGGGTGAACCTATCTTGTTTGAGAGGAAAAAGGATGGTATGATTCGTCATTGCATCGACTATCACCAGCAAAACAAGATCTTTATCAAGAATCGATATCCACTCCCAAGAATAGAAGATATCTTCGATCAGCTTAGGGATGCTTCAGTGTTTTCAAATATCGATCTTAGATCATGTTATTATCAAATTAGGATTAAAGAGGAAGACGTATCAAAAATAACTTTTCGGACTCGTTACGGTCACTATGAATTTCTTGCTACGCCATTTTGATTAACTAATACCCTTGTCACGTTTATAGATCTCATGAATCATGTATTTAAGCCTAATCTCGGTAATTTTGTGTTTATCGATAATATTCTCGTCTATTCCCGTAACAAGGAGGAACATGTTGAACATCTCTAGATTGTCTTGTAAACACTTAGAGAATGTCAATTGTTCACAAAATTCTCCAAGTGCAAATTCTGGCTATTGGAAGTCTAGTTTCTTGGTCATGTTATCTCAGCATAGCGAATCAAAGTAGATCCAAAAAAGATACAAGCTATTATTGATTGGAGACCTCCAAGGAATGTGAGAGAAGTTCGAAGCTTTCTCAGTTTAGTCGGGTATTATAGAAGATTCTTTAAGGGATTTTCTACTATTGCATTATCCCTAACTAAACTTCTTTAAAAAGATGTACCTTTGAATGGATAGAGAAGCAATAGCGAAGCTTTGATCAGCTCAAGCAAACTCTTACTCATGCCCTGCTCCTCATCCAACCATAATTGGGTAAATGATTCATTGTTTTCAGTGATGCTTCACTCTTGGGACTAGGATGTGTCTTAATGCAAGGAGATAATGTAATTGCCTATGCATCTTTTCAATTAAAGCCTTACGGACTCAATTTTCCAACAAATGATTTGGAACTTGTTGATATCGTGTTCACTCTCAAAATTTGGAGACATTACTTATACGGTGAAAAGTGATATCTATTTACCGATCACAAGAGTCTAAAAAATCTCCTGACTCAAAAGGATCTCAATTTAAGGCAAAGAAGATGGCTTGAATTGCTCAAAGACTATGATTTAGTCATCGATTGTCATCCCGAAAAAGCCAACGTGGTTGTGAATGCTATCAGTCATAAATAGGTCTTTACCCTAAGGGTAAATGATATTAATGCTCATATTTGAATGTATAAAAAATGTGGATTCATGTGTGAATTACAAGTTCAATCTAGCTTAATCTCGAGGATCAAAGACTTGTAACAAACTTATCCTGAACTTCAAGCTGTAATCTCAGAGGTAGACTCGAAAACCAATCAAGATTTCTCCATTCATTCTAATAGCCTGCTCTATTTTAAGAATAGGGTGTGTATTCCGAACAATGATGACTTGAAGAATGAAAATTTGCAGGAAGTTCATCAAAATCGATTCTCAATTCATCCTGGATCAGTCAAGATGTATAAGGACCTTAAATATTTGTATTAGTGGACTCACATGAAGTCTTCCATTACAGAATTTGTGTCTAGATGCTTGAATTGTTATAGAATCAAAGTCAAACATCGAGCTCCTACTAGACTCCTCCAGTCTATTGAATTTCCTCAGTGGAAATGGGATAAAAGAACTATGGAATTTGTAAGTAGTCTACTTTGTTCACCAAGAAAGTGTGATGTTGTGTGGGTGATTGTAGATCGTTTCACTAAATTAGCACATTTCATCCCTATTCGAATGAACTATAGCTTGGATACTCTAGCCGAATTGTACACTCATGAAGTAATTCATTTACGCGGGATCTCTACTTCTATCATTTTCGATCGAGATCCTTAGATCACATCTCAATTTTGGGAATCTTTGCAACGAGCCCTTGGTACTAAAGTGAAACTAAGTACAACCTTTCATCCTCAAAGTGATGCCCAATCCGAAAAGAGTAATACAAGTACTTGAAGACATGCTCAGAGCATGTGTTGTCGACTTTGGAAAAAACTGGGAGAAATCATACCACTTGTAGAATTTGCTTATAACAATAGTTATCAAGCTTTGATTCAAATGGATCCTTTTGAGGCTCTATATGGAAGAAAATGTAGAACACCTCTATGGTGGTCCAAATTGGGTGAAAATTCCTTGGACCTTAATTGCTCAGGGAAATCGAAGAAAAAGTTCAAATTATTTACGATCGATTGAAGCAAGATTTTGCTAGACAAAAGTCTTATACATATTTGAAACGAAGAGACATCCAATATAATGTGAGAGATAAGGTTTTGTCATAGTAGCCCCATGGAAGAAAGTTTTTAGGTTTTGTAAAAAGGGTAAAATTAGCCCTAGATTTATCAGACTATTCGATATTGTTGAAAGAATTGGTGCAGTGGCTTATCGACTATCACTCCCCATTGAATTTGACAAAATTAATAATGTTTCCCATGTCTCAATGCTCTGAAAGTACCGATCAGATCCAACTCACAATCTTGAACCTGAAGAAGTTGAATTAAACCCAAATCTATCCTATGAGGAAAACCAATTTATATCCTTTAAAGCGAAGTTAAAGGACTTTGAAATAAGAATGTTCCTTTGGTGAAAGTATTGTGGAGAAATCATAAGATGGAAGAAGCAACCTGGGAGCCCGAGGATACAATGAGAAAACAATATCCTCATCTATTTGATTCAGTTCAGAATTCAAGGATGAATTCTTCTTTTTTTAGGGGAGTTGTAACACCCTGAAATCTCAGTCTAGGAGAATTAAGATAAATTGCCTAAGATAAAAACCAAATTGAATTAAAATTTAAACTAATAGAATTATATAAGGATTTAATAGAAAGAATTGAAGGAATGGTGGCCGATTTGGAATGACCTAATTGGAATAAATGATTTACATTAAGATTGCATGCTAAATTCCTTGATTCCTAAATTGCCCTTGAATGGTATAATAATTAAGCACTAAGTGAGGCTAAAGTGGACATTTCCTTATCCGTTATCAAAGAATGAAATAACATCATCTTCTTCCTTACACTTAGTAGCCGAATTGAGAGAATGAAATGGAGAAAAAATTGAAAAAGTGAAGGAAGGGAAATCAACCATACAAGCTTAATTTCAAGCTTGAAGTAAATAGGGAAAGTCATCTTACAAAGCAAGTAAGTTTTTCCCCTCTCCTTCTATTCGAATTACAAGGAATTGATTGAATTAATTCTTGAGAAATTGATTAAGTTTGACTATTGAATTAATTCAAATTGTTGGCTTGCATGATACTAGAGAATATTGTGATCATGTTGAGTTAAGTTAGTTGGTTGGGAACCTTGTTAAATTGGGCATACTATGGGTTATCACATTGAGGGTGATAACAGAAAATTTTGCTAATGCATGTGACCAAAATTGAGAAATTAGAATATTCGGGATTTAATTGGACAGTTTTGAAAACTAAATAAAATTTTAAAGCTTAATTTGAGGAAATTTAATAGCTTGTAGGTGATACATTGGTGAGATAAGAAGAATTTGACAGTTTCAAAAAAAATTGTTAATTGGAGAACTTAATTGGATTATTTAGGGTTAAGGTTGATATGAAAATAAAGGGGAAGGACAAACTAAACAATGGTAAAAAGAGTTAAAACAAATCGGTAAGGATTCTAGGTGAATAAGTTCACCAAACTGCATCGAATTACAATGGTGACAGAATGGTCACTGGAAATTTAACCTAACTTTAAATACAGAACTGTTATTATGTAGAAGGATTTAAAATATGAGTCATATATGGATAGAAATATAATCGAAGTATCTTTCCGTGAGTGTAAATTAATTGCAAATCCAATGAGTAAATTAAGAGTTATAGTCAAATTACTATAAGGTATACCAATCTGCCAGAACAGAATATGTTTGGTACCATGTAGCTTATTTGAGTTTGAATTGTTATTTTATTAATTCTAATGACTCTCCTATGTTGTGTATAACTTTCTAGAGTAAGAAATTGAGGAAGTTGCTGAAGGAACAAAGGGAGGATCCTCCAAAGATAGGCAAAAAGGGATAGTGATTCAAGACTAGCTTGGAGTATTGTGAGTGTAACTATGTTAGGGTTGGAAATTAGGTTTCAACACCTTTTTTATGATTATGCTTAATTACTTAATTATTAGCATGCTAATAATGAAATTTGATCATATTGGTAATCTAAATTAAAGGGAAGAAATGATTGATTAAAATTTTTAAGGCTATTGAGTGCAATATGCAATTGGATTGGTAAAGAGATTATTGCTTGCTTCCATGATTGAAATGAACCACATGTGTGTGATATTGATGATTGAAAAGCTTTTTGATTTATGAAATGTATCCTTGTTACCCTACTATGTTAAAAGGCCTAAGGCCGTATGGTGAAAATGAATGAATTACTTGTCATTGATTTAGTGTAACGTGGGAATTGCTACTTGAATAATCTTAACATTTAAGGATTCTTGATATATAAGTAAATTGAAATATGATTGCTTGATGTTTAAAATTCAAGTCCTTGGTTAATAGTTAGTCCAAGATACAAGGGCATGCCTTAGTGTCTAAAGCTCATATGTGTGGGGGACTACGGTCCAGTACTACGGTAATTATTGGCGACAGATGGAGGTACGATCGATATATAGTCCTTGGCGACAGTAGGAGGATTGACCAACACTACAGTGCAACACTATGGTGCAATTGAATGGCGAGAGTTGGTTGGAGACTTGCTTATCTCGACTAAACTAGTAACCAAGGTGCAAATCGATTAATGAGATTAAATCAAAGAGTATTATATATATATATATGAATTGTATAATTCGATTTCTATATAGATTGCATGTATGCATATGTTTGGAATTGTTCCTTGTTTGAATGGACGAGAGATTGATATGTATGATTGGTTAATAAAATTGATTGATAATCAAATATATATGGTTGGGATTCTTTCCCCTTGTTCGAAAATAGAGCAAGATCAATTGGAGTGTTTAAATTTTAATGTTATTCTAGTACATTATATAGTAACTCATGAAACCAAAATTTTAATTGATTGTTAAAGACATTTAAATGGTAAAAGTTTAATAGAATTAAGTGTTACATCACAAAGAACTTTGAGTACTTATTTGGTCCTAAAGTATTTGAAGCACAAACTTCCTAACTGGTCAACCCAATGGAAGATAAAAAGTATGACTTGTTTCGTCATCTTTACTCCTATTTGGTTGCTTAGCTTTGAGTATAGTCATACAAATCCCAAGCATATGGTGGGTAATTAAGTTGTTTATGAATTAAGTTGTTTATGAAATGTAACTAATAACTTAGTGAAATGTTACGGTCTATGGAGTTAATGGACATGTTATATATAAAATGTAAATGGCTCTTTTGGTGTGTATAAAGCATACTAGCATGATCGTTTGTGTAAGCCATTAAGGTTTCCTCCTGGAATGTAAATATACTAGTTTGGTTATGAATTAATGTTATAAACAATGTTATGTCCATTAGATCTCTATAATATATATATGGTTCTATGTTAGTAATCAACCTAAGGGATTAAGGATTGAAGTTACATGAATTTATCTTAGATAAATTAGAATTCATGGTTTAATTGATTCAATTATTAAGTAAATGAATAAGATTAAATTTCATATAGTTATAAGCTTATAAATTATGGTATGATCGTGTGTAAATATTTATATATATATATATAACCCTATAAGAGTATTGTTAGTTGCACATAACTGATTTTTTAGTTCTATTGATCTTGATCATGTTTAATGGTATCGGTAATTCTCCTAACCCTCGATTGGGGTTTGGGGTGTTACAAGGGAGTAGTACACCTAGTGACTCAAAGGTCATGCCATTAGTTCATAGGGCCTAGGGCCAGTGAGGGGTTGCAGTATAGTGTTAAAGCAATAGAGCTGAAGGACAACTAGGTCAATAGCTGGTGCAGAGCTTGAGTGGCCTCTAGATTGTATGCAGTGAAAGTCCAGGAGAAGTGTGATACAACAGATATGATATCAGGTACCTTTACAGTCTTTTCCATTCTAGTTACTACATTGATATACCCCGGTTCTAGTCACTCCTACATCTACTCTGACCTAGTACGTGAGATAAAACCCCCAACAGAGGACGTAGTGGTAGGTGTCCGAGTATCTAGGCCCCTAGGTCTAGATGTCTTTGTAGACAAGATCCATAAATAATGTTTAGTAGAGATTCAAGGTTATACTTTTTTGACATACATGGTGGAGTTACACTTCAGAGAATTCGACATGATATTGAGGATGGATTGCCTAACCAAAAATGATGTCAGCTTGAGGTGTAAAGACAGACAACTTAATCTCAAAACAAATGATGGAACCAAGTTAGTAATGACCAATGAAAGATTTCATTAGTCTAGGATAGTATCAACTATGAAATCCCAAAGAATGATTGATCGTGGGTGTAAGGCCTTATTGGCTCATGCAGTCGACATCCAAATTTTAGTTCCAACACACGATGATATTCGAGCAGTGTAAGATTTTCCCGATGTGTTTCCAGAAGAATTGCAGTGTTTGCCACCCGAGCACAAATTAGAGTTTGGCATTGAAGTAATGTCGGGTTCAGCTCATGTATTCATTGCACCCTATCGTATAGCACCGACATAACAAAGGAGTTAAAAGCTCATATTTAGAAGTTTCTTTAAAAAGGCTTCATCCGACCGAGCATCTCACCAAGGGGAGCGTCAGTCTTCTTCATTAAAAAGAATGATGAGTAAATAAGGTTGTGCATCGACTACAGGCAGTTGAACAAGTTAACCATCATAAATCGTTATCTACTCCCTATGATAGACGACCCCTTTGACTAAATTAGATGAGCTTGTGTATTCTCAAAGATATACCTACGGCAAGGCTACTACCAGTTGAAGCTCAAGGATACAGATGTAGCGAAGATAGATTTTAGAACAAGAGACGGTCATTTGAGTTCTTGGTAAAGCGTTTGGACTCACTAATGCCCCAGCGGAATTCATGGACTTGATGAACTGAGTCTTCCACCTATACTTAAATTAGTTTATATTGGTGTTCATAGATGACATCCTAGTGTACTCCTGATCAGAAGAGGAGCACGACCGATATCTCTGTATCTTTCTTCACACGCTCAGGGACATACAGTTGTACGCCAAATTTGGGAAGTGTAAATTTTGGCTACCAGAAGTTTCTTTCGTGGGTTATGTCGTGTCAGCAGATGGCATCAGAGTTGACCCCCAAAAAATAAAGGCCATAGTTGAGTGGAAGCCACCTAAGAATATGTCAGATGTGTCAGTTTATCATCGATTCATTCAGGGCTTCTCGATGATAGTTTCCCTGCTAACCAAACTGATTTAGAAATTAGTCTCCTTTGTTTGGAATGAAAAGTGATAGGAGAGCTTTGAACACTTAAAGGTCATATTAACCCAAGCCATAGTCTTAACTCAACCAGGGTTGGGCAAGGATTTTATAGTTTTTAACGATGCTTCGTTGTATGCTCTTGGATTCGTTCCTATATATGAGGGCAAAGTCGTAGCTTACGTGTCCCGATAACTTAAATTTCATGAGAGTAATTACCCTACCAATGACCTTGAACTATCAAGATTAGTTTTTAACCTGAAGATATGGTGATACTACCTCTTTGGTGAGAAGTATCAAATCTTCACCGATCACAAGAGCCTCAAGTATCTACTCACTCAGAAGGAGTTGAATCTTAGACAGCGCATATTGGTCAAGTTGCTTAAGGACTACAACTGTGTGATAGACTACCATCCAGGTAAAATAAATGTATTAATATACACCTTAAGTAGAGTCAATGACAGAATTGCGAGCCCTCCTAGCACGTTTAAGTTTAACCTGTGATAGTGGGTTGTTAGCTTAGTTGCAATTTGAACCAGAATCAATAGGTGATACCAATAGACTATAGAGTTCAGATAATCGATTAAGGACTCAGATTAACTAGGTTCGTCAGGCGAGGGCCCTAGGTTTCGAGTTGCATGATGGGGATGCGTTGTATCTCAAGGGTTAATTGTGCGTACCCATAGATACTCAGTTCTATAGTAAGATTCTAAATAAAGTGCATTGTATTCCACTTTCAGTACACGCATTTAGTAAAAAAAATGTATCAAGTGTTTTATCAATTATTTTGGTCATCGGGCATGAAAAGGAAACTGTCATAGTTTGTTGTTTGATGTCTAGTGTGTTAGCAAGTTAAAGCGAACACCAGGTTCCCTCAGGATTACTCCAACCCATTCAGATTCCTCAATGGAAATGGGACAGCGTTACCTTGGACCTTGTGATCAGGTTACCAATGATCAGACAGAGACATGACATAGTTTGGGTCATAATCGATAGCTTAACTAAATCAACTTATTGTCTTCTAGTTATGATGAGCCATACCTTAGAGAGGTTAGCTCAATTGTTCATTTGTGATATTTTGAGATTGGATGGTGTACCAACTTCTATCATATCAGATAGAGACCCTCAATTCACTTCTTATTTCTGGAAAGCCCTTTATGAGTCCTTAAGCACCAAACTATAATTTAGCATGACTTTTTATCCTCAGATAGATAGCCAGTCAGACCGGGTTGTCTAGATTCTTGAGGACATGCTTAGGTGTACCATTATTTACCTAGAGGTTAGTTTGGAGGACCATTTTCCTTTAGTGGAGTTTGCCTACAACAATAGTTTTTAGTCGAGAATTTAGATGGCTCCGTATGAGGCCTTGTATGGGTCCAAATGTAGGACTCTGTTATGTAGGACAAAGCTTAGTGAGGGTAAGTTAGTGGGTCTAGACTTAATCAAAGAAACATAAGAGAAAGTTCCGTTGATTCAAAACTGGCTAAGGGAAGCTATAGACACACAAAGGTAATATGTAGACTTGAAGTGTAAAAACATTAAGTTCGTATCAGGAGAGAAATTGTCCCTCAAGGTTTCTCATAAAAGAATGTACTATATTTTGGGTGCAAAGTGAAGTTAACCCCATGTTTCATAAGACCTTACGTGGTAGTAGATAGTTGGGCCAGTGGCTTATAAGTTGGCCTTTCCACCAGTATTGGAGCTCATCCACAATGTGTTCCATGTATCCTTGCTCAGGAGATATTGTTTCAATCCTTCTCATGTCATATACCTAGATCAGATTGAGGTCATCCCAGACATGAACTATGCAAAAGAACTAATCAAAATCCTAGCAAGAGATGTGAAGGAGATAAGGAAAAAAGAATCCTTCTTGTAAGTGTGTTGTAGAGGATTCACGACGTTGAGGAAGCAACTTAGGAAACTAAGTAGGACATGCAGCTTAAGTCCTCACCTCTTATATCTAGGTAAATTTTGAGGATGAAATTTCAATTTAGGAGGGGAGAGTTGTAACGCCTCAAATCCCAAGTTAGGAGTTTTAGGTTATTCCGAATTGCGCTTTGCATAAAACCCATGGCTTGTAGGAAGCCTTGACCAAACTTTAAGTAAAAATTAGGCTTGACTTGGGGCCTAATTAGTATAAAAATAGTGTTTTTAGTTTGCAACCAAAATCAAGAGGACCAAGAAAGTAATTATACCATTATTCAAAATAAAAGTTGAAATCCCTTAATTGTTTATTATATCGTGTCTGAAAACTCTCTCATTTTCTTCACCCGCTTGTCATCTTCCTCATCTCCAAAAGTGGCTTGTAGGAAGCCTTGACCAAACTTTAAGTAAAAATTAGGCTTGACTTGGGGCCTAATTAGTATAAAAATAGTGTTTTTAGTTTGCAACCAAAATCAAGAGGACCAAGAAAGTAATTATACCATTGTTCAAAATAAAAGTTGAAATCCCTTAATTATTTATGATATCGTGTCTGAAAACTCTCTCATTTTCTTCACCCGCTTGTCATCTTCCTCCTCTCCAAAAGCTTTATCTTTTCTCTTCTTTTCTTCCAAGTTAGTTAAGTTAAAGGTGGTGACTTGACAACCTTGCAACCCTTGTTTGGCAATTCAAATGTAGGAATCAAACTCAGCACCTCTAGAGCTTCCATTTGAGACCCTAAGATCAAGCTTTGGTCATAGTTACAAAAAATTAGTTTGTGAGGGTTTAAGGAACTAGTTTGTTCTAATCAGTTTTTAGAAAGTTAAGGCCTTAAGAAGTGCCCTTAAACTATTCTCAGCCTCTAAATTAAGTTAGTAACACTTGGCTTGGTTTCTTTCTTAGTGAGAGAATTTGGAGAGAGTTCCAAAGCTAGGGGAAGGAAAATGTTGTCCTTTGTTGAGTCTTGGACACTTTCAGTAGCCTAGAATCATCAGGTAACTCATTCCTTACTTAACTTTACCACATGTATCTCATTAAGTAAGTTTTGGTAAGTTGCATGAGTTATAAAGTATGTTCATGGTAGATTGCATCATTTGATGTTTAAATATGTTTTAAGGCATGTTTATGATCCCTTAAACCAACAATAAGACTCTAATAAAATTGGGACCCTTGATGGGGCCTTTTAAGGCAAAAGTTGGCTCTTTCATGGCCAAAACAGGTCATTTTTTAGCATGGGTATTGGTACTGGAAGAGCAGTATCGATACTATTCTTTAGTCAAGGTAAAAATAGAATAATTTTATGAGGGAAGTAGTGATACTCATCCAGGAGTATCGATATTGTACGGTAAGTTTTAATACCCACAGGGTGGTATCGATACTGAAGGCACAAATCAGATCCTGGAATGCATTTTTGGTATCGGTACTCTAGGGAGTATCGATACCAGGGTCGAGTATCGATACTCTCTATAGGAGTATCGATACTGATCTATTTTTCAAAAATCAAACCTAGTTTTAGTATTGATATTTGGGCTAATATCGATACCCCAACCTCATAGTATCGATACTCATCTAGAAGTATCGATACCACCTTACCAAATCAGCCCATATTAGTGAGCAGGTATCGATACCAACATGTGAGTATCGATACACATTGTGTAGTATCGATATTGAAGGGTCAATAACGATACCCACAAACAATTTTTGATAAGTAATCCAAAGGTTAATGGTTTAGACCTAAGGGCCTAAATACATTAGTATAACAGTAGATAAAACTACAAGTGAGAACAGTAGAAACAATAACAAGTAAGATTACATAAAACTAGACTTGTTTAAAAATTGAGAAATAGTTAAGAAACCCAAATCTCTCTAATAGTACACGACATTCATTTGGATATCCAGTCAGTGCCAATGCACTTCAGCAGCCGACTGGGTTCAAATACCCTAAGAGTCACGAAGTAAGTTGGAGGGTGTACATTTTTATGATGTTTTGGATCTCACCTCAGAGTGCCCGAGGGTTTTCCGATAAGCTAGATGGGTGTGTGAGCTAAAAGATTAATAACCCTTAGTCGTACCATGATGTCAGCCATATCTTAGTAGATTAGTATTTTGCATGTTTTCATACATGTGCCTCTATCCTGTTCATTTAGTGAATGCATGTAGTACAATACAATTATTTGTGAGGCACTAAGATCGTAAACTCAACGTATACAATGTATTTCCATGTGTAGGTCCTTAGGTGATCAGTTCGGGAGCATCGTTGTCACCATATATTTTATATCAATACAGATTTTTTAGAGTACGTCTTGATTTGTATTATAGGGTATGTACTATTTGTAGAGCCTTGTGTATTAAGATGTAATTTGATTTAAACTCAGTGTATTTATTTGGATGATTTGGGATCTCCCCACATTTTGTAAACTCATATTTATTGTCATGTTTTATTTTATTTATCGTGAATAAACTTTATCAGTTGTTTTATAACCAGTTTTCAAAAGAAATTTTAGGTTTGCCATTTCAGTGGTTTCGTGTGACATCGTAATCCATGGATCTTCGGGTTAGGCTAGATTAGGGTATTACAACCACATTTACAGTTTTCAGCAGTAGCCACGTGTGCAACACACCATAAAAAGGCATTATCATTTGCAAAATTGTTAGTAAGGACTCAGGGATCGTGAACAAGGTCTTGAAGGGTTACAACTGACAAGCCTTGGATTATTTAACTTGTTGTGCACATTATCTTTCTTAATATGTGGACCTTGACAATTCTTCTTATGACTTGGGGACCTCTGCTTGGTTCCACACTAAGGATTTCTAACAAATTTACTAATTTAGTTTTTCTTTTTTTAGGCTTAATAGTAACCTTTCAAAACTCCTTATTTTTCAATGGCTAAACTAGAATCAGACCCTTTTTACAAAAGGATAAAGAAAATGTAAACAAGAAACCTCTCAAAGAAAGGTGTTTACACAATTAAGCTAACAAAAACACTCTCTTTACAAGAGAAAATGAAAAATAAAATTGAAATAGCTTTCCTTTTGATGTGGATTTATTGGATAGGCATTGTAACTTTCTTAAAGTCTCTTCAACTTCTTTTTATATATTGGAATGTGTTTGTGACCATTTCTAGTCATTAGGGATGTTTTGGAGCCATTGGGGATTAACAATCTGCAATATAAAACTATACAGACCAGGGAGTATTAATACTCGGGCTGGGAGTATCGGTACTGCACAAATAAACTCTACCCATTTTATGACCATTGGTTAGGGAGTACCGATATTAGGGTTTACAATATCAATACTTGCATAGTATCAGTATCGAATTTCTACACTAGAATCTGAACACATTTAAAACCAATGGGCAGTATTGGTACAACCATGAGAGTATCGATACTTCCCTTACCTTGAGTATCAATACTACAATAAAAGTATCAATATTGTTCAAGTGGTATCAATACTATAAGAACAATATTAGTACTTCTTGCCTTTGAAATTGTTATGTTCAAATTCAAGTTTTATGGACTTTGAATTATTTTTGAAAACTTTAAATAAATTCAATTTAGTCTAAAAAACATTTTGCCCTTAATTTTGTTATATTAAAATAGGTTCAACAATCTCCCCCTTTTTGATGTAACAAAATATTTAAAAATTATTTTTGGAAAAACTCCCCCTCAGAAATAATTTGGAAAACATTATAGTTCCCCCTTTTTCATTCTTGAAATTGAATTTTTCAAACACATACTTATCTCCCTTTTTGTTATATAAAAAATAATTCAAACTTTAAGGTTCCAAAATAAAAATGGAGAGTAAGTAGAAATTTTCAACATTAAAAACAATTTGAAAAAATCAATGCTCCCTCTCAACAAATGCATTCCAAAAAAAATTGACTTTGAAAATTTGACACTTAAAAACTATTGAATTTCAACAATGGTGAAAAAACATGTTAGTAACACGTGAAATTCAATAAATCCAAGTCTATACTACTTTATGCACTATTAACATGATACACTAAAGTTCTTATGCATAAAGCTATCCAAAAAAATGTTATGAATTTGAAAAAATGATATCAATTATTAGAGAGATATCATTTGCAATAGAATCACAAACATAAACATTAAAATTAAGGTCAAAAATTAAAATTTGTAAAAAAAATTAAAACAAATTTAACCTTAAATCATTACGATGAACAAACATTTATGAAAGATCACTAAAAACAAAACAAAAATGTCCATCATAATACATTTTAACATACATGAGATTGAAAACACACATAATCATTTAAGCTTAAAACTCATGCATGCATAAAATAAATAGGCAACCAATTATGCAAGATCAAAAACATTTAAGTTTAGAGGTTACCCATTCCATATCAAGTATGGCTATAGCATTTGAGCATCTTCACTTTTGTCACCATTGCTCCCACACACCTACAAGGGACAATTATTTTGATTTTGGTATCCAAATTTCTTTGAATGCTTGATTGTTAGTGCTAATGCCCCTTGTTCCCTCTTGAACACATACTTGTCTAATTTTTAAATGTTTTCTAAGTTTTAAAGGACAAGCAAGTTCCATGTGACCATGAAAATGGCTATGTGAGCATTTTGCCATTTTTAAACATGATGAATTGTTTTGAGAAATTAATCATTTTTCTTTTGTTAAGCTTTCAAGCTTAACTTTCAAATTAAAATTTTCTTTTTCTAAATCATTGATTTTGATTTTTGAAATCTCAAAACTCATTTTTTTAAAACTTCATTATGTTTTTCAAAATCAACATTTGCTTTCAAAATCAAACCATTTTCAACTTTAAATTTTGAAATTAAATTTTTATATTTGTAATTCATGATCTCAAATTCCATATACAACTCATCATAGGCATCTTGAAACTCTTTAAATGAATAGAATTTAAATCACAAGAGTAAGAAGTTACCATTGAATCTTTTTTCAATGGCCTTGAGGCATAGATTGGCTACGTCATCGTCATCAGAGTTGTCTTCATCACTCCAAGAAATCACAAATGCCTTCTTGTTGCTTGACCCATTTTTCTTTAGAAAAGTATGTTCATATTTGACATGTATCATTCTTTAACACTCAAAGCACATTGGGGGACCCTTCTTCTTACTTGATTCATGCTTCACATTTTTTTTCTTTTGTAAGACATGAATTTTGTTAACCTTTTGAAGAGTTTTTCCATCTCTTCATCTTCATCCACCTCCGCACTTGAGTCTTAATTACTCTCATTGGTGGATTTGAAGACGATTTTCACCTCATTCTTTTTCTTATTCTTTTCTTCTTCTTCTTTCATCCTTTGGAGTCTCACCTCATGAGTGAGTAAAGAACCAATAAGCTCATTGAGGGTGTATAACTCCAAGTCCTTGGCTTATTCGATGGAATTAGCTTTTTCTTCCAAAGTGTTGGTAATAAGGCAAGCATATTTCTCACTACTTCTTCATTAGGATACACCTTCCCAAAGTTCTTCAAATCATATAATAATGAAGTTAATCGATCAGACATCATCTTAATATCTTCATCAAGCTTCATCTTAAAGTTCTCACAGTTTAAAGTGAGAATGACAATCTTGGACTTCTTCACTTGGCTTGTTCCTTCATGAGTCACCTCTAACTTGTCCCAAATCTACTTAGCATTAGAGCATGAAGATACTCGACTATATCCATCTGGTCCAAAAGCACAAAAGAGAATGTGCATGGTGTCGCAACCGTCTTTCGGTTGGGCCCCAGAATTGGGCTTCGACTTAGGAAAATGTGGATTGGAGTCGCCATCGACCACTTTAAAACGAATTTAGGTGGGTCGGACACCATTTTACCTGATCTGCGTTGTACCAGAAACATGTCGAGTTCGGGAGTCGGTTACAGTCAAGGAAGGATTAGCACCCTTGAACCGCCATTTCGGTACCACATAATTTTCAGTTGTCTTAAATTAAGAAAATTGTAATTTTAAATAAAAAGGTAAAATTTGATCTTGATTACTTACCTTAGATTGATTTGAAAATATCCTTAAAAATCAAAAAATGTGTTAGATAAACAAGGTAAAGAAAACATATAAGATAAAGAGAATAAAATAAAAGGAAAAAATAAATAAATAAATAAGATAAGGAAAAAAATAGTAAAGTAATAATTATATATAGTAATATTTGAAAAATGAAAATATATATATATATATATATATATATATACATCAAAGTATTAACAAAATAAATAAGCTATATATATACAACAAATATTTAAAAATAGAAAAGATACCCTCTCACTTCACCGAAAGTGGGGGGCTTTAGTCAGAAATAAGACAAAAAGAGGAAAGTGGGAGAGACTTTAGTTAGAAATAAAACAAAAAAATGGGCCCTCTAAGTTAGTAGTATATAATATAATGTTTAATAATAATAATGATAAAGACACAAGATTTTTAAAAAAATAATATAATAATGAATAAAAAAAAGAAAATAATAAAAAATATATATATATATATATATATATATATATATATAAAGTTATAAGATATATTACGTAAATAAAGAAATAATCAAATAAAAATAATTAAGAATATATATATATTAATAATAGGTATATAAATAAACTATTAAAAGTATTAAAAAAATATATATATAACTAGATAAAGATAATTACAATATATATAGTAATAATAGACTTATAAGTAAAATATTAAAGAAATATATACATATAATAATAAAATATAGTAAAAAAATCAAATGAAAATAATTTAAAATATATATATACGTATAATAATAACATGAATAATAAAAATAAATGAATAAAATATCCATATAATAAATAAAGAGACTAATATAGATTTTTAAAAAGCTCTTCCCCTCCTTTAACTAAAAATCAAACCGGTTTTTCAAAATAAGTCTCGGGGAAGCGTAGATCTAAGAGAAAAGATCTCGGTTCCCTTGTGTTCATTGGCCCTTTCAAAGTAAAAACGGAAAAGAAGAAGTGAAACAAGCCACATGCAAGCGAGAATCGAAGCAATATAGGTAAAAATACCTCTTTTATTTCTCTGTTGAAAATTACAAGCTAATCTTTGGGGCTTATTGCATATTTGCTTTGGGTATTTTTGTGTGTGCATAATCCCGTATGATAATCATGTCCCCTGGTGTGGTAATTACAAGGCTTATTTATAATACTGAAAAACCCTATTTTAGACTAGTATTTGAGTCTTAATCCAACTCTATTTTAGACTAGTATTTGAGTCCTAATCCAACTCTTCTTTTTTGGTTATATGAAGACTCCTCGGTTGGCAGAACAAAATCTGGTGTCTTCAGCTGCCCCTCTTTGCTCATTATCGTGTAACAAAAATGGAGCAAAGATTACAAGACACAAATTTTGTCCATATCGAATATCCTCTGTCGTAGAGTTGAAATCATTGTGAGGTAGAGTCAAAATTGGAAAATTCTGAGCACGAAATCCTTCGTCGTGAAGTTGAAAATGAGCTTAAAGCTTTTGACAAGTGGCCTCTGAATCGTCTTCTAGCTCAAGATACTTCTTCGTGAAGGTGGAACTTGACCTGAAGACTTTGGTGTTGTGATGTTACAGATGACCCCTTCATCGTGAAGTTGATTCAATCCGTTGGGGTATGATACCCTTCGTTGTGAAGTTGTATATGTATATGGCCTCTTCGTCATGAATTTGAGCATGAGAATTAGATATCCTTCATCGTGAAGTTGAAATCCAAGTAGGTTGTATTGTTCCGAGTCCAATATCCTCCGCCGTGAAGTTGAAATTGGCTCTGGAACTGGAAAATTGTTTGTTGACAGCCAACAGCCCCTTCGCTGTGAAGTTGAGCTTGTGTTGTCTTGAGTCTAATATCCTTCGATGTGAAGTTGAAATTGACCCTGAAATTGGGAAATTGTTTATTGACAACCAGCCGTCCCTTCGTTGTGAAGTTGAACTTGTGTCGTCTCGAGTCCAATATCCTTCGCTTTGAAGTTGAAATTGGCTCTGAAATTGGGAAATTATTTGTTGACAACCAGCCGTCCCTTCGTTGTGAAGTTGAACTTGTGGTCTCGAGTCCAATATCCTTCGATGTGAAGTTAAAATTGACCCTGAAATTGGGAAATTGTTTGTTGACAACCAGCCGTCCCTTCGTTGTGAAGTTGAGCTTGTGTCGTCTCGAGTCCAATATCCTTCGCTATTGGCTATGAAATTGGGAGATTGTTTGTTGACAACCAGTCGTCCCTTCGTTGTGAAGTTGAACTTGTGTTGTCTTGAGTCCAATATCCTTCGCTGTGATGTTGAAATTGACTCTGAAATTGGGAAATTATTTGTTGACAACCAGCTGTCCCTTCGTTGTGAAGTTGAACTTGTGTTGTCTTGAGTCCAATATCCTTTACTGTGAAGTTGAAATTGACTCTAGCTAAAATCTGTCTGGAATCTTGACTTTGGAATCTTGAAGTTTCGATCCTGGTCCTGAATTCTTCAAATATTCAAATCTGATGTTTTTTATTCTTGATCTGAGAAATACTTCTCGACCAACTCAAGTATGTGCATGAGCTTTGATCGGCTTCTGAGTACCTGTACTTTTCAATGAATCTTTGTACAGTAATATACGAATATCTTTTGCATAAGTAAATAAATCATTAAGCTTAAGCTCAATCCAAGATGCTCAAAAGGAATTGGTCTAGAGAAGAAGATTGTCTTTTATTCATGGGAAAAAAGAACAAATAATACATGACAAACATTCTGGAAGGTGAAGATATGACGAGGTGTAAATGAATGTCTTAGATTTCAATAATGTGGGCACTTCCGAGCTGAAAAGCCGTTAGGTGACCTTGAATACAGCCTTTTTCAAAGGATCTTTGAAAATGCGACAACATTCAGGAGAGTGCAACCTTTCTCTGACTTGTTGAGTCTGTGGGAAATTCAGATGCCGGGGAGTTTCAACCGTCTGGATTGCTTGAATTATCCAAATCGCCCTTTTGGGTTTTCAATTTGGACCCATCCTTGGTTGCAATACGCCCTTTGTGGGTTTTCATCTTAAACCCACCTTTTTTTTTCTTTCTCTTTTTCTTTTGTTCTTTTTTCTCTTTTTCATTTTTTTCAATTTAGGGTGCCCTTTCGGGTTTTCACCCTAAACGTTTTTCCTTTTTTTTCTTTTTTTTCGACTTATGATGCCCTTTCAGGTTTTCATCCTAAGCGAAGTATTTCTTAACTGCATCTGAATTGATAGGATGTGGCAGGTCAGGTCCATCCATTCCAGCCAGGACAAGTGCCCCCCGGAGAAGGTCTTTTTCACAACATAAGGTCCTTCCCAATTTGGCATCCATTTTCCTCAGAAATCTTTCTGAACTGGCAAAATTCTCTTTAGCACCAGATCTCCTTCACGGAATATTCTCGGGCGTATCTTCTTGTCGTGTGCTCGAATCATTCGTTTCTGATAGATTTGACCATGGTTAATGGATTTCAGTCTCTTTTCATCTATTAGATTAAGCTAATCGTATCTGGATTGCACCCATTTTGCGTCATCCAATTTAACTTCTGTTAAGACCCGTATTGACGGAATTTCTACTTCAATGGGCAGCACTACTTCTATTCCATAAGCTAGTGAAAATGGAGTTGCCCCAGTCGAGGTTCGTACTGAGGTTTCATAAGCAAACAAAGCGAAAGGCAACTTATCATGCCAGTCCTTGTAGGTTTCGGTCATTTTTTCCACTATCTTTTTAATGTTTTTGTTTGTTGCTTCTACTGCACCGTTTATATTTGGTCTGTAGGTAGTAGAATTGTGATGCTTTATGTTAAATTGCTCACAAGAAGCCTTCATCATTCTATTGTTCAAGTTTGTAGCATTATCGGTAATGATCCTTTCAGGTAAACCATATCGACATATGATCTCTTTTTTCAAAAATTGCAAATAGCGGATTGAGTGACACTGACATAGGAAGCAGCCTCTACCCACTTAGTAAAATAATCGATAGCTACAAGGATGAAGCGATGACCATTCGAAGCCTTTGGATGGATTTGCCTAATTACATCCATGCCCCATATAGAGAAAGGCCATGGTGACGTCATGACATGAAGCAGATGAGGCGGGACATTTATTTTATCAGCGTAAATCTAACATTTATGACATTTTCTAGCATAGTTGATGCAATCACTTTCCAGTGTGGACCAAAAATATCCGCATCTCATTATCAGTCTCGACATCATATGTCCATTTGCATGTGCTCCACAAACTCCGTCATGTACTTCTTCCACTATCAATTTTGCCTCTTCAGCATCGACGCACCTTAACAGAACTTGATTGTAGCTTTTCTTGTACAATACCTCTCCGTCAAGGACGTATCCAACTGCCATCCTTCTAATGGTTCTTTTATCAGTTTCAGTGGCCTCCTCTGGATAGCTTCGATGCTTGATATACTGCAAAATGTCATAGTACCAAGGCTTAGTGTCTTTTACTTCTTCAATCTGGTAGCAATGAGCCGAGTACTCATACGACTGCATGTCAATTGGCATCATTTCAGACTCCCCGCCAACTTTGAATGCGGCTGCCAAGGTAGCCAAAGCATCAGCCATTTGATTCTCTTCCCTTGGCACATAGTGGAGAGTGACTTCATCGAACTCTTCGAGCAGATCCAGTATTAGCTTCCGGTATTCCATCACTTTTGTATCTTTGGTTTCCCATTCTCAACGGAGCTGATAGATTACTAATACTGAATCTCCATATATCCACAAGGTCTTTACATTTTGCCCCAGTGCAGCTCGAATTCCCAAAACACAGCCCTCATACTCTGCCATGTTATTGGTACAATCAAAGTTCAGTCTGCTGGTAAATAGGTAGTGACTCCCTTCTGGAGAGATCAGTATTGCCCCAATTCCATGTCCTAATGCATTGGATGCCTCATCGAAGTACATTTTACAGGAACTGTCTGTTTAAGTACCTATTTTTTCTAAGGATAAAGCCATCAAGTCTTCGTCTGGAAATCAAAGTCTAATGGCTCATAATTCTCATCGGTTTTGCTTGCTAAGAAATCCGATATGGCACTTCCTTTTATGGCTTTCTGGTTCACGTACTCAATGTCGAATTTAGATAACAGCATCTGCCATCGGGATAACCTTCCAGATAGAGCAGGTACACCCATCATTTATTTTAAAGGATCTAACTTGGAAATCAACCACGTGGTCTGATACAACATGTATTTTCTAAGTCTTTTTGTAGCCAAGACTAGAGTACAACAAACCTTCTCTATAGGAGGATATCTGACCTCGCAATCGGTGAACTTCTTGCTCAGATAGTAGATGGCTCTTTCCTTTCTTCCTGATTCGTCATGTTGGCCCAAGACACACCCCATTGAGTTCTCGAATATGGATATATACAAGAACAGAGGTTTACCTGAGATGGGGGACATTAAGATAGGAGTATTAGATAAGTACTCTTTCACCTTCTCGAATGCAATCTGACAGTTTTCATCCCATGCTCCAGGGTTATTCTTTCGAAGGAGGCGAAAAATTGGATCACACTTATCGGTTAATTGAGATATGAACCAAGCAATGTAATTCAATCTGCCCAGAAAACCGCATATATCTTTTTGTGTTCGAGGTGGAGATAGATTCTGGATAGCCTTAACTTTGTCAGGATCAACCTTAATGCCTTTTCTGCTGACCACGAAGCCTAATAATAGTTTCCCGGATGTCACCCTGAAAGTACACTTTCTAGGGTTCAGTCGAAGTTAGAACTTTATCAATCTCTGGAAGAGCTTTCTCAAATGCTCGACGTGTTGATTCTCGGTCTGTGCCTTAACAATCATGTCGTCGACATAAACCTCGATTTTTTTGTGCATCATATCGTGGAACATGGTCACCATAGCTCTCTAATATGTTGCCCCATCATTCTTTAATCCGAAAGGCATCACTTTATAACAGAAAGTTCCCCATATTGTGACAAAAGTGGTCTTCTCCATGTCTTCAGGATACATCTTGATCTGATTGTACCTCGAAAATCCATCCATGAATGAGAAGTAGGTTTTCCCAGCTGTATTGTCTACCAAAGTGTCTATGTGTGGCAGAGGAAAGTTGTCCTTGGGACTTGCCTTGTTAAGGTCCCGGTAATTGACACACATGCGTACTTTCCCATCCTTCTTTGGCACAGGCACTATGTTGGCTACCCACTCCGGGTATTTGGCCACTTGAAGAAAACCGTCATCAAATTGTTTCTTGTCTTCTTCCTTGATCTTAAGGAGCATTTCTGGTCGCATTCTTCTCAGTTTCTGCTGCACTGGTTTGCATTCTGGTTTGATAGAAAGTTTGTGGATTACCATATCTGTGTCTAATCCTGGCATGTCTTGATGCGACCAGGCGAACACCTCTCTATACTCATGAAGTAAGACTATCAGGTTATGTCTTGCTTCAGTCGAAAGAGTTATGCCGATTTTAACCTCTTTTCGATCTTTCTCAGTACCCAGATTCAAGATTTCGATTGTCTCTTTATGGGGTAGTATTTGTTTATCTTCTCTTTCTACCATTCTCAATAATTCGGTAGGCAAGTTGCACTCCTCTTTAGTGTCGCATTCATCAAATTCCCTGAGACAAATAGTCGATTCAAAATCCACCTCCTGATCAGGATCATTAGTGCCTACATTATTGTTATCTGGGGATCTGAAAGGAGGAAAGATGTGCATGCGTGAGAGGAAAATCCCCCACATGAAATAGTCAAGAATTAAATTCAGGAGAAAGTGGAAATAAAGTATCAAAATGAAGAAGATAGGGATGAGGAAAGAAAAAAATGCATCTTTTATTGAACCTAAACATAATGTTTATTCACCCTTACAAAAGATCACTTATTGCCCTGGGTATAGGCAAATAGGGACGGTTCGAATATTACTCTGAAAGACTCTTGTAAACCACAGGTAGTTTTTCGACTGACCAACTGCTAGGCATGAACCTAGGTGGTAGAGGGCATATCCCAAATCTATCCTCGTTGTCATCATTTCCAGTGGTTACGATATTGATGCTCAAATCATCCAAAGCCACTTCTAAATCTGACAAGGTAGTCTCAAATACATAACCACCTGACTGGAATGTGTGGCAGAGAGGCGGGAAGGTCATGGGTTCCCATTGAAGTTCACTTCCAGTCAACCTGGCTAGTCTTGTCTCTCAGTTCTTCTGAACTTCCTTTCTCTTTTCATGGTAATTGGGCTGAAAATCGAGCCCAAACTGATCTAGCTTTGAAATAGGAAGGACTGTATTAATCCTTCCTTGCAGAGACTTCTCAAACCCTCTTCCACTCCTGGCGCCTTTTCCCAAAGTCTGTATGATCTCTATTCTAGTACACTTGGAAAGTCAGGGTTTAGGAATCCTTCTTCCTTCTGCCAAAAAGGTGGCATTCACAAATTCCAATGAGCGGAATGAACACTCCACCGCTTCCTCGTCTACTTCAATGTATTAGGCCTCTGTGGTCACACTTGCCACAATATCTTCCTCAGCATTGATAATTACTAAGGCCTCGTTCGTTAATGGCACCTCAATTTGCACCTAAATAGCATATGATGCTTTTTATTTGACAATAAAAGAATTTTCTTGTGGTCTGGGTAGAATTCCGGGTGAAATAACCACCTCTGGGGTTAGTGATGTGGTTTCCCCCTCGGAGGGACTTCCCCCTACTGCACTAGCTTGCTGCAAACCCGATAACTTGGCCACGATTTGGTCGACCAAGGACTCCTGGTTTTTCTTGATGGACTCCAGGGTGCTCTGACTGTTTTGAGCCATCTTATCTTCTAGTTTTTTTGCAGTATTGTCATGTTCTCCTCGAGTTTTTTCATTCTGGCCTCTATTTGTCTCTTCTTTGCTCGAGTATTGTGCGGGTGATGCGTATTTAATGCTTGCGGTGGTAAACTTGGTGTTTGCTCTTTCTCTTGTAAAAACATGGAAAATATGAAAATAAAAATGCAAAGTATGTAATGCGTGATGTATGTAATTTATAGGCATTGATCCAGAAAAGTGTCCATTATTATAAATAATCCTTATTTAGACAAAAATGTTTTATCTTGTAAGAGACATAAAAACAATCAAAGGTATGTTCGGACTAAATCTTCTAGACATCCATCCGAGATACCCATGACTCAGCTGTTTCTTTGATCATCTTCTTATAACTATCACCGTGATACATAAACTCTAATGTAGATAATCCATATGTTGCTGGGACAAACTGATGCCCCATACTGTCTAAGTGCCAACAACAGAGCATACCCAACTGCACCCCAAAGTCCAAATAGGGTCACAGTGTCAGAATTCCCACACTTGAAAATAACATCACTGAGGAACAACCAGGGGGCTCTCCAGGTAATATCCCAGTCCTGAAGATACGTGAAGACCTTCATCCATTTTTGCTTTGTAGCACCTTCATGCCATTTCATAGTGATGAACTCTCCCAAAGGTGAATAGGTGGTGGTAAATAGGCGGTAAGCAACCTCGTTAGTCTTCCAGAAGTGGTTGTGAATCCAGACTTGAAGGAGCTGAACACACCCAATGAATCTTCCTCCACCAGCTCTTCTGCAATGATTAAGAGAACAAAAGGTTTCGGATAAGATCAAAGGTGCTGGGTTTACTCGCTTCAGAAGTTGCTCAAATAGTTCCACCCCAGCAGCATCAATGTATCCCAAAGTCTTCGGGAATATAATCAGACCATACAGACCCAGTACAAACAGGTCTATTACATTCCACTCATCAGAATGGTCCTTCATCAGTTACTTGATATGAAGCCAGACAATTCCTTCCCCACTGCCTTTACATCGAGCTCGGTCTGTTACCCATCTTTCGTCAACCTCGTCAACCTTGGCTAGTGCAATCTTGAAAGACTGACTCTTGATGTGTTTAATATAAGCTCACTCCAGTCTGATATTTTCACAGTGCAACAGTGTAGTGTAGTCTTCAATGGTGGGTACCATGTCCTCCTGATTGAAAGTGAAGCAACTGTATCCCGGGTTCCAGAACTAACCAAGGCTCTGATCAAGGGCTCATCAGTCTTGATATGAAGCAACAATGCAATGTCACCGTACCGTTGGTTGAACTTCTATTTCTGATCATTCTTCAAACTGCCCCAGATGTCCCGAAGCTCTTGCACGTCGTTCTGCTTTAGGCTAATAGAGGCGTAGCTAACCAGTTCTGACACATAGTTTCCTTGAAGACTGTCTCCCTTTTCCTTCTAAGTCTTCTCGGACCATAGTCGTACCTCAGGGTTCTTAATCTCTTGTATTACAACACCTTTGTCCATTAATTTAGATTATTTTTATGTGTAATAAATGCTTTTTAAGAATCAATAGGCTCTTGTTATGATACAAATGCTAAAAAAACACAAAGGTAAAAAAGGATAGTAAAATAAAAATAAATAAATAAATAAAAATGACGAAAGAAAAAAAACAAAAAGATATGAAAAAATATCCTAGGGTTCGGAATGTGGTTTCGGGGTAGGCTCTAATTCTCCATAGTCTTCCGGTTTATGTTCTAAAAAACGGTACCCGAGTTCTCCTTGCCGGTGCCCCCTTGGGCTTGCCAGACCCTTAGTTCTAAACCCATCACAGGTTTGTATGGACTAAGTTAAACTCGAGAGGACACATTCCCTTATGTCTATGCTGAGAATAAATTCACACAAAGACACAAGGTATATGAATCCCGAAGGCTACTTGCTAGGCATATGCGGTGAATAAATTCACACGAATGCGTCGCTTTCACCCCCACTTAAAACGGGTTCGGAGCTCGGGTATAGAGCCTTTAGATGAAAAAAAAAGTTCAGGAAGCTATAATCATTAGAAAACGGTTAGTCAACTATTTACTCGGAAAAATATAACCAAAAGTAAGCAACAAGGATCGAAATGTTATCTTAAAATTTAAACTTACCCTTTTCATTAAAAAGACAATTGGGAATTACCTTAGCCTGACTCGCTTATTTGTCTCCAGCGGAGTCGCCAAGCTGTCGCAACCGTCTTTCGGTTGGGCCCCGAAATTAGGCTTCGACTTAGGAAAATGTGGATTGGAGTCGCCACTGACCACTTTAAAACGAATTTAGGTGGGTCGGACACCATCTTACCTAATCTACGTTGTACCAGAAATGTGTCGAGTTCGGGAGTCGGTTACGGTCAAGGAAGGATTAGCACCCTTGAACCTCCCCTTCGGTACCACATAATTTTCAGTTGTCTTAAATTAAGAAAATTGTAATTTTAAATAAAAAGGTAAAATTTGATCCTGATTACTTACCTTAGATTGATTTGAAAATATCCTTAAAAAATCGAGAAATGTGTTAGATAAACAAGGTAAAGAAAACAAATAAGATAAAGAGAATAAAATAAAAGGAAAAAATAAAATAAATAAATAAGATGAGGAAAAAAATAGTAATGTAATAATTATATATAGTAATATTTGAAAAAGAAAAAAAATATATATATATACATCAAAGTATTAATAAAATAAATAAGTTATATATATATATACAACAAATATTTAAAAATAGAAAAGCTACCCCCTCACTTCACCGAAAGTGGGGGGCATTAGTCAGAAATAAGACAAAAAGAGGAAAGTGGGAGAGACTTTAGTTAGAAATAAAACAAAAAAATGGGCCATCTAAGTTAGTAGTATATAATATAATGTTTAATAATAATAATGATAAAGACACAAGATTTTTTTTAAAATGATATAATAATGAATAAAAAAATGAAAATAATAAAAAATAATATATATATATATATATATATATATATAAAGTTATAAGATATACTACGTAAATAAAGAAATAATCAAATAAAAATAATTAAGAATATATATATATATATATATATTAATAATAGGTATATAAATAAACTATTAAAAGTATTAAAAAATATATATATATAACTAGATAAAGATAATTACAATATATATAGTAATAATAGACTTATAAGTAAAATATTAAAGAAATATATATACATGTATAATAATAAAATATAGTAAAAAAATCAAATGAAAATAATTTAAAATATATATATATATACGTATAATAATAACATGAATAATAAAAATAAATTAATAAAATATCCATATAATAAATAAAGGGACTAATATAGATTTTTAAAAAGCTCTTCCCCTCCTTTAACCGAAAATCAAACTGGTTTTTCAAAATAAGCCTCGGGGAAGCGTAGATCTAAGAGAAAAGATCTCGGTTCCCTTGTGTTCATCGGCCCTTTCAAAGTAAAAACGGAAAATAAGAAGTGAAACAAGCCACATGCAAGCGAGAATCGAAGCAATATAGGTAAAAATACCTCTTTTATTTCTCTGTTGAAAATTACAAGAGAATCTTTGGGGGTTATTACATATTTGCTTTGGGTATTTTTTTTATGTGCGTAATCCCGTATGATAATCGTGTCCTCTGGTGTGGTAATTACAAGGCTTATTTATAGTACTAAAAAACCCTATTTTAGACTAGTATTTGAGTCCTAATCCAACTCTTCTTTTTTGGTTACATGAAGACTCCTCGGTTGGCAGGACAAAATCTGGTGTCTTCACATGGCTTTGGCATTTAGTTGGGCAAGCTTCATATCTTTATTTATCCAAATCTTTCGATTCAATGAGGGAGTGGTAGAATCGTCGACGATGGCATCCCAGAAAACAAGGTCAATGGCTAGGATGAACAACATCATCCTATTCTTACAATAGAAGTAATTTTCTCCACTGAAGCAAGGAGACCTATGGATGGATTAAGAGTCCTCAAGGTAGTACTCGTCGAATATAGAAGTCATCTTCTTTGTTTCTTCGAGAATTTGATAGAGATATTCAAGGATCTTTACAAGGTTTTTAAACTGTCAATTTGTGACCCACTTTGATACCAATATTTAGGATTTATGAAGCTCAATTGATTAATCAAAAATTTGCTAATAGGGGGTGACATGGCCAAATAAAAATTTTGGGAGTATGTAGATAAAGGATAGACAATTTGCACAATGATTTAGAGTGGTTTGACTTTTCAACCAAGTCTACATCCACTACCATAGCTCCATACTGAGGATTTCTAACAAATTCACTAATTTGTTCTTTCATTTTTTACGGCTCAAGAGTAACCTTTTACAACTTCTTAGTTTCCAATGGATAAACTAGAATCAAACCCCTTTTATATAAGGATAAAGAAAATGTAAACAAGAAACCTCTCAAAAGAACGTGTTTACAAAATTAAGCTCACAAAAACACTCTATTTACAAGAAAAAAAGGAAAAGAATATTAAAAGTGCTTTTCTCTTAATGTTGATTTTATGGATAGGTGTTGTAACCTTCTTCAAGTGTCTTCAACTTCTTTTTATATGTTGAAATGTGTTTGTGACCGTTGCTAGCCTTTAGGAATGTTTTGGATTCGTTGGGGATTAAAAATCTACAAAATAAAACTGTCCAGACCAGGGAGTATCAATACTCAGGCTGGGAGTATCGGTACTCCACTAATAAAAACTACTCGTTTTATGATTGTTGGATAGGGAGTATCGATAATAGGGTACAATATCGATACTGGCATCAATCTTTGCTTTGTATCGGTACCAAATTTTCATACTGGAATCTGAACATATTTAAAACTATTGGGCAATATCAATACCTCCATTAGAGTATTGATACTTCCCTTACCTTGAGTATCAATAGTACAAGAATAGTATCGGTATTGTTCATGTGGTATAAATACTGTAAGAACAGTTTCGGTACTTCTTGCCCTGAAAATTGTTTTGTGTTCAAATTCAAGTTTTATGGACTTTGAATTATTTTGAAAACTTTGAATAAATTCAACTTAGTCCAAAAACATTTTTTCCTTAAATTTGTTATATTAAAATAGATTCAACAATCTCCCTTTTTTGATATAACAAAACAATTGAAAAATGGTTTTTGGCAAAACTTCCCTTAATAAAACATTTAATGAAAAAGATAAATATTTTGGAAAATATTAAAGCTCCCCCTTTTTATTCTGGTTATTGAATTCTTCAAACACATACTTATGAAGATCAATTTATTAACCGAAAATGTGCCAAGAGGGGGTGAACTGGACAAATAAAAACTTTGGGAGTATGGAGATAAATGATAGAGTATTTTCACAATGATATATAGTGGTTTGAATTTTCAACCAAGTCTACATCCACTAGCATAGCTCCACACTGAGAATTTCTAACAAAAGTCATTAATTTTTTCTTTCTTTTTTTTAGGCTCAGGAGTAACCTTTTACAACTCCCTAGTTTTCAATGGCTAAAGTAGAATCAAACCACTTTTACAAAAACATAAAAAAAATATAAACAATAAACCTTTCAAAAGAACGTGTTTGTACAATTAAGCTCACAAAAACACTCTATTTAGAAGAAAAAAAATGACAAATAAGATTGAAAGAGTTTTTCTCTTGATGAGGATTGATTGGATAGGTGTTGTAACCTTCTTCATGTGACTTCAACTTCTTTTTATATGTTGAAATGTGTTTGTGGATCGTTTCTAGCCGTTGGGGATGTTTTAGAGCAGTTGGGGATTAAATATCTGCAAAACAAAATTGTCCAGGCCATGGATGTAATACCCTAAATTTTAGTTAGTGACTAAAATATAAGTTTAAGAAGTTTAGTGGTTAAAATATAAAATTTCTAAAAGATTAAGGACTAAAAATGTAATTTTAAAATTTTATATATTTCTACCTGAAAATGAAATTTTTGGCCTAAAACAATAATTTTTGTGGTAATGAGATTTTTGGTACGAGATTTATGTTAAATACTATAAAGCATTAAAGTTCGGTATAGAAATCGTATAATCTGATCGAGCCATAATTTTACAAAAATTTGAAGGATATTAGATAATGGTTAAAAATATTATTTTAATAATTTATATTAGAGAAATTTAGCTCAGATCAGTGTAATTTTTAGATTTGGTCGAACAGTGGAATTTTAATGACTAAAATATAATTTTAAAAAATTGCATGGCCAAAGTAGAAAGTAAAAGTTAAATTGGTTTATCTTTGACATGGAATATTTTAATGGAAGATAATGTAATGGAATTTGGTAAATAACAAGTTTCATTAATGGTATTTTTGGGATTTCTCATTAATTGAATTTTAAATTCAATTATATTATAATGTAGCCAATATTAAGGATTATTAATACTTGAATAGTCAAGAAATTATTCAGCAATTTTCTTCATCTAGGTCGAACTGTCATTGCTCTCCAAGGTAAGATTTTATATTTGATTTTTGAAGCTACATACTTGATTTTTGGATTAAACTATTAAATGGAGAATTAATCTACATGAAATCCTCTATCATTTGGTATAAGTATTGCATGATGAACAAGCTTATGTGTTGATATTGAAAATTAAGGTTTATGTGGGGTTTGTTGAGTTTAAGGAATTGATGAAGGAATTTTATGTTTTTCATGTCAGAGATTAATTCTAAAGCATTTATGATGATTAAAATTATTTATTCATGCTTATATTAGGTTCGGCCACTTTATGGTTTATTAAGAATTGGTGGGATTTTATGCAATTTGATGTTGTGATGATTAAATAGAAAGAATTTAATGTAAGGAAGATGAATTCATGCTTGAAATTGAATGAAGACCTTGTCCTAAAGTACTAAGTAGGTTCGACCATAAAGGGGAATTTAGGGGGAATATTGAAATATATTCTTTGGTATTGAATTAATTTTAGAAGAATTCTATGTGATTTGGAGATCAATTTCGATTAATTTGGAAGCTTGAGTTAGTAAAATGGCTTCTATACAAGTTTTGAGAATTATGGGATATTATTGCAACAATGTGAAGTGTGGAGGTGTTGAATGTTAATTTTTAATAAGTTGATTGGAATCAAATTGCAAGTTTGGTAAAGGTAAGGGTGGCATTCGAAAAGTCTCTATATTATAGGACCTTGATTGCAAGTTTATTAAATGTAGAAGTATCATTTGAGTAAATTATTGCAATGCTGAATATTTTATTAGTATGCTGATTTTTTAGTTTAAATATTAAGCCAGTATTAAATTGCAAGTTTATAAAATTGGGTGGTTGAAATTAAAATGTCTAAGAAAGTTTAGAATGAAATTGCAAGCTTTTGAATGTTAAGGTGTTGATTTGAGTATTTTATTAAAGTGATGGAAATTTTAGTATTTAATATGCAATGATCATAATGGTAAAGGATCATTATGAATTAAATGGAAAAAAGTTAAGTTGGATTCTAGAAGAATTCATAATTAGTGGCTTGATTGTGTAATTTGCAAAAGTTGAAGGGTTGATAGAGGGAATAAATATTTATGGAATTAAATGAGTATTTTTTAGAACTTTGAATTTATGATGGGAGTATAATTTAGTTATATTGATTAAGTAACGATTTTTATTTTTATAAACTTTTATGTTTTTATGTTTAGATTATGTTAGTTCGATACTAACATCTAGTTGAAAATGTTATGTTATTAAGTTATGTTGTCAGACAACGATAAATCTAGTGGCCCAAAATACCCGAAAGGAAAGGATAAAGCACGTGATTAGGAGTATCACCTAAGGTTCGGTAGTGAGGAGTGAGGCAAAGGTGAGTGCAATTTATTTATTTAAATATTTTGATTGAGAATGACTTTCAAAAGTCAACCTCATATTATTTTTTCAAACATGTTTTATACTTTAATTATGGATTATTTCCATAATGTTTACATAAATGTCTTATGGATGATTTAGGGTATGAACTGCCCAAGTCCAAGTTTTATGAGCATGAATTTTAAATGTTTATAATTTTTAGACGTTGATTAGTAAAAGATTATATTATGAATTAAAAGCTCATTGTATGTTGCATTAAAAGTCGTAGGTGCATTTGACATGTCATTAAGTTGAGTATTTTCAAGTTAAGTTATGGTACATTCGTGTACGTTATGATTCTCACAGTTGGTGCTCAGGTTATGATTGCACTAAGAGTGCATTATATGAACAATTATGATTGGCATAGTGGTGTGCCTAGTGCGCACCTTATATCTACTCATGTACCTTATATTATCTTAAACTTTGGGCTACGAAAATAATATATGGAAGTTATGAACATGCTAAGTTGATAGGAGTGTGATATGATTATGTTATCTGATATTATTTATCATGATTTTATAAGAATATGAAACAAGTTTATTTTCAAGTTACGGTGAAGTATTGGACTTGAATAAGTAAGTTTGAATGTTTAATGTTTTATTAAATTCATTTTTAATGTTTTAGTATTTATGATATTTTTATATTTTTCCTCACCTTAACTTATTACTGCCTCACTAAGTTATACATAGCGCGTGATGATTTTCATATGTAGGTTTGGATAAAGAATAGGACGTGCAGTGTGGAGCCTCCTGAGCATCTTTTTGGAGATCGTCTACATTATCAGTATCAGTAAGACATCTTTGATGTTACTTTTGACTAGTAAGGGCATCTATATTTATGTTTTTAGTTTGCTTTTAGTTTATTTTAAATGATCTGTAATAGTAAACTAGGACCATTTTATTTTGACTAGACTAGTTATATTCGTATTTATGAATGAATAACTTAATTATGCTATTATAATTAAAATGGTTTTAAAGTTAAGTAGTGTTTAGGTAGTACTATATAATTTATGAGACGTCACTAAACTGCCTAATCACTTCCTGAAAATTGATTTTATTTTTATGTTTAAATATTAGTTTATGACTTATTTGATTAAGAAAAACATTTTTAAAATTTAAATATGAAAGTTTTAAAACGAAGCAAAATTTTAAGCTTTTATGTTCAATGAATTCTTACGAAGTTGATGTGACATCTTTAACTCATATTTCGAGATGTATACGGGCTATGGGTGTTATATTTATTGATATCAGAGCTACATGTTTAGCCAATTCTCAACCTAAACGAAGCTTATGTTATGTTAGAAATAGGCATATGCCACTTTGATGTCGAAATTACTAATCTGGTATGGTTTGATGATTTTATTTATGATGATGCTCCTTACTAATGTAATGTTATGTGATTGTTGTTTAGATGTCGAATTCGTAGGACTTTAGAAGGTCTACCAAATAGGAGGTTCCAGAGGGAACCAACAGTGGAAGTAGTAATGAGGTGGATCATGTACCTCGGCAGCAGGGAGTGCAGGCACATCAGGGAATACTAGCTCTAGACTAGGGGACGTTTCTATAGGCTCTTAAGGCTATTTTTGCTAGATATAAACCAACAACAACACCTCCCTTTCCTTCACGTCCACCTCCTCCTCTTATTCCTCTGGCTTCGAGAGTGTCAATTCTGAAAAAATTTAAAAGTTTAGGGGTTGTCGAATTAAAAGGTGAAGCAAACGGGACCTAGTAATGGTAGATAAGTTGTTGAACAACGTGAAGATCATGTTAAAAAGTCTTAACTATTTAGAAGAGGAAAGACTAGAGGGTGTAGCCTCATTGTTGCGAAGTCAGGCTCATAAATGGTGGACGAATGTGACTAGACGTGTTCCGACTAATCAAATTACTTAGCAATTCTTCTAGAAGGCTTTTGAGAAGAAATATATTGGGAAGCAACTTATTATTAAGATGAAGCAGGACTTTTTAATCTCATTTAGGGTAACAGATCTGTGTACGAGTTTAACAAGCTCGCCCGATATGCTTCGGAGATGGTTCCCATAGAGAGAGATGTATGCCAGAAGTTTATTCGAGGCCTCCGCCCCAAACTAAGGGAACTTCTGTTGACTGCAAATTTGACCACTTTTCAAGAACTGGTAAATAAAGCTAAGGATTTAGAAATGGCACAAGATTAAAGTATTATGTTTGATCAAATGTAGCAGTCAAAGAGATCGGAAGCATCATCTTTGTCCCAATTTAAAAGAGGTCGATGTTCAGGATATCAGTATCAAAATAAGTCTGAAGGTGGTGTTTTTGGTTGGAAGACATCTGATGCAAAGGAAAAAGGTCGTCTGTCATAGAGGTAGCTACTAGAGCGGTAGATCAGCTCAGTCGTAGGGTTAGTTTCCATTATACCAGCAATGTGGTAAATATCACCTGGGAACTTGTAGAGGAGGTTCAGAAGCTTCTTTTCATTGCAGAGAAACTGGTCATTTTATCAGAAATTCTCCATTAGTAGGAGAGAGATCAATACAGACAAAGAGGAGTATAACTGTGCCTCGGAGAGGTGGCCGAGGAAAAGGCAGAGGGAGGGGATATTCTAAGATAGCTTCTTAGTCCGATGTACGTGCTCTAGACAGAATCTAAAATATCAAGACTAATGAGGATCGTGATGACCCATAGATCATAGCTAGTACTTTCTATCTTTATGATGAGCTTGTATTTGTTTTAGTTGATCTGAGTTCTACACACTCCTATGTTAGTTAGAAATTAGTGAAATATAAAAGTATTCTATTAGAACCTGTCGATAGTGATATGGTAGCTACGAATCTCCTGAGTCATAGTGCCAGAGTTATACAAATTAATAGAAATTGTTCGGTAAATATTCAAGGGCTTGTATTCCCGGTGACTCTTTAGGAGTTGTCATTTGATGAGTTCGAGATTATATTAGGCATGAATTAGTTATCTTGGCATTATGGATGGGTAGATTGTTTCATGAAGTGATTATTTATTAAGGATGAAGAGGGTACCGAGATAATAGTAATTGGAGAAAATGAAAAATCATTGCCCAACGTGATATCAACAATGAAGGCAGCAAAATTGATTATAAAGGGTTGTACAACTTACTTGGAATATGTGATTGACACTTGAACATCTAAAGTTAGACTAGAGAATATTACAGAAGTTTAGGAATTTCCATATGTATTTCCTGATAAGTTACCCAGATTACCTCCTGATATAGAAATGAAATTTAAGATTGACATTTTTTCGGGTAGAGCGTCCATTTCCATAGCCCTTTATCGAATGTCTCAAACAAAACTTAGAAAGATTAAGGCTCAGTTACAGGAGCTACTTGATCAAGGTTTCATTAGACCGAGTGTATCTTTGTGGGGTGCACTAGTACTCTTTGTTAAAAATAAGGATAAATCAATATGGTTATGTATAGATTATCGTCAGCTGAATAAAGTGACGATAAAGAACAAGTACCCTCTTCCGAGGATAGATTATCTATTTGATCAACTTAAAGGTGCTTAATTATTTTTGAAGATTGATCTTTGGTCTGGATACCATCAGTTAAAGATTAAAGATGAATATAGTCTAAAGACATCTTTCAAGAACAAATATGGTCATTATTAGTTTGTAGTGATGCCATTTGGATTAATCAATGCTCCAGCAACATTTATGGATTTGTTGAATTGGGTGTTTTAGTCTTATTTGGATTAGTTTGTGGTTGTTTTCATCGATGCTATTTTGGTGTATTCTAAGACCAAATAGGAGCATGATGCATATCTCTGCATTATGCTTTAACCACTACGAGATAAAAAAAACTTTATGCCAAGCTATCAAATTGTGAATTCTAACTGTCAGAAGTTGCTTTTTTTAGCCACGAGATTTCAGATGAGGAAATCAAGGTTGATCCCAAGAAAGTACAAGCAATAGTGGAGTGGAAAACTCCAAAGAAAGTTTCTAAAGTTCGAAGTTTCTTGGGATTAGCTAGTTATTATCAGAGACTCGTGAAGAATTTCTCGATGATTGCTTCTCCTCTTTCTAAGTTGTTCAGAAAAGATGTGTCATTTGTTTTGATTGAAAAGTTCTAAGAAAGCTTCGATACTCTTAAGAAGATTTTGACAGAAGTGCTAGTTTTAGTTCATCCATAGTCAGGTAAAGATTATGTGATTTACAATGATGCGTCCCATAATGGTTTGGGATGTGTGTTGATTCAAGAGGGTAAAGTTATAGCCTATGCTTCAAGACAGTTAAAGATGCATGAACGGAATTAACCGACTCATGACTTGGAGTTGGCAGATGTGGTATTTGCTTTGAAGATTTAGTGCCACTACTTATATAGTGAGTGATGTTATATTTATACGGATCATAAAAGTTTGAAGTATTTGCTCACTCAGAAAGAATTGAACCTAGGGCAAAGAAGATGGATCGAGCTTCTAAAAGACTATGATGTGATTATTGACTATCATCCAGGAAAGACTAATGTGGTACCTGATGCACTTAGTCGGAAACGTTTTTCTTCTTTACGAGATTTGGATGCTCGATTATCAATAAAGAATTATGGAGAACTTGTTGCAGAACTGAGATTAAGGTATGCACTATTAGATCGAATCAAATATCTTCAGAGCAAAGATGTAAAGTGTTTAGAAAAGATCGAACAGATGAAAAAATGTGAAATGAATGACTTTGAAATTAGGCCTAATGGATGTTTATATTACCGGGTCGAGTTTGCATACTCGATTATGATGAATTGAATAAGGAAATTCTTTATGAATCTCAATATAGTCCTTTGAATATGCATTTAAGAAGAAATAAAATGTATCAAGATCTAAAGAGTTGATATTGGTGGGCATGTATAAAATAGCAATAACTGAGTTTGTATCTAAAAAATGCCTAACTTTTTAGCAAAGTAAAAGTAGAGCATCGGGAACCTTAGGGTTTGCTGCAACCTATTTCCATTACTCAGTGGAAATGGGAAAGGGTCACCATGGATTTCATGACAAGTTTACATTTGAAACCCAGTAAGAAAGACTATATCTGGGTGATTGTGGATAGATTGACTAAGACAACACACTTTATTCCAGTTTGAGAGGGTTACTCTATGGACAAGTATGCTAAATTATATATCAAAGAGATTGTATGACTTAATGGAGTACCTTTCTCGATAGTTTCTAACAGAGACCTGAGATTTACTTTAAAATTTTGGAAGTCTCTGTATGAAGCTTTGGGAACTCAACTAAACTTTAGCACAACTTATCATCATCAAACATATGGCCAATCTGAGCGAACCATCCATATACTTGAAGATATGCTAAGGGCGTGTGTTATTGATTTCAAAGGATCATGGGAAAAGTATTTGCCTTTAGCAGAGTTTTCTTATAAAAACAATTATCAGTCTAGTATCAAGATGGCTCCTTTTGAAGCCCTATACGGAAGGAAATGTCAGACACCATTAAATTGGAAAAGATCGAGATATAATTGGCCTAGATTTGATCAAAAAAGTGGAAGAGAAAGTAAGAATAATTCAATTTAATCTCAAAATGGCTACTGAAAGACAAAAATCGTACGTTGATCTGAAGAGAAAAGAGATTGAATTTCAAGAAGGTGATAAAGAATTTCTTAAAGTTTCTCCATGGAAAAAGGTTATGAGATTCAGGCACAAAGGAAAGTTGAGTTTGAGATTCATTGTCCAGCGTGATATTATAAAAAAAGTAGGTCTAGTAGCTTATTAGTTAGACTTACCTCCAGAGATGGATAAGATACATAATGTGTTATATGAATCGATGCTTTGGAAGTATTAATCGGATCATTTGCATGTCCTTACATCGGAGAAAATTGAAATTCAACCTGATCTATCGTATGAAGAATAACCAGTAAAGATTTTAGCTCATGGAGTCAAAGAACTAAGGAACAAGACGATTCCACTTGTGAAAGTTCTTTTGCGAAACCATAAAGTTGAGGAAATGACTTGGGAACGTGAAGACATGAAAAGATAGTTTCCTCATCTTTTTACTCCATATATGTAAATACATATGGAAAATTTGAGGACAAATTTTATATAAGGGGAGATTCGTAATACCACCAATTTTGGTTAGTGACTAAAATATAAGTTTTGAAAGTTTGGTAGTTAAAGTATAAAGTTTATAAACGTTTAGAGACCAAAATTAATTTTAAAAAGTTATATATTTTACCTAAAAAATGAACAGTTTCACCGGAAACAAGAATTTTCTTGGTAATCAGATTTTTTTGTATGGGATTTGTGTTAAAAGCTATAAAGCGTTAAAGTTAGATATAGAAATCAGATAATCGGAAAATCGGATCGAACCAAAATTTTACAAAAAATTGAAAGATATTGTATAATGGTTGGAAATATTATTTCAATATTTTAAATCAGGGAAATTTAGCTCAGATCAGTGTAATGTTTCAGATTTGGTCGAACAATTGAATTTTAGTGACTAAAATGCAATTTTTGAAAATTGCATTGCCAAAGTAGAAAGTCAAAGTCAATTTGGTATATCTTTGAATATGGAATATTTAATGCAATATAATGCAATGGCATTTGGCAATTATCAAGTTTCATTAATGGTATTTTTGGGATTTCTCATTAATTGAATTTTAAATTCAATTATATTATAAAGTAGCCATGTGTTAAGGATTATTTTTAAATTCAATTATATATTTTACCACCATTGCTCTCCAAGGTAAGATTTTATTTTTGATTTTTTAAGATACATACTTGACTTTTGGATTAAGCTATTACATAGAGAATCAAACTACATGAAATTCTCTATCATTTGGTAAATAAGTATTACATGATGAACAAGCTTATGTGTTGAGATTGAAAATTAGGGTTTATATAGGGTTTATTGAGTTTGAGGAATTGATGAAGGATATTTATGTTTTTGATGTTGGAGATTATTTATAAAGCTTGTATGATGATTAAAATTATTTATACATGCTTATATTAGGTTTGACCACTTTAGGGTTTATGAAGAAAATATGAAATTTGTTGTAATTTGACGTTGTGATGATTAGAATATCATGAATTTAATGCAAGGAAGATGAATTCATGCTTGAAATTGAATGAAAACCTTGTCCTAAAGTACTACGTAGGTTCGTCCATGAAGGGGAATTTAGGGGGAAATATTGAAATATTTCCTTTTCTCTTGAATTAATAGTAGAAGTATTCTATGTGATTTGGAGATCAATTTGGATCAATTTGGAAGCTTGAGTTAGTAAAAGGGCTAATATATAAGTTTTCAGAATTGTGGGATATTATTGCAAGAATGTGAAGTTTGGGGTGTTCAATGTTAATTTTTAATATTGAAATGCTGGAATTTTAAGTTAGAAATTATTGGAATCAAATTGCAAGTTTGGTGAAGTTGAGGGTGGAATTCAAAAAGTTTAAATATTATAAGGACTTGATTGCATGTTTATTAAATGTAGAAGTATCATTTGAGTAAATTATTGCAATGTTGGAAATTAAATTGCAAGCTTATGAAGTTTATGAAGTTTGGTGGTTGAAATTAAAAAGTCTATGAAAGTTTAGGATGAAATTGCAAGCTTTTGAATGTTAAATTGTTGTTTTGTGTATTTTAGTAAAGTGCTGGAAATTTTAGTATTTAATGTGCAATGATCATAATGGTGAAGGATCATTATGAATTTAATTGAAAATGTTAAGATGAATTCTAGAAGAATTCATAATTAGTAGCTTGATTGTGTAAATGGCAAAAGTTGAGGGTTGATAAAGGGAATAAATATTTATGGAATTAAATGAGTATTTTTAAGAAGTTTGAATTTATAATGGGAGTATAATTTGGTTATATAGATTAAGTATCGATTTTTATTTTTATAGAATTTTATATTTTTAAGTTTAGATTATGTTAGTTTGATACTAACATAAAGTTGAAAATGTTATGCTATTATGTTATGTTGTCAGACTACGATAAATCTAGTGAACCAAGCTACCCGAAATGAAAGGATAAAGCATGTGATTAGGAGTATCGCCTAAGTTTTGGTAGTGAGGCAAAGGTGAGTGCAGTTTATTTATTTAAATATTTTGATCGAGGACGACTTGCGCTAAGTCAACCTCATACTATTTTTAAGCATGTTTTCTACTTTATTTATGGATTATTTCCATAATGTTTACATAAATGTTTTATGCATGATTTAGGGTATGAACTGCCCAAGTTCAAGTTTTATAAGTATGAATTTTAAATGTTTATGATTTTTAGACGTTGATTAATAAATGATTATATTATGAATTAAAAGGCCATTGTATGTCGCATTGAGTGTCGTAGGTACATTTGCCATGACATTAAGTTGAGTACTTTCAAGTTAAGTTATGGTACATTCGTGTACGTTATGATCCGCAACGTTGATGGTCATGTTATGATTGCACTTGGAGTGCGTTATATGATCAGTTATGATTGTCACAATGATGTGCCTAGTGTGTACCTTATGTTCTACTCACGTACCTTATATTCTCTTAAATATACTTAGGGCTATGAAAATGAAATACGGAAGTTATGAACATGTTAAGTTGAGAGGAGTATGATAAGATTATGCCATATGATATTATTTATCATGATTTTATAAGAATATGAAACAAGTTGATTTTCAGGTTGCGATGAAGTAATGAACTTGAATAAGTCGGTTTGAATGTTTAATGTTTTATTAAATTCATTTTTAATGTTTAAGTATTTATGATATTTTTATATTTTTCCTCACCTTAACTTATTACTGCCTCACTAAGTAGGGTCGGATAAAGAATAGGACATGCAGTGAGGAGCCTCCCGAGCTTCCTTTTGTAGATCGTCTACATTATCATTATCAGTAAGACATTTGTGATGTTATTTTTGACTAGTAGTGGCATGTATATTTATGTTATTAGTTTGCTTATTAGATTATTTTAAATGGTCTGTAATAGTAAACTATGACCATTTTATTTTGACTATACTAGTTATATTCGTATTTATGAATAAATAACTTAATTAGGTTATTATATTTTAAATGGTTTTTAAATTAAGTAGTGTTTAGGTAGTACTACATAGTTTATGAGAAGTCACTACTGCCTAATCACTATCTGAAAATGGATTTGCTTTCGATGTTTAAATATTAGTTTATGACTTATTTGATTAAGAAAATTAGTTTCAAAATTTAAATAGGAATGGTTTAAAACGAAACAAAATTTTAAGCATTTATGTTCAATGAATGTTTACGAAGTTGATGTGACATCTTTAGCTCGTAATTCAAGACATATAGAGGCTATAGGTGTTACAAGGGAGTATCAATACTCGGGCTGGGAGTATTGGTACTCCACTAATAAAAACTACTCGTTTTATTACCATTGGAAAGGGAGTATCGATAGTAGGGTTTATAGTATCGATACTGGTATCGATACTTGCTTTGTATCAATACTAAATTTGTACAATGGAATTTGAACATATTTAAAACCAATGGGCAATATCAATATAGCCATGAGAGTATCGATACTTCTCTTACCTTGAGTATCAATACTACAAGAATAGTATCGGTATTGTTCATGTGGTATCGATACTGTAAGAATAGTATTGGTGCTTCTTTCCCTGAAAATTGTTTTATGTTCAAATTCAAGTTTTATGGACTTTGAATTATTTTTGAAAACTTTGAATAAATTCAATTAAGTCCAAAAATATTTTGCCTTTAATTTTGTTATATCAAAATAGGTTCAACAATATCCCCTTTTTATATAACAAAACATTTGAAAATGGTTTTTAGAAAAACTCCCCTTAATAAAACATTTAATGAAAAAGAAAAAAAAATGGAAAATATAAAAGATTCCCTTTTTCATTCTTGAAATTGAATTTTTCAAACCCATACTTATGAAGCTCAATTAATTAACTGAAATGTTCGAAGATACAATTTGCATAATGATCTAGAGTGGTTCGGCTTTTCAACCAAGTCTACATCCACTACCTTAGCTCCACATTGAGGATTTCTAATAAATTCACTAATTTTTTCTTTCTTTTTTTAGGATGAAGAGTATCCTTTTACAACTTCCTAGTTTTTAATGACTAAACTAGAACTAAACCTCTTTTACAAAAGGATAAAAAAATATAAACAAGAAACCTCTCAAAGAAATGTGTTTACACAATTAAGCTCACAAAAATACTCTATTTACAAAATAAAAGGAAAAATAAGATTGAAAGTGCTTTTCTCTTGATGTGGATTGCTTGGATATGTGTTGTAACCTTGTTCACGTTTCTTCAACTTTTTTTTATATGTTGGAATGTGTTTGTGACCGTTTCTAGCTTGAGGACTAAAAATCTACAAAATAAAACTGTCCAGACCAGGGAGTATTGATACTCGGGCTGCGAGTATCAATATTACACTAATAACACCTACATGTTTTATGATTGTTGGACAGGGAGTATCGATACTAGGGTTTACACTATTAATATTGGTATCGATACTTGCACAAATTGGGTACCAAATTTGCACACTGGAATCTGAACAGATTTAAAACCAATGGGCAGTATTGGTACTTCCATGAGAGTATCGATACTTCCCTTACCTTGAGTATTAATACTAGAAGAACATTATCGATACTATTCATATGGTATCGATATTGTAAAAATTGTATCTGTACTTCTTGCCCTGAAAATTATTTTTTGTTCAAATTCAAGTTTTATGGACTTTTAATAATTTTTGAAAAAATTGAATAAGTTTAATTTAATCCAATAACATTTTCCCTTAAATTTGTTATATCAAAATAGGTTCAACAAATCGATAGAGAAACGTAAATCCAAACAGAAATGAGGAAAGTTATGAACGAATTTTGAAGTTTAGGGGAGTATGGAAGAAACCCCAAATACTTACCTTTAGTTAAGCACTTTCTATGGAGAAGGAAGATGAAGAAAGAAAGAAAAAATGAGGAATATAAGACAAAGTGGGAGAACCCCACGCCTAACTTGCTATAAAACCTCCCAAAGAATCGGCCATATTTATTTAATGGGATAATTATACTTTTGGTACCTCGTGTTTTGCCTTCTTTGCAAAATTCTCTTTTTTATGGCCAATCAGGCCCAATTCACTCCAATTAACCCCCACTCAGCCCAACGACTTTGATTACAATCTTCACGAGGTTCATATACCTGTCAAGTAAACCTAAAACTACTACCCGGAGTTGGGGTGTTTCAAAACTAAATTAAACTATAAATATCGTCGTTATAATAGGTCATTACTGTATTAGATTCAGATTAATAAATCAATGGATTGAGCATTGGTAATTACATTAAGAAGTGTTTTTTTAAAGGTAAAAATATATAATAATATATAAAATAAAATTTTTTATTCGAATGATATTTAAATTTATTAGTATTATAATTTATAAATATAAAAATTATAATTATAATAAAAATATAAAGAATATTACTAATGGCATGAACCAACTTACCTCAATGGTTAAAGAAATTATTGTTCTTCCTATAGGTCACGGGTTCGAGCATCAGCAGTTGCATTAGGGTGATTAAGCGTTTATTGTCAAATGGTTGAGAGTATTTAGAACAAATACTACTTTGTAATCACCTTAGTTTAATCAAAAAAATATTATTCATATGTTATTATATTAACCCTCTTTTTCTTTAAGTTTGCGTCATTTTTTATAGATCATATCAACTTTTTCTTCTTTAATTTTGTTTAGTCGGCGGCATCACCGATTTTGATGCTGGTTTTCGACCGTCATATCTCTTTTCTCTTTATTTCTTTTAGTTTTTTAATAAGAATAATTCTACGTTTGTGACACGTTTATCTCTGCCTTTGTGGCAAATTTATCTCTGCCTTTGTGGCATGATTTTCGTTCTTTTTCTCTGTCATTTGATCGTTCTTTTACTTATGTTTTCTCATGGTTGGATTTAATGACACCACGACTGATCAAGATAATGTATATTTGAAATCTCGTTGATCTTCCTTGTTATGGACCTTCGAATTGAATTTAGGTGCACAATTTTGCTTTTGTGGATAGTTTTTAATGACACTCTGCTCTGATTTGCAATTCTCGGTGCTCTTACAATAACTTAATTCTCTTTTGTGGTTTATTTAGCGATGAAATTAGATTTGTTTGTTTCTATTTTTGTCCGAGTCTTTTTGTTAGATTTTTAACCTTTTTCATGTATGATCCTTATATGATCTAAAGTGGTTAATTTCATTGTTATAGGAAAATGTCCAACTTATGTATTTAGCTTAAGATTATAGTTGTAAACTCTTATTGTAATTTTGGATATTTTCACTTTTTTATAATACTGGCACCTTCTATTAATAAAAAAATTGCATATGTTCTCCCAACTTTAAAAGGTAAAAAAGTAATAGAATGATGGTATATGTTTAAGATACTTTTCAATGATATAGTATTAAAATTTAAATATGTTTCTCTAAGAAATTAAATAAAACTAATAAAAAAATCACTCTCTCAAAAACAAAAAAAAAATTATTATTAATGAGATAACATTTTCAAACTTACAACTAATTTATTACTATAAAATAATATCATACTAAACAAATAATAATATAATTTTATAATTAGATGAAAAATAAAGGTTCAAAATGTAAATTTGACATAAAAAATTCTAAAAATTTGAAAAAATATTTTTCTCTAAATTTTATTTTAACATTATTTATCTCTAAAATGACTTTTAATCCTAAAAATATTTTTTCAAAAAATATTAAGACAAGTGCATTGAACTTTAGAAATGTGACTTAACATCTTGGCCCAACATGGATCTTATCCAATGTTCAGTAGACTAGCCATTTCTGCATATATATATATATATATATATATATATATATATATATATATATATATATATTGCTATACTTAACAAAGGGCAGAGTAAGCCCAACCATCACACAACTTATATAGGCCTAATCCACTTGGAACACTTATAAATTATAAATTACAACTTTTAAATTACTTTTTAATACACGCAACCCGAATTTTAAATTAATTGATTTATAAATTAAATCTCAGCATTACAACACTTTCTCACTGTCGAGGATGTAAAATTGTTGCCTCTTTTGCGTTCATACAAACTAAAAATTAAACAAATATCACTATAAATATGATGCACCAAGGGGCGGCCAGAATAGTTGGTTTTCCTATAAATTTTTAATTATAATATATATTAAATATCTTTTATAGGCTTTTATATGTATATATATAAATATTCATTTGAAAAAATGGAAATGATAAAATGAAGTTGAAGTGGATTGTAAATGAAAGAAGTGTGGTGGTGATAACGGTTGAATGGATGTAACGAAAATGGTGAAGGATGTTTGTGGTTGGCGTGGAGAATGATAGTAATTCAAAGGATGGATTATGGCCCTCTAACTATATATGAGTTAGGAACCAACAATATAATAAGGTGGAAAGGTAGAAGTGGTAGGATATGGAATGTGACCCATTAGCTATAGATGAGCTAGGAACCAACGCTATGACGAAAGAAAATGGATGAAGACTACAAGACTATCTTGAAGCCGATAAAGTTCTAAAAGAGAACAAGAATAAAAGTAGCCTCTTAAAGATGTTTTATATATTCAAATGTGTATACAAATGATCTCAAATGTGCCTATTTATAGTGTTTCTAAGCAGCATATGAAAAGACCCAAAAGATGAAAACATTTTCATCAATTTAGCAATAAAATGCACTTAAATGCTTTGTCTTCTTATCTTCAAGGTTAGTTGAATATTCTAGGTCATTTTGGGGATGAATCTAGACAATTTGAAGTTGAATTTGTCCTTAATTTCATCTAAGGGATGGAAGACTGTTGCTATTCCATGAAGAAAATTGTCTTACTAAGTTAAATAAATCATCCTTCATTGCATGTTCCCTTGAAGAATATGAACATCCCTTGAATTTAGATGATAACAATCAGCTTTGAATGCCTTGAATGAATGAATTAAGATTCCTTCAATGGCTTGTCACTTGGCTGAAGTTGAAAAGACTCTCCCTTGGCTCAAACTCATCCAAAGCATCCATGCATAAAATTCCCGTAACAAAATTTCAGCCTGCACTGTCTTCAATGAATCGATCATATCTCCACTACAAGAAATTTCTACTATTGTGACAAGTTTAATTTTTTCAAAATTAATTTTGTCACTATTAGTAGCTTTTTGGTGATAAAATAAATAATTGCCGCATTAGATTAAAAAAGATATACAATTATGACAAAAAATAAAATCATCATAATAATTTGTCACAATTAACAAATATGTGTAACATATGGTGACAAAATAAATTTTATTACTAATTTTTGTCACAAATGTTTCCCTCCAATTTTTTGGCGCCAATTTGAAGGCATATAGTGACAACTTTTGTAACTAAAAGTTTTAGTAACTATGACATAAAAAATTGTCACAACAAATAATGAGATTTAGATTTGTTGTGACAAATTTTGTTTGTAATTATATATTTTAATTATAGTGACAAAATGTATAGTTACATATGATTATCTCCAATTTTTGGTAAAAAAACAAAATCATATAGTAACATGTTTTGTAACTATAAGCTATAATTATTGTTAAAAAAAAATTGTCACAAAAAATAATGAGATTCAAGTTTTTAGTAAAAACAATGTTTGTCGTTATATGTTTTAATTATAGTGAAAAAATATATTGTCACAAAGATTTCCCTCCATATTTTTTACACCAAAAAAGTCATATAGTGACAAATTTTGTAACTATAAGTGTTAATAATTATTACAAAAAGCATTTTCAAAAAAATAATAATATTCACGTTTTTGTGACAAATTATATTTGTAGTTATGAATTTTATAATGATAGCATATATTAATTGTCATAAATATTTTTCTCCACTTTTTTGTTTCAAAAGTTATATTGACAATTTTATAATTATAATTTATAGTTATTGTTATAGAAAATATTATCACATCAAATAATAAAATTAAAGTTTTTTGTAATAAATTATTTTTGTACTTATATATTTTAATCATTATGAAAATTATATTATCATAACCATTTCTCCCTTTTTTTAATGTAAACAATGTTATATAGTGCACTAAAAAAATCATATAGTAATAATTTTTGTAACTATAAGTGTTTATAATTATTACAAAAAACATTGTCACAAAAAATAATGGTATTCACATTTTTGTGAGAAATTATACTTGTAGTTATAAATTTTAATTATAGTGATAACATATGACAAAAAGACAGAAACTTTAAAGACCAAACTGCAAAATCAGCAAAGCCTAGGGTCACCATTGCGAATATTGTACAAATTAGGCACCAGAATTGTAAATATACCAACATTATTATTCAGGACCAAAATGGAAATTATTAAAGTTTTAGGATTGAATCAAACATTTACCCCAAATATGTACAAACATGGACAATGATTAAAATAGAAATGGAGTAAAATAAAAGAAAACAGAGAGTAAAGTGCAAAACTTAAATTACTAGAATGTAAAACTGTTAACATAAATTAGAATCTAAAAGCAAACATGCCTAGAATATATTCATATGGATGAAATAAGGCACACGGATATATATATATATATATATATATATATATATATATATATATATATATATATATATATATATATATATATATATATATCATTCAAGGTAGCAATCTAGTAGGAAAAATATAGGCTACAAAAAAATACCTATCATACATATATATGCAATACGGAGCATGAAGTTTTTTTTTGGTGAACAAAAGAAATAAACTGCAGTAGATTAAGCTTCTGCTGTCAAAATGCAGTCGGCAGCTTCCTGTTGAACTAATTCAACCACTTCCTTCGGTGGAACGGAGAATACCTTATGAACCTCTCCTCTTATTATGGCAATCTTAGCTAGTCGATCTGCCACCTTATTTGTAGTCCGGCTTATATGCCTCAAAATAATATTCCAATCTCGGTTAATCAACTCGAAAACGCGATCAAGAAGTGTAAAAATTGATCCTCTCTTAGAGTTTACCTTTAGCATTCGAACAACCTCCAAACTATATGCTTCCACTATGATTTGCCTTTCTCCTAGGTTCCAAGAATGAGAGAGACCTTCATGGATACCCCATAACTCTGCTTCAACTATGGAACAAACTCCGATCACTTTAGAAAATCCAAACATCCAACCACCATTCGAGGATCGAATGGCGCCTCCACATGTCGCTAATCCATTTCCTACGTTACGAGACCCATCCGTATTAACCTTACACCAATTATGAGGAGGAGGATGCCAAATATCGGACATAGTAGAGGAACGATGAGAAGGCTGGAACTTTGACAAAGCTGAATCCAATGCACGGGTAGCTTCAAGAGTGAGGCGCCTACTCTTTTCTAGTACAGACTCATGCTCAAAATAATCTGGATCAAACAATCTTCTATTTCGGGTCTTCCAGATCAACCAAATAATCGAACCAAACAATAAGTCCCAATCACCTTCTTCACGTGCATAAAACCCCGGAGAAGCGATGTTAATTTGCATCCAATCTCTAAAATTCCTTGTGAAAAAAACCGCTAACTTCTCCGTTTTAATTAATGATGACCAAATAGCCATAGCCATATGACACTGATGAAAGAGATGATCTGATGTTTCGCCTGACTGTCCACAGATTCCACAGCTGTTAAATGTGGCCATATGTCGTCTGACTGGCTCAATACGGAGCATGAAGTTAGCTTAACACAGAAAGGGCACCCAACATATATATCACATTTAATGTGATAGCTAAGGTCACCAGCTGTAAACAGAACCTAAATCCATATATAACATAGAGTAAACCAAAGCAAGGAAAGAATCAATGGGATCGAACAGTTAACAAGCCATCTTGGTATTTAATTGTCTTAAATTAGTGCAAAAATCATGGGATATTAAATAGACAGTAATACTAATCGACAAAATAAAGCAACAAAATTTACCAAGATTTAAAAAAATTAAATTAGAATAAATGAAAGCAACACCTCGAATTCAAAAATCAAAAGAAATAAAAAGGGACTAAAACAGAAAGCAAATAAAATTTAAAATACAAATTAAAATGAATATAAATCTAGTTTAGTGACCAAATCATAAATTTACAAAGTTAAAGGAACCCAAGGAGTGGTTTACCCACGTGCCCAAAACATAGAAATCCCTTCATCAAAACGGCATCGTTTTGGCGTGGATATATATACCCAAGCCATGGCTGAAAATTGCACATCTTCTTCAATTTTTTTCATTTTCCTCTTTCTCTAAATCTGGCCTCTCTCTTCTTTCCCTCGTCGGAGGGAAGCCGGCCACGGTAGCCGGAGTTCGACTAACCTATCCCAAAATAACGCTTGTCACTCCCTTAACCAAAAAATACCCACCACTCGACCTAAAACCAACCCTAGGAACCTAGATCTAAAGGAAACGAAGGGGTTACCTTCGGTTTCTTATGGATCCTCTTTCCTCCGGTGAAGAGATGCGCGACTTTTGGGTGGTAAGTCCTCCTCTTCTCTCTCTTTCTTGCTTTTCTTTTGGTATTTCCTTTTTCCCTTTTCCTTATTTACTCGAAAGCTTTTTGGGTTTTTTCCTTGATGATGTGTTCTCCTCACTTTTGATGTTGTGTTGCTCCCTTTGTTGATATAGGGGATCTCCCTATTTGACTTTGAGTTGGTTGCATGTTTTGGGATTGATTTTCCCCTTTGTTCTCATTTGATTTTTTTATTTTCTTGGCTTCCTATGGTCTGTCCAAGGAGAGAGGCTCAGTGGTGATGGCAGCAACACAGGGGTAAATATTGTTTACCCCGAGGCTATCTTTATACGTCCCGAGGCAGCCGATGACGAATTCGGTGGTGGCAGTCCTTGGGCAGAGGAGAAACACAAGTGCGTGCATCTCACGAGGGAGCGCGTGGTAGTAGTGGCTTGGTGCGTTGTGGCTGCTGATTAGGTTTAAACCCTAATGGCCCTTTGATATGGACCGTTAGATAGAAGGAAGATCTAACGGTCCAGGGTGAGTGGCGGTTGGGCAATAAGATGAAGGCTAGGGTTTCTTCAAACCCTAGCAACTTGAGCTGGCGTTGGGATTGATGGGTTGGCCCGCTTGATGCTTTATAATTGGGCCTGTAATAATTAAATTGTATTTTAGCTTATATATGTATATATTTTGTATAATAATATTATTAATATATATCACTAACTAATAATTTATAAATATAAATTCAAATAACAATGAAATGCAATCCCCGGACAAATCGAGCATATACAAAAAATTATATCAAATTTATTTTGTCACACTATTTTGTCAAAATAAAAAATTCTAACAAATTTATTTAATCAAAATAATAATTTATAATTGCAAAAAAATGATTTAATTTAATCAAAGTAAACAATTATGTTAAATTTATTTTTTTCCTACTATTTTGTCAAAATAAAAAAATTGTGATAAATTTATTTAATCAAAATAACAATTTATAACAAATATTAATTTCTAATTATAAAAAATTGTGACAAATAATATTATTTCACAATAACAAATTGTAACAAAATTATTTAGTAACAGTAAAAAAGTTATAAAAAATATTTAGTGTCGAAATAAAAGTAGTGAGAAATAAATTTTGTTATAATATATCTTTTTTTTACGAAAACCTTTTTTGTTTGATGTTATAATTTAATTTAATTGTGATGAAATTTACTTTTTGTGATAAAATAATTATTTTATTTTAACAAATATTTTGTCTCTGTAAGTTACATTTAGTGACGAAATAGCAACTGCGACAAAATAATTTCTGTTGCCTTATGTATTATCGTCACAAAAATCATTTATATTTGATGTTTAAATATAAATTAGTTATGACAAAATGTACTTCTCGTGACGAAATGGTTAATTAATTGTGACAAATATTTTATTGTGATAAGTTAATTAGAGTAACGAAATTTCATTATTACAATAAATACTATACTATGGAAACGAACACAATTTTGTCACAATATACTTTACATGACAAGGTTGTTCTAACAAACATGGTAACAAATAAAATTGGTCAGAATAAATATATCGTGACAAATTTAGTACTTTTAGTGATAAATAATTTTGTTGAAACAATCTAAATTTCTTGTAGAGCTCAAGCTCCTGATATCATATTGATGTGATTCAAAAGGCGTTGGAAAGATAAGAGATATAGGAATAATTCCCAATTGATTTCTGGAACCAAACACGTCTTTATTACATCCAGAATTGGAAGATATTCTGGCTGACATTCTTGCATTAATTTGGACTGCTCAACTTCCCTCTTGCACCTAGACACAAAAGTAAACTTTATTCAATCTTTAATTGAAATCATGCATGAAACAATTAAGAGTTAGTTTAATAAATGAACTAGTTTAATTAATGAACTAACTTTATCAAATGACTTGTAATCTTGAATGAACTAGTTTGATGAATGAATTAGTTTAATGCATGAACTAGTTTAATCAATGAACTACTTAGTTAAATGAAGTGCATAGCTAAATGAAGTGCATGTTTATATGCAATGAATTCTTTAATGAACAACACACTTATTAAAAGAAATGAATGTTATGCAAACTTTTAAATTCTCATTCAAATTCATGCAAATAAAAGATCAAATCCTCCATTAAACTTGGTTGTTCCTTCTTCATGTCCCAGCTATGAGTATGAGTATGATGGTGGATGTTCTTCTTTTGGATTGAAAAAGGCTTTCGAAAATCTAAACATGGCTTGAAATTCCCAGATTAAGCTCAAAAAATCTTCTTGAAGCTTCTCGAATGTAAACAACTTGCCTCGATTATACGGTCTCAGAGAGATTGCAAAAAATTATGTAAGGCACATAGTCGGGATCACATCACTCTCGGTCAATGGAACGGCCATTCGTGGTGTGAAAGATGATGAATAGGGGTTTATGCATGGATTATCTTGGAAGTTTCCCCCCAGCTTTAATGGTGGCCGAATAACATTAGGGTGAATGAATTGTGAATTTAAAGATTTGTGCAAAAATTGTTCAGAGGAAGAGACAAAAGCATTCGCTCATCATACTAAAACTCATTAGAGGTATATTGATGCCTGAAAAATCTCGGAACCAAGCCCATTGTATGTGGTTGAGGCACCTGATTGATTTTGATGTAGTTGGTACATTGAGTTGGGGGTTTGTAATGTTGCCATTTTTGTTTAGAGAAATATGTTAGGCTATTAATTATAAGAAGATTTCTATTGGCGGTTATATCATGCTTCTCCGATTGTGGGTATGATACCGCATGCCTTTTTTATACCCAATCGTGAATGAGCCATATGTCTTTTCATTATTTTTAACGTATCAACAATAAATTTTTTTAAGTAATGTTTTCGATTATTATAGAATTACATATATATATTTATATAAAATAGGTGGTCAAGTAATAGGAAAAATCATCGTGTATCCCACAAGAATTACAAGATATCTGATTACTCATTAACCAGAAAGTTTGTGTAAAGGTGCACTTTTTAATTTTAATTTTTTTATTTATTTATATTTATATAATTTGAATCTCTTTTTAATTTTGATAAAAAAATATATTTTTTGTTTTAGTTCAAATGGTTTCCATATTTGGATGACAAAGTGGGATATTGGATGTATGGATGACTGTTGTACCCCTTATTTGTTATGCTATTATTGAGTGGCATCCGACTGATCATGTGTTTTGTCTGTTTGAGTTTACATAATTTATTCTAGAAGCACCAAGGAACCTCAGCAATATGCATAACATCGATAGACGGGGCAAGAAAGAGGTGAATTGGTTAGTGAAGCATAAAGAGTGGTTGTCATAGTGTTTTCCATTATTATTTAGAGAATCTCTATCATGTCATAGTGTTTCATCCCATTCGAAATGAAAGGCACATTCCAGGGGAAACATTTTCCATTATTATTTAGAGAATCTCTGTCATGTCATAGTGTTCCATCCCTTCTGAAATGAAAGGTGTGTTCTAGGAGAAGTGTTTTCCATTATTATTCAGAGAATCTATGTCATGTCATAGTGTTTCATCCCATCTGAAATGAAAGGCGTGTTATAGGGGAAGAGTTTTCCATTATTATTCAGAGAATCTTTGCCATGTTATAGTGCTTCATCTCATCCAAAATGAAAGGCGCATTCCAGGGGAAGCGTTTTCCATTATTATTCAACCCATCTGAAATAAAAGGCGTGTTCCAGAGGAATTTTTTCTATTATTATTCAAAGAATCTCTACCATGTCATAGTGTTCAATCCCATCCAAAATAAAAGGCGCGTTCTGGGGGAAGCATTTTCCATTATTATTTAGAGAATCTCTACCATGTCATAGTGTTCCATCCCATCCGAAATAAAAGACGTGTGTTCCATTATTATTCAAAGAATCTTTGTCATTTCACATAATTGACATGAATTGTTCCCCAACCCTCAATATCTTAAACTCTTTAATCCTAAAACTAAGTATCTTTGAAATCTCAAACTCTCAAACGTTTGAACTTTCAAACTCTCAAACTAAGAAAGTGGCTCCTATTTTAGATGTTGTTTACTATGATGGAGAAATTAGGGAAGATGGATACATGTTTCTTTTCTGATCAAATCATTATATTCTTCTATCCTTCAGGAGAAACATCATTCTTAACGATTTAATCACAAAAATCTCAAGGAAGGCTCGTGTTGGAAATAGTAGAAAACTGGCTACACTTCAGTATAGATTTCCCTCTGAAATGTTTTCGTTAACATATACATCATTTAATCACTCAAATGACGATGATGTTACTATGATGGTTGGTGCTTCCAGTTAAAATTTAAACTCTATTACAAAAATATATGCCACTTTTGTTGACGTGCATCAAGTTTGGGGCATTTCCTTATCCTCCCATTATGGCTTGCCTGAACCACAGTTGATCAAGTTGACAATCTCACCACCTGTTAGCATACCATCAAGTTCCAGGGGAATGTATCATTTGCCACTTTTTTCGACCTCAATATGGAGATGCCTTACCCTTCCAGGTGGAGACATTCATCAGTAAGGACCTTCAACCTCGTTATGGAAATGCCTTCTATACAACACTCAACTCATAACCCATATGGTGACATCCCTTCAGGTTCTATACAAATGAACCATTTTGTGATCCCGAGCCAGGAGTAGATGGTACTGAAAGTGGATTGTTACTTAAACCCGAGTCACTATAATTCAACATTGACTCTGATGATGTTGTTGATGAATTTCCTACAAATATGGTACAATATGAACCTCCGGCACACATGTATGAAGCTGACTCTTATGTAATGTACATGCCAGAATTTCTTGGTATGCCTCATCTTGGAGACTATGGGAGGCATTCATCAGTTAATGATGGTGATTTATATCGTGGAATGGAGTTCACATCTAAAGAAGAAGCAAAAATGCAATTAAGAACAATATTATTAATTTAATTCAGTCTAGAGTCAATTGATCTATCACCGAAAAATATGTTTGTTATTGTGTCCAACGTGATAGCGGCTTCAATTATATGGTTCGTGTTTCAAAGAGAAAGAAGATCGGCATATGGGAACTAACAAAATACAACAGTCCCCATACATGTTGTGCACATGGGATCAACCAGGACCATCCAAACATGGACTCTAACATGATTTGCCAAGCCATCATGCCCTTGGTCAAAGCAAGCACCCACATACCTATAGCAGTGTTGAATCTCAATATGGGTACATCGTCTCCTACAAAAAAGTATGGAAGGTAAAACAGAATGTCATTATAAAACTACATTGCGAATGAGATTTATCCTACAACGAACTACCCAGTTGCTTTAACCTAGTTCAAGGACTTAATCTTGGGACAATAGTTGAGTTTGAAACTCGCCATACATACCATAATGATTAAGTTCTTCGAGATCGATGCCAATTCCACCATGTTTTTTGGACCTACCCACAATGCATTAATGTAGTGAAATATTATTAACATGTCCAAATTGATGGTACATTCTTGTATGAAAAATACAAACAAGTTTTATTATTAGCAGTTATCTAATAAGGTAATTGTAACATTCTTCCCATTGTCTTTGCCCTTGTTTAAGGAGAAGATACATAGTCTTGGGCTTTTTCCCTGGGAAATCTATGGTTACATGTTATCACGAGGGAACGTATTTGTATCATTTCATACCGAGGAGATGGGATCAAAGCAACAATAGACTCTTTAGGTTCAATATGGAAACCCCACACGTCCAACATCATCTTTGTATCCAGAATATTGCTGCAAACTAACATAGCAGATATAAGAAGAATGATGAACAATAATTAATTATTTGCATGGGTATGTTACATTTTTCCCAATTTTATTTCAAACTCATTTTCATTTTTTATACTAACTACTTCATTTCGCATAGGTTACGAACTTTTACCTAAAACATTTGAGGTTATGCTTCAAGAATTGTGAAGAAAAAAATGAACATGTATACAATTACATTAGTGAAATCAACAAATAAAACTAAACAAATGCATACGATGGTGGATATCGATATGGACATATGACAACAAACTTGGCTGAGACAATCAATTCAACCTTAAAGGGAGCCTGTCATTTACCAGTAACTGCTTTGGCTAAAACAACATATTTTCGTTTGGGTCAACTTTTTGCCAAGCATGAGGGACAAGCTCTTACTTGGATACAAAACAGTCATGTTTATCACCCACGATTAGTAGCAGACCTGCAACAAAAGGTTGTAGCATCAAAGAACATGTTCGTAATAAGCTTTTCTCGCATCCAAGAATTATTTCGAGTCATAGAAAAGCCACGAGCTCTGCAAGGGATTGAATCTAACTCTTTCAGAGTTAATCTATGAGATAAATGTTGTGATTGTGGGTTTTTTCAATCTTTGAAGTATTCATGCTCCCATGTCATAGCAGCTTGCTCATTTTCCCATCAAGACTATAAGCGTAAAGTGGATCTCGTATACCAACTTTCATAAGTATTCAAGGTATATGAATATGACTTTCCCCATAGGTAATGACAAAGACTCAAATAAGGTTCAGACTTGGCTTCCAATTATACCAGATCTGGACTTATTAAAGAAGACAGGTCGTCCAAAATCTACTTGAATTCATTGTGATATGGATATTCGAGAGACGTCAAGATAAAACTTAAGATGTGGCCATTGCAGAAACCTCGACCACAATAGTAAAAATTGACCATCTCTTTCATCATCACGTAACAGTTGACTACCACTCATGTAATGTTTCAACTTATGTTATTTCATTTTCTTTTAGTTTCAATTAATGTGATTTCATCTTATTTTTACAAGATGACCCTTTCGTATATATATATAATTTTCCAATTAAATGTTTAACATTTGTTTTTTACAATCTAACATACAATTAACTTTGACCCTATCCTACTTTGAAAACACAAACATTCTAACATACAATCAATTTTAACCCTAAACTTCTTTAAAACCCTAAATCAGACAAATATAATACATTAAACCACTAAAAACCCTAAAGCCAATTACAAAAACGTAAAATTACTTTAACATAAAATCCTAACCTAAAATCATCGGGCATGGGAGGTGCGTTCCCTACGACGCGCATTCAAGGGAGGCACGTTCCATATGACATGTAATTCATAAAACCCAATGGAAGGCATGTTTCATGCAACGTACCTTCCCTCCCCTTGACTAAGGAACCTCTCCTGTCATTTGCCTCCTTCTTTCTCCTGAAAAAAGTGTTAGATCGGGAAATAGTTACGAAATGGTGTTTTATAGGTAGTATTTTTTAATAGGATGATTTTTTGTTAAATTGCTCCTTTCTTTTCTCTTATAAACGGACAATTGAGGCCTCAATTTCCTTGACAACATATCTTGTATTAGCTTTAATGATAATCCCATAAGACCACACTGTTAACTAGGGTAGAAATTCAGCCTGGAATTTGCTGGTATAAAGAGGCCTATCATTAGGACCATTGTATCTCGTATACCAACTTTCATAAGTATTCAAGGTATATGAATATGACTTTCCCCATAGGTAATGACAAAGACTCAAATAAGGTTCAGACTTGGCTTCCAATTATACCAGATCTGGACTTATTAAAGAAGACAGGTCGTCCAAAATCTACTTGAATTCATTGTGATATGGATATTCGAGAGACGTCAAGATAAAACTTAAGATGTGGCCATTGCAGAAACCTCGACCACAATAGTAAAAATTGACCATCTCTTTCATCATCACGTAACAGTTGACTACCACTCATGTAATGTTTCAACTTATGTTATTTCATTTTCTTTTAGTTTCAATTAATGTGATTTCATCTTTTTTTTACAAGATGACCCTTTCGTATATATATAATTTTCCAATTAAATGTTTAACATTTTTTTTTACAATCTAACATACAATTAACTTTGACCCTATCCTACTTTGAAAACACAAACATTCTAACATACAATCAATTTTAACCCTAAACTTCTTTAAAACCCTAAATCAGACAAATATAATACATTAAACCACTAAAAACCCTAAAGCCAATTACAAAAACGTAAAATTACTTTAACATAAAATCCTAACCTAAAATCATCGGGCATGGGAGGTGCGTTCCCTACGACGCGCATTCAAGGGAGGCACGTTCCATATGACATGTAATTCATAAAACCCAATGGAAGGCATGTTTCATGCAACGTACCTTCCCTCCCCTTGACTAAGGAACCTCTCCTGTCATTTGCCTCCTTCGTTCTCCTGAAAAAAGTGTTAGATCGGGAAATAGTTACGAAATGGTGTTTTATAGGTAGTATTTTTTAATAGGATGATTTTTTGTTAAATTGCTCCTTTCTTTTCTCTTATAAACGGACAATTGAGGCCTCAATTTCCTTGACAACATATCTTGTATTAGCTTTAATGATAATCCCATAAGACCACACTGTTAACTAGGGTAGAAATTCAGCCTGGAATTTGCTGGTATAAAGAGGCCTATCATTAGGACCATTGTATCTCGTATACCAACTTTCATAAGTATTCAAGGTATATGAATATGACTTTCCCCATAGGTAATGACAAAGACTCAAATAAGGTTCAGACTTGGCTTCCAATTATACCAGATCTGGACTTATTAAAGAAGACAGGTCGTCCAAAATCTACTTGAATTCATTGTGATATGGATATTCGAGAGACGTCAAGATAAAACTTAAGATGTGGCCATTGCAGAAACCTCGACCACAATAGTAAAAATTGACCATCTCTTTCATCATCACGTAACAGTTGACTACCACTCATGTAATGTTTCAACTTATGTTATTTCATTTTCTTTTAGTTTCAATTAATGTGATTTCATCTTTTTTTTACAAGATGACCCTTTCGTATATATATATAATTTTCCAATTAAATGTTTAACATTTTTTTTTACAATCTAACATACAATTAACTTTGACCCTATCCTACTTTGAAAACACAAACATTCTAACATACAATCAATTTTAACCCTAAACTTCTTTAAAACCCTAAATCAGACAAATATAATACATTAAACCACTAAAAACCCTAAAGCCAATTACAAAAACGTAAAATTACTTTAACATAAAATCCTAACCTAAAATCATCGGGCATGGGAGGTGCGTTCCCTACGACGCGCATTCAAGGGAGGCACGTTCCATATGACATGTAATTCATAAAACCCAATGGAAGGCATGTTTCATGCAACGTACCTTCCCTCCCCTTGACTAAGGAACCTCTCCTGTCATTTGCCTCCTTCTTTCTCCTGAAAAAAGTGTTAGATCGGGAAATAGTTACGAAATGGTGTTTTATAGGTAGTATTTTTTAATAGGATGATTTTTTGTTAAATTGCTCCTTTCTTTGCTCTTATAAACGGACAATTGAGGCCTCAATTTCCTTGACAACATATCTTGTATTAGCTTTAATGATAATCCCATAAGACCACACTGTTAACTAGGGTAGAAATTCAGCCTGGAATTTGCTGGTATAAAGAGGCCTATCATTAGGACCATTGTATCTCGTATACCAACTTTCATAAGTATTCAAGGTATATGAATATGACTTTCCCCATAGGTAATGACAAAGACTCAAATAAGGTTCAGACTTGGCTTCCAATTATACCAGATCTGGACTTATTAAAGAAGACAGGTCGTCCAAAATCTACTTGAATTCATTGTGATATGGATATTCGAGAGACGTCAAGATAAAACTTAAGATGTGGCCATTGCAGAAACCTCGACCACAATAGTAAAAATTGACCATCTCTTTCATCATCACGTAACAGTTGACTACCACTCATGTAATGTTTCAACTTATGTTATTTCATTTTCTTTTAGTTTCAATTAATGTGATTTCATCTTTTTTTACAAGATGACCCTTTCGTATATATATATAATTTTCCAATTAAATGTTTAACATTTTTTTTACAATCTAACATACAATTAACTTTGACCCTATCCTACTTTGAAAACACAAACATTCTAACATACAATCAATTTTAACCCTAAACTTCTTTAAAACCCTAAATCAGACAAATATAATACATTAAACCACTAAAAACCCTAAAGCCAATTACAAAAACGTAAAATTACTTTAACATAAAATCCTAACCTAAAATCATCGGGCATGGGAGGTGCGTTCCCTACGACGCGCATTCAAGGGAGGCACGTTCCATATGACATGTAATTCATAAAACCCAATGGAAGGCATGTTTCATGCAACGTACCTTCCCTCCCCTTGACTAAGGAACCTCTCCTGTCATTTGCCTCCTTCTTTCTCCTGAAAAAAGTGTTAGATCGGGAAATAGTTATGAAATGGTGTTTTATAGGTAGTATTTTTTAATAGGATGATTTTTTGTTAAATTGCTCCTTTCTTTGCTCTTATAAACGGACAGTTGAGGCCTCAATTTCCTTGACAACATATCTTGTATTAGCTTTAATGATAATCCCATAAGACCACACTGTTAACTAGGGTAGAAATTCAGCCTGGAATTTGCTGGTATAAAGAGGCCTATCATTAGGACCATTGTATCTCGTATACCAACTTTCATAAGTATTCAAGGTATATGAATATGACTTTCCCCATAGGTAATGACAAAGACTCAAATAAGGTTCAGACTTGGCTTCCAATTATACCAGATCTGGACTTATTAAAGAAGACAGGTCGTCCAAAATCTACTTGAATTCATTGTGATATGGATATTCGAGAGACGTCAAGATAAAACTTAAGATGTGGCCATTGCAGAAACCTCGACCACAATAGTAAAAATTGACCATCTCTTTCATCATCACGTAACAGTTGACTACCACTCATGTAATGTTTCAACTTATGTTATTTCATTTTCTTTTAGTTTCAATTAATGTGATTTCATCTTATTTTACAAGATGACCCTTTCGTATATATATATAATTTTCCAATTAAATGTTTAACATTTGTTTTTTACAATCTAACATACAATTAACTTTGACCCTATCCTACTTTGAAAACACAAACATTCTAACATACAATCAATTTTAACCCTAAACTTCTTTAAAACCCTAAATCAGACAAATATAATACATTAAACCACTAAAAACCCTAAAGCCAATTACAAAAACGTAAAATTACTTTAACATAAAATCCTAACCTAAAATCATCGGGCATGGGAGGTGCGTTCCCTACGACGCGCATTCAAGGGAGGCACGTTCCATATGACATGTAATTCATAAAACCCAATGGAAGGCATGTTTCATGCAACGTACCTTCCCTCCCCTTGACTAAGGAACCTCTCCTGTCATTTGCCTCCTTCTTTCTCCTGAAAAAAGTGTTAGATCGGGAAATAGTTACGAAATGGTGTTTTATAGGTAGTATTTTTAATAGGATGATTTTTTGTTAAATTGCTCCTTTCTTTTCTCTTATAAACGGACAATTGAGGCCTCAATTTCCTTGACAACATATCTTGTATTAGCTTTAATGATAATCCCATAAGACCACACTGTTAACTAGGGTAGAAATTCAGCCTGGAATTTGCTGGTATAAAGAGGCCTATCATTAGGACCATTGTATCTCGTATACCAACTTTCATAAGTATTCAAGGTATATGAATATGACTTTCCCCATAGGTAATGACAAAGACTCAAATAAGGTTCAGACTTGGCTTCCAATTATACCAGATCTGGACTTATTAAAGAAGACAGGTCGTCCAAAATCTACTTGAATTCATTGTGATATGGATATTCGAGAGACGTCAAGATAAAACTTAAGATGTGGCCATTGCAGAAACCTCGACCACAATAGTAAAAATTGACCATCTCTTTCATCATCACGTAACAGTTGACTACCACTCATGTAATGTTTCAACTTATGTTATTTCATTTTCTTTTAGTTTCAATTAATGTGATTTCATCTTTTTTTACAAGATGACCCTTTCGTATATATATATAATTTTCCAATTAAATGTTTAACATTTTTTTTACAATCTAACATACAATTAACTTTGACCCTATCCTACTTTGAAAACACAAACATTCTAACATACAATCAATTTTAACCCTAAACTTCTTTAAAACCCTAAATCAGACAAATATAATACATTAAACCACTAAAAACCCTAAAGCCAATTACAAAAACGTAAAATTACTTTAACATAAAATCCTAACCTAAAATCATCGGGCATGGGAGGTGCGTTCCCTACGACGCGCATTCAAGGGAGGCACGTTCCATATGACATGTAATTCATAAAACCCAATGGAAGGCATGTTTCATGCAACGTACCTTCCCTCCCCTTGACTAAGGAACCTCTCCTGTCATTTGCCTCCTTCGTTCTCCTGAAAAAAGTGTTAGATCGGGAAATAGTTACGAAATGGTGTTTTATAGGTAGTATTTTTTAATAGGATGATTTTTTGTTAAATTGCTCCTTTCTTTTCTCTTATAAACGGACAATTGAGGCCTCAATTTCCTTGACAACATATCTTGTATTAGCTTTAATGATAATCCCATAAGACCACACTGTTAACTAGGGTAGAAATTCAGCCTGGAATTTGCTGGTATAAAGAGGCCTATCATTAGGACCATTGTATCTCGTATACCAACTTTCATAAGTATTCAAGGTATATGAATATGACTTTCCCCATAGGTAATGACAAAGACTCAAATAAGGTTCAGACTTGGCTTCCAATTATACCAGATCTGGACTTATTAAAGAAGACAGGTCGTCCAAAATCTACTTGAATTCATTGTGATATGGATATTCGAGAGACGTCAAGATAAAACTTAAGATGTGGCCATTGCAGAAACCTCGACCACAATAGTAAAAATTGACCATCTCTTTCATCATCACGTAACAGTTGACTACCACTCATGTAATGTTTCAACTTATGTTATTTCATTTTCTTTTAGTTTCAATTAATGTGATTTCATCTTTTTTTACAAGATGACCCTTTCGTATATATATATAATTTTCCAATTAAATGTTTAACATTTTTTTTACAATCTAACATACAATTAACTTTGACCCTATCCTACTTTGAAAACACAAACATTCTAACATACAATCAATTTTAACCCTAAACTTCTTTAAAACCCTAAATCAGACAAATATAATACATTAAACCACTAAAAACCCTAAAGCCAATTACAAAAACGTAAAATTACTTTAACATAAAATCCTAACCTAAAATCATCGGGCATGGGAGGTGCGTTCCCTACGACGCGCATTCAAGGGAGGCACGTTCCATATGACATGTAATTCATAAAACCCAATGGAAGGCATGTTTCATGCAACGTACCTTCCCTCCCCTTGACTAAGGAACCTCTCCTGTCATTTGCCTCCTTCTTTCTCCTGAAAAAAGTGTTAGATCGGGAAATAGTTACGAAATGGTGTTTTATAGGTAGTATTTTTTAATAGGATGATTTTTTGTTAAATTGCTCCTTTCTTTGCTCTTATAAACGGACAATTGAGGCCTCAATTTCCTTGACAACATATCTTGTATTAGCTTTAATGATAATCCCATAAGACCACACTGTTAACTAGGGTAGAAATTCAGCCTGGAATTTGCTGGTATAAAGAGGCCTATCATTAGGACCATTGTATCTCGTATACCAACTTTCATAAGTATTCAAGGTATATGAATATGACTTTCCCCATAGGTAATGACAAAGACTCAAATAAGGTTCAGACTTGGCTTCCAATTATACCAGATCTGGACTTATTAAAGAAGACAGGTCGTCCAAAATCTACTTGAATTCATTGTGATATGGATATTCGAGAGACGTCAAGATAAAACTTAAGATGTGGCCATTGCAGAAACCTCGACCACAATAGTAAAAATTGACCATCTCTTTCATCATCACGTAACAGTTGACTACCACTCATGTAATGTTTCAACTTATGTTATTTCATTTTCTTTTAGTTTCAATTAATGTGATTTCATCTTTTTTTTACAAGATGACCCTTTCGTATATATATAATTTTCCAATTAAATGTTTAACATTTGTTTTTACAATCTAACATACAATTAACTTTGACCCTATCCTACTTTGAAAACACAAACATTCTAACATACAATCAATTTTAACCCTAAACTTCTTTAAAACCCTAAATCAGACAAATATAATACATTAAACCACTAAAAACCCTAAAGCCAATTACAAAAACGTAAAATTACTTTAACATAAAATCCTAACCTAAAATCATCGGGCATGGGAGGTGCGTTCCCTACGACGCGCATTCAAGGGAGGCACGTTCCATATGACATGTAATTCATAAAACCCAATGGAAGGCATGTTTCATGCAACGTACCTTCCCTCCCCTTGACTAAGGAACCTCTCCTGTCATTTGCCTCCTTCTTTCTCCTGAAAAAAGTGTTAGATCGGGAAATAGTTATGAAATGGTGTTTTATAGGTAGTATTTTTTAATAGGATGATTTTTTGTTAAATTGCTCCTTTCTTTGCTCTTATAAACGGACAGTTGAGGCCTCAATTTCCTTGACAACATATCTTGTATTAGCTTTAATGATAATCCCATAAGACCACACTGTTAACTAGGGTAGAAATTCAGCCTGGAATTTGCTGGTATAAAGAGGCCTATCATTAGGACCATTGTATCTCGTATACCAACTTTCATAAGTATTCAAGGTATATGAATATGACTTTCCCCATAGGTAATGACAAAGACTCAAATAAGGTTCAGACTTGGCTTGCAATTATACCAGATCTGGACTTATTAAAGAAGACAGGTCGTCCAAAATCTACTTGAATTCATTGTGATATGGATATTCGAGAGACGTCAAGATAAAACTTAAGATGTGGCCATTGCAGAAACCTCGACCACAATAGTAAAAATTGACCATCTCTTTCATCATCACGTAACAGTTGACTACCACTCATGTAATGTTTCAACTTATGTTATTTCATTTTCTTTTAGTTTCAATTAATGTGATTTCATCTTTTTTTTACAAGATGACCCTTTCGTATATATATATAATTTTCCAATTAAATGTTTAACATTTGTTTTTTACAATCTAACATACAATTAACTTTGACCCTATCCTACTTTGAAAACACAAACATTCTAACATACAATCAATTTTAACCCTAAACTTCTTTAAAACCCTAAATCAGACAAATATAATACATTAAACCACTAAAAACCCTAAAGCCAATTACAAAAACGTAAAATTACTTTAACATAAAATCCTAACCTAAAATCATCGGGCATGGGAGGTGCGTTCCCTACGACGTGCATTCAAGGGAGGCACGTTCCATATGACATGTAATTCATAAAACCCAATGGAAGGCATGTTTCATGCAACGTACCTTCCCTCCCCTTGACTAAGGAACCTCTCCTGTCATTTGCCTCCTTCTTTCTCCTGAAAAAAGTGTTAGATCGGGAAATAGTTACGAAATGGTGTTTTATAGGTAGTATTTTTTAATAGGATGATTTTTTGTTAAATTGCTCCTTTCTTTGCTCTTATAAACGGACAGTTGAGGCCTCAATTTCCTTGACAACATATCTTGTATTAGCTTTAATGATAATCCCATAAGACCACACTGTTAACTAGGGTAGAAATTCAGCCTGGAATTTGCTGGTATAAAGAGGCCTATCATTAGGACCATTGTACCTCCGAATAAGGTCACATTCCATTGTCTTTACTTTTGAAGTTATGCACACTGCCTCAGCATGTTCATTAATTCGATGCTCGTACATGTTGTTAGTCGATAATCAGAGTGTCGAAACAATTTCTTTAAAAAAATTAATTAATTTAGTTTTTAATTATGTGTGATTTAAAAAAATCTCATCTCGATTAATTTGGATGTTTTCTTTAAAATCAAAATAAAATATGGTTGGAGGAGTTGACATCAATCTTTGATTAAGGTGTGATTGGGTACCCAAAATGTTTCGTCATTTAAAAAAAATATTAAAACAACATTTTAAGGTCTATTTACCAAAAACTAAATTCAGGAATCGATTACGCTTGGGGAATGATTAGCACCCCTCAGAGCCCTAAATCGATACCTAGTCAATTAATTAGTTGTAAATTGCAATAAAATTTACGAGTTCGGATTTAATTTAATTTAAGATCCCTTTAAATAATACTCCTTGAATTTTAAGACAAAAATGATAATATTTAATTATTTCGTATAGGGAAGAAAAGACCACTCATGCCTTAAAGCAATAAGTTCTTACTCCAATTAAAATAAAGAAATATCATTATCCCCTTTGAAAACTCATTATTAGATCAAATTTGAAAAGAATGAACAAAGATAAAACAAATCAGATTAAGTTAGAAATTACCAATCATTTAAGAAAGAAGAAGATTGTTCGATTATTTAAAGACATCGAGATCGAACCATTTATAAGTTTTAACGGTCTTTTCTAGACGAATTTAAATAGACAAACATTTATTTTTCTCTCGTTCCAAAATGTAGGTGTTGCCAAATTTTTAGGATTTCACTTGACGGGATACATTTTCATTTTTAAAATTATCGGAAGTGACTTTCTTATAAGTTAAGACATTCACTTCATAACGACCTTAAATTGAAAAGGTATTACCCTTAGTCCAATTATTTGAATCGAGTCTAGTTATGTTTGTGAAGATATCATAGATTTTACAAAAACGATGTCATGTAACTAAACTTATTCTAATTGTACATTCACCTAAATTATAAATATTAAAAGATAAAACATATGCATCATTTAAAATACGTACTATATATATTTGAAATGCAAAACATAACACATAATACAGTACACCACAACTAAAATGCCAATTAATATGCACATATAAAAATATAATATAAAATAAATATATTATATGTTTACGAGTAGTATATACGTACAAATATTATCAAAATATAAGGAAATATATTAATTAAAAAATGATTAAGTTCAACGATGGATGAAACTTAAATAATCTAATCTATTTTCAAAAATAAAATATTTAATATTAATAATAGGTATTTATGAATTAATAATGTAACATACATATTTTAAGAAAGTACTTACAGTAAAGATACTTACCAAATTTAATAAATGCATAAAAAATTAAATAAAATAAAATTTGTTGTATTAGTGAACTAATATATTTATTAGAATAGACATACAAGAATCTATATATTTAAAGAATATAACATATATAACTTACACTGTAACCCCCTCAGACAGATGCGGGTGGCCCGATCCAATCCAAGGTGTCACATTAGGGCCAACAGAGCAACCCATCGTAAAAATCTCAAAAAAAATTAAATTTTTTGTTAAAACATGTAAAATCATAAAAACAATTTATAAACACAACAATAACATTTAACAATATTCAGAACTAAAACATATTCTAGACTCGGATATAAAAACAAAATACAACCTATGTGCCCCCTAAACACATGCACCGTACTCCGCAAGCAATGCCGGTGGAGCTCCCTTACCGATGATAGTTGCACTGGTTCAATCCTTTTAACCTGAAAAGGTGAGTAATAGAGTGAGCTTTGGAAAGCTCAGTAGTATAAAACTACCAAATTATGCTGAGGAACATGCAGATAACAAATAAGCATAAGTTTCCTTATTGATTCGGATATCTACTGATTTTTATGCTAAGCTGAGGTCCTAGTGATATTTCAGGTAGTAAAAGACAGTAAGCTTTCAGTTCAGAAGAAATGTCAGTAAGCTTTCAGTTCAGAAGAAATGTCAGTAAGCTTTCAGTTCAGAAGAAATGTTTCGGATGACTTGGTTCAGAAGATCAGAATAGGTTGTCTAGTTCCCGTAGAACAAGTGAAAATGTACAGATCTTTTTAAAATAGTAGCAGTTTAAAACGTATTTTCCAAAAACCATAGTAAGACCCTCCAACCTTACGCCTATATATAGTTCCCTAGAACTACATCCGTAACGACGTACCCTAGGCCCAAAAGGGTGTAAGTACCAATCTAAAATAGCACCTTGTGTCCATAAGGTCTTACCCTAGACAAAGCATTGGAGGCCACCTGAGGGGAGTGCCCTTAAAGTCTTATCCAAAAGAACATAGAAGTGGTGCCATCCTTATGGGAGTTCTTTAGGGTCCATAAGGTCTTACCACTAGGCCCATTAGGCCCAGGAGCCTACCCAAGACTCACATTAGGTCCATAAGGAATTACCAGTCGGTGTTGAACCTATACAAGGAATTACCAACAACAACTAAACCTACCAGTTTCTTCAGTCATACCAGAGTCCCAGAGTATCATGTATGAAAATAATTTCAGTTAGTAAATAGAGATATCATTAATCTGAGCAGAGATCAAAGATCAGAATATCTATCAAAGTTCAAAGCAAAAATCAGAGGTCAAACTGTATTCCAAATAATAGAGTCATACTTTCAAAATCAGAGAAAACATACGTATGATCAGTGAACACACTAGAGATTGCAGATCTTATTCGGAGGTACTTGATAATCTTATCAGGCAGGGAAACACGGATATTTAGTATACCGATAGAATGTCAGAAATTAGAATCACTAGCTGACAGAATCATCAGTTATTCAGAACTTGATTTATCAGGATCATATAATATTCAGACATTTTTCAAATGCACTAGATAATCAGAAAGGTATTAAGAATCATTTGCATATGAGTTATTTATGTTTTCAGATATGACAAGAGTGATTCCATTATTCAATAAAATTAGAGGCATTTTGGGCATTAGGTTCTTAGAGAATTTTTAGTGATTTAAAATGATAAGGGAGAAATGAAGATTTAGGGCATTTATGATTTGTGTCGATCTATCGGAACATCGAGTTAACTCGAACTGTACAAGTCCCATCAATGACACATGTCAACATGTCAAATCATTTAACTTCCAAAGTATTTTCACTTTAATACTGACAATTTTATCGAATTTATCATCTTCAGAATCTTCGTTGAATGGATCTTAGGGAGACAAACAGGTAATCCAATGGTCTTTATTCCAACTCGGCATTGCAACGTTATTTGGAAATGTTGACGTGCTTGTTTCATGGTTTTAAACCCTTATAGATGGTACAACTTATATGATCATACGTTTTTCCAGACTTATCCAAATTATTCACTTAATTCATGGTCATCGGGGTACTTAATTCAATTAGTATTCAAGTTATCCCTGCCGCTTAGGTGTTTCTTCAGTAATTTGGTCGTTTCCACAAATTCGATTACATACAATACTTTCATTCTGTTTAACTTGGTCATATTATATACGAGGTTGATTTGTTCATTTCAAAGCTGAGGGTATTTAATTATTCCAAGGCTTGGACGTGCTTCGGTTCATATTACACTTCAGAGGTATTCCCAATAAATCAGGAGTTTAATCGGTGATTCCAAGATTCTAATGGATCATGATATAAGATCATAGGTCGTCTCTATTATCATAGTCATCCATATTTCTTTCTAAACTTTAAGGGTATTATCTTCATTTCAATCAATTATGTCAGTGGCATTACTTCGGATAACTTAGGCTTGAAAGTATTCTAGTTCCTTTAGAGTTCAGAGTACTTTGTTCATTTGATCACCGGAGGCTATTTTCACCATTATGGGATAAATGGGTACTTTTTTAGTACAAGGGCATTTTCATAATTTTACCACGTAGTGCTATTATTGGTAATTTCTTATCAAAATATTTCAATCATTTAATCATTAACGAGATTAATCAGAATTTACGCGCTCTTAGATTGATTGATTTACTAATTTACTCATTGAACTAAGATTTGTTTCCCGATCAGTCTACCAATTTCATTTTCGAGCCGTTAGAGTCTTTTATAGTGTTCCGTTCTTAATCCAATTTCCATCTTAGTACAAAGATAGTTAACTACCTTAATTAACCAATTATTTCATTTGATGCATTTATCATTATCAGTGAGTCCCGAAAAGCAAACAAAAGGTAGTAAAGTATTACCTCAGTTTTCTTGCCATATCGATTGACCATTTAAACTTCATTCGATCGCCTTTGATCTTTCATTCAATGTCCAATAATTCCTTAGATATACAACAACATAAATTTCATCAAAACCATATCTTAATTACGAAAAACGGATCAAATTGAGTGGTTAATCAGTGAAAAATAACTTATTGGGTTCTAATTTGGTGAAATGGACCTTAAAAACAGACTCAGGACGTCGAAAACATTAGAATATGTGTACCCAGAAAAAGTCAACGGCCAACGCAGGTCTACTCAGTCAACTCGAATTAGTCTAACGGCTCGGTTATCAAACTCCCCTAGATGACAGACGATGTCCACGCGCAGAAGGAGGCACGTGCAACAACTCTGGGAGGTTTTTCAACTGGCCAATTCTTTCCTGATCTTCTACATATTCGAATTAACCAATATCAACCAAAACTATGTCAAACTACCGAAAATCGAATGAGACTTATCAATGTCGTTGGTTGATTAAAATGACGATAATAGTTTACGATCTCAGTCGGGTTTTGGGCGCACCAAGACGAGGAGTCCGACTGTGGTAGCGGTGAGGTGATTCGATAATCGAGACGATCAAAATTTACGGTTAACTGAGTGTGATCGGGGTGTTTTCGTCGAAGCTTTTTCGGGCTTTACACGTCATTTGACGGTCGATCCGAGGATGAGGGTTGAGGGCTTTTGGTCGGGGTAGGATGTCGGTTCGATTGGGAAGGTCGAAATACTGCAACGGTGGTCAGAGCAAGTGAATCAGCCAAGGGGCACGGTAGCTAAGGTTTGGGGAGAGACAAAATTGGGTTTTAATTTTGGGGATTTTTCCCCGATCGAGGGTTTATTTTTCAGTTTATCAGAAAATGGGATAATTCTAGGCTGGGTCCCTAAATTTCCTACAACTTCATAAAATTGCCTATAAGTTTAAAAAAAACTATAATTTGACCCCCTAAATTGGGGCGTGGTAATTCTCTCTTCCATAAAAGAATTTCATCCATGAAATTCACTTGATTCACATTAATGCATAAATGAAGCTTTCATCAGTTCTTCATATCTCCAAGTTGTTTTTATAGAATTATGGGTCCTTTACTAATCCTTAACCAACTGAGAATACATTCTCGTCAGAACTCTCCCTCATTTTAATAAAAGTATTTGAACAGAATTATCCTTGTGGAATCAATTCGACCTTGGCTACAAAGTTAGGTCCATAGAGCGGTAACATATCCCAATTTCATTTCAGGAGTTGGGTAAGAATTTCTCGGATGAGTAACTCTCATATTACTCGTGAGGTACTTTACAGAATTTAGACAAACATTATTGGTATTCCTATATGCATAGGTCGAGCCCTAACGGATAGAAAACATAGGTTAGCTCGTTACAGAAAGGGACTCGACCTTGGAGTTTTTGGCTTAGAGAGTACAGTCATAATTTAGGGGCATGTACAGACCAAACATTTTTTTATTGTCGACCGACCGATCTAACTAGGAAAACATGACTCAACCTAAGCTCTAATACCACTAAATCCAATGTATCACATAAGGGCCACCGGAGCGACCCACCGAAAAAATTAATTTTTTTGTTAAAACATGTAAAATCATAAAACAATTTATAAACATAACAATAAAATTTAACAATATTAAAAAATAAAACAAATTACAGACTTGGATATAAAAACAAAATACAACCTACATGCCCCCTAAACACATGCATCGTACTCCGTAAGTAACACCGGTGGAACACCCTTACCGATGTCGATAGTTTCTTTGGTTCAATCCTTTTAACCTGAAAATGTGAGTAACAGAGTGAACTTTAGAAAGCTCAGTAATACAAAACTACCAGATGATAATGAGGAACATGCAGATAATATATAAGTATATATTTCCTTATTGATTCGGATATCTACTAATTTTTATGATGAGCTGAGGTCCCAGTGATATTTCAGGTAGTAAAAGACAATAAGCTTTCAGTTCAAAGGAAATATTTCGGATGATTGGGTTCAGGAGATCAAAGTAGGTTGTCTAGTGTGTTCCCACAAAACCTGTAGAAATGTACACATATTTTTAAAACAGTAGCAGTTTAAAACGTATTTGTCAAAAACCATAGTAAGACCCTCTAACCAAACGCCAATATGTAGTTCCCCAGAACTATATCCATAAATACTTACCTTAGGCCCGAAAGGGCGTAGGTGCCAACCTAAGGGATCACCTTGGGTCCATAAGGTCTTACCCTAACAGAAACGTTCCTCAGTTCTATAAGGTCTTACCCCAAAAGCACATAGCAGTGGTGACATCCCTATAGGAGTGCCTTAGGGTCCATAAGGTCTTATCACTAGGCCCAGGAGCCCACCCAAGAGTTGTATTAGGACCATAAGGAATTATCAGTCGGTGCTGAACCTATACAAGGAATTACCAACAACGATTGAACCTATCGATGTCTTCAGTCATACCAAAGTCCCAGGGTACCTTTATGAAAATAATTTAAGTCAATAAATAGAGATATCATTAATCTGAGTGGAGATCATAGATAAGAACATATATCAAATTTTAGAGCATAAATCATAGGTCAGACTGTATTCCAGAAAACATATTCATACTTTTAAAATCATAGAAAATATTTGTATAATCAGGGAACAAATAGAGATTCCAGATATTATTTGCAGGTACTTGACAATCTTATCAGGAAGGGAAACACAAATATTTAGTATACCGATAGAATGCTAAAAATCAGAATCACTATCTGATGGAATCATTAGTTATTCAAAACGTGATTTATCAGGATCATATAGTATTCGGACATTTTTCGGAGGCACTAGGTAATCAGAAAGGTATTAAGAATCCTTAGCATCTGAGTTACTTGTATTTTCAAATATGATAGGAGAGATTCCATTATTCAGGAAAATCATAGACATTTTGGGCATTAGGTTCTTGGAGAATTCGTAGTGACTTAAGCTGATAAGGGAGAAACGAAGATTTAGGGTATTTACGATTTGTGTCGATCTATCGAAACATCGCTCAAACTGTATAAGTCACATCAATGATAAATGTTAACCGGTCAAATCGTTACACTTTCAGAGTATTTGTACTTTAATACTGACAACTTTTGTCGAACTGATCATCTTCAGAATCTTCACTGAATGGATATTAGGGAAACAAATTGGCAATCAAATAGTCTTTATTCCAATTTGGCATTGAAACTTTATTTGGAAATGTCGACGTGCTTGATTTATAAGTGTTTCCAGACTTATCCAAGTTATTCACTTAATTCAAGGTCATCGGGGTACTTAATTCAATTAGTATTCAAGTTATCCCGGACGATTAGTAGTTTCTTCATTCATTTGGTCGTTTCCACAAATTTGATTACAAACAGTACTTCTATTTCGTTTAACTTGGTCAAATAATATACGAGGTTGATTTGTTCATTTTAAAGCTGAGGGTATTTAATTATTCCAGGGCTTGGACGTGCTTCGAATCATATTACACTTCAGGGGCATTCCCAATAAATTAGAAGTTTAATCGATGATTCCAAGATTCCAATAGATCATGATATAAGTTCTTAGGTCCTCTCTATTATCATATTCATCCATATTCCTTTTTAAAATTTAAAGGTATTATCTTCATTTCATTCAATTATGTCAATGGCATTACATCGAAAAACTTAGGCTTGAAAGTATTCTAGTTCCTTTAGAGTTCAAAGTACTTTATTTATTTGATCACCAGAGGTTATTTTCACCATTAGGGGATATATGGGTCCTTTTTCAGTACAAGGGCATTTTTTTAATTTTACCACGTAATGATATCATTGGTAATTTCTTATCAAAATATTTTAATCATTTAATCTTTAATGAGATTAATCAGAATTTACATGTTTTTAGATTGATTGATTTACTGATTTATTCATTGAACTAAGATTTGTTTCCCGACCAGTCTACCAATTTCTTTTTCGAGCCGTTAGAGTCATATATAGTGTTCTATCCTTAATTCAATTTTTGTCTGAGTCCAAAGATAGTTAACTACCCTAATAGACCAATTATTTACAGTCAATCATTTACCATTTATCAGTGAGTCCCTAAAAGCATATAAAAGGTTATAAAGTATTACATTGGTTTTCGTACCATATCGATCAACCATTTAAAGTCCATTCGATCATCCTCGATCTTTAATTCAATGTCCAATAATTCCTCATATACACAACAACAGAAATTTAATCAGAAACAGAGCTTAATTGTGAAAATTTAATCGAATCTGGTGGTTAATCAGTGAAAAGTAGCTTATCGGGTTTGAATTTGGCAAAACGAACCTCAAAATCAAACTCAAGACATTAAAAAACATCAAAGTAGTTGTACTCAGAAAAATTCAACGACGGTAAACGGCCAACGCGAATTAGCTCGGTCAACTCGACTCAATCTAACGGCTCGATTGGCTCGGTCATCAAACTCCTCATGCGCAGGAGGCAGCGCATGCAGCGGCTCTGGGGGTTGTTTCGACTTGTCGATTCTTTCCTGATCTTCTACATATTAGAATTAACCAATATCAATGAAAAACATCAACCAAAACTATGTCAAACTACCGAAAATTGACCGAGATTTACCAACGCCGGTTTTGGGCACACGACAATGAGGAGTCTGACTGTGGTAGCGGCGAGGTGAATCGATGGTCGAGGCGACCAGAATTTACAGTTAATCGAGCGGTGATCGGGGTGTTTTCGTCGAATCTTTACCAGGCTTTACACTATGTTTGACGATCGATACGAAGACGAGGGTTGAGCGGCTTTGGTTGGGGTGGGAGTCAGTTCGATTGGGAAGGTCAGAATACCACAACGGTGGTCAGAGCAAGGTGAATTTGCTGAGGAGCTCGGCAGCTAGGGTTAGGGCAGAGAAAAAAATGGGTTTTACTTTTGGGGATTTTCCCTCGATCGGTGTGGCTATTTTTTAGTTTACCAGAAAATGGGATAATTCCAAACTGGGTCCTAGAATTTCCTGCAACTTCCTAAATCTGCTTATAAGTTTCAAAAAACTATAATTTGACCCTTAAATTGGGGTTTGACATACACACATTAAATATAGTATACAATAAGTAACAAAATTATAGATTTTTAATCTTAGTACACATTTAGATCATATATACACAAAACCCATAATTCTTACATATATGATAAATACCAAATATGAAATATAAATATAAATATGTGAATATATATATATATACCAATAACAGTACATTTAATATTTATGCATATTATAATCAAATAAATATATGGAAAGTAAATTAGCTTGCCAATTACATGAAAATAGACAGGGAATCAAAGTAGAAGTAGAAACTAAATAAATTGGAACTTAATGAAGTGATGTGATCATAACCGCACCAACGGATCCTGAAGTCATGCCTAAAGGACCTATCACTCGAGCAAAGGCAAAATAATTCAGGGAAGTACTTCCTCATAATTACATTCATGCTTTTAATTCTTTTAATGAGAAAGAACCCTTGAATAATAGGTTGTTTAATATATTGCAATTTGATTATTAAAATAACCTATAGTCCACATCTTTATAATATACAAATCCTTATTGTTTTATACTAAGTCATATACTTAACTTAGTTTCTATAATTTGAATTAGTGGGTACATTCGGCCACAACTATGGTAGTTATTTTGAGCTAAATGGTGAAAGCAATAGTAAGGAAACATGATGGGGATGCTTAGTAGAGCATAAGGAACATTTAGTGAAAAGTTATCCAGAGACCACTGAGCTCATAGCTGGGTTGAGCTAAATATTTGGACTAGAAGAACACTTCAATACATCTGGGGAGTTGCACCATCATCATCATCACTCAGGAAACATCAAATAAGGCCTAAGTTAAATTTTGTGAAATCATACCTTTTCGCGAATAGTTACCATTTCAAGAGGTCCTTTCCACAAGGAGCTGCCATAACATTCATCATGTTGCAACTCACCTATGGCCAGCTCACCTCTAGCTTATTCAACTTAGAACTAGCTCAAACATGAAAGGTTTCCTTCCAAAAATTGTGACCTTTCATGAATGATATTGTCCATGAATATGCCCTTTCATCAAGGTACATGTTGGTGAAGATATATCATCAAATGGAGGCTTAAAACATGAAGAGACATGAGGCAAGCATCATGCCTATTCGACCACACTACACATGCCTTGCACATGAAGACTTTGGCGGCAAGATGAACAAGCATATCACCATTCGGCCAAAGGAGATATATCTTCATCCTAGTTAAACCATCATGACTTCTTTGAAGTGATAGTCGAAGCATCACCATGCCAAGGGACTCATCATTTCAATTAAAACATTATGTACTTTCATTAACGTTATGTACTTATCTGAATCACTAAGTACCTATTCGGCCAAGCCCTCTCATTTCCTATAAATTAAGAGGTTGCTTTCATTTGTACTCATCTCATTCATATTACAAAAATAACTTCTTGTGAATTAATCTCTCTTCCAAGTTCTTTAAGAACTTTATCAATTAAGCATGTATATTTATATACTTGTGGCATCAAACCTTTCACCTTGATTCTTATAATTCCTATATTTCATATCAAGTTGGTTAAAGACACCAATACCATCCCTCAAACAAGTTTGTGAAGACTGGGGTTGTTCTCCCTAGTATAGCTTCTTCTTTGGCATGTTTGAGAAACACTTTCATCACCATCATGTTGAGACGTTTCTCTGCCCTGGCAACGAAGAGTGCAAATAGTACACCCCAGACGGTGTAACTAGTCTCGAAAAAGTAAGTGATATCCTCCATGAATCAGATTAAACACTAAATTGTAGAGTCGCCACCAATCTTTTATATGGTGAGATTGGTCACCAAATTGTCATATTATTTTAATAAAAATTCCTAAGAATAATATTAAAATAATACAACTCGGGTCTGGTTACCAGAAAAATGAGTTCGGTAGTCGGTTACGTATGGGAAAGAATTAGCATTCCCACAACGCCCAAAATTGGTACCGGTATTTATTAATTAAATGTCTTTGCAGTAAATAATAAATTTATATTTAAATTTTAATATAAATACTAAATATTTAATATAAATATTATTGACACTATTATGATATTTAATATTAAAACTATATTATAAAATTATCCTAATAGATAAAAGTGTATTAGTAGTATAATTAATATTATAATAAAAATTAATGACTAAAATATAAAGTAGTAACATTAATTAACATATTTCAAAATTATATTAAAGTTGTATACCAATTATATATTTTATCCTAAATTAATTCAGGACTAAAATATACATTTTTAATACTTAATGGACTAAACATAATTTTACCAATAATATATATACATAATAGTGACTAAAATAGAAATATTAAAAATATAAAAACAAAATTAAAATATAAGAAAAAACCTGATTTCGGGACCAAAATGGAATGTTTACAAAGCTAAAGGGACCACCCGTGTAGTTTAACCATGCAAAAATTACAAAGATACCCTCCCCTAAAATGATGTCGTTCAAGAGAGGGTATATATAGCCCTAAAACCGGTCCTTTAAGGACCATATCTCCAATTTCTCTCATCTCTCTCTCTCTCTCAACCTAGAGATGCTCTGCATCTCTCTAAAAACCCTCGCCTGAGGGATAGCTACCACCGTCCGGCAGCCTTATGCCACCTTACTCCACCGCCTTCGGCCACCAACCACGGTGGCCAGAAAATACCAAAATACCCTAAAACGTAGATCTGAACACCCTCGTTTTGAATTCGATTCCCTTTTATGCTATAAATCCTTCAATAAGCCTAAATCTAGGATTTATACCTTCGGTAAAATCAACTTTTCGATGACCCTTGGGCTTCAATGATGGTAAATGCTCTATATCTCTTCTCTTTGCTCTTTCGTTGCTTGCTTGGCTATTGTTGGGATACTTGCTGATGTCTGTCTCTGTTTCTCTCTTGTTGTATTTTTCTTTTTGTTGTATGATTCTTGTTCTCGTTGTGTCATTGGTTGTAGGTTCGGTGGCCTTTTATAGGCCACCACAGTACTTTTTTTAGACCGGTCACAAGCGTGCCTTCCGGTGAGTCATCAAGGCTATGGCGGTGGCTCGTCTAGAGTGATGCACTGTACGGCTGGTTTTGATCTTCTGGAACCTTTAAGATAGTTTTTGGAGAGGCGGTGGAGGTGTGGTACTCTTCGGTTGGAGCATCAAAGGCGGTGGCAGAAATAGGCCTTAGGGTTGCAATGAGCACCCTAGGGTTTTGCTGGTTTGTTTATGTCCCTTAGATCTCCATCTAATCGTGCGATGGAGAGTCGCTGGGACAGTCGATAGAAACCCTAACTACTGGTGGGGCTTCTCACGTGGGCCTACTGGATTTGGAGCTGGACTGGTTGTTGGGCCTGTGAATTGCTTTGTAACTGGGCTCCCGAGTTATTAATTGGGCCTCCAAACTTGTAAATGGGTCTTCATGCTATATAAATAATAATATATAATATAATAATGTATATAATAAACGTCACTCGGATGAAAACTAGTGTTGACAGCTGCCCTTCTTTGTTAATTTTTATGTTAACAAGAATAAAGAAAAGATAAAAAGACAAATTTTCATCAAGTGAACTTCTTGGTTTGCTGGGAATTCGTTCCACTACTCTTTCGTGGAGATCAAACTTTGATCTGATCTTGCTCCTGCTTCACTACTCTTCTGTGAAGGCTGAGGATTGACTTTGCAAATGATTTTCTTCACTACTCTTTTGTGAAGGCTAAATTTGCATGACTTCATTACTCTTTCATGAAGGTTTCATCTGAAATGACTTGAATAGAATTTGTTTCACTACTCTTCCATGAAGTTCAGACTAAAACTTGAATTACTCCACTACTCTTCCGTGAAGTTCTCATACTTTGCTGAAAAATCCGTTCCACTACTCTTTCTTGGAGCTCAGATTTTGGTCTTGTTCTTGCTTTTGTTTCACTACTCTTCCGTGAAGTTTGATACTTTGCTGAAAAATATGTTCCACTACTCTTCCGTGAAAACTGAATTTTATCATGGTTCTTGCTTTATGCTTTACTACTCTTCCGTGAAGTTTGATACTTTGCTGAAAAAACCGTTCCACTACTCTTCCATGGAAACTAAATGAGAATCTAATTTCAATACTCTTCCGTGAAGATCAGACTTACCGTTGGATTACTTCACTACTCTTCTGTGAAGATTTCATACTTTCCTGAAAAATGTGTTCCACTACTCTTTCGTGGAGTTCAGACTTATGATTAAATTTGCTTTCTTTGTATGGATTGCGTTCATCTCTTATTCAGATGTTTGCCTCTCCAAACATGTTTCATGTATTCGGGATTTGGATTCTACCTTATACTCATAAGGTATTTTGCCCATGTATCTTCATGTGAGAAATGTGTTTATGCAAATGCAATCAAATATATCAATGAAATGCATGATGAATGCAAATATTGTTCTTATTAATTTTTTGAATGTATTAATCTTCATCCAAATTCGAAGTTTGAACTTATTCCACTTGATCATTCCTTCCCATTTCTGAATAACCATGTAGTCAACTTGTATCTTTGTATCTTCTTTTATCTTAAGAAGAACTGTTTCATTTATGGGACTCTTGCCATACTCAGAATTATGACCTTGTTGCCCCATTCTCTTGATAACACCAGCTGTCTCTATCTGAACTTGTGTAGAAATCTGATAAAGCTTTGGTCTTTGAAAAGATAATCTACCATCTTTGAAAAGAGAATCTATCATCTTTAAAAAATGTAGACATGAATATGCTAAATTCATCAGAGATTTAATCAAGATATCAGCCACGTATGTTCTTATTTGACTCTTGAAACACATCACAAGAAGGATTTATCCTAATTCCTTTCTTGTCTCCACATCTAATTATATAAAAGGATGTATCCTAATTCCTTTCATGTCTTCACATCTAATCAGATCTCAAACAAGGTTTTACAAACCATAACCCATCGTTCAATCTTAGTTGGCTCCACTATTTATTGTTGTTAAAGTTTTAATGTTCATTCCTGGAAAGAAATCTTCATCATTTCTCATTTCTGATTCTTGGAGTGTGAAGACAAACTTCATCTTATGTCAGTCACATGATCGTAATATTGGTTCAGTACCATTCGTAAAACATTTGATAACACATTCATCATTTCATATGGTTTTTGTCTAGATTTCTCATCCAGGGAACTCTTTTCACGATGTTCGAAGCTTTTGTATGATGTCACAATGATATTCCAGTAAGTGAGATCATATTAAGGAACCTTTGACAACACATTCATCCTTTATGTGACTTCTGTGGGGATAATGTGATCACATGATGGATAAAATAGTGATTTATGATCAACTCTATTGTTTCACCATTTTCATTCTTCATACCTTTTTGTCTCATGGAAATATTTGCTCCGCTTGATGACTTTTCCATATGATGATAAGGGTCCAACATACCCTAGCATTTTGCTAATACAAATGCTACTGATGTGATTGTTCAAAATACCTATTTAAATTATTTTTGTCTGAAATGGGCCTTTAGCATACCCTACATTTAATTTCTGACTGAAATGGGCCTTCAGCATGCCCCAACCTTTTCTTAGTCGTAAGGTTCACTTTTAAAGTTTATTTGATCTGAATCTTATGCTCCTTACAAGGTCCAACTTTAACACTAACCCACCGTGGATACTCGTAGCTCTCTTGGTGCCAAATCTCTTGATCTTGAATGCTCTCATTCCTCTTTCAAATGAGGATATCATCTTTTCTTGACAGGTTGTCACAAAGGATTGTTATAAATCCAATTCCTCATACTTTTGATTTCGCAGGCCACTTGATTTCAAGAATGTGAAATGTTTTATTATTCTGGCCTTACTCATTAATTTGCTTCAGGATCCTTTCTTATTTGAGGCTATCCTACTTGAAAAAGTTCTTCCTCCTTTCTCATCAAAGAATGAAAGAATTTTTGTAAAATATTTCACCTTACAGGTTCACAATAGAATCAAATCATAAGCATGAATTAAAAAAATATCAAAAGAATTAATAACTTTTACTATTTCAGAGTTATTGTTCTTTGACAAGTATCAATATTGAGGGTTTAATTTCATGTTGGCTTTCCCTATTTTCTATGGTTTCATCTTATTGATGATGTCACTCTTCTCTCGTTCTCTCGTGAACATTGTCACATGCCTCACTTTCTTGACTTGGTATCTTTAACCAGATGTGTACAAAATGACACAAACTAGTATAATAGTTACTAGACCTTCTAAAGTATCTCTATTTCAATTCTCTGAAATCTTTAATTTTTATTCAAAGCAATGTGAAAACATCGATGAGATATTTGTGTGCACATGTGTGAAATAGACTATAACATACATTTATTTCACTATTTATAACAACTTCTTTTGCCATTTTTGCTAGCTGAATTCAGCTTTATTGACATTAGTCTTTACTGGGCTAATTGACATTTATCCATAAAGCCAGGGCTATTAACCAATTGCTTTAGAGGGACAGCTTTACTGTACATATGACTCTTACTTTTTATGAGAACCTGATATAGTCTATGTGTTTGGTAAAATTTAGAAAATCTCATTACCAAATTTCAATTTCTAGCAGCTGACTTTAAACTAGATTTGTCAAAGTTTTATCGACAAACCTCATCAATAGAAAGGTAATCTAGTTAGCTTCCTAATGCTTCACAAGATGCCCCATGTTGCATGCTTCTAAATATCAATACCAAGCCTTTTGTCTAATTCTTTGTAATTGAAAAGGTTCTCTCATATTTCTGGAAAGGGTGTAATGTCGTGTATATTTCATCTGAGGTAAGGTCAGGGTCCTTTTTCTTTCTGGTATTCAATCTTGATACTTTTTCCAGAGATGTATAACTCTAATTGTATAGAGTTTTTTCATCTAACGATATTTAAAGAACTTCAAGATTGCAAAATTGATTCAATGCTCATAACCTTAAAAGCAACACATTTTTATTACAAAAGATGGAGAAAGGGAAAAAAACATATTCAAACATGATGTTATGAAAAGTACAATAGTGGTAGATAACAAATTCTACTGCCATATTATTCCTTGGATGTTGGGTGTCTCATCAGACCAGGATCTTTGTCGATACTTTCCCCCATTTCTTGATCATTTCTTGGGTAGCTTATTTTGATGAGCTTTTGGGTACACAGATCTCAACTTTCTCCTGAGCTATATTTTGGTCAAATCATATCATTATCTTCCCTGACTGGCAATTGAGCTTAGCTTGAATTTCAGAACCAATCTCTTTGGTTGCAATAGTTGTATCCTGACTCTGGATATTTCTTGCAGTTGTACTTGGAGAAGCATTTTCTTTTCTTTTTGAATTGTCCTCTACTTCTATTGATTTCAGAAGATCTCACACAGATGTCTTCAAGGTTGTATCTACCTTGTTTCTTTTTAAACATGTAGGCTAGTCTCGAATTACCTTTCCTTTTGCTTTTTCATTTCTCATTTTTGCATCATCTTTTAGCTTGAGAGAAGTATCGAGAATTAAATATTCCATACATACTTCATCTTTCTTGGCTTTGCCTTGTCCTCCATTTGTTTTGATACTATCAACTTCATTTCTATAGTTGACTCCTAGATATTTTATCAAAATGGATTGACTGTTGGCATCCTACTTCTATAACTCCAAAAGTCAGAAGATCTTGAACTCGTCGTTTGAAGTTGCCACAATTTTCAATGGAGTGTCCTCGGATTCCAGCATGATACTCACAAAAGACTCTTTTATTATACCATCTAGGGTAAGGTGGTATGAAAGGTTTAGCCATACACGGGGAAATAAGCTGGACTTTATGTAATTTGGCATATAACTTGCTACATGAGATTGAAGGAAAACAGGGTAGAGATTCCCTTGATATCGTTTCTTTACTATTGCTTTCTTGAAAACGTTTGCTTTGAATATATGGCTTTTGACCATCGTCTTGAGAGAGACGATAACTGGAAAATTTCTTTTTTTCAACCAGCTTTGGTTTCCTGAGGAGCCTAAGTTTCCCATTTTCGAAACATAACAACCCTTCTGCCATAAGGACTTGGACTTTTAATTTCAGCTTTATGCAACTTTCAGTAGAAATACCAAAATCTCCAGAATGATAATTGCATGGATTCTTGATATTTTTCCAATTTGGATGCAAATAAGTACTAGGAGGGATGGGTGTTACAAGATGATTTTTAAAGAGAAATGGTAACAATTCTGAATACAATATTGGAATTGGAAAAAAATGTGTCATCATCTTTTCCTTCTTGCCTTTTTTATCCATTTTCAATGGGACTTGTTCCATGTTTCTCTTTTTTGTATCAGCTTCAATGTCCATGCTATCTTTCATATTTCCTATTTTGTGAGAATGAGTTGGATTTCTATATTCAACAACAGGTTCTTGGTCATTTTTCATTGTATCATTGAAAACCATACTTTTCCTTGAGGATTTCATCTTTTCATGCTCAATAGGGTCTTTTGACATTTTCTCCCCATATAACAAAGTAACCATCATACTCCTTATCTTAGACATTTGTTCCTTGGACTCAACTTGGAACTTTCTTGTTTCTTCAAGCATTTCTCATTGGATTTCCATAAGTTATTCTTGGATTATATTATCCCTTCCAACTTGAGCTAATATTCCATTCATGGCTTTTAATCTCTTTTAAGACCTGCCCCTGATTTTCAGAACTCCTGATTTCAAAATCTTTTACTGATTACTCCCATGCTTTCATGATTGATGCATGTTATCAGGCTATGTAGAACATGATTGTGAATGTAAAATGCATGTATGAAAAGGTGTAATTCAAGAGTAATTATCTTAAAACAACTTCCATTTAACACAAGAAGGTTTTTTAGTACATCTAAAGATCATTAGAGATAAGGGAGAGCTTTCCCTCCTAATTTTTCTATCTCCTTAAAAAGCCAAGTTAATTTCCTTTTATGCTCCAGAATCAGATCGTCATCCTGCTTCAGTTCCCTTGTAAAACCAGCTAAGTTCACCAGCTTGTGGGCTACCTTGCTTGCTTGAGCAGCAACTTTCTTCATGTCATCTTCTTTTTCTTGAATCTTACCTGCCATTTCCTGAATTTGCAGACAATATTGTTCATTTTCTTTTATCATAGAACCTTTATGCTCAAGAAGTTCTTGTACCAGATCTCCATAATCATCCACCATTTTTAGTAATATGTGGTTATGAGCTCTAGTGGATTTTAATTCAGTATTAATCTCACACTGATAAATCAGGTCTGAAATTTCCATGTTGGCTATATCCTTTTCAATATCTGGCTTTCAGCTTGACATTTTTCCAAATTGGTGATGAATGCATTATATATTTCTTCAGCAATTTGAAAGTCATAGGAGAATTTCTTTATTTGATCCTCATGTTGCTTTTTCAAGTAATCCACATCACTCTTTACTTTAATGATTTCTGATATCCATTTTTCAGGAGTATTTCCTAATCCAACATCTTTGAAGGTTTGACTAACTTTTCAAAAATCGTTAAGCATGGCTTCGACCTCTGTGCTTAGTTTCTTGTTTTCTTCTTTCCAAAAACGGGCTTGAGCTTCATAAAAATTCTCTCCTTTGTGACTATTTCTATTGATGCTCTTGCCATAAAAGGATTTCGATACCAGTCTAATAGGATTTTTGCATGCATACCCCTCAATTATTTTAAAATCTTTTTCAAGATATCCTTCTTTGGCTACTTCACAGTTTACTTGATCATGAAACCCTTTGTCAATAATGAAAGCCTTTGATTTTGATAATTACTCTTGAATTAATACCCTTAAGTATATAATGATTATGCAAATTCAAAGAGAATAATTAATATGTTTATTTTCAGAATATATACAAAACTGGTTAGTAAGAAACAAATCATATCCTAACCTCATGCTTTCTAGTTCCATGCTTTGTTTGGAAAAATAACCTAACCACATGATTTCTAGTTCGCATGCATTTATTTAGAAAATAAAATAACACTAAATAAAATGAAAAACTCAACATGCTTCCCCTTATGTACTTAATTTTACTAGACTCAATCAGGTTAGGCTCCACCTAGACTTCAGTTCTAAGTTTATTATATGATGGGTTTTGGCTCTAAAGTAAGAAGGGTCAACGAATTGTCCTTTGTTAGTGTCCCCTTGGACTGTCAAGCCCTCAATCCTAGTCCATTACAGACTTTCGGATTAAGTTCAATTAGGAGGTGAAAACCACACAAGGAACATTAGGTGTGAGCTCAAAGAATGGTCCCTTATCCCATACGGAGGTGGAAACTACACGAGGGAATAGTTTCTCATTCACTTAAATAGGATAAGAGCGGGGTTTTAGCTCATGACATGAATGCAGTGCACAGTGGGTGATGAAAAGCATAAAATAAAAATAATATACAACCTATTATTTTATTATAATGACCCGAAATAAAATCTGATTACACATAGAAAGACAAAAGTTTGCAAAGTAATAAAAATAATTAAAACAAATTTATTATTTACTACAAAGACAAATAATTAATAAATTGGTGGTTGGACTCTCATTTTAAAAAAATTCCCCAGCGGAGTCACCAAGCTGTCAAGACGTTTCTCTGCCCTGGAGACGGAGAGTGCAAATAGTACACCCCAGACGGTGTAACTAGTGTAAAAAACGTAAGTGCTTATCCTCCATGAATTAGATTAAATACCAAATTGTAGAGTCGCCCCCAATCTTTTATATGGTGAGATTGGTCACCAAAATATCATATTATTTAAATAAAAATTCCTAAGAATAATATTAAAATAATACAACTCGGGTCTGCTTACCAGAAAAATGAATTCGGTAGTCAATTACGTATGGGAAAGAATTAGCATTCCCACAACGCCCAAAATTGGTACTGGTATTTATTAATTAAATGTCTTTGCAGTAAATAATAAATTTATATTTAAATTTTAATATAAATACTAAATATTTAATATAAATATTATTGACACTATTATGATATTTAATATTAAAACTATATTATAAAATTATCCTAATAGATAAAAGTATATTAGTACTATAATTAATATTATAATAATAAATAATGACTAAAATATAAAGTAGTAACATTAATTAACCTATTTCAAAATTATATTAAAGTTGTATACCAATTATATATTTTATCCTAAATTAATTCAGGACTAAAATATACATTTTTAATACTTAATGGACTAAATACATAATTTTACCAATAATATATATACATAATAGTCACTAAAATATAAATATTAAAAATATAAATATTAAAAATATAAAAACAAAATTAAAATATAAGAAAAAACCAGATTTCGAGACCGAAATGGAATGTTTACAAAGCTTGAGGGACCACGCGTGTAGTTTAACCATGCAAAAGTTACAAAGATATCCTCCCCTAAAACGATGTCATTCAAGAGAGGGTATATATAGCCCTAAAACCGGTCCTTTAAGGACCATCTCTCCCATTTCTCTCGTCTCTCTCTCTCTCTAAACCGAGAGATGCTCTGGCATCTCTCTAAAAACTCTGGCAGCCTTACGCCGCCTTACTCCACCACCGCCGACCACCACCCACAGTGGTTTGAAAATACCAAACTACCCTAAAACGTAGATCTGAAACACCCTCGTTTCGAATTTGAGTCCCTTTTTTGCTAAAAATCCTTCAATAAGCCTAAATCTAGGATTTTTACCTTCGGTAAAATCAACTTTCCGACGACCCTTGGGCTTCAGTGATGGTAAGTGCTCTCTATCTCTTCTCTCTGCTCTTTCGTTGCTTGTTTGGCTGTTGTTGGGATACTTGTCTCTGTTTCTCTCTTGCTACATATTTTTGTTGTATATTTCTTGTTCTCATTGTGTCGTTGCTTGCAGGTTCGGTGGCCTTTTATAAGCACCACAATACCTTCTTTGGACCGGTCACAAATGTGTCTTCCGGTGAGTCACCAAGGCTATGTTGGTGGCTCACCTAGAGTGATGCGATTTACGACTGGTACTAATCTTCTGGAACCTTCAACATAGCTTCTGGAGAGGCAGTGAAGGCGTGGTACTCTTCGGTTGGAGCATGAAAGGAAGTGGTCGGAATAGGTCCTAGGGTTGCAATGAGCACCCTAGGGTTTTGCTGGTTTGTTTTTGGCCCTTAGATCTCTATCTGATCGTGTGGTGGAGAGCTGTGTGGTGCTGGGACAGTCAATGGAAACCCTAACTGCTAGTGGGGCTTCTTACATGGGCCTACTAGATCTGGGTCTAGACTGGTTGTTGGGCCTGTGAATTGCTTTATAACCGGGCTACTGAGTTATCAATTGGGCCTCCAAACTTATAAAGGCCTTCGGGCTATATAAATAATAATATATAATAATATAATAAACGTCACTCGGATGAAAACTAGTGTCGACACATTAACCATTCAACTTCAACACCATCAACCACCAACATCATCATCTTCAATTCAGCAGGCAACTCTTTCTTATCCTTATTCCATTACTTATTTACTTATCTATCTCTATATATCATTACTAATACTATCTATTGATCTTATTTGTTGCAGCCATACTTATAATTCAAGGGCATTATTTTTTATCACTCCTAGATTGGGACAATAATAAGGCTATCTATTCACTTCTACAACAAGAGTGTAGATTCGTCTTATGTCAAGCGGTATTCAGAGCATAGTTGGATTGACACAAAAGTGCCATTGGCGTGCAACAAGCAAAAACAAAAGAAAAGAAGTTCAAAAGGAAATCAAAAACTCCTACATCAAACAAAGGAGTGCAAAACAAAAAAAAAATCCAACAAAAAAGAAAGTCAAAGCCAAGGAAAGTGCATTACCATTTCAAGTCAATCAAGGAGGCATATCAACACCAAGGAAGATAACCTTATTGTGTCTCATGAAAAGGTACAGTAAGTGTTGTTTTTGGTTGTAAGTCACCTATTCCATATTTGTTTTCATTTCCTAGTTCTTAAATCATTTCCTTATTTTCATTTCTTTAAATCATTTCTTCTATCTTTCCATTTCTTCTTTTCCTTTCTACCCTAACCTATATTGCATCCGACGCACACAAGAGAGAAATAACTTGTCTAATCTTGAGTTAATTTGTAAAGGACCTAACAAGAGAGATAGAGTGGAAAAAGGCTTACGAGTGAGTGAGATCAGAAGGGGAATTGTTAAAAGCCAAATTATATTCCCAAGTGTAAATACGACTGTTAAGTGGAGTGATCTCTTATCTTTTCTTTAGAGTGAAGATTGTAAGGCTTTGTGAATGTGTGTGTAAGGTCTATTTTATTTTATTTGTTTCCTAACCATGTCTCAAGTTTCAGGACAAGTTTTGGTAGTGAAAAGAGCTTTAAATATTCAATCCATAGAGGATAATCAAAGAGAGAATATTTTTCACACTCGTTGTCATGTAAACAACAAAGTTTGTTACATGATTATCGATGGCGGAAGCTGTACAAATGTTGACAGCACATTAATGGTGTCTAAACTCAGACTCAATATGATTAAACATCCCACACCATACAATTTACAATGGCTAAATGATGGGGGAGAAGTTAAGGTCACCAAGCAAGTCACCATTCCATTTTCAATTGGAAAATACCAAGATGAGGTTCTTTTTGATGTTGTACCAATGAATGTGTGCCATATACTCCGAGGGAGACCTTGGCAATTTGATAAGAAGGTTGTTCAAGATGGCTAAACAAATCGGTACTCTTTCTTTCACAATAAAAGGAAAGTCATTTTGACTCCACTTTCACCAAATCGAGTATCTGAAGATCAAGATACTTTGAAAAATAGCACTGAAGCTTCCAAATCCATTAAGGAGGAGAAACCAAAAAAGATGAACATCTAGGAGAGAAAGACATTAGGAAACATTTGTTATCCTACAAGGCTCTAATTGTACTTAGATACAAGGAAAGCTTTCTTTTGACTAACATTCCAGAAGGCTTGCCTTCTTCTATTTCATCTTTATTGCTGGAATTTGAAGAACTATTCCAAGAAGACATCCCTAATAGATTACCACCTATTAGAGAAATCAAACATCAAATTGATTTCATACCCCGTGCATCCATTCCAAACCGACCAGCGTATAGAAGCAATCTATAAAAGATCAAAGAACTTCAAAGACAAGTTGAAGAATTGATGGACAAGGGATACATACAAGAAAGCTTAAGTCCGTGTGTTGTCCCGGTGTTACTTGTACCCAAAAAGGATGGTTCATGGAGAATGTGTGTAGATTTTCATGTCATTAATCAAATTACCATCAAGTATCGACATCCAATACTGAGACTTGATGATATGTTGATGAATTGAGTGGAGCCACTATGTTCTCCAAGATTGATCTAAAGTGTGGATATCATCAAATCAGAATGTGGGAAGGAGATGAATGGAAGATCGCATTCAAGACAAAGAAAGGCTTGTACGAATGGATGGTGATGACTTTTGGCTTAACCAATGCTCCTAGCACTTTCATGAGGTTAATGAATCATGTACTCTGGCCATTTATCGATAAATTTTGTGTGGTTTACTTTGATAATATTTTGATTTATAGCCATAATTTGGAAACACATGTGCAACATTTGAGGTATGTTCTTGAGACCCTCCAAAAGGACATATTTTATACTAATATGAAGAAATGTGTCTTTTGCACTAACAGTTTATCCTTCTTAAGCTTTATTATAAGTTCACAGGGACTGGAAGTTGATCCTAAAAAGATTAAAGCCATCCAATAGTGGACAACGTACACTTCAATCAGTCAAGTCAGAAGTTTTCATGGTCTTGTAAGTTTCTATCAGAGGTTTGTGCCTAATTTCAGTTCTATTGTTGCCCCCTTAACAAGGATCATTAAAAAGAATTCTATCTTTTCATGGGGAAAAGAACAAGAAGATGCCTTCAATGAAATGAAGGGATGTTTAACAAAGACACCTTTACTTGCACTACCTAACTTTGATAAGACTTTTGAGGTGGAATGTGATACCTCTGGAATCAGAGTTGGGGTTGTTTTAACTCAAGAATGATGACCCATTGCATACTTTAGTGAAAACTTAAATGGAGCTTTGCTAAACTATCCAACTTATGACAAAGAGATGTATTCTCTCATAAGGGCACTTGAAGTTTGGCAGCATTATCTTTTACCAAAGGAGTTTTTCATTCTAACCGATCATGAAGCCTTAAAGCATATCAAAGGCCAACACAAGTTGAACAAACGTCATGCCAACTGGGTAGAATTTTTGGAATAATTTACATATATTATTCATTACAAGAAAGGTAAAGATAACATTGTAGTCGATACCCTCTCCATAAGGTATGTACTCCTTAGCACTCTTGATTCAAAGTTAATTGGTTTTTCATATATTAAAGATTGTTATGCTACTGGCCATGACTTTGAAGAAAAGTATAAGGCTCATGAAAAAGGTGCAAATGATAAGTTATATATGCATGAAGTGTATCTATTCAAATAAGGGCGTCTATGCATTCCTCAAGGGTCCCTTCGAGAAGTACTTGTTCGAGAAGCACATGAAAGAGGTCTCATGGGTTATTTTGGGGTTAAGTAAAACCCTAAAAATTTTGACACAACATCTCTATTGGCCTAAAATAATGAGGGGCATTGAAAGAGTGTGTGAAAGATGTGTTACTTGAAAAAAGGCTAAATCAAAGATTATGCCTCATGGTCTTTACATGCCTTTACCTATTCCAAAAGAACCATGGGTTGATATATCAATGGAATTTGTGATAGGTTTGCCAAGGACAAAGAACGGACATGATTCAATATTTGTAGTAGTGGACCATTTTTCCAAAATGGAAAACTTCATACCATGCCACAAGACTGACGATGCAACACATATGGCCAACTTGTTCTTCAAACAGATAGTGAGATTACATAGTGTTCCAAGAACCATAGTCTTCGATAGAGATGTTAAATGTCTTACCCATTTCTAGGGGCCATTATGGAACAAGTTTATAACAAAATTGATATTCTCTAGGACATGTCATCCATAAACAGATAGACAAACTGAAGTGGTGAACCGAGTGCTCTCAACCTTATTGAGATATGTCATAAGGAACATTTGGTGAAAAGTTATCCAGAGACCAGTGAGCTCATAGCTGGATTGATATGAATATTCGATCTAGAATATGACTTCAATTCATATAGGGAGCTACACCATCATCATCACCACTCAAGACACTTCAAATAAGGCCTAAGTCAAATTTTGTGAAATCGTACCTTTTCGTGAATAGTTGCCATTTCAAGAGGTGTCTTTCCACAAGGAGTTGTCATAACATTTATCATGTTGTAACTCACCTATGGCCAGTTCACCTCGAGCTCATTCACCTTATAACAAGCTCAAACATGAAAGGTTACCTTCCAACAATTGTGACCTTTCATGAATGATATTGTCCATGAAGATGCCCTTTCATCAAGGTACACGTTGGTGAAGAGATATCATCAAATGGAGGCTTAAAACATGAAAAGACATGAGACAATCATCATGCGTATTTGGACACACCACACATGCCTTGCACATGAAGACTTTTGAGCCAAGATGAGCAAGCATATCACCACTCGGCCAAGGGAGATGTATCTTCATCCTAGCCGAACCATCATGACTTCTTTGAAGAGATAGTTGAACCATCACCATGCCAAGGGACTCATCATTTCAATTAAAACATTATTTACTTTCATTAAAGTTATGTACTTAGCTGAATCACTAGGTGCCTATACGGCCAAGCCCTCTCATTTCCTATAAATTGAGAGGTTGCTTTCATTTGTACTCATCTCATTCATATTATAAAAACAACTTCTTGTGAGTTAATCTCTCTTCCAAGTTCTTTAAGAACTTTATAAATTAAGCAAGTATAATTCTATAGTTGTGGCGTCAAACCTTTCATCTTGATTCTTATAATTCCTAGATTTCATATCTAGTGGGTTAAAGACAACAATACCATCCCTCAAGCAAGTTTGTGAAGACTGGGTTGTGCTCCCTAGCATAGCTTCTTCTTTGGCGTATTTGAGATACACTTTCATCACCATGAACCATTCAACTTCAAAACCATCAACCACCAACATAATCATCTTCAATTCCATAACTAACTATTTCTTATCCTTATTCCATTACTTATTTACTTATCCATTTCTTTATATCATTACTAATACTATCTATTTATTGCAGCCATACTTATAATTCAAGGGCATTACTTTTTGTCACTCCTAGATCGGGACAACAATAAGGCTTTGTATTCACTTCTACTCCAAGAGTGTAGATTCGTCTTATATCATGAAGGAAATAAATAAATAGATTCTTCAAACGTGAATATAATAATAGACAAGTAAACTAGAAATAGTGACTAAAATAAAACCATGCAATAATTAAAATACTAAAAAAAATAATAAGCTGAAAGTAAATGACAATAAATAAAGAGGTGCAGAAGTGCAAATGAATAAAATACAAATGTTGAAATACAAATACTGGAAATTTAAAGGTTAGGAGAAAAAATATTAAAGCACTAAAATAAAAATAACAAAAAAATAAAGTGCACAAATACTAAAAAAATAGAAAATTAAATAAAAAAACTTAAAAGGATGGAATAACATAAAAAACGTTAGTGGGCTAGATTAAAAGTTAACAAAACAAACATTAATAGAGACAAAAAAGCTTGAGGGACTACTCGTGTGATTAACCTTTTTTCCCTTAAGGTTTTAGTCTTTGTCATTTTTGTTAATATGAAAACTTAAACCTAATTGTTTTTTTTCTTACTTTTCTTTCACTCGTGCTCTCCCCTTTTTCTCAAGCAGTGATCCTCGCTAAAATCAAAGCAGTGATCCTCGCTAAAATCAAATAGCCATGTTTTGGCCCTTCTCCTCACCTCCGGCCACCAACCTCGGAAACCATGATGCGCTACAACCCCTCAATGAACCTGAACTCCTACTCTTCCTTTCTCTACTCTTTTCTTTTTCATTCTTGACCAAAGGCTTAAAACGCATGGCCAACCACCATGAACCGAATAACCCCAAAACTACCCTAAGATACCAAAAATATCCCCTGACCCTCCTAGATCTAAATCAACTGCTCACATGCAAGGTAAAACAAAAACCTCCCTTTTATTATATATATATATATATATATATATATATTGTTGATATGTGCTTTATTTAGTAATTATTTTGACTTTAAATTGCTCCTTAATTGTTAGTTTTTGTGGCTGATTTGTTCATTTTGATTCATTTTCTGTGCAAGACACTTGATTCTTGAAATTGAACTAAAATGACAGAATTATGCAGTTTTTTTATTTTTGGAATCAAGGTTGTATTAGTGGGCATGATGCATCTGACAAAAGGTCCAATCAGCACTTCTGGATGGACGAATGGAACAACCGCACGTTTCTGCAATTCAAATTTAAGTTAAACTCATGTTTTTAGGATATTAGTTTAAATATTATATTTTATTTTATCTTATCTTATCTTTGTTTTTAGTATTTTAGTTTAAATAATTTAAGTATTTTCATTAGGAATTATCTCTTTATTTTACAAATAATATTTTCCTTATTTTTAGGATTTTGAAGGCTATAAATACACTCTCAGGGTAAGCCTAGAAACACATTCAGAAATCATTCTTTTTCTTTAATCTAGTTTTATAAAAGTTTTTCTTTTCTTTTTCAAAGTTCTTCTTTGTTTTATTTTTATTTTCAAAGATGCTAAGTATGATTTTCATACTTTGCTAATTTCTCCATAGCCAAGGGCTGAAGCGATGACTCAATCCCTATTGTGAGGATTGAAAAGCACTAAAATAACTTCGAGTTATTTTCTCAATTTTTTGGAGGAATAAGATTGGTAATCGATCTATCTTTTTAAATCAAAATTCTTTTTATTCAAAAAGTTGACGTTGGTTCGGAAGTTGTTCTGATTTATAGTTGGGAGAAAGAATCAACTGGTAGCAAGTTTGACTTCTTGTGAACACACTTAGCGGTAGTTTGCTAAGGAAAATTGAGATCGGGCTCGATTCTCATTGAGGCAACCTAGTCTAAGTCGGGTTTTTCCAGATCTATAAAATAGTTTGGCGCTAACGACGATAGTCGTAGATAGTCTTAGTAAAGGACTGATATCCAAAAATAGATTATGGGTTATCAGTACAAAAGAGAGATAAATAAGTTACAGGGGTTGGTCCATGTAGACTGTAACTGGAAAATAACCAAAGAAAAAATTTATTCCGAGGATCAATAGGAATTCGAGGCAAAAGTTGAAGCTAGAGGCTAATTTCACTATAAGTTTCTCTTTATCTCAATCACTTTAAATTATTTAATTAATTATTTTCTTTTGTTTAATTATTATCTTTTATTGTAAAAACAACTTTTAAACTCCCTATTTAATCTCATCTAAAACTCTACGTTATCTCATCCTCTTTAATCTATGTTATATCATGACAACTAATTTTGTTATCTAGTCTAGACAAATGATCTGCTACTTGTTTTTTGTACCCTTTCTATCCTTGACCTCTAAATCGAACTCTTGTAGTAATAATATCCATATAATTAGCCTAGGCTTTGTATCTTTTTTTATTTATCAAATACTTAATGGCAGAGTGGTCCATATGCACAATGACTTTAGTTCCTGTGAGATATGACCTAAACTTATCGAATGCAAATATCACTGCAAGAAGTTTTTTTCAGTGGTGGTATAGTTTACTTGTGCATAATTAAGAGTACGACAAGCATAGTAGATAACATGAAAGAGTTTACTTTTTCATTGCCCTAGAACTGCCCCAACTGCGTAATCACTAGCATCGCAAATGAGCTCGAAAGTTCGTTCCAGTCAGGTGGAACAACGATTGGTGCTGCTGAAAGTTTTTTCTTCAAATCTGTAAAAACATTTAAACAATCATCATTAAATACAAATGGTTGATTTTGTTGAAGTAAAAGACATAAGGGTTTCGAGATTTTAGAAAAAAAAATTATGAACCATCTGTAGAAGCTTGCATGTCCAAGGAAATTGCGTACGCCTCTCACGATTGTGGGTGGAGGTAGGTTTACGATTACTTCCACCTTGGCTCTATCGATTTCAATTCCTTGACAATAAATTTTGTGACCCAACACTATTCTCTCGGTTTCCATAAAATGGTATTTCTCCCACTTTAGTACTAGATTGGCTTCTTCACATCGTTTCAGTACTTTAGACAAGTTGCTGAGGCATCGGTTGAAATCGTCGCCTGAGACGGAGAAGTCATCAATAAATATTTGCATGTAATCTTCCATCATGTCCAAAAAAATGGCCATCATACATCTCTGAAAGGTAGTTGGAGCGTTACATAGCCCGAACGACATTCGTTTAAATGCATAGGTATCGTATGGGCATGTGAAAGTAGTCTTCTCTTGATCTTCTGGTGCTATGGCTATTTGATTGTATCCTGAGTATCCATCAAGGATAGGGCTGTTCAAATAATCGAACTAATTCGGTTAACCGACCGAACCGAATTAGTTTGGTTAATTCGGTTCGGTTATCGAATTAGTTCGGTCGGTTAACGGTTAAGAAAATTTTTAAAATTCGGTTTGAAATCGGTTAATTAACCGAATTAACCAAAATTAAATATTAAATATTAAATATATTATATATAACATATGGGCTCAGCCCAAACCATTTAAAACCCAATTAATAATTTAAGATCCAATTACTTTAAACCTAAATCAATATTAATTAATTAAAATTTTATATAAATTTTTTATTTTATAATTATATATTATTTAAATTAATTGTAAACTGTTTTTTTAATTAAAAAATATTAAATATATTATATATAACATATGGGCTCAGCCCAAACCATTTAAAATCCAATTAATAATTTAAGATCCAAAAACTTTTAAACCTAAATCAATATTAATTAATTAAAAAATTTATCTGAAATTTTTATTTTATAATTATATATTATTTAAATTAAGTATAAACTTTTTTTGAATTAAAAACCATTTACTTTTTATATAAATTAGAAAATTTTAAAAAAATTTGGTTAATTCAAAAAATAACCGAATTAACCAAAATTTATTCGGTTAAATTAATATTTTTGAAAAAAGTTCGGTTAACGGTTAAAGAAAAAAAGTTCAGTTAATTCGGTTATGGTTAATTCGGTTCGGTTCGGTTTTAACCAAATGAATAGCCCTAATCAAAGAAGCAATAAAATGTCTTTCCTGCTAGCCTATCAAGTATTTTGTCCATAAAAGGGAGGGAAAATGGTCTTTCTTTGTGGCTTTATTGAGCTTCCTGTAGTCCATACATATGCGCCAACCTGTGACTGTTCTAGTAGTTAAAAGCTCATCATTTTCATTTTTGACCACGGTTACACCACCCTTCTTAGGCACGCACTGCACCGGACTGACCCAGGAGCTATCGGATATTAGATAAATCACTCACGTATCCAACCATTTTATTATTTCCTTCTTGACTACTTTTTTCATGATCGGGTTTAATCTTCTTTGTGGCTCTACTGAAGTGTTATAATTGTCTTCTAAGTTGATCTTGTGCATGCTTATGGTAGGGTTGATTCCCTTCAAGTCTACCATGGTCCACGCTAGAGCCTTTTTGTGTTGTGACAAAACATTTAACAAACTATTATCGTAGTCGGAGGTTAGATTGGCAGAAATTATCACTGAAAAAGTCTCATTACTACCTATAAAGGCATATTTCAAATGTGATGGCAAAGTTTTAAGTTCCAATTTGGGTCCATGCTGTAGAGATGATTCTGGGGGGCTAACTTCATTAAAATCTAAGGGTTCGAATTTCATACCTTATCTATTATGAAGGAAACTAGGTTGTTCCTCTGACTCTCCTTCATAATCTGCCTTGGTGTCATTGGCAGGAAACCCGTTTAGTGCTTTAGTCAAACAATTATTGCCAAGGCCATAATTATCATAATCGTCTTTTGAAAAATTTTCGCCTAAGCCATAATTTTCATGTTTATGTGTCATGGACATTGAGTCGTAGCACAAAGTATTGTATTCATCTATCTTTAAAAATTCACCGTGGCCAAGAATTGTCTTTTCCTCTTCTTCCATTGGGTCCATGTCTCTAATGCATTGGCATTCTTCTGAGTCGTCCACATATTTCATGGAGTTGAATACATTGATTGTGACGATTTGCTCTCCTACTCGCATCGTGAACTCTCCCTTCTCACAATAGATTAAGATTCGTCCAGTGGCTAAAAGGGTCATCCAAGGATGATAGGTACGTTTTCATCTACTTCGCAGTCCAAGATGAGGAAATCAGCTGGAAATACGAATTTATCCACCTTCACAATGACATCTTCTATTCTTCCCTCGGGACGCACATAAGACCGATCAGCTAGCTGTAAGATAATTATGGTTGGGCAAGCTTTATACCTTTCTAGTTTTAAAAATATGGACTTTGGTATCAAATTTACTCTCGACCCTAAATCAACAAGAGCTCGCCCTACAAAGTTGTTACCGATTGAGCATGGTATCAAAAAACTTCCAGGGTCTTTTTTTCGGTGGGAGTTTGCTTACTCAAGAGCAGATTTCTATTGTCATGGCAACATTTTCTACCATATCTTCATTGTGAAAATGTCTTTTAGGAATTTAGCATAGGAAGGCATCTGCTCGATGGCTTTGAGTAATGACACGATGATATAGAACTGATCCAGAACATCAACAAATTTCTTAAACTGGATGTCATCATTTTGTTTCTTTAATCATTGAGGAAATAGTGGAAGAGGTCTCACGTAATCTGTTGTTGGTGCTGAAGAATTTCTGGCCTTGGCCATAAATTTCCCATTATCTGGTGGATGATATTCGGAGCCTTCATCATTTTCCCTCTCTTTGAACAATTCATCATGCTCCACATATTTAGCTTGATCTTCTGGTTGTGTAATACCTTGGCAAGAATTGTTCAGCTGTTCTCCCCCAAACTTTTCATTCTGGTTAATTTATGTTCCACTTCTTACTGTAAGTACAGTGAACTCTTCCTTTCCGTGATGTTTAGTGATTTCAGTATCACTAGGGAGATTTCCTTGTGGGAGGGAATGTAATGTCGTGGCTATTTGACCCACTTGGTTCTCCAATGGTCTCAGGGATGAGTTATGGCTATGCAAAAGAGTAGCTTGACTTTGCAACAAATTTCCTTGTTTTTTTATTATTGAGGAGTTCTCGTGCATCAGAGTCTTTATTGAAGTCATGAAATATTTTGTCGAGGTCATGAATTCCTACAATGAAGCTTCCAAGGAGTTAGAATTGGAGTTGGAATTAGAAGAGGAAGTTGTACCTTTAGTGTTTTGCTAGGGCGTCTGATGATGTTGTTTCTGAAATATAATTTCCTACCTAATTGTTGTTGGTCCCTTGATTACCCCATGAAATATTCGGATGTTATCTCCAACCAGGATTGTATGTATTTGAGTAGGGGTTATTGTTGCTTCGGTTATAGTTGCCCACATAATTGGTATATTCATGGTTTTCTGGACATTCGCTCTCATGATGGTTGTCGTGACAAAATATGCATGCATTATTGGTTGCTTTAACTTCTCTTACTTCATTAGGATGTTGTAAATCTTTCAACATATTAGTTATGGCAGAAAGTGAGCAGCTACTGAATCCTTACCCTCAATTTTATATGCTTTAGATGCTTTTCTATTGGTTCCCAGCCTTGTAGTCGGGAATTGAGAGTCATTATTTGCTATCCTTTCGAGGATATCAAAGGCTTCCTCGTGTGATTTGTCGAGTAAATTACCATTTGCTGAGGCATCTAACATCATTCAAGTAGGTGCATTAACTCCATTGTAAAACATCATGACTTGAGTCTAGTCATGAAATTTGTGGTTCACACATTTACGAAGTAGAGTTTTATACCTATCCTAACATTCGTACATTGATTTATTATCTCCTTGGCGAAAACTTGCAATATCATTGCGTAGCTGTGTATTCATATTGGGTGGATTGTATCAGAGTAGGAAACTCTTGCATAAATCTACCCAAGATTCAATTGAGCCTGAAGGAACTCCATTGAGCTAAGCTCTCGCTCTATCGCGTAGGGAATAAGGGAAAAGTTTAAGTTTAAGCACATCTTCATGTACTCCTTGTTGTCGGAATGAATCGTACACTTCAAGGAAGGTTCAGTTATGCTTTCTAGCATCCTCATTTGGTGAACCACCAAATTGATCGATGGATTTTAGCATGTTGAACATCACCGGTTTAAGCTCAAAATGGATTCCTTGTATTTCAAGTACCACAATGCCTGGTTTTAAATCGTCAAGAATTGGGTTCAAATAATCTCGTATTGCTCGTGGTCTTGCAACTTCTCGCTGAAGATTAATTGTTGTATCAAGATCTGCCTGATCTCCCATATTGTTGCCTTGAAATTGTAGTTGATTCATATACTCTCTGGTTCGTTGGTTACGTCGTCTTTGTCTGAACAACTATTCGATTTCAGGGTCGAATGGTTCTAATGGTTTACCAGCATATCTCAGGGTCATACAACGATAAATCCTTCAAAATAAAAAGAAAAGAAAATAAGTTAACTAAGTTAATAAAAGGTGACAAGAAAAACTTGTTATAGTGAAAAATAAAAATCTCATTAGTTGCCAATCCCTGACAACGGCGCCAAAAACATGATCGCTTGTAAATGTATACGTTAAGGCAAGCAATTATGTGCAAGTATACACAATCAAATCAAGTAATATAGGATAAGTGAGTTATCGTCTCCTCAGGGATTGATCGATTCTTTTTAAGTTTCACCACAACCAAAACTAGATGTCACAAGCTAATTCCTATAATCTTGTCACAACCAAAACCCTCTCCTTATCTATAAGGTAGACAAGTTAGAACATCACCATCCCGAATCCATTCTATTATTCACGTAGAACTATCTTAATTCTCTCAAATCTAAGAGTCTGTGATACCCCAAATTTTGTTTGGTGACTGAAATATAAGTTTTGAAAGTTTAGTAGCTAAAGTATAAAGTTTAAAAAGTTTAAGGACCAAAATTATAATTTTTAAAAGTTATATATTTTAGCCTGTAAATGAACAGTTTGGATTAAATCAAATATTTTAGTGAGAATCATATTTTTGATACGGGAATTATGTTAAAAGCTAGAAAGCAGTAAAGTTCGGTATTGAAATCGGATAATCGGATCGACCCAAAATTTTACGAAAATTTGAAGGATGTTAGAAAATGGTTGGAAATATTATTTTCATATCTTATATAAGAGAAATTTGTCTCGGAACAGTGCAATTTCTCAAATTTGTCTGAACAATAGAATTTATGGACTAAATTGAAATTTTAGAAATTAGAAGGGCAAACTTGGAAAAGCAAGATTTGGATTTTTTTAATGGATAAGGTGATGTCATGGATGGTGTCATGTAATGGTAAAGTGGTAGTTGTGAGTATTTATTAAGGGTAAAATCATCATTTTTGCAAAATGAATATTTTATTCAATTTTAACCTTTTAAGTACAAGTCTAAAGTGTTTTAATTTTTCTGGAGAAAAAATGTGAAAAGCTCTCATCTCCCTCTTCCTCCCCATGACCGTGAACTTCATTAGGTAAGAGGAAAATTTTTGGTTTTTATTTTTCGAGCTATTTTCTTGAGAATTAGACTTCGATGTAGTTAGGAAAAATGTTCTATGTTCAATTCGCTACGTTTTGACATGAATATCACTAGGGTTTATGTTCAAGTTCATCTTGAGTTGATGAAGGAGATGTTGATTTCTTGTGTTTTAGGGGTTATGAAGAGTTAAGTGATTTTAAAGAATTGGTTGTAAGAATTGATGAAGAACCTAAGGATGAAGTTAATGAAAACAGTTTAGATTTTGAATCCGCAGTGAGTTTGAAAATTCACCCACCAGAAATTATATAAAAATGATTTGGTTGTTATTTTTATATTTTTGTGTTTTTTTATCAATCTAGTTTTGTTTAAAACAAATGGGGATCAATTTCAAGGTGTATACAAAAAGATATGAATTTTTAACCGAGGAAAGGTCAGAAAAAGGGGCAGCAGATTCTGCACAAAACATATTTTGTCGGTCAACTTTGAAAAATCACCATAAATTGTACAGAATGAATTAGAAGGATTTATTTATATGTATAGATTTGTATTCAAGTCTAGTTTTCAATGGAAGAAACATAATTAATTTAAAGTGTTTATATCAATACATAATACTGATTCTTTAAAGGTAGTGCAAGTTGTCTGAACATGGAAATTTTAGAATTTAAGTTGAATTTGGTTAGAAGATGAAGAGTAATGTTTAAATGTTGAGTATATTTTTGGATGGTTGATATTGAAGTTAAATGGCAAGAGACCATTTTGAATAAATAGGAAAAGTTGAGTTGAATTCTAAAATGAATTTAAAATATGTGGTTTGATTTTATAATTGGTAAAAGTTGAAGAATCATGTTGGGAAAAATTATTTATGGAATTGAATAAGTGTTTCGATAAGTTTGAAGTTATAATGGACTTATGAGTTTGGTTGATATCAATTTAGTTATCAATTTTATTTTATAGATTTTCAATGTTAACATGAGCTTATATTAGTACGAAACTAATATGTAGTTCTAACAATTTTTGTGTTATAATTTGGTATTGTCAGACTACGTTAAATCTAGTAATCCGTACGATTTGAAAGGAAAGGAAAAAGCTCGTGACTAGGATTATTGTATGCAAGTTCTATAGTGAGGCAAAGGTGAGTGCAGTTTATTATTTTATCATTTTGATCGAGGACGACTTGCGGTAAGTCAACCTCACCTTGTTTATTTCAAAGATATAAATTATGTTTTGATTATGGAATTATATCCATAATATTTTTAATAATTTTTATGAATGATTTTGGGTATGAACTATTGATGTATTTTACGAGTGTGAATTAAATATATTTTTTATTTTGATATGATTTTTATCAACTGGTTACGAAATGAACTAAAAAGCCCGTTGTATGTTATATGGAGAGTCATATGTACAATTGGCATGTCATGAGGTGGAGTGATTATATGTTATGATTCTGACATACTGTGGTGTACCAGAGTGTACACTAGTATATATATTCTGATCTGAATGCACTTGGTGTGCATATTGTTATTTTCGATGTGATAGCACTGTGTGTGCTTATATGTTCCGACTCTGATGATCTGAAATTTGTATTGCACACACTCGTCTGATTCACGTACCTTATATTCTCTTAAAATATAATTTGGCCTATAAAAATGAAATAAGAAAGTTCTGAAAAGTGTCTGACTACAAAGGAATATGGACTGATTATTCTGTCTGATCTGATTTATTATGATCTTTTTAAAATCATCAGATGATTTTTTCCAGGTTTCTGATAAAGTTCAGCATGAGATATCCGGTTTGAACGTTCTGAAAGTTTATTTATTTTATATTTATATATATATATATATATATATATATATATATATATATATATTGATACTTTATTTATTTGTTCTCACCTTTAGTATTACTGCCTCATTAAGTTATACTTAGTGTGTGATGATTTTCATGCGTAGGGTCTGATTTAGATACGGACGTTTTACGAGGAGTCTTCCGGGCATCATATGTATATCATCTATAATACCAGTATCAGTAAGACATCATTGAAGTTTCTTTTGACTAGTAGTGGCATGTATCATTATGTTAGTAGTTTTTTATCTTATTTATTTTAAATAATCTGTAATAGTAAACTAGAACTATTTTAGTTTATTTTACTTAGTTTAGTTTTATCAGTATCTATACATGAAAAGAATGTATTACGTTATTATGTTTTAAAAAGATTTAACAAAAAGACATGGTTTAATAAAATTACTGATTAACAAATTAATTTATTTTCATGTGAAAAAATTATAATAAATTAAAGATTGAGATATACTTTAAAAGAGATTTTTAAAGTTAGAATAGGAGTGTTTTCGAAAGAAACAAATTTTTAGGAAATTTCAGTTCAGTAAATGTTTTTAAGTTGAAGTGATACGTAATAGTAAATAAGAACTATTTAGTTTGACTGGTTTAGTTTATCAGTATTTTGATATGTCTGAATATATTTGTAGTAGTTAAAATATTATGTTTTTAAATGGATCAAAATAAAAAATAGTTTTAAAAGTTGATATTAGAAATGTTTTAAAAGAAGAAGAAAAATTAAAATAATTGTGAATAGTGATTGTTAGTCAGTTTGATGTGACATCTATGGTTCGTATTCTTAGAGGTTTACGAGCTATTGGTGTTACATTTATTGGTATTAGAGTTACAGGTTTAGCCAATTCTCGACCTAAACCGAGCATATGTTATGTTAGAAATATGTACATACCACTAGGATGTCAAAATTACTGATTTAGTATGGTATAATGATTTTATTTATGATGTTGCTCCATAATAACGTAAATTTGTGATTGTATTTATATGTCGGTTCGAAAGGCATAAGACAATCCACAAAATAATAGGAAATAGTAACGAGGTAGATTATGTACCACAATAATAGGGAACACAGACACATCAGGGAGAGTCGACTCCAGATTTGGAAACATTTTACAAGCTCTAGGGGTTATCATGGCTCGATATCAGCTAGCTGCAGCACATTCCATTACTACGCCTCTACTTCCTCCTCAAGTTGCAAGAATATTGGTTCCGAAGGAATTAAAATGTTTAGGAGCTACAGAATTTAAAGGAGAAGCAAATGAAGGCCCAATAGTGGTAGATATATGGCTGAATGATGTGAAAATAATGTTGGACAATCTTCACTGTTCCGAGAATGAAAGATTGGATGGAGTAGTTTCACTGTTACAAGGCTAGGATCATATATGGTGGACGAATGTGACAATATGTGTTCCTCCAGATCAGATCACGTGGCGATTTTTCTTAGAGGCCTTTCAGAATAAATATATCGGTGAGCAGTTTATTATCCAAATGAAGAATGATTTCTTTATTCTAATTCAGGGTGGTAAATATGTGTACGAATATGAATGTGAGTTTAATAAACTTGCTCGATATGTCTCGAAGATGTTTCTCATTGAAAGAGACATATGTCAGAAATTTATTTGAGGCCTCCAACCTAGACTCAAGGAACTGTTGTTGACTGCAAATTTGACCACTTTTCAGGAAGTGGTGAATAAAGAAAAAGATTTGAAAATGGCACAAAATGAGAGTTATATTATAGAACGGAGATGACAACTAAAAGATCAGGAGCGTCATCCTCATTTTAGTCTAAAATAGGTCGAGGTATTTGTTTATCGGTACCAAAATAAATCTGAAAGTTGTACTTTCTATCTTTATAATGAACTTATATTTGTTTTGATTGATTCGGGTTCTATGCATTCCTATGTTAGTTCGAAATTAGTTAAAAATAAGAATATTCTGTTAGAACCCATCAATAGTGATATGATAGCTATAAATCCACTGGGTCATAGTGCTATAGTTACATAGATTAGTAGAAATTTTCTGATAAAGATTCAAGGGGTCGTATTCCCTGTGAATATTTTGGAGTTATCGTTTAACAAGCTTGAGATTATATTAGGCATGGATTGGTTATCTCGACATTATGGTTAAGATTGATTTTCTCATGAAACGATTATTTATAAAGGATGTAAAGGGTACTGATATTATAGTAATTGGAAAAAAAGCGAAATCTTTGTCCAATGTGATATTAGAAGTGACAACAACGAAAATGATGGAAAACGTTGTATAGTTTTCTTAGCAAATGTGATTGATACCCGAACATTTGAAATTCAATTGGAGGATATTCCAATAGTTCGACAATTTCCAGATGTATTTCTTGATGAATTACTCGGATTATCTTCTGATCGAGAAGCGGAGTTTAAAATTGATGTTTTTCCAGGTACTGCACCTATTTTCAATGGCTCCAACAGAACTTAGAGAATAAAATGAATAACTACATGAGCTATTTGATTGAAGTTTTATTAGACAAAGTGTATTTCTGTGAGGTCCACCATTACATTTTGTTAAAAAAATATGGATTGATACGATTATGTATAGATTATCATAAACTGAATAAAGTGACTGTGAAAAATAAATACCCTCTTCCGAGGATCGATGATTTGTTTGATCAGCTCAAAGGTGCTTCAGTATTTTCGAAGATCAATCTTCGGTCAGAGTATCATCAGCTAAAGATAAAAGATGAAGATATTCCAAAGACGACTTTCAGAACCCGATATGGTCAATATGAGTTTGTTGTGATGCCGTTTGGACTAACCAATGCTCCAACAACATTTATGGATTTGATGATTCGGGTGTTTCAGCCGTATTTAGATTAATTTTTGGTCGTGTTCATTGATGATATTTTGGTGTATTCTAAGACTAAGGAAGAGTAGGACGCACATCTCTGTATCATACTTCAGACGTTACGAGATAAAAAGTTATATGATAATTTATTAAAATGTGAATTTTGGCTGTCAGAGGTCGCCTTTCTAGGCCACGTGATTTCAACAGAAGGAATTATAGTAGATTTCGTGAAAGTGCAAGCAATAATGGAGTGGAAACCTCTAAAAAATGTTTCTGAAGTCTGAAGTTTTTGGGATTAGATGGATATTATCAAAGATTTGTGAAGAATTTTTTCAATAATTGCATCTCCACTTACCAAGCTACTTCGAAAGGATGTACCATTCGTCTGGATTGAAAAATGTCAAGAAAGTTTTGACATGTTTAAAAAGATTCTGATAGAGGCTCTGGTATTAGTGTAGTCAGAGTCAGAAAAAGATTATGTAATCTACAGTGATGCGTCCCATAATGGTTTGGGTTGTGTTTTAATGCAAGAGGGTAAAGTGGTAGCCTATGCTTCAAGGAAATAAAAGGCACACGAACGGAATTATCAGACGCATGATTTGGAGCTAGCAGTTGTAGTGTTTGCATAGAATATTTGGAGCCACTACTTATATGGTGAGCGATGATACATTTATACAGACCATAAGAGTTTAAAATATTTGCTCACTCAGAAGAAATTAAATCTAAGGTAAAGAAGATGGATTGAGCTTCTCAAAGATTATGATATGATTATTGATTATCATTCAGGGAAGGCTAATATGGCAGTTGATGCACTTAGCCAAAAAAACATTTGTTACTATGAAAGCGTTAGATGAACGACTATCAATGGAAGAAGATGGTGCATTAATTGCATAATTAAGATTGAGACATTCCCTATTAGATTTAATCAAGGATCTTCATAATAAAGATAAGAGATTTCTATATATAATGGATCAAGAAAATAAAGGAAAAATGATAGATTTTAAAATTAAGTCTAATGGATGTTTGTATTATCGGAATCATATTTGTGTACCAAATGACGAAGAACTGAAGACATTTTTTTACCGAAGCTCATTATAGTCTTTTGACTATGCATACAGGAGATAAAGATTTGAAGAGTCGGTATTGGTGAGTTGGTATGAAAAGAGCCATCACTGAGTTTGTTTCTAAATGTCTAACCTGTCAACAGGTAAAAGCAGAACACCGGGTACCTTCGGGGTTGTTGCAACCTATCTTCAGTCCTCAGTGGAAATGGGAATGAGTTACCATGGATTTTGTGATAGGTTTACCTTTGACACCTAGTAAGAAAGATTCAATCTGGGTGATTGTGGATAGATTGACGAAGACATCACACTTTATTCTATGACTAAATATGTTGAATTATATGTCAGAGAAATAGTACGACTTCATGGATTACCCATTTCGATAGTTTTCGATAGAGATCCGAGATTCATTTCGAGATTTTGGAAGTCTCTACATGAGGCATCAAGAACCAGACTAAATTTCAGCACATCTTATCATCCTTAGACAGATGGTCAATCTGAGCAAACTATTCAAATATTTGAAGACATGCTAATGGCGTGTGTTATTGATTTCAAAAGAATCATGAGAAAAGTATTTGCCTTTATTAGAGTCTGATTATAACAACAACTATCAATCAAGTATTAAAATGGCTCCTTTTGAAGCATTGTATGGAAGAAAATTTTGAACGCAACTGAATTAGTATGAACTAGAAGATTGGGATGTAATTGGTCCATATCTGATTAAGGAAGTGGAAGACAAAGTGAAGATCATCCAAAATAATCTCAAGATAGCTGCAGATAGACAGAAATATTATGTTGATTTAAAGAGAAAAGAGATTGAATATTAAGAAGATGATAAAGTATTTCTTAAAGTGTCACCTTGAAAAAAGATTCTGATATTTCGACGGAAAGGGAAATTGAGTCCAAGATTCATCAGGCCATACGAGGTTGTAAAGAGAGTTGGACCAGTAGCTTATCAGTTGGTGTTAGATGGATAAGATTCATAATGTATTTCATGTATCGATGCTTCGAAGAAATCGATCAGATCCTTCACATGTGATTACATCGGAGCAAATTGAGATTCAGTGTGACTTATCATACGAAGAGGAGCCAGTAAAGATTCTAGCACATGGAGTCAAAGAACTGAGAAATAAGACGATTCCACTGGTAAAAGTTCTCTGGCGAAACCATAAAGTTGAGGAAGCAACTTGGGAACGAAAAGAAGATATGAAGGAAAAGTTTCCTCATCTATTTAATGCAGTTATATATATACGTAAAGAAAATTCAAGGACGAATATTCTTTAAGGGGGAGGAATTAAAATACCCTAAATTTTGTCTGGTGACTAAAATATAAGTTTTGAAAGTTTAGTGGTTAAAGTATAAAGTTTAAAAAGTTTAAGGACCAAAATTATAATTTTTAAAAGTTATATATTTTAGCCTGTAAATGAACAGTTTGGATTAAATAGATATTTTAGTAAGAATCGTATTTTTGATATGGGAATTATGTTAAAAGCTAGAAAGCAGTAAAGTTCGGTATTGAAATCGGATAATCAGATCGAGTCAAAATTTTACGAAAATTTGAAGGATGTTAGAAAATGGTTGAAAATATTATTTTCCTATTTTATATCAGAGAAATTTGGATCAGAACAGTGCAATTTTTCAGATTTAACTGAACAGTTGAATTTAGGGACTAAATTTAAATTTTAGAAATTGGAAGGGCAAACTTGGAAAGGAAAGATTTTTATTTTCTTAATGGATAAGGCGATGTCATGGATGATGTCATGTAATGACAAAGTGGTAGTTGTGAGTATTTATTAAGGGTAAAATCATCATTTTTGCAAAATGAATATTTTATTCATTTTTAACCTTTTAAGTACAAGAGTAAAGTGTTATAATTTTTCTGGAGAAAATTTGAAAAGCTCTCATCTTCCTCCCCATGATCGTGCACTTCATTAGATAAGAGGAAAAATTTTAGTTTTTTTTCGAACTATTTTCTTGAGAATTAGACTTCAGTGTAGTTAGGAAAAATGTTCTACGTTCAATTGCTACGTTTTGACATGAATATCACTAGGGTTTATGTTCAAGTTCATCTTGAGTTGATGAAGGAGATGTTGATTTCTTGTGCTTTAGGGGTTATGAAGAGTTAAGTGATTTTAAAGAATTGGTTGTAAGAATTGATGAAGAACCTAAGGATGAAGTTAATGAAAACAGTTTAGATTTTGAATCCACAGTGAGTTTGAAAATTCACCAGAAATTATATAAAAATGATTTGGAGGTTTTTTTTATATTTTTGGGTTTTTATATCAATCTAGTTTTGTTTAAAACAAACGGGGATCAATTTCAAGATGTATACAAAAAGATATGAATTTTTAACCGATGAAAGGTCAGAAAACGGGGCAGTAGATTCTGCACAAAACAGATTTTGTCGGTCAACTTTGAAAATTCATCATAAATTATACATAATGAATTAGAAGCATCTATTTATATGTATAGATTCTTATTCAAGTTTAGTTTTCAACGGAAGAAACATAATTAATTTACAGTGTTTATATCAATACGTAATACGGATTCTTTAAAGGTAGTGCAAGTTGTATGAATATGGAATTTTTAGAATTTAAGTTGAAATGGATTAGAAGATGAAAAGTAATGTTTAAATGTTTAGTATATTTTTGGATGGCTGGAATTAAAGTAAAATGGAAAGAGACCATTTTGAATAAATAGGAAAAGTTGAGTTGAATTCTAGAATGAATTTAAAATATGTGGTTTGATTTTATAATTGGTAAAAGTTGAAGAATCATGTTGGGAATAATTATTTATGGAATTGAATAAGTGTTTCGATAAGTTTGAAGTTATAATGGAGTTATGAGTTTGGTTGATATCGATTTAGTTATCGATTTTATTTTATAGATTTTCAATGTTAACATGAGCTTATATTAGTACGAATCTAATATGTAGTTCTAACAATTTTTGTGTTATAATTTGGTATTGTCAGACTATGTTAAATCTAGCAATCCGAACGATTTGAAAGGAAAGGAAAAAGCTCATGACTAGGATTATTGTATACATGTTCTGTAGTGAGGCAAAGGTGAGTGGAGTTTATTATTTTATTATTTTGATCGAGGACAACTTGCGATAAGTCAGCCTCATCTTGTTTATTTCAAAGATATGAATTAAGTTTTGATTATGGAATTATATCCATAATATTTTTAATAAGTTTTATGAATGATTTCGGGTATGAACTGCCCATGTCACATTTTACGAGTTTGAATTAAATATATTTCCGATTCTGATATGATTTTTATCAAATGGTTACGAAATGAACTAAAAAACTCATTGTTTGTTATATTTAGAGTCATAGGTACAATTGGCATGCCATGAGGTGGAGTGATTATCTGTTCTGATTCTGATATATTGTGGTGTTCCAGAGTGTACACTAGTATATATATTCTGATCTGAATGCACTTGGTATGCATATTTTTATTTCCAATGTGATAGCACTGTGTGTGCTTATTTGTTCCGACTCTGATGATCTGAGATCTATATTGCGCACACTCGTCTAACTCACGTACCTTATATTCTCTTAAAATATAATTTGGGCTATAAAAATGAAATAAGAAAGTTCTGAAAAGTGTCTGACTACAAAGGAATATGGACTGATTATTCTGTCTGATCTGATTTATTATGATCTTGTTAAAATCATCAGATGATTCTTTTCAGGTTTCTGATCAAGTTCAACATGAGATATCTGGTTTGAACGTTCTGAAAGTTTGTTTATTTTATTTTAAATAAATTTATATATATATATATATATTGATACTTTATTTATTTGTTCTCACCTTTAGTATTATTGCCTCACTAAGTTATACTTAGCGCGTGATGATTTTCATGTGTAGGGTCTGATTTAGATACGGATGTTTTACGAGGAGTCTTCCAAGAATCATGTGCAGATCGTCTATAATACCAGTATCAGAAAGACATCATTGAAGTTTCTTTTGACTAGTAGTGACATGTATCATTAAGTCAGTAGTTTTTTATCATATTTATTTTAAATAATACGTAATATTAAACTAGAACTATTTTTAGTTTATTTTATTTAGTTTAGTTTTATCAGTATCTATGCATGAAAAGAATATATTACGTTATAATGTTTTTAAAAGGCTCATAAATTAAAAAAAGAGTTTTCAATGTTGAAATTAGAAATGTTTTAAAAGAAATAAAAAATTTAAATAACTGTGAAGAGTGATTGTTAGTCAGTTTGATGTGACATCTATGGTTCGTATTCTTAGAGGTTTACGGGCTATGGGTGTTACAGAGTCAATATTTAATCAACCGACAATCTGTCGACGCTCTTACATTGTTAAGACGTGTTTCACCAAGACCCCAAGAAATCTCTCGAAGCTCTTACAGTGTCAAGGCAAAATGTTTAAAAAATGAACAAAACAGTCATGAGCAAAATCATAATTCATAAATCAGAAAATAATTGTTTAGGTAAAACAAAGATTAACACCAAGTAAGACAGTTCATGGTGTTATCAAAAAGTAAACCAAAGTATCATCGCTTTAATACAACCCCAAACAAGTAAAGAAATTAAGAACAAAGGAATAACGACTACCAAAATCGGGGGCTTTGTCCTAACAATTCTGATCAACACCACGCCTGTCCTGGTGGCCAGCCTCTCTCGAGGCGCGACTGTCGTTCTGCTACAGCCTGCCTATGGAGGACACCAAGGGCGGTCGGTCAGGAAATGGTGGGGAAGCACTGCAGTTGTTCGCTCACACTTCAGTAAAAGCTCTTCTAACTTCCTTGTCCTTCTCTTTTTTGCGGTTGTGGCTGAGTATTTATAAAGGGAAATCTCCAAGGGTTTCGTGTAGGTGAAGATTCCCTAAATATCTGTTATTGTCTTGTCCAGGATAAAAAAAGGAAAGTTGGTTGGTTGTTGTCAGAATCTTGAGGGCTTTCTTGCACGTGAGTGTAGTCATACAGCTGACATGTAACATAGGCAATTTCAACATATCCGCTTCAAACTCGCAAGATAAATCTTGCCTTGGCGAGATAAATATGCTCATCACTGTCTTTATCTTCTCTATTCCACTACCCTTGCGAATTACTTTGTCGCGACTGAAATGTTCTTCCTTAGGAAATTTCTTGCACATACACAATCCACACAAGCCCTTTCTCCTCTGCAACATCACTCAAACCAACTAAATTTTGCTGAAGCAAAACTTATCCACCAAAAACAAATATAACCTAAATGCAACTAATATGATGTGCATAATTTGTTTAGAAGATCAATAACTTAAGTAAAAGGACTAGAAATAGAGTACTTTTATGGAGTTATATTATATCCAAAATCAAAAGAAAGTAGAAAAAATCGTACCCTTTGAGAAAGAAATGCTTTTGGTATAATGGTGTTGCTTACCCGAAAATATGAAAGGATGATTACAAAGTTTAGTATAATGGGAGAAAAATCCTCTACATTGCTCTCCTTTTTTGAATCTTCTGAGAGCCCCCTTGTTCTAATGGTTTCTCTCCTTTTAATGGGGAAGAGAAGAGAGACAATCCTTGTTACTGGGGTTTTTTTAATACTCTCCATTACAAAAATCAAGAAGGACCTAATTTTTTATTTTGTTTGTCGTTTTTCCTGCATGAATTTCTGATTTGGGATTGATATTGTGCTGCTGTGGAGCAATCGTCAGACGTCTAGTGTAGATGGCAGCGGGGCAAAAGTGGCCACAGTAATTGGGTATTAAGTGCCCCAAATATTAGGGATTTGGGACCACTTTTTCTGGTGCCAGTGTGGAGAGGAGTTGATTTATTTGGGGTTGGGTTTAGCCAAGACGTGGGCTTCTTAGGCTTAATTGGTGGGTTATATGTGAAACATGGTGAGTTTGTAATTGTTTGGGTCAAATGTAAATGAATTAGGTAGATGGTGGGTTTTGTGTAATGGGTATGGAAATTTAATTTGGGTTGTATTAAAACAATGGACAATTGAGTTTGGACATTTGAATTTGGTATTTAATTTGGGTATCTCATGTTTCGGCTTTAAAATTCAATCATAAAAATGTATGGTTATCGAACCCAAATAAATGTTCGAAATAGTCACTCGACAGCCTTCAATGGATTTAAATCGTCCAGACAAAATTAAGGAATTACACATAGTTCATGAGCCGTCCACTTTAAGACTTTGTTTCATTACAAACATCGAGCCAAGCCTAGACTAGACTACAATTGGAAAACCCTTTACACGAAACAGTATATATGCTGGCTACAGCCTACATATTTACAGCTTCTTCCAGCGGTGTCTAATAACAACATTCAAATATAATGAAAAATTGAAAGGTTTTAAAGCTGAAAATGTAACACCCCAATTTAGGGGCTAAATTTTATAAATTATAAAATATTGGATTTAATTGGTATTTTGAAAGAAACAGTGGATTAAATTGTAAAATTTAAAAGTTGGCATACCATTTTAAGAAGTACAGAAAGTTCAGTGGCTAAACTCATAGTTTAACCATTTTTCTTTAGGAGAGAATTATAAACTCTCTCCCCGTGTTGCAGATTACATTTTTCCAATTTTCCTCTTCCCCTCAACCCCTCTTTGAACTCCGATCTACTCACCGTCCGGCGTCCGATCGACGAACCGAAACTACCATCGTGTTCGTTGTCGACCGATGAACAAAACCCCTCCAACATTTCATCGTGAATTGTCGTCGTTCATTGTTAATTTCAGTCGGAAGTATCGTCGATAATAACTAGATTTCAGTTGGTTTTTCGTCGATTCATGATGATCCGATGATCCGTTTTCGACACCTCCCACACCATCGTATTTCTTGCATCGTTTTGAGTCCGCCGGTGTTCTCCGTTTCTCTATCGTCGCCGGTGCGTGGAGGGGTGAGACCGTTAAAGTTTACGATATTTCAGAATCCAGCTCTCCGCCGTTCAAAATTATGAACCGAGATTTATAAGTGCCTCAAAATAATTTTTAGGAATTTTTCCGGGAATTTTCCGACACCGTATCACTGTTCATGCACCGCACGCACCACCCTCGAGAGTGGGCATCGTCTGGTTGTAATTAATTTCTGTTTGGGTGCTATTTGTGTAAAATTCGGGTGTTAGTTTCGTAAATATTTACAGAAGGTGGCTAATTTTATAATTAGTTTCTGTTAGGGTGATATTTGTGTAAAATGGTCGATTGTTGACCGTTGACCTGCGTTGACCGTTGACCAGCGTTGAACACTGTTGACCAGAACTTTGACCAGCGTTGACCGGGAATTAATCGACCTTTCACTTTGACCGAGTATACCTATCTTGACGTTTTTCGACGTTCTGAATCCGATTCCGCAGTCCGTTTTTTGAAATTCGGATATGAAGGCCTCAAAATTTCCAATCAAACCCGTTGATTTTGATTTTGGACGAAAAGTCAAAATTTTCGAAAAGTCATATTTTAGGTTTTTCGATGTCTTGAATCCGAATCTGAAGTCCGTTTAGCCAAATTCGAACCTGGTAAGCTATTTTTCACTGATTTATCATCCGATTCGATCCGTTTTTTAGAATTAAGCTATGTGTTTTTATGTAATTTATGTTGATATGGATCAGAGGAAATATTGGAAGTTGAATTAAAGATCAAGGGCGTTCGTATGGAATTTATATGGTCTATCAGTATGGCATGGAAATTGAGGTAATACTTTACTACCTCTTTATGCTTTATGGAACATGTTGGTATTGGTAAATGCATGAATAAGATAATATTGGTCTCATATGTGTAGTTAATTAATTTCTACACTCGATTTATATACGATAAAAATTCGGTAACTGATTATGGTTTAGATGATTTTTATGAGAAATTGATAGACTGTTAGAATTAAAAATTTCGATTTCTGTGTGTAGTGATAAAGGAATCAACTTGGATCTGTGACATATAATTTATTTCATCAAAGGTACTTGGATGGGAAATTATGAGAATATTCCAGTAGGGTAAAATTACGGAAATACCCTTATGTTGTAAGATGACAAGAATTGTCCCTGAAAGTTGATTAATAACTCTAAAAGGATATATTGATCTGATAAAATTACAGATGTGCATAAGAAATGCTAGTTTTCTTAGAAAATTTGGATAATCAGTTTCTAACCCAATATGGTTTATGCAAGATACCAGAAGTCTGTTAAGGAATCATTTTGAGATCAAAGAATGTTCGGGAAAGCAATTAACCATTGGATCTCTAAGGTATAATTATTTTCATTAAGAATTAATACCGAAATTATCTGGTTAAGAAATTACGAAAATACCCTTTAGAAGTAAAAATAGTCCAAGTTGACCCTGAATGAGAAAGTACTTTAAGGATTCATTTTTAACTCGAAAAATTACTGATTTACTTGTTGAGATCCTATTTTTGTATAGAAATTTCTGATAATTCGTTAGTAACATCTAAGAAGGTATTTAACTTGAAATCTTCGAGTTATGAGTAAATACCTGAAGAATAAATTATTGAGGGTGCTCTTCTGTCAGAATTGTTCGTATAGAATGGAATAGATGATAATTATGAATTAAATAATAAGATCGGAAGGAAATAACTGATTAAAATATGTGGGATCTGTAAAAAGGCTGAAATACCCTTATGGCCTAGACTAAGTAGATGTCTTGGATTAATTAAGGAATCCAAATAATCATGAGTGTAGTACTGCTCTTAAAAGTTATGGATCACATATTAAGTCGAGCAACCAATGTTAGTGTTATATCAGTACCAGAACGACATAAGTGTCACTTGAATGTGTGTTTGACTTCTCAAGTTTGGCTCAATTATAATTTTTGAAGTATTCAGCTCATCTCACCTCTAGATCGCATTCAGTACTAAGAATTTGATATTTGTACGAAAACTCAACCGCTAATACCGAACTAAACTGAACGGAAGTACAATATGTATCCGTAATTCAGAAAACGTCCGAATTACATTGGAAAATTCTGAAGTAACCGGGATAGAAGTAATTGCTAAATGAACGAAGTAACTGTTGAGTTAATCGATCGACGGAATTAGCCAAGGGGGGGGTGAATTGGCAATTAAAAATTCGGTGGAAGCATTTGCAGAAAATTGAAAAGATTTACACAACGATTTAGAGTGGTTCGACTTTCTCAATCAAAGTCTACATCCACTACCTTAGCTATTCACACTAAGAATTTTCCAACAAATTCACTAATTTGTTCTTTCTTTTGAGGCCAAAGAGATAACCTTACAATATCCTCAAGAATATACCCCAATTCTTGAGAACACTCTTTTCCCAAAGAGAAGATTATAAATTTGCAAACTTACAAGGAAAACCTCTCAAGGTAAGATGTTTGCACAATTCTAGAACAAGAAAAGAACACTCAAAGATAATTACAAATGAGCACAAATGGTGTTCTTGAAAGCAAAATGAATATTGAAAGGAAAATTGGCTTGATTTGCACAAACTTGGTGTTTGATGCTTTCTCTCTTGTTTCTCTATGATTTCTTGTAGATCAAGGGCTTCAGAACTTGTTTAAATACACCTTGAATCACTTCTGAACATTGGGGATAATTAATGAAGATAATATAGCCGTTTTAGTGTGAAAACAATTAATAAAACAGCTTGGAGCGTGGGGGGAATCGGTTCCCCCTCATAGGGAATCGGTTCCCTAAGTGTAAAATTCAAATATTTTGACCGTTGAACAGGGGGGAATCGGTACCCCCTATGGGGGAATCGGCTCCCTCCGAGCATTCTGGAAATCTCGGAGCCAAACCATTCAGGGGGGAACCGGTACCCCCTTAGGGGGGAATCAGTTCCCTCTGAGCAATCTGGAATTTTTTGGCTTTGAAATGGTTCGAAATACTTTGAAAGATTATTTTGAAATTGTTTTAAGATTAAAACTTAATTTTACACTTAAGTAAGGATTAAAAATGATTTTTGAAATATATTTTGAGTAATGTTTTGATATTCGAATAATTATATCGAATATACTTAGAAAATCATTTTGGAAAATCTTAAAATTCATTTAACTTAATTTGTTATATCGAAATATCAAAATGTTTTCAACAATCTCCCCCTTTTTGATATAACAAAACATTTTAGTAATTTTAAGATTTTGAAATCAAGTTTTGAAATTACTCCCCCTTACTTTAACACTTCTCCCATTTATCATTTTAAAACACACTTAAAACACACACTTACACTTCTCCCCCTTTTTGTTAAATCAAAAAGATTCAAAGAAACATGAAAAACATTTAGCCAATTGATTAGGTATATGTATGCATAAGCTGCTAAGATCACAATTAAGAGAAACGTTAGACATTAGTTCCGTAATCAATATTCATAAATAATGTGATATGGCAAAATTGGTCATATTGATAATAATGATGTAAATGATGCAATAATAAATAAATCACACCAAACATATAAGTTCAAACCATCCATAAATCCAAACAAATTCATAATCCACAAATTCAAACATTCCAAAATATTCAAAATGTTAAAACAATAAGTTTGGAAAGTAAAACATTTAATCACATATCCGGATCAGGAGGAGGAAAACGAGCTCGCATAGCGACCATTTCGTTAGTGAGGTCATTAATACGTGCGTTGGTTGCTTCATTATTTGCACGCATTTCCCTAAGAATTTCTAATTGTTGAGCTCCCATTGTGGATAAATGGGACTCTATAGAATTAAAGCGCGAATCCATGGTCGCATATCGGTAATCAAATGTCTCCATAAAAGATTGAAAATATGGAGGCATTTGAGTCAATTGTTGTGCTTGCTCTTCGGGTTGCTCCTCGGGCTGCTCAAGTTCATCTTCAGCTTCATCGATGTCTCGCATTAATTGCTTGAGATCTTCGTCAGCTTCGGGTGGAGCTTGTGAAGAACTAGCTCCCGGAGTAGTTGCAGAAGATCGAACCCATTCACCGGTTTCTTTATTTTTGACTCATCTCGCTCTTGTTAAAGAAAGAAGATTGATTTGTTTCTTAAGAGGAAAAGCGGCATCTAGACCAACTCGAAGCTTAGCTTTAGAAAAGAGATTACTAAGGATACAACCGTAAACTAGTGAAGAATAGAGTTTCTTATTTGGCACTAGGTTAACGGTTTCAACGATCTCACCAAAGATAATCTCGGAAAGGTTTATTTTTATGTTGTGTTCAAAACAATGCAACCACCATAGGTCTAAAGCTCTAAGAGTAGAATAACGACCCCCGGATGGTCGAAACCACCAAGTGATCATGAGATAAAGAAAACGCTCATGAAGATCTAGAACACTTGCACTATCATTCCGTTTATATCGTGAGCCTAAAACTTGTTTTTCATTTGATAAACCTTCATTATCCAAGCCTAAGGCATTGTCTATATAATCCGGATCAAGATGGAAATATTGACCTAGGAGGTAGGAACGTACTCCTATGGTTTTGGTCTTGTCACGATTTTTGATACAAACGGCATTACAGTAGAAGATACGAACAATTTGATGATAGACAACGGGTTCAAGTTCGAAAAGTTTATCAAATTTCCATTCGTGCAAGATAGGGAGATATTTAAAGTTAATAGCAACCATAGCTTGAAGAGATGGGATACGTTCTTCCCTAATCTTATACGAGTCAAAATATTGGTAAAACCAATAATGATAATCTTTAGGACCCGGTTGATTGAAACAAGAATTTTGGATAGTCAAGTTAGGATCAAGATTTGGAATAGGATTTTAAGGAATAGGAGGAGGATTTGGAGGTGGATTTGGTTGACGACTAGAACGACTAGATGAAGACCTAGCACGTTTAGGATTAGACATGGTGAAGGAAATCGAAATTGATTGGATAACCTGCAATTTTAAAAACAAATGTATGCAATTTAATTAATCCCAAAACTCAATTGAGTCCTCAATATTTCAAGGTTCTCTAAATCAATCCTAATGGGCAAAGTTTTTGAAAAACTTTTGAAAAATATGGTTTTGAGAAACAATATATGTATAGTTTTCATAACAACAACATAATTTAATCAAAACACAATAATTTGAAAAACAAATTTTTTTTTTTAAATTTCGAAAATTTTTGAAAATTTTTGTGTTTTTGATGAAATTAGTTGTAACATCTAGTTTCTAATCACTAAACAATCAATGCCCGATCACTATTTCAACCTAGAACTAATTAAAACTAATCATATGTTCAAAAATCAATGAAATAGAGAGTTTAGAAAAATTTACCTTGAAAGATGAAGATTGAGGGGATTTAGATGTTGTTTGCACGATTTTAATGATGATTGCAAGCTTAGGAGATGATATTTGAAGTGTTTTCCGATTAAAATCAATGATTTGAGGCAAGAATGGAGATTTGAGAAATTGAGAGAGAGAACGGCGGAAGGTTTTGGGGTTTTTTGGGTGTTTTGGCCCGATTTTAACAGAACCCCAGGGGGGTATCAATTCCCCTGTGGGGGGGAATCGGTTCCTATTCAAAGGGGGAATCGGTTCCCTCATGGGGGGGTCGATTCCCTCTGCACCAAAATGTTAAACTCCGATTTTTAAGCACACAAAATGCTAAATTAATTTTCTCTAGTGGTATAGGCAACTCATATATTGAAAAATAATTATGTTCAAACAATTAAATTAATCTTTAATCGACAATTGAACCTAAAATTAATTTTTCATCAAGAATCATAAAATCCCCCTAACTAATAGCAATGAATGCAATCAAAAATTACTATTATGAGCATTTTTCAGTATTTATTAAAAGTGCTGAATTATTTTAAACACTAAGTGAAGATAGGTCCGTTAAACCTAATTCTCTCCTAAGTGTCCAAAACCTTTCCTTATCTAAGGGTTTTGTAAAAATATCCGCTAATTGATGCAAAGTATCAACAAATTCTAGAACTACATCTTCCTTAGTGACATGATCTCTAATGAAGTGATGCCTAATTTCAATGTGTTTAGTTCTAGAGTGTTGGATGGGATTTTTAGTGAGACAAATAGCACTAGTATTGTCACACTTGATAGGAATAGTACCTACTTCAATTCCATAATCAAAAAGTTGTTGTTTCATCCATAAAACTTGTGCACAACAACTACCGGCTGAAATGTATTCCGCTTCAGTGGTAGATAATGCAACACAATTTTGCTTCTTTGAAAACCAAGAAATCAGCATATTTCCAAGGAATTGACAAGTACCGGAGGTGCTTTTCCTATCTAATTTGCATCCTCCATAATCCGCATCAGAAAAGGCATGCAAGCTAAAGCTAGAGTCTCTAGGATACCAAAGTCCTAAACTAGGAGTGTCCTTAAGGTATCTAAAGATTCTCTTAACAGCTAGTAAATGTGATTCCTTAGGACATGATTGAAATCTAGCACATAAGAAAACACTAAACATAATGTCCGGTCTACTTGCAGTTAGATAAAGCAAAGAGCCAATCATTGACCTATATAATTTAACATCTACACATTTACCTCCTTCATCTAAGTCAAGCTTTGTTGAAGAGCTCATTGGAGTGTCATGAGGTTTCCCATTTTCCAGTCCAAACTTCTTGAGCATATCTTTGACGTACTTAGCTTGATTAATGAAGATGCCATCTTTTCTTTGCTTGATTTGGAGTCCCAAGAAAAATGAGAGCTCCCCCATCATGCTCATCTCAAACTCACTTTGCATTAGCTTAGAAAATTCTTGGCAAAGAACATCATTAGTAGAACCAAATATTATATCATCAACATATATTTGAACTACTAATAAATCTTTACCTTTATTCTTTAAAAACAATGTAGTGTCAACCTTTCCTTTTGAAAAACCTTTTTCAATTCAAAAATTTGACAATCTTTCATACCAAGCTCTAGGAGCTTGTTTTAAACCATAAAGAGCTTTTGTCAATTTAAGAACATGATCTGGAAATTTTGAATCTTAAAAACTTGGAGGTTGTTCCACATACACTTCTTCTTTTATAAAACCATTTAAAAATGCACTTTTAACATCCATTTGATATAATTTAAATTCATGAAAACATGCAAATGCTAATAACATTCTAATTGCTTCCATCCTAGCTACGGGAGCGTATGTTTCATCATAGTCTATGCCCTCTTCTTGAGTATACCCTTGAGCAACAAGTCTAGCCTTGTTTCTCACTATATTACCACTCTCATCAAGCTTATTCCTAAATACCCATCTAGTACCTACAGTAGATTTATTACTAGGCCTTTCAACTAATGTCCATACTTTACTTCTCTCAAATTGATTTAACTCTTCTTGCATAGCCATGATCCAATGTTCATCATTTAATGCTTCTTTAATATTCTTAGGCTCTATGCATGAGATAAATGCAACATAATTACAAATATTTCTAAGAGAAGATCAAGTTGTTACCCCTTTTGATGGATCACCTATAATTTCACCATCCTTGACATAGTTGTACTCTCTTGGATAAGATACTTCCCTTTCTTCAATGGTTGGATTCTCAAGAGGATCATGAGTTTCCTCATTTTTCGTTTCTTCCTTTGATGATGGTTCTCCAACTTCATGTCTAACGTCATTTGTATTTATAACACCTACATCATCATTCACACAAGAATCCTTCCTCGGAAGGGGATTATCATCGAAAACAACATGTATAGACTCTTCTACAACTAAAGTTCTTTTATTAAATACACGATAGGCTTTAGAATTTAAGGAATAACCCAGAAAAATTCCTTCATCACTTTTAGCATCAAATTTGCCAAGGTTTTCTTTATCATTGTTTAAAACAAAACATTTACATCCAAAAGGATGAAAATAACTAATGTTAGGCTTTTTATTTTCGAAAATTTCATATGGAGTTTTCTTTAAAATTGGCCTAATCATTACTCGATTTACAACATAACAAGCGGTATTTGTGGCTTCCGCCCAAAAATATTTTGGTAAATTATTTTCACAAAGCATGGTTCTAGCCATTTCTTTTAAAGTTCGATTTTTCCTCTCAACAACTCCATTTTGTTGAGGGGTTCTAGGTGCTGAAAAATTATGACTAATACCATTAGAATTACAAAATTCAATAAATCCAAGATTTTCAAATTCAGTGCCATGATCACTCCTAACACTAGTTATAGAGTAACCCTTTTCATTTTGGATTATTTTTGAAAATGTGATGAACTGTTCTAATGCTTCATCTTTAGTACTTAAAAATAGAACCCAAGTATATCTAGAATAGTCATCTACCAAGACAAATGCATATTGTTTTCCACCCAAGCTAGTAGTCCTAGTTGGCCCAAAAAGATCTACATGGATCAATTGTAATACTCTACTAGTTGATACGTCATTAATGGATTTAAAAGAAACACGCTTTTGTTTTCCTTTAGCACAAGCATCACAGATTTTATCATTATCAAATTTAAGCTTAGGCAACCCTCGAACTAAATCACCTTGAATTAGCCGTTGCAAAACACTCATACTAGCATGTCCTAGTCTCCTATGCCATAACCAACTATCATGTTCATCTTTAGTAACTAGGCATAAATTAGTCATATCAAAAGAATCTAAATTCACCATGTAAATGTTCCCTATTCTATGACCAACAAGCATAATCCGATTAGATGCAATGTCAATGACTTTACAACCATTAATTTCAAATAAGACATTGAATCCTTTATCGCATAATTGACTAATACTCAATAGATTATGCTTTAATCCATTCACATATAAAACATTCTTAATTTGTATGGAAGAGGTATTACCTATTGTACCAATACCTTCAATGTGACCTTTTGAATTATCTCCAAAAGTCACTTCTCCTCCATTTTTGGCGTTAAGCTCAATGAACCGGCTTTTGTCTCCGGTCATATGTCTTGAGCATCCACTATCAAGGTACCATGAATTTGAATTTGTTTCCCGTGCCTTGTAGCAATGCTCCTTTCCCTACAAACATAGATTAACTTTTGATTTTTGGTACCCAAATTCTTTTGGGTCCATATTCATTAGTTTCCAAAATCCTAGTCCCCTTAGGTATCCATTTGGGCAGGATATTTTTATCTTTAGTAGTAATGAGTTCTTTAGGAACCCACATACTTCTAACTATGTTTCCATTAGAGGTTCTTTGGGGACCTCTATGATTGTAGTTTCTAAAACTTTTTCTAACAAAGTTGGATTTTGAATTTCTACCTTTTTCAAAATGTTTTGTTCCAACTTTATCAAAAGAAGTTTTAAGATCATCAATTTTCTTTTGATGATCATCATTGATCTTTGAAAGTAAATTTTGCAAATCTAAATTTTTCTTTTCAAACTCTTCTAGTTTGATTTGCAAGTCTTTGATTTTACTTTCAAGATCGTTGTTGGTTTTGGATATGAATTTGTTTTCATTTTTCAATTTTGAAACATCATTTTTATATTTTAAAAATAATTTCTTATAATCCGAAGCCAACCCATTATATTCCTCTAATAACTCATCATAGGATAAATCATCAAAATCGGATGAGTTAGAGGTTACCTTAGAATCTTCCCCAAATGCCATCAAGCACAAGTTAGCTACTTCTTGTTCCTCTTCATCGGAACTTTCTTCATCGCTCCATGTAGCCACATGAGCCTTGTGCTTATTCTTTGATTGACCCTTTTTCTTCAATTGTGGGAATCATATTTAACATGCCCTGGCTTTTTACATTCGTAGCAAATGATTGGGTCCTTCTCTTCCGGTTCATTTTTTAGGCCTTCATTTAGTTTGAATTTTCTTCCTCGATAAGGTCTCATCATTTTTCTGAATCGTTTGGCAAACAATGCCATTTCCTCATCATCGTCATTGTTATTCGAATCACTCTCATCTTTTGTGGATTTGAGAGCAACTCCAATGTTTTTCTTCTTCTCCTTCTCCTTTGGTGTCTCGTCAATTTTGTCGAGGTCCACCTCATCTTCGAGCATCATTTCATGAGTGAGGAGTGACCCAATTAGCTCTTCAAGAGTTAAGGACGTTAAGTCCTTAGACTCGATGATTGCCGTCTTCTTTGATTGCCACAATTTTGGGAGGGAGTAGACTAACTTCCTCACAAGCTTTTCATTTGAAATGATCTCTCCATATGATTTGAGACCATTGACAATCGTTGAAAATCTATCCGTCATAGCTTTGATATCTTCATTTGGTTTCATCCTAAAATTTTCATAGCTATGCGTTAGAATACTAATTTTAGATTTCTTTACTTCATCGGTACCTTCATGAGTGACTTGAAGTTTGTCCCATATTTCTTTGGCGGTTGTACACGATGAAACTCTTCCGTATTCATCTGGTCTAAGAGCACAAAAAATGATATGGATGGCTTTGGAGTTGAGCTGGAACATTCTTGTCTCTCCTTCACTCCACAACCTTGGATGAGTGAGAGGTTTGATGTATCCTTCTTCTACAGCATTTCATGCTCCCATGTCACTTGCTTGAATGAAGTACATCATTCTATTCTTCCAATAGGCATAGTTAGCTCCATTGAAGAAAGGAGGCTTGTTGACGGGCATCGAATCGAGGCCGGAGTCGAAGTTTGAATCGGAGGCCATTGATGACTTTGATAATCGATACAACTCTTCCCGAATCGACTCAAGAGGCGATTAAACCTTCAAATGAGTTAGGCTCTGATGCCAATTGTTGAGTTAATCGATCGATGGAATTAGCCAAGAGGGGGTGAATTGGCAATTAAAAATTCGGTGGAAGCTTTTGCAGAAAATTGAAAAGATTTGCACAGCAATTTAGAGTGGTTCGACTTTCTCAATCAAAGTCTACGTCCACTACCTTAGCTATCCACACTAAGGATTTTCCAACAAATTCACTAATTTGTTCTTTCTTTTGAGGCCAAAGAGATAACCTTACAATATCCTCAAGAATATACCCCAATTCTTGAGAACACTCTTTTCCCAAAGAGAAGATTACAAATTTGCAAACTTACAAGGAAAACCTCACAAGGTAAGATGTTTGCACAATTCTAGAACAAGAAAAGAACACTCAAAGATAATTACAAATGAGCACAAATGGTGTTCTTGAAAGAAAAATGAATATTGAAAGGAAAATTGGCTTGATTTGCACAAACTTGGTGTTTGATGCTTTCTCTTTTGTTTCTCTATGATTTCTTGTAGATCAAGGGCTTCAGAACTTGTTTAAATACACCTTGAATCACTTCTGAACGTTGGGGATAATTAATGAAGATAATATAGCCGTTTTAGTGTGAAAACAATTAATAAAACAGCTTGGAGCGTGGGGGGAATCGGTTCCCCCTCATAGGGAATCGGTTCCCTAAGTGTAAAATTCAAATATTTCGACCGTTGAACAGGGGGGAATCGGTACCCCCTATGGGGGAATCGGTTCCCTCCGAGCATTCTGGAAATCTCGGAGCCAAACCATTCAGGGGGGAATCGGTACCCCCTTGGGGGGGAATCGGTTCCCTCTGAGCAATATGGAATTTTTGGCTTTGAAATGGTTCGAAATACTTTGAAATATTATTTTGAAATTGTTTTAAGATTAAAACTTAATTTTACACTTAAGTAAGGATTAAAAATGATTTTTGAAATATTTTGAGTAATGTTTTGATATTCGAATAATTATATCGAATATACTTAGAAAATCATTTTGGAAAATCTTAAAATTCATTTAACTTAATTTGTTATATCGAAATATCAAAATGTTTTCAACAGTAACCTCAATGACTAAGGATTAGATAAATGATTAGATGAGTCTGGAAACACTATTGAAATTACATGATTAATTTTCCTTATGGTAACGAACCACGAATCAAATATGTCAGCATTTCTTGATATTGTTGAAACATGGAAAAGAAAGTAAAGATTATAGGAGGATATATTCAGCGATGATTCTAGAGATGATCTATGTCTATGCATTTTGGTATTAAAGAGTTAATAACATAGAAGGACAATGAATTCAGTAGTCGACAAGCATCAGTTATGGGAGTTGATTGATAATTCAATCGATTAATATAAATGGTAAATGTCCTGAATCTTCAGTACTTCTTTATCGACTTAAATCACTTCGGTTACTCCGGATGCACATGAAAACATAGTGGGATTCTAAAGTATCAACTTTAACTATCCGATTAGATCGGTTAGTAATTGATTCTCACCAATAGAACCTCGTTCCTGGAATCCGATCAAATTGCACAAGTTTCAAGTTATACATACTGATAACTACAAAATGTCTCTGAAAAATACCTGGATCCTCTAGTGTGTTCCACATGTACTACATGGCAGTTTTATATGTTTTGAAATGAGTTTTAACAAAATTATTGATTTACTGGTTTATGAACCATGGCAACATGGTATGTGATATTTGATTACGGTTTTCATCAAAAACTATTAATTGTTCCTGATTTATGGAATCATGAAATCTACTGGTTTATGAATTATGGGTACTTGAAATGTGTTATCAGGTTTCTTGTTTCACTGGAATAAAATGATGATTATTGTTTTATGGACCATGAATAATACTGGTTACTAATGGAATTGTTTTATTGGGATACTATATGGGTAGACTGCATTATGGAGGTACAGCTTTGATCAAGCTGGTAAATCATTACGGACTTAAGGTGATCCTTGGGTAAGCTCTCAGGCCCAAGGCACTCCTTTAGGTTAATAATTGGACTACTTATGATGTACAGGCAGAAATCAGTTATACGATTTATTTCATTATTACGATTATGACATATTACTAGATAACGGTCCAGGTATTACGTTTTATGGCTAAAACTGATTTCTACCGGATTTTTATATGGATAGGATTCTGGAGTATGGAGGCACAGCCCTGATCCAGGTGATAAGACCTTACGGACCTAATGATACCCTTGGGTAGGCCCATGGGCCCCAAGGCATATCCTTAGGTTGGCTCCCTTTGTTGTGTGCTTAGGATAAGCCCTACAGACATAGTTCTGGGGAACTGCATATTGGAGTTTGGTTGAAGGGTTTCGCTATAGGTTTAAAAAGATTTATATCTTTTTACTGGTTTTGATTGGAACACACTGGACATCCTATTCAATCTCCTAAAAATGTCATACTTTGAATGCTTCCTATGAACTGTGATCTTCATGGCTTCAACTCGATGAACTACTAATGGAAACCCAGATTATTCCGCAACTGATATACGTCTGATTCAATAAGGAAATTATATGGATTTCCATTTATCTGCATGTCATGTAGCATCATCTGGTAGTTTTGTATTACTGAGCTTTTCGAAGCTCACTCTATTACTAATCATTACAGGTTAAAATAATTGTACTAGTGCAGCCATTTACATCAACAAAGGAGTTCTTTCGGCGTTGCTTGTAGAGGATGATACAGGTGATTAGGGGGAATGTAATTGTATTTTGTTTTATATACGAGTCTGAAAACCTGTTTTATTTCTGAACAGTGATAGATCATTTTATGAGTTTACATGTTTAATAAAAGTTTTAAATTTTTCGCTATTTTTACGATGGGTCACTCCGGTGGCCCTAATGTGACACTCCAGATCGAATCGGGATATCCGCATCAGTTTGAGGGGGTTACATTTAGTGATATCAGAGCTATGGTTTGAGTCAAAATTTTTCAAGATAGACCGGCCAGTCGAATGTCAAAATATGTCTGATCAATACATGCCCCTAGACTACAATCGTACCTCTCTGAGTAGGAACTCCAGTTCTGAGTCCCTATTTTTAATGACTAAACCGAATTTATATCCGTTAAGGCTATACTTGTACAAAAAGGAATACCAGTAACATCTATCTAAACGCTATGAAGTACCTCATGAGCCATGTGAGAGTTACTCATCTGAGAAATTTTGACCCAACTCCGGAAATTAAATTGGGATATGCTACTGCTCTATGAGCCTATTCTCATGACCAGGACTGAATTGATTACTCAATGACTTTTTCGTTTGGATTCTTTTATTGAAATGAGGGAAAGTTCTGATAAGGATGTATACTCAACTGGTTAAGGATTAGTGGAGGATTCGTATTTTTAAAAGAGGTACATGAAAGATATGAAAGAACTGATGAAAGTTTCATTTCTGCAATTATATGACATGAATGAATTTAGAGAACGAAATTCTTTTAAGGAGGGGAGAATTGTAACACCCTAATTTAGGGGCTAAATTTTAGGAATTATAAAGTATTGGATTTAATTGGTATTTTGAAAGAAGCAGTGGATTAAATTGTAAAATTTCAAAGTTGGCATACCATTTTAAGAAGTGCAGAAAGTTCAGTGGCTAAACTCATAGTTTAACCATTTTTCTTTAGGAGAGAATTATAAACTCTCTCCCCGTGTTGCAGATTGCATTTTCCCAGTTTTCCTCTTCCCCTCAACCCCTCTTTGAACTCTGATCTACTCACCGTCCGGCATCCGATCGACGAACTGAAACCACCATTGTGTTCGTTGTCGACTGATGAAAAAAACCCCTCAAACCTTTCGTCGTGAATCGTCATCGTTCAATGTTAATTTCAGTTAGAAGTATCGTCGGTAATAACTCGATTTCAGTTGGTTTTTCATCGATTCACGACGATCCGATGATCCATTTTCGACACCTCCCGCACCATCGTGTTTCTTACATCGTTTCGAGTCCACCTGTGTTCTCCGTTTCTCCGTCGTCGCCGGCGCGGGCGCGTGGAGGGGTGAGACCGTCAAAGTTTTCGATATTTCTGAATCGAGCTCTCTGTCGTTCAAAATTGTGAACCGAGATTTGTAAGTGCCTCAAAATGTCTTAAAATAATTTTTAGGAATTTTTCTGGGAATGTTCCGACATCGTATCACTGTTCACGCGCCGCACGTGCCACCCCCGAGAGTGGGCATCGTCTGGTTGTAATTAATTTATGTTTGGGTGCTATGTGTAAAATTCGGGTGTTAGTTTCGTAAATATATGTAGAAGGTGGCTAATTTTGTAATTAATTTCTGTTAGGGTGATAATTGTGTAAAATGGTTGACTGTTGACCGTTGACCAGTATTGACCACTGTTGACCAGAACTTTGACCAGCGTTGACCGAGCATTAAATGACCTTTGACTTTGACCGAGTATACCTATCTTGACGTTTTTCGATGTTCTGAATCCGATTCCATAGTCCGTTTTTCGAAATTCAGACCCGAAGGCCTCAAAATTTCCAGTAAAAGCCATTGATTTTGATTTTGACCGAAAAGTCTAAATTTTTGAAAAGTCATATTTTAGGGTTTTCGATATCCTGAATCCGAATTTGAAGTCCGTTTCACTAAATTCGAACCCGGTAACTTGTTTTTCACTGATTTATCATCTGATTCGATCCATTTTTCAAAATTAAGCTCCATTTTTTTATGTAATTTTTGTTGATATGGATCTGAGGAAATATTGGAAGTTGAATTAAAGATCAAGGGCGTTCGAATGGAATTTATATGGTCGATCAGTATGGCATGGAAATCGAGGTAATACTTACTACCTCTTTATGCTTTATGGAATATGTTGGTATTGGTAAATGCATGAATAAGATAATATTGGTCTCATATGTGTAATTAATTAATTTCTACACTCAATCTGAATACGATAAAAATTAAGTAACTGATTATGGTTCAGATGATTTTTATGAGAAATTGATGGACTATTATAATTAAAAATTTCAAGTTCTGTGTATAGTGATAAAGGAATCAACTTGGATCTGTGACATATAAATTATTTTATCAAAGGTACTTGGATAGGAAATTATGAGAATATTCTGGTATGGTAAAAATACGGAAATACCCTTATGTTGTAAGACGAAAAGAATTATCCCTGAAAGTTGATTAATAACTCTGAAATGATATATTGATCTGATAAAATTACAGATGTGCATAAGAAATGCTAGTTTGCTTAGAAAATTTGGATAACCGGTTTTTAACCCAATAGGGTTTATGCAAGATACCAGAAGTCTGTTAAGGAATCATTTTGAGATCAAAGAATGTTCGGGAAAGCAATTAACCATTGGATCTCTAAGGTATAATTATTTTCATTAAGAGTTAATATCGAAATTATCTGGTTAATAAATTATGAAAATGCCCTTTAGAAGTAAAAATAATCCAAGTTAACCCTGAATGAGAAAGTACTTTGAGGATTCATTTTTAACTCGATAAATTACTGATTTACTTGTTGAGATCCTATTTTTGTATAGAAATTTCTGATAATTCGTTAGTAACATTTGAGAAGGTATTTAACTTGAAATTTTTGTGTTATGAGTAAATACCTGAAGAATAAATTATTGAGGGTGCTCTTCTGTCAGAATTGTTCGTATAGAATGGAATAGATGATAATTCTAAATTAAATAATAAGATCGGACGGAAGGAACTGATTAAAATACGTTTTATCTATAAAATGACTGAAATACCCTTATGGTCTTGGATTAATTAAGGAATCCAAATAATCATGAGTGTGGTACTGCTCTTAAAAGTTATGGATCACATATTAAGCCGAGCAACCAATGTTAATATCAGTACCAGAACGACATAAGTGTCACTTGAATGCGTGTTTGACTTCTCAAGTTTGGCTCAATGATAATTTTGGAAGTATTCAGCTCAGCTCAACTCTAGATCGCATTCAGTACTAAGAATTTGATATTTGTACAAAAAATCAACCGCTAATACCGAACTAAACTGAACGGAAGTACAATATGTATCAGTAATTCAGAAAACGTCCGAATTACATTGGAAAATTCTGAAGTAATCGGGATAGAAGTGATTGCTAAATGAACGAAGTAACCTCAATGATTGAGGATTAGATAAATAATTGGATGAGTATGGAAACACTGTTGAACTTACATGATGAATTGTACTTATGGTAACAAACCACGAATTAAATATGTCAACATTTCTTGATATTGTTGAAACATGGAAAAGAAAGTAAAGATTATAGGAGGATGTATTCAGCGATGATTCTGGAGATGATCTATGTGTATGCATTTCGGTATTGAAGAGTTAATAACATAGAAGGACAATGAATTGAGCAGTCGACAAGCATCAGTTATGGGAGTTGATTGATAATTCGATCGATTAATATAAATAGTAAATATCCTGAATCTTCAGTACTTTATTATCGACTCAAATCACTCTGGTTACTCCGGATGCACATGAAAACATAGTGGGATTCTAAAGTATCAACTTTAACTATCCGATTAGATCGGTTAGTAATCGATTCTCACCAATAGAACCTCGTTCCTGGAATCCGATCAAATTGCACAAGTTTCAAGTTATACATACTGATAACTACAAAATGTCTCTGAAAAATATCTGGATCCTCTAGTGTGTTCTACATGTACTACATGGCAGTTTTATATGTTTTGAAATGAGTTTTAACAAAATTATTGATTTACTGGTTTATGAACCATGGCAACATGGTATGTGATATTTGATTACGGTTTTCATCGAAAACTATGAATTGTTCCTGATTTATGGAATCATGAAATCTACTGGTTTATGAATTATGGGTACTTGAAATGTGTTATCAGGTTTCTTGTTTCACTGGAATAAAATGATGGTTATTTTTTTATGGACCATGAATAATACGGGTTACTAATGGAATTGTTTTATTGGGATATTATATGGGTAGACTGGAGTATGGAGGTACAGCTCTGATCAAGCTGGTAAATCCTTACGGACTTAAGGTGATCCTTGGGTAAGCTCTCAGACCCCAAGGCACTCCCTTAGGTTAATAATTGGACTACTTATGGTGTACAGGCAGAAATCAATTATACGATTTATTTCATTATTACGATTATGACATATTACTGATAACGGTCCAGGTATTATGTTTTATGGCTAAAACTGATTTCTATCGAATTTTTATATGGATAGGATTCTAGAGTATAGAGGCACAACCCTGATCTAGCTAATAAGACCTTACGGACCTAATGATACCCTTGGGTAGGCCCATGGGCCCCAAGGCATATCCTTAGGTTGGCTCCCTTTGCTGTGTGCTTAGGGTAAGCCCTACGGACGCAGTTCTGGGGAACTGCATATTGGAGTTTGGTTGGAGGGTTTCGCTATGGTTTTAAAAAGATTTATATCTTTTTACTAGTTTTGATTGGAACACACTAGACATCCTATTCGATCTCCTGAAAATGTCATACTTTGAATGCTTCCTATGAATTGTGATCTTCATGGCTTCAACTCGATGAACTACTAATGGAAACCCAGATTATTCCGCAACTGATATACGTCTGATTCAATAAGGAAATTATATGGATTTCCATTTATCTGCATGTCATGTAGCATCATCTGGTAGTTCTGTATTACTGAGTTTTTCGAAGCTCACTCTATTACTAATCATTGCAGGTTAAAAGAATTGTACTAGTGCAGCCATTTACATCAACAAGAGAGTTCGTCCGACGTTGCTTGCAGAGGATGATACAGGTGATTAGGGGGCATGTAATTGTATTTTGTTTTATATACGAGTTTTAAAACTTGTTTTATTTCTGAACAGTGATAGATCAATTTATGAGTTTACATGTTTAATAAAAGTTTTAAATTTTCCGCTACTTTTACGGTGGGTCGCTCCGGTGGCCCTAATGTGACACTCCAGATCGGATCGGAATATCCGCATCGGTATGAGGGTACAGAAAAGGGAGAAATATATGCCTGTGGCTGTGACCGTGCCCCACTGCCACTAATATGCACGGCCATGGCCCTGGAAATGACCCTGTTATATTTTAGAGAGTTTGGAAACCGAGGGAGTCAATGTCTGTGCGTTTGATGAAATGAATAAAGCCCCGCTTTGTTTTAAGGTTTTTAATTTAAACTGATCAATGCTCAACAGATCATATAGATGAAATTTAGCTTTATTTAATTTCTTTATATATTGTTCACGTTAGAATGTATATGTATGTATTAAAAAAATGAAAACTTGTAAATAAGATAACTATGTGTATACAAAATTTGAAGAGGTTTGGGTGGACACCGAATTTGTTCTTCTTTTTCATGATGACTAAATAATATGTTATGATTGTTTTCTTTTCTTTTTCTATCTTTTTTGGGTTGAAAGAGTATTTATCCACCAAAAGCAAAGAACAAAAGACGAAGAAAACAAAATCAAAAGAGATTGTGTCTTCCAATTTCAACATTCTCCACTTCTAACCTTTTTGCACCTCTTTTTTTAGTGGATCTAAATAGCCTGTTTCGCTTCAAAATTAGTGGGAAATTTGCACCCTGAAACCAAGCGTGGATCACGGACATTTATTATTATTATTATTATTATTATTATTATTATTATTATTATTATTATTATTATTATTATTATCTCACTCACGTTATAATCACCTCCACTGATCTGTCATTATCGGCTTTACATGAACAACTATTTAATGATACATAAATTTAGAAAATCTCAATGTAATCATTACATTTAACTACAAAGGCATAATCTTTGACTTTTTAGGGATACCAATTCAAGAATCGCCTTTAGTTTAAAGGGTGTGTAAAGTGCTTGCTGCTGTCTATTGAAGTATGGCAATTTAGCCACATGGCTTTGGATTTACAAAGAGGACATTGTTGACTGCCAAAAGCAATAACTTTGGGAGGTGGAAAATTCTCTGTAATTTTATGAAGCAGATGGTCTTCTCATTTCTTCTTCAAGGTTATATATAAAATAAGGGATTATATCATGCGTTTCAATATTGTCAGAGCAGTGGGATGCCTCTTCTTTGACATTGATTTAACGGTTGGAGCATTGTTTTGAACAGATCGGTTCAACCGATTCAATTGAGAATCGTTGCCCAGTTTGATTCAATCTACACTGGTTGAACCATTATTAGTGAACCGGTCAGAACCGTTCAAACCGGACCGGCTGAAAACCAGGAAAAACCGGAAAAACCGCCAATTTTATTTATTTTTAAAAAAAAAAATTAAACCAAACGACGTCGTTTGTTAAACGAGCCAAGTCGAACTCGAGTATTGTTGAGCTCAACTCAAACTTGAAAACTTTAAAAGTAAGCTCAACTCGACTCAAACTCACGAGCTAAAAATTATCAAGTTCAACTCAAACTCAAAATATAATATTGAAACTTGAACTCGAAAAGGCTTGAACTCAAAAAAAATTTAGAAGCTCGATTGAAGCCTAAAATTCGAGCATGATTGAAGTGAAAGAATAGTTCACTTAATGCTCACCAAAAGGCTCCATGATTTTGAATGTCAAATTACCTCTAGTATTTATAGAAGTTAGTTGGGATGCTCTTCTATGTTTCTTAGCCATGTGGGATTGTTTTGTTCTCATATTTTTACTCTTTAGACTTTTAGGATGCTCTTCTATGTTTCTTAACCATGTGAAATTGTTTTTTTAAAAAAATTAAACCAAACAATATAATTTTGTTATGATTTTTTTAACCCCAAATTTATTTTTTAATTATAGTTATATAATTATATTTATTATTTAATATGTTTTACCTTAATTATTATGTTATAGTTAATTTGAATTATTTTGTTTCACTTGATTTTATAGTTTTTAACTTATATATGTTATGACTTGCTTTGAATATGACTTGTGATATAAAAAATTATTTTTTATTAAATATTTTTGGTATTTTTATTTAATTTTTTAAATAATTATGACGTCGTCCGGTTTTTCCGACCGATCGAATCGGTTCAACCGGTTAAACCAATGAACCGGTAGCATGACCGGTTCACTAACCGATCCAGTTTTAAAAACCATGGTTGGAGTGCCTCTCCTCCCTTGCATTCAAATTTGGCAATTAAGAATTTATGAATTAGGTGTACAGTCGAGTTCCCATTGTTCACACCATGTCAATCAATCCCTTCAGTCTACGATCCAATTTCATGAGAAATTCAAAAAAAAAAAAATAGACACGAACCAAACGACTTCAGTGGTAAAATAATTATTGATATTTTTGAATTCTCGAGTTCAACCATAGGAATATCATAGTTAAAGTTTGAGTTTAAGCATCAAGAATGTCATAGGTATGAACATTCAACATCAAATAATTAAAAATTATCTTTGAATAAATATTACATTATACTTATCACATATTAATAAAAAAAATGACTCAAAATTCAATTTAAAAATGATTTTATTAAATTATATCATATTGATATATGATATCCATAAATGTAAAATAAATTCATAAAATTTTTAACTAAATTTACATCGGTTAATTATACAAATAAAATAAATCCAAGTTATTGATACCGATGGAATTTTATAGAATATTAGGAGTGAGGTTTTCTTTTACTTGTATATCACCATTTTGAAAACTAAGTACTAGAATGGCACCCATTTTTTATTATTTATCAAAATAACATCATTCTATTAAAATTTAAAAAAATATGGACTGTTAGAGGAGTTTTTAAGTATGTATGTGACATTTAAATCCAGAGAAAGACGTTGATGGTTGGACATTTTGTTACCTACGTGTCATGATCCTGGGAAGGAATGAGTAAGGACTAGGGTCTTTTATAGTTTCGAAAATAACATGCATGGCTATGTCCAAAATGAAAAGAGAATAGAAACCAATAGGGGAAAAAAGTTACCATATAAATCTTATCCAAAAAGAAAAATCAAGCTCCGTATATATCAAAGACATGTGTTAATAAGACTCGATTCGAACAAGTACGACAACATGTGTGTAGATTTTATCTTCAACTATCCAATGATTTTTTTCAAATATTTAAATATAAACATTTTAAACCATACTCATTGAATGATTGAAGAAAGACACTTTTCATAAAGCACTTTTGATAAGAAATGTCTTTACTTACATGACAACAAGTCGATCAAAGCTTTTAAATGTTCGATCAAAATAAACGGAAGGCCCAAATGTAAAAAAATTATGAATTTTGTCCAAAATAAAAAAACATGCATGGCACGTGTTAAATACAAGTATTTACACAAGTACAAATCCGACAATGATATCATGAACTGTTAAAGAAATATCATGAACTTGATGAAATCTATGTCATGAACTTGATGAAACATATGTTAGTGTGAAAGTCAAAGACAATTTTAAATATTACGATTCTGAGTATTTCATAAGACAACAGTTTATAGAGTTCAAGATCTATGTATAATCAACTTTAGGAGATGTCTCTGATAACTCAATAACAGATACTTTGGTAATGAGATTCTCAAATTTTATATTATTTAGATATTAATTTTTTTCATATATTTAAGTATGACATTTTAAACATGCACTTACGGAATAATTAAAGACAAAGCACACATATATGCATTGTTGATATTAATTAACTCGTGTTCATCTAGATACATGTTAAGGACACATATCATAAATATTTATTTTTATGAAATAACTTTTTATTAGGTAATATTTAGGTAAGAAGGCCTCATTTTTGTTGTTTAATTTTCAGGATGGTGATATATGGAAAATAAAGGGCAGGGAAGATGGTGATTGTTACAGCTGTTGGCTCACTCCAGGGTGAGGCTAAAAATTTCAAACGAAAAATGGGGCTCTTCCAACGAGGTCAAACCCCTAAAAATCATAGTCACCAAATTTAACTCCAAGTCCCGCCCATGGCCGACAACATGTTCCTCCCTTCACATGCAAACAACATTTCTTCTTATGACTTATGAACCCCCCCCCCTTTTTCCTTTTTAATTCACCACTTCCTTTAAATACTCATAGGTACATATACCCAAATCAATCATGTGTGATGAATTAAGAAGGGTTCAACATTCACTATATACCATTTCTAATAGGCGAAAAAAAAATATTTATAACATTTAATTAAATAATTATTTTGATTCCTATTCTTTTTAAAGAACATTTTATCGTTTAACATTTTACTTTAACAAATCATAACAATTTTAAAATATGAGTTTTTTAACCTAAAAAACATTGATGGACAAAATGTTTTAAGAAAAAAAAAAGAATAAGGATTACAATAATTATTTAATCAAATTTTAAGAGTCTTTATATCCTAAATTAAAACATTGAAGATTAAAATACTCCAAAAAATAAAGATTAAATTAAACATTTAATCAGACAGACATTTTTCTAACATTACATCTTATATAAATATTTTTCCATTTCATATATAGACTATTTTTAAATTCTTTTTTAACAAATTTATTTATTTTCGTGACGGACTTGACATAACACTTCATGAATGATGAATCAGAAAATAGAAGGATGAAAATGACTAGTGTGGGATTCATGAACAGAAATTTGGGGAGTTTTTTTAATATTATGTCACAGGTTAATTACTTATTGATCTATGAATATTATTTTATAAAATTTAAAAGTAAATATTTTCATATACTGTTTTTTTAATGAACTAAGAAGTGAGATTTTTTTTAATTTTATATACTGTAATGATCTACTTAAATTAACATTAATGTTCATAGAAACAAAACTGTCTAAACATGGGCAGTTGCATTTTCATATTTGTTTCTTTCCACTTGATTCCTTCCGGATAAAATGCAAACCATCTCTGACTCCTGATTTCCTCACCAATCACTTCCTCTCGATGTGGGAGTTCTAGTCGAAAAAAGCAGAGATGCTAGCAATTTAACTTGCATAAAAAATAACAGCAATATTATTATACATTTATAGTCTCGAATTGACATTGGGAAATTCAGTGAGGAATGCTTAGCATTTCCAGAAGCTGGTCTTGCTGAGTTCTGCTCTTCTTGGACATAGGCTCGGGTGATGATGATCCCACTACCCACGAATCGTTCGAGCTATCCGAACTATACAACACGTCGATTACGCCATTCGGGCTGCCCGGGATGGACCTAAACCCACGCTTCTTCGATCGGTTGCCTTCGACTCTCGTAGTTGCCCACTCCATTATCCACCCACAGCATTCACTTACCCTGTCCTGGTTCAATATATGAATCCAGATTTAAGATGAATTTGCACTTTTAACATTGTTAAAAAAACGTATCAGAAACAAATACCTTATCAATTCCCAGGATGCCTAATAGCTGGTTTTCGTATTCTACTCTAAGACTAGGCTCCACACTATCAACAACGTGCAGCATTGTAGCAGTGGCCATTTCAGAAGGAACGTAGCACATAAACCTAGAATCTGGCGGTGAATTTAACAATAATTAATCTTTATTAATTACATGTAGATTACAGAGGGAGTCCGATTCAACAAAGGGTACTAATTAACCTGAAATGACAGAGAGTAGAACCCGGTTGCATCTCCTGAGAAACTCCCAGCAAAGATGGTCCTTTAACCCAAGCCTCCTTGCGATTAAATCGAGAAACGAAAGTGGGGTTACAGGGTTCATCTTCCATTGAAGAGATGAGAGCACCAAAATCTCCATTCTTTGGATAGTTTTGGCCTCGAACACATACCTGCTCTCCTCCACCTAAACAGAACAACACATTCTTAAGCCGATTCGAAATGGCAAATGAATTAAATTAACTAAAGAGTCGTACTTGTAAATCCAGTAGGAGAGGAACTTGGGTTTCCTCCACTTTGGCCGCAAGAGAAAGACAAGCAACGGCTGCAAGTTGAGTGGTCCATGGCTTCTCGCTTTGGAACCGGAAGCTAGACAAGAATCTATCGAGATAATTGACGGCAAGAACAGCTGTGAGAGCAGAGAAAGAATAGTGAGCATTGACTTTCAAAACCCATTCCACAGCTTCCTGGCGAGCCTTGGCTAGATTCCCGTCGGCTTGAACGATATCAAACAACTGATTCTGCTCTTGTTTCGAAAACATAGAGGAAAGTTCGTCGTCTTCCCAGAACATGTCTTGATCTAACGAAACCGGAAAAGGGTTAGATTCATTAACAAACCCATTACCGAAACATCTTCCTCCTCCATCCTCCCAAGCCTCTTCTGAACAATAAAGAGCATCGAAAGCAAAGAAAGAGTCTTGATGATTCAAAGCCATTATGTTCCACTAAAAAAACCCAAACTTGTTCAGATCTTTGTTAACATTATAGAACAGAGAAGAAGAAGAAGAAAGAGAGGCCTTGAGGCATCTCCCTTGTGAGCAGTGGGCAAACGAAGGGTATTTGTTTAGTGAATTGGCTCAGTTGTCTGGTCTGATGAATCAATCAATGGGGGGTTATAGTACTACTTAAGTAATGATTAACGTGAATTAAAATAAACTTAATAATTAATACATAAAATTATGTAATTCACATCTAATTTTATAAAATTATTGTTGCAACCATCTTTCGGGTAGATTCGAAATTGGGTTTCGATTTAAATAAAACATGTTAGAGCCACCACCGATCATTTTAAAAAATTATGTTGATTGGACACCATCTTACTTTATCTGCGTTTTATTAGTAATGTGTCAGGTTCAAGAGTCGGTTACAATCAATCAAGCATTAACATCTTTGTACTGCCCTTTCGGTATCAATTTAGTTTTTCGGTTGACTTAATGACAAAAATTAAAAGTCAATTAAAATTTAAGAGAATTCGATCCATTTACTTACCGTTGAAGAATTTAAGATTTATCCTAAAAAGGTGTTGGATTGTAAAATAAAATAAATATTAAATAAGTCAAAAAAATGTTAAATTAAAAAAGTTAAAAGGGAAAAATAAAATAAAACCAAAAAATAAAAAAAAAATTTAAAGGAAAAAATAGAATATGAAGTGTTAAAAGAGAAATAAAATAAAAAAATAGATAAATAAAATGATGAGGGAAAAAAAGTTAAAAGAGAAGAAAGATAAAAAAAAATTAATAATAAAAAAAACACCTGGTAAAAAAAATAAAAAGACCAGATTAAAATAAATTTAAATCTATGGTCAAATTGATGCTAAAAGTGAACTTCGTTTTCGACGAGATTATTTGTTCTTTGGCGACCCTTGGTTTCCCGACGTGGTCCTTACACTCTCCCGGTGGCTTTTGGGGAAGACTTCGATATTTTTATTTTTTTGCTATATTCGAATGATATTTTTGTGTGTTTTAGGTTGATTGGTTGCTTGGTTTGCTCAACCTCTGTTTGCTTGATCTTCTTTTTTTCTTATCCTTTGTTGTGTCAGACGTGAGACTTATATAGCCCCCATTGGAGGGTTGGGTTGTTTTCGATTGCTACGGGAGTCACTCTCCTCGTTCCCGATTTACTCGGGCTGTAAACATTACTGGCTAAAATCCCGGGATGATTCAGTCCCGGGCTGCCCCGATTTTCTCTACCAAAATCTCAGTTGGTTGATGTGCATGGCCACCGACACGTGGTCCTCACGCGCCCCTCGAGCCCCTTCTATGTTGGCCCCTGCTAAGATACATAACCCTAGCCACTGTTGGGTCAGGCAGTTGGCTCGGGTTGTTGGGTTGGTACAGGCCTTCTTCGGTTGGGCCTCATTTTGGACATTATTGGACCCTAAATAAAATAAAAATAAGGGAAAATAATAAATAATAAAAAAATATGTATAATATAATATATTTTAAAACTAACATTTTCAAAACTCAACTATTATATTTCAAAATGTTTTCAAAACTATATATTATATATATTTCAAAAATGTTTTCAAAATTATATATTATATATATTTTCAAAATGTTTTCAAAACTATATATTATATTTATTTTCAAAAACCGATTTTTTTTAAACTATATGTTTCCAAAAAAAAGAAAATTCTTTCAAAAACTACACTATATTATTATATATATATTAAAAAACTTCGGACGAAAATGAGTGTCTACAGTTTCCCCTCTTTGTCATTTTTCGTGTAACGAAAAATAGGACAAAGATAAAAGACACATAATTTCGTTCGGTATGAAGGGGTCCTTGAGTCTAATATCCTCCCTTGTGGAGTTAAAAATTGACTCTGATATTGCAATTAGGAATAACTCTGTTAAATTGAGTTGCGGATGACTCCTCTGTCGCGAAGTAAAATCAGTCTTGAAATGATATCCTTCTTCATGAAATTGAAATCGTAGTTCGGAATTTGAATCGGAAGGTGACTTCTTGTTGCCAAATCATAGTCAACCTTGGTCTTCTTCTCGGTTTAAAGACCTAGGTTTGAAAATTCGACCGGAAAGTAGTTCCTCGCTGCTACTAAGCGGTTGATATGCCTTCGAGCTAAATGGAATCGAACTCGAAGATTTTTGTTAACATATAACCCTTATCGCCTTGAGCTATGCTGTAAATTTGACTGTGATATAGTTCCTTGTTGCTAAATCGTAGCCAACCCAGCTCTTCTTCTTGACTTAAAGACCTCAGTTTAAGCTTCAACCGGAAAGTAGTTCCTCGATGCTAACATGTGGTGATATGCCCTCGATCTGAATGGAATCAAACTCGAAGGTTTTTGTTGGCAGATAACCCTTCTCGCCTTGAGCTATACTGTAATAGGCTGGGAGATAACCCCCTATTATTGCAGATGACTCATTTGCTGTGAAACTAAGTCAATCCATTTGGGCACGATATCCTTCTTCGTGAAGTTAAAATCGTGGATGGCTCATTCGCCGTGAAGTTGAGCTTTGAATTAGATGACATTCGTTGTGAAGTTGAAATCCAATCTCGAGTTGTAGTGCTTCGCCAAATTGGCTTTGGGTTAGATATCATTCGTTGTGAAGTTGAAATTCAATCTTGTATAAGTTGCATCATTTCGAGTTCATTATCTTTCGCTGTGAAGTTGAAATCTAGCTCGAAATCTAAACTTGTTGAGTTAATCGATCGACGGAATCGGCCAAGAGGGGGTGAATTGGCAATTAAATTTTAGTGGAAGCTTTTGCAGAAAATTGAAAGTAATTGCACAGCGATTTAAAGTGGTTCGAATTTGTCAATCAAAGTCTACGTCCACTACCTTAGATTTCCACACTAAGGATTTTCCAACAAATTCACTAATTTGTTCTTTCTTTTGAGGCCAAAGAGATAACCTTACAACTCCCTCAAGAATATACCCAAATTCTTGAGAACACTCTTTCTCAAAGAGAAGATTACAAATTTGCAAACTTACAAGGAAATCCTAACAAGGTAGATTGTTTGCACAATTCTAGAACAAAGAAAAGAACACTAAAAAATGAATACAATTGAGTACAAGTAGTGTTCTTGAAAGCAAAATAAATATTGAATGAAAAATAGGCTTGAAATGCTCAAACTTGAGGTTTGATGCTTTCTCTTTGATTCTCTCTTAATACTTGTTGATTGTTGTTTCTTGTTATTGATCAATGGCTTATAAGCTTGTTTAAATACACTTTCAAATGATTCTGAACGTTGGGGATGCTTAGTGGAGTCAATATAGTCGTTTAAGTGTGAAAACAATTAATAAATTCAGTTGGGAGCGTCAGTGCATCGATGCATTCCCATGGTGCATCGGTGCATCAGTGTAAAATTCAAATATTTTGACCGTTGAACCCTTAGTGCATCGGCGCACTAAGAGTGCATCGATGCATCAAGTGCATTCGATGTTTCAAAATAGTCAGAGTGCATCGATGCATCAAATGCATTCGATGTTTTCATAAAATCCTCAGTGCATGGTATGTGCATCGATGCATCAAATGCATTCGATGTTCTATTTAATTCATGGTGCATCGATGCATGGATTGGTGCATCGGTGCATCACTTTGATAAATTGATTTTAGGCTTGATTTTTGTTCAAAATACCTTATGAAAATTGTTTCAAAAATAGTTTAAGTATAAAACACAATTTTACATATTTAGTAAGGTTTGAATTTGATCTTGAAAGGCTTGGAGTAATAATTTGATATTCAATTAATTAAATCGAATATACTTAGAAAATCATTTGTAAAATCTTAAAATTCATTTAAACTTAATTTGTTATATCGAAACACAAAAATGTTTTCAACAATCTCCCCATTTTTGATATAACAAAACATTTGTGTTATTTTAAGATTTTCTAAAAATTTGAAATCAATTTTGAAAAATTACTAAAATTACTCCCCCTTACTATAACACTTCTCCCTTTTAACACTTAATATTTCTCTCCCTTTTTGTTAAATCAAAAAGATTTAAAAATCGATTAGCCAATTGATTAAAAGTAAATATAGCTTAAGCTGCTAAGATCACAATCAAAAGAAAGATTAGCCATTAGTTTCATAATCAATATTTATAAACAAATGTGAAATGTCATAATTGGTCATAATGTAACTAGTATGTAAATGATGCAAAAATAAAATTAATAAACATTAAATTCATAATGAAAATTCAAACCAAATATATATAAATATTAAGTTCAAAAATCCATAAAACAACGGTTCCGGTGCAGGCTCGTCATCTGGAATATGATCATCTATATCTTGCATAAGTTGTTGAAACTCATGATCATCGTCAGCAGCCGGTGCCAGAGGAGAAGGAGGAGCACGAGAAGAGCTAGGAGCAGCTCGTGAAGAGCTAGCTCCCGGGGTTTTCTTACCGGGTCGAAATACCCAAAGACCAGTTTCCACGTTTTGTTTCCAATCCGCTTTTGATAGGGAAGCGGTGGAGGATTGATGAACGTTGCTCTTGTTGAGGAATCAAACCTAGAAAAGCTCTAGACTCGATGAAGAATAATAAGAGATGAATGAGGAAGGTGGCGGCAATAGCTAGGGTTCTTTGGGGTTTCTTTAAGTGCTGGAAACAAGGTAAGAAACAAGATAAACAAAATATAAAGAAATTGAAAATAAAATATGATAACCAATAAATCAAAAGATCTCCCTTATGAAGGTGAACGGTAAAGATGATGATGGTGAGGATGGATTTGTGGAAAATAGATGGATAAGTGTCCTATCGAGCCCTCCTAGTCGCAATGAAAAGGCAAACAAGATAATACAGCTCTAACCAACCCTCCTAGTCGCAATGAAAAGGCAAATTGGAGTGTGAAGATTAATCTCCCTCACAAGAACTTGAAAGAACTCCAGGAGAAGAAGCTTCGAAGGCACAAGGCAATCAGCACTTGCAAAAACGAACTCTCGTTGTATTATTAATCAAAGAAATCTTGTTTACAAAGTAGAATGAAGCCTCCTTTATATAGGGGTTGAGTTCTAAAGGTCCTAAATAACTAATGAATAAAATAATAAAAAACTAAACATGTCTTAACTCTAATTCCTAATAAAATAATAATAACTAAAGATAATATTTTAACTCAACCTTAATTCCTAATAAAATAATAAATCTAATCCTAAAAGATAATGCATCATCATATATTAAGTTATATTACAAATAATCAATAAAAATATTGAAAATTCGTAATATTTACAAAATCCCGTATAGGATTTTCTGCATGCACCGTCTTCAGTAAAATGGTCATATCTTGAGTTCGTGATATCGAATTGATACGATTCAAGAACCGTTGGAAAGATAAGAGACAGATGGTTGTATCTACAGAAGATATGTTGACCAAATAAGATCATAATCCCATTCAAAAAGTCATCTCAAGTCTGCTACTGTTCTGATATTCTTTTCCAAAGCTTGGACGAGTGGATCATTTGGAAGAGTTATTACTTCTTCCTTTGATGTGAGCCTTGTGATGCATGTATCATCCTCCCTTTCTTCAAAAAGATTCGACCTCAAATCTAAAACATTAAAGGGAACAAAATTAGAATAGTTTAATAATTCATTCACATTATGCTTACCGAAAAGATATGTTTTGAATCTTAGAGACTTTGTTCTTCTAATAGGTTCGAGTAGAAACATTAGTCCAAAGAAGCATGTATTATGGACTCTGGTGCATGTATCATTCTCCCACTCCTCAAAAGGATTCTTCCTCGAATCTGAAAATCCAAAAGAAAGAGATTTAAATGTGTTGAAAGAAAAACTTGTGAAACATTTACCAGGATCAATGTGATGTGTCTTTATGCGTTTTAGTCGAGGTTTCTTCTTTGTAGGAACTGATTTCTTGTAGTCTTGAAATCCTCTTTTCCATACAAGTCTTGCAATATGATGTTTTGGTTGAAATTCAACATGGCGCCGGCCACTGTTGGCTTTCTGTATGATTATTTCAGATAATTCTCCATGGTTTTATTCGTGTGTGGTGAGAATGAGTGTTTAAAAACCATGTCAACTGGTTTGTTAAAGTAATCCCTTAAGTCTTCTAAGTGTGGTTCATGAATTAATGATTCCCAGGAGGATATTTATGGACTGTAGAACCTGTTTAGTTGGCAAGGAAACTCATATACAAGATAAAGCTCATTAAAAGCACTTTTAAAAGTATGGGTAGAAATATTAGAAATATACGAGTTATCGTGATATACATCTTTGATATGTTCAATTCTCGGAATAGTAATATGAGTTTGATAGGTAAGAGTATACCTTCGTGGTAGTGTATCGTCTACTGTGTTTTGCTTACCTCGGTATGTTACGCACTTAAAGGAGTTGTGTTTAGTATGGATGACAACTTCACGAGCCTTACCTTGTAAGAAGAATAAGAAGTACGTTACAATGTCATTAAAATGAGTAATAAAATACTTACCTTTGGACTCTCGTAAATCGTGACTCTTCATTAATATGACATAGTGATTAGGGCTTTCAGTTGGTAACCCGTCAGGAGGGTCACCTAGCACTATTCGACAACTCTTGGCGATGGAAGATGGTGTGGGCCAGTCTCGTGTTGCTTTTACTTTCTCATCATTTACATGGATTCCCTGTGCACGAACTATAAAGCATGTGGAGTTGTTCAAGTCATGTTTCGTCATTAAGATGACGTTACGACTAAGGCTTTCATGGATGTATCCTTTTTGTAACAAATCTAACTCTTTAGTTTCTTCGAGACTGTATGTTTGACGAGGTATGATGGAACCTTGAATTAGATTGGTTTGGTGTTGTTTTCATTTTTCCAGTGGTAATCCGTCAGGTGGATCACCTAACATTTCTCGAAAATCCTGTAACAAAGATGAAAACACACTAGGCAAATCCTTGTTAATGTTAGAAATCGAAACAATTGATTCTCTAAAGCGAACAAGGATGAAAGGTTGTTTGTAAAGAAGGTTCTCTCTCAATTCTTTTGTGCTCACACGTAGATTTTGAGTCACTCTTTTCTTCTCACAATTAGGTTCACTCACCTCCCATGGGTCATTATGCTTTTGGCTTTTGTAACTAGTGACCTCTTTTTCTTTTGCATCTTTCTCAACTTTTTCTTTTTTTTGATTTCCCTACCTCCTCACAAATTTGATCTTTAGGGGCTGGAAGTGTGTCATTCTTTGCTGGTCGTTCTTTCTCATTGTCAGGTTTGTCATCTCTTGGCTTTTTCAGAGAAGATGGAGCAGAAGATGAGGAAGGATTTGAATGATTACCTTGGTAAGAGGATGAAGTACCTTGGTAATGTTCTCGAAATCTCCTCTGGATTTGTGCTTCGATTGTCATTGCTTTCTTTAGTGTATCTTCAAGGTTTTCGTACCCATGGAGTTCAAGAAGATCAGTGATGTTTGAGTTCAAGCCGACGACGAATCTTGACACGGTGACCTCTTCTTTTTCGGTTATGTTAGCCCTATTGAGTAAGGACTGCATCTCCTTGTAGTAGTCTTCAACTGAACTTCTACCTTGTCGAAGTCAGTGTAGTCGTAGTTTAACTTCTCGTGTATAATGTGTCGGTAGAAATCGCTTCTTCATGGTTTGTTTGAGGTCGGTCCAAGAAGTGATTGTTGGAATTTGGAAGTTCTGGATCTTTTTCCTTGTTTACATCCACCAAGTTCGAGCATATCCTTCGAATTGCATGGTGATGAGGGGAACTTGTTTAGCTTGCGGGTAGTCATGATATGCGAAGATGAGATCAACTTTTTCTTCCCAATCGATGTACCTTTCCGGATCATTGTCTCCTTTGAAAGAAGGGATCATGAACTTTGGTTTTGCAAAGATTTCGGGTGCTTGGAAACGTGGTTGTTCTCGCCTGGGTACCAAAAGTTCAATATTGTTTGGTCTTGGATTCTGGTTTGGTAGATCCAGTTATGGTTCTTGTCGTTCTCTCACGGTATTGGTAAGTTCATCAAATCTTTCAACTTGAGTCGTGAGTCGTGCAAGTGCGGCTAAGATAGCCGTAAGTGTATTGTTGTTATTGTCGCCCATCCTGAAATCATAACACTCGAAAAAAAAAATTTAAAAGTAAAATAAAAATAAAAATAAAATAAAGAAAATTCAACAAAGCAAGAAACCTCACAAGTCACTCCAAGAAAGTAACACAACGAGAGGCAAGTAAGCCAATCTTGAACTCTTTAAAACTCACTTTACCAAGTAGTCTTTCACAGTTCGTATCAGAGTTTGATTACTAGCAAAGGCGATAAGAAAAACCTAAAAGCTCTAAGAGGCTAAACAAAGGTTAGACTCCAAGAGAACGAGAATGCAAAGAAGGAAGAAGTATGCAAACTCTTTAGTCCTACTAACACAAGGAAGATAATGTGTTAGATAATGCAAAAGAACAATAACAAGGGAAAACAAAAGAACCTAAAGCACTAAGAGTCAAAGAAAAAGGGACTAAACCAGAAAACCTAGAAAACGCTGGATCAACTTGAGCAACGTTTTTGAGGAGGTTACCGGTGTCCACAAATTCTGGAAAATTTCTTGAATGACTTTCGATGCGTCAAGCAACCACCTGTAAAATTTCAGAACCAAATACCTTTAGTAGTATCCAGTAGACTCTGTTGAACGGTGAGTCCTCAAACAATCTGTTTTTCTTGATCGCTTTTTTTGAAGTTGTTCTTGATCTCCAAAATTTCTGATTCTTGTGTTAATGATATCCAATATATGAAGTTTCAATCTGGAAATTTTCAGCACAAAATTCCTCCTGTAGAATTTTCAAGAAATTCGACAATATTCTAGATCGAATCTGCCGATAAAACTTGAATGATGTATTTGAAGGCTCTAATGAACTCTGATTGAAGTGAATTTTGGACTGGAGATTAAAATTAAGATGAGTATGATATCTACAGAAAATCAGACCTAAATACATTCGTTTGCAATTTTTTGAAATTTTGGCTTTTTTGTTTTTTTTTGTTTTTTTCCTCTCTTTTTTTTTTGAAAAAAATAGCAAACTAACAAGAAGGATTTGAATCTAAATTAAAATTAAATAGAAATAACCTGAAACGATGAATCTTCTCTGAACTAGCTCTGTTGGGGTACTTTGATGGTTTTGTGTGCAAGAACAAGCAAGATTGCTTGCTTCTTTCCAGAAGTCGGCCCAACTCTGATACCAATTGATAGGGAAGCGGTGGCGGATTGATGAACGTTGCTCTTGTTGAGGAATCAAACCTAGAAAAGCTCTAGACTCGATGAAGAATAATAAGAGATGAATGAGGAAGGTGGCGGCAATAGCTAGGGTTCTTTGGGGTTTCTTTAAGTGCTGGAAACAAGGTAAGAAACAAGATTAGAACAAGATAAACAAAATATAAAGAAATTGAAAATAAAATATGATAACCAATAAATCAAAAGATCTCCCTTATGAAGGTGAACGGTAAAGATGATGATGGTGAGGATAGATTTGTGGAAAATAGATGGATAAGTGTCCTATCGAGCCCTCCTAGTCGCAATGAAAGGCAAACACGATAATACGGCTCTAACCAACCCTCCTAGTCGCAATGAAAAGGCAAATTGGAGTGTGAAGATTAATCTCCCTCACAAGAACTTGAAAGAACTCCAAGAGAAGAAGCTGCGAAGGCACAAGGTAATCAGCACTTGCAAAAACGAACTCTCGTTGTATTATTAATCAAAGAAATCTTGTTTACAAAGTAGAATGAAGCCTCCTTTATATAGGGGCTGAGTTCTAAAGGTCCTAAATAACTAATGAATAAAATAATAATAAACTAAACATGTCTTAACTCTAATTCCTAATAAAATAATAATAACTAAAGATAATATTTTAACCCAACCTTAATTCCTAATAAAATAATAAATCTAATCCTAAAAGATAATGCATCATCATATATTAAGTTATATTACAAATAATCAATAAAAATATTAAAAATTCGTAATATTTACAAAATCCCGTATTAATCCCGTATAGGATTTTCTGCATGCACCGTCTTCAGTAAAATGGCCATATCTTGAGTTCCCGATATGGGATTGATACGATTCAAGAACCGTTGGAAAGATAAGAGACAGAAGGTTGTATCTCCAGAAGATATGTTGACCAAATAAGATCATGATCCCATTCAAAAAGTCGTCTCAAGTCTGCTACTGTTCTGATCTTCTTTTCCAAAGCTTGGACGAGTGGATCATTTGGAAGAGTTATTACTTCTTCCTTTGATGTGAGCCTTGTGATGCATGTATCATCTTTCTTCAAGGAAGTAAGATTGATTTGGTTTTGGAGTGGGATAGGATTGTCGAGAGAGACGTCTAGACCGAGTTTGATAAAGAAGTTACTCAGAAGACATCCATAAATCAATGTTTCAACATGTTTTGAAGGAACAATGTTTATGATGTCCACTAGTTGACTGAAAATAATATGGGACAGATTTATTTTGATTTTATTTTTAATACAATACATCCACCATAAATCCCTAGCACGAAGTGTAGAGTACCTACCTCCGGATGGTCTAAACCACCAAGAGATCATCAAATGGAGAAAACGATCGTGATGAGATCGTAGAGTACTAACACTGGAGTTTGGAACATAGGGATATTCCATATTTTCACTCTCATTATATATCCCACTATCATCTAACCCAAATCGGAAAGCTATAGTCTCAGGGTCAATATTAATATATTGGCCTAAAAGATAGGATCTAATGGCTATAGTTCCACATTGAGTTTCATTTTGAATACACACCGTATTGGAATAGAAAATGCGGACCAATTGTTGATAGACGATAGGTTTGAGATGAAACAATTTATCAAACTTCCAAGTTTTAAGAATCGGAAGGTATTCAAAGTCTACATCTATCATGGCTTGAAGAGAAGGAATACGCTCTTCACGGATTCTATAAGTTTGGAAAGAATTTCTGTACCTAGAGTACAATTCGTCTCTACGACGCTCAAGCATGTTAAAACAAGATCCTAATAGGCTATTAGGAGGTTGAGGAACGGGATTAGGAGGTTGGTTTGAACGAGATCGACTCGATGAAGTTCTAGGACGTTTGGGATTAGACATGGTTTAGGAATCGGAATAAGAAATATAACCTGCAAATTGAAATGCATGTATGCAACTTAATCAATCCCAAAACTCAATTGAGTCCGCAATAATTCAAGGTTCTCTAAATCGAATCCTAATGGGCAAAGTGTTTGAAAACTATTTGAAAATAATTTTTGTAAAATCATAATATGTATAGTTTTCATGAAAACAACATAATTAAATCAAAAACATCAAATTTAAAAATTAAATTAAATTCAGATTTTTGATTTTGTTTATTATTTCGAAAATTTAAAAAAATTCTTTGAAAATTTGTGAGTTTTTGATGAAATTAGTTGTAAAATCTAGTTTTTAATCATCAAACAATCAATGCCCGATATAATGTTCATCCTAGAACTAATTAAAACTAGTCATAAGATCAAAAATCAATAATATAGAGGTTTTTGAAATATTACCTTGAAAATTTCGGATTGATGAGAATGAGATGTTATTTTGCACGATTTGATGATAAGAGCGGGATAAAAAGTTGAAAAACTCGAAGATTCCGATAAATTTTTGTTGATTTGAGACAAATGGAGAGTTTAGAGAGATAAGGGGACGAGCGGCTGTATGAAGAGAGAGAAGGGTTTTGAGAGAATGAAGGAAAATAAGGGTTTTTAACCAAAAACCCGATGGATGCATCGATGCATGGCCTTGTGCATCGATGCACATTCAATGCGTGCATCAGTGCACCTTCATGGTGTATCGATGCACATTCAAGGATGCATAGATGCAATGTTAGGTGTATCGATGCATGAAGCACAAAAATGTAAAAAATCTGTTTTAAACACTAAAAATGCTAAATTAATTAGCTCTAGTGGTATTGACAACTCATATATTGAAAATTAATCATGTTCAATCAATCAAATTAATCCTTAAACTACTTTTGAACATAAAATTAATTTTCATCAAGCAACATAAACTCCCCCTAACTATTAGCAAAGAATGCAATCAAAAATTATTATTATAAGCATTTTTTCATTTATACTTAAAAGTGATAAAATTATTTTAAACACTAAGTGAAGATAGGTCAGTTAAACCTAATTCTCTCCTAAGTGTCCAAAATCTTTCTTTGTCTAAAGGTTTTGTAAAGATATCCGCTAATTGATGCAAAGTATCAATAAATTCTAAAACTACATCTTCCTTAGAGACATGGTCTCTAATGAAGTGATGTCTAATTTCAATATACTTAGTTCTAGAGTGTTGGATGGGATTTTTAGTGAGACAAATAACACTAGTATTGTCACACTTGATAGGAATGGTACCTACTTCAATTCCATAATCAAAAAGTTGTTGTTTCATCCATAAAATTTGTGCACAACAGCTACCAGCTGAAATGTATTCCGCTTCAGTGGTAGATAATGCAACACAATTTTGTTTCTTTGAAAACCAAGAAATCAGCATATTTCCAAAGAATTGGCAAGTACCGGAGGTGCTTTTCCTATCTAATTTGCATCCTCCATAATCTGCATCATAGAATGCATACAAGCTAAAGCTAGAGTCTCTAGGATACCTAAGTCCTAAACTAGGAGTGCCCTTAAGGTATCTAAAGATCCTCTTAACAGCTAGTAAATGTGATTCCTTAGGACATGATTGAAATCTAGCACATAAGCAAACACTAAACATACTGTTCAGTCTACTTGCAATTAGATAAAGCAAAGAACCAATCATTGACCTATATAATTTAACATCCACACATTTACCTTCTTCATCTATGTCAAGCTTTATGTGGCTTCCCATTTTCCAGTCCAAACTTCTTGAGCATATCTTTGATGTAGTTAGCTTGATTGATGAAGATGCCATCTTTTCTTTGCTTGATTTGGAGTCCCAAGAAAAATGAGAGCTCCCCCATCATGCTCATCTCGAATTCACTTTGCATTAGCTTAGAAAATTCTTGGCAAAGAAATTCATTAGTAAAACCAAATATTATATCATCAACATAAATTTGAACTACTAATAAATCTTTACCTTTATGCTTTAAAAACAATGTAGTGTGAACCTTCCCTTTTGAAAAACCTTTTTCAATTAAAAAGTTTGACAATCTTTCATACCAAGCTCTAGGAGCTTGTTTTAAACCATAAAGTGCTTTTGTCAATTTAAGAACATGATTTGGACATTTTAAATCTTCAAAACCTAGAGGTTGTTCCACATACACTTCTTCCTTTATAAAACTATTTAAAAATGCAGTTTTAACATCCATTTGATATAATTTAAATTCATGAAAACATGCAAATGCTAATAACATTCTAATTGCTTCTATCCTAGCTACGGGAGCGTATGTTTCATCATAATCTATGCCCTCTTCTTGAGTATAGCCTTGAGCAACAAGTCTAGCCTTGTTTCTCACTATATTACCCCTTTCATCAAGCTTATTCCTAAACACCCATCTAGTACCTACAGTAGATTTATTACTAGGCCTTTCAACTAATGTCCATATTTTACTTCTCTCAAATTGATTTAACTCTTCTTGCATAGCCATAATCCAATGTTCATCTTTTAATGCTTCTTTAATATTCTTAGGCTCTATGCATGAGATAAATGCAACATAATTACAAATATTTCTAAGAGAAGATCGAGTTGCTACCCTTTTGGATGGATCACCTATAATCTTACCATCCTTGACATAGTTGTAGTCTCTTGGGTAAGATACTTCCCTTTCTTCAATGGTTGGATTCTCGAGAGGATCTTGAGTTTCCTCATCTTTCGTTTCTTCCTTTGATGATGGTTCTCCAACGTCATGTTCAACGTCATTTATATTTATAATACCTACATCATCATTCAAACAAGAATCCTTCCTCGGAAGGGGATTATCATCGAAAACAACATGTATATACTCTTCTACAACTAAAGTTCTTTTATTAAATACTCAATAAGCTTTAGAATTTAAGGAATAACCCAGAAAAATTCCTTCATCACTTTTAGCATCAAATTTGCCAAGATTGTCTTTACCATTGTTTAAAACAAAACATTTACATCCAAAAGGATGAAAACAGCTAATGTTAGGCTTTTTATTTTTGAAAATTTCATATGGAGTTTTCTTTAAGATTGACCTAATCATTACTCGATTTACAACATAACAAGCAGTATTTGTGGCTTCCGCCCAAAAATATTTTGACAAATTATTTTCACAAAGCATGGTTCTAGCCATTTCTTCTAAAGTTCGATTTTTCCTCTCAACAACTCCATTTTGTTGAGGGGTTCTAGGTGCTAAAAAATTATGGCTAATACCATTAGAATTACAAAAATCAGTAAATCCAAGATTTTCAAATTCAGTTCTACGATCACTCCTAACACTAGTTATAGAGTAACCTTTTTCGTTTTGGATTACTTTTGAAAACGTGATGAATTTTTTTAATGCTTCATCTTTAGTAATTAAGAATAGAACCCAAGTATATCTAGAATAGTCATCTAACAAGACAAATGCATATTGTTTTCCACCCAAGCTAGTAGTCCTAGTTGGCCCAAAAAGATCTATATGGATCAATTGTAATACTCTACTAGTTGATACATCATTAATGGATTTAAAAGAAATTCGCTTTTGTTTTCCTTTAGCACAAACATCACAGATTTTATCATTATCAAATTTAAGCTTAGGCAACCCTCGAACTAAATTTCCTTGAATTTGCCGTTGCGAAACACTCATACTAGCATGTCCTAGTCTCCTATGCCATAACCAACTATCATGCTCATCCTTAGCAACTAGACATAAATTAGTCATATCAATAGTCTAAATACACCATGTATATGTTTCATATTCTATGACCAACAAGCATAATTTGATTAGATGCAATGTCAATAACTTTACAACCATTAGTTTCAAACATGACATTGAATCTTTTATCACATAATTGACTAATACTTAAGAGATTATGCTTTAATCCATTCACATATAAAACAATTTTAATTTGTATAGAAGAGGTATTACCTATGGTACCTATACCTTCGATGTGACCTTTTGAATTATCACCAAAAGTTACTTCTCCTCCATTTTTGGCGTTAAGCTCTATGAACCGGTTTTTGTCTCCGGTCATATGTCTTGAGCATCCACTATCAAGGTACCATGAGTTTGAATTTGTTTCCCGTGCCTTGTAGCAATGCTCCTTTTCCTACAAACATAGATTAATTTCTAATTTTTGGTACCCAAATTCTTTTGGGTCCATATTCATTAGTTTCCAAAATCCTAGACCCCTTAGGCATCCATTTGTGTAGGATATCTTTATCTTTAGTAGTAATGGGTCCTATACGAACCCATATACTTCTAATAATTTTTCCATTAGAGGTTTTTCGGGGACCTCTATGATTGTAGTTTTTAAAACTTTTTCTAACAAAGTTAGATTTTGAATTTTCTCCACTTTCAAAACGTTTTGTTCCAACTTTATCAAAAGAAGCTTTAAGATCATCAATTTTCTTTTGATGATCATTATTGACATTTGAAAATAAATTTTGCAAATCCAAAATTTTCTTTTCAAACTCTTCTAGTTTGATTTGCAAATCTTTGATTTTACTTTCAAGATCGTTGTTGGTTTTGGATATGAGTTTATTTTCATTTTTCAATTTTGAAACATCATTTTTATATTTTAAAAACAATTTCTCATAATCAGAAACCAACCCATTATATTCCTCTAATAGCTCATCATAAGATAAATCATCAAATTCAGATGAGTTAGAGGTTACCTTAGAATCTTCCCTGAATGCCATCAAGCACAAGTTTGCTACTTCTTGTTCCTCTTCATCGGAACCCTCTTCATCGCTCCATGTAGCCACATGAGCCTTGTGCTTATTTTTTTATTGACCATTTCTTTTCAATTGTGGGCAATCATATTTGACATGCCCCAGTTTTTTGCATTCATAGCAAATGATAGGATCCTTCTCTTTTGGTTTATTTTTGAGGCCTTCATTTCGTTTGAATTTTCTTCCTCTGTAAGGTCTCATCATTTTTCTGAACCGTTTGGCAAACAATGTCATTTCCTCGTCATCTTCATCTGAATCACTCTCATCTTTTGTGGATTTGAGAGCAACTCCAATGTTTTTCTTCTTCTCCTTCTCCTTTGGTGTCTCGTCAATCTTATCGAGGTCCACCTCATATTCAAGCATCATTTCATGAGTGAGGAGGAAACCAATTAGCTCTTCAAGAGTTAAGGACTTCAGGTTCTTAGCCTCGATGATTGTCGTCTTCTTGGATTGCCATAATTTTGGAAGTAAGTAAACTAACTTCCTCACAATCTTTTCGTTTGGAATGATCTCTCCATATGATTTGAGACCATTGAAAATTGTAGAGAATCTATCCGTCATAGCTTTGATATCTTCATTTGGTTTCATCCTGGAATTTTCATAGCTATGTGTTAGAAGACTAATTTTAGATTCTTTTACCTCGTCGGTGCCTTCATGAGTGACTTGTAGTTTATCCCATATTTCTTTGGCGGTTGTACAAGATGAAACTCTTCCATATTCATTTGGTCCAAGAGTACAAAATATGATAAGGATGGCTTTGGAGTTGAGCTGGAACATTCTTGTCTCTCATTCACTCCACAATATTGGATGAGTGAGAGGCTTGATATAACCATCTTCTACAAAATTCCATGCTCCCATGTCACTTGCTTGAATGAAATACATCATCATATTCTTCCAATAGGCATAGTTAGCTCCATTGAAGAAAGGATGCTTGTTGACAGGCATCGAATCGAGACCGGAGTCGACATTTGAAGTAGAGGCCATTGATGACTTGATAATCGATGTAACGCTTCCCGAATCGACTCAAGAGGCGATTAAACCTTTAAATGAGTGAGGCTCTAATACCAATTGTTGAGTTAATCGATCGACGAAATCGGCCAAGAGGGGGATGAATTGGCAATTAAATTTTGGTGGAAGCTTTTGCAGAAAATTGAAAGTAATTGCACAGCGATTTAGAGTGGTTCGACTTTCTCAATCAAAGTCTACGTCGACTACCCTAGCTATCCACACTAAGGATTTCCCAACAAATTCACTAATTTTTTCTTTCTTTTGAGGCCAAAGAGATAACCTTACAACTCCCTCAAGAATATACCCTAATTCTTGAGAACACTCTTTCTCAAAGAGAAGATTACAAATTTGCAAACTTACAAGGAAATCCTCACAAGGTAGATTGTTTGCAAAATTCTAGAACAAATAAAAGAACACTAAAAAATTAATACAATTGAGTACAAGTAGTGTTCTTGAAAGCAAAATGAATATTGAATGAAAAATAGGCTTGAAATGCTCAAACTTGAGGTTTGATGCTTTCTCTTTGATTCTCTCTTAATACTTGTTGATTGTTGTTTCTTGTTATTGATCAATGGCTTCTAAGCTTGTTTAAATACACTTTCAAATGATTTTGAACGTTGGGGATGCTTAGTGGAGTCAATATAGTCGTTTAAGTGTGAAAACAATTAATAAATTCAGTTGGGAGCGTCAATGCATCGATGCATACCCATGGTGCATCGGTGCATCAGTGTAAAATTCAAATATTTTGACCGTTGAACCTTAGTGCATCGGTGCACTAAGAGTGCATCTATGCATCAAGTGCATTCGATGTTTCAAAATAGCCAGAGTGCATCGATGCATGGCTGGTGCATCGATGCATCAAATGCATTCGATGTTTTCTTAAAATCCTCAGTGCATCGGTGCATGGTATGTGCATCGATGCATGAAATGCATTCGATGTTCAATTTAATTCATGGTGCATCGATGCATGGATTGGTGCATCGATGCATCACTTTGATAAATTGATTTTAGGCTTGATTTTGGTTCAAAATACTTTATGAAAATTGTTTCAAAAATAGTTTAAGTATAAAACACAATTTTACATATTTAGTAAGGTTTGAATTTGATCTTGAAAGACTTGGAGTAATAATTTGATATTCAATTAATTAAATCGAATATACTTAGAAAATCATTTGTAAAATCTTAAAATTCATATAAACTTAATTTGTTATATCGAAACACAAAAATGTTTTCAACAAAACTGAAAAGTTGTTTGTTGACAGACAACTTTTCTTGACTTAAGTTATGCTGTAAATTTCCTCTAAATGAAGGATGGCCCCCTTCGCGGCTCTAAGCCGATCATAATTCTTTATATGACTCCCCTTAATGGGACAACCAAGTGGTATATTCTGTCAGTTGGATATCATCCGTCGTGGAGTTGAAATGTGGCTTGAAAACGTTAACTGGAAACTAGACACTCGTCGTTGAGTTAAGCTGAACTGGATCTATTCTGAATTGGCTCTCGAACCAGTCTGAAGTTGATTCTAAGATCTGTCGATCTTTCAATATGTCAAGTTGGTTTTAGGTGTAGCTCCCTACCATCGATTTTTTTAAGGTGCTTTTGAATCGATTATCTTTCGTCTTGAAGTTGAAACTTGACTCTAAAGCTGAAAAAATTATGTATGTGAAAAATGATAAATGTGATGCTCTTAAATATGTCTAAAATGTATGCAACATGAATTAGTTCTTGTTTTATCTCCTAGATATAGTCTCATTCTTTGTCTGTCAGTCTTGTCCTTAGAATCGATCATGCCTCATTTTCTCCTCGGGTTGCTGACAATGTCATAAGGGAGTGTTACAAGTTCTATCTGGTCTCTCGGACTATTTGCTTTCAAGAATGTGAAATGCTCCATTATTATGGCATTGTTTATTCTTTCTTCAATAGAGACAAAATGAGTCTCACCAACTTTAAGGACCTTTCACATTTGAGACTGTCCTATTTGAAAATGTTTTCTTTTTTTTATTTTAGGAAAAAAAGGATTTTATAAAGTATTGCCCCTTAATTCAGGCTCACAATCAAATCACGTCATAAACATAAGTTCACAAAATATAAAAAGAATCAATGGCTCTTTAATGCTTTCAGAGTTATAGCTCTTTGACAAGTATCCAAATTGATGTGTTTGCTTCATGTCGGCTTTCTATTTTCTAAGGTTTCGACCATCAAAATGTCATTTCTTTCTCGGTCTTTTTGAACATCGCAGCATGCCCCTCTTCCTTGGCTTGGAATTTTAATCGGATGTGGACAAAATGACACAACTAGCATAATCAATTACTAGACTTTCTAGAACACTTCTATTTCGGTTCTCTGAAATCTTCCATTTGTTCAAGCTTCATAGACTCCTCTATCAAAGGTAGTACATAAATATCGATCTAAAAATGAAATTCCTGAGTGCTCGTGTGACTATAACATGTGTTCCTTAACTCCCTTAGTCCATCTTTACCGAACCTTCTTATTTATAAAATTTGACATTGTTTGGCTAGCTGAATTTAGCTTTATTGTAATTTGCCTTTATCAGGCTAGCTGAATCTTATCCATAAAGCCGTGACATTTAACCAATTGTTCTAGAGGGACAGTTCAAGCTTTATTGTATATATATTATAATCACCTTTATCAGGCTAGCTGAATCTTATCCATAAAGTCGGGGCGTTTAACCAATTGCTCTAGAGGGACAACTCAAGCTTTATTGTATACATATAATATTATAATCTGAGTATACGGATCCAATTTCTTAAGTTTTTCAAGAAGAACCTGTTATAGTCTGAAAATCAAGAAATCTCATCTTTAGAGTTCAATTTCCAAGCAACTGACCTAAACTAGATTCGCCTACTCGACTATTCCATTTGTGAAGATCATCATTGAACGTCATCAACAAAAATATGGTCTAGTCAGTTTTGTAGTGTCATACGTAAAAGATGACCCATGTTGTATGCTCCTATACATATCTGAATACCAAGCCGCTTGTTTATTCCCTTATGAGAAGAGAATGTTATATCGGTTCTTGCAAGAGAAAGGTATGGTGTTCGAGCGTATCTTCTGGGGTAAAGTTAAGGGTCGTTGTTTTACCAGTTTTTAATTATGCCACTTTTTCAAAGATCTATAACTCCATTCATTTACAGAGTTTTTTTAATTAAGTTGATATTCAAAGAATTCCAGGTCGTAAATTTGATTCAATGCTCACCATCTTCAAAGTAGCATGAATTTATTTAAACTTCCTTACAATAAGAAAGATGAGAAAGTTCAAAAAACAAAGTCAAATAAAATGCCGCAAATGGAATAAAGCTTCATCATAGAATGAAATGATCTCTTTCTAATTAGGATGCTCCATTACTCCTATAACATTGAGTGTTTAATTGGATTAGGGCCTTCATCCACATTTTCTCCCCATTTATCGATCATTTCACTTGACATGGCTCCTTTTGATGTACTCTAAGATGCACAAATTTTTGCTTCCTCCTGAGTAGTTTCTTGGTAAAATCCCACTTCCTTATTTAGATGAGACATTTTCTGTTAGTTAATGTGAATGTAATGAAAAGAAAAAGAAGAATAATGCGAAATATGCAAGACAAAAACAAACTTTATAAATAATCTTTATTGGGACAAAAGTGTTATTTCTTAAGAGACAAAAACATCCTAAAGGTATATTCTGACTAAGTATTCTAGACCCGAACAGTTTCTAACATGTTGACTAGTCTTCTATCTTCGTCTGTCACCGGTTGATTACACTGTCGAACCACTCTAGCTTCCTTGGCTAAACCGTGCAAGTGACGAGCTGCTTTTTGTACTTGCTCCAAGAAGTATCGAATGACTGCATCTCTGGCTTTCACTCTCTGCTGAGCATGTTCCCTAATGGAAACACCATTGGAGCCCTCCATCGATAGGAACTATCTGAAGTTCATTTGATTATTTCTTGAATTTGTCAACAACTGCTTCTAATTTCAGCTATCGTTTTGTCATCTTGTTCTTGCTGTCTTTGAAGAGACTCTCTAAGTCAGTAACCTTTTTTTCATCTGCCCCTCCAACCTTTGTCAACCCATTTTTGAAAAGTTGACTTTTTATGTGCTTGGTGTAAATCCCGGTCTATTCTGAGTTCTTCACAATGTAGCAGAGTGGTATACTCTTCGATTGTGGGCACCATGTCTTCTTGATTGAATGTGACACATAGTTGCCTTGCAGATTGTCTCTCTTTTCCTTCTGAGTCTTTTCTGACCATAGTCGGACTTCTGTGTTTTTCACCTCTTGAATTACAACCCCTTTATCCATTAATGTAAATTATTTATGTTTAACGAACACGTTTTTGTGAATCAACACCTCTTTTGAATGATCTAAATAATAAAAAATAAAGTAAAAGAAAACAAAAATGAAAGGAAAGGAAAAAAAAGTTAGTGAGATAAAAATAATAATGAAAATAAAAAATCCTACCCCACATGATATCTACCCCACATGCTTATTATTCCTACCCGGACATGATCTCTATCCCTCATGTTAATTTTAAACAAGTCCTAACGACATATCTTTCTAGTTTGTATGCTTTGAACTGAAAGTAAAACATGAAATAATTCAAGACAACCTAGGTTTTGAAATGAAGTTTAGGGGTGGGCTCTAATTCCCTGTAGTCTCTTGGTTTAGGTTTTAAAGAAGGTACCCGAGTTCTCCTTGCTGGTGCCCCTTGGGCTTGCCAGTCCCCTAAGCCCATTACAAACTTATGTGGACCAAGTTAAACTCGAGAGGATACATTTCCTTATGTCTATACGGAGAATAAATTCACACGAAGACACAAGGTATATGAATCCTGAAGGTTACTTGCTAGGCCTATACGGAGAATAAATTCCCACAAATACGTCACTTTTATCTCTACTTAAAAAGGGTTTGGAGCTCGGGTATAGAGACAGAGATGAAAATTTTAAAAATCTAAAATCATTGAAAAAATGTCAGTACAACTATTTATTTGAAAAAATAATCAAAGATCGATGAATGTTCAGAATCGTCAATCTTTGCTCGTTATTTCTTCGGTTTTGTGGAATTATTGATGCTAAATTGGTCGTGTTATGTTTTTTTCATGCATGTCCTTACTTTCCAGAATTGGTGACAATACGGGCGCATTATGCATTTTTTTTATTATTTGATCATGGCTGGAGACATGGGCACGACTCTGGGCACGACGCGGTCTGACGTGGTAGTTTCTAGAAGGTCCAGTTAGCGACGGCTTCTAGAAGACTTTCTCCGCACGCCTTCTGGAAGATTGATGAGCAGAGTTGCATTAGGAGACTAGTTTAAGTTTGAATTTAAATTAAAAAACAATTATCTTTAGGATTATTTTATTTGTTTTCTTTGTTTATCCTTTAGGCTTTGAGAGGCTATAAATACCCACTTGGGGTAAGCCTAAACTCATCATTCAGATTACATTCTTATTTTCTCTTTAGTTTTTATAAAAGTTTTCTCTTTTTACTTTTCAAGTTCTTTTCATTTTTCTTTTATTTTTCAAGCTTTGTTTTCAAAATGCTAAGTATGACTTTTTTTATGCTTAGATAAACTTTTCATAAGCTGAGAGCTGTCGCGATGACTCAATTCCATCGAAATAATTGAAATAGACCCTTAATATCTTTGGAATATCTCTCTCAATCTCTGCGCTTATTTTTCAAAATCAAAACAGTTTTCAAAATCAAAGATTGACTTTGGTCAAGAGGTTGTTGCGATTAAATGTGTGGGAGGAAGATTCGGCTTATAGAAAGCAATTCGACTTCCTGGGAACACACTTGGCGAGATAGCTTCGCCAAGAGGGAATTGAGATCAGAATTGACGGTTATCGAAGCAACAATTCGAGTCGGACGCCATGAGCTTAAACGGTAATTGATCTACGACAATTGATGTTGCTAGAATCAATTACCAAAGCCGGAATCAAAGATTGCCTTTGGTATTCGGTATACAAGATAGAGTCATAGGGATAGCCCTTATAGACAAAGTAACCGACGTGAATCCCGAAGAGAAAACCTTATTCGATGATCATAAGAAAATTGAGTCAAAGCGAAGCTTGAGGCTACTTTTACTGTATTTATTCACAATCTTCATCTTCTTATTTTTACTTTAATTGCTTTTACTTATTTAATCGCTTTTATTATTTTAATATTTTATTACCAAAATTCCCCCCATTTTTACTGTTTCACGCATGCATAAATAAATCAAACATAAATTTATAATTTTCTAAGTCCCTATGGAAGCGACCCTTTCTTCTCTTTACTACGTATTTCCTTTATTTATTGATTGAGAATAAAGAATTTATTTTGACATCCAAAACGACAGTTGTCAAAGATAAACAATAAGAATCGAATAAATTAAAATTTAAACTTGTTATTTTCGCTTAAAAAGATAATTGAAAATTAATTCTGGCCTGACTCACTTACCTGTCCCCAACAGAGTCGCCAAACTTTCACAACTGTCTTTCGGGTGGGCCCAAAATTGGGCTTCAACTTAAATAATACATGTTAGAGCCACCACCGATCATTTTTAAAAAATTTAGGTTGATCGGACACCATCTTACCTGATATGCGTTTTACCAGAAATATGTCGGGTTCGGGAGTCGGTTACAGTCAATGAAGGATTAGCACCCTTGTACTGCCCTTTCAGTACCAATTTAGTTTTTCGGTTGTCTTAATGGCGAAAATTAAAAGTAAAATTAAAATTTAACAGAATTCAATCTGAATTACTTACCGTTAAAGAATTTCAGATTGACCCTAAAAAGGTGTTAGATTGTAAAATAAAATAAATATTAATAAGTCAAAAAAAGGAAAAATGTTAAATTAAAAAAATGTTAAAAGGGGAAAAATAAAATAAAACCAAAAAAATTAAATTTTAAAGGGAAAAAATAGAATATGAAGTGTTAAAAGAGAAATAAAATAAAAAATAGATAAATAAAACGATGAGGAAAAAAGATTAAAAGAGAAAAAAGAAAAAAAAGAAAAAAATTAATAATAATAATAATAATAAACACCTGATAAGAAAATAAAAGGACCATATTAGAATAAATTGAAATATATGGTCAAATTGATGCTAAAAGTGAACTTCGTTTTCAACGAGATTCTTTGTTCTCCGGCGACCCTTGGTTTCCCGACGTGGTCCTTACGCTCTCCCGGTGGCTTTCGGCGAAGGCTTTGATGTTTTTTTTCTATATTCGAATGATTTTTGTGCGTTTTCGGTTGATTGGTTGCTTGGTTTGCTCAACCTCTGTTTGCTTAATCTTGTTTCCTTCTTGTCCTTTGTTGTGTCCGGCGTGGGACTTATATAACCCCCTATTGGGGGGTTGTTTCCGATTGCTACGAGAGTCACTCTCCTCGTTTCCGATTTACTCAGGCTGTGAACGTTGTTGGCTAAAATCCCGGGATGGTTCAGTCCCGGGCTATCCCGATTTTCTCTGTCGAAATCTCGGCTGGATGATGTGCATGGCCACCAGCGCGTGGTCCTCACGCGCCCCTCGAGCCCTTCTTATGCGACGCTCTTGCTAAGATACGTAACCCTAGCCACTGCTAGGTCATGCAGTTGGGCTCGGGTGAACATGCCTTCTTCGGTTGGGCCTCATTTTGGACTTTATTGGACCCTAAAAAATAAATAAAAAAATAAATAAAATAAAAATAAGGGGAAAATAATAAAAAATAAAAAATAGGTATATTATAATATATTTTAAAACTAACATTTTCAAAACCCAAATATTATATATAGTTTTCCAACATGCTTTCTAAAATATACATTATATATTTTCCAAACACGTTTTAAAAATATATATATATATATATATATATATATATATATATATATATATTTTCAAAATGTTTTCAAAACTATATATTATATATGTTTCAAAACTATATATTATATATGTTTCAAAAATATTTTCAAAACTATATATTATATATATTTTCAAAAGCCGATTTTTTTTTTAAAAAAACTATATGTTTCTAAAAAAAGAAAATTCTTTCAAAAACTATACTATATTATTATATATATTAAAAAACTCCGGACGAAAATGAGTGTCTACAATTCTAAATCTTAATCCCAATTCTAATTAGAGATAATGGATAGAAGAAAATTCATAGAAATTGACAATTGGGAGGGGAGGGAAACAAAATTTTAATCACAAAAAATAAATAAATTATTAATAACACTAAATGGAAAAAAAGAGAATAAATCATTAAGCATTCAGCCACATTGTTGATGATTGAAATAAATTATTAATAACACTAAATGGAAAAAATAGATTAATAAATCATTAAGCATGCAGCCACATTGTTGATGATTGAAATAAATTATTTTGGCCTCTCTGTATGAATATGTACTACTGATTTGATGATTGTTTAATTATAGTTAATTAAGTACACAGTGTAATTCTAAAAATTGGTAAAAAAAAAATAATAGTCGCAGTCTCACCCAAAAGCATTCTCCAAAGGCACATATTGGAGGTAGAAGAAACTACTAGTCATGAATATGAATACTCTTCTTTCTTCAAATAGAATTAGAAAGATTTTTTTTAATGAGATTCATGACGTTTTTATCATTTCAAAGTTACCAATCATAATCCTACCTTTCAAAAAAGAAAAAAAGAAAAAACCTACTACAGTCTACGGCCTTGAGTGAGTGTTTCTTTCTGTTAAGAAATCGAAACGCATATTGATTGAGATAAAATCCCAAACTTTTTATGGATCCTAAATCTTCGTGTGGGGATGGATTGTGGTGAACATGTAGGGTTTGATTCACCATGATACGTCGCTTTGCTTTAGTTTTACTCCTACTACTTCCTTCCATTGTTTAGAGGCTCGTTCCCCAAGAAATGAAGATATTGAGAGGGGGAAAAAAAGGTAAGATAGAGTGGAAGCAGGTGAAGGTATCACAGTAATCAATGGAAGTGGGAGATAATAGGGGAGCTCTGTTTGTGTTGCTCTCCACCCCCATCCTCCACACAACCACTACTGGGCAAATGGGTGCTATACTCCTTACCACTTTACCATTTGTTGTAGTAAATATTAGGGGTGTTTTATTCCAGAAATAATATAATATTATCTCTAAAAATAAAATTATCAAAATGTAACATTATTTTGGAAGTGTTGTATTATCTTGTTTAATTTGTTTAGTATGAATATAAGATTAAATGTTTGGTTGGAAGAATATAAGATTACTTGTATGTATATTTTATCAAAATATTCATATGATATATGTTTTTTCTCAATAAATTGTATTCTAATATTAAATTATAAATATTTGAAAGAGAATTTATAAAAATATTTTAATTGATACACTATCTAACTTTTGAGAAAAAATACATTTAAATATATAACTAATTTAAGGAATAATTGCTCGTTTAGTACCTAAACTATCAATTTTGATCCATTTTAGTACCTAAACTATCAATTTTGATCCATTTTAGTACCTAAACTTTCAATTTTTTCAAAACAATAACTAAAGTTTAGCTTTTTGTTTTATTTTAGTACACCTATTAAAAATTTAATATTAAATTTTAGCACAAACCAACTTATCTCAGTTGTTAAAGGAATTGTTGTTGTTCCTAGAGGTCATGGGTTTGAGCACCAGCGACTGCAAGGGAATTGGATTTTCATTGCCAAATGGTTGTAAGTATTTAGGTCAGATACTACTTTGTAACTATCTTAGTTTAGATACTAAAGGGTTAAGTTTTTAACGGTGAAGTACTAAAATAAAACAAAAACTAAACATTAGGTTTGAGTTTGAAAAAATTAAAAGTTTAGGTATTAAAACAGACCAAAAAAATAGTAAAGGTACTAAATGCAAAATTTACCCTTAATATAATTAGTATACCAAACTTACATTTTTAAATAATTTTCATAAATGAAAAATATCATATTTATTTATATAAAATATATTCCATAATACAAAAATAATATTATGGTTTCGAGTGCACAAAGATATTATTTTTCAATGTATAAGATTTATTTTTAATAGCTTAAAGTTAGATATTATTTTAAATAATAATATATTTTACAATAATATCATTTTTCACCTCATAAAATTATAAATTAATGTATTAAATATTAAAATACAAAATAACTTTTACAACTTAAATTTATTAATATTTCACTATATTAAACTTTTTATTATTATTATTATTATTATTATTATTATTATTATTATGTTTAAATTTTAAATAAAACACAAATAATAGAATTGAGAAGAATCAATATGAAAGAATTTATTGTTCCAGGTATTCTTTTTCGAAGTGGCGTGAATTGTTTAATTCTTAAGAATTTGGAGGTATATTCCCACTATTTTAACCAATATTGTTACTATTGGTAATAGTTTATTTTCTGGTAATGATATTTTCCGTCCAAACGTAAAAAATACAATTTTAAAAAAGATTATTCATCTTTATAATGGTTTTTTTGCCGAACTAAACGCCTCTAAGTGTTTGTGTTTGAGAATTAAAGTACGATTTATAACATTAGTAAAATGGATTTATTCTATTTAAATTGGCATTTTAATATATTTTGGTTTTTTTATCTGACTATGTATTCTGAAATATTTTTATTTTTTAATATATTAAATACAATATAATCAAACTAATCCAAATAAAACATTAAATAATACTTTTTATTAACTTCTTAACTTTTGATCCAAAAGGTCAACTAAAACGAATGAACTTAATCGAAATTAAAAAAAAAGGTAAATTACATCAATCAGTACTGAATTTTACTCTTTCATATTTCACTCATTGTAAATTAAATCTATTTAATTTCCTCACTGAATTTAATATAATTAATATTTGTCACTTAGCCGTTAAATATTTAACGGCGTTAAAATGACGCCATTTTAGAAAAACAAATTTTTTACCAAAACAACATCGATTTACATCTATATAATAGCTCATTTATAATGACGCTTAGTAGGAAAACGGCTGAGTGACAAAAAATATTAATTATGGTGAATGTAGTGAGAAAATGGAATGAATTTAAAGTATAATGAGTGAAATATGAGGGAGATTAAAGTTCAGTGATTATTGGTGCAATTTACCCTAAAAAAAGAGAAGTGAATCAGAACTATAATGGATTTTTGAAACTTTTTCCCATTTTTTGTTTTCTCATCCCTAATTTCCACTGGGAAAGGTCAAAGTCTGACAAGGCCACACCAACTTCGAAGAAAAAATCTGGTTGGTTTACTCCACCATCTCAAATCAAACACAAAAAGCCAGCAGCTGATAAGACCGGGCTGAGTATCACAGAATTCACCTCTCAAACACAAAATCTTTGATTTTCATCTCCTACTAGTTAGTATTCAGCAAATTATACAAAGAAAGGGAGCAGAATGAACAAGACCCCATTTGGATTTTGCTCATCCAGCTGTGTAGTGGACCCTTCCACAGTTGAAGGCGGTCCACCCACAGACCATGGAGTTGTTCGACTCCAATCACCATGCTTGTCTCCTAATCATCATTCAAACCCATTGCTTGGCATTGTAGTCAACCCAAGTTACATTCAATATTCTCCAGTATCAATCTATAAAAGACAAACAGTGAGGGTGCACTTAGCAATTTGAGAGCCAATGGTGGCAAAATTAATGAATAGATCTTACAGAATTGTTAATCTTATAAGATGCACCTAATTAGATAATGTGCCATTGTATGTCACTTGACCTAAATTTCATACCCTATTCACTAGTTAATGTAATAATTCAGATTCAGCTCACAAGTGATGATCCCCATCCAATGAGAAATCGCTGGCCTCACTTAATTTAGGCAGTCTTGTTAGGCAGAGGACGCGAAACAACACAGCTTATAAAGGTTGATTTAGAATCATATAGCCTAGCTCAGTTACAGTTGAAGGAAATGGTCCAAGTTCATTCCGATATCAAATAAAAAAGCAGCACAAACTATTGAAACCTAACTTCAACATTTCAAAAGCTACAGCACATGCTACACTTGACAACGATTTTATATTATTGTTTCAACTATGCAAGATGTGACCACTCAAAAAAACCCACATCAAGAAAGAAAATGCCCCCATTGTCTTCTAAAACAATCCACATTCTTGCGAGTTTTTCACCCAAATATCACCAAATTAAAAATTAATACCCAAAATAACATTCATTTCAGATTATTTCTCGGATTAGCTCAAATTTTCCGCCACGTAAAGCAAAGGCACGTTATCTAAAAAGTGTGCCTTACAAAACTCACCTTCTGCCTAGTGAGTGATGAAAACATGGACACAAATTGGACTAAAATGAAAGGAAGAGTAAAAGAGGGTCTAAAAACATATAAAAAAATATATATGAATTTTGTCCAAAAAGAATGAACACTCAAGGTATGTGTCAAAGACAAGTAATTACATAAGCATGACTAGGGGTGTATTCGGTTTGGTTCAATTTTAACTAAAATATGAATCGAACCACCCTTTGTCGGTTTTTGAAAATGGGAACCGAAATTGAAATAGAAATCGAATGGTATACAAACCACGATTTTCAGTTTAATACGGTTCGATTTAGTGATTTTTAACTGTTTACTATTTTTTCAAACTAAACCTCCAATAAAAAAAATTTAAGAGTAAATGGAGTGTAAATATATAAATTTAAATTTATAAAATTTTTTATTAGTTTTAATATTTTATTTATTTAAATTTATCTTATAATAAATTCAAAATGAATGTGTTTTGAATATTTATTTTCTTTTATTTCGGTTCAAACTGTTATCGTATGAAAAAACCGAAACCGGACCGAATTTGATACTTATTTTTTTTAAAACAAAATGAAACTGAACCACAAATTAAAAAACCAAAACTAAACAAACCAAATAGTCTGATTTGAATCAATTTCTCGTTTTTCTCGCTTAACCCTAAGCATAACTCATGCAATAATGGCACATATTAGCCTTATGTTCAATCGCTTAATAAATACATGTTTATAAAGTTATATTTAAACACTTGAAAATCTTGATATCTAAACGACGTGAGAATTTAATATTGTTTAGATATGAGGATTTTCAAGTGTCTAAATATAACCTTTAAATATGTATTTATTAACTGATTGAAGATAATACTAATACATGTGCGCTACCGTCGCCCGACTCATGCTCGTTCAAATACGTGTCTTCGACACATACTGAACACATTTATTCTTTTTGGGCAAAATTCTTATAATTTTTTCATATTTAAGTCCCTCCTTTTCCTTTTCTTTCATTTTAGCCCAACTTTTAAGTTCCGAACAACTTCTGGCGCTTCCCACAAAAATCGCTTTCGATATAGAAAGCGCCTTTGTCCTATGTGCTAAAAAAAGTTGACAACCATAAAATAATCTAAAACAAGTGTTGTTTCTTATATTAATTTCTTTATTTGATGATATTTAGGTAAAAAAGCCCATTCTTTCATACAAGGATTCAGAGTTCAGAGTTTCCTACCATTTTGACAATTAACATTTAACTGGAAATGCAGACCAGAGCCCCTCTGCTTTGACTGACATAAGTCCAGTTTCAGGCCTTCAACAACTGAAGGAAATTTGGTGATTGCTCAATCATAAGCCGCAAGAAGACAATCGAATCTCTAGAAGACTAGTATTAGATTACTATTCAATGAGTTTATAACAGTGATAGAAATGTGAATTCTGTTATCTACCAATTAACAAGCTCTTGAGACAAGTTCCAGACATAAAATAAAGTGCTTTCAAAATCCTAGTAACTTTAGATAAAAAGCCCAGGCCTAAGGTATAAGGATCTTCTAATAATACTAACAATTATATACAAAGCCAACCGCAGAGGAGAAAGGTGCAAGTCAACAAAGTGAGGCTCAATTCAATCATTTTCTTCGGCTTCATTTATAACAGAGATTATTCAAGAGTCATCTTATAATATTGAAAATTTTTCATGGTGACTTTGACATCATGCGGGCAAGTTTCCCATAAAATCGTCCATCCTTAAAATGTTTAACTGACAAATCTTTCAGCATGGGAAATCTATCCATCCATCAGTTCTAACAACATATACACCTTGAGTGTCTAAATTCAGGATGTCGATCAACCTTAAAAGGAAGAGATTAAGAACATTAGTAAAGCCGATAGAAATTTAAGCCAAATTATCAGGCAAATAAAGAGAGAACAACAGATTCTATGTCCCAAAAATAGACAAAAGAATGGATCAGTCATCCTGTCAATCTATGCGCCCGCTATTGCATAAAAACACAAGCATGCATAAAAGCATCAGTAGGAAGATTTTAGCACCACAAAATATATGAAACCGAAATTCAGTTTTAAAAAAGAGTATGATTCCAATCTTGAGAATTGAGATAAACTGATAAAGGAAAAATGTTGGTGTTAGTCCAATATCTAAGTGCGAGAGAAGTTTGAACAACCAAACCAGCATGTGTAGCTAAAGATACTCAAAACGCTACCTAGATTAGCCAGCCATATTAAGCTCATTCTAAGGACCATATTGGTAAATTATAATTAGAAACAGATTATTTTTTGAGAGAAGGAAAAAACTATTTTGAAATTGCACTGTTGGATAAGATTGAGAGAGTGCGAAGCATGCAATAAATTAACTGGCTACAAATAGTGCTCAATATAAATAAGGTTGAGTGTTAATATGTGCAACAATTTCACACCCCAATGGAAAAACGGTAAACAAAACCACCATTGTACACGCTTCTCTGTACATGTGTATACTTTTGAGATGTTAATTCTTTAGTTTTATCCACTTAACATTTATTAACAATAAATATAACTTTTCCAAGTACTGTAAGCTAAATTCCAATATACTTGGCATGCGGCATTTTAACTAGAACTCTTCTCAGGATCCTTATGTTCTATGATCATCCAGGCATAAACAAATATTTGTACAACTTTCCTTAAATTCTCCACAAGTCCATGACACCAAAAACCAAATGCCAAAATTAAAGAATATCATGTTACCATGCAGGCAAAAAGTGTAAAAATAATACATGATCCAAATATATTCATCACCCAGGCCCAAAAGACATTTTTCTCAAGCACAAATAACAGGAGATTGTATCAGTAAGAAGCAAGGGATAAAACCATGATCAATAAAAAAATTAATCTTCTAAATCAAGGCTTGCCAACATTTTTTTCATAATTTGTTTGAGATAACTCAGGCCCAAAACACAGTAGAACCATGTTTGAACACACTTTTCAGATGTTGTACCAATTATAAAGGAAAACTACAACTAATGCAATTGCTGCTTGCATTTGCAAAATATTTAGTTTATTGATTAAATTCATAGTAGATGCAGGTAGGAGAAAATTTTGACAGTAGGACATAAGAAACAATCAGTTTCAGTCTTAACTTTAATATAGATATTATCAGATATGCAACCACCAAATTGGCCAACAGATTGGGGTATGGAAATACTGAGAAGTTTGTTTACCCAGAAGACGTGCTTGATTATCTAGCAACTCAATCAAAATAGTGAAAACCTCGATAAAAGATAATGCACAGAAACTTACCATAATCGAATCAAGTCCACATCCAATTTTATCTTCAGATTTTGGATGATAACGAAGAAGCCTCTCTACCAAAACTTTCTCATCTGCAACAGTTAATTGTTCCCCGTCCATATACCTAACATTTTGAAAAATAAATAGAATCATAATGACAAAGTTCACTAATATTTAACATTGTTACATTATAGACTGGTTGATTCTACTTATTAACTGATACATCCAATGATCCCAAAAGTTTCTCAAAATAATGACCACCTAGCAGTGGTTTAAATCACATGTTCATTGTCAAAACTTAATTTCGTTAGTATTTATTTTCTTCTAAATGTAGCAAGCTTACTATTCTGGAGATGATAACCTCAGAAGATTGTGTTAAAATTCAAATATATTTAGAGAGTTCAGTTTTTTTGCTTATTTACTTGGTTTCCAGATCTTTTATAAGATGTAAGAATAACTGCAGCCCCAGTGTAACTAGGTTCTAGCAAATGGATAAGGCAACCACAAACGGAACTCTGTTATATCTTTTATAGCATTATTTCTTAAACTACTTTTAAATATGAACAGGAAGTATAATTTTCATCACAGCAATAGAAAACAATATTTATGAATTCAATAAAGTTTAATCACACCGGATCAAACAAGTTTTAACACTGATTGCAAAAGAAGCAACAGCAATGAAACCATGCCAACTTGATAATGCAAAAGTACAAATGTAACTTTTCATTCATCTCATATCAGAAACAGTCTCAGAATTTCAAAGTACCATACTAACAAAACCTCTAAACTACCATAAAAAAATGTCAGAACTCAATATTTGAAATTCCTAAACATTGGCAATGAATTAAATCAACAATTTTCCTTGTTAAAAAAAAAACAACATAAATAACATAATTATCATGATCAAGAATCCGAAATCCAAACATGTCATGATGAAAGGAATTGAAGCTAACATCGGCTATTCGGCAGAATCGGCACAAATATCAGACTACAGTTTAGGAATTTAAAAATTCAGGTTGCTGTTATCACTTTTTTTTCTTGTTTGAGTTAAAATACATGAATAATTCAAATACCATTGAGCGATACAGATATAAAATCATATCAGTAAAAATTTGAATGTATGCTATAATAATAAAACTATGTAAGCTGAGCCTAAATAAATAGTAGAATGGATAAGGCTAAGAGACTGACCTATTAGAGTGAAGAATCTCTCTAGCGAGCGAAATGATTGGTTGGATGTCTCGAAGAATCTCTTCCTTCTTATCCTTCCATTTCTTGTAACCAGGATCATCCTGCGTGTGGTACTTCAGCAGGTCCCTCGGGCTCGGCACCGCATCGGTCTTATTCGCAGAGGATATATTCTCTTCGTCGTCCACAGCTGACTCAGCTGCAGCGCACCAAGGACGGCGCAGAGGCGATAGGATTCCTGCGGCGAGAAGGTTGTAACGTTGCAGCCGAAGCCGGAGCAGCGGAATGCCTTTAGGAAGCAGGGACGCGACCATGAGTGAAGTGTGGCTGCGTTACTTAGAATAACCTAACTCGTCGGCATCTGGGAGGGGTCCAGTCGGCTTTTGGATTTTTCCAATAGACTAGAATATAAATTTAGCTTACTGTTTATATTTTTCCATTTCGATATGCAAACGCTGAAAATTAAATCTTTAATATTATGGTTTTTTTGTTAAAATAAACTTTTAATTGATAATAAATTTTAATTTAATTTTAAATAATTATTAAACTAGAAAAATTAAAACCCTACACGAATAGACTCCCCAACCCCCAACTTATTTACATTCTCTATTCCTTTACCCTTTCCTTTCTTTATTCTTTGTACTATTTTTAAGCAATTTGTGAATGCAAGACAGACATGTCATGAAAACGATACAAAATTAATATTAATATATGAATTACATTGAAGTTACAACACAAATAATTTAAATAAAGGTATTGTAGACATTTGTTTTTGTCCGAGTCTACAAAAATATTATTATTATTTTATTAACAACAAATACATTTTGTGCAGGCTTCATCGAAGCCTAATTATAAGACCCAAATTACAAGCCCAGCAGTACAAGGGACCCAACCCAGCAGCCCAGAATACAAAGCAATCCGATTCCAGAAACAACACAACATCAGGCCCTTACCTGGAGCCCAACTACAAGTACAAGCCCAATTGAGACTAACTCAAGTTGTTCGGATCCAACTCGAACCCAGCAGCCCACTCAACCACCCACTCGAACCGACACAGCTAACCTAGAACACATCTAAGGTTTCTTCTTTTCAGCTGCCAGCACCGCCTCGTCTCAGTCCTTAGATCTAGACCCATCAAACGATCCAGATTATCAAGGGTTAGGGTTTTGAACCCTAAAATATCTTCAATCGCCGCCAGCTTTTCCAACTTCTCAGTCGCCGCTCAAGCCGAGTCCCATCTTCGCCGACAGCCTCTGACGCCGGCCGCCTGAATCCACAGTGACCTAAGATTGCACCCATCAATCAATAGTGGAAAAAACTGAGAAAAAATAATAAAAAAGATCAACCAAGGACAAATAATATCCCAAGACAATCTTATCTACTCTATCATCTCAAGTCAATCAACAACAAATCACAAGAAGAACATAAAAACAAAGAAAGAGGGGATATGAAAAATCATTCGGGATTGGGGGGAAAGAAAAAAAATAGTGAGAGTTTTAGGGGAAAAAAAGAAAAAACGAGAGATAAAAAGTAGAGAAAACCATTTCTAAAAAAAAGAAAAGAGGAAGCAAATAAAAAAAGCTGAGAGTTACATAGCCAAAAGAAAGAAAAGAGAGACAAAGAGGGTTTATACCTTGATTCGGGGTACAAAGAGGTCGCCGATTTCTGGAGCTTTCGAAGGGTAAACCTCTAGATCGGAGGGGTTAAGGTCACTTTTAGAATGAGATATCTAGGAATTTGGGTTGAGGAAGGTGAGAAGAAGCTTTCGCCGCGAACCACCGTGGCTGAAGCCGGCAACAACTGCCTTTCTCTCCCCGACGAGGGGAGTTGAGAGAGTTTTATAACTATCTATCTCTTTGTTTTTCTGAGAAATGAAGGGTGTGGGGAAGGTTAAGCTCGGGTTTAGGCTTAAATACCAGGGAGAGACGACGTCGTTTTTTCGTCCCCTATTTATGTGTTTTTGGTTTAGGGTATAATAGTCGTTTCGGTCCTTATACCATTGTAATCTTATTTTTAAGCCATCTAATGAAGTTATGCTTTGTTTGATTTCGATCACTTATGTTTCATATTTTACGTTTTAGTCATGTTTTTGTATGTTACTTTATTTATGTTAATATTTGACTTTGGTCACAATGTTTATAATTATTTCATTTTAGGCATTTATTTAGTGTATTGTGGATTTTTGTGGATGATTGGAATTTAGACACGAAATTTGTAAATATATCATTTTAGTCACAGATTTAATGTTTTGTATATTTTTCTTGATATTCGAATTTGGTTGTGATAGTTGTAAATATTTTATTTTAGTCACTACTTCTTATTTGGTTTAATTATTGTTTTGCCCCTTTATATTTCTGTTTATTTTATTTCATTCCTATATATTATTTTTGGGTTTTTTTCATTTCTAGTACCTGTATTGTTTAATATTTATGATTTTGGCTCTAGATTATTTGTAATTACTATTCAGCCCTTCAAATTTCTATTTTTGCTATTTTAGTCCTTTAAATTTATGTTTGTATTATTTTAGCCCTTTAAGTTTCTATTTTTGCCATTTTTATCCTTAAGTTTTATTTTTGTCTATTTTAGTCCTCTAAATTTCTGTATTTGCTATTTAGTCCCTTAACTTTCTATTTTTGCAATTTAATCCTTTAAGTTTCTATTATTTTTATTTTGTTCCCTTAAATTTTCGAATATGTTTATTTGGTTATTTACATTTTGATGTGTACATTTTTATTATTTTGTTTTAGTCCCTTTTGATTTTATACATTTAGCATATTATGTATTTATTTGTATAACATTAAAAAAATGTAATTTTTTATTATTTGTTGTAATTATTTTATTTTTTTACATTAACGATTGTATTTATTCCCATATTATTTCCTTATTTAGTGATACGATATTTGAGTAATTTCAAGAACACGTATTTGTAGAACGGGCGTGGAAAGTATCACTTGATCGAAGTGGTACAATCCGATAAGATGTTCGAACGAATTGAGACTTGAAATAAATCTATTTTATTTATTAATTAAATATTTTTATGTGAATGATTCAATGCGTTTTGATTAATTTATTTTATTTCATGCAAATGTCAATATTCATTTTTATTTATTATTCGATTTGCGTTGTTATATTCGAATATATAATCTTTTTTTACGGATAAGAAGTAGTTGAAATAGCTTTCCCGACGTAGGATTGTGAATTTTGAGAGTTCTTATCTAGTTAAAGAATTTTCTTTAAGTTATTAATTCGAAGCAAATTAAATTAACTTTAATAAGGGATCAAACTTTAATTATCGATGCGAATTCAAAATTTCCACCATTTACGACGACGTGTAAGTGACACAATACCAATTTTGGGCGCTGTGGGGGTGCTAATCCTTTCCCACGCGTAACCGACTCCCGAACCCGTTTTAATTGAATCTTTGTAAACGCAAACCAGCTTTTTATCTTAAAAATAATTTTTCTTAAAATTGTTTTTAAAAGACGTTTTTAGGTATTCGACCTACCTAACGTAAAGGTCGATGGTGAATCTATCCAATCAATTCAAAACGACCAATTTTCCAAATAAAAGTTTTAATTGTTTTTAAAATAATATTTAATTGTTTTATATAAAAAATGGTTATGTCAGCTTGGTGACACTGCTGGGGATTTTATTTAGAGAGTCAGGCTGTAAGTCGCTTACACATTGTTGTTGTGGTGGAAATTATGAGTTCAAGTCTTTAGTTAACTTATGATCAGTTTATTGAAGTTTTTAATTGTTTCATTTTTTAATTGATATACTAACATTTGAATTTTTGCTTTCAGCTTTGTCCAGGTTGTTGTCAAGTTTTTTTTTTCTTTTTCATTTTTTGAGTCAAAGGTAGGTACGTTCCTACTCACACACATCACTTGCATTTGCATAACATAAGCTCTAGACACAAACTTCGATCCAATTAATCGGGGTGAATCCTTTACTCTCGTAAGAATTTAATTTTTGTATGAGTTTTAGCAAATAACCCATGTGATACATACCTTATACTTTCGTAGGGATTTATTCCTTGTATGAGTATAAGGCAGTGAATCCCCTCGAATTGAACTCGTTCCGTTCGAAACCTGTAATGGGTGAGGATCGATGGTTTGGAAGCCCAAGGGGGCACCGACATCAAGGACAATTCGAGTACCCTTTTCTTGATAGAGCCGAAACCATGTATATAGTGAACCGTAGAATGATCACCATAGGTATAGTCATATCAAACCTTTGTCCGTCAGTAGGTACCCAAAATAGGTGTACACAAAGGAGGAGCGTTTCTGAACCTTTCCTTTTTATTTTAAATTTTGTTAAATTAAAGCATGCGAACTAGATATCATGTGGTTAAGATCATTTTCTTGGAATAATCATTTTGGGTAGAAAACATGTCTGGGTAGGAATGCTATTTAATTAAAGCATGTTTGGGTAGATATCATGACGAGGTAGGTGTTATATTCATCTTTGAATAACATTTTTATCTATATCGGTTGTCTTACCTGTACTAACTAATTTCTTTTCTTTTATTTGTATACACTAACTTATTTCTTCTTTTTTATTTGTGTCATTTTTTTCATCATTCTTTGCATTGCATTGCATTGCATAACATAATGTGAAAGTGTTGATCCGTAAGGGGATATTCATGAGAAAATCTTCACAAGAAGAGATAAAAGTTTTCAACCAAGCAGTCAAGTACACAAACATGCACTGAAGGCTAAAAGAAGTTCAAAATACCAAAATAAGTGAGCTCAAAGATCGTGCAACATTCGAGACGAATATGATGATCTATTGATCCGAGGAGTTATCCAGCAGTAGATTCTTATCTACTATCATTTCATCGCTGACCATTAAGGAGCGACTCACTGACTTCACCACCGTAGGGGCATTGACCGAGTTAGGGTACAAAGCATTTGAGGGGCATCATTTTCAATGACCAAGATCTAAGATGAAGTAATGATCTACTTCAGATTTAACATCTAAGCGAAGATAAGTCTCTAAATTGGACATTCTTGTAATGTGAAAACTTTTATTTCTGGTGAAGATTATTCTAAGATATTCATCGTTGGGATCAACATTTTTTCATATGCTTTTGCATCTTTGCATCTGTATTTCATATTTTTAAACATTTTCATATGCATGGAGTTAATCCACGGAGGGTTCAATAAAGTGGTCCTAACCACATTGACAATTAAAAGAAGAAGCTGAAATCAGTATGGTGGGAGCTTGCTCATCCGGTTATATGGTTGAGCCTTCCAGGATGATCTGAATAAAGAGTCCCCGTTCCATAAGTTCTATGATGTTGATATCGTATGCAATTACCACATAGGAAGCCCCAGACATTCCACTGAAAATTGTAAGGCACTGAAATGCAAGATCCAAAACTTGATAGATTCAGAGGCATGAACAATCGAAAAAAGATGGGGCATTGAATCTACCATTTGCATTGAGAGCATTGTTTTGTTTGAACTCGTTTTTGTTTTGTATTTAATATGTGCTTAAATATTTTTAATCTTAATGATTGAATTTATGATATCTTCTAAGGTTTAATAATTGAACGAGTTTTAATATTGAGTTCTTCGAATATCAAATAAATTATGGATTCTTTTAATTCTTTAAGAATTATAGATTTTTTACATATGGAAATATTAGACCTTTCTTATCCTGTCCAAAACCAGAAATAAAATCTCTCGATTCTTTACCTGAAATAATTCATAGTCACTACCAAAGAACCAAATTTTGACATTCCCTCTCTTTGAGACCTTGAAACATTCTTTTTGACTTTGAAACATTGCTTTTATCTTTTTTGAAACACAAAAATTCATACCCTTACCTTTCTTTGAGCCAATAAAACTACACCATCATCTTCTTAGACACAAAACCAACATTTTTCTACCAATAAAACCTGAAGACATTGAGTACAAGATGTTCACTTGAGCGTGAACCTTCCTACCAGAATAAACAATGTGGGTCATCTCGCATCAATCTAATTTTGATGACATATGAGGAATTTCTCCCAACGCTAGTTGAGAAGAACCTTGTGACTCCAGTTTAATCCAAACCAAGAGAAGCCCCATATTCGGAAGGCCGTGATATAAACGTCGTATGCAACTATCATATTGGGAGCTCAAGGCATACCACTGAGAATTTTAGGGCATTGAAGTACAAGGTCCAAGATCTGATTGATTTAGGGGCATTGGCATTCAATATGTGATAGGCCATTCTGAATGGGAATCGACTGGGGCATCCATCTGGAGTTTGTTGTATTCTCATGCATAACATCTTGTTTGAACTTGTTTTTTCTTTTGTACCTCTTACGTTTAAATATTTGTAAGTCGCTTGACGTTCGAACATTTTCAATAAAATGCTTCATTCTTAGGAAATGAACAATGAGCAAATTTCAATCTTGAAATTCTTTAAATATCATTTTAATTAAAAGCTTTTTAATAATTGAGGCCGTAAATCTTTGACAAATGACAAGATTGAACCCTACAAAACAAAGACCCCTTGATCCTAATCCCGACGATATATCAGAATACATACCTTTCTCTTGAAAGGACCTAACTAGTTTTCTCTTCACATGAAGAAACAATCAAAGGGTTTGGCATTCAGGTATGTGTAGGAGCGGATAAAATAGGGCAACTAGCACATGAGATTAAAAAAATAATTAGTTTCTACTTCTGTTAATGATGTTCAATGATGATCATAATCTTCTTAGATGGAATGGTCAAGTAGGCGAATCTAGTTTAGATCAGTTACTTGGAAATTGAATTCTAACGATGAGATTTTCTGACCTTCAACAAACACCTAGGCTATAACAGGTTCTCCTCAGTGAGCTTAAGAAATGGAATCTGCATACCCATAATATATATATAAGTATACAATAAAGCTGAGCTATTCCTCTAAAGCAATTGGTTATAGAGGAAACTCGAAAGCCCTGGCTTTATGCATAAATTTCATTCAAACTATGATATTGATTGGGTACTTGGCAATTCGGTGTTTGCTCCACTGTTGTTGTCAAGTCGAAGACTTTGTGACGACATGAATCATTCAGCTAGCCATACAAAGGCAATTATAAAATATATGTACAATAAAGTTGAATTCAAATAGCCAAACAATGGCAAATTAAATCTAATTTATTAAATAAGGAGTTTCAGTGAAAATGGACTAAGGGAGTTGAGGAACACCTGTTATAGTCAACATCATACAAGCTCTCAGAAATCTCATTTTTAGACCGATATTTCTGCACTGCCTTGACTAGAGGAGTCTACAAAGCTTGAACAAATGGAAGATTTTAGAGAACTGAAACAAAAGTGTGCTAAAGAGTCTACCAATTGACTATGCTAGTTGTGACATTTTGTCTGTCTCTGATCAAAATGCCAAACCAAGAAAGAGGGGCATGCCATGATCTTCAAGGTGACCGAATCTATGAAATAAACCTTAGAGTTTAGGTAGCTAACCTCGAAACCAACCTTTCGATCTTGATATTTTTCAAAGATTTGCAGCTATCAAAGATTAAAAGAGCAGTTGATTCTTTTGATATCCAATGAACTCCTGTTTATGATTTGTTTCAATTGTGAAACTTAGAAGGAGGCAATATTTTTTCAAAACTCTTTTGATATTTTTCAAAATTTTGAAAATCTAAACGAAGAAAAACATTTTCAAACAAGATAAGTTCTCCGGAAGTATCTTAGAATTCAATGAATATCTCTTTGAAGCTCAAGATCGAAGTTGGGGCAAGGGAAGTGTAACACCCATATCCCGTATACCTTTCTGTACACGAAATACAGATGTCACATCACTTTATAAAAATGTTTGTTATTTGAAAACCCGTAAAAATTTTGTTTCAATTTGATCATTACAAAATATTTACCCTAGTTTAATTATATGCCAACTAAGTTCTCAAAATGAATAAGATTTTCATAATATTACTGATGAGTCAACCTTAATTGATGATATCTGCTGCTACTGCTGCACTCATTTGATTTGTCTCTTATTTTACCTACGCATGGAAGCAACACACGTTAAGTATTTACTTAGTGAGACACAATATTTTATGAAATCTTTATGAATACATAAGTATGCCATATTATTTGGTTCATACTAAATCATATATTCTTTAAAGATCCTATAATCCTTATCAGTTAAACCGATTTCCATTCACAGTTGCCTTAATGATTTTTAGTACGCCTAGCATACCCATTTTCTTTATATTTTTATTTTTTCCATTTATCTCTTTAGTCGTTATTCTTTATTTTCATTGAAAACATCCATTCTTTCTTATAATGCATCATTATGAAATTTATATACCGTTATTCTTATAATGCATCATTATGCCATTTATATACTATTATACATTTTATTTATGGCATCATTTTATGCATTTTATATACCGTTATACATTTCATTTATGGCATCTTTTCATGCCAATAATGCACCCATATGCATTATTCTTTTATACTAACAATGTACCCATATATATTTCAGCTATGGCATCCTTTCATGCCAATAATGCACCCATATGCATTATTCTTTTATGCTCACAATGTACACATATACATTTCAGCTATGGCATCCTTTCATACCAATAATGCACCCATATGCATTATTCTTTTATGCTCACAATGTACCCATATACATTTCATCTATAGCATCCTTTCATGCCAATAATGCACCCATATACATTATTCTTTTATGCTGACAATATACCTATATACATTTAAGCTATGGCATCCTTTCATGCCAATAATGCACCCATATGCATTATTCTTTTATGTTGACAATGTACCCATATACATTTCAGCTATGGCATCCGTTCATGCCAATAATGCACCCATATGCATTATTCTTTTACTCAACGGTAATTAACTGCTCATCTAACTGGTATAATTGGCACCATTATGTCAAATACACAGTTAGGCCTCAAAGGCACTTAGTCTTTCATCTAATTTGCATATTTGACACCTTTCTGTCAAATGCACAGTTAGGCCTCAAAGGCACTTAGCCTTTCATCTAACTGACATAATTGACATCTTTCTGTCAAATGCATAGTTAGGCATCAAAGGCACATAGCCTTTTATCTAACTGGCATAATTGACACCTTTATGTCAAATGCACAGTTAGGCCTCAAAGGCTCTTAGCCTTTCATCTAACTGCATATTTGACACCTTTTTGTCAAATGAACAGTTAGGCCTCAAAGGCACTTAGCCTTTCATCTAACTGGCATAATTGACACATTTTTGTCAAATACATAGTTAGGCCTTTAATCTTTTAGTTTGGAATAGTTTCTACTCTAATACATACTTTTAATATCAATTAACTCTATTTAATTTATTTATACATTTACACCCTTAGTGCTCACATGGTAATTTACCAACTTCTTATTCCTGTTCATTTATTAAGATACACACTTAGTGCCTATACAGCAGTTCATCTAGAGATTCTTTCAATTCAATAAACACTATATGGTTTACATCGATAGTGCTAATACCGTCATTTATCAACCATCACTAAAATCTGTGTGGTTTGAATACCCATTATCATTATAAAAATCCATTTCCTTATTACGAATTTCTTATGTTTATACACATATATTTCCCATACGGAAATTCATACACTTTTCTATCATTTTAGCACACAAAGTGCCCAATTAGCCTTTCATCTAACTGGCATAATTGACACCTTTCTGTCAAATGCACAGTTAGGCCTCAAAGGCACTTAGCCTTTCATCTAACTGACATAATTGACATCTTTCTGTCAAATGCATAGTTAGGCATCAAAGGCACATAGCCTTTTATCTAACTGGCATAATTGACACCTTTATGTCAAATGCACAGTTAGGCCTCAAAGGCTCTTAGCCTTTCATCTAACTACATATTTGACACCTTTCTGTCAAATGAACAGTTAGGCCTCAAAGGCACTTAGCCTTTCATCTAACTGGCATAATTGACACATTTCTGTCAAATGCACAGTTAGGCCTTTAATCTTTTAGTTTGGAATAGTTTCTACTCTAATACATACTTTTAATATCAATTAACTCTATTTAATTTATTTATACATTTACACCCTTAGTGCTCACATGGTAATTTACCAACTTCTTATTCCTGTTCATTTATTAAGATACACACTTAGTGCCTATACAACAGTTCATCTAGAGATTCTTTCAATTCAATAAACACTATATGGTTTACATCGATAGTGCTAATACCGTCATTTATCAACTATCACTAAAATCTGTGTGGTTTGAATACCCATTATCAATATAAAAATCCATTTCCTTATTACGAATTTCTTATGTTTATACACATATATTTACCATACGGAAATTCATACACTTTTCTATCATTTTAGCACACAAAGTGCCCAATACGAAAATTCATACACTTAGTATCTTATCATTTTAGCACACAAAGTGCCCAATACGGAAATTCATACACTTAGTATGAATTTCTTAACTTTGCACACTTAGTGCCATATATGTACCTAATTAAATTTACTCACCTGACTTTCCTTACTAAGTATCCAAAACTTAAGGCTGAGTACCTTACCATGGCATCAATACTACCTCGTCGGTATCGATACTAATTGAATCATTATCGATACTACTTAGCTAATTCATCCCATTTTAGTCTATAGTACCGGTACTGTTCTATAAATACCGATACCCTTGCCCAGATTTTCAAGTTTTTACCCCGATTATTACACAATTTAAATCAAATTTCGTTAGGATTACCTCCCATAATGCTACTAAACTCTTCATTATTTATATATATTGACTTTCCCTCATTTAGATACTTAAAACATCTATTATCCTTCAAGAGAATTAGATTTTAAGAATCACACCAAAATTTCTAACTTGTTTTCACACTCATCCAATGCTTCTAATCTTTCATTTACCTCTATGACAAGTCAATTCTACCCATAAACCTCAATAAACACTCATATATTAACATATCATTTAAAAACCCATTTTCTTAAATCTCTAATATTTCCTCCATTTCCTAGTTTTAATCCTATATAACCTTTCCTTAAGCTTATGTATCACTTAAGGTTACAAGAATTACCCATATTCAAAAGGAAAATTTGATTGATTAAAAATTTACCTTTGGAACTATGGAGGAGAGCAACCCACGGGAGAGAAGAGTAAGAGGAAGAGAGAGTTTCTTTAAATTACTTTCCTCTTTTCTTAAATCCCTAGAATTTAAATGGGTTTTAAAATTTTATTTCACTTAAAAAGACTAAAATACCCTTTTACTTTATCAATTTATACACTTTAGTCTAATCACTATTACAAATCATTCTCATCTTTTGTTATTTACTCGAATACAACCTCATATTTTTAAATCATTTCAATAAAGTCCCTAATTCAATATTTGGGGTATTATATTTCTTTCACCATAAGAAAATTCGTCCACGAATTTTAAAAAAACTTTGCGCATTTACCTCAGATCAGCATAAGACTTTTGTAATTAACACAACTATAGTACCGCTCACTATAAAAATTATAACGTCAAATCTTTTAAGACATTTGATTATGGTCAACTCTAATGCATGTGTATATAATTCCTATTGTTGGTCTTTAACTTTATTGAGGCATATGCCACAACTTTACCTTTGTGCATAAGCACACTTCCTAACCCGTTGATAGATGCATTAGTAAAAACTACATAATATTTACCAACTCCAGTTGTATAAACACTGGTATTTCTGTTATAATCCTCTTTAGTATTTCAAAACTCTCCTGACTCTTTTTTATTCTACAAAAAGTCTTATCTTTCCTTAAAACTTGGTTAGCAGCAAAGCTAACGTCTAAAAGTTTTCCATTAACCTTCAATAGTAAACAACAAGCCCTAAAGAAATTCAAACTTCAGGATCATTCTATGGGAGTTTTCAATTTACTACAACATGAGTTTTTTCTTAAGATCTACTCTTATACCTTATGTCGAAACAACATGGTTACAGAAACCATCTATGCTAACCAAAATTTCACATTTGAATAGTTTGGCAACAAGTTCTTCTCTCGAAGAGTCTTATTTAACTGTAAAAATCTATGTATAACCACATAGATTTATCTTTCTTTTCACTAATAACACACATACTTCCCAAAATGAAATACTCGAGTTGATAAAACTTTTATCAATCAACTCTTATAATTGAGTCTCAAATTCTCTTGACTCGCTTAAGTCATTTAATACTAAATCATATAAACATATTCAATACCTTAATAACTATTAACATTGATTTCCACATTTCGGTATGAAGGTAACTCAATAAATTACCTGAAAAGCCATTTATAAATTCCCCCAAATTTTTGTGTGAAATTAACAAACACTTCAACTTTAACTATTTGAGTATCTATCACATTAACCATAAAAGTTATATATATAAATCTTTTTGACATCATTTTCTTCACAATCATCATCGATATCACCTTGAGCGATGATTTTACCTTCTCACTAAAAACTATAATTTCCATACTCTCTGCATCTTTCTGAAATAATTGTCTCTAGAGACAAACAACTTATATTCAATATGATCTTAACTCATCAAATGATAATTTCATCAAGTTCATCGGGAACGTAGTCCCTAAAATCTATACCAATTATTTACTACCTGTCCAACTCATCTTTGCACCATGACCCACTAGGGTTTACTGCTATCATCTCACTCGAGATTAATTTAAATAGAATATTTTTATTCTAAAATCTTTCATTTCCTTCTCGAGAAAATTCGTAACTTTCCAGATCTATTTAAAATATTCTCGAGCGATCGAAACATTTTATCTCTCGACTATAAAAGTCTAGTTATCCACCTTATTAAATAATAAGACTTGATAACTTCGTGGTAATAATCTCATAACAGTTAATGCAAAAAATACATTAGTAACCAAATTTACTCTTAAACAAACTCATAATCACTTGATCCACTAATAATTCATCTTTCTATAAGCTTTTAGCAATCAATGTATTTACAGCTTACTCCTTTTCTCTTACTCAAATTAACAACACTTTGAACAATTTAATGTTTCACTTAAATATTTCTCAATTAATTAAGCTTACCTGAAGAAATTTCGGAATCATCACTATATTCAGAATCTCATCTAGATCCTTATCTGATTCAACTTCTCTTGTAAACCATTCAAACTTTTTAATAGATTCCCCAAATGCAGGATCATCGTTAAACAATGGGGTATTTCTTCCACAGAATGGAGGAAAATCCCTAGCAACTTCTACTCTTTTTCGGCATGATACTAAAATCATGTCGAATTCTATTGGGTCAATTTTTATCTCAACATTCTTTTCAATATCATCTACTTTCTTACTTTTGTCCTTAGTTTCCGACATCTATTAGGACATAATTAAGAATAACAATAAAGCTAATAAGGAGTGATATCAATCGCCCTCTAATTGACACTATATCAATAACTTTGACAATCTGAATGGCATGTAATCCTTTTTACATTAAAAGACATTCGATTTAGGCTGAGAATCGACTAAACCTATGGTTCTGATACCAATAAATGTAACACCCATATACCGTATACCTTTCCATACACGAAATACATATTTCACATCACTTTATAAAAATGTTTGTCATTTGAAAACCCGTAAAAATTTTGTTTCAATTTGATCATTACAAAATATTTACCCTAGTTAATTACATGCCAACTAAGTTCTCAAAATGAATAAGATTGTCATAATATTACTGATGAGTCAACCTTAATTGATGACATCCGCTTCTACTACTGCACTCCTTATTTGATTTGTCTCTTCATTTACCTATGCGTGGAAGCAACACACGTTAAGTATTTACTTAGTGAGGCACAATATTTTAAGAAATCTTTATGAATACATAAGAATGTCATATTTATTTGGTTCATACTAAATCATATATTCTTTAAGGATCCTATAATCCTCCTCAGTTAAACCGGTTTCCATTCACAATTGCCTTAATGATTTTTAGTAGGCCTAGCATACATATTTTCTTTATATTTTTTTCTCATTTATCTCTTTAGTCATTATTCTTTGTTTTCATTGAAAACATCCATTCATTCTTATAATTCATCATTATGAAATTTTCATTTATAACAACCGTTCATGTCATTTTATATAATATTATACATTTTATTTATGGCATCATTTCATGCCTTTTATACACCGTTATACATTTCATTTATGGAATCTTTTCATGCCAATAATACACCCATATGAATTATTCTTTTATGCTGACAATGTACCCATATACATTTCAGCTATGGCATCCTTTCATGCCAATAATGCACCCATATGCATTATTCTTTTATGCTGATAATGTACCCATATACATTTCAACTATGACATCCTTTTATGCCAATAATGCACCCATATGCATTATTCTTTTATGCTGACAATGTACCCATATACATTTCAGCTATGGCATCCTTTCATGCCAATAATGCACCCATATGCATTATTCTTTTATGCTGACAATGTACCCATATACATTTCAGCTATGTCATCCTTTCATGCTAATAATGCACCATATGTATTTTTATTTTATGCTAACAATGTACCCATATACATTTCAGCTATGGCATCTTTTCATGCCAATAATGCACCCACATGCATTATTCTTTTACTAAACGGTACTTAACCGCTCATATAACTGGCATAATTGACACCTTTCTGTCAAATACACAGTTAGGTCTGAAAGGCGCTTAGCCTTCATCTAACAGGAATATTTGACACCTTTATATCAAATGCACAGTTAGGCCTCAAAGGCACTTAGCCTTTCATCTAACTGGCATAATTGACACATTTCTGTCAAATGCACAGTTAGGCCTTAAAGGCACTTAGCCTTTCATCTAACTGACATAATTGACACCTTTCTGTCAAATGCACAGTTAGGCCTTAAAGGCACTTAGCCTTTCATCTAACTGGCATATTTGACACCTTTCTGTCAAATGCACAGTTAGGCCTCAAAGGCACTTAGCCTTTCATCTAACTGGCATAATTGACACCTTTCTGTCAAATGCACAATTAGGCCTTTAATCTTTTAGTTTGGAATAGTTTCTACTCTAATACTTACTTTTATTATCAATTAACTATCTTTAATTTATTTTAACCCTTATACATTTAAACCCTTAGTGCTCATATGGTAATTTACCAACTTATTCATGTTCATTTATTAAGATACACACGTAGTGCCTATACAATAGTTCATATAGAGATTCTTTCAATTCAATAAATACTCTATGGTTTACATCGATAGTGCTAATACCGTCATTTATCAACCATCACTAAAATATGTGTGGTTTTAATACTCATTATCAATATAAAAATCCATTTCCTTATTATGAATTTCTTATGTTTATATATATATATATATATATATATATATATATCTCATACGGAAATTCATACACTTAGTATGAATTTCTTATCATTTTAGCACACAAAGTGCCCAATACGGAAATTCATACGCTTAGTATGAATTTTTTATCATTTTAGCACACAAAGTGCCCAATACGGAAATTCATACACTTAGTATGAATTTCTTAACTTTGCACACTTAATGCCATTTGGTAATCACCATTCTTACATGAATAATTAATATAACTATGACTAACTTAACATATATGTACATAATTAAATGTACTCACATGACTTTCCTCGCTAAGTATCCAAAACTTAAGGCTGACTACTCCGGTACTTTGCCTTTACCCTTAATTTTTTCTTGTCTCGAGAGCTCAGTTCTGATCTACTCAAACATCCATTAAAACATGTATCATACTCAATGTTAGTATATTTCCTAATCATTATACTTAAACCATACTCAAAAGAACATATCATTAACTTTCTATACCAATATCAACCTATTTTTAACATTTCTGGCTCCATAGTATTGATACCACTACCTTGGTACCGATACTTCTAAGCTATGGTACCGATACCCCCTTTTGGTATTGATACCAATTTTAGGTTCAGTGTTGCCTAATATCGATACCCTTACCATGGTATCGGTACTACCATGCTATGGTACCGATACCCCCTGCCGGTATCGATACAAAATTTAGCTTCGATGATGCTTGGTATCGATACCCTTACCATGGCATCGATACTAATTGAATCATTAAACACTCATATATTAACACTCATATATATCAATTCTACCCATAAACCTCAATAAACACTCATATATTAACATATCATTTAAAAACCCATTTTCTTAAATCTCTAATATTTCCTCCATTTCCTAGTTTTAATCCTATATAACCTTTCCTTAAGCATATGTATCACTTAAGGTTACAAGAACTACCCATATTTAAAAGGAAAATTTGATTGATTAAAAATTTACCTTTGAAACTATGGAGGAGAGCAACCCACGGGAGAGAAGAATAAGAGGAAGAGAGAGTTTCTTTAACTTACTTCCCCTTTTCTTAAATCCATAGAATTTAAATGGATTTTAAAATTTTATTTCACTTTAAAAGATCAAAATGCCCTTTTACTTTATCAATTTATACACTTTAGTATAATCACTATTACAAATCATTCTCATCTTTTATTATTTACTCCAATACATCCTCATATTTTAAAATCATTTTAATAAAGTCCATAATTCAATATTTGGGGTATTATAGGAAGCCAATTTTTGGGACAAAAATTGATGGGGCAAGGAAATAACTTGTCTCAAGTCGAGGTTTACAAGAGTACACTCTGGTGGAAAATGAAGACTGTGCAACTATTGCATAGAAGGCGATCACACAAATCCCTTGATAAGACATCGCACAACCTGAATGAGAATATGAGAGGTGGGAGTCGGAGAACACTTCCAATAAATGAGTACAGAGGCTACTCCGATCAGCAAACAACAAATAAATGAGAATGCCATACCTTTGACAAAAAATAAAAACCTAAAACATTTTTATCCTTTCCTTACTTGACCATTTCTCTAAAATAGCATTGATATTGACACTTTTCAAATAACTATAATTTATTAAAGGATTAACAGCGTAATTAATTCTTTGATATCCAATGAACTCTTGTTTTATGAGTTATCAATTGTAAAACCTCTAAAGGGGCAATATTTAAAAACTTTTGATTAAACATTTTTCAAAACTCTTTTAATTGATATTTTCATACTTTTGAAAATACAAGAAGAAGAAAAACGTTTGCAAACAAGACAATCTCTCTGGAGTGGATCTTGGTAGTTGACATATGGCTCACAGACACAAAACTCATGCTTAGAATCAATGCTAAAGCACTCGACATCGAATATTGGGGCATCTTTGAAGCAATCAACATCGAATATTGGGGCATCTTTGAAGCAATCAACATTGAATGTTGGGGCATCTTTGGGGATTCAACATCCTGATGTGAACGATTAGATCTTATGAAGGCATTTCCTCCACCAGCATGAACAAGCCAATTATCAATATCCTTTGAATTGTTTCTTTGGAAACAAAGTTTTGTCTCTCTTGAGACAAGTTCCTTTGAGAAAAAAACCTTTGAGATCATTTCCATCGAAACAAATTTTTTCTCCTGAGACAGTTTCTTTTAAAGAAAGATATTTGAGTCTGTTTCTATGAAAATAAAGTTTTGTCTCTCTTGAGACAGTTTCTCTTAAAACCAACCTTTGAGATCGTTTCCATTGAAACAAATTTTGTCTCCCTTGAGGCAGTTTCTCTGGAAACACAAATCTTTGAGTTTGTTTCTCTTGAAACAAAACCATCTTTGAGTTATTTCCTTGAAATGGATTTTGTCTCTCTTGAGACAGCTTCTCTTCAAGCATCATCTTTGAGTCAGTTTCTCTTGAAACCAAAATCACTAAAGATAGCCTACCATCCTCATCGTGTAGGAACCGTGTCATCCCCCAACCAGACCTCCTCATCACGTAGGAGTCGTGTCACCCCTAGATAACCTGTCATCCTCATCACATAGGAACCGTGTTATCATTCCTAAAGATGGCTTGCCATCCTCATCACGTAGGAACCGTGTCATCCCCCGACCAGACCTCCTCATCACGTAGGAGTTGTGTCACCTCTGATAACCAACCGTCCTCATCACGTAGGAATCGTGTTATCATCCCTAAAGATGGCCAACTGTCCTCATTATGTAGGAACCGTGTTATCCCCCGACCATACCTCCTCATCACTTAGGAGCCATGTCACCCTTAGATAACCAGCCATCCTCATTGTGTAGGAATCGTGTTATCACCTTCCCTAAAGATGGCCAGAACTCTTCATCACGTATGAGCCGTGTCAACCTTAGATGACCAAACCTCTTCATCACGTATGAGCAGTGTCGTCCCTAAACCAAAAATATCAAATTTTCAAAACCAAAAACAGATAACATGACAAAAACTAGTTGTCTTTTTTGTCTTTTCCCTATTCTTGTTAACACAAGAATGTGCAAAGAGGGGTAGCTGTAGACACCCATTTTTGTCCGGGTCTACAAAAATATTATTAGTATATTATTATTATTATATTATTATTATATTATTATTATTATTATTTTGTTAACAACAAATACATTTTGTACAGGCCTCTGCGAAGCCCAATTACAAGACCTAGATTACAAGCTCAGCAGTACAAGGGACCCAGATTATAAGCCCAGCAGAACAAGGGACCCAACCCATCAGCCCAGAATACAAAGCAATTCGGTTCTAGAAAAAACCCAACACCAGGCCCTTACCTGGAGCCCAACTACAAATACAAGCCCAATTGAGACTAACCCAAGCTGCTGACCCAAACAGCTGGGATCCAACCCTAACCCAGCAGCCCACTCAACTACCCACCCGAACCGACCCAGCTAACCTAGAACACAGCTAGGTTTCTTCTTTTCAGCTGCCAACGCCTCGTCTCAGCCCTTAGACCTGGACCCATCCAACGGTCCAGATCATTAAGGGTTAGGGTTTTGAACCCTGAAATATCTTAAGTTGCCGCCAACTTCCTAGCCGTCGCTCAAGCCGAGTCTCATCTTCGCCGACAACCTCTGACGCTGGCCGCCTGCATTCACAGTGACCTAAGATTGCACCCATCAATCAATAGTGAAAAAAACAGAGAAAAAATAATTAAAAAGATCAACTAAGGACAAATAATATCCCAAGGCAATCTTATCTACTCTATCATCTCAAGTTAATCAACAACAAATCACAAGAAGAACATACAAACAGAGAAAGAAGGGATATAAAAAATCATTCGGGATCGGGGGAAAGAAAAAACAACGAGTTTCAAGGAAAAAAGAAAAAATGAGAGAGATAAAAAACAGAGAAAACTATTTCGAAAAAAGAAAAGAAATGAGGAAGAAAATAAAAAAGCTGAGAGTTACATAGCCAAAAGAAAGAAAAGAGAGATAAATAGGGTTCATACCTTGATTCGGGGTACAAAGAGAAGCTGTGAGGTCGTTGATTTCTGGAGCTTTCGAAAGGTAAACCTTCATATCTAAGGGGTTAGGGTCACTTTTAGGCAGAGATATCTAGGGATTTGGGTTGAGGAAGGCGAGAGGAAGCTTTTAGGGGTGTGTATCTTTCTCTGGCCGCCGTACGTCGCTATGGGCTCCGCCGCGAGCCGTCGTGGCTGACACTGGCATCAGCTGCCTTTCTCTCCCCGATGAGGGGAGTTGAAAGAGTTTTATAACTCTCTCACTCTTTGTTTTTTTGAGAAATGAGAGAAATGAAGGGTGTTGGGAAGGTTAAGCTCGGGTTTAGGCTTAAATACCCAAGGAGAGACGACGTCGTTTTGTCGTCCCCCATTTATGTGTTTTTGCTTTAGGGTATAATAGTTGTTTCGGTCCTTATGCCATTGTAATCTTATTTTTGAGCCATATAATGAAGTTCTGCTTTGTTTGATTTTGAGCACATATGTTTCATATTTTACGTTTTAGTCCTGTTATTGTATGTTACGTTATTTATGTTAATATTTGACTTTGGTCATAATGTTTATTATTTATTTCATTTTAGGCATTTATTTAGTGTGTTGTAGATTTTTGTGGATGATTGGAATTTAGTCACGAAATTTGTAAATATATCATTTTAGTACCTGATTTAATGTTTTGTATATTTTTCTTCAAATTCAAATTTGGATTTGATAATTGTAAATATTTTATTTTAGTCACTGCTTCTTATTTGGTTTAATTATTGTTTTGCCCCTTTATGTTTATGTTTATTTTATTTCAGTCCTATATATTATTTTTGGGTTATTTTCATTTCTAGTACCTGTATTGTTTAATATTTATGATTTTGGCTCTGGATTATTTGTAATTACTGTTCAGCCCTTCAAATTGTTGTTTTTTCTATTTTAGTCCTTTAAATTTCTGTTTATACTATTTTAGCCCTTTCAATTTTTGCCATTTTTGTCCTTAAGTTTTTTCTTTTTGGCTATTTTAGTCCTCTAAATGTTTGTATTTTCTATTTAGTCCCTTAACTTTTTATTTTTTCAATTTAGTCCTTTAAGTTTTTATTATTTTTATTTTGATCCCTTAAATTTTTGAATATGTTTATTTGGCTATTTACATTTTGACGTGTAAATTTTTATTGTTTTGTTTTAGTCCCTTTTGAATTTATACATTTAGCATATTATGTATTTATTTGTATAACATTAAACAAATGTAATTTTTTATTATTTGTTGTAATTATTTTATTTTTTTACATTTACGATTGTATTTATTCCCATATTATTTCTTTATTTATTGATACAATATTTGAGTAATTTCACGAACACGTATTTGTAGAACGGATGTGAAAAGTATCACTTGATCGAAGTGGTACAATCCGATACGACGTTCGAATGAATTGAGACTTGATATAAATCTATTTTATTTATTAATTAAATATTTTTATGTGAATGATTCAATGCGTTCTGATTAATTTATTTTATTTCATGCAAATGTCAATATTCATATTTATTTATTATTCGATTTGGGTTGTTATATTCGAAGATAGAATCTTTTTTTACGGATAAGAAGTAGTCGAAATAGCTTTCCCGACGGAGGATTGTGAATTTTGAGAGTTCTTATCCAGTCAAAGAATTTTCTTTAAGTTATTAATTCGAAGCAAATTAAATTAACTTTAATAAAGGGATCACACTTTAATTATCGATGCGAATTCAAAATTTTCACCATTTATGACGATGTGTAAGCGACACAATACCAATTTTGGGCGCTGTGGGGGTGCCAATCCTTCCCCACGCGTAACCGAATCCCGAACTCGTTTTAATCGAATCTTTGTAAACGCAAACCAGCTTTTTGTCTTAAAAACAATTTTTCTTAAATATTTTTAAAAAGACGTTTTAGGTATTTGACCTACCTAACCCAAAGGTCGATGGAGACTCTATCCAATCGATTCAAAACCGACCAATTTTCCAAATAAAAGTCATAATTGTTTTTAAAATAATATTTAATTGTTTTATATAGTACACTAAGATGTTATACAACTTTGAGTGTTTTGATTATCCAATTATAAAATATTTCAATTGGATTACTATTAAACATTAGTTTTTGCTTGTTTAAGTCACTAATCTGTTAATTCTTCAAATTGGTTTGTAGCATCAACAAAACATTGCATTTTTTTAATTTTTGTTTATAAAATTAACCTAATATTTTAGTCTTCTTTTACCCTTTGGTTGATATCCTTATGTATTATCGTTCGACCATCGTCGATTGTTAGTTAAGACGTATAAGATCTTAAAATATTCTCATCTCTCTTCTTTCTCCTTCTCAGTTTAATTTTCTCAAAATTGTTTTGAAATGGATAAAACTTAAATAAAAGATTCAACCTTATCTTGGTCCAATCTAAATTTTGCTTCGTTTGATAATTGTAGAATCGAGATGTATTATTTTTCTTCTCATTCTCGACCTTCTCATTATTTAATTGTTGAAGAAAATATCTTGACGTTGATGAATAAGAAAGAATGAACGATCAAATGATCTAAAAGAACAAAACTCAAAACATTACTGATCAAGTTCAAAATTTTTATCGTCAAGTGATCAAAATAGAAATACAGTAAAACGTAGATGACTAAATATGTAGTTAAACTTTGTTATGTTTCTTCTTATGCCTTTTAAAATATGGGAAATCACAAGTCAACCTCGTCTCATCATTTGGTCTTGGTAGTTCAAAGCACCACGTCATATCCCACTTTCTTTCTTTTATTTTTCTTAATTTAGTGTATTTAATTTAATCTTCTATATAATTCAGCATTTTCCATTATTCACTATCCTTCACTATGGGAAACAAGAAGGTGCATCAGTTGGCGCGTAGATTCTGGGAGCACGAACCATCCCTCTCCCTCTCCTCTTCCGACCTTAAGATCTTCATTAGACCCAAAACAAAGCTTCCCAGGCCAAATTCTCATCAGGTACACTACATTAATTACATATGCCCTTCACTCTTATTTCATGTGATTATAAGTTTAAGCTATGTTTGATCACTATTAATGATCCAAACTTAATGAAGCAAAGAATGTTACGTAGGTGGATATTCAAGGAGGAGGCACGAGATGGAATCCAACGCAAGAGCAGATTGAGATTCTGGAGATGATGTATAGAGGAGGGATACGAACTCCAAATGCACAACAGATAGAACAAATCACTGCGCAGCTAAGCATGTACGGAAAAATCCAAGGCAAGAACGTTTTCTACTGGTTCCAAAACCACAAAGCACGAGAAAGGAAAAAGCAGAAGCGCGACTTAGTTCCAATTACCACAATATCTCTGGAAAATATGGAAAGAGACGTGGATGGTCCATGTAAGAGAAAATGCAGGAGGTGGTGCATGGAAGAAGAAAGCAAAGAGAAGAAAACCACAACTCTAGAGCTGTTCCCATTGCACCCACAAGGCTTGATCGAGACTGCCAAGGGGGTTTGAAAAAATGGAAAAGTAAGAAAAAAAAAACTGTCGCAAATTTTTTGATCTGGCTTTGACAATGATGTGATATATACCAGGGTTTCAAAAATAGGTCCGCGACCGTGATTTCGGCCGTGATATAGCGGTTTTACCGTCGTTCGAGTTACCCGCGACGGCCGTAATAACGTCCGCGACGACCGTAATAGTGCCCGCGACGGTCGCAATCACGGTAAATTCGAAATAACCGAAAACGCGACCGCGACCGCGATTTGAAACCCTGATATATACTTTCTTTTGTTTCGTGGATAGAAGAAATATAAAGCAGCCTTCTTGTTCTCCAAAGATTCATTGGTGCTGCCGATTGTAGTCAGGACAGAGGTGCCTCCAATTATAACTTTGAACAAAATTGAAGGAAAAAACACAAATCTAGAACGAAACAAAAGTAGGTGGTTGTCGTGGGCGTTGTTGAAATATTGAAAAATGCATGATCCAAATTATATTACAATTCTGTTGATCGGAAGACTTTCATAAAGTTGTACCTGTCTACTTCCTTTCTAGTGGCGAGTTAATTCACGTTCATTTGGTCAGCATTTAAAAACCAAAGTTTGGTAGTTGTTTCGTGGACCAGATGTTGATATATACCCAGCCTAGGCTTGGGGATTGTGATGGAAAACATCATGACAATGTCCAGAGACAACAGTTTTAAATGGAAATAGAGGGTTTTCTCTCGGTAACCGAGAGTGAATGTCTTTTATTTTTTAATTATCTAAAACCGTGGGTGAATGTCACTCATCATTCACTTTGCTGCTGTAACAATGTAGGTTGCGAAAACAGTAAAATATAATATTATTCTTTTTAAAAATTTTGACTTCAAGTAATTATGATTATAGTATATGTGTAGTCAAATTATTTTATAATCATCCCATACTATTAAAAAGGGTAAACTACTTGAATGATCACTTAATTATGGTGTTAGTGTTAATATGATCACCATTTTCAAAATTTTATTAATAGGACAATTTATCTATTTAATTGATTTTAATATAGTCACTTGTTGTTAATATTTGACGAAAGTGTTGATGTGAATAAATTTGGTATAATTATATATTTAATCTCCAATACTTACATATTCTATTAATTTGATTCTAATTTTAATTTAATTTTAAAAAATAACATCCAATCAAGAAGTGTTACATATCAACCGATTATTGTTACACATTTTATAGTGACAAGTGTCACCACCGGTTTGAAGAGAAAATAAAAAAGACACGACATTATGCTATTTGGGGTATTAGAGTCAAGGATCTTAAATGTAGGAGTGGAGTGCATGCCTCTACTACTAGGCTAAACAAAACATTTTTTTCTATGTTTTTCAATATTTTATTTATCTATTTTATATTATGACATAAAAAGAAAATAATGAAAATTTAATAAATTAATTATATTTTATATATGTATATATTAAATTATAGTTAGTGTAAGGTTTAAAAATAAAAATGAATTTAATATTTTTTATAATTTTAAATTAAATTAATTTTTTATAATCATTTTCAAATGAATATAAATTTAAAATTATATTAAAAAATTAAGATAACAATTTAAGATTGAATTATAAATTTGTTTTATAATTTAATTTATTTTTATGACTTCGGATTCTCTAAATAATTTTTAATATAATTATATTTTAAATATAATTCATATGTAATCATTTAAAAATAATTGTGTAAAAAGGAAAAATTAATTTCCTTTAAGAGTATATATATATATATATTAAATACAATTTATTTCTATCATTTTAAATTATGACAGATAAATAAAATATTGAACAAAGTAAAAGCAAATATTGGGTTTAGCTTGGTGATAGCACTTGTACAATGGTGACACGTGTCAGCATTTGATTGTTAGAAAAAATAATTTAAAAAAGTAGTTAAATGTGTCATAATTATCGATTTACAAGTGATACTTCCTGTTTAGATGGTTAATTTTTAAAGTTAAATTACAACTACGATTAAATTAATAGAATATGTAAGTACGAGGACCAAATTTATAATTATATAAATTTTATGAACTTAATAAAATTTTGAAAATAGTGGTCATATTGACACCAACCCCATAGGTGGTCATTCAAGTAGTTTTTCCTAAAAAGGGTAAACTACATAAATAATCACTTTTATTTCGTTTTAGTTAAGATGTGATCACTGAAAGTTAATGAAACGATAAATATATAAAATTAAAATTACATCATTTCTATGTAGATAATAGGTGGATTAAGTTTTGGTCACTTTCCTTTCATATTTAGACACTTTTGCTCACTAAATTTAAAAAAATAAGTTTCAGTCACTTAATTTATCGTTTTATTAAGTTTTGATCACTTACATTATCGTTTTATTAAGATTCGGTCACTTGGATGTTAAATATCATTAGTATGATGACATGTCCGTTAGTAAAATGGTTTAATTTTATTTTAACCCCAACACTTTAGACAAAATACTGATTATGAGTCTTTTTGTAAATTCAAATTAGTTTACGGACAACATTTCAATTTATCCACTTTAATAAGTTTTCTTCCTAACCCCATTGTTGTTCATCTTCTTCGTGCTTCTTCTCCAAATATCTCTTCTCCATTGCTCCATTCCATTGCTCCATTTGTCTTCTTTCAAAGACTCATGCTACATTTCAAGAATAATGAAAGATTTTCAAATTTTGATAACAAATAATAACACCAAAAGTTTAGAGAAAAATAAGAGGATATGAATATAGAGATAAAATAAAGATGAGTAATCTCAATTATATAAACTAAAATTCAATTTCCAACGATTGAGAATACAAAATACCAATTCCAACAAGGATCAAGAAGAAAAATCAATGGATCCAAATAAACCGATAATAAGATATCACTCTTATTGGTGATTTTCCCTTGAGAAAGCGCCTCCGGTGAAACATAATTAATGGAACCAAGTAACCCGTAATTGGATCCATGAATTTATCCATTGAACTCAATCCAAAATCCATGATCTTCAATGTCAAATCTTTGTTTTTTCTCAAGAACAAACAATTTTTAATTCTAGATCCCTATAAATCACAATTAACCCATGTGGCCTGCGTGATATGATCTATCGTTGCCACTGCGTTGGCCTTCGAGTACCTCATTTTCGTGATGATCCGATCGAATAACTCACCATCGAAGCAGAGCTCCATTATTAAGTGAGCACCTATTTGATATTCGTAAACATCGTGGAGGTTGCTATGTTCAAATGTGATGAACGTTCTTGATAATCTTTCATATCATGAGGATTAAGTTAGTCGAAAACACGTCAGAGATAAAAACCTAGTACTATGTCGCCAATAACATCGCCATTGAAGAAGCTCTAGTTTTTTTGGCTCAAGCTGGTGGCATCGTCGTGGTGGTGAATCTTTTCATAGTTTTAATGGTGAATTCTCTTTATTTTTCATGATCTTCATTACTTTTTTATACCTTTTATTACATATGAGAACCTAGATAATTTGACTTCAAATAATTACAACTAATAATTAGAAACAAGAAGACTATTGTAATGTGTAATGCCACAAATCTAGGGTTAGTAGTTTCGAGTTAAACTGAGGGAGTTTATAATAACACATTAACTTTATAAGAAAACTTAACCCCAAGTGGTGTAAGTTTAGGCTTGGGTTGAGCCCAAATTGTCATAAAAAAGGGCATCTTTATTATGAGAATAAGACTTTAGCAACCAAGGCAACAATTTACCTATCAGTTTTTTCATAAGCTTAATTACGTTAATGATGGATGATGTCAACAGGGAAGAGCTTCATATATCTTTTTCTTCACCCTTGTCTTCTTCTCCCATTCAAATTCTCCATTTTCTTCTAGTGTATCTTAAGAAATGTAGCAACTTGGTGATCTAGCAAACATTGTATGAGATTCTAAAGGTAAGAATCATAACCTCCTCATCCCAAGCTTTCTTTAAAACCCTCAACATCAAGTTCTGGTTATAGTAACCATGAAAAAGGGATTTAGTGAGTGTTTAGAAAACTTTTGTGTTACAACTTGTTTTTTTGTAGATTTAAGCTTTAAGAAGTATTTCTATCTTCATTCTAAGTTCTAAAATGAGATAGTAACTCATTTTCCTCATCTTTGATTAGTTAAGCAGTTTAGAGAAAGCTCTAAGACCAAAGGCAAGGAAAAACTAGTTCTTGATTGAGCCTTGAGCATTTTTAGCAGCTTAGGATCAAGGTAACCTATTTTTAACTTGTCTATACCACTTGTAACTTATTAGGTGTGCATTATTGCTTGGTTGAGTTCACGAAGCATGTATGTGCATTTCATGATAAATCTCAGTTATGATGTTAATCAACATGAAAAAATGACTATTTGTGACCCTAATAACTCACATAAGACTTAAATAATGCTTAAGGGTCTTATAGGGGTAAATGATGAGTGTTGGGTAAAAGTTTTGTGCCCAACAAGGTATTTCTAGGTTTGAGTATCGGTACTGGATGAACTTTATCGATAATGTTCTTCTGGCAGCCTTAAACAATGGTTTTTTGTTGTTTTGAGTATTAGTACTCATTTTGAGAGTATCAATACCGTTATTTGAGTATTGATATTCAAGGGTGGATTATCGGTACTACCTTCAATGTCTAAATTCTAGTAACTAGTTTTGGTATCGATACTCATATGAGTATCGATACTCATGTGAGTATCAATACTATGTCAAGGGTATCGATACTCTAAGTAAGAGTCTCAATATTGGATTAATTTTTCCAAACATCAAACTTAAATTTGGTATCAATCCCAAGGACAATATCAATACCCTAGTATAGGAGTATCAATACTCGAAATGGGGTATCGATACTGGAAAGCTTTTTGCTTTCTAGTAGCTTGTTTTAGTACCGATACTACGGGTGAGTACCGATACCTAGTGGTTAATATTAATGTTGAACAATTCAATATCGGTACTAGCGAGTTGAATTGGGTAAGAAACCCAATGTGGTTAGGGAAGGGGAAAAATGGGTCAACAACACCAGTATACCTTCGAATAAAACTACATGTAAGAACAATAAATAAACGTAGACACATCTAGAAATGACACGTAATAAGATGACATTATACTGGCCATTGTGAGATACTTGGGAAATAACAAGGACACCAAAGTTACTTTGACATTATGACAATCGTATTTTATGATAGCATATCTTGATATAGTTCAACTGGTGCGCTAGGAACTTAAGTTGCCAACTGAGCGCAGATGCCCCAATACTCGAAGTAGTAAGTTGCTCGGGGTATGTTTTTGATGCAACAAATTTTGGATCTCACCCAGATACTCGAGAGTATCCTGGGTAGGCTAGGGTTGTTGTATTAAAATGAAAAAATTCCTCCAATCACACCACTAGATTTACCTCAGCATATCATTGAGTGCAATGTATGCCCATGTCTTAACTTGATAGCATATTTATTTAATGAATGCATGTGGTGTAGCATAGTTATTAGTATGGCACTAAGCTTGTGAGCTTAACATTCAAAATTTATTTTCGTGCGCAAGTTAGTATAAAGATCGCCAAGGAGCCTATCGTACATTCACATTCCAAATCATAAGTAGTTCCGAGTACGTCTTGAGTCGTTTAGAGGGCATGTACTATCATAGACCCCTTGTATATTTTTAAGTCATAAATTTTATTCAAAACTTATGTATTTTAGAGACTTACTATTAAGAACTCTCTACATTTTGCAAACTTAAATGCTATGTTTTTTATTTTATAACTTTGATGGGTGGTTTTCATATGATGTTTTACAAATGTTTTAAAAGAAATTTTTTTGTTAGCCATTTCAGTGGTCCCATTTAATGCTTTAGTCCTTCGATCTTGGGGTCAGATTGAATTAGTGCAATACATTTAGTGGTATCAAAGAATCAATTTTAGTTGTTCCTAGGGCCTACGAGTCAGATTCAATAAATGTATACGTGAGTATATGCTTCTAGAGTATTAAGAGTACTTAAGTCTCTAGAATGACAATAATAACATATCTTTCCTTTTTAAACGTAGTTTAGACGATGCCCAATAATACTGATATGAGTTGTGAGAGTAGAAACAAGATTCGTGCCTCCTTAGTGGGTGATATTGGAATGAGTTCATGCCAAATTCGGAGGATTATAAGATCCCGGGAGATGCAAGGTTCGATGAGGCGACCTTCTTTAGGGAGCTCACATCCACGTTAGGTAGATAACCTTATTATTCCTAGGATGCCAACTATACCCTTACTCCCTCATTACCACTAACCCCACCAATAGCAGCCTACTAGTAGTGCTCAGTTGAAAGGTTTTGTAGATACAAGACCACTAATTTCTTTGGATCCAAGGATGATGATCCCATATTAGCAGAAAAGTGGCTTAGGGAGACCCTCAGTATGATGCATCAGTTACACCTCATCCCTGAGGCAAGCTAGAGTGTGTTGCCACTCTTTTCAAGTATGATGTGATTGATTGGTGGGAGATGGTTGAGATTGCGGTGGAACTAGAGAGTCCTACGTGGGAGTACTTTATGTCGAAGTTTTGACATGAGCAAATTTGAGAGACTTCCATGGATGATTTAAGGGATAAATTTTTGTATCTGCTGTAGGGCGATCAAATCATGTTTGAGTATGAGTGAGAGTTTCTTAGATTGAGTTGGTATACATCAGAGCTAATGGTGACAGAGGTCCATCGATGTAAGAGGTTTAGGGAGGGTCATCACATTGATATCCTCATCCACTTATTAGCTGACCCTCCTCGTATCTTTGTAGAGTTGATACAACATGCAAAATTAGTTAAGAGGGTTTTGAGTATAAGAGCTCGGACGTTGAGTGAATTAGTGGGATACAACTAAAGAGCCCTAGAGTCAGCCATACCATCCCAAATGTTGACCAAGAGAGCCAGGTGTTCACAGGGCTCATGGAGGTCACTGTTGGTCTCATCTAGTGGACCAGCGCAGAACTCAAAGTGTAGGGGTAGATCCGAACCTCACAAGGGGCCTTTAATGCCAGTTTTTAAAGCAGATGCTAGTAGGTCAGAGTGAACTCCATCTCACCAGTGTGCCCAACATGTGGAAAGAGACACCTTAGAGAGTGTCATTGATGATCTGGAGGTTACCTTAAAAGTGGTTCACTAAATTATTTTGTTAGATATTGCTATAGGGCTCAGAGCACATGTTTTGCATTAAAACATATATCAACCCCATATGTTTAATGAGGTTAAGGGTTCTTGAAAGGTGGTGACACTATTTTTAGACAGTTTAATAGAAGGACAACTAGATCGATGACAGAGTCAGAGCCAAATATAGCCTCAAGATAGTATATGATGAGAGCTTAGGAGGAGTGTTACACTACAGATTTGATCTCAGGTACATCTACATTGTTTTCTATTCCAGTTACTGTATTAATGGATTTGGGTTCCACCTATTCCTATATCTGTTACGACTTAATCTGAGAAAGAAATATTCTTGTTGAGGACTTAAAGATAATAGTCTAAGTATCCAGTCCCTTAAGTTTAGACGTCATCATGGACAAGGTCCACCGACATTGTCTAGTACAGGTTCAGGATCAAGCATTTTTAACAGATTTGATGGAGTTGTCATTTCTAGAAGTTGACATGATTCTGGGGATGGATTGGTGTTCATCACCCGTTTTATCCGAGTGGTGACACATTTCATATTATAATATAGTGTTTATATAGCATATAGTATGCATATTAGATAATAACATATCATATGTCATATAGTATACAATTTTAGTTAGTACCTATGAAATATAATTGCATCTGCATTTCATATAGTATTAAATAATAATTGCATATTTAAAATAGTATGTCATATTATATTAGATAATAAATAATTAGTATACTATATAGTTTATGTTACATAGTAGCATATTATATAGTTTCATGTTAGGTGAGTCTATATTAATAGCCCATTTGTTTTCTTTCTAAATAAATAAAAACCCAAAAAAAGAGTCCATTTGCATTAATAAGTAGCCCATTACATAGTTTTTACATAGGCCCAAGTTAGCCCATATTTTTTTACAACATATGCATTAAATAAATAAAAATAAAAAAGCAAAAAAGCGTAAATACTACACACTAACCGTCGATTTTGGTGTAGTTTTGGGGGAAATTGGCTTTGAAAGTTGAAAAGTCAAAGCATTAAATGTTGGTGTGGTTTTTTAGGGGATGATGTCACCTATCCAAGTGAGAAAACATAAACTCATCTCTATCATTGATTAGCCTTCATCCAATGGCTATAGATGATTGAATCCAAGTGAAGCAAACACAATGTGATAGGAGCAATTGATGAGGAGAATGATCCAAGGGCTACCATAATGACATGCCACCTATCCTTGTGAAAGAAACACAAATCAATCAAATCCATTGGATCAAAGATGGATCCAATGGCCAATCTTCATCTTCTCCAAAGCATCATCGGTGTCACAATCGGCCGGGGAGTTTGTCGGTGCGTGTGAATCACGTGCCGGTCTGATCATCTCCTTTGTCAAGCCCCTGCAGAGTTGGTGACGTTTCGCCGTCACCGCTGATTGATTCGAAGCTTGCAAAAATCAAGAAAAAAATTAGGAAAAAATAGAGTTTAAAGATCCAACCGTTTTTGAGCGGCAACAATTGGATTAAAGGCCGAATATCATCAATATAAAAGAAGTTTCAATCATTAGCATTAATCATGGAGGAATTAGCCAAGACAAGTAATCATCTCGACGAAGCATTATCAACCAATAATCGCATATAGATTATAGCATTTCTAGTAGAGAAAGAAGAGGAGAAAACATTTACCTTTAGTTTTTAAAGTTTAGGGTTTAGGGTTTAAGGTTTGTACTTGAAGGTGAGATCTCTTCATTCCTTTAGTTTTTTATGATTTTTTGGGTTTGATTTAGTGGTGCCCGGAGCTCGACCGACGTCAGGTTCAGTGGAGGAGTAACGTAGCCGACGAGTTTTGGTTTTGGGTTAGTGGTTTAGGTTGGGTGAAGTTTGGGAAAATCCTAATGGATTAGGGATTTAGATTTAGGTTTAGGTAAATGCTTGGGTGTTTGGATGGTGGTTGGGTTGGAGATCATTTGGGTAACTTTTGGAAATGTTCTTAGTGTTCTTGGTTTTTGGAAGAGAAAAGGTTGGTTTGATCCAAAAGAAACTAGTTTTGGGTTGTTTTTGGTGTTAACGAAGAATCAAACTTGGTTTTGGAATATGAACATTTGATATTTCTCAAGAAATATAGGTGTTTGATCTTTTAAAAACCAATTTTGGGTTAGTTTTGGTGTTTGTATAGGATCTAGGATGTGTTTTTTTTATTATGAACTATGGATGAACATGAAGAACAAAGGAAAAACTTGTTGGTGTTGGGAGATTTTCGGTTGAGAGGATTTAGGATAGAGGAGAAATTTTGAAGAGTGTAAAATGAGGTTTCTTCAAAAAATTTTGGATCTTATAGTGTACATTTTTGGCTATTTGTTTCATTAAAACACTATAGAGTTAGTGTGTTTTCGTTTTTGCCTCTTGCTTTCCATTTATTCTATTTTAGTCACTAATTATTTTTTGTACTCCGAATTTTAATCGAGTTCGGTTTAGTTATTAGTTTCTTTCCAATTGTTTTAATTCCTTTATTGAATATGTCTAATTCTTAATATCAATTTTCAATTTGTGAATCTTTTAAAATAGTCACTTGTTTAATTATTAAATAAAACTTGTAGTTTTTTCAATGTTTTAATTTCATCACTAATATTAGTTGTCCTTAATTCTTTTAATTAAGCCTTAGATTTTAAGTGCTTTAGTTATTTAACATCCCATTGAAAAAATATTAATAGCCTTAGATTTTCGGTTGAGAGGATTTAGGAGTACTTTATTTGAAAACAATATTGAACATGAATGTCTAGTTACTTTAAGGCCACCCCTTTCAATATTTAGGAATAAAAGAATATTCCTTTTATTAATTATGAATTTATATTTATGTGTTCCTAATTAATATTATTAAGGAAATAATCCTAAAAGGAAATTACTAAACTTATTGATTTCTAATTAAGGAACCTAAAATAAAGTTTTAATTAATAACTAAAGCACTTAAAATCTAAGGCTTAATTAAAAGAACTAAGGCCAATTAATATTAGTGATCAAATTAAAACATTGAAAAAACTAAAGGTTTTATTTAATAATTAAACAAGTGACCATTTTAAAAGATTCACAAATTGAAAATTGATAATAAGAATTAAACACATTCAATAAAGGAATTAAAACAATTGGAAAGAAGCTAATGACTAAATTGAACTCAATTAAAATTTGGAGTACAAATCGCAAACAATTAGTGACTAAAATAAAATAAATGGAAAGCCAGAGGAAAAACCAAAAACACGCTAACTCTATAGTGTTTTAATGCAACAAATAACCTAAAAAAATTGTACACTGTATGATCCAAAAAATTAGAAGAAGCCTCATTTTACACTTAAAAAAATGTTCATCTCCCCTAAATCATCTCAACCGAAAATCTCCCAACACCAACAAGTTCTTTATTTGTTCTTCATGTTCATCCATAGTTCATAAAAAAAACCCATGTTAGATCCTATACAAACACCAAGACTCACCCAAAATTGGTTTTTAAAATATCAAACACCCATATTTCTTGAGAAATATCAAATGTTCATCTTCCAAAACCAAGTTTGATTCTTCATTAACAACAAAACCCGAAACTAGTTTCTTTTGGATCAAACCAACATTTTCCCTTCCCAAAACCAAGAACACCAAGAACATTTCCAAAAGCTACCCAAATGTTCTTCAACCCCAAACCTAAAACTACCATCCAAACACCCAAGTATCTACCCAAACCTAAATCTAGATCCCAAATCCATTACAAATTTTCCCAAACTTCACCCAACCTAAACCACTAACCCGAAACCAAAACTCGTCGGTCACGTTACTCCTCCACCGAACTTGACACCGATCGAGCTCTAAACATTGAACCTGACGTTGGCCAAACTCCGCCCACCACTAAATTGGACCAAAAAATTCACAAAAAATAAAGAAATGAAGGGATCTCACCTTCAAACACAAAATCGAACTCCCAAAGTAGCAATGAACTCCCCGTCGAAGGTAAATGCTTTCTCCTCTTCTTTCTCTACTTGAAATGCTTAGAATCTTGACGTGATTATTGCTTGATAATGCTTCATCGAGATTATTACTTTTCCTTGGATAAATCCTCTGTGATTAATTCTAATGATTGAATCTCCTTTTATATTGATGATATTCGACCTCTAATCCAACCGTTCTTACTCAAAAATGGTTGGAATGAGCTCGGATTCATGAAGGTTCTTTGAACTCTAATTTTTCCTAATTTTTTTCTTGAGTTTTGCATGCTTCGAATCAACCAACAATGGCAGCGGCACAATGGCAAAGCAACGACAGCTTGACAAAGGAGATGACCGAACCGACGCTTGAGTTACACGCATCGATGAACTCCCCGATCGGTGGTGACATCAGTGATGCTTTGGAAAGATGAAGCTTGGCCATTGGATCCATCTTTGATCCAATGGCTTAGATTGCTTTGTGTTTCTTTCACAAGGATAGGTGACATGGCATCATGGTAGCCCTTGGATCCTTCTCCTCATCAATGGCTCCTATCACTTTGTGTTTGTTTCACTTGGATTCAATCATCCATAGCCGTTGGATGAAGGCTAATCAAGGGTAGAGATGAGTTTGTTTTTCTCACTTGGATAGGTGACATCATCCCCTAAAAAGCCACACCAACATTTAATGCTTTGACTTTAAAACTTTCAAAGCCAATTTCCCCCAAAAACTACACCAAAATCGGTGGCTAGTGTGTAGTATTTAGGTTTTTTTGTGTTTTATTTTTGTTTATTTAATGCATATGTTGTAAACAAATGTGGGCTAACTTGGGCCTATGTAAAAACTATGTAATGGACTATTTGTTAATGCAAATGGACTCTTTTTTTTATTTGTTTGGGGTTTTTATTTATATAGAAAGAAAACAAATGGGCTATTAATATGGAATCACCTAACATACATCTATATAATATGCTACTATGTAACATAAACTATATAGTTTACTAATTATTTATTATCTAATATAATATGCCATACTATTTAAAATATGCAATTATTATTTAATACTATATGACATCCAAATGTAGTTATATTTAATATGTACTATCACATGCAGTTATTATTTAATATGCAACCACCTAACTAAAATTATATAATATATATGACATATGATATGTGATTATCTAATATGCATACTATACTCTATATACACACTATATTATAATATGAAATTTGTAACCACCCAGATAAAATGGGTGATGACAATTGCCCCTCTTTGCTCATTGACGTGGAACAAGAATAAAGAAAAGACAAGAAACACCAATTTTATCCGGCTAAATGCCAACCATGAGCTCCAGATCCTTCTGACATGAACCATTCCCCTCTGATAAAAGTCAACTCAAGAATCTAAGCAAGTTATGCTATATGAACTCCTCATTTTCATAACGCCTTGGACATAACATATGAGATATCCTATATAAACCGTCCATTATACCACAACGACTCAATCTAGGTCGAATGAGCTCTCCTATATAAACTCATTCTTCATACAGAAATGCTGATTCACCTCATTCTATGATGAAATAGAGCAAAACACAATGTCGATCCAACTCTTTTTGTGAAGAGTCAAGCAAAGTGATGAAGCTGGCCCACCTCTTTCTGTGATGGTACCGACCAAAAAATGGTGACGTTGTTTCAACTCATTTTGTGAAGAAACGAGCAACAAATTTGTTGATTCAACTCTTTCTATGAAGAACTGAGCGTAAGATTTTCACTGATCCAACTCCTTCTATGAAGGATCAAGTGAAAGGTTTGTCACTGATCCAACTCCTTCTATGAAGGATCGAGTAACACAACAAATGTTGATCCAACACCTTATATGAAGAATCAAAACAATTTCCAATGTCGATATACCTCATTCATTGATAGAATCAAACAAAAAAGGATTATGCTGATTCAACTCCTTCTGTGAAGAATCGAGTGAAATGATTGATCCAACTCCTTCTGTGAAGGATCAAATAAAATACCGATGATGATCTACCTTCTTTTGTGATAGAATCAAGTAAAATAAGGTTACGCTGATTCAACTCCTTTTGTAAAGAATCAAAAAAAGATTGATACTGATCTATCTTCTTCTGTGATGAAATCAAGCACCAAAATGGGCGTCAGAATCAAACAAATTCTCCTATATGAACATTTTCAACTTCCAAAAAATTTATGTAAACTGTAATGATGCACATGTGTTGAGTTATTCATCGAACTCCAGTTCCTGCTAGGGAATATCTTCTTTGAAAATCTCCATCCCTCTCAAAATGTTAGAATATTTGGAATGAATGAATAAACATGCATGCTTCTACTTATATGTCTAAGCATGAATGCATGATGTCAATTATATTAGGACCATAATTTCCACTGTCTCGTGGGCCTTTTCTCTTCTTCTTTGCCCAGTCTTCATTTTTATGATCCTTGCAAAATTCCAACTCGCGGTTTTATCTCATGATCTCATGGTTTCATCTCATGTTCGGAATCAAACCCTTCTATCTCATTCTTCACTTTAGATTCACTCTTTTCAAAGTACCCTTTCGGGTTTTCACTTTGGATTCACTCTTCTCAAAGTGCCCTTTCGGGTTTTCACTTTGTTTTTTGCTTCTATTTCTCGTTTTCTTTTTATTTTTCTTTTCTCTTTTTTCTTTTCTACATTTCTTTTATTTTTCTTCTTCTAAATTATGATCTTTCTTATATGCCCCAGATAGCATCAACTTGATGAGAATATACTCCAACGAGAACTGAAATGTCAAACTTGATTTCTTCATTCTAAATTTTGGGCTCACAAAGCTCCTCATTTAATAGGCTCAACGTACACTCTTCATCACTAAACACAAGTGTTGAGATCTTGAACTACTTTGGATTCCATGCGCTCCAAAGATTAGCTCAAATTAATACCAAGAAATCTTATGTTTTTATATATTCACCATATTGACTCACTCGAAAGATGCTTAAAAATGAAAGAAAAACTAGAAACAAAAGCTTGGATTTGAAGAAATACAGTTCATTGATGAAAATTCAGAATTTTTACAAAGTCATGGCAATCTTAGAAATGAAATAAAATCAAGAAAAAAAGTACAAATGCTTCTAACCACTATTAGCAAGAAGGTTTCTATATTGATCAACTCTGGAGCACTGATGTAAGCATGTGTTTAGAAGATTTCAAACGTTGTCAAAATGCTTGTAGGCGTGAAGCTTCTCCCAAAATATAAGACTCTTGAGAGGGTATAAATTACCAGATGCCTAATATTAACTTGCATTTCATCCGCCCTTTCGGGTTTTCAACTCAAATCCTTCATTTGATTTCAAGACGCCCTTTTGTGGATTTTCATCTTGATCCCCCTTTTTATTTGCTTTCTTTTTTCTTTTCTTTTATTTTATTTTCTTTTATTTTATTTTTCTTTTTTTCTTCTTCAAGCATAGTATTTCTTGACAAATATGAGTTTATCGGATTTCTCAGCATTTCTTCATCCATTTGTTTCCAAAATCAATGCTCCTTCAGAGAAGGCCTTCTTGACTACATATGGACCTTCCCAACTAGGTATCCACTTCCCACAGAAGTCTCTATGAATTGACAAGATTATTTTAAGCACTAGATCACCCTCTCAGAATTCCCTTGGATGAACTTTCTTGTTATGAGCTTGCATCATACGCTTCTGGTACATCTGACCATGACAGATAACTTTCAATATCTTCTCCTCAATATGGTTCAACTGATCATATCGAGCTTGAGCCCACTCAGCTTCATCTAACTCCATTTCTTTCAAGATCTGAAGCGATGAAATCTCAACTTCAATAGACAATATTGCATACATTCCATAAAACAAAGAAAATGGCGTTACCTTGGTTGAAGTTTGCACTGTAGTACGATATGCGAACAAAGCAAATGGTAATTTCTCATGCCAATCTTTATAAGTATTAGTAGTTTTTGAGATGATATTCTTTATATTCTTATTTGTTGCCTTTATTGCCCCATTCATCATCAGACGGTAGGTAACTGAATTATGGTTCTTTATTTTGAACTGTGCACACAACTCTGACATCATCTCATTATTCAGATTAATGGCATTGTTTATAATAATTCTCTCTGGAAACCCATATATGCAAATTATATCTTTCTTGATAAACTGGAAAATTGTTGATCTCGTGATGCTGGTGTAGGAAGTAACCTCTACCACTTAGTGAAATAATCGATAGCCACCAGAATAAAGCGATGACATTCGAAGCCTTTAGAGAAATTTCCCCAATGGCATCCATGCCCCACATCGAGAACGACCATGGTGCAGTCATTACATTCAATGGAAAAGAAGGTGCATGAATCTTATCAGCATAGATATGAAACTTATGACATCTTCTGACATATTCTACTCAATCTATCTCAATAGTGGACCAATAATATCCTTATCTCATAATATTTCGGGCCATAGAAAGACCATTTGCATGTGTTCCACTTATTCCACTATGCACTTCTTAAAAGATAATCTTTACCTCTGTAGCATCAACACATCTTAGCAAAACTTAGTCTCTACCTGTTCTATAGAGAATTTCCCCATCAAGAATATATCTGGCAGTCATCCTTCTGATCGTTATTTTTTCTATCTCAGATGCTCATTGCGGGTATGCCTGATACCTGATGTATTGCAAAATATAATGGTACCATGGGAGACTATCTGCCTCCTCTTCTAGATTGTAACAATGCGTTGGGATTCAATACACTTGCTTCAAGATTGGCATCATATCCGTTCTTTACTTGCCTAAAACATCGTAGCCAAAGTGGCTAAAGCATATGCCATTTGATTTTATTCTCTAGGGAGGTAAGTGAATGCGACTTATTTAAATTCTTTGATCAGTTCAAGCATCAAGTTTCGATATTAAACTGATTTTCAATCCTTTGTCTCCCATTCACCTTGCAGTTAATAAACCACTGCACGGAATCCCCATATACTTTGAGCATTTTTATTCCATTCCCAATGATACTCTCAAACCCATGATACAAGCTTCATATTTTGCCATATTGTTCATGCAAAAGAATTCCAATCTACTCGTGAATGGATAATAAACATTCTCTGGAGAAATTAGCATTGCCCCAATTCCTCGTCCTAGGGCATTAGACGCTCCGTCAAAATAGAGCTTCCAGGATTCATCCTGTTAATTGTCTTCTTCAACTGTGATGCACATGAGATCCTCATCTAGAAAATTAAAGTTTAGGGGCTCATAATCATCTGAGGCATGACTTACCAGGAAGTTTTCTATGGCACTTCCTTTTATCGCTTTCTAGCTCAAATACACAATGTCAAACTATAACAATAACATTTTCCACCAAGCCATCCTCCCAGTTAAGGATAGAGATTCCATCACGAACTTTAAGGGATCAAATTTGGAAATCAACGATGTAGTATCATACAACACATACTATCAAAGTCTTCGAGTTGCCAAAACCAAAACACAACATAACTTCTGAATTGACGAATATCATGACTCACAATCAGTGAATTTTTTTCTCAAGTAGTAGATCACTCTTTCTTTCTTTCTAGAATCATCATGTTGCCCTAGTACACAACATAGAGAATTAATGGTTTGCCAAGAATTGGTGCTACCAAGATAGGAGCGTTCGACAGATACTTCTTGACTAGCTCCAGAGCCTCTTGACATTTATCATTCCAACATTTAGGATTATTCTTCCGGAGCAGTTTAAACATTGGGTGACACTTATCAGTTAACCGAGAGATGACTTTAGAAATGTAATTCAACCTTCCCAAGAACCCTCAAATTTTCTTTTGCGCACGAGGAGGTGAAAGCTTGCTTTATTCAGGTCTCTATAGTCCACACACATGCTCCCTTTTCATCTTTCTTCGGTACATGGACTATATTAGCTACCAATTCAGGATATTTGGCCACTTGAAGAAAACTGCATCGATTTGTTTTCTCACTTCCCCCTTAATTTTCAATAGCATTTGTGGCCTCATTATCCTAAGATTTTGTTGCACTAGCTTGCACTGGTGCCTTATTGGGTGCTTGTGCACCACTATATTTGTATTTAGTCCTGTCATATCTTGACAGGACCAAGCAAAGATATCCCTAAATTCATGCAACAAATTTATCAAACTCTATCTTACCTTGAGCGATAAGGATGTGCCAATCTTCACTTCTCTTTTCTCTACATCTGATCCCATATTCATAATCTCGACTTATTTATTTATAAGACAAAATTTTCTTATCTTCTTTTTCTACCAGTCTCAATAATTCGTTAGGAACTTCACATTCCACCTCATTTTGACACTCATTAATGTCTTCCAAACACAAAAGTCACACAAGATAAATCTCATAATTAGTAAAAGAAGCGTTCATGCTATTAATATTGGGACACATGCGAAGAAATTATGACACAAATATATACTTTGGAGATAGGAAATGAAATAAATAAATGAAATGCGAAAAATGAAAAAAATGTAAAATGCAAGAAAAATGATTTCTACTTGAGAAATGAATGAAAGCATCTTTTTATTAGAAAAAATGAGTAATATCAACATGACTGCCCATTACAAAAGATCCTTTGATACTTTAGGGAACAAACACAAGGGTTAGTTTCTAGTATTACTCTGGGTTAAACCGAGAAACTACAGGAAGATCCTCTGTAATCCAGTTACTGAGCTTTTATCCTGGAAAACATGGGTGAATACCAGCTAAATATTTTCCTGGCTTGCTACATTATCCAACCATGTTGATGCTTAAAACCTCCATGGCAAAGCATTGTTTCATCTTACATCAACTATGCATCTCTAATCAAACTAACTATTAATTAGTGTCATACATTTATTTAGATCTAAACATACACTTCATATTTGGGATAGATATATGCTCCCAAGGAATATGTTTACCTTTTAACCGAGCCTTTCTCGTTGTCATTCTTCTTTTCATTTCCTTTTGGTACTGCTAATTATTGGGCTTGAAGTTTATCCTGAAGCAATCTCTCTTCATAACAATAGGTTTTGGACGTAGAATTCCCAATAGATGTTTTCCAAAACCCTTCCCAATCTTTGCTTCCCTTCCCAAGGTTTCACGCTTAGTCATCTTCGTACAATTAGACAACCAATGACGAGGAATTTTGCTCCATTAAACAATGAAAGTGACATTTACAAACTCCAAAGCACGAAAAGAACACTCCAAAATATCTTCATCTTGATCAATGTAAGGAACATCGGTCGTTACAGAGTTAATAATCTCCTGCTCAGCTCCAAGACTGATTAGTATCCCATCAATAACAAACTCTAATTTTTAGTGTAGAGATGAAGGCACCGCTCTTATGGAATAAATCCACGATCTCCCCATCAAACAACTATAAGTCAGATTGATGTCCATCACCACAAAATCAATATTGTAGACAACTGGGCCTATCAATAACGGAGCATCAATCTTCAATGTGACATTTCTCTGAGTACTATTAAAAGTTATGATGATATTTTGATATGCCTTCATATGGGATCCATCTACTAGCAATCTCTGAAGAGTGACCATTGGCATTACATTAAGTGTAGACTCATTGTCAATCAAGACTCACGACAACACATGACCATTACAATAGGTAGTGATATTTAAGGCCTTTATAGACCCCCGACCTCCATTTGGCATCTCTTCGTCGATGAAGGAAATATAATTGTCTGCAATACTATGCCCCACAGTTCAATCTAGCTTATTGACATATATGTCTTCTGGCACAAAAGTTTGATTCAACACCTTTAACAGAGCATTTCGGTGCACCATAGAGTTCATCAACAAATCTAACACCTAGATTTGTGCTTGTTGCTTGTGTAGCTTCTCCACCACGCTATATTCATTGTGTTTCAGAAATTTCAAGAACTCATGGGCCTGATCTTCAGTAACTGGCTCATTATTTCTTAGCTGAGGTTCATCCTCAAATATCCTTTGAGGTGGCGATGATTTTGCCTTGTCTTTCCTCTTCTCAGCTTCCTCTGAAGTTTCGAGAGGAGAATAACATCTACCACTCCTTGTAAAGTGGCCAAGTTCACTTATTACCTCGACGGGTGCCTTCACTTTTACCTCTTTAACATCCATTTTTACCTCTTGTAGTACTTTTGGCCCTTCTACAGTCTTTACCTCCCTTGATATTGAGATATTAGTGGCATGGCTCAATGGAACTTTGTGTGTGTCTTTGAATAGGAATAGAGATGGAGCAGAAATCACTATTTTTGGAGTAACAGGTGTTGGATTCATCACCTTAGGTTTCACAGTTATAACAATTGGTTTCCCAACTTCATATGTGGGTGTAGTATACTCTGACGTACACACGTCAACTTCTCTTCTTTCATCAACATTCTAAAAGAATTCAATCTCTTTATTTTCCATCATCGATTGAATAAAAACCCTAAACTCACAAAAATATTAAATCACATGTACTCTTTCCTCCTGATGGAACTTGCAAAATAACCCAATTTCAGCCTGACGGGAAAACAAACTTTGCTCAAACAAACCAACACCTACTAGCTGCTCAAACACCCAGTCAAGCGGTGACTTGATCTCAGACACATATTTCTTCCTCATTTTCTTGCACTCTTCTTGTATGCATTCACCCCTCGCTCACCATGATTTGGAAATGGATTCTTTGCAATGTCAAGAGAATTAAATTTTATCATCCTTGTATCTATTAGATTCTGTACCATCTTTTTGAAAGCCACACAATTTTCAATTGAATGGCCCATAATATCACCGTGATACTCATACTTTGCGTTTGCATCATACCATCTTGGATAAGGTGGTTGGAGCGGCTTGAGGTGGTATAGACGAACCACATTTGTCTTAAACAATGATTCATACAATTCATCGTAAGAGAACAAAATTGGTGTAAATTTCAATTTTTCGGCCTCCCTTCTCTGCCCATGATACTCACCCTTACTGGTATTGGACTCTGTTCCCATGATCGTTGGTTGAGTAATCGTTACATTCTTCGAATAGTCTTTGTTGTAAGAGGTTGTGGTATTTTTTCCAATTGTTTTAATTCCTTTATTGAATGTGTTTAATTCTTAATATCAATTGTCAATTTGGGAATCTTTTAAAATGGTCACTTGTTTAATTATTAAATAAAACCTTTAGTTTTTTCAATATTTTAATTTGATCAATAATATTAATTGGCCTTAGTTCTTTTAATTAATCCTTAGATTTTAAGTGCTTTAGTTATTAATTAAAACCTTAGTTTAGGTTCCCTAATTAGAAATTAATAAGTTTAGTAATTTCCTTTTAGGATTATTTCCTTAATAATATTAATTAGAAACACATACATATAAATTCATAATTAATTAAAATGGATATTCTTTTATTCATAAATATTGAAAGGGGTGGTCTTAAAATAACTAGACATTCATGTTCAATATTTTTTCGAATAAATGAATATTCTATCTAGTGATCACCCCAAAAATCGAATATGTTCACTAATTTTAAATAAAAGGGTAGAGGTTTGTTCCTATGTTTAAATTGCTAAGGACGAGTTGTTTGATTAACGTCAAAGGCTTGGTCTTTGTTCTTAAAATCAAGGAACATCCTTATTCTTTTAAATAATAATTTGACTAATTTGTCACCTTAAACTTTTTAGGGTTTAACAATTGAATAATTTTTTAATTTTTAAGGATGACAATATTTCATTATTTCAATTAAAATATAAGAAATAACCGCCTTAATTTTGATTGTGGTTTAGTTTCTTCTTTAATTGGAAATAACAAATATTATGTGTCTCTCTAAAATTTTAATTTTGATTTTTAATTTTCAAATTTATTCCGAATACGATTCGAGAAAAAAGTTATCGCGACACCTTGGCGACTCCATTGGGGAACTCGAACCAAAACCCTTGGTTTTCTCAAAGAGTCAGACCTTAAAACAATTAAAGGCTTATTCTAATTTTTTGGATCTTATAGTGTACGATTTTTTGGGCTATTTGTTTCATTAAAACACTATAGAGTTAGCATGTTTTTGTTTTTGCCTTTGTCTTTCAATTTATTTTATTTTAGTCACTAATTATTTGTGATTTGTACTTCAAATTTTAATTGAGTTCAATTTAGTCATTTGTTTCTTTCCAATTGCTTTATCTCCTTTATTGAATGTGTTTAATTCTTAATATCAATTGTCAATTTGTGAATCTTTTAAAATGGTCACTTGTTTAATTATTAAAAATAACCTTTAGTTTTTCAATGTTTTAATTTGATCACTAATATTAATTGGCCTTTAATTAAGCCTTATACTTTAAGTTCTTTAGTTATTAATTAAAACCTTAGTTTAGGTTCCTTAATTAGAAATCAATAAGTTTAGTAATATCCTTTTAGGATTATTTCCTTAATAATATTAATTAGAAACACATACATATAAATTCATAATTAATTAAAATGAATATTCTTTTATTCCTAAATATTTAAAGGGGTGGTCTTAAAATACCTAGACATTCATGTTCAATATTTTTTTTTCGAATAAATTAATATTCTATCCAGTGATCACCCAAAAATTGAATAGGTTCACTAATTTCAAATAAAAGGGTAGAGGTTTGTTCCTAAGTTTAAATTGCTAAGGACGAATTGTTTGATTAACGTAAAAGGCTTGGTCTTTGTTCTTTAAATCAAGGAACATCCTTAAAATAATAATTTGACTAATATGTCACCTTAAATTTTCTTTTAAGGTTTAACAATTGAATAATTCTTTAATTTTAAGGATGACAATATTTCATTATAGAAATAACTACCTTAATTCCGATTGGGGGTTAGTTTCTTATTTAATTGGAAATAAAAAATATTGTGCGTCTCTCTAAAATTTTAATTTCGATTTTAATTTCGATTTTCAAATTTATTTTGAATCTGCTTTGAGAAAAAAGTCGTTGCAACAATTGGTTATCTGAACATGATGTTAGCTTGAGATGCAAGGCCAGACAACTTAAGCTTAGGGTAAGCAATAGTACCAAGCTAGTTATGACTAGCAATAAGTCGGGTTGCTCTATCAAATTTTTTTCTACAGTTGTAGCTCAGAGGTTGATCGACCAGGGATGTGAAGCCTTCTTGACTTACGTAGTTGACACTAGAGTTGCAATTTCGTCACTTGAAGATATACGTACGGTACGAGAATTTCCCAATGTGTTTCCAGAGGAATTACATTGGTTGTCACCAGATTGGGAAATAGAGTTTAATATTGAGGAGTTGCTAGCTTCAGCTCCGATGTTCATTGTTTCCTATCGCATAGCACCGAAAAAGCTAAATAAGTTAAAAAATCAAATCTAAGAGGTTTTGGAAAAGGTTTCATATGACCAAATGTTTCCCTTGGGGAGCGTTAGTCCTATTCGTCAAGAAGAAAGATAGGTCGATGAGGTTGTACATCGATTACCCAAAGTTAACAAGTTGACTATCAAGAATCGTTACCATCTCTCTATGATAGACGATCTCTTTGATCAGCTTAGGGGAGCTTACATGTTCTCTAAAATTAACACAAGGTTGGGGTACTACCAATTGAAGGTGAAAGATGTAGATGTAGCAAGAACAATTTTTAGGACAAGGTATGGTAGTTATGAGTTTCTCGTGATGTCGTTTGGACTCACCAATACTTTATCGGTATTAATCATAGACTAGATGAATCAAGTCTTTCACCCATACATAGATCAGTTTGTAGTGGTATTCATAGACAACATCCTTGTGTACTCGTGATCAAAAGAAGAACATGACTAAAACCTTTGTTTTATTATGAAAATTTTTGGGAGTGTCAGTTATATTCTAAGCTTGGGAAGTATGAATTATGGTTGTCAGAGGTATCATTTTTGGGTCACGTTGTAGTAACAAATGGCATCCAAGTGGGCCATCAGAAGATTCAAGTTGTAGTTGAATGGGAGCCACCAAGGAATATGTTAGAAATGCGTAGTTTCTTGGGTCTAGCCAAGTACTATCATTGGTTCATCTAGGGTTTCTCGATGATATATTCCTCATTAACTAAATTACTTTAAAAAGAGGTTATTTTCGTGTGGGATAAGAAATCATAGTAGAGCTTCGACCAATTGAAAGTTATCTTGACTTAGGCTCCTATGTTGACTTCACCTTAGTATATACTCACCTAAAAAGAGCATTAGAGACACTATCTTTTCAGAGAAAAGTGCTATATTTTTACGGATCAAAAGAGCCTTTAGTATCTACTCACCTAAAAAAGTTAAACTTGAGGTAGTATAGATAGTCGAGTTACTAAAGGACTATGATTATATGATCAATTACCATCTGGTTAAGGCAAACGTTGTTATGGATGCCTTGAGCAGAAAATCAATATCAAAGCTACGAACCTTGCTACTGCGCTTGAGTTTGACTACTGAGGGTAGCTTGTTAGCTGAATTGCGAAGCGAGACCGAGTTAGTGGGAAAAGTTAAGAGATCATAAAACATCAATGACCGTTTAAGAGATCGAGGGGAGCAATCCCACCGAGGCGAAGCACTAGGTTTTGAGTTGTAAGATGGGGATGTGTTAACTTTCAAGGGTTAGTTGTGTGTACCTACAGATGAGCAGCTGCATAGAAAGATTCCCCTGAGGCCCATTACAGTCCACTTTTAGTGCACCTAGGCCATAATAAGATGTATCAAGAGCTCAGACAGTTGTATTGGTGGTCAGACATGAAAAGATAAGTATTCAAGTTTGTCTCTAGGTTCTTAACATGTTAGTAAGTTAAGGTAGAACATCAGGTTCCCTTAGGGTTACTCTATCCTATTCATATTCTACAGTGGAAGTGGGATAGAATAACCATGGACATCGTGATCGGGTTACCAATTACTAGATTCAAACATGATACAGTTTGGGTCATAGTAGACTACTTAACTAAGTCATCACATTTCCTTCTAGTTCAGATAGACTATACCTTGGAGAGTTTAGCTCAGTTGTACTTGTATGAGATAGTGAGGTTATATGGGGTACCAACTTTCATTATATCCAATAGAGACCCACGTTTCATTTCTCAATTTTAGAAAGCCCTTCATGAATCCCTAGACATCAAACTACACTTTAGTATTGCTTTCTATCCTTAGACAGATGGTCAGTCTGAGCTCGTTATTTAGATATTAGAATATATGTTTAGGTGCACTATCATGTACTTTGAGAGTAGTTGGGAGGACCACTTGTCGTTAGTAGAATTTGCCTACAACAATAATTACCAGTCAAGCATTCATATGACTTCATTCAAGGATATATAAGGATATAAGTATATGACTTCACTTTGTTAGATAGAGCTAATTGAAGGGAATATTGTGGGTTCAGACCTAATAAAGGAAATTGAATAGAAGGTTCAGGTGATTTAAGGACGGTTAAAGGAAGCTTTCGATAGACAAAGGTCGTATGTAGACTTGAAGCACAAGGATATAGAGTTTTTGGTAGAGGAAAATATGTTCGTCAAGGTTTCTCCATAGAAGAAGTTACTTTGGTTTGGGCATAAAGGAAAGTTAACCCCACTTTTATTTGGGCTTTATGAGGTACTTAAGAGGATTAGACCTATAGCTTACCAGTTAGCTTTACCCCTAGAGTTGGAATGTATTCATACGTGTCCATGCTTCAGAGAAACCATTTCGATCCTTCCCATGTCATACCTTTAGAGCGGATCGAAGTGAGCCAAGACATGACCTATGAGGAAGAACTTATAAGGATCTTGGCAGGAGAAGTGAAGGAGCTCAGGAGCAATAGGATTTCTCTAGTAAAAGTAATGTGGAAAAACCATGGTGTCGAGGAAGTGACATGGGAAACCAAAAAGGACATGTAGTTTCAGTACCCACATTTCTTCTATCTAAGTAAATTTTTAGGACGAAAATTCTATTTACAATGTGAGAGTTGTAACATCCCAAATCTCAGGTTAGTAGTTTTGGGTTAAACCGAGGGAATTTATAATGACCCATTAACCTTATAAGAAAACTTGACCCCAAGTGGTGTAAGTTTGTGCTTGGGTTGAGCCCAAATTGTAATAAAAATTGAATCTTTATTATGAGAATAAGACTTGAGAGACCAAGGAAACAATTTACCCATCAAATTTTTTAAAAGCTTAATTCCCTTAATAAGGGATGATTTCAACGGAGAAGAGCTTCATATCTCTTTTTCTTCACCCTTGTCTTCTTCTCCCATTCAAACTCTCCCTTGTATTCTATTGTATATTAAGAAAGGTAGCAACTTGGTGATCTAACAAGCTTGGTCTGAGATTCTAAAATTAAGAATCATAACATCCTCGTCCCAAGTTTTCTTTCAAGCCCTCAATATCATGTTTTGGTTATGGTAACCATGAAAAATGGTTTAGTGGGGTTTATAAAACCTTTGTGTTCTAGCTCAATTTTGATATATTCAAACTTTAAGAAGTATTCCTAAATTTATTCTAAGTTCTTAAATGAGTAACTAACTAATTTTTTTCATCTTTGATTAGGGAAAGAGGTTGGAGAAAGCTTTAAGACCAAAGGCAAGGAAAAGTTAGTTATTAGTTGAGCCTTGAGTTTTTTTTAGTAGCTTAGGTTCAAGGTAACACATTTCTAACTTGTCTATACCATTTGTAACTCATTAGGTGTGCATTGTTGGTTGGTTGAGTTCATGAAGCATGTATGTACATTTCATGCTAGATCTCAGTTATGATGTTAAACAACATGAAAAATGACTCCTTATGACCCCTAATAATAACTAACATAAGACTTAAATAATGTTTAAGGGTCTTATAGGGGTAAATGGTGAGTGTTGTGTTATATTTTTGTGCCCATAGTAGGATATTTTTGGGTTTGAGTATTGATACTGGATGAACATCACCGATATTGTTCTTTAGGCAGCCTTGAACAAGGTTTCTTTGTTGTGAGTATCAGTACTCATTTTTCGAGTATCGATTTCATTCTTTGAGTATCGATACTCAAGGGTGGAGTATCGGTACTGCCTTCAATGTCCAAATTCAGTAGCTAGTTTTGGTATCAATACTCATGTGAGTACCGATGCTATACCAATGGTATCGATACTCTTACTGGGTCAATTTTTCCAAACATCAAATCTAAATTTTTTATCATACCTAGGACGATATCGATACCTTAGAACAAGAGTATCGATACTCAAAAGGTGGTATCGATACTGGCAAGCCTTTTACTTTCCAGTAGTCAATTTTAGTATATATATTAATGGTAAGTAATCATACCCAGTGGTCCTATTGATACTAAATGGTTTAATATCAGTACTAGCGAGTTTAATTGGTTAAAAAACTCAATGTGTTTAGGGAATGAGAGAAAGAGGTCAACAACACTAGGATACCTTCAAATAAAACTACAAGTGAGAACACTAAATAAACGCAGACACTACTAGAAATGACATGAAATAAGATGACATAAGACTAGCCATTGTGTGACGCTGGGAAATAACCAGGACACCCGAGTTATTTTAGCAGTAAGACAATTATCTTTTTTGATAACATATTTGGGTATAGTTATGCTAGTACGCTAGGCACTTTAGTGCCAACTGGGTGCAGATGCCCAAAGACTCGACGAAGTAAGTTGATCGGGTGTATGTTTTCAATGCAACAAATTTTGGATCTCACCTCGATACTCGAGGGTATCCTAGATAGGCTAGGGGTGTCGTAATGTGATGCAAAAAGTTCTTCTGTCCACACCACTATACTTACCTCAGTGTGTCATTGAGTGCAATATATGCCCTTATCTTCACTTGATAGCGTGTTCATTTAATGAATACATGTAGTATAGCATAGTTATTAGTGTGGCATTGAGCTTGTGAGCCCAAAATTCAAAATTTGTTTCTGTGCGCAGGGTAGTTGAAGGATCGTCGAGGAACCTATCCTACAGTTACATTCTAGATCAACGATAGTTCAAAGTATGTCTTGAGTCTTTTATAGGGCATGTACTATCATAGACCCTAGTATTTAAGGGTTAAAATAAAAATTAAACTATTTTACTAAATGTTCATGTCATTCAACGTCCAAGTGAACAAAACTTTTGCTTTTTGAATTCGATAAGCAAAAGTGTACATATATGAAAGAAAAGTGACCAAAACTTAAATCACGTATTATCTATGTAGAAATGATGTAATTTTAATTTTATATATTTATCGTGCCACGTCAGTGAACCGTTAAAGTTTTAACGACCGTTAACCTTCAGTGATCACATCTTAATTAACACAAAACAAAAGTGACTAAATCTTGATTAAAACGAAATGAAAGTGGCCAAATCTTATGTTTTTTTAATTCAATGAGCAAAAGTTTATAGAACTGAAAAGAAAATGACCATTTCTGTAGTTTACCTTAAAAAATACAAGGGTTAATGAAACCATCGTTCACCTAATTATTTAGCCCTTTTACTTTTTCCATTAGCCTTTCAATTTTGTCAATTAGACCACATAACTATTTAATTGTAGTCAGTTAAGCCACTAGTCGTGAACAGTTGACGAAATTGCTGACGTGGCAGTTAAATATTTTGGTATAATTACACTTCTGGTCCATGTTGTTTACATATTCTTTTAGTTTAGTCTTATTTTTAATTCATTTTAATTACGCATCAGATGACACATGCCACCATTCGATTGGATGATTTAATTTATTTTAATTTATAAAAAATAAGACTAAATTGAAAGAATATGTAAACAACATGGACTATATGTGTAATTATACCAAAATATTTAACCGCCGCGTTAGCATATCCTCAACTGTTAACGGCTAGTGACCTAATTGACTATAATTAAATAGTTATATGGTATGATTGACAAAACTGAAAGATCGGTGGCAAAACCAAAAGGGCTAGTTTACCCAAAATACAATTTGTGTTGTGAGAATCAATAATTTGGATTAATGCGTTTCATCATTTTTTCTTGATGTAGACATTTTTTCCCTTAATTTTTATTAATAATAAAACATATTTGCTGAGGGGAAAAAAGTGTAGCAGATACTTTAAAGAAGTGACTTGATATTGGCTTGATTGGTTTAATTTACCTTTGAACTTCTTGCTTTCTTGGCTGGTGCTTCGACCTTTAATAGTATGCACACATATTATGTTTTTAAGTGTTAATTCTATTAATGGACACCTCCTATAAACATTGTCTACTAAAGCACTATCACTCAAAGCACTAATAATTACTGTATCGGTGTCACTAGTCCTAACTAGAATATTCAAAGGATCAACAAACTCACTCATAATATATGTGCGCGGCAAACCGAATACAAACAAGTTACACATGTAAACAAATTCAGAGTGAGAGCAGCGACCAGTGATCATAAGCAAGTTCCTGGAAAATTTATATTTATATGAGGCAATGTGCTTCCTAAAATAACTCCAACAATTATACAAAGCATGTATACATGTTCTAATACCACTAAATATAACACTCTATACTCAGTCACGACAGGATACCCGAATATTTTGAATGCCATATTAGACTCCGAAGCGACTCGAACACATACGGACTCCTAATTATGTATTATAAGCGACAAGCAATTAAGTAATAAAACAGAAGTGCTTTTACATGCAACGGAACATATTATACATCATATATAATTAATTATCAACTAATCATACTTTGAGATTAACAAAATTATTAAACTAAGCATACAAGGGCAAATCGATCATTTCATAACATGTATGAAAAATTGACATAAATTTTTAAAATTAATCAGTTTATTAATCTTAAGCGGATATGATTTAATCATGTTTCAATTTACAGCTAAATTGGACTTCTATTAGGCACTCAATTGAACATACCATATTTAAGGACTAAATTATAAATATCTTAAAATATGATATACAACAAAAAAAATATAAAATTGAAAGGTTCATTATGTAATTAATGTTATTAAAGGGTGACAAAACAAATGTCAATATTTAATTAAGAACCAAGTTCTGGACCAATTTAAATTTATTTAGATGAAGTTTGGTGACAATAAAAAATGCATGAACAATAAATCATAAAACAAATCTTGATTGGATCATTTCACCATAAAAGCAAGCTAAAAAAGAAACTCGAATGAGAAGAAGATTACCTTGTTTGGAGAAGGAGACAAATCTTGAATTGAATTTTTGAAAACTTAAAGGAAAGAGAACTTAATATCAACGGTGGAGAACTAATAAAAATTTCGGTCAAAGTAAAGGAAATTGAGAGAAGAAGAAGAAGAGAAGATATTTTGGGTTACAATGAATGAACATCTTAAAGAAGTCGATAGATTTTGATGAGAACAGAGAAAAAAATGAAGAAGAATTTGAGAAGATTTTGTAAGAGTGGAATTATGTTTGGATAGATAATTAAAACTAAATTGAAAATTAGTTATAAAATCAAGGGTAAACTACATAAATGACTACCCAACTACGGGCTTGGTCTCGAAATGACCGCAAATTTTAATTTTGCGTTAATATGACCACTGAACTATTGAAATAGTTTTAATATAACCACCTTCCATTAACATTTAACGGAAGTGTTTATGTGGCAGTTAACAAAATGGGTATAATTAGCATGTCTTGTAAAGTTACGTATTTGCAGTGCTAGTACACTGCTTTGTTTTCTTCCATTTTGGTCAGTACTTGTATATGATTTGTTTCCTTGGATTTTTATTTAATGCAATTTGATCATGCTTTCTTTAATTTGTCTAATGCCTTAATTTGAGCATTAACTTTAAAATCTTTTATTCTAGACATGTATTAAATTTATAGATTAAATCCCCTAGATTTTAGAACTAATCAATTTGATCCCCCAAGATTAACTTTAATTCTTATTTTTTTAATTAGGTCCTAATTTCAATTTAATTTAATAATTTTATTACTCCAATCAAATTGTGACACACACCACAATATGATTAGATGGTTTTTTAATTTTAATTTAATAAATTTAATAATTTTCAATCCAATTAAAAGGTGACATGTGACATCTTTTGAATTGAAGTGAAAATAAATGAAGATGAATTTTTGACATCCAAGAGAATCCAACTTGGGTTCCAAGAGTAACTTGCACATGCTGAAACCATTGAGTTAATTCTCACACTTGTTATTGAGATAATATTGTTATTGAGATAATACATATATTATATAATTTGTTCAAGTTTAGGCAAAAAAATATAAAATAACTTAATTGGATTTGAACCCAAAATGAATTAGTAACCAAGCAAATCTTAACAATAAGCTAAATCTAATATTTAGGAATCAATTATAATATTATATATATATATATATATATAGTTAATGATAAAAAAATAAAAACGTACAAGTGAGAACTTACATCTAGGCTAATTGAGAATATGATAACATTTAAATCACTAAAATAAAAATCTAATAGTATATTTATAATTGATTTAATATTTCAATATTCTGAAACTAAATTTATTGTTTTCATATTTATTTTTAATGATTATATATATGAAATCATAAAAAAATTAATTTAATATTCAAATTATAATCATAAGAAAAAATATTTAAAATTCAAATTATAAATTTTTATTTTGATTTTAAATTGTGTTTGTGTGTTCGGGTACGTTAAATAAGTTTTTAATTTAATTTTAAATATAATTTCATATATATATATATAATCATTAATAAATATAAAATAAATAACTTTAATTTAAAAATATTAAAATCTTAAATTAATTATAAATAATATATTAATTTTTTTTAGTAATTTAAGTGTTATCATATTCTCAATTGGCCTAGATTTAAGCCCTCACTTTTCTATTTTTATTGCTATCATTAACTATAATATATACTATATAAAATATATTTTAATTGATTCTTAAATATTAGATTTAGCCTATTGGCTATGGCTTTGCTTGGTTACTAACTGATATTGGATTCAAATGCAATTAAGTTATTTTAGTTTTATTTTTCTGTATAAACATGAACAAGTTATATAACATATGTATTATCTTAATAACAAGTGTTAATTCTAAAACCTAGGGGATTTAATCTATAAATTTAATACATGATTAGAATAAAAGATTTTAAAGTTAATGCTCAAATTAAGGCATTAAACAAATTAAAAATAGAATCAGGATCAAATTGCATTAATTGAAAATCCAAGGAAACAAATAATATACAAGTAGTGACCAAAATGGAAGAAAACAAAGCAGGGTGCTAGTGCTACAGTTACGTAACTTTACAAGGACCCAACCCTAATTATATAAATTTTATTAACTGCCACATAAACACCTTCGTTAAATGTTAACAACGAGTAGTTATAATGAAACCATTTAAATAGTTCATTAGTTATATTGATGAAAATTTGAAAATGGTGGTCATTTCGAGACCAAACCCGTAGTTGGGTGATCATTTATGTAGTTTACCCTAAAATCAATCAAATGGAAATTAGAAATTAGAAATTAGAAATGAAGGAAAAGATGAAATGGAATTTACGGCAAAAATGAAAGGAGTTGGATAGAAAATTGATCTCGGGAATAATTGCTTTCTAGAATAAATTTTGATTAATTTTCAATTTAGTCTCTAAAGCTTTAAATTCAATTAGAATTCAATTTACTCTTTAATTTAAAACCAAAAAATATTTTATAAAGTCATATTTTCATTTTAAAAATTAATTCTTACTTTTAAAAATATTTATCTCATACTTATTCAAAAAAATTATATTTTATGAAAATTACAGAATTTTACTCGATTATTTGAAAATGCACCCGATTTTACTGACCAGAAATCAAGACAATTTATATTTCATCTATTTTGCTCAACTTCTACTTTTACATGGCGCGTTCTGAATATAATCATACGTAGGAATGTTTTAACGCAATGCTCGTAGTCTTATGATTTGCATATCCAATCTCCCAGTGTTTATTGATTTGCAAAGAGGTAAAAAAGGGTAAACTACGCATTTAATATCTAAACTATTAGTTTTGGTCCTTTTAGTACCTAAACTTTTAAATCTTTTAAAATCATCCCTAAGTTTAGTTTTTGTTTCATTTTAGTACCCTACCATTAAAAACTTAGCACGTTTAGTACCTAAACTATATCAGTTTTGGTCTGTTTTAGTACTTAAACTTTCAATTTTTTTCAAAACTTAACATTAAATTTTGAACGGGTACTAAAGGGGAACAAAAATTAAACTTTAGGTATGGTTTAGAAAAATTGAAAGTTTATGTACTAAAACAGACCAAAATTGATAGTTTAGGTACTAAACGTGAAATTTACCCAAAGGTTTAAATGTGTTAAATTAAGTCATAAAAGAGTTTTAAATGTTTGAAATGGATTGAGAATATTTATAGGATTTATAGGTAAGAGTGAGCATAGCTCTACTCCAGTCCAAAAATCCATTTTTTTAATTCAGCTCTACTAAAAAAACTCAATTCGAATTGACTTCGAGTTATAATTTCATAAACTCAATTCAATTCGATTAAAATTTTAAGTTCAAGTCGAGTTATAAAATACAACTCAAATAGTAACTCGAACAACTCGAGTGTTTAGTAATTAGTATATTGGATTTTAAGTTTGAGTCGAGTCCCTCGACTTTGTATGATATATGTAAATCTCTTATGAAAAAAATATGAAGAAATATATATATGAATTTTATATGGTTATAAAAATCTATTTAAATTAGAATAAAATAATATCATAATATTATAAATATTTACAATTAAAATAAAAAAAAATCAAAAACTCGACTCGGCTCAAATTTTATAAACTCGACTAGAAAAGTTTTTAAATCAAGTTTGAGTTGTAAATTAAGACTCGTCAATTCGAATTACTCGAAATTTTTTTACTCGACTCGATCGAACATTTATCCCTACGTGTAGGTAAAGTTTGGGGGGGGGGGGTTAATCAAGTTTCAACATGAAATTATGCAGTTTGCTCTATGGGGTTTGAAACCATTAGAGTGGATTTGAAAATTGATTTTCAGTGTTAAAGATGAACAGAGAATTTAAAAACCCAAGGGGGAGTTTTGAAATTCACTGTTCAAATTTGGCAGATTTTTTAGGCTTAATTATAAAATAAGAATTATATCACTTTTTCCAAATAAGTGTCCAATCTTATTTTTGAATCATCTATGTACTAAACGTTATTTTTGAATCATCTATGTATTTAACGTTACAAACGTTATCACTTTAAGTGTTGGGGTCGTAACTGCCGTTAAATTTTTCTGTAAAGTGACATGTAAAAAGGCTTAATTATAAAATAAGTGTCCAAAATATACCATTTTTCCCAAATAGATGCCCAAACTTTTTCTTGAATCATCTGGCGGCCTAATATTACAAATGTTACCATTTTATGTGCTTGGGCCATAACTGTCGTTGTCACATTTTGATAATTTAAATTTTTTTATTTAAAATTAAAAAAATTAAAATTATATTTAAAAAAAATTGAAACACTTTTAAAAAGCATTGAAACTTTGAAAACCCTCATTTCAACTCCTAAAGCCATGTCGTTGCCTCCCTTTGCCATCGATGAACCTCCACCTGAAAATCGATAACCCTATGAAATTACGATCAATTGACGGCCAATCGACGTGTGTACCCCGATGAACCCTACATTACAAATCACAATCCCCGCGATCCCGACGACCAATCAATAGCAAGTATGACTAGAGAGATGGTAAGGACTACATTGTCGGCACTGGCTGTGGTCGACAAGGATGACCTCGATAGGTTAGGACTAGGGATCTAGGATTTTTAGGGATTTTTAGCTTTTTTGTAATTTAAGATAAATAAGGACTTTTTTATCAATATAATAATATTTTTATTTTAAAAAAAAAATCAAAATTACCAAAACATGACACATGTCACTTAACGGAGAAATTTTATGGCAATTACAGCTCAAGCACCTAAAATGATAACGTTATTATATTTAAAGAAAATACAACAACATTCAAAAGACTTTAAAAAAGCCCTAAAACTTTGAAAACCTTTATTTCAACCCTTAAATCCACGTCGATTGTAACCCTTGACTGTCGACGAACATCCACCTGACCTCACCTCCACCCAACGATCAATAACCCTATGAAATCATAACCAATCGACGATCAATCAACAACCAATTGACTTCTGTACCCGGATGATCCAAATGCTGCATCGTGACCCTACATGATCACAACGGTTAATCGGTGGCAAGTATGATAGCGTATGACTAAGAAGATGGCAAAGAGGTTGTCGTGGCCGACAAGGATGACGTTGCTGGTTAGTGCGAGGCTTTTTTTTAATTTTAGAGAAATTAGGGTTATATATATATAATGATATTTTTATTTTTAAAAATATAATTTCCAAAATCATCATAATGTGACACGTGTCACTTAACGAAAAATTTTAACGGAAGTTACGGCCTGAACACCTAAAGTGATAATGTTTGTAGTATTAGGTACCTGGATGATTCAAAAATAGGCTTGAGCAGTTATTTAGGGGAGAAATGTATAATTTAGGCACTTATTTTATAACTAAGGGATGTTTGTTTGCCTCTTAATAGAACCATTCAGCGTTGACTGTTGAACCGTTCAGCATTCAGCGTGTTTGTTTCGCACCTCTGAATGATTCAGTGCTGACTGATTCAACAAAACAGTGTTCAATGATTCAGCACAGAAGTACGTTCTGAATGATTCAGAACCATTATCAAACAACATGTCACATTCAGAGCTAATTCATACAGAGCCTCTAGGGATGGCAAAAAAACCCGACCCGACGGGGAAAACCGAAAACCGAATTAAATGGGTCGGGTTCGGGGATGATAAACGGGGACGGGGACGGGGAAAACCCATTTATTTTAAACGGGGACGGGTTTGGTAATCCCCGCCCCGATTACCCGCCCCGATTACCCGCCCCGATACCCGACCCGATAAATATTAAAAATAATTATTTATATATATATATATAATATTAATAAATTTAATTTAAATAAAAAATATATATTTATATATTTAATTTATATATATATATATATATACCCGGCCCGATTCTCGGCCCAATACCCGACCCAATACCCGGCCCAATACCCGTTTAAATAACCGTTTATGCTAAACGGGGATACCCGTTTCCCCGCGGTTTTCCCCGATTACCAGATGGGGATCCCCGTTTAAATCCCCGCGGTTTTTTAAACGGGGACGGGTACCAGTTTTTTAAACAGGGACGGGGACGGGGGGACCAATACCCGGCCCGAACCCGGCCCGTTGCCATCCCTAATGAGCCTCTGAATCATTCAACATTTGAATCATTCAACATTTGAATCATTCAGCGCTTAATCATTCTGAAGTAAACAAACAACCCTTAAGTCTTTTTTTATTAATTTTTAAAAAATGTATAATTTAGGCACTTATTTTATAACTAATCCTTTTTTATTAATTTTTTCTTCAAGGCTCCTAGGTCCAAGCTTAATTATGATTGGTTTCCTTCAAATTAACATAGTTCCTCCATTGATTCTTATTTCTCAATGTTTAGTGTGAAATTAAATTGTTGTTTGAATGTTTCGAATGTCTTTCAATTTGATTAAGTTGCATTGATATTAGTTCAATGTTGTCAATCTGTATTTAAAAAAAAAAAAAAGATTTATCGATTTGCACATAAATTGTGAGTCATGGTTCTGAATTATGTAATATGACATTGCTGATTTGAGTTAGACTTTTGAATCAGATAGAGGGTGCCATAAGCATGTTCGAACATATCAAAATATCACATCGAAATGCATAATAAAATATCTTATCATTTAACATGTTAATTAATTGCTTGAATTAAAGCAAAAATCACAATTTAAGTATTTTATACAATTACCTATACAAATTAAATTCATAAATCACGAAAATATAAATACAAATTCGATTTTAAATTAGATTACTTGATTAGTTTGGATTTATTTGTACGTATAAAATATAATTTTATTCGTTTACTACAATTAGTAATTAAAAGTCTTGATTTTATCCGTTATAGATACACGAAATTTACTAGAGTAACCTGATAAATTGACAGGTGTACATGAAATGGCGGAGAATCTAACACCGGCATGCACAGGTACAGCTAAGCTTTGCATCATCGCAAAGAAAAGAAAAAAAAATCAAGGCGCAGTTCTCAATGCTCATTAATGGAACCTTCTTAATTGCATTATCCCCCCATAAAGTGCAGGGCACCCCTTATCTTGAGCTACCTTTCTCTCATCAAACTGGAAAGATAGGAAATGGCGAAGAGTTCCATTTTCTTGATCTTGGCTTTGCTTCTTCTGCCATCAATAGCACAGAGTAGACCATTGTTTAGGCAGCAGGCTGTTGTCCCTCAGACACGATTGTCTTCACCTGTAAGTTTTCATTCCTGGGAAAGTAGAAATATTGTTGGCTTTTTTTATTGTTTTTTTTACAGCAGGGTCTTTGTCCTTTTGTTTGTATGTTAACAATTTACAGGGATCAGGTTTAGTTGATGATGAGGAGTGCAAAGGTTTGGACGGTGAAGAGTGTCTCGTTAGGAGGTCATTGGTGGCTCATACGGATTATATTTACACCCAAAGAAACATTGGACCATGATATTTTCTTATTGTTATCTTCTTGAGTAATGTTAATTTACAACTGAGAAGTAATTAATCAGACATGTTCTGCCTTGTTCTAATTAGTAACTGTTTTCAACATTAGAAAAAGTACAATTACTCAGTAAGTGTCGAACATTGCTATTTGAGCTAAAAATTCCATTCATAATAGAAACATAACAATCGAAAACAAAGAATATACCAATTAGAATTGTAAAAGATTGTTATTCTAAGTTCAAACCTTGGACTAAGGGTTTGTGTTCAATCATTCGGTTGGTTCCATTTGGTCGGTTTGGCGGTTCTTGATGGACGGGACAAAGTTGTTTATTTTACCCTCCCAATGGAAACTACTTTACAAGTTATATCAGGATTTCTAATCGTTTTCACTCTAGCTTAGGGAATAATCACTTGGAAGACTAAGAAAGCTAAAGCAGCATTATCAACCTAAAAAAAACTGGGTAACTTCAGCAGCCTGACAAGTACTCAAGCAGAGTTAGCAAAACAAGTACGAGTTTAATGTTCGTTTTGTTAGGAGAAAAGCCTTATTGATATAAAATCAAGAATCAAAATAATTCAATGTATTTCTTTAGTACTATTCATTATAAAGAATGAATATTAAATCAATCTATTAAATATTTTTAATTATATTCTTCGTTAAATTTTAATTTTAACTTGGATATCTACATTCTAATTCTATGACACTATAATATTTATGACACATGTCATACTTTATAATAACATTATACATTATGTAAATATAAACCTCAAAGAATGTTATCTCATATTTCTTTAATACAAATATAAACCTTAAAGAATGTTATCTCATATTTCTTTAATACAAAGTCTATGTTCATACAACCAAAATCTCTTATATAATGTATTTTTTCATTACTTGAGATATATTTTTCTAAGCATGAGTGTAAAATTTATATTAGCAAATATTCTGATAGCAATAAATAAATAAATAACTGAATATAGAAAAAATTACAAATAAAATTTAAGCTCGCATTAATATTCTTAAGTAAATAAATAAATTCAAAAATAAATTTAATTCTCATCTTATGATATCAAACATTATATCAATATCAAGTTCTTGGACAATAATATTAAGAGTATTCCTTACTGAATTATACTCTCTCTCCTATTTTACTCATTTTACTTTCAAATTTTTTTAATTTACTCACTGATTTGAATTGCTCTTGTTTTGATAATTCAATTATTATTTTTGTATGACATGACATTTTTTTATTATTGTTTAATATAAAATAAAAACAGAAGGTGGTCTGACACCACCGTTGACCACCGTAAATGGTGATTGTTTGGTCCTAAATCTCATAGGCAACTTCGTCTCGACACCGTGAGTCTGAATTCGATCTCCATTTTATCGAAACTTGCTCTGAAGTCCACGAATTATAGATTGAAAGTGAGGAAGTCAAAATATTTCGGCTGTGATTCACTGGTTTTGGGATATTTTTCGGTAAAACAACCATTAGATTTAAACTCATGGTGTTGAGAAGAATTAGCCCATGAAATTTGGGACCGAACGACCACCATCTATAGCGGTCGCCATCCGACCGCCTTTTATTTTTATTTTATATTTTCAGTTATTTATATTAAATAATAATAAAAAATGTCATGTCATATTTAGTTCAATATATATATTTTAATAACAAACAATCAAATTGTACAAAAAAAAATCAAAACTAAAAGATAACCAAATTGAATATATACATATATCATAGATTGCATTAACAATATACAAAACCATATAAATATTGTCAACTAATCAATTTCTCTGAATTTTATATTTCAATTAAATTAAAAGATAACCAAAATAATAATAAATTTGAATACAATTAAACTACATCTCAAGATATTAAATACTCTTTTAATTTTTCATATTTAGATAAAATATTTAACTTAAGTTATATTTGGTGTGATAACCAAACGCCGATAATAAGAATATGTCGAGCAAAAATATTACTTTAGGTTGGTTTATTACTCACACATCAAGCCGAATAATTATCACATGCTTATTACTAAAGTTGCACATATAATTATGTCAACTATTAATCTTCTTTTGGGTTGATTGATACTAACAAATCCTAAGTTACATGTATATAAATTTTATACTTAAAAATAAAATATTTTCCATAACTGATGTCACTTTAACAACTTATTACTTTAGTTAAGCTATTTCAAAATAAATATCAATTTACTTAAAAAATAAATAAATATCAATATTCAAATTTAATATTTCTATAACAATCAAAAGTCAAAACTAAAATTTTTGATTGCACTACATTACCCGAAATAACCCAAAATAAGATTATATAAATGGTGGTATCAAAAATGAAAACTCAAGTCTTTGACTGTTTTGAAGAATTCCACATTTAATTACTAAATTCATAAATTACCAAAGACAAACCAAATTAAAAAACAATTAATATTTAACTAAAAGTTGAGGTCAAAATACATACTAGTAAATTAAATTTGTAATCAAATTAAATCGAATACAATGCCAAAAATATATTTCGTAATCCATAACATTAGTAGCATACATATCTATACTCAATAACTAAAATAGTTTCGTAATCCATAACATTAGTAGCATATATATCTATATTCAATAACTAAAATAGCAATAAGCAGTACCTAAAGAATTTAATATTCCAGTAACAGTCAAAGATTAACTATAATTTTCTAATCGCCTCATAATTTTCGAAGTAGTCCATAATAAATTTGTCTAGATGACGTTATTAGAAATCGAAAACCTAAATCTCTGACTATTTCTCAATAACTTCTTTATTATTGATTCACCCAACTAAATCAAAATATAATACAAGAAACCAAAACTAACGATATGAATAATCAAATACTAAATTCAAATTTAATATCATAGCAAAAAACCATTTATTTTTATTTTTTTATTAACCAAGGTGATTACAAAGTAATATATATTCTAAATATTTCCAACCATTTGATAATGAACACTCAATCATGTTGCTGCAACTGCTAGTGCTTGAACCCATGACATCTAAGAACAACAATGATTCCTTTAATCACTGAGGTAAATTGGTTCGTGCAAAAACTAATTATTATTAATATAATTGATTTCAGTGTAAACAAATAAATATTACAAACCAAAATCAATTTTGACTAATCTGGTTATAACTCTAATTTTTTCACGATGTAAACATAATAAATTAAAAATTAAAATTTCCCGAAATTAATCATATTTTGTCTGACTTAGAAATCGAATTAAACGAAATCAATGAGATGAAAAAAAATATTCCCAAACATTAACTGTAATATAAACTGAATTTCAAATACATTGAATTAAAACCATAATCGATAGCAATATGCATGCAGTGAGTTGGAATTTAATTTTCAAAGCACGGACAGACGCATGATTTTATGTTAGGGAATGTGAATTTAAATATAAATAGAGAAAACTAAAATTCCAGGAATGAAAACAAATTTTTAATAAAAAATACATTAAAAATCTAAAATATGATAATTTTAAATTTTTGGATATATCGCAATAACATGAATGCATTAATCATATATATATATATATATCTCGCAATAATTACAAGAATTGAAACAAACCATCATAAGCAATTGAATTTCTCTAATTTGAAAATAACTGAAACAAAGGCATGCGGTGGAATTAAAGCAAAGTGAAAAATATTTAACGCAAGGAGAACGTGGCAGTGTTTATCGCAAAGGGAAATCCGATTATCACATAATTTTTTCCCCAAAACTTTAACATCAAATTATAAAACCTAAAGTTCTAAAATCAATCGATTTTTAATGATTTAATATGTGAAGACGATGATACTACTTCTTAGAATCAAAACCTAATTGATATAAAATTAAGAACTAAAATAACCTAAGATTTAATCATGTCAAAACATCAAGAATAAAATACTAGATGTGAAAGTGTATATGAATTAATAGATATGTTGAAAACTTTGAGTATTTCTTTGGTTCTGATCTTCTAAAAAGATAGGTTTGCTCTAGTCGTAAAAACTCTCTGACAGGATAAGAGTAATAGAACTTGACTTATTTCTTGGGGACCAATAACTTTTTTATATAGAATGAATATTTGATTAATATATTAAGTATTTATAATTTTGTCTCTTGAAAAATTAGAAATACAATTTAGTGTAGGAAATTGAGGCATGGTGTAACACCCTTAGCCCATATACGTTCTAAATATGAGTTAAAGATGTCATTCTAATCCCTTTTGACATTTCTTACATAAAACCCGTAAAATTTTGTTTCATTTTAAAATTTCCATTTTGCAATTAAAACTTATTTAATTTTTTTCATAAAGCCATAAAGTAATAGTTTATTATCCAATCCAAATCCAATTTTTGAGCAGCAACTAGTCAATTTGGTGTTGTTTCATAATATTTATAAAACTAACTAGACACTGCTTAAATTAAAAACTTATTAGGTTAATTTTGAAAACATAATATCATATATATATACTACTCATTTAAAACTATCAGACGTAATTAATACTAACCAAAATAAAGCAGTTATAACTTACTACAAACCATTTTAACTAGATTTATCATAGCAACAAAAACAATTATATTATACATGCCACTAAAAGTCAAAATAACATCATAGATGCCTTACTGATACTATAAGTCGGTACTATTTCCAAAAATATGCTCGTGAGGCTTGTAATATCTCAAATTTTGGGTAGTGACAAAAATGTAAGTTTTGAAAGTTTAGTGGCCAAAATATAAATTTTGAAAAGTTTAGGGACAAAAATGTAATATTTAAAATTTATATATTTTGGCCCGTAAATGAATAGTTTGTTTCAGAATTAAGGTTTTCATGAGAATCAAAATTTTGATTCAGAATTTGTATTAAAAGCTATAAAGCAGCAAAGTCCGGTAAGAAATCGAATAATCAGATTGAACCAGAATTTTAAAAAAATTTGGAGGATGCTAAATAAAGGTTGAAAATATTATTTCCATAATTTATAACAGTGAAATTTGTTGATGTAGATTAGTGGAATTAAGGTCAATTTTCCTTGTTAAGCCAAAATTGTGAAATTTGGTGACTATTTTGTACTTTTCGAAAATTACAAGGTTAAAGTTGAAAAGTGAATTTATGAGCATGTAAGGAATATGATGTAATCAAGATGAGATCATGGATGATGTTATGTTAATGGTAAAGTTGAAATTATCATGTTTTAGTAATGGTAACATGGTAAATTCTAATTAAATGAATTTTTTTAATTCATTTAATTAACTAAAGCCAAGTGTATTAAGGAGATTAATGAAGAGAAATAAAAAATTTCAGCTCCTATTATTTCTCAAGTCATGCAACACCATAGCTAGACTACGAAAAATCTAGCGAACTGAGTGGTTCAAAAGTGAAGGGAAAGTACGAGACTAAAAAGAGTATCATAGAAAAGGTTCTATGGTGAGGCAAATGTGAGTGCATTTTATTTATCTATTTGATTGAGGAAGACTTACGATAAGTCAACATCGAATTATTTTTTTTTAAGTATGAATTTTAAAGTATGATTTAATTCTAATTATGAAATATTTTCATAATGGTTATGGGTATGATCTATGATTATTTTGGGTATGAAATTACCCAATACAATTTTATATGATACTTTCTAGAAAAGGCATTCAGATGAATTTTTTCTAAAATTATTTTAAAGAATTATATGATTTTTTAGTGATGGAATATTTCTCAATGATTTTAGAAATGTTTTTTTGAATTATTTTAGGGTATGAACTGCCTAAGTTATGGTTTTATGTTGATGAATGAAAAATGATTCTGAATTGGAAATGTTGATCTTTAATTGATTATAATATGATCCGAAAACCCATTGTATGTTGCATTGAGAGTCGTAGGTAAACTTGGAATGTCAAGAAGTTGAGTAAAGTTTAAGTTAAGTTATAGTGCATTCGCATACATTATGTATGGAACTGTTGGTGCTTATGATAGGATTTACACATGGAGAGCATCCTATAATGATGATGATGATTTGGCATCGTGAAGTGCCAAGTGCGCACATTATGTTTGACTCACGAACCTTGCAATCTCTTAAATGTACTTTGGGCTAAGAAAGTAAATATGAAAAGTGAATGTGAAAGTTGAGAAAAATGTCTGAAATAAAGAATATGAAAGTAAAAATGAAAGTTCTGAATTATGTACGAATGAAAAAGAATATGAAATATTTGTAGTATTTGATGTTGATTTACATGATTTTGATAAAAAAAAAATCATGAGATGATTTTCAGGTTTTTCTAAAAAGGAAATTGGCTTGAAGAGCTCGGTTTGAAAGTTTTAATGTTTTTCTTTAAATTACAATTTATGCTTTAAAGTATTTTATGTTTTATCTTACCTTAGCTGTGTTGCAGTCTCACTAAGTTATACTTAGCGTGTGAAGATTTTCATGCGCAAGTTCGAATAAAGAAAAATACATAAAATAAGGAGCACTGATAGAATATCTTCTTGGGAAATCAAATCAACCTACAGTATTAGTAAGACATATTTCACCCACTAGTGGCATGTATATTATAAATGTTTGAATTGTTCTGATAGTTTAACTTAAAATGGTTGATAGTATATATAATTTAAAGGTAATTGAATAATTTTAAAATTAAGCATTATTTACGTAGTTTTAAATAGTTTATGAAAAAATATTAAACTACCTAATTGTTGCCTAAAATTAGATTCGTTTAAATGATTAAATAGCTTTAAAATTGACAAAGAAATGTTTTATATAAAAAATTTAAGCATTTATGTTCAACAAATGTTTGAAATGTTTAGGTAACATCTTTAACTAGTATTTTGAGACATAAGCGGTTTATGAGTGTTACATTTATTGGTATTAGCTGCATGTTTAGTCGATTCTTGGCCTAAACCAATTCTATTTTATGTTGAATATGTACATGTCACTAGGATGTCGAAATTACTGATCTGATATGATTAAATGATTTTATTAATGATGATGTTCCTTACTAACGTAATTTTTGAAGGTGGTTATGTTAGTTGTTGAAAGAATAAATTTTGTTTCGAACAATCAATTTTGAGCTTCAAGATGAAGCTAAAAGTGAGGGTAAGAAATTTGAAAAGAATAAAAAGAAGATCGAGATTGTAATCGATCCTAACAATACATAGAAAACTTTAGTAATTCGTCCTAGAAAGGTTGAAGTTGTAAGGGATTATTCTTCATTTTGTGGAAGAAATGTCCCACCTCTTAATGAAGTTAGTGAATTGGCTGAATTTATCAGAATGTTTAAAAGGTATCCAAGAGAATTTAAGACTGAAAAGGATCTAGAGATTATTACGATTATTGATGATTCTAGGATTTCCACAAGTATGCTTAAATTTTTGAAAAGTACATAAGTTAAGTATTAAGTTCATTAAAGTATGTTTAAATTATTGAGATTATTGATGATTATGGAATCTCTAAATCTTGAGCGGTAGATTAAAAACTAAACCCTTAAAATCAGAGGATAAGGGTAATCAATATACTAGTTGTCTGTTAAAAGTTTAAAGAAAGTTAAACTCTTAGTAACTCAGATGAAATTTTATGTTATCCTTCGAAAGGATTTAGAATGAGTTAGAATGTAGAGTAGTTGTTGATCTGAAAGACTTGATGAGTTTCAAGATTTTAGAAACTAGAGTAAAAATACATAAATTAGAAAGTGTATAAAAAATAACCACAAGTGGTAAAGTATAAATATTTGATAAAGATTCAAGTGGTTTTGTTCCCGGTGAATCTTATAGAAATATCACTTGATAAATTGAAAATCATTTTGGGCATAGATTAGTTATATTAGCATTACAGCTGGGTAGATTATCGTATAAAGTGATTATTTATGAAAGACGTAAAGGGGTATGAAATAATGGTAATTGAAGAAAAAGTACAAATTATAGCCTAATGTTAAATCAACAGTAACAACAGAGAAATTGACGTAAAAAGATTGTTTTGTCTACTTGGTTAATGTGATTGACATTGAAATATTTGAAAGTTAAGTCAAAGAATATTATGATAGTTTGAGAATCTCTAGATGTATTTACTAAGAAATTATCTAGATTATATCCTTATTGATAATTGGAGTTTAAGATTGATAATTTTTTGGGGTACTGTGTTTATATCGATGGGTTTGTACTGAATAGGTTCAATGGAACTCAGAGAGCTAAAGGTATAGTTATAAGAATTAATTGGTTAGGTTTTAGTAAACCTAGTGTTTCTCCATTGGGGCGCACCAGTTTTCATTGCTAAAAAGAAATATGGATTTGATTATGCATAAACTACAGTTAGCTTAATAAAGTGACGATGAAGAATAAATTTCCTCTTATAAGGACTGATGATATATTTGATGAACTTAAAGGTTCTTTCGTAGTTTCAAAAATTCATTTTCGATTTGTAATGATGTTAGTTGGATTGATTAATATTTTTACAGTATTTATGGATTTAATTAATCGAGTGATTCAGTCGTACTTAGATTAATTTGTGATTACTTTTAGTTATAATATTTCGGTCTACTTTAAGAGTAAAGAAGAACGATGTATATCGTCGTATTGTACTTCAGACATTGCGGGATAAAACGTTTATGTTAAGTCGTCAAAATATGAATTTTGGTAGCTAGAAATTTCATATATTAGTTATGTGATTTTGGCAAAGGGAATCTGGGTTGATTCAAAGAAAGTACAAGCAATAGTGGAGTAGAAATATCCAAAAAAATATTTTTGAAGTTCGAAGTTTCTTAAGATTAGAAAGTTATTATCGGAGATTCGTGAAGAATTTATTGATGATTGCTTCTCCTCTTATTAAGTTGCTCAGAAAAGATGTGATATTTATATAGATCGTAAACTAATAAGGAAACCTTGATTATGTTTAAGGAGATTTTTTTAGTGACACTGGTTCTAGTGCAACTTGAATTGGACAAAGATTATGTGACCTACAATGATGCATCTTATAACGATTTAGGATGTTTACTTATGCGAGAAGGCAAAATTGTAGCTTATGCATCTAGTTAGCCAAAGGGGTATGAGAGAAATTATCCTAATTATAAATTAAAATTAGCACCTGTTGTTTTCGCTATGAAATTTTGACGTCATTATCTGTATAGTGAATGATGTTATAAATATACGGATTATAAAATTCTTAAATATTTGCTAACTCAGAAGGAATTGAATTTGAAAAAGAGGAGATAAATTGAACTTCTTAATGAGTATGATGTTATCATCAATTATCATTCTTGAAAAATAATGTTGTATCAAGTACATTTAGTTGAAAAACAATTTCTGTTTTGAGATTTTAGATGCTTGATTACCAATAGAAAGAAATGGTGCATTCATTGTAGAATTAAAGCTAAGGCCTGCATCATTATATCTAATAAAGGATCTTCAATGTAAAGATGAAAAGTGTTTAACAAAGACTGAGCAAGCGAAGAACAGCGAATCTAGAGACTTTGAAATTAAATTTGATGGATTTTTGTATTATAAAGAGTGAGTTTACATAATGATGATGAAAAAAATTGAAGAAGAATTTTCTTTCTGAAACTCATTTTAACCCTTTGACAATGTACCCAAAAGGAAATAAAAATGCATTAGGATAATAAAATATTGATGAGAAGATATATAAGAAAAAGATTATAACTGAGTTTGCATCCATATGACTGATATGTCAGCAAGTAAAAGTAGAATACATGATGCTATCTAGTTTGCTATAACCTATTTCCATTCCCCAGTGGAAATAGGAAAGAGTTACTATGGATTTCATGGTAGATTTACCTTTGACATCAGTAAGAAAGATTTAATATGAATGATTGTAGATAAACTTACTATGACGAAACACTTTACTCCAGTTCGAGTGAGCTACTCGATAGATAAATATGCTAAGTTATATACTAGTGAAATTTTACAACTTTATGGAATAAATGTCTCGATAGATTCAGGAAGAAACCTGAAGTTTACTTTGAGGTTTTCCTTGAGATTTTGGAAGTCTCTGTATACAACTTTGGGAACTCGATTGAATTTCAGCTAGCCTTGCATTCGCAAATGGATGGACAATCTAAGTGAACTATTTAGAGTTTTGAAGACATGCTAAATGCGTGTGTTGTTGATTCTAAAAGATCATGGGAAAAGTATTTTTCTTTAGAAGAGTTCGCTTCTGACAATAATTATCAATAAAATATCAAGATGGCTCCTTTTGAAGCAATATACAGAAGGAAATCAGATGCCTCTGAACTAGTATGAGCTAAATAATCAAGATATAATTGGTCCTAATTTGATCAAGTAAATGGAAGATAAAGTAAAAGTTATTCCACCCAATAATAGCCTCTACTTTATTAAAATTCTATTCAGATCTAAAGAGGAAAAAAATTGAGTATCAAGTCGGTGATAAAGTATTTCTCAAAGTATCACCGTTGAAAAAGGTTATAAAGTTCTAGCATAAAGGAAAATTTATTTTGAGATTCATTGGCCTTATGTAAAAATAAAAAGACTTGGTCTGATAGCTTATTAGTTAGTTTACCTCCTGAAATGGATACATTCCTAACGTGTTTCATGTATCTATACTTTGGAAGTATCGATTTGATTCTAGTAAATCAGATGAAATTATGTTATCCTTTGAAAGGATTTAGAATGAGTTAGAATGTAGAGTAGTTGTTGATCTGACAGACTTGAAGGGTTTCAAGATTATAGTAACTAGATTAAGAATACATAAATGAGAAAGTGCATAAAGAATAACCGCAAATGGTAAAATATAAATTATTTGATCAAGGTTCAAGGGGATGTGTTCCCGGTGAATCTTATAGAATTATCACTTGATAAATTTGAGATCATTTTGGGCATAGATTAGTTATTTTTGCGTTATGCTTGGGTATATTGTCGTATAAAGTGATTATTTTTGAAAGACGTAAAAGGGTCTGAAATAATAGAAATTGAAGAAAAAGTACAAATTATTGCCTAATGTGAAATCAACAGTAACTATAGAGAAATTGACATAAAATGGTTGTTTAGTCTACTTGGTTAATGTGATTTACATTCAAATATTTGAAAGTTAAGTCAAAGGATATTCCGATAGTTTGGGAATCTCTAGATGTATTTACTAAGAAATTATATGGATTATCTCATGATATAGAAGTGGACTTTAAGATTGATAATTTTTTTCGAGTATTATGTTTATATCAATGGTTTGTACTGAATAGTTTCAATAGAACTCAAAGATCTAACTGTATAGTTATAATAATTATTTGGTTGGATTTTAGTAGACCAAGTGTGTCTCCATTGGGGGGCACTGATATTCCTTATTAAAAAAATGATCGATCTATGTGATTATGCATAAACTACAGTTAGCTGAACAAATTGATGGTGAAAAATAAATTTCTCCTTATAAGGATTGATGATCTATTTGATCAACTTAAAGGTGCTTCCGTAATTTCAAAAATTGATTTTCGATTCAGATATTATTAGTTAAAGATTAAAGAGGAAAATGCTTTAAAATCGGCTTTGATCAGGACTCGATATGGTCACTATATGTTCATAATGATGTTTGTTGGATTGACTAATATTTTTGCAGGATTTTTTGATTTAATGAGTTGGGTGTTTCAGCCATACTTAGATTAATTTGTAATAATGTTTAGTTATAATATTTTGGTCTACTTTAAGACTAAAGAAGAATGATGTATATCATCGCATTGTACTTCACACATTGTGGGATAAAAGGTTAATGTTAAGTAGTCAAAGTGTGAATTTTGGTAGCTGGAAATTGCATATCTTAGTTATGTGATTTCGATTGAGGGAATCTGGGTTGATTTGAAGAAAGTACAAGCAATAGTTGTGTAGAAATCTCCAAAAAAAAGTTTCTAAAGTTTGAAGTTTCTTAAGATCAGACAGTTATTATCGGAGATTCGTGAAGAATTTATTGATTATTGCTTTTCCTTTATTAAGTTTCTCAAAAAAGATGTGCTATTTATATAGATCGTAAAGTAATAGGAAACATTGATTATGTTTAAGGACATTCTAATAGTGACACGGGTTCTAATACAACCAGAATTTGACAAAGATTATGTGACCTATAATGATGCATCTTATAATAATTTAGGATGTGTACTTATGTGAGAAGGAAAAATTGTAGCCTATGCTTTTATTCAGCCAAAGGCGTATGAGAAAATTATCCTACTCATAAATTGGAATTAGAAGATGTGGTTTTCGCTCTCAAAGTTTGGCGTCATTATCTATATAGTGAATGATGTTATAAATATATGGATTATAAAAGTCTTAAATATCTACTAACTCAGAAGGAATTGAATTTGAAACAAAGGAGATAAATTGAACTTCTGAATGATTATGACGTGATCATCTACTATCATTCTAGAAAAGCTAATGTAGTAGCTAGTACATTTAGTTGGAAAATATTCTGTTTTGAGAACTTTAGATAATCGATTATTAGTAGAAAGAAATGGTGCACTCACTGTAGAATTAAGCTAAGGCCTGCATCATTATATCTAATAAAAGATCTTCAAAGTAAAGATGAAAAGTGTTGAGCAAAGTCTAAGCAATCAAATAAAGCTAAAGATTTTAAAATTAAATTTGATGGATGTTTGTATATCAAGAGTGAGTTTACGTAATGAAGATGAAAAGAATTAAAGTATAATTTTCTTTCTGAAGATTATTTTAGCCTTTTGACAATGTATCCAAGAGGAAAAAATGTATTAGGATTTGAAAATATTTATGACCAGAATATAAATGATTTTGTATCAAGATGATTGATATGTCAACAAGTAAAAGTAGAACACCAAATGATATCTGGTTATCTATAACCTATTTCCATTCCTCAGTGGAAATAGGAAAGAGCTACTATGGATTTCATGGTAGGTTTACCTTTGACATCATTAAGAAAGTTTTGATCTAAATGATCGTAGATAAATTGACTAGGATGTCACACTTTATTCTAGTTCGCTCAGGTTAATCGATAGATAAGTATGCTAAGTTATATATTAGGGAAATTATAAAACTTCATGGAATACTTGTCTTGATAGATTGAGGCAGATACCTGAAGTTTAATTTGAGGTTTTCTTTGAGATTTTTGAAGTCTCTGCATACAGCTTTGGGAACTCATTGAATTTTAGTACAACCTTTCATCTAGAAATGGACGGACAATCTAAGCAGACTATTCAGATTTTGGAAGACATGCCTTTAGCATGTCTTATTGATTTTAAAAGATCATGGGAAAAGTATTTGTCTTTAGCAGAGTTCACTTCTAACAATAGTAATCAGTAAAATATCAAGATGGCTCCTTTTGATTCATTATACAGAAGTAAATGTCTGATGCATCTAAACTAGTATGAGCTAAATAATCGAGATATAGTTGGTCCTGATTTGATCAAGGAAATTGAAGATAAAGTAAAATTTATTCAACCCAATCTCAAATAGCCACTGATTGATTGAAACTCTATTCAGATCTAAAGAGGACAGAAATTGAGTATCAAGTCAGTGATAAAGTATTTCTCAAAGTATCACCGTGGAAAAAGGTTATAAAGTTCAGGCGTAAAGAAAATTTGATTCCGAGATTCATTGGCCTTATGTAATCATAAAAGAGTTGGTCCGATAGCTTATTAGTTAGCTTTACCTTTAGAAATGGATAAATTCATAATGTGTTTCATGTATCGATACTTTGGAAGTATCGATTGGATTCTTAGTAAATCAGATGAAATTATGTTATCATTCGAAAGGATATTCTGAAATCAATAGTAACAATAAAGAAATTGACGTAGAAAGGTTATTTAGTCTACTTGGTTAATGTGATTGACATTCAAATATTTGAAAGTTAAGTTAAAAGATATTCTGATAGTTTGGAATCTTTAGATGTATTTACTAAGAAAATATATGGATTATCTCCTGATTGAGAAGTGGAGTTTAAAATTGATAATTTGGGGGTATTGTGTTTATATCGATGATTTTGTACTGAATAGTTTCAATGGAACTCATAGAGCTAAAGGTATAGTTATAAGAATTATTTGGTTGGGTTTTAGAAGACCTAGTATTTCTCCATTGGGGCGCACCGATATTCCTTGTTAAAAAGAAATATGGATTTATGTGATTATGCATAACTTACATTTAGCTTAATAAAGTGATGGTGAAGAATAAATTTCCTCTTATAAGCATTGATGATATATTTGATCAACTTAAAGGTGCTTCCGTAGTTTCAAAATTTGATTTCGATTCATATATTATTAGTTAGAGATTAAAGATGAAAATGTTTTAAAATCGACTTTTAGAACACGATATGGTCACTATGAGTTTCTAATGGTGTCAGTTGGATTGAATAATATTTTTTTTACAGCATTTATGGATTTAATGGATCGAGTGTTTCAACCATACTTAGATTAATTTGTGATTATGTTTAGTTATAATATTTTGGTATACTTTAAGGCTAAAGAATGATGATGTATATCATCGCATCGTACTTCAGACATTGCGGGATAAATGGTTTATGTTAAGTCATCAAAGTGTGAATTTTGGTAGCTGGAAATTTTCATATCTTAGTTATGTGATTTCGGCAGAGGGAATCTAGGTTGATTAAAAGAAAGTACAAGCAATAGTGGAGTAGAAATATTCGAAAAATGTTTTTGAAGTTCGAAGTTTATTAAGATTAGACAGTTATTATAGGAAATTCGTGAAGAATTTATTGATGATTGCTTCTCCTCTTATTAAGTTACACAGAAAAGATATGTTATTTATATAGACCATAAAGTAATAAGGAAATCTTGATTATGCTTAAGAAGATTTTGTTAGTGTGTGCAACGAGAATTGGACAAAGATTATGTGACCTACAGTAATGCATCTTGTAATGATTTAGGATGTGTACTTATGTGAGAAGGCAAAATTGTAGCCTATGCTTCTAGTCAGCCAAAGGTGTATGAGAGAAATTATCCTACTTATAAATTATAATTAGCAGCTGTGGTTTTCGCTCTAAAATTTTGGCATCATTATTTTTATAGTGAATGATGTTATAAATATATGGATTATAATAGTTTTAAATATTTGCTAACTTAGAAGGAATTGAATTTGAAACAGAGGAGATAAATTGAACTTCTTAATTAATATGATGTTATCATTGACTATCGTTCTGGAAAAACTAATGCAGTAGCTTGTTCATTTAGTTGAAAAATATTTTATGTTTTCAGAATTTTAGATGTTCGATTATCAATAGAAAGAAATAGTGCATTCATTGTATAATTAAAGCTAAGGCCTGCATCGTCATATCTAATAAATGATCTTCAAAGTAAAGATGAAAAGTTTTTAGCAAAGACTGAGAAAGTGAATAAAAGTGAAGCTAGAGACTTTGAAATTAAATTTGATGGATTTTTGTATTACCAAGAGTAAGTTTACGTAATGATGATTAAAAAGAATTGAAGAAGAATTTTCTTTATGAAGCTCATTTTAGCCCTTTGACAATGTATCCAAGAGGAAATAAAAATAAATTAGGATCTAAAAATATTGATTAGTATATATATAAAAAAATATTACAACTGATTTTGTATACAGATGATTGATATGTCAACAAGTAAAGTAGAACACCAGATGCTATCTGGTTCACTATAACCTATTTCTATTCCTCAATGGAAATAGGAAAGAGTTACTATGGATTTCAGGCTAGGTTTACCTTTGAAATCAGTAAGAAAGACTTGATCTGAATGATCGTAGATAAATTAACTAAGATGACACACTTTATTCCAGTTCCAGCGGGTTACTCAGTAGATAAGTATGCTAAGTTATATATTAGGGAACTTTTACAAATTCATGGAATACCTGTCTCGATAGATTCAGGAAGAGACCTAAAGTTTACTTAGAGGTTTTCTTTGAGATTTTGGAAGTCACTACATACGGCATTGGGAACTCGATTGAATTTTTGCATAACCTTTCATATGCAAATGAATGGACAACCTAAGCGAACTATTCAAATTTTTGAAGACATGCTAAAGGGTTGTGTTATTGAAACTACAGCAAAACAGTCTTTTTGCGGCGTTTTTTACATTTAGCGGCGTTTATAAGCGCCGCTAAAACCACATGCGGCGTTAAGATAAACGCCACAAAAATCGCCTTTGAAAATAGCGCCGCTAAAGTTCGTGGCATTTTTTCACAAAAAATGCCGCAATAGGTATTGATATTTAGCGGCGTTTGTGACAAACACCGCAATAGGTGTTGATATTTAGCGGCGTTTGTTATAAAAACGCCGCAATAAGTGTTTTTATTTAGCGGCATTTGTCATAAAAACACCGCAATATGTGTTGATTTAGCAGTGTTTTTCAGAAAAACGTCGCAATAGGTGTTGATATTTAGCGGCATTTGTTATAAAAACGCCGTAATAGGTGTTGATATTTAGCGGCGTTTGTCATAAAAATGCCGCAATAGGTGTTAATATTTAGCATCATTTTTCAGACAAACGCCGCAATAGGTTATGATGTTTAGCGGCTTTTTTCGCTAAAATGCCGTAGTAGGTGTTGATGTTTTGCGGTGTTTTTTTTCACAAACCCCGTAGTAGGTATTGATGTTTTGCAGCGTTTCTGCTAAAAACGACGGTACATGTCTGTATATAGCGGCATTTCTAGGATAAAAACGCCATTTAATGTATGGTATATTGCGGCAGTTTTTTTACAAACGCCGCTAAATAACACAGAATTTAACAATCCTAAAATTATGCTTGATTATCCCAAAACTGGTTTTTCAACCTGTTCCATTATCCAACAAACAAAACAATAATAATATCAAACTCTATATCCATAACAAACAACATCAAATCCAATATAATAAATAAAAGTTTTCATTAATGTAATATAAGTTCAGTTACAGAAGGTTCAGTACAATGCTCATAACATAAATGAGACTACGATGATGGATTCTGAGGTAGCGTTTTCTGAATCATCAGCATCATATCATTGAGTCATTTTTCAAATTCTTCACATCTCTGCTGATATGCTGCTTCTCTCTGTGCTACCGCTGCTGCTCTGGCTGCTTCTGCTGCTGCTCTCTCTACTTCCCTTGCTTCATTTTCCGCTTTCAAGTTAGCCATTTGTTGATCCATCTCAGCCAACTTTTCTTTTAAACGACAAATTTCTTGGTGGGAAGATCGAGACTATGATGACATGTATTGTGATGAACTGGATCCAAAATATTTGGTGGGAGTAACGAATGATCCTTGACAGCGCACCCGACCATATCTTTCAGAACCCAAAACGTCATTAATAGCTTGGTTTTCAATGTCATCATCATTAACAATACCTTGACTCAAAGTAGTAACATGATACTCCGACTTTTTCTCCCTCAATTTTTCCTAATAAAGTGAATAATTAATTAAAATAAAAAATGTCATGGTACAAATATAAATAAAGTCAGGTAAATTTAAAACATCTACCCAAAAAACGTACCATAATTTCTGCAACGTCAGCAGTCATAGGAGTGCCATACTTCTTTGTATGTGTCATGTCGAAGAGTTGGATTTGACCAACTTTAGAACCGGATGTATTTTCCTACAATGTACCATAATATAATTACTATGAGTTAGTATGTACATGGAATACAAAAAAAAACTATTTCAATAATCTATAATACCTCCTCATGAGCTATACAAGCAAAACTCTTTGATCCAACCTTGTGCGTAAACTTTTGTTGTTGCCTGCTAGCAACACCAATATGCTCTCGGGTCTACAATGTCAAACAACCACTTTTAATGATGATTTACAATTCGTTATAATTATTTCTAAAAAATGCATCATACCTGTCCTTTTTGTGGACTCCAAAATCTGACTGCATCTTCCCATTGGTACCTGAGTATTCCTGGTGAGACTGTTTACAACTTCTCTTCAAGGTTGAGATCATTCTTGAAGTATTTCTTCTTTAATGAGCTCTTGTGATCCCTCCATCTCCTCCCTAACGTTTGCTTTACATAATCGTCAGAGACCTCTAAAGAAAATTCTCCTATACAACATATAAGTGTGCACCGTAAGTATAAATTAGTATTGAATTTCTATAGAGTATGTATTATAATGACATTATTACCTTAACAAAATCCAACGCTTGATTTTTGTTACTATTAGGCATTTCGTGCCATGACTCGTAATTGATCGGTAACAGATTCGCATTACGTCCAACTATGCCTAAGTAACCTGCTAGAAGACGTGATTCTGGGCCAATAGGTTGACCGACATCGTTTCTTGAAACTTTGACACAATGCCCAGGAGGAAGTTGGTATAATTCCTTCAAAGTTGTACGTCCTCGAGTCTTGTGCGTTCCAGCATTTTCAACTATATAAGAAATTATTAAATGCTAGTTTTGAAAATGAACAAAGTAGTAAATAATGTTTCGAAGAATACTTTGAATTTCAACGTCTTCTTCAACAGTTATCGGAACTTCGGAAGACTCAGGTGCATTCGATTCCTCGTTATTTCTTTTTTCATGGTCTTCAGAAGCTCGAACAACCCGCAAATTATTTATTTTTCTCCTCGGCATGATATCTATAATAAACAAACATGAGTAATGAAAAATGAATTAATTAATGAATATATTGAAAGATAACATGTTAAAGGTTATAACATTATAAATAAATAAATGAAGATATAAAATTGTACAAAAGTCTTATATAATGTCAATTGTCATAAATATCTTCATCAACATCCTCCCGAACCCATTGAAATTGTGTTGTATTACTGATAGTTTCATATAAGTTTTGTGGTAGTAGAGGTAAACTTTCTGATCTTGTTTCAATGTCATCTCTACTTCCATCCCCGATGTCTATCAAGTCTATGGGAGTATTTCAAAACACAACATACCAACCGTCATCCATTGGATCGTGACAATAAAATACTTGTTTCACTTGAGAAGAAAATACATATGGTTCATCCATCAAACGTTGACCCATGTGAATTAATCGAGAGAAATTCACCATTGTAAACCCAAATTTATCTCTTTTTATACATATGTTTACATCAACCCAGTCACACCGAGACAACACAACCTTTCATTTTCCATAATAATCTAACTCAATAATGTCCGTAAGATTTCCATAATAATCGACCTCTCCCTCCTGCGGATTATTGTCCCTTACAGTAGCATAACTTGTAGTTGACGAAGTAACTACGACTCCACAATTTTTTGTCCTTCTTAATCTTTCACGAGATTTCGTGTGGAACCTGAACCCATTAATGAGAAAGCATTATATCTTTTAACTATTCTATTCAGACCTTGAGAAACCCATTTAACTTCTTCACTAACTTCTCTCCCACTCCAAACCTATTACACATGAATGGTGAATTAATTTGCATTGACGTCGATATAAAAAGAAAGACATATATAATTTATCAGTGTTCCATAAGATTTAGTTGGTTACCTTCTGGCCTAACCATTCATGAAAAGTTTCTGTGAATAACTTATGTAGCTCTCGCTGATTTAATCTTCGGGAGCATGCTCGAGATCTCAATATTTCTTTAAACTCACTATAAAGAATATTATATCGTTAAAAATTGATAAATATAAAAGATAAAGAGATTTCATTAGGATTGGGTTCGAAAGACTTACGTGCGAAAGGGATCTATTGAATCGTGATGGAAAAGAACATATCGGTGTGCTTGTACCCAAGACGTGTCATCTAAGTGTGCAATTTCAACTTTCCCTAATGGTTGACCATAACTTCCAAAGAAATAATGTTGAGGTAAGTCATCAGTACTTAACACATCATTTCGATTTGGTCTATTCCATCTTGTTTCAACATCTTCCAAATATCTAGAGCAAAATGTCATACATTCCTCTGCCAAATACCCTTCAGCAATTGATCCTTCCAGATAACGCTTATTACGACAATAAGACTTCAACTTGCCCAAGAACCTATACACAAAACAACATACTACGTAAATACATTTGAGTGAGAGGTATAATCAGTAGTAATTTGAAACGTGATATTCAAATAACACCTCTCTATAGGGTACATCAATCGATAAAAAATTGGACCACCAACTCTCGCTTCGTGAGGAAGATGAATTAGAAGATGTACCATAATTGTGAAGAATGAAGGTGGAAATATCTTCTCCAAGTTGCATAAAGTCAAGGCGACTCGATCTTGTAGTTTATCAAGTTCTTCAACCATTAGAACTTTCCCACATATGGCTTTCATTATATTAGAAAGTTCAATGATACAAGACGTCACCTTACTCGACATGCAACCACGAACAACTACTAGCAGTAAATCTTGCATTAATATGTGATAATCATGTGACTTTAAACCATAAAGTCTTCGATCTTTAACACTGACACATCGAGAAATGTTTGATGCATACCCATCTGGGACTTTTATATCCTTCAACACCGTGCAAAACACTTCTTTTTCTTTCTTCGAAAGAGAAAAAATAGAAGGCGACAAGAAATTTCTTCCATTTGGACGTAATTGCGGATGAAGATCATGTCGAATTCCCATATCCACTAAGTCAAGTCGACTCTTAAGATTATCTTTAGATTTTCTGCCATCATTCAGAATGGTCCCGATAATATTCTCACAAATATTCTTCTCAATATGCATTACATCAAGATTATGTCTCAAAATCTGCTTTTTCCAATAAGGCAACTCGAAAAATATACTCATCTTTTTCCACAAGTCTACCTCGTTTGGATCCTCCTCTTCATCAGACTCATCATCAGTTTGTTCGTCAACTTCAACCTCTTCATTGACTTTCTTTGCCTTTTTCTTTGATCGTGCACTACTTGGTTGATTCATCATTCCATAAGTAAAATTGATATTTTTCAACATTCTGAATATTTGAAAGCGGGTTGTTTGGTCAGGATCATTTCGAAACTCTTCATCACCATCAAACATATTCTTTTGACTTCTAAATCTATGATTATCAGGTAACCACCGACGATGTCCCATATAAGAGAACTTCTTTCCATTAACCAACCACTTCGAACATGTTTCTACAACACAACAAGGACAAGCGTAACGACCTTTGGTACTCCAACCCGATAAATTTACATACGCGGTAAAATCATTAATTGTCCATAATAAAGTCGCGCGTAAATTAAAGTTCTCCTTCGTCAACACATCGTACGTTTCGACCCCTTCCCATAACTATTTCAACTCTACAATTAGTGGCTACAAGTAAATATCAAAATCATTTCCGGGGCCTTTCTCACTGGGGATTATCATGGATAAGATGAAAGATGATTGTTTCATGCAAATCCAGAGAGGAAAATTGTATAGAACAAGTACAACAGGCCAAGTACTATACGAAGTACTCATGATTTTGAATGGATTAAACCCATCAGTTGCAAGACCGAGCCTGACATTTCGAGGATCTCTCGCAAAACTTGGATACTTGTTGTCAAATGACTTCCAAGCTAAAGAATCCGTTGGATGCTATAATAATCCATCATCGGTTCTGCCATCATGATGCCACCTCATAGACTTAGCAGTCTTGGATGACATAAACAATCTTTGTAGCCTAGGTATGAGAGGAAAATATCGCAGAATCTTAATCGGTTTCTTTCTTGATCGTGCTTGAGCTTCATCCTCAGTAACATTTTCTGCCTCCCTAATCATCCATCGAGATTTTCCACATACATGGCAAGAGTCCTGATTTTTTCGATCACCCCAATACAACATACAATCATTCGGACAACTATGAATTTTGTCATATCCAAGACCCAAATCTTTTATCATTTTCTTCATATCTTTGCATGATTGAGGGATTTTTGCAAAAGGATACACTTCTCATAGTAACTCCAACAATTGCGTAAAGGAGTTACCAGTCCACCCTCCCAGGCATTTTAAGTGGAAAAGACGAATGCAGAAAGAAAGCTTTGAAAACTTTGATCCCTCATAAAGTTGTTCATTCATTTCATTCAGCAACTTGTAAAACTTTGCCGCTTCTCCATTTGGCTCTTCAACACTTCTAATTCTTCCCATCTCAATGAAATCATTAACATCATTTTGACAATAATTTTCTGTAACATACGGCTGATGAGTGTGCATATTAAATGAATCTCGTAACATCCCTTCCATGTCATATTCTCTAAAAGTTGGATGGTGAGAAGGAGCGGGATAAGTCTAATAACTCGTGGAAGCATATCTATCTGATACAAACTCTCCATGAAAGATCAATTTTCTATACCCCGAACAAATCCAAAAATAACTAGATGCTCGTACACAACTTCACGAATGTGCCAGTTAATGTTAACACAGTTCTTACAAGGGCAAAGAATCATATTCTCTTGGCTTGCATTCAAAAAAGCTAAATTTAGAAATTTTTCGACTCCATTTCGATATTCGACGCTTACCCTTGAGAAATCCATCCAACTCTTATCCATTTCATATTTCTGGAGTTTTAAATTCAAATGTAGTTGTTACCTGGGTAATGTTCACTAAAACTCTCTGAGAATCAACCTTTCAAGAAAAAAAAACAGTAGACAAGTGCAAACAAAGGGTCCACAAATGTAATATTCACTGATTTGGAGCTTTAAAAATCCTGAATTCACAAACACAAATGATTATCTAACATCAGTACATGACTAACATTAACAAATTGACCCCACAATCAAAACATTCTAACACCTCCCTTGGTCACATGTGCAAAGATATATACAAACAACCAGCAATAAGAATTGCAACACGACTAAGCAAGTAAGAAACTGTTACCTGAAGTATATATTTTTAGTCAGGCTTTTCGAAATGAAAGCAAGATTCAGTGATGAAGGTTTAAGAGGATCAAAATTTTCCATAAGGAATTCAGGATGTAGTGAGCTATTAACTCAGGCAAACTGCTGTAAAACTTCAAGTTCCACAACTTTATTAATAAAAAAATACCTCAAGAAAGACTCACAAAAGAAATGTAACAATGGATAATAGGAGCAACATATTGCATCTATTTTAGGTGGAAAAACTTTAGTTTGCACCATTATCCATGGGGAAAAACTTAATGCTATGTTAGCATTTTACATCACATATGTTCGTGTTAACATGTATTTTCGATGCATACCATATATATATATCTTTTTGGTCTGCATTTTTTTAATCAGGAAGGTGATTTGAATCTCCAGATATTGGAACCCAAGGGCTTGAAACCTTGCTTAGTGTGTTACAGTTTTAAAGATGAGGGACCGGCATTTTGATTATAAATGCGGATTTGACATTGTACGAGGGAAAGAAATGTTGAAATGAAGAGAGCGATGCCAACTGGTAATTAAGACTTTTCCGTCCTGTAATTGGCGGATTTTGAAGCGTCACATGTTAGCACTCGGTATTAAGGCATGAAGCAATATGTGATTATCAAATTTTGCATTTGGTTTTGAAATGTAATTTCATTTAGTGTTTGTGGTCATAATTAACTGTCATGGCATTCGATAATTAAAACGGTGGGGAGGGGGTAGGTTTGTTGATTCTGCAGATTGCACATGGAGCCTGCCAGCCATGGCAACCAAGAAACCCTTTTAACTTTGATCCAGTAATAATGATGGGGTACTTGTTTTTTCAACATAATTGTCATTGCCACCTGCAATTTGCAACATGTTTCCTCATTTCACCGTCCTCATTTTCACCCTTTCATTTATCTAAGGGCTCGGGGGTATATCTATCATACACTACAACAAATTTAACAATTTATGAAATAATTTCTATATGACGTTGCGTATAACGTCGCAAAATATACTATAAAAGTGACGTTTTTTTTATTTTCGTCACATTTAGTAATTAATGGTATATCTTTTATGACAATTGTAAAAATGATCATTGATTTTCGTCACTATATGTTTGACGCCAAAATTTCCCTCCAAAAAATTTGGTGGGAAACCTGTCAATGACGTTTAGATAAAATTGTGACGTTGTAAAATCGTCTCCAATGAAATGAAAGTATTAATGACGATTTATTATAATGACGATTCGATTTGAATTAGTAGCATTCCAAATTGTCACTAATAAATTTTATTTGTGACAATTTGATTCGTCATAGTTTATATGAAATAAAAAATGACGCTTTATTCGTCTCACAAAATAAGCTTAATATGACAAAAGTAATTATTTGATCCTCATTGTTATATCTCTTGTTTTTTGACGATATGGAAATACATCATACGGTTGTGTCAATTAATATTTAGTGCCAATAATTAACATAAAAAAATAGCCTAGAATTTTTTTAGAGACATATTGGATTTGTCACTAATTCAAAATTTTATTGGTGAAAAAATTTAAAATAATCTTAGATTTTAGACTTATAATTTCAATCGTTCCTATTAATTTTCTCAAAGTTGTGTTCTCTAAAAATATTTTATATATATATAAGAATTTTTTATTTATATATATATTTGAAGGGTCAAAAAAACCCTAACAATGTAAAATAAAATTATTTCAATACTTAAATTTTTTTTGCACCCAAGTAAGCCTTTGCATTAAGAAATTAAACCAATTAAGCCATCAAACTATAAATTTATTAACCTTTTTAGGTTATTTGTGATGTGGCATCGTCAAAGGGAATTACATGTCAAACTTTAGGGATGAATTTCTAGATTTTTTAAAAATTTAATTTAAATTTTTTAAAAATACAAAATTATGGAAATATTTTAAATAATATTTTAAAATGTAAAAATGTAAAAAAAATATTTATTTTTATATAAATTTTTAAAATATTTTAAAAAAAACTAAATATTATTAAAATTATAATAAATATTAAAAAACTAAAAAGTATATTTTTAAAAAAAAAATATTTAATAATTATATTAAATATTAATTTATTTTTTAAAACTCCGAAATTTATTCAAAAATTAAAAATACTTTTAAAATAATAAAAAATATTTGTTTAATATTAAATATACATAATTACTTTAAAAATTATAAAATCTTACAATATTATTTTAAAATATTAAAAATTATTTAAAAATTAAAATACGTAGAAAATATAAAATTTTAAAAATTATTAAAAAATCTAAAAAAAAACTCTAAAATTTCTTAAGAGAAATATAGTTGGAGTCTGAGTTACTATGATATGTTATAAATATTTTTTCAATCAATTTATATGATTACAATTTATATTATAATTTGGGGTCTTAAGTGTGACTAAAAATATTTTTTAAATATAAATTATTAAAAATATAAAAATATTAAAACTTTATGAAAAATTACTCTTATGAGATGAATTGTTTTGTTACGATATAATAAATCCTTCTTGTGAGAATTATTACCTTATAGTGACGAAGGTTCTCTTAGTGAATAAGCACTAAACATAGTGCTGTAGATCTCCCGTTCGAAAACCTTGACTATAATTTTTAGATATTTTTATTTTTTAAATTTTTATATAATTTTATAAAAAATCAAAAATTTCATATTTTTATAATTTTAATAATATTTAATATTTTTAAATTAATTTTAAAATTTGTAAGAAACCTTAATTGGGCTGAAAAAAAAATGGTGTCGCTTGAGATGATGATAATAATAATAATAATAATAATAATAATAATAATAATAATAATAATAATAATAATAATTCCATCAAAATTGGCGTTAGAAGTACAATCATGATAATTTGGGAGTTAAGTGTGCTTATAATACTTGGAGTTAAATGTGAGAAACATAAAATTTATGGACTGAATTATAAAAACTTAAATCTAGTGGTTGAAAATGAAAATTATGAAAAGTTAACCCTAAAGAATTTGATGGCCTACCTTGCAGTTAACCCTACCTATTATTCCTGAAGATAAAGAATAGTGTTTTCGCTCTTTTTCTCACATTTTGTTATCTTCTGTTCAAGGGATTGGGGGGCAGTCAGAGAAGAAGCTATAGTCCTCATCGTCGTAGCCAGATTCAAACACGTGCAAGAAAGAGGTACGTCAATGAACCTCGTGATCACCACCGACCCATCGTCACTGATTCCCTCTTCTTTTTTATTTTCTCATTCGCAATCTCCCTATCGATGCTAGCCCGAAAGATCTTAGGCTTTTCTTTGAATGGTATGGTTGAATTTTATCTGCCGAAAGAAAAATTATTACTCAGGGCACGCCATTGATTTGTCCTTTATTCATATGCCTATGTTTGTTCTGGTTGTTTCTTTGTTGACGATTGTAGTGTACTTTGAATAGAGCTTCATGCTATTATAATGTCTTTTGCTGAAATTATTTTTCTATCTTTTTGATGGCTTACTGATATTTTGTTAATAGTGCCAATAAAGGTGCCCGACTCTTTAATTGTGGTTGTCTGGTGCTTTATGTTTACGAACAATTAGTACTATGGGTTAGTGTGGGTATGTTTTCAGTCTAGCAGATTTGATGTCTGGATATATCTTGTTTTTTTTAAATGTCTTCTTGTGCTATAATTGGCAATAGAAATTTACATACAAAAAGTGTTAGTAAAGAGAATTGTAAGTAACGCAGGTGGCAACAATGGAGGAGATACAGATGAATAATGAAGGAACTAAGGTAACATTCAAGAGCCTAGACACACCCAAGTAGCCAGAGACTGTTATAGTTCCATCTGCAATCACTCAAGCTAGGGTTCCTGCTTCTGTTGAAAGAAGCCCTCCATTGTAAGTTCCACGAGAAAGCCTAGACGACATTACACGCGACAAGAGCGACAAGTTAACACCTTCAAGCACTTCCGCAGATACAAAAGTGATGAGTGCAGAGCCAACATACTGAGGCACAGAGTAAGGAATTCCAATATGGAAGCTTAGGAGAATGCCAACCAAAACCATGATTTCAGAAGCCAACAGAACTTGCCTGCAATAAATTTAAATAGCATGTATACCATCCATTTGTGGTAAACTCGGAGCTTATTTTTTACCATCATGTCCACATGAGCTCAATGGGACCGTTAATATGCTTATTTTCATATTTGAACTTACTTTTCTTCGAACATTTTGCTGACGTAGGTTCCGACAATTATGTTTACTGGAAGCACTGTTAGCCCAAGACATGCAAGAAAGATGGCCACGCTATTGGTTGACCATATAAATTAATACGCAGTGATGACACTTCCTTCAGCAAGCAATATTTCAATTGCATATTTAAGCATAAAATAAACAAATAGTTGCACCTTCACAGATAGTTTGAGTAACCTGTATGCTGATACAATTGAGGTGACAGGCTTTCTAGTTTTCTCACCAGAATCTTCCTACCTTGTTTTCAATTTATCATGTTTTCAATATCCAGATTTGTCTATGTATATATATTTACTTTGTATTTCTCTGTTTAGTTTTGTTGTTTTGTTATTTGTATTTACATTGTATTTCTCTGTTTTTAAGTTCTGGTTTTGAAGTATATTTCTTGTTTCCTACCTTGTTTTTACAGATGGATCAAATCCAAAATCTGATAGCTTTTCCCAGGTAAGCCTCTTCTCATTTTAGTTAACTTGAAATACACATATTTCTTTCTCTGAGTACTATAATTAAATACAATGGATTTTGAGAATATTCTCCCTTTTTACTTTGGATAGACAGTGAATGAAGAGAAGGCAAGATTGAGATCGTATATAGGTTCAAGGCTGCCAAGGTGTGAGAGGAGATGTAACTCATGCAAGAGTTGCGAAGCCATTCATAGGCAAATTTGGATACTTTTTATTTTAATTTGTAAAAATATATGGGGTATTATTTTAATTTGTAAAACATAGACTTTTTAATGTAATTTATAATAGAGAAAATAACCTCAGTGACCAAAAATATCTTATAATATACGATTTTAACCAACTTTTTTTGGATTTGCCAAAATGACCAATTAAATCGCAATGCGATCGATAATTCGCAACGCGATCTCTGGTATCGCAAATCAGTTTTCATATTCGCAACGCGAACATCGACTATCGCAACACGAACTTCGATTATTGCAATGTGATTTTTCAAATTCGTTGCGATAGTCCAAGTTCGCGTTGCGATTTATTCCAAGTTCGTTGCGATAGTCGAAGTTCGCGTTGTGATAGTCCAAGTTCGTTGCGATAGTCGAAGTTCGCGTTGCGATTTATTCCAAATTCGTTGCGATAGTCCAAGTTCGCGTTGTGATAGTCGAAGTTCGCGTTGCGATTTATTCCAAGTTCGTTGCGATAGTTGAAGTTCGCGTTGCAATTTATTCCATGTTCGTTGCGATAGTCGAAGTTCGCGTTGCGATTTATTCCAAACTCGTTGCGATAGTCCAAAATCGCAACGACTGGTGGTATTGCATTTGTTTCTTAAGAATTTTCTCTAAAAATATAGTATTCGCACGGACGTGTCGATGACACGTATTACCACGAACACGACCCGAGACGAGACGGACGGCGGCGGTGGCGGCGTGCGAGAGTCCCCCTTGTTCTCTATCACTGAACAAGGAAGTGGGAAAGCCAAGCCTTAAATACAATTCCCAATAGTGTTTCCAATACTATGTGGGATTGAGCATTACCAACACTTGTTCTCAATACTATGTGGGATTGAGCCTTAAATAGTGATATTATTTGTGAATTATAGTTAATGACTTTAGTATTTGTATGAAAAGTATTTGTAGTTCGTTTAGTTTTCATGAAATTATAATTTATTTTCAATTGATTGTAATTGCACGATAACAATTTTTTTTTATTCTCGCGAGTGATGCAATTTTTTTTGAATGTTTTGCTTAAAATTGTAATAATCGCGATTGATTGTAGATTGACTTTTAATTATGACATATTTAATCGTATAATACTAATGCAATTGGTTGCTGATTCAGTTGTTTTAAGGTGCATGATTGTTAATTGTTTCCTGAATAATCACATAGTATTGGAAACAAGTGTTGGTAATGCTCAATCTCACATAGTATTGGAAACACTATTGGGAATGGTATTTAAGGCTTGGCTTTTCCACTTCCTTGTTGAGTGATAGAGAACAAGGGGGACTCTCGCGCGTCGCCGCCGCCGCCGTCCGTCTCGTCTCGTGGTCGTGGTCGTGGTCGTGGTAATACGTGTCTTCGACACGTCCGCGCGAATACAATCTTTTTAGAGAAAATTTTTAAGAAACAAATGCAATACCACCAGTCGTTGCGATTTTGGACTATCGCAACAAATTTGGAATAAATCGCAACGCGAACTTCGACTATCGCAACGAACTTGGACTATCGCAACAAATTTGTAATAAATCGCAACGTGAACTTCGACTATCGCAACGCGAACTTGGACTATCGCAATGCAATTCGCAATGCGAATATGTAAATCGCAATGCGATAGTCGAAGTTCGCGTTACGAATCTGGAAACTGGTTTGCGATACCGGAGATCGCGTTGCGAATTATCGATCGCATTGCGATTTAGTTAGTCATTTTGGCAAATCCAAAAAAAGTTGGTTAAAATCGTATATTATAAGACATTTTTGGTCACTGAGGTTATTTTCTCTTTATAATAAGTATAGGCCATTACTGTAATTTATGTGAAGTTTTTCCTTTGATTGTAATATATAAAAAGTTTTGGTGTTTATTGTAATTTTTAGAAAATTTTGGTATTTATTGTAATTTACATTAAGTTTTGATATTTATTATAATTTACAAAAAAAATTGGTATTTATTATAATTTATAAAAGTTTAGTCTTGATTGTGATATTTAAAAAATAGACTTTTATTGTAATTTATATAAATATTTATACTTTTATGGTAATTTTATAATTTTAAATTTTAAATAAAAAAATTGTGACGATATTTTATTGTCATTTATATAGTAAAATTTTATTATTATTAGTGGCAATATAAATGATTGGTGACAAAATTTTATTTTATTTAGTGACATAACAAAACGTCATTTTATATAAATAATAAAGTGACATTATACATAAACGTCACTATATGTTTAACAATATATGACGATAAAAACATACGACGTCACGTTAGACATTCAGTGACACACCTAGGGTAACGATTGCCGTGACATCGGATTTTATGTCACATAATACAAATAGTGACATAAATGTAAGTTTTAATGACAATATTTTCAATGTCAAAAATAAACAAATTTGTTGTAGTGATAATTGGGTTTTTTTAATACAACTGTCACTCTTTATTTTTTAATTATTAATTTGACATTCTTGTGTCACGTAAGACAAATATGTTTTTGTAGGAAATATTTTTCAGAGGGTATTTCTTTTAGAACGTGTCTTCCGTTGATATGATAGAAGTTGATCAGAAATTTTAGAGTTGGATTGAAATAAAAGAAAGAAAATTTTTCAAAATATGGAAAAAATTATATAAATTGTCTAGAAAGAAAACCTATACATATAATAGTGATGAAATATACTTGTATTAACTTTGTGTTTAATAATTTAATAAATATACATTTCAAAGATTATATTTAAATATTTAGAATCTTATATATCTTAATAATATAGAGTTTAAGAATTTTAATGAATATTTTAAATCTTATATTTTTTTAGATATTTAGATATGAAGGTTTTTTAGTGTTTAGATATAATTTCTTAAGTTTGTATTTATTGAATGATTGATAGTAAGATTATTGTGTTTGTATTATCGCTCATATCTGCGTAATATTGGGAAGGCAGCCTTAATCGCACAATACAACTAATCTTCTGAGAAAAAAAGTATTTTTATAAATGGTGAATGGTGATCATGATAGAATGACATAAGAGAATAATCTATTTTTTAGGATTAAATTTTATTTATTCATTGGGGAGGATGTTATTATATATTATCTACAATTTAGACAAATGCTCATTATTCTAATTAAATTCAGGTTGTTGGCTATGGGTGTACACGATAACATAATAACTTACATTTTTGGTTTTACCTACTGATCATACCAGAATGACATGGTGAGTGTGAAGTGGTTATTGACTTAAATATGATTATTGAGGGCTGCTGGCACTTTAATACCAGTGCAGAATTGTTTCCTATAAATTTTAAAGAATACAAACTTTAGAAATGCGAATTATCTGGTGACTTCAGAAATGTTTCCTATAAATCCTATAACCCAGTTAAAACTCATTGTAAGCTGAAATCCAAGTTGTTCCTAGATAAAATAATGTGTGAAACAATGGAAGAACACTCTTTATAATTCAATTGAATACTCGAAGCCAGATGGAGGAATGAAAAACATAATTTGACGTTAATTTTTCTAAAGCTTTATATCTAAAAATATATCTCTCCAAAAAGAAAACTTAAGAGTGATTTCAAAGGTTGTCAAGGTCGGTCTTAGTCTAAACAAACATAATAATATATGTGAAAGAAGTACAAATTCTTTATATTGGGCATTGCTAAACACGATAACATTCATTAAGCTACATACCTTAATGCAAGCTACATATGAACAGGTACCTACGAAAACACAAACAAGACCGGAATATAAAGGACATTTGTAGATTGCTTAGCTTTTACTTGCATGTTGTGCATAAACAGTGAATGATAAGCTATAGCTGAGACAATCTGGACTTTAATTTTGTTCTGTGGATCCCAGTTCAAGAAATGATCATTCACAAAAACCTGGAAAATCATTTACATCTGATTACCATTCATCCGAATTCAATCGATTTATACAATAACCTGAACCTATAAAACAGAGAGAGTAATCATTCACACGAGAACAATAAGACCAAAAACAACAACAAAAACGGTTCATTATTCCATAATCCAATTTCTTAAAAAAGGCTTATGGTGTTACCGATATAACAATCACAGCAAATATCGTTACAACAACCATTCTATAACATGATGATATAGTTGATTTGAATTAAGTTGCAACCACCAATATCCAGTCAAAAATTCCTCATATTACTTGAAAAGAACCAATGAAAATTAACATATACAATGAATATCAATATCAAACAGTTTATATTTTCACTGTCTTTGTATTAGACTATATTTTAATCTCATTCAATAACTCATTGTGATGAATGAATTTTTACATCCAGATTCATGTCTCCATTTTAATTACAATAATGAGATTATATATAATCTAATCGATAGATTTTTTTTCTTACATTTGGTTCTAGATTCTTTTCATTTCTCTTAATCTTGTTAATCATTATTTTCCTCACATCTTTATATTATATAAGTTTTAAAATTAACAAGAGACAAATCAATTCCACCAGATTTTCTGATATTTTTCTTGAACCGATTCTTGCACAGATCATTGAATAAAATATCATTAATTTTCCTTACATATCTCTAAATATAGCATGCTTCAAAGGTTCCTATATACAAACACTCTTTTCTCATGCCTTCATAAATCTAGTTCATCTTCTAAGTTTCCATGAAAAGTAACGAATATTTACAATATCGGGGATTTTAAGGGATATTTAAAATATATAAAATAGAACAATGTATGAACAACAATCCTACCTGAATAGGTTGAAGAGATTGTAAGCCTGGAGGAGAAGCCAAAGCCACTGCCTCAATGCCTGAAATCGATGAACTGAAAGATAAGAAACTGCATTTTTTCCATGAATGCAGAGATTTTTTTTTATCTCCATTACCCTCCTTTCTTACGGAGAAGAGAATATTACATGAGATAAAAAAACAAAGTTTAGTTCCAGCGACAATCGTGGCTGATGGGGCGACACTTGGACCGACGGCGTCAATTGTGGCAAGGCGGAGTTGCTGAAATGGATACTGAAAGGGGAACCAGAACGCTTGGCTGAACGATGGTGAGAAAGAAATTAGGGCTCGGGCAAGAAATTTGTTTTTGGGGTTTTTATAATACTTTGCAGCGTTTGTAAACCAAACGCCGCTAATTGACAATTCTACTGAGTCGTTTACCTAGCACCCGCTAATACTATTGCGGCGTTTGTATAAAACGCCACTAATGGAAATAAATATACAGGCGTTTGTTTGAAATCGCCACGAAAGTACTAATCTATATCGGCGTTTGTTGTAAACGCCACAATAGATGAACCATATTGCGGCGTTTTTGGAGACAAACGCCGCAAAAAGTCATATATAGCGGCATTTTTGATACAAACGCCGCTAATTACCTTTATTTAGATTACATTCATTGATTTTACATCAAGTAACCATGACTGATATATGTAGCTTTATCTAATTAACAACAACCATACATTTTAATTTAGACATAATTTATGCATCAAAATACTTAACAACAAAGTACATTAAAATTTATGTCTACTAAAAGTTATGCATAAACGCCACTATTGTACATATTTTTACGGTGTTTTTAAAATAAACGCCACTATTGATTAGGTCTGCTGTAGCGTTTTCCCAAAACGACGCTATAAACAACCATATTGCGGCGTTTTTACTACAAACGCCGCTATATTAATACTCTATAGCGGCGTTTAATGAACAAACGCCACTATAAACAATCCTTCTGCGACGTTTGTTTGATAAACACCGGTAATTTATCACTCTATAGCATCGATTGTTTCACAAACGACACTATAGACAATACTGTTGCGTCGTTTTTTATAAACGCTGCTAAAGTACTATTATTTTACGATGTTTGTTGATAAAACGCCACTATAAATAATTATATTGCGACGATTTGGCTATAAACGCCACCAAATTACCACTTAACTGCGGCGTTTGTTGGAAAAACGCCGCTAAAGTCTCAATTTGTGGCGATTGGATTGTAAACGCAGCTATATCCCCGAAATTTGTGGCGTTTTCTCTCCAAACGCCGCTAAAAATGCCGCTATAGAACACTTTTGTTGTAGTGTGATTTTAAAAGACCAAGAGAAAAGTATTTGTCTTTAGCAGAGTTCGCTTCTAACTATAGTTATCAGTAAAATATCAAGATGGCTCCTTTCGAAGCATTATATGGAAGGAAATGACAGATACCTCTGAACTAGTATGAGCTAAAGGATCGAGATATAATTGGTCCTAATTTGATCAAGGAAATGGAAGATAAAGTAAAAGTTATTTAACACAATCTCAAAATAGTCGTTGATTGATAGAAATTCTATTCAGATCTAAAGAGGAAAGAAATTGAGTATCAAGTCAGTGATAAAGTATTTCTCAAAGTATCACCGTGAAAAAATGTTATAAAGTTCAGGTGTAAAGGGGAAAGGTGATTCTGAGATTCATTGGCCTTATGTAAGAATAAAAAGAGTTGGTCAGATAGCTTATTAGTTACCTTTACCTCCGGAAATGGATCATATTGTGTTTCATTTTTTGATAGTTTGTAAGTATCGATCGGACACTTAGTAAATCAGATGAAGTTATGTTATCTTTCAAAAGGATTTAGAATGAGTTATACTATACAGTAGTTGTTGATCTGAAAGACTATTACAGTAACTGAAGTAAGAATACATAAATGAGAAAGTGTATAAAGAATAACCGCAAGTGGTAAAGTAGAAATTATTTGATAAAGATTCAAGGGGTTGTGTTCTCGACAAATCTTATAGAATTATCACTTGATAAATTTAAGATCATTTTGGGCATAGTAGTTATTTTTCGCGTTATGGTTAGGTAGATTGTCGTATAAAGCGATTATTTCTGAAAGACGTAAAGAGGTTTGAAATAATAGTAATTGAAGAAAATGTACAAATTATTGCCTAATGTGAAATTAACATTAACATTAGAGAAATTGACGTAGAAAGGTTGTTTAGTCTACTTGGTTAATGTAATTGGCATTCAAATATTTGAAAGTTAAGTCAAAGGATATTCTGATAGTTTGGGAATCTCTAGATGTATTTACTAAGAAATTATATGGATTATCTCCTGATTGAAAAGTGGAGTTTAAGATTGATAATTTTTTTGGGTACTGTGTTTATATCGATGGTTTCGTACTGAATAGTTTCAATGGAACTCAGAGAGCTAAAGGTACATTTATAAGAGTTATTTGGTTGGGTTTTAGTAGACCAAGTGTGTCTCCAATAGGGCCTTCCTATATTCCTTGTTAAAAAATGGATCTATGTGATTATGCATAAATTACAGTTAGCTGAATAAATTGACGGTGAAGAATAAATTTCCTCTTATAAGGATTGATGTCCATTTAACCAACTTAAAGGTGCTTCCCTAGTTTCAAAAATTGATTTTTCGATTTGGATATTATTATTTAAATATTAAAGAGAAAAATGTTTTAAAATTGACTTTCACACTACAACAAATTTGTTTATTTGTGGCATCTAAAATATTGTCACTGAAACTTACATTTGCGTTACTATTTGTATTTTGTGACGTAAATATTGACACCATAGATAACATCACGCTAGGTGTGTCACTAAATGTCAAATGTGACGATATATATATTTTGATCTCGTATCATTAAACATACAATGACATTAAAGTACAATGTCATCTTATAATTTGTTTTCAGTAACAATTATTTTTTCGTCATCAAATAATATAAAACTTCGTCACTAATTATTTGTGTCATCATTAATAATATAATAATTTTTATTGTACTAAGGATGAAAATTATAGTCACAATTTCTTTATTAAAATATAAAAAATTAAATTATAATAAAATTCTAAACTTTTTAAATTTACAATAAAGGACAAAATGTTATGAAATTTATTATAAAAGACAAAACTTTGTGGAATTTACAATAAAGGACAAAAAATTTGGGAAATTACAATAAAGGACAATATTTTGTTATTTATGATAAAGTACAAAACTTTTGATACATTACTATAAAGTACAAAACTTTTGATAAATTACTATAAAGTACAAAACTTTTTATAAATTCCAGTAATGACACTTTTACAAATTACAATAACCTATGATTATACTAATTACAATGAAACCCCACACTTCTCGTAAAGAAATATGAAGAAAAGCTTCACTTTATGAGCCACTTGCACTTTATTCCGGTTATCGATAGCTTTATCCCCAAGCTTTTTTACAACTACTTGTGTTCAACACCATGAGACTATACAAAAGGTTTCCTGCAATATAATCATAGAAAACAATGGGCCAAGAGCAAAAAGAATATGTAAAAGAAAATGCTCGTCGATTATGATTTCAACATTTTATATGCATGCAACTTCAATCCAAAGGGACAAAAACAACATAGGTTTTTAGTAGGCAGTTTGCACATAACTTGTCTATTCAACCCTAGGTGTCGCATGCCAAATTTCAAGCATGCATTGCATATAAAAAAACTTTCCCATAGGCAACAAGGGAAGAAAAAGATCTTCTAAGAGTCATCTAGCAACTCTCCATTGAATGCTCAAACTTACCACCACAACTAGAAATTACAAAAACTCATAGTGCAACAACTGAACCGTTATTTGAAAAATACCAACCATTACTCACAAACATAGATAGACATTTTGAAAGTCGTATACGAAGCATGATAACATAGCTTCTTATATATATGAAGCATACATAAGATTGTATAACAGACCGAAAAACCAACAATGTAAAAAGTATTAAAAACATTGTACCTGTTGTCTCCAACAAATTCAGTTGAGATCTTCGTCTACATAACCAAGAATTCCCTTCAAGTTAGTTTCAGGTTCTTCCCTATCACAAAAAAGGGGGCGAAAAAGAATTCAAAGTGAGTTATCTTAAGGATTGAGGGCAACTTAAGACATCATCATAAGATAAAAAATATTGTAATGCTAACTTGATAGCAGCTTTAATATCTTCTTAGGTAGACTTCTCAGGTCTCCCAGTGTGACCAAGCGTAAAGACATCAATCGTGCGAACATGAAAAGGTATTCCAGACAACATGCAAAGCACATGATAACCATCAGTCCATCACAATCAACCATCAAACTTCAATTTCAATCTTTAACAAAATAATACCGATAACCATTAAACATTTGAACTAAGTTGAAACAATAATTAAATATAATTATTACCTCTCGCATGCTTGAACAAAATTCCAAAATCCAACATCAAAGGTGGTTGTTTATAGTCAAAACACGTACTAAATACTATTAATTTATTTTACTATTCCAACTTGAAATTAAGGAACCCACTACAGCCACAACCTGTGAAGGAGATCCTTCAAATATATATTACTACTACGTTTATTAGTATTTCTTTCGAAACAATACCCATTGTTAGGAACCCAAAAGCTACATGAAAATTGAAAGGGCTCTACGGTCCTAGATCGTGGTTTCATCGAATAGGCGGCTCCACCCAATGATGGCTTCCCGGAAACATCACCCCACGACGGAAAACAACTGACATCAATGCCTAAACTGAACCTACAATCACCTATACTTGAAAACAAGTTTCGAAATCCTTAATGAAAGTTACCTCTTCGACGAACGACAACCATCCAAAACCCTTTACCCATATTTAAAAATGAAAGAGAGGGATTGGTTCATTACCCAAACTATCAACATGATTAATCTACTGAACGATCAAAGTATGATAACGAACGCATCACGACGTTTAAGGTTCCAAGGACACCTCTTCAGATACCCATCACCATGTTTCATACAAGAGTAAGAAATTCTCGTGATAGAGAAAAGGAGAGACGTCGAGGATGATGTACCAATTAAGATGCTCCACGACAAACATAAACGAAAATAAAAATCTCAGGCAATGGCGGAGGTGGACTAGAGCCCTAAAATTTCCCTTCTTTGATTTTTTTATTATTTTAAAACCTCGTTGTCAATTGTAAATCTGTATTAGAAATAAATTTAATTAGTTAAAAGGCAATATTAAGCCCATTCGATCTCCACCAACAATCAATTGATCTAGTAAGATCAGAGGTTAAAATCTTGACGATTATAATTGAAGTAAATTGAATTAAGTATACTTAATTTAGATTAATTGATAAATATATCAAATACGGTAATTATAAAAAAACCATTCAATCACTGTAATGGCAGAAGAGGGAATAAGACTTGTCTCCAGAATTATGAACAGTTTAATTTTTTTAATAAGTCATTAAACTTTTCAAAATTTACTCTTTGGCTCCCAAATTTCAAATTTCTTCAAGTTGAATCCAAATTTTCAAAATTAAATATTTTCAAGATCCGATTTATTTACTTGAGACTCCTAAGAAGAAATTCAGGGTGTTACATATGGGAATATATATTTTTTGAAATATAAGACAAAATGACAAAATTAGACTATCAATCCTTAAGTAGTCTACAATCACACTAATGAACTGAAATTTCTAAAAGATTTGACTTGAAAAATTTTTTTACTAATTTTTCAATTCAATATGAATTTCAGAATTAGTATAGTTAAACTAAATTTAAATCCAACAAATTATTTTTACCCTGATTTTGGGATGTGATGCATGATTATATTACTAACAATGACTTTTACATAGTCAATTAAAAATTATCTTTTAAAGGTAAAATGGATCTTGAATATACATATACATATATTAAAAAAACTCCTTTTTGAAATATGTGTTAAAAGTGAAAAATTAGAGGTTTAGTCCTTAAACAGTCTATAAGGGTGTTCAATTGGTTAATTCGATCATTGAATGAAGTAAATAATCAAAATTTTCTCCTTAATCTTTAACCAAACGAAAATTTTAAATTATTAACTAAACTAAAAAAAGTTTGGTTAATGCGATTTATTTTTTAATTATCTATATTTTTTATAATTTTTAATTAGTTTAATTTAAATTTAGTAGAGATATATTTTTTTGAACGGGTTAAAATTTGATTAGGTCTTGAAAGTTTAATGGGTCCAATTGATTAAAATAATTAGGATATAATTTTTAATGGGTTTAACCGTAATATATATATATATATATATATATATAATTCGATTAATTAAATTAATTAGCTGATTGTGAACTAAATTAACCATTATCTGAAATTTTAAAAAATTCTTAATCATTAACACATATAACATTTAACTACTCGACCAATTAACTTAATAAAATTTAAGTTCGGTCAGTTAATTAAACCAAATCGAACAAGGAGCACCCCTAACAGTCTATAATTTCCATTAATGACTTGAAATTTCTAAATATTAAGAATTGATCATTGAAACTTTGCGAATTTTCTTATTTAATCTGAATTTTAAAATTAATTTATTATACATTTAATTTAAACCCAAAAAATTATTTTAATCCTGATTTTGAGGCTCAACTCAATTAATACTCAACTTTGAAATGATCAAATAATGAAAAAATTTTAATGGTAAAAAGGGTTGAAATATACATACATGCACATGCACATGCACATGCACATGCACATGCACATGCACATGCACATGCACACACACACATGCACATGCACATGCACATGCACATGCACAGACACACACACACACACACACACATACACATACACATACACATACACATACACATACACATACACATACACATACACATACACATACACATACACATACACATACACATACACATACACATACACATACACATACACATACACATACACATACACATACACATACACATACACATACACATACACATACACATACACATACACATACACATACACATACACATACACATACACATACACATACACATACACATACACATACACATACACATACACATACACATACACATACACATACACATACACATACACATACACATACACATACACATACACATACATATTAATCAAATAAAGTCCTCAATACAGAATACATAAATTTGATTTTTTTTTTAAATCATCAGTAATAAAATTTTGAATTAGTGACGAATCTAATATATCACTAAAAAATTTTCAAATATTTTTATGTTTATTTATAGAGCCAAACATTAAGTGACACAATCTCATGATGTCTTTTAAAATCTTCATATAAAAGATAAGAGATTGTGACTAATAATTACTTTCATCACGCTAAAATATTTTTGTGACACAAATAAAAAGTCATCATTTATATCTTATTTAATATGATAAATCAAATTGTCATAAATAAAAATTATTAGTAACAAATTTACAACGTCACTAATTCAAATCATATCATCGTAATAATAAATCGTCATAATAGTTCCATTTCATTAGAGACAATTTTAAGATGTCACCCATTTGATCTAAACGTCATTAAAACGTTTCTCACCATAATTTTGGAGGTAAATTTTGGCTCCAAATATATAGTTAAGTAAATCAATGACCACTTTTAAAATTGTTATAAAAGATATAACATTGATCATTAAATGTGACGAAAATAAAAAAAATCACATTTATAGTATATTTTGTGACGATTTACATAACATCTTATAGAAATTTCTTCATAAATTGTTAAATTTGTTGGAGTATCAGGACCCAATATGGTTACTATGAGTTCGTAATGATGTTTGTTCGGTTGAATAATATTTTTGCAAGATTTTTTAATAAATCGAGTGTTTCAGTCATACTTAGATTAATTTGTGATTATGTTTATAATATTTTGGTCTACTTTAAGACTAAAGAATAATGATGTATATCATCGCATTGTACTTCAGACATTGCGGGATAAAAGGTTTATCTTAAGTCGTCAAAGTGTGAATTTTGGTAGCTGGAAATTTCATATCTTAGTTATGTTATTTCGACAGAGGAATTTGGGTTGATTCAAAAAAAGTACAAGCAATAGTGGAGTAGAAATCTTCAAAAAAAATGTTTCTAAAGTTTGAAGTTTCTTAATATTAGACAATTATTATCAGAAATTTGTGAAGAATTTATTAATGATTGCTTCTCCACTTATTAAGTTGCTCAGAAAAGATGTGTTATTTATATAGATCGTAAAGTAATAAGGAAATCTTGATTATGTTTAAGGACATTTTGATAGTGACACTGGTTCTAGTGCAACCAGAATTGGAAAAAGATTATGTGACCTACAATGATGCATCTTATAACGATATAAGATGTGTACTTATGCGAGAAGCCAAAATTGTAGCCTATGCTTATAGTCAGCCAAAGGAGTACAGAAGAAATTATCCTACTCATAAAGTAGAATTAACAGATGTGGTTTTTGCTCTGAAATTCTGGTGTCATTATCTGTAAAGTGAACGATCTTATAAATATATGGATTATAAAAGTCTTAAATATCTACTAACTCAGAAGGAATTGAATTTGAAATAGAGGAGATAGATTGAACTTCTGAATGATTATGATGTGATCATCGACTATCATTCCAGAAGAGCCAATGTAGTAGCTAGTTCATTTAGTTGAATTTTTGTTGTTGAGAATTTTAGATTCTCGATTATCAATAGAAAGAAATTGTGCACTCGTTGTAGAATTAAAGCTAAGGCCTACACCATTATATATAATAAAGGATCTACAAAGTAAAGATGAAAAGTGTTTAGCAAAGACTAAGAAAGTGAATAAAATGAAGCTAGAGACTTTGAAAATAAATTTGATGGATGTTTGTATTATCAAGAGTGAGTTTACATAATGAGATGAAAAAAATTGAAGAAGAATTTTCTTTCTGAAGCTCATTTTATCCCTTTGACAATGTTTCCAAGAGGAACTAAAAATGCATTAGGATTTGAAAATATTGATGAGCATATATAAAAAAATATTATAAATGATTTTGTATCCAGATGATTGATGTGTCAGCAAGTAAAAGTAGAACACCAGTTGCTATCTGGTTCACTATAACCTATTTCCATTTCGCGGTGGAAATAAGAAAGAGTTACTATAGATTTCATGGTAGGTTTATTTTTGATATCAGTAAGAGAGATTTTATCTGAATTATCATAGATAAATTGACTAAGACAACACACTTTATTTCAGTTCGAGCGGGTTACTCGATAGATAAGTATGCTAAGTTATAAATTAGTGAAATTTTATAACTTAATGGAATACATGTCTCGATAGATTCATGCAGAGAACTAAAGTTTACTTTGAGGATTTCTTTGAGATTTTTGAAGTCTCTGCATACAACTTTTGGAACTCGATTGAATTTTAGCATAGTATTTCATTCGAAAATGGATGGACAAACTAAGCGAACTATTCATATTTTTGAAGACATTCTAAAGCCGTGTGTTATTAATTTTAAAAGATCATGGGAAAAATATTTGTCTTTAGCAGAGTTCCTTCTAACAATAGTTATCATTGAAATATCAAGATGGCTCCTTTTGAAGCATTATGCGGAAGTAAATGTCGGATGCCTATGAGCTAAAGAATCGAGATATAATTGGTCCTGATTTGATCAAGGAAATGGAAGATAAATTAAAAGTTATTCAACTCAATCTCAAAATAGTCGTTGATTTATTGAAATTATATTCAGATCTAAATATGAAATAAATTGTGTATGAAGTCGGTGATAAAGTATTTCTCAAAGTATCATCGTGGAAAAAGGTTGTAAAGTTCGGGCGTAAAGTAAAGTTGATTCCAATATTCATTGGCCTTATCTAAACATAAAGAGAGTTGGTATGATATCTTATTAGATAGTTTTACCTCCGAAAATGGATAAATTCATAATGTGTTTCATGTATCGATACTTTGGAAGTATCGATTGGATTCTTAATAAATCATATGAAATTATGTTATCCTTCTAAAGGATTTAGAATGAGTTAGAATGTAGAGTAGTTGTTGATCAGAAAGCCTTGAAGAGTTTCAAGATTATAGTAACTAGAGTAAGAATACAGAAATGAGAAAGTGTATAAAGAATTACCACAAGTGGTAAAGTAAAAATTATTTGATAAAGATTCAAGGAGTTGTGTTCCCGGCGAATCTTATAGAATTATCACTTGATAAATTGGAATCATTTTCGGTAGAAATAGTTATTTTTATGTTATGGTTGGGTAGATTGTCGTATAAAGTGATTATTTTTGAAAGACGTAAAGGGGTATGAAATAATTGCAATTGAAGAAAAATTACAAATTATTGCCTAATGTGAAATCAACAGTAACATTAGAGAAATTGACGTAGAAAGGTTGTTTAGTCTACATGGTTAATGTGATTATCATTCAAATATTAGGAAGTTAAGTCAAAGGATATTATGATAGTTTGGGAATCTCTATATGTATTTACTAAGAAATTATCTGGATTATCTCCTGACTGAGAAGTGGAGCTTAAGATTGATAATTTTTACGGCGTTTATATTGATGATTTTATACTGAATAGTTTCAATGGAAATCATAGAGTGAAAGGTATAGCTATAGGAATTATTTGGTTCGGTTTTAGTAGACCTAGTATTTCACCATTGGGGCTCACCGGTATTCCTTGTTAAAAAAATTGATCTATTTGATTATGCATAAATTACAGTTAGCTGAATAAAGTGATGGTGAAGAGCAAATTTTCTCTTATAAAGATTGATGATCTATCTTATCAACATAAAGGTTCTTCTGTAGTTTCAAAAATTGATTTTCGATTTGGATATTATTAGTTAAGGATTAAATAGGAAAACGTTTTAAAATCGACTTTCAAGACTCGATATGGTCAATATGAGTTCGTAATGATGTCAGTTGGATTGACTAATATTTTTACTGCCTTTATGGATTTAATTAATCAGGTGTTTCAACCATACTTAGATTAATTTGTGATTATGTTTAATTATAATATTTTGGTATAGTTTAAGACTAAAGAAGAACGATGTATATCATCGCATTGTACTTCAGACATTGGGGGATAATGGTTTATGTTAAGTCGTCAAAGTGTGAATTTTGGAAGCTGGAAATTTCATATCATAGTTATGTGATTTCGACAGAGGGAATCTTGGTTGATTCAAAGAAAGTACAAGCAATAGTGGAGTAGAAATATCCGAAAAATGTTTTTGAAGTTCAAAGTTTCTTAAGATTAGATAGTTATTATAAGAGATTCGTGAAGAATTTATTGATGATTGCTTCTCCTCTTATTAATTTGCTCAGAAAATATGTGTTATTTATATAGATCGTAAAGTAACAAGGAACTCTGGATTATGTTTAAGGAGATTTTGTTATTAAAACCGGTTCTAGTGTAACCATTATTGGACAAAGATTATGTGACCTACAGTGATGCATCTTATAATGATTTAGGATGTGTACTTATGCGAGAAGGCAAAATTGTAGCCTATGCTTTTAATCAGCCAAAGGCGTATTAGAGAAATTATCCTACACATAAATTAGAATTCGCAGCTGTGATTTTTGCTCTAAAATTTTGGTGTCATTATCTGTATAGTGAATGATGTTATAAATATATGGATTATAAAAGTCATAAATATTTGCTAACTCATAAGGAATTGAAGCTAAGGCCTGTATCATTATATCTAATAAAGGATTATCAAATTAAAGATGAAAAGTTTTTAGCAAAGACTGAGCAAGTGAATAAAAGTTAAGCTAGAGACATTGAAATTGAATTTGATGGATGTTTGTATTATCAAGAGTGAGTTTACATAATGATGATGAAAAATATTGAAGAAGAATTTTCTTTTTGAAGCTCATTTTAGCCCTTTGACAATGTGTCCAAGAGGAAAACAAAATTCATTAGAATATGAAAATATTTGATGAGCAAATATATAAGAAAATGATTATAACTGAGTTTGTATTCAGATGATTGATATGTCACCGAGTAAAAGTAAAACACCAGAGCTATATGGCTCACTACAACCTATTTCCATTCAACTGTAGAAATAGAAAAGAGTTACTACGAATTTCATGGTAGGTTTACCTTTGACATCAGTAAGAAAGATTTGATCTGAATGATCATAGATAATTTGACTAAGAATTCATACTTTATTCCAGTTCGAGTGGGTTACTCGATAGATAAGTATACTAAGTTGTATATTAGGGAATTTTTACAAATTCATGGAATACATGTCTCGGTAAATTCAGGTAGAGACCTGAAGTTTACTTTGAGGTTTTCTTTGAGATTTTGGAAGTCTCTGCATACAGCTTTGGGAACTCGATTGAATTTTAGTACAACATTTCTTCCGTAAATGGATGGACAATCTAAGAAAACTATTCAGATTTTTTAATACATGCTAAAGGCATGTTTTATTGATTTTATAGATAAGGAGAAAAGTATTTACCTTTTGCAGAGTTCGCTGCTAACAATAGTTATGAGTAAAATATCAAGATAGCTTCTTTTAAAGCGTTATACGGAAGGAAATGTCAGATACATCTAAACTAGTATGAGCTAAACGATCGAGATATAATTGGTCCTAATTTAATCAAGGAAATAGAAGATAAAGTAAAATTTATTCAACATAATCTCAAAATAGCCACTAATTGATAGAAATTCTATTCACATCTAAAAAGGAAAGAAATTGTGTATCAAGTCAGTGATAAAGTATTTCTCAAAGTATCACCTTAGAAAAAGGTTACAAAGTTTGGGCGTAAAGGAAAGTTGATTCTGAGATTCATTGGCCTTATGTAAGCATAAAAAGAGTTGCTCCGATAGCTTATTATTTAGTTTTACCTCTGGAAATTGAAAATTTTTATAATGTGTTTCATGTATCGATACTTTGGAAGTATATATCGATCGAACTCTTGGTAAATCATATGAAATTATGTTATATTTCAAAAGGATTTAGAATGAGTTAGAATGTAGAGTAGTTGTTGACAACTGTCGTTTTGATGTCAAAATAAATTCCTTCTTCTCAATTAATAAAGAAAGGAAATACGTAGTAAAGAGAAGTAAGTGTCGATCCTCAAGAACTTAGGAAATTCCAAATTTTTGTTTGATTGGTTTAAACCAGGAGATAAGTAGTAAAAAAAAGGGTTATGGTAAAAAGAGATTAAATAATAAAAAGTGATTTAAAGAAAATTAAAGAAAATAAAAATTGAAGGTTGAAAATGAATATGGTAAAACAGCCTCAAGCCTCACTTTGACTCAATTTCTTTCGGATCATCGAATTAGATTTTCCCTTCGAGATTTACGTCGGTTACTTTGTCTAAAAGGGCAATCCTCGTGACTCTATTTTGTATACCAAATACCCAAGGAAATCTTTGATTCCTGCTTCAGAAATTGATCTGACCAACATCATATGTCCTAGATCGATAACCGTTTAAGTTATTGATGACCGACTCGGAATGTTGTTTCAATAACTACTAATTCTGATCTCAATTCTCTCTTGGCAGGGCTATCTCGCCAAGTGTGTTCCCAGGAAGTCGAATGTTCTTTCAATAAGTCGATCCTTCCTCCCACACATTTAATCACAACAACATCTTGACCAAAGTCAATCTTTGATTTTGAAAACTGTTTTGATTTTGAAAAATAAGCGCAGAGATTGAGTGATATATAATGAAGTTATTAAGGTGATTTTTAATTCTCACGTTGGAATTGAGTCATCACTTCAGCTCTCGGCTTGTGAGAAAATTAGCTAAGCACGGCTAAAGTCATACTTAGCATTTTTAAAAACAAAACTTAAAATAAGAGAAAAATGAAAATTTGAAAAATAAAAGAGAACTTTTATAAAACTAGAAAGGAGAAGAAGAATAAATTCTGAGTTGTGTATTTAGGCTTACCCCAAGAGGGTATTTATAGCCTCTAAAAACCTAGAGATTAACATAGAAATTAAAATAAAAATAATCCTAAAGATAAATCCAAATGTTTTCTAAATTCAAACTTTAAAATTAAAAAAAAAAATCTCCTAAGATATCTTTGTCCGTCCATCTTCTAGAAGGCGCTGACTAGATCTTCTAGAAAACTATTGTTGATTTGACCTTCTAGAAACTGCTACGTCAGACCGTGTCATGCCCATAGTCGTGCCTATATCTCCAACTGTGACCAAATAATAAAAAATTCAGAATGTTCCCGTTTTACTACTAATTATGGAAAATAAGACCTTGCACGAAAATAAGCATAACACAACCAAATCAGTAGCAATAAATCTATAAGATTGAAGATTTACAAGCAAATATTTTCAATTTACAACACTCATCAAATTCCCCCTCACTTATCTCGTGCTTATCTATAAGTATGATATAATCAAATTAGTCAAAAATTTCTTTTACCTTTCTTTGTCAAGTCTCACATTAAAGTAAGCAAGGTAGAAACCACAATAATTATTTAAGTCGAGACACCAATCAATTGAACATCACCAATTGGAACAAGTTAAATGCAATTGTAACATCCATTCAATCATTAATCTCAATGCCCATAACTCAACACCTTATCGGGATTCACTTAAACCACTCAATGTTTTTGGGGTATAAAAACGCTCAATGTCATAACCGACACGACATTACCATAAGCCTGTAAGTAAATCAAGTCTCTAATATTAATAAAAATAAGATGCATAAATCAAAGGGTCTTTTATTGGTTGTATCGAGGCTTAGGTAAAGGTGGGGAAAATGTTAAATAATATGTCTAAAATTCAAGGCAATGAACTAACAAATAACAAGTTTAACTCCATCAAAACATTAAGCACAACAAGATAAAAAGACAAACCATCAAACAACAACTTTCCTTTCAAAATGAATTTAATTTTTTTTTTTTTTTTGCATTTTTGTTGTTTTGTTTTCCACTTTTTCTTATGTCTTTTCTCCTTTTTTTCCGAACAACTTGTCTTTTTTTCTTTTTTTTCAAATTGCTGCTGTTTTTTCTTCATGGAGCATACATCAAATTAACTGTTCACTTACCCTAAAAGGGTAAAAAAAGTAATAAAATAAAAAGAATCGAGTTTATGAATATGGTGAAAACAAAGAATGGAAATAGACTCAAGAGTGGTTAACTAGCGGAAAATGCATGGGTAGGCAATTTTAGTGGGAAAAACGGAGTGGCTAATCTTAAAGTGCCCAGATCATTTTTAAACATCATGTTCATGTGTAATCTCGACAGTATTTAAAATGTAGGTTCTAGAATACCAATGTCAAATTTGACACACTCAATCCAACAAAATGAGAGCAAAATGATATGCTCATAAAGGCTCAATTATCACCAAATTGTTTTCATGCATTGAGCTAAGCACATTTTAACCAATAAAATCATGGAATATCACAATAAATCTAACTTGATCACAATTCATGCTATCCGCTATCAAGAATATCCTAACCAAAACAATTATGTGTTCCCAAACAAGCATGGCATACCAAAAATATTCAACAAGACAAAGGAATTCAATGAATTTTTTTTCCCGCAAATCCAATTAACACATACTAGCATCAAAACATATAGATAAGCAAAGGGAAATTCAACCTAGACTCTACTCTCCCTCACTTAAATTGTTTTGTCCCAAAACGTAAAACTAAAGTGCAAGAGAAGGAATAGAGTACTCCCCGGATTTACTATCGGTCACGGCCGCGGTAGGAGGCGCTGGGACAAAGATAGGAAAGAATTTCAATAATGTTCGTCTCAACGGCGTGGAGACAACTGTGGACTTCATCCATTTGTGTCTGCATGTTCAGGCGTGGTGCTGCAGCTGGCGGTTGTGGCGCATTATGGAGAACAAAAACTTTCTCGCTGCGAGGAGTGAGGACACCAAATGGAACAAAGTATGGTGCGCTCGGGGTTCCAGAAAGTAAGCACATCAAGTCCAAACATCGCTCATCCCAGGCATCTGTAGAAAAAGAATACTTAAAACCTGGTAACATCAAAATTAGCGATGCGAGAGGCTAAATGAATAATTTAAGAGCCAATAAGTGGGTGATTGGACTGAATAACGATCTCAAAAGCCCGAGCAAACCAAAATCCTAAGTTCACCCGCTGACCGGTGGACATACACCATAAAAAGAAAAACTCAACCCGGCTCAAAGAGGAAGACAAGTCATTTTAGCCGGAATAATTGTAGGCGAGGAAACGATGTATGTAGCGTAAGGTCAGGTCGTGTATAAGATGAGCTTGAGTTGAGCGAGTATTGAATGTATGGGCAGCCAAGCAGTTAAGTGCCTCGTAAGCCATATCGGCATCAAAATCCTGTGAAATCTCAAGCAGAGTGGTCAGATATGCATAACTCATGACATCCGTTACTAACTCCATAATAAGATTAAACTCACAAATAGACATTGAAAAATAGTTTCTGCATAATGTAAATGTAACGACATCAGGAGAGTTAACATTAATAAGATGATTCTGAGAAAAAATAAAAGTGGCGTAAAATTCAAAAACAAATTCATAAAACGTGTCACAATTAATCATTGGATATAAAGTCCAACCAATGGCAGCAAAATAAGCATGGACAGATTCACGTAAATGCAAAGTTTCTAAGGCTCGAGACAGAATACATTTACCTATACCAAACAGGCGATGTCTTATCGACTCAAAACGTACCAACTCCTCGTCAGTGAATTGCAAGTAACCTTCCAAAGTCTATTCGGTAGGGATAGCATAGGATCGACCCCGTCGGTTGCGCTCCTGATTCTCATGGGCAGGCGGTGGACTTCTAAGAGCAGGGAAATCACTCGGGCTAAAGGAATGAGCCGGTGAAGTGTGATGCCCGGGTTATTACCGAGAACTAGATGTCGTAGGAGATGGATCGGGGGGTGAAAAACCAGCGTCAAAATCCTCTGTAGAACCATAAACATGATGATACATTAGCAATGGTTGAACTGAAATAGGAGTGGAATTTACCTCTGGTGCACTGTTGGATGCTTGCGAAGTCATGGAACACGTCGGGAAAGCCGACGGGCGCAGATGAGAGGAAAACGTTCCTACAGTCGGCATGGACTGGAATGAGAGAGAAGGGGAGCGCGACGATGAAGGATGGCGAGCAGTGCTCGACCTGGGGCGCAATGAAGTGGCGGGTGCAAACTCCGAGTGATACTGTGAAAGTGGAGCATTTGGTGCATGGCCCCAGCCTCGCGTCGGATGAGTAGAAGGTGGTGGCGGAACGGAGTCAGAGTCGCTTGGTATGGCGACAAAGGCCGGTGCATTGAGGCAGTGACATCCCCAAGGATGGTGGGCGGAGGAGCCGCATCATCGTTCGGTTGGTTCCTTGAGCGAACCATCGTGAGTAGCAGTGAGCGGGGTGGTGCGATGAAATCGACAACGAGTAGCACGACAATGAAGATGCGAGCTAGATGATTTTTCGGGGGGTTTCATTTGGGAGGAGAAAAAGGAGTTTGGGTTTTAATTTGGTTCTGCCATGCGTGGGGGTGTTTGATGTTGATTATAATATGGTTGTGATAAGATAAAAGGGGAGTTTAAAAATTAAAAAGGTGAAGTGATAGGGAAAGTGGTGGGACCCACAGTCAAAGGAAAAGATAGAGAAGAGATAGGGTGAGCAGGTGGTGACAGAATGTCTCAAAGAAAGGGGGAAATGTGATGCGCGATTTTTACTGCTCCTGGGGTCTGATTTTCGCACTGTTCAAATATAATTTGTGTGAACCTTCATCGTCTAAGCTTGATTAAAAACATTTAGTTCCTGGAAAATAAAAATTAAATGAAACCTGCTTAATCGAAATAAAATAAAATAAATGCAACAAAATTAAAAATGGGTCGCCTCTAATAAAGCGCTTTTGTTTAACGTCGTTAGCTCGACGACCTGATTCAGACTACATGTTCTTCCAAGACGAGATCTTCAATTAAGAAAATATGACTATTTATATAATACGGTTTTATTCTGTGTCCATTGACTTTAAATCGAGTACTCGAATCATGAGAAAAAAATTTCAGTTACCGTATAAGGTGCACTCCACTTCGATTGAAGTTTACCTGCAAAAGGTTTTAACTTTGAATTAAAAAGAAGAGATTTTTGTTCAACAGAAAAAGATTTAAAATTAATTTTTCGATCATGAAATTCTTTTGTTTTGTCTTTTATATATCCCGGTATTTTCGTAAGCATCTCTCTAGATTTTCTCAAGTTCCTATATATGTAACTTCCGTGCTTCGCCAACCGCTTCCAATTCCATATTGCATTGCTTTACAGCCCAATATGTCTTGTGTTCCAGCTCGACTGGAAAATGACATGGTTTACAGAATACAAGACGATATGGCGATATGCCGATAGGTCCTTTATATGCAGTTCGATAAGCCCATGAAGCATCAATTAATTTCAAGCTCCAATCCTTGTGATTAGGCTTGACTATTTTTTCAAGAATTGTCTTCACTTCACGGTTTTCTATTTCTGCTTGTCCGTTCATATGCAGATGTAAGCCATGGTAATTCTATGATTTACTCCATGTTTTTTTCATAAGAGCATCAATTACCTGATTGATGAAGTGTATGTCGCGGTTGCTTATTATCGCTCTCAGTGTGCCAAACCTGGAAAAATGCAATTATTTAGAAATTGAACAATAGTTTTGGCATCGTTGTTTCGAGTAGCTTTAGCTTCTACCCACTTCGAAACATAATCAGCAAGAATTATATAACAATTGCCAAAGGAAGTAACAAAAGGACCCATATAATCAAGTCCCCAAACATCAAATATTTCACATATATGAATAGGATTAAGGGGCATTTCATTTCTTCGAGTCAATTTACCTGCATGTTGGCAATTATCACAAGATTTTCAAAACAAATAAGCATCACGGAATATATGAGGCCAAAAGAAATCGCACTCCATAATTTTATGAGCAGTCCGCTTTGGTCTGAAATGTCCACCACTCGAAAAAGAATGACATAAATTTAAAATTGAGTTTACCTCGCTTTCAGCAACACATCGCCGAATTACCTGGTCTAAACAATGCTTCCAAAGATACGAATCATCCCAAATGAAAAAAATGAGATTGACTTTTAATATGGTTTACTTCGACTCTCGTCAAATCAGATGGTAATTTACCTGTAGCTAAGTAATTAACTATATCTGCGAACCAAGGCATTAACTTATGCGCCATCATCAAGCTTTCCCCCGGGCATTCCTCACGAATGGGAGGATCAACTGTAGTGATTGGAAGCTGACTTAAGTGATCGGCCACCAAATTCTCACATAATTTCTTATCCTTGATTTCCAAATCAAATTCTTGGATGAGTAAGATCCAACATATTAGTCATGGTTTCTTCTCTTTTTTGCTAAGCAAATACTTCAAGGCCGCTTGATCAGAGAAAACAATAACTTTAGTGCCAAGAAGATATGATCTAAATTTATCTAATGCAAAAATGATAGCGAATAATTCTTTTTTTGTTGTTGAATAATTTCATTGTGCAAAATCTAAGGTGCGTGATGCATAGACGATAACGTGAGGTTTTTTCCTAACCCTTTGTCCGAGTACGACTCCAACACTTCCTTCCGAAGCATCACAAATGACTTCGAAGGGGAAGTCCCAATTTGGCGGTTAGACTATGGGTGCTGAAACCAACTTCTCTTTTAAAACGTCAAATGATTCTCTATATTATTGATAGAAATTGAAGGTTTTATCTTTCAATAACAACTCACATAATGGTTGCGCCACCTTGGAAAAGTCCTTAATGAACCTGTAATAAAATCATGCATGACCAAGGAAAGAACGGATTCCCCACACAATAGTGAGGTATGGAAGTGAGCGTATTATATCGATCTTCGCCTTGTCTACCACAATTCCTTTTGAAGAAACAATATGGTATAGAATTAAACCCTTATCAATAATAAAATACCATTTTTCATGATTCAAAACAAGGTTAAATTCTAGGCACCGACGCAACATATTTGTTAAGTTTAATAGACACTCATTAAATAAATTTCCATAAACAGTGAATTCATCCATGAAGACTTCAATACATTTCTCAATATAATTAGAAAAAAAATACTAATCATAAACCTTTGAAATGTGGTATGTGCATTACAAAATCCGAAAGACATACGTTGGTAAGCAAATGTGCCGAAGGGGCATGTGAATGTCATCTTTTCTTGATCTTCAGGTGCTATTGAAATTTGGAAAAAAACCTAAAAATCCATCAAGACAACAACAGTGAGTTTTACCAGATAGTCTTTCTATCATTTGATCTACGAACGAAAAAGGAAAATGGCCCTTTTGAGTTAATGGATTCAATTTCCTATAATCGATGCAGACTCTCCATCCATTCTGAACTAGTGTTGGTACAAATTCTCCTTCAGAATTTTCGATCACAGTAACTCCTGTTTTTTTAGGAACTACATGTATCGGACTTACCCATTTACTATCTGAAATTGGATATATCATATCTGCATCAAGGATTTTTTGTATCTCTTTTTTTACCACTTCCATTATTGGTGGATTCAGTTGGCGTTGGCCTTCACGGGTCAGTTTTGCAACTTCTTTGATTTTAATTTTGTGCATACATGTGGATGGACTTAATCCTTTTATACCGGCGATGATCTATCCATTAGCTTCCTTGTGTGCGCGCAAAACTATTATTAAATATTTTTCTTCTTCTTTGGCCAATCATTTCGATATGATCACATGCAAAATGCTATTCGCCCCGAGGAAAGTGTACTTCAAGTGATTCGACAATAGTTTCAGTTCGACTTCAGGCGCCTGCAAACTAGAAGGTATAACCTTAAGCTTGGAAGAAATCAAATTTAATTCGGCATAATCTGAATATATTTCCTCATCATGATCTTCTAACTCCCTTAATAGATCAAAGGAAAAATTAGTTCTTAAAAAATCATCAACCAAAGGATCAATTATATCAACATAATTTATACTCTCCACTTTGTCATGATACCTTATTACCTTATACACATCAAACTTAACGATCTCACCATCAAATTTCATGTTAAAATTTTGCTTCTTACGTCAATCTTTGTGTGTAGTACTTATGAAAGGACGCCCCAATAGTATATCAGAAGATGTGCTTGTGTGATCATTCTCCATGCAAATTATATAAAAGTTAGCGGGAAATATTAAGTCGTTTACCTCCACCAGTACATTCTCTAAGAGTCATTCCGGATAGATCACAGATTTGTCGGCAAACTGAATTGATATTTTGGTATCCTTCAAAGGTTCGTTAGTAATCATATTGTAAACAGAGAGAGGCATTACATTAATAGAAGTGCCAAGGTCACATATGACTCGTTTTATCCAAAATTTACCAATTTTACAGGGTATTGTGAACATACCTTGGTCTTTTAGTTTTGGTGGTAACTTTCGTTGGAAGATGGCTGAGACATTTTTGGTCCCTAAACTTTTACAAAGTTTATACTTTGACCATTAAACTTTCAAAACATACACTTTGGTCACTAGCCAAAATTTGGGGTATTACACAAGGAAAACACAAAAAATTTAAATAACCTCAGTTAACCCTAAGATCTCATGCATATCATACTAACTATGGTAAAATAAAGTCGTGAGATTACTTTAATCTTTGATTCAAAAATCCTTTTTGTGTTGTCTCTTATTTTCTTTCGATCTAAAAAAGGTTGCCTTTATAAAAGATGACCACCCTGTACAAGTATCCACAAGCGAACGAACGATGAATTATTATAGAATGCTAGTTCTAATATGTTTTTCTCATAAAACTATTTTTGTTTGTTTTTTAGATGGCTATAAAAAGGTGATTAACCTTACCCTCATGTATATAACATCGATATATATGACTTGTGTAGATGTTTATTTTTCTCTGGGGCCTTTTTGTTTGAGCTTATATTTCTTTTAATTCAACTTTTGTTATATATATTAGATTGTGTATGAATACATATTATTGGTATATGAATATATATTCTTATATGAGTACATTTTTATATGATATATGTAAATACATATATGTATGGCGTGCTTTTATATGATGTATACATATAAATATATATTATAAATGAGTGCATAAATCTATTATTTTGTATTAGTTACATTTACACTTTTAATTAATTAATTAATTTTCATTAATTTTTTTCCAAATTTAAATTTAACAATTAATATGTTTCATATTACAAGAAGGTCTATATATTACAAGTTTCCAAACATTGTAAAGCGAATAATTGGTTTTTAAGGGGGTAAGGCACACCAAGGCCCAATAGGTCCCTGGAGCCTAGGCGCAAGGCACAAGCGTGCACCTTTTGTATGCGAGGCGCATTGTGTATACTATATGATATAGATCAAATGTAAATTATATTTTATACTCAAAATAATGTGATAAATAATATTACAGTTCTTTAAAGATCAAAATATTCAATATCATTTCACTATCAAGTATCAATAACATCTAACAACACACAAACTAGCATAAAAACATTGCTCAAATAGAAGAAATTAAAAAAAACAAATATCATCATCTTAATATTCCAAGTTGTGACACTTAAACAAAAAGCAAAGCGAAGTAGAAAACATGTAGTTCAATACATCATCACTCCAAATCATAATTATCCTCGTAACTATCTCCATCATTGTAACCATATTGTTCATCTTGACCGATATCCTCTTCTATCTCATCATCATCATGCACTGGAGTAGGATTCGATCTACGAGTATAGATAGAAATTACACCTTTTCCCTACCAAATTTAGTACAATATTCAAAACTTTCATTTACAATCCTTGATGCTCTAGTCAAATAACTAGGATCATATGCTCCAATAGCTCTACTAACTTGACTCCATGTTAAGTCATCATCTTCAAACACAAAATCATCTTCTTTGTCATCATCTTCCATTCTTCCAAATAACCACTCATTACTCTCATTTATATCCTTTAAGAAAATAAGATCAATGATGTCACTTCTTTGATGTTGATGTTTCAATGCACGCTTATATTTTACAAACACCAAATCATTCACCTAGTTTTGTGCCAATTTGTTTCTAGTCTTTGTGTAGAAATGTAAGAAGTAATATTTTATATATGTTATTAAGTAATTAAAGTTATGGCATGTGAAAATATATATATATGTAATTGTTTCTTACTAGATGAAAAACACTTCAATTTCTCTTGCAATCGGTGGAACTACAAGTGAGACTGAGAACTCGTACGATAAACTTTTGGAGAGTGGGAACCGATGATCCAAATGTATACCACTAATCTGTTGTTAAAATAAAAGTCAAACATCAGTCATCATATAAAATTTAAGTTGGTATATGGTGAATTCAAAAACTTTTAAATATAAGATAGTGTTATAACTAACTATAACATTTAAATTTAATACCTGGAGATTTTATGTTCCTCAGTCTAATGGCCATTGGGACACCAAAAAGACCATTGGCATTTTATATATCTCTAGTTCTTCAATAATCTTGTCTTGAATTTCAAGATTCAAATTTAACCTTGAAATGCAATCGATTAAGCCCATCATAACTTCTTCACTTAATGCCTTGGGATTATCATAATGAGGACATGAATATAAAAAATAACCGATAACATGCAAAGGCTAATCCCATCTTCTATCTATATACTCAAAAGTTTCTTTATAATGCTCATCATTCATTCCAAAACTCTTCGAAATAGCCTCCTTAGCTTTATCAATAGCTTTATAAATGTATCCTATATGAGGTTTTTTCTCTCCATCAACCATTCGAAGAACCTTAACAAGAGGCCCCCATAACTTAAGATCATACACAATATTCCTCCAAAAAGAATCTTGTAAAACATAGGATATCAATTTCTTTCATCTTGCTTCCTTTGGACACTTCGATTCAATCCATTCTTGAGAAATAACCATATTCCTCAAATTGTTCATTTTCTTGTGAAATTGTGCAAGAGTAATAAAAGATTTTGTAAATCTCGTTATTGTCGGCCTATGTAAATTCCTTTGATTTGTGAACTTCCTCATCATGTTCAAAAGGGAGATGTGGCTATACATATAACCATTCATAAATATGCACTTCTTTAGTGCATTCTTCACTTTAGGAAGCTTCCCAATATTCTCCAACATGAGATTGATACAATATGCCACAAAAGGAGTCCAATAAAGATTCAATCTCTTTGCTTCTAGCATTTTTCCTACAAAAAGAAATAAAAAATTACTAAAAAAATCCAATATTTAAGTAACTTGAATAATAAAAAATAAAGAAAAAAAAAGATTAAATGAACCCATATTTCATACCGGCTTTAATATAGTTGGATACATTTTCCGCCGCCACTTGTACTATATTTTCATCTCCACTTCCTCAACCATTATATCAAACATTTTAAATAGCAAATTTGCATCTTTGAAAATTTATGAAACATCCATTGACTTAATGAATATAGAGCCCATTGGAGAGTTGACAAAGAGGTTCACAATATTCTTTTGGACACAAAAGCATGTCATCCATCTGACAAAATTGAGCAACCTTTTTTGCCCACTCCTTTTTGTGATCCTCTAGCACATGTTGAGTGTTATCTATTTCCTTATTAAGAAAATGAACTCTAATCTCATGCATACTTGCAAGTTTTAAACCCGACCATATTGTCCGATATCCTCACACATTTCTTTGAAGCTAGATTGATTTGTTGCACTGAATGTTAATCTGGCATCACAGAAAAATATTGAAATTACTCTACAAGTTTTCTCCTTTTATTTTTTCTAACAAGCTGCATGCACACCTACCTCCTTGTTTGGATTAGCTTTGGGAGTGACATAAAACTCCATTGGACCCTTGGTTCTTAGTTTTTTGGGTAAGGGTGTCTCACGCTTCTCACTTGAGTTAATCCCACTTGACTCTAATATGTCAAGTTCTTCATCATCATCATACTCATCAATGCCATGAGACAACTCTTGGGGTAACATTAAATTTGCAAATTTTGCCTCCTCATTTTTAGTCATGAAGTTCTTCACTTCCTCCCTTACATGCTCAAGGCAACTATGAAACTTGGTCACATTCCGAAATCCTCCAAACAAATGTTGTTTCATCTAATATACTCCCCTTACAAATTCTTTTACAAAAATTGCAAGTTCAATTATTCTTGTTCGTCAGCTCTAGCGTTCCATATTTTCTTGTCGAATCTATAGTTGTCGATGATCCAATTGAAGCTATTCCACTTCCCGATTCCATTATTTATTTTTTAGCAACCTGAAATCAAACAGTAAAAGAATTACAATGCCACCATTGACCATTGTCAAACAGTAAAAGCATTACAAAATGTCTAACATTTGGTCAATAAAAAATAATTAGTGTGACAACATCAATGGTCACTAATTATACTTTTAGTGTAAAAAATTCATCACAATTTTGCTGATAATAGTATCAAACATTTAGTCACTAAAATTACTTAGTATGACAACATTGGTGGTCACAAAATATACTTTCAATGTCAAAAAAAGTTTATCAAAATTTCTGTTGATAATAGTGTCGAACATTTGATCACTAAAAAAATACTTGGTGTGACAAAATATATTTTTAGTGTCAAACAAATTTATCACAATTTATATTGATAATATTGTCGATTAGATTGTCACAAAAAAATTAACAGTTGTGACAACTTTTAGAATAATTGTAACTGATATAATAAAAATCGAGTTATTAGTGATGATAAGTGACAACAAAAATAATTTATAATTATGCATTATAGAGTCTAAATTTGATGCTTTTAGTGACTATTTACACAATCACTAAAAGTTCATTTCCTGGTAGTAAAGATACCCCAGTCACACCTATAGAATTCCTCTGTAGCGTGGAGATGCCTCTAACATACTTATAGTGTGCCTATCATAGGTTGGGTTACCTACTTTATTGGTCGAAAGCGTCGAGATGCATGCACTCCTTTACAATTTACTAACATCCATCAAAAGAGTAAGATGCCCCTGTTTTGGCAATAGGAAAATCTCAATTATTACTAACAGAACATCGAGATGCCTCCAACTGAAAACGTAGAAATGTTTTCGCATGGCACATGATATTTTATCAGGAGAAGTTATCTTACATTCAAGTTATCATAACTCAATAGACCTTTCAAAAAATGTGGTGAAATACCTTCACTTAATATGAATATTTTTCTTGTCTTACAAGCCTCGAAATGCCTTTAATGACATATTAACGGTACATGTTTAAATAATATGTTTATGATTTGATAGGTTAGTTGCACATATTCATTAAAACTGATTTTATGATATTTGAATTTTTATAATAGTATGAATCATCTTGGTGATCAATGTAGCCTTCGAATTTTGGACATACTTTCTGATCGGATCTAAAAGATTTTAAAGGTAAAAATTATTATGTATTGAGTCAGATTCAAATTGATAATTAAATTAGATTTTATCATATTTAATTATTAAAAACTACTTAAAAATTAGAACTTCTATGGAGCAAAAATTTTTAATGAACAAGTTTGTTCCCAAATCAAATACGTGTTGGTTTGGCAATATGAAATTAAACCACTTCATTTGCAAGTTGTTCACATTTTCCCATCATCCATGTTCTAATTATGTGGGCGCAACCATGTCACGAACTTCATTATCTTGCCCAAATGTGTCTATCACCCCCACCCCGGAGAGGGATCTTAGACAAGAGGACCCCCTCTCCCCATATCTTTTTCTCTTTTGTGCACAGGGACTATCGGATTTGCTCAACGATGCACATCAAAAAGGTCTGATCAAATGAGTCCGAGCTAGCATTAGAGGTCCAAGAATCACTCACCTTCTTTATGCCAATGATAGCCTCCTTTTTTTTCAGGAACTCATTGAAGGAAGCCAGAAAAGTGAAAGACATGTTCCACAACTATGAACGGGCCTCGGGAAAGAAAATCAATTACGACTAGTCCAGCGTTTACTTCAGCAACAAAATGAGACATGAAGATCAACATCTTTGGTGTTGTTGAGAACGAGAACCCGGGATCGTATCTTGGTCTACCACTTTCGATAGGAAACGAGAAGATCTGCACCTTTGTCTTTGTACGAAACAAACCTCTCAACGTATACAGGGATGGACCAAGAACCTCCATTCTTTTGGTGGTCATGAGGTGTTTCTTAAGTTGGTTGCTCAAGCCCTCCCCACTTATGCCACACATGCTATTTGCTTTTAGAGGGCGTCACTGAGGATATCATTTCCCAAATCTGATCCTTTTGGTGGACAGGAAAATAGGGAAAAAGAGGTTGGGCTATGGTCTCGTGAGACAAGATGACGCCAGACAGGATAGTGATTATCCTGTAGGCTAGCTCCGACAGACGATTCACAAGAGAAAATTCGCCCAAAAACCAGAGAAAAAAAGGTCTCTAGGGTTTAATAAAATATTATAAAATCAAAAACAATGCCAAAAAGCAGTCCACAAGCCGGACTGTTATAGCAAAAACATCGTCTTTATTCGAATTTTGCCAAAAATAGCAAAATCCCGAAAATCAGTCTAAATTGAAATTCTAAATAAAATAAGCAATCTCCCAAAAATCCGGCCTAAATCGGATTTAAATTGACTTCCTAATTAACAATCGAAATATTACCATAAATAGTAAAAAATAACTAAATCTAGTGATTCGGAGGGGGAAAACGGCAGAATTTGAGGTTGAAAAAAAGGCCACATGCAACGTGGAGAGCGTGCGCATCGAAAAGAGCTTTCCGGATTGGGGTCTTATGCGCGATTCTGACACCTGTAGCCAAAGTTATGGCCAAAAGACTGAAACATACTCAAAACGACCCCAATGAGGAACATGTCACAATCAATTCCCGCCTTTGCGCTAATCTGCCAACTCATGGTATCTCAGCGCCATCAACGTGCAATCTGACAGCTCAGCATCATCTGTCTCGGATCCCCCTGCATCAGTCACCCCGGGTTGGAAAGAACTCGTCCTCGAGTTCAGAGTAGTGTCATCAGGATCCACAAAACAATGACTCAGGTGCTTCACATTAAAGACATCAGAAGTCTTCAAGTGACTGGGAAGTCGCAACCTGTAAGCATTATCATTGATCTTCTGCACGACCTCACAAGGTCCAATCTTCCGATCCTTAAGCTTATTATACTCACCAACAGGAAAACGATCACGAGTTAATACAGCCCAAACAAAATCACCAACATCAAAAAGTACCTGACGACGATGATTGTCGACCCGAGTCTTGTACTTGGTATTGCTCTCATGAATGGTCTATTTCACCTGCTCATGGATACCCCGAAGATACTTTGCCATCTCATCTGCTTTAGGACTGAAACGTCCTATACGTGGAATAGGGGCTAAGTCCAACACCCCGGATGGGTTCTGACCATAGACAATCTCAAATGGGCTTAAACCTGTGGTTCTGTTTTTTGATCTGTTGTAGGAAAATTCTGCCTGAGGCAATGCCAAATCCCACTGCTTCGGCTTCGTTCCTGCCAAACACCTTAAAAGGTTTCCCAAACTTCGGTTCACCACCTCAGTCTGGCCATCCGTCTCGGGGTGGTAGGCGCTACTGAAATTCAACTGCGTTCCCAGTTTCCCCCACAGGCTCTTCCAGAAATGACTGATGAACTTAGTATCACGATCTGAAGTGATGGATCGAGGAACACCATGTAAACGCACAATCTCCTTGAAATAGAGATGGGCAATCCGGTCAGCATCCATAGTCTTTCTGCAAGCTACAAAATGAGCCATCTTGGAAAACCTGTCAACCACAACAAAGATAGAATCAGAGGCCCTTTGGGTGCGGGGTAAGCCTAGTACAAAATCCATGCTGACATCGAACCAAGGAGCTTTAGGAACAGGTAAGGGAGTGTACAATCCCGCATTGGTGAGAACTCCCTTAGACCGCTGGCACACATAACAACGGTCCACATAATGGGCCACATCACTAGTCAACTTGGGCCAATAAAATTCAGAAGAGATAAGGGCCAATGTCTTATCTCGGCCAAAGTGTCCCTCATTATGGAGTTCACTTATAATTTGCTACCTCAATGAACAATCTGGAATGCACAATTGTAATCCACGAAATAGATACCTATTATGCAAAACAAAATCATGACGGTGACCCTCAGTTACCTCCTGAAATATCCTTCCAAAGGAAAGATCAGCTGCATACATATCTGTGAACGTCTCAAATCCTGCAACTTTAGTACTCATGGTGGTGAGAAGTAAGGTACGACGGCTCAGGGCATCTGCGACGCGGTTCAAACTCCCTGCTTGGTGCCTCAGCGTAAAAGTGAATTCTTGCAAGTATGCTACCCACTTGGCATGACGTCTACTCAGCTTGTGTTGGCCATTGATGTACTTCAAGGCCTCATGATCGGTAAACAAAATAAACTCCTTCTGTACTAGGTAGTGACGCCAATGCTTCAGGGACTGAACTATGGCATAGAACTCCAGATCATAAGTGGAATAATTTTTCTTTGATCCCGATAGCTTTTCACTGAAAAAAGCAACCGGACGACCTGCCTGACTCAGAACACCACCAATGCCAACGCCAGATGCATCACAATTTACCTCGAACACTTTGTCAAAATCTGGAAGTGCCAAAACTAGAGCCTCGGTCATCTTCTGCTTGACCAATTGAAAACTGGCCTCTGCCTCCTCAGACCACTGGAAATCACGCCCCTTGAGGCACTCTGTGATAGGGGCGATCAGAGTACTGAAATTTCTAATGAATCGACAGTAAAAAGACGCCAAGCCATGGAAACTTCGGATGTCATGTAAGGTTCTTGGTCTGGGCCACTCCAAGACTGCATCTATCTTTGACTGATCTGCATGAACACCATCAGTAGACACAACAAAACCAAGAAAAGTCACAGAAGTAGTGAAGAAAGCACTTCTTTTGATTGACAAACAAGCACTCCGTTTTCAGCATCTCAAAAACAACACGGAGGTGATCGAAGTGTGAAGTCCATGTCGGACTATAAACGAGGATATCATCGAAGTAAACTACAACAAATTTCCCCATAAAAGGCCGCAAGACCTGATGCATAAATCTCATGAATGTACTGGGCGCATTGGATAACCCAAAAGGCATGACCATCCACTCATACAACCCTTGTGGCGTTTTAAACGCCGTCTTCCACTCATCTCCAGGCCTTATTCTGATTTGGTGGTAACCGCTCTTAAGGTCAATTTTTGAGAAGATCTTAGAACCAGATAGCTGATCCAACATATCATCTAGACGGGGAATTGGAAACCGGTACTTCACTGTAATTCTGTTGATCGTTCGACTGTCAACACACATACGCCAAGAACCATCTTTCTTTGGCACTAACAGAGCAGGGACTGCACATGGGCTCATACTCTCTCGGATATAGCCCCTCTCCAACAACTCTTCCACCTGTCGCTGCAACTCTTCGGCCTCCTTGGGACTGAGGCGATATGCTGGTCGATTTGGCAAACTTGACCCAGGAACAAGGTCAATTTGATGCTGAATATCCCTCATAGGTGGTAGTCCAGGAGGAAGATCCTCTGGCATCAAGTTAGAGAATTCTGCTAGCAGCCGCTGCACCTCTACTGGTAAATCTGTATCCATGTCTACTACATTGTTCTCGCAAGGTAGCAAGGCATAGACCACGCCGCCATGCTCAATCTCATCTAAAAACTTGGACATAGAAAGCAGATTAGTATTATGGGTTACTGGGGTAGGAGTAAGTCCTTCCCGCCGGGGTGCCAACTCAATCTTTTTTCCCTTGATGCTAAGGGAATATGTATTCTTCTGTCCATCATGAATGACACTGCGATCATACTGCCAAGGTCGACCCAACAATATATGACACGCATCCATAGACACAACATCACACCAGGCATTATCAAAATATTTTCTACCAATTGAAAAAGACACGAGGCATCGCCTATCAACTGTTACCTCACTGTCTTTATTTAGCCATGACAACTTGTATGGCTTAGGATGACGGTCCGTCTTCAACTGCAATTTCTGGACAACCTCCTCAGACACTACATTCTCACAACTGCCGCTGTCAATGATCATTTTGCAGACTTTATCTGCAACTGTGCAAGTCGTGTGGAAAATATTGGTTCTCAACCAATCGTCCCCTGAATCGCCCTTGGGGGTAAGTAGACTCTTGCGAACGACCAGAGTCTCATGACCATCTCCATACAGCACATCATCAGTCTCATCATCGTCATACACGGGTTCGCCAATCTCCTCAGTCTCGTCTTCCACGTTTTCCTCAATCAAAAAATTTTTGCCCTTTTGACTAGCAGGCTTCCTGCAATCAGTCGCCCTATGCCCTTGTTCACCACAACGAAAACATCTAATAGTAGGGTTAGAATTACCCTGCGGTGGCTGCTGAGCAGGACGGGACTCTTGAGGGCGAACTGGTCGACTGTTGTGATCGCTCTTGATCACTGGTCTCCTGTTTTACTGTTTTTCAACAGCAAGTGCACGTTGGTATGCTTCCGAAACACTCCACAATGAATGAAGGCTGAGGACATCTTGCAAGGGCTGGCGTAAACCCCCCAAATATCGCGCCACCATCTGCTCCTCCGTCTCAGATAAATCGTTCCGGGCGACCAATTGGTAAAACTCCTCCGTGTAATCATCGACTGATCGCGCGCCCTGCCTCAACGCATAAAGTCACTGAAATAAGGTTTGCGTGTAGCCGAAGGGAAGGAAGTGGCCCTTCATCTTCTTTTTCATCTTCTCCCAATCAGTGATCTTGGCTTTGCCCTGTCTTTCTCGTGAACGTCGTAACTATTCCCACCACGCAGATGCTCTGCCCTTGAGTTTGATGGCGATCAGTTTCACTTTCACACGATCGGGGACTTCCTTATATTCAAAAATACGCTCCACTTCATTAATCCAATCCACGAATCCCTCGGCCTGTAATGTACCAGAAAACTCAGGGAGATCGACCCGAAAACCGAGGTCTCCATGACGCTCCTCCCGACCACGGTTCTCCCGGAATCCTGCGCCCCGAAATCCTGCGCGATTGTGATATGGGTTTTTGAAAGTGGAATTGGTATCGTGATCAGAGGCCTCACGATCCTCGAAATCCTGCGCCGCCAGGCGCTGGGTTAATTCTGCGACTTGCCTCTGCAAATCCGCAATCATCACATCCTGAACGCTGCGATCACGGCGTTGGGCTTCCTCATTCGGAACCTGCTCACGACGACCACGACCACGACCTCCAGCCATTGAAACTGGTGAAATTTCCCAAGAAGATGTTGAAGCTCTGACACCAACTGACGCCAGACAGGATAGTGATTATCCTGTAGGCTAGCTCCGACAGACGATTCACAAGAGAAAATTCGCCCAAAAACCAGAGAAAAAAAGGTCTCTAGGGTTTAATAAAATATTATAAAATCAAAAACAATGCCAAAAAGTAGTCCACAAGCCGGACTGTTATAGCAAAAAAATCGTCTTTATTCGAATTTTGCCAAAAATAGCAAAATCCCGAAAATCACTCTAAATTGAAATTCGAAATAAAATAAGCAATCTCCCAAAAATCTGGCCTAAATCGGATTTAAATTGACTTCCTAATTAACAATCGAAATATTACCATAAATAGTAAAAAATAACTAAATCTAGTGATTCGGAGGGGAAAACGGCAGAATTTGAGGTTGAAAAAGAGGCCACATGCAATGTAGAGAGCGTGCGCGTCGAAAAGAGCTTTCCGGATTGGGGTCTTATGCGCGATTCTGACACCTGTAGCCAAAGTTATGGCCAAAAGACTGAAACATACTCAAAACGACCCCAATGAGGAACATGTCACAATCAATTCCCGCCTTTGCGCTGATCCGCCAACTCATGGTATCTCAGCGCCATCAATGTGCAATCTGACAGCTCAGCATCATCTATCTCGGATCCCCCTGCATCACAAGATATGTAAAGAAAAAAGAGAAAGGGGTCTAGGATTCAGGGATCTCAAGCTTTTCAACTTAGCCCTTTTTAGTACTCAGGTCTCGAGGATTTTTCAAGATCCATAATCTCTTGCAATTGAAAGCGAAGTACTTCCCTAAACGAAAATTCCTTGATGCCAATCTAGGGGATCAGGCGTCTCACGCTTGGGCAAGCATCTTCAAAGCCAAGGAGGCTATAAAATAAGGGTACTTTTGGAAGGTTGGATATGCTGGCCAGACAAGAATGTTTCTTGACTCATGGAGAGATTCTTCCCATGTTAGTTGGACGAGCTCTTATTTCGATAATGAGGACAATCCATTCAAATGCACGAATTTCATGCTTCTTGTAGTGCCTAATTGGGATGAAGGTAACATTAGAAAGGTTCTTTCAACTGATGATGCGAACAAAGTGGAGGGGACTCTCACTGCCCCTTCCAGAAAAGACAAACTCATTTGCAGTCATCATAGTTCCAAATGCTTTTTGAAAAAATCGAGATACAATTGGCTCTTTCTTAGGAAAGGAATCTCTAGAGACAATGAAAGAATCTGGAAGACCCTTACCAAATTTCCTATCTTGCCAAAAATCAAGATCTTTGAGTGGAGGATTTGTCACGATGTTGTTCCGACAGGAGAAAAAACTCATGAACGTAAGTCTTTCTGAAGGAGGTTGCCCATTTTGTGGAGGTGAGATAGAAACATTAATGCATGCCCTTAAAGATTGCCCAAGAACAAAAACCACTCTTCTTATCTCAGGCCTTCCATCATTGAGTGGCAGGGTGATTCATGCAAAGCGTGGTTGGATTAGGCTGCCTCTAAACTGGATCTCATGGGTTTGTCAAGATTAATCATGCTACTCTGGAATATCTGGAATAGACGCAACAAGTATATCCATGATGGAGAGCAACAAAAGGACACAAATGTTTTTTTTCACGGCTTCGAACCTCTGTTCGGAATTCTTTGAAGTTAAATATGCATGGACTCACAACCATACGACCAACCATCATTCTCAGGCATGGAACTAATCCCCGACTCCTATCACTAAGATCAATGTGGATGGAGCTTACAGTTTAGCCAAACATATCACCATCGATATCGTTGCCAAAGACAATAATGGTATGGTGGTTGGCGGGATGTGCAGAAAGCTTCCTCCTCCGTTTATTGCAGAATCAGCCAAAATCGAAGCATTCACTCGGGGGCTAAAATTTTCGATTGAGAATGGTTAGAACAATGCGATCATTGAAGGCGATGCGATCTCCATTTTTAATAGACTTGCCAACTGTAACGAGGATGTTTCCACAATTGGATTGTTATTCAACGAAGCTCGAGAGATTTTGGCCTCTAATAGTCAGCTCAAGGTGTTTTATGTCAACCTTGCTCAATGGGCTTTGTCTATTCCCAATCCGTTTTGGTTTTATTATGATGAGCCTGATTGTATTAAAATCGATGTAATTCACGATGCAATTGATATCTAATGAAATTCACTTTACTAAAAAAACAAAGTACAACCAACCATGAATTTGGCATTGCCATGTCCATGTAAATAATCATTATCATTGCATTCAACGTCCAACCCCTCCCATTAACCCCTTCCATATGCTGACATGTGTTGAGAGGTGATTGGACAAAACTTGGGTCATAGTCTCAGCTTCATAACCATTCCTCTTTGATTTAATTAATTCAATAACCCCACCATTCACTAACAGACTTTAAAGAAAGACATTGTCGCTTCATGTTCCTATTATTTCATGTTTATCTTTTAGAATTAGTGCATAAGGTCCAAGTTCTGATTTTTCTTCTTTCAAATATGTCCAAATTCCTGTACATAATCAAATACGTAGGCATCAAATATTCAATACTTATTAACCCATTTTGAATGCAATATCTTTATCAATCTGGTTGTGCAAGAACAAATAACCAAATGGCCGCATGAGTGTGACAAAAACAAAAGAATCGCAAAGTAAAGCAACCACCTTTGAACTCTTAAGAGAAGAGCAAGAGGAGAGCGCCGCGGCGGCAACACCACAACTCCACGATTCATATATGAAAGACGAGACACAAAACCATGTTAAAAGTAAGTTTTGTCCAAGTTCTTCTAATGTAATGTAGAGATGATTATTTCATTCCAATCGAACATGTTTTGATCGAATCTGATTTGAGTTAAATTTTTTATTTTAAAAATCTAGGATCATGCTAAATTAAATTTTTTTTAAAGGTGAAATCGGATTGGATTTAAGTTTAAAATGAAAATATTCGATTTGATCTAATATGATAATTATATATTATAATTATCCTTTATATATCTAAGAATAATTAAATAATACTTTTTTCTAAATTAATTTTTTTATTTTATCAAATAAAATTGTGATATATATATATATATAGATTGATTGATTGAATCAAATGTAAATTTTGATCCAAAAAAGTCAAATTTTTGAAGTAAATAGCATTCATTTACTAATATAAAATCAAATACATGTCGAGAAATTTAATTTTTAAATTAAATTCAAATGAATAAAAATCTCTGACCCGAGCTCATTCTTATGGGGCTTAGTTGGTCAGAATTGATGAGGGGTAAAGCAAGCGGTGAGAAAGAGATGCATGTGGACGCGGTCAAAAAAGCTTAAAGGCGCAAGTGGAAGCCCAAGTGCTCGGCGCCAATGTGATGGAAACAAAACACAGGGGGTTTAATGCCTACGAACCGCACTGGGAGACGGATCTTCATTATTTAGGGTCCGTTTAATAATATTGTTTAAAGTATTGTAAAATCAAAATCAAATGGAAAAATATAATATATATATATATATATATATATATAATGGAACAGTAGTTTTGAACCAACCACAAAAATTAAAATTTCTAGTTTTTTTTTTTATTTCTAACTTTGCGTTTAGAAAAAAATTTATATTTTTACCTTACCAATGCACAAAGTCGTCCTAGACATTTTTTAGGCCTGGGCGAAAACTCAAAAATATATCTTTATAAAAGAAAAATATATTTCATTATTTTGAATAATTAATTCGGTATTGCATAAATAAACCATAGAAAAATGATTAAATTTTGTGAAAATATATTATTTTTATTGTTTTATTAAGAAAACACCTTAAATACAACTAAAAGAGAATGAATATAAAAAAATGAATGCATGTATGATACATAGCTTGATTTTGAATAATAAATAAATAAAAAGAATTATATATTATTTTATTGTTAGATTGAGAAGGAAGAAAACTAAAATTTAAATAATATTTGATAAACTAAAGAGTAAAATTTGAAAAAAGAGAAAAATATGATTAAATTTTATTCAAAATTGAATGAAGAAATAAATAAGAGAAATGGAAAAATAGAGTAAAACATTAAACATTTTACGAATTTATAAAAATCCAGGACTCTAATTATAAATATAAAAAATTGATTAGATTTAATTTAAAATTAGATGAATTAATAAGATAAATATAAAAGGAAAGTAAAAATTAAAATTTGACAAAATTATAAAAATTAGGAAACCTAATTATAAATATAAAAAATTGGTACAGAAAAATTGGGGGCACTGAGCAGTTGCACAAGGTGTTTCCTTAGTGTTGACCCTGCCAATACATAGACTTCACTCATTTGTCTTGGAAAATAACTTTGAAATTCAATTTCTGTTTATTAATTATGTATTTATATTTTGTTTCAATAATTCAATATTAACATATTTAAAAATAATTTATTTTAATTACTTAAAAATAAATAAAATTTATGATTTATATGTTAAAATATTAATAGTGAGTTACTATAAAATATAATAGTATATTTCATATATAATAATATATATTAAAATTTATTTACAATATAATTTTTTATTTTAAATTTTTGAATTGTTAAAAGGGTAAATATATCATTTAATTATTTTATTTCAAAATTTAAATGAATGGTTGTGGCAAAATAATTAAAAATACTATTTTAAAATTTAAATATTAAAAATTATTGATAATATAAATTTTTATTAATAAAATATTTTATATATAAAAATATTATTTATGAATTTCCTTAAAATATTTTTTTATAATTTAGGTTGATATATTTTATATATATTAGTATTATAAAGTATAAATATAATTTAAATGTTATATATTTAATTTATAACATAATATCTAAAATGAACATTTTATTTTTTTCAAAATTACTTTTAAATGGCAATTCCAAACAGATAAATCTTAAACTACATTTTTTAAAAATCACTTGGAAAAATTCTTTTTTCACGACACTTTTAAAAGTCAATTTAAAAACAATGCTAAACCGACCTTTAATCATTTGTAAATACAAAATGAAGTTTATAAAAAATATAATATTTTAAATTTATTTCTTTTCAATAATTATAATAAGTTTTGATATTTTATATTCTTTATTGGATGATATATAATGTGTTGTAATTGTGATAAATGTTGATAGAATTATTGAAAAATCAGAATATTTTAACATTTATCATAATTATAAAAAGAGAAAATCGCCTCAGTGACCAAAAATGCCTTATAATATACGATTTTAACCAACTTTTTTTTGATTTGCCAAAATGACCAACAAAATCGCAACGCGATATCAAAACCGCAACGCGATTTAGAAAAGCGCAACGTTGAAAAGAAGATCGCAACACGATCTTCCAAGAATCGCAATGCGATTCATAAAATCGCAACGCGATCTTCCAAGAATCGCAACGCGATTCAGAAAATCGCAACGCGATTCAGAAAATCGCAACGCGATCTTCCAAGAATCGCAACGCGATTAAGAAAATGAGTAAATTCTTTCAAAAGTTGTTGCATTTGTTTCTTTCTTAAGAATTTTCTCTAAAAAGATAGTATCCGCGCGGACGTGTCGAAGACACGTATTACCACGACCACGACCACGACCACGACCACGACCACGACCACGACCCGACCCGACCCGACCCGAGACGAGACGGCGGCGGCGGCGGCGCGCGAGAGTCCCCCTTGTTCTCTTTCACTCAACAAGGAAATGGGAAATCCAAGCCTTAAATACACTTCCCAATAGTGTTTCCAATACTATGTGGGATTGAGCATTACTCAACACTTCAAAGAAAATATAGCAATTTTTGTAGTATTTTCCCACTTAATCCATATCTAAAAATATTAAAACATTTTATCAAAAGAATTAAAAGAGTTGTAGATATCTACATTTCAATTCAAACTTATACATATAGTTTTAATATGATAAAATGTTTTAATATTTTTAAATATGGATTAAGCGGGAAACATGCTACAAAAATTGCTATATTTTCTTTGAAGTGTTGAGTAATGCTCAATCCCACATAGTATTGGAAACACTATTGGGAAGTGTATTTAAGGCTTGGATTTCCCATTTCCTTGTTGAGTGAAAGAGAACAAGGGGGACTCTCGCGCGCCGCCGCCGCCGCCGTCTTGTCTCGGGTCGTGGTCGTGGTCGTGGTCGTGGTCGTGGTAATACGTGTCTTCGACACGTCCGCGCGGATACTATCTTTTTAGAGAAAATTCTTAAGAAAGAAACAAATGCAACAACTTTTGAAAGAATTTACTCATTTTCTGAATCGCGTTGCGATTCTTGGAAGATCGCGTTGCGATTTTCTTAATCGCGTTGCGATTCTTGGAAGATCGCGTTGCGATTTACTGAATCGCGTTGCGATTTTCTTAATCGCGTTGCGATTCTTGGAAGATCGCGTTGCGATTTTCTTAATCGCGTTGCGATTCTTGGAAGATCGCGTTGCGATTCTTGGAATCGCGTTGCGATTTTCTGAATCGCGTTGCGATTCTTGGAATCGCGTTGCGATTTTCTTAATCGCGTTGCGATTCTTGGAAGATCGCGTTGCGATTTTCTGAATCGCGTTGCGATTTTCTGAATCGCGTTGCGATTCTTGGAAGATCGCGTTGCGATTTTATGAATCGCATTGCGATTCTTGGAAGATCGCGTTGCGATCTTCTTTTCAACGTTGCGCTTTTCTAAATCGCGTTGCGGTTTTGATATCGCGTTGCGATTTTGTTGGTCATTTTGGCAAATCAAAAAAAAGTTGGTTAAAATCGTATATTATAAGGCATTTTTGGTCACTGAGGCGATTTTCTCTTATAAAAATTACTCAAATTTATCAAAACTGTTCACACAAATTTTCTAATAACTATATTTAGTGTTATTAATTTTACATCATTTACTAGATAACATAGTAATATTTTTTATAATTGCTAAAAATATTGACCGGAATATTAAAAATACTGCATAATTTATAATATTTATTATAATTAAAAAATTATAAAAATTTAAAAAATGTTATGAATATTTATTTATGCGGATGTTTATTTCTATCTTTTATTTCTATCTATAAGATAGGGTTTATAACACTCATATCCCGTATATCTTTCCGTATACAAGATACAGAGGTCACATTATGTTGAAAACATTTTTGTGTTTCGATATAATAAATTAGTTTAAAAGAATTTTAAGATTTTACAAATGATTTTCTAAGTATATTCGATTCAATTAATCGAATATCAAATTATTACTCCAAGTCTTTTAAGATCAATTTCAAACCTTACTAAATGTGTAAAATTGTGTTTTATACTTAATATATGTTTGAAACAATTTTCACAAAGTATTTTGAACCAAAATAAGCCTAAAATCAAATTTTCAAAGTGATGCATCGATGCACCATGGAATTAATTGAACATCGAATGCATTTTATGCATCGATGCACATACCATGCATTGATGCACTTAGTGCATTTGATGCATTGATGCACAAGACCATGCATCAATGCATTCAGGCTTTTTTAAAACATCGAATGCATTTTATGCATCGATGCACTCTTAGTGCACCGATGCACTAAGGGTCCAACGGTAAAAATATTTGAATTTTACACTGATGCACCGATGCACCATGGGTATGCATCGATGCACTAACGCTCCCAACTGATTTTATTAATTGTTTTCACACTTAAACGACTATATTAACTCCACTAATCATCCCCAACATTCAGAATCATTTGAAGGTGTATTTAAACAAGCTTAAAAGTCATTGATCAATAACAAGAAACATCAAGCAACTAGAATCAAGAGAGAATCAAAGAGAAAGCATCAAACCTCAAGTTTGAGCATTTCAAGCCTATTTTTCATTCAATATTCATTTTGCTTTAAAGAACACTTATTGTGCTCAATTGTATTTATTCTTGAGTGTTATTTCTTTGTTCTAGAATTGTGCAAACATATTTGCCTTGTGAGGTTTTTCTTGTAAGTTTACAAATTTGTAATCTTCTCTTTGAGAAAAGAGTGTTCTCAAGAATTGGGGTATATTCTTGAGGGAGTTGTAAGGTTATCTCTTTGGCCTCAAAAGAAAGAACAAATTAGTGAATTTGTTGGAAAATCCTTAGTGTGGATAGCTAAGGTAGTGGACGTAGACTTTGGTTGATAAAGTCGAACCACTGTAAATCGTTGTGCAATTACTTTCAATTTTCTGCAAAAGCTTCCACCAAAATTTTAATTGCCAATTCACCCCCTCTTGGTCGATTCTATCGATCGATTAACTCAACAACTGGTATCAGAGCCTCACTCATTTGAAGGTTTAATCACCTCTTGATTCGATTCGGGAAGAGTTACATCGATTATCAAGTCATCAATGGCCTCCGCTTCAAATTACGACTCCAGTCTCGATTCGATGCCCGTCAACAAGCCTTCTTTCTTCAATGGAGCTAACTATGCCTATTGGAAAAATAGGATGATGTACTTCATTCAAGCAAGAATACATCAAGCCTCTCACTCATCCAAGGTTGTGGAGTGAAGGAGAGACAAGAATGTTCCAGCTCAACTCCAAAGCCATCCATATCATATTTTTTGCTCTTGGACCAGATGAATACGAAAGAGTTTCATCTTGTACAACCGCCAAAGAAATATGGGACAAGCTTCAAGTCACTCATGAAGGTACCGATGAGGTAAATACATTTAAAATTAGCATTCTAACGCATAGCTATGAAAATTTCAGGATGAAATCAAATGAAGATATCAAAGCTATGACGGATAGATTTTCAACGATTGTCAATGGTCTCAAATCATATGGAGAGATCATTTCAAATGAAAAGCTTGTAAGGAAGTTAGTCTACTCTCTTCCAAAATCGTGGCAATCAAAGAAGATGGCAATCATCTAGTCTAAGGACCTAACATCCTTAACTCTTGAAGAGCTAATCGGTTCCCTTCTCACTCATGAAATGATGCTTGAAGATGAAGTGGACCTCGATAAGATTGACGAGACACCAAAGGAGAAGGAGAAGGAGAAGAAGAAAAACATTGGAGTTGCTCTCAAATCCACAAAAGATGAGAGTGATTCGAATGACGATGATGATGACGAGGAAATGGCATTATTTGCCAAACGATTCAGAAAGTTGATGATGCCCAACTGAGGAAGAAAATTCAAACGCAATGAAGGCTTCAAAACTGAATCGAATGAGAAAGACCCGATCATTTGCTATGAATGCAAAAAGCTGGGGCATGTCAAATATGATTGCCCACAATTGAAGAAAAATGGTCAATCCAAAAAGAAGCACAAGGCTCATGTAGCTACATGGAGAGATGAAGAAGGTTCCGATGAAGAGGAACAAGAAGTTGCAAACTTGTGCTTAATGGCTATCAGGGAAGATTCTAAGGTAACCTCTAACTCATTCGATTCAGATGAATTATCTTATGATGAGTTATTAAAGGATTGTAATGATTTGGCTTCGGGTTATAAGACTCTGTTTTCAAAATACAAAAATGATATTTCAAAATTGAAAAATAAAAATAGCCTTTTATCCAAGACCAACAATGAGCTTGAAAGTAAGATCAAAGAATTGCAAATCAAAATTAATGATTTTGAAAAGAAAAATACTGATTTGCATAACTTGCTTTCAAAAGTTCATGATGATCATCAAAAGAAGATTGATGATCTTAAAACTTCTTTTAATAAGGTTGGTACAAAAAGTTTTAAAAAATGTGAGAATTCAAAATCCAACTTTGTTAAGAAAAGTTTTAGAAACTACAATCATAGAAGTCCTCAAAGAACTTTAAATGGTAAAATCATTAGAAGTATATGGGTTCCTAAAGAACTCATTACTACTAAAGATAAAAATGTCCTTCATAAATGGATACCTAAGGGGACAAGGATTTTAGAAACTAATGAATATGGACCCAAAAGAATTTTGGTACCAAAAATTAGAAATTAATCTATGTTTGTACGAAAAGGAGCATTGCTACAAGGCACGGGAAACAAATCCAAATTCATGGTACCTTGATAGTGGATGCTCGAGACACATGACCAGAGACAAAAGCCGGTTCATAGAGCTTAACGTCAAAAATGGAGGAGAAGTGACTTTTGGTGATAATTCAAAAGGTCACATTGAAGGTATTGGTACTATAGGTAATATCTCTTCCATACAAATTAAAAATGTATTATATGTGAATGGATTAAAGCATAATCTATTGAGTATTAGTCAATTATGCGATAAGGGATTCAATGTCATGTTTGAAATTAATGGTTGTAAAGTCATTGACATTGCATCTAATCGGATTATGCTTGTTGGTCATAGAATAGGAAACATATACATGGTGCATTTAGACTCTATTGATATGACTAATTTGTTCCTAGTTGCTAAGGATGAACATGATAGTTGGTTATGGCATAGGAGACTAGGACATGCTAGTATGAGTGTTTTGCAACGGCTAATTCAAGGAGACTTAGTAAGAGGGTTGCCTAAGCTTAAATTTGATCATGATAAAATCTGTGATGCTTGTGCTAAAGGAAAACAAAAGAAAATTTCTTTTAAATCCATTAATGATGTATCAACTAGTAGAGTATTACAATTGATCCATATAGATCTTTTTGGGTCAACTAGGACTACTAGCTTGGGTGGAAAACAATATGCATTTGTATTGGTAGATGACTATTCTAGATATACTTGGGTTCTATTCTTAAGTACTAAAGATGAAGCATTAGAAAAATTCATCACGTTTTCAAAAGTAATCCAAAACGAAAAAGGTTACTCTATAACTAGTGTTAGGAGTGATCATGGAATTGAATTTGAAAATCTTGGATTTACTGAGTTTTGTAATTATAATGGTATTAGCCATAATTTTTTAGCACCTAGAACCCCTCAACAAAATGGAGTTGTTGAGAGGAAAAATCAAACTTTAGAAGAAATGGCTAGAACCATGCTTTGTGAAAACAATTTGCCAAAATATTTTTGGGCGGAAGCCACAAATACGGCTTGTTATATTATTAATCAAGTAATGATTAGGCTATTTTTAAAGAAAACTCCATATGAAATTTTCAAAAATAAAAAGCCTAACATTATCTATTTTCATCCTTTTGGATGTAAATATTTTTGTTTTAAACAACGGTAAAGAAAACCTTGGCAAATTTGATGCTAAAAGTGATGAAAGAATTTTTCTGGGTTATTCCTTAAATTCTAAAGCTTATCGAGTATTTAATAAAAGAACTTTAGTTGTAGAAGAGTCTATACATGTTGTTTTCGATGATAATCTCCTTCCGAGGAATGATTCTTGTGTTAATGATGATGTAGGTATTGTACAAGCAAATGACGTTAGACATGATGTTGGAGAATCATCATCAAAGGAAGAGAGGAAAGATGAGGAAACTCATGATCCTCTCGAGAATCCAACCATTGAAGAAAGAGAAGTTTCTTACCCAAGAGAGTACAACTATGTCAATGATGCTGAAATTATAGGTGATCCATCCAAAGGGGTAACTAATTGATCTTCTCTTAGAAATATTTGTAATTATGTTGCATTTATTTCATGCATAGAGCCTAAGAACATCAAAGAAGCATTAAAACATGAATATTGGATTATGGCTATACAAGAAGAATTAAATCAATTTGAGAGAAGTAAAGTATGAACATTAGTTGAAAGGCCTAGTAATAAATCTACTATAGGTACTAGATGGGTAGTTAGGAATAAGCTTGATGAGAGTGGTAATATAGTGAGAAACAAGGCTAGACTTGTTGCTTAAGGGTATACTCAAGAAGAAGGCATAGACTATGATGAAACGTACGCTCCCGTAGCTAGGATGGAAGAAATTAGAATGTTATTAGCATTTGCATGTTTTCATGAATTTAAATTATATCAAATGGATGTTAAAAGTGCATTTTTAAATGGTTTTATAAAAGAAGAAGTGTATGTGGAACAACCTCCAGGTTTTGAAGATTCAAAATTTTCGGATCATGTTCTTAAATTGACAAAAGCGCTTTATAGTTTAAAACAAGCTCCTAGAGCTTGGTATGAAAGATTGTCAAATTTTTTAATTGAAAAAGGTTTTTCAAAAGGAAATGTTGACACTACATTGTTTTTAAAGCATAAAGGTAAAGATTTATTAGTAGTTCAAATTTATGTTGATGATATAATATTTGGTTATACTAATGATGTTCTTTGCCAAGAATTTTCTAAGCTAATGCAAAGTGAATTTGAGATGAGCATGATAGGGGAACTCTCATTTTTCTTGGGACTCCAAATCAAGCAAAGAAAAGATGGAATCTTCATCAATCAAGCTAAATACGTCAAAGATATGCTCAAGAAGTTTGGGCTGGAAAATGGGAAACCTTATGACACTCCAATGAGCTCATCAACAAAGCTTGACATAGATGAAGAAGATAAATGTGTGGATGTTAAATTATATAGGTCAATGATTGGTTCTTTGCTCTATCTAACTGCAAGTAGACCGGACATTATGTTTAGTGTTTGCTTATGTGCTAGATTTCAATCATGTCCTAAAGAATCACATTTACTAGCTGTTAAGAGGATCTTTATATACCTAAAGGACACTCCTAGTATAAGACTTTGGTATCCTAGAGACTCTAGCTTTAGCTTGCATGCCTTCTCAGATGCGGATTATGGAGGATGCAAATTAGATAGGAAAAGCACCTCCGGTACTTGCCAATTCCTTGGAAATATGTTGATTTCATGGTTTTCAAAGAAACAAAATTGTGTTGCATTATCTACCACTGAAGTCAAATACATTTCAGCTGGTAGTTGTTGTGCACAAGTTTTATGGATGAAACAACAACTTTTTGATTATGGAATTGAAGTATGTACTATTCCTATCAAGTGTGACAATACTAGCGCTATTTGTCTCACTAAAAATCCCATCCAACACTCTAGAACTAAGCATATTGAAATTAGACATCACTTCATTAGAGACCATGTTGCTAAGGAAGATGTGGTTCTAGAATTTGTTGATACTTTGCACCAATTAGCAGATATTTTTACAAAGCCTTTAGATAAGGAAAGATTTTGGACACTTAGGAGAGAATTAGGTTTAACTGACCTATCTTCACTTAGTGTTTAAAATAATTTTAGCACTTTTAAGAATAAATGAAAAATGCTTATAATGATAATTTTTGCTTGCATTCATTGCTATTAGTTAGGGGGAGTTTATGTTTTTTGGTGAAAATTAATTTTATATTCAAATGTTGTTTAAAGATTAATTTGATTGATTGAACATGATCAATTTTCAATATATGAGTTGCCAATACCATTAGAGCTAATTAATTTAGCATTTTAAGTGTTTAAAACGGATTTTTATGACATTTTTGTGCTTCATGCATCGATGCACTTAACAGTGCATCGATGCATCCCTTTGAATGTACATCAATTCATCTTGCTGATACACCGATGCACGCCTTGAATGATCATCGATGCACATGGTCATGCATCGATGCATCCGTCAGGTTTTGGGTTAAAATGTCTCATTTTTTTATTTTCTCATACCCTAAAACTAAAAACTCTCCCGCCATTCGTCCCTCTCTCACTCTAAATCCTTCTCTTGCTCAAAATCATTGAAAAATCATCATTTTCTTCGTGTTTTTCATCTTTAAAACCTGCTTATATCATTAAATCGTGCAAAACAACTCCTCATCCCTCTCAATCTGAATTTTCAAGGTAATATTTCAAAAAACCTCTATTTTATTGATTTTTGATTTTAGAACTAGTTTTGATTAGTTCTAGGATGAACATTATATCGAGCATTGATTGCTTGTTGGTTCTAAACTAGATTTTACTACCAATTTCATCAAAAACAAACAATTTTTCAAGATTTTTCTTTGAATTTTGAACTTAAAAAAAATTATGATTTCGAAAATTAGTAATATTTTTTTAATAGTGTTGTTTTCATGAAAACTATATTATGATTATCAAATATTATTAAATAGTTTTCAAAACATGCCCATTAGGATATGGTTTAGAGAATCTTGAATTATTGAGTACTCATTTGAGTTTTGGGATTGATTGTGCATACATGTGTTTCAAATTGCAGGTGATATTCCTTATTCCGATTTCCTTTAATCATGTCAAACCCTAAACAACCTAGGTCATCTTTGAGTCGGTCAAACCAAAACCATTCTCCCGTTCCTCAACCTCCTAATAGGCTATTAGGATCTTGCTTTAATATGCTTGAACGTCGGAGAGAAGAATTGTACCATAGGTATATGAATTCATTCCAATCTTATACAATTAGGGAATAACGTATTCCATCTCTACAAGCCATGATAGACTTTAAATTTGAATACCTCCCGATTCCTAGAACATGGAAGTTTGATAAAATGTTCTCTCTTAAACCTGTTGTCTTTCATCAATTAGTCCGCATTTTCTATTCTAATGCGGTTTGTATTCAAAACGAAACTCAATGTGGAACTATAGGAATTAGATCCTATCTTTTAGGCCAATATATTAATATTGACCCCGAAACTATAGCTTCAAAATTTGGGTTAGATGACGATGGTGTCTTTGACGAAAACGAAACTGTGGATTATCCATATCTCCCAAACGGTAGTGTTAGTACCCTTCAATCTCATCACGATTGTTTTCTTCATTTCATGATCTCATGGTGGTTTCGACCATCAGCGGGTAGGTACTCCACACTACGTATTAGAGATTTATGGTGGATGCACTGTATAAAGAATAAGAAGAAAATAAATTTTCCACATATTGTGTTCAGCGAGCTTGTCGATACCATAAACATTATCTCATCTAAACATGTCGAAACCTTAGTTTATGGTTATCTTCTAAGTAATCTCTTTATCAAACTGGGTCTAGATGTCTCCCTTGACAATCCTATACCACTTCAAAACCCTATCAATATCACATCCTTGAAGAAATCAGATTAGAAATTGGATGAGGTAACTGGTTTATGGGCTTTTAAACCCGGTAAACAAACTCCGGGAGCTAGTTCCTCACGAGCTGCTCCTAGCTCCTTTCGTGCTCCTCCTCCGACACCGGCTTCTGAAGATGATCCTGAATTTCAACAGCTTATGCAAGACATCGATGATCACGTACCCGATGACGAGCCTGCACTGGAACCAACTTCACAAGAAGATCAAATGCCTCCATATTTTCGTTCATTTTTGGAGACATTTGATTTACGGTATGCGTCCATGGATTCGCGCTTCACATTCATTGAGTCCCAGCTCTCTACCTTGGAAGCTCGACAACAAGATATGAATGATCATTTGGATGCACTGACACTTGAGATGAGAGCTCGTTACCCTTCTCCTCCTCCCGATCCTTCAATGGATGAATAGACTTATCTTGCTTTGATTGTTTTTGGGTTTGAACTTGAATTTAAATTGTTAAAACATTTTGGATTGTCTTTCTTTGATTGTTGAATGTTTGTTTGATGGATATTTGAACTTTTATTTCATATATATTTTTGGTTTGTTTCAATATATGCATAATTTACTTTTTAGTTGAAATATGACCAATTTACCATTTCACTTGAATATTGATTATGAATACTAATGGCTAACCTCTCTTTTGATCTTTGATCTTAGCAGCTTAAGCTATATTCAATTAAAATGTTTAATCAATTGCCTATGTCTTTCAAAACCTTGTTTAAAAACATTTTAAAGTCTTTTTGATTTAACAAAGAGGGGGAGAAGTGTTAAGTGTTAAAAGTTTTAAAGGGGAGAAGTGTTATAGTAAGGGGGTAATTTTTCAAAATTGATTTCAATTTTTTAGAAAATCTTAAAATAACACAAATGTTTTGTTATATCAAAAAGGGGGAGATTGTTGAAAACATTTTTGTGTTTCGATATAACAAATTAGTTTAAATGAATTTTAAGATTTTACAAATAATTTTCTAAGTATATTCGATTCAATTAATCGAATATCAAATTATTACTCCAAGTCTTTTAAGATCAATTTCAAACCTTACTAAATGTGTAAAATTGTGTTTTATACTTAATATATGTTTGAAACAATTTTCACAAAGTATTTTGAACCAAAATCAAGCCTAAAATCAAATTTTCAAAGTGATGCACAGATGCACCAATCCATGCATCGATGCACCATGGAATTAATTCAACATCGAATGCATTTTATGCATCGATGCACATACCATGCATCGATGCACTTAGTGCATTTGATGCATCGATGCACAAGACCATGCATCAATGCACTCATGCTTTTTCAAAACATCGAATGCATTTTATGCATCGATGCACTCTTAGTGCACCGATGCACTAAGGGTCCAACGGTCAAAATATTTGAATTTTACACTGGTGCACCGATGCACCATGGGTATGCAACGATGCATTGACGCTCCCAACAGATTTTATTAATTGTTTTCACACTTAAACAGCTATATTGACTCCACTAATCATCCCCAACGTTCAGAATCATTTGAAGTTGTATTTAAACAAGCTTAGAAGCCATTGATCAATAACAAGAAACATCAAGCAACTAGAATCAAGAGAGAATCAAAGAGAAAGCATCAAACCTCAAGTTTGAGCATTTCAAGCCTATTTTTCATTCAATATTCATTTTGCTTTAAAGAACACTTATTGTGCTCAATTGTATTTATTCTTGAGTGTTCTTTCTTTGTTCTAGAATTGTGCAAACATATTTGCCTTGTGAGGTTTTTCTTGTAAGTTTGCAAATTTGTAATATTTTCTTTGAGAAAAGAGTGTTCTCAAGAATTGGGTTATATTCTTGAGGGAGTTGTAAGGTTATCTCTTTGGCCTCAAAAGAAAGAACAAATTAGTGAATTTGTTGGAAAATCCTTAGTGTGGATAGCTAAGGTAGTGGACGTAGACTTTAGTTGATAAAGTCGAACCACTGTAAATCGATGTGCAATTACTTTCAATTTTCTGCAAAAGCTTCCACCAAAATTTTAATTGCCAATTCACCTCCCTCTTGGTCGATTCGATCGATTAACTCAACACATTACTTTATAAAGATGTTTGTCATTTGAGAACCCGAAAAAAAATTATTTCAATTTGATCAACTACAAAACATGATATTTCTTAAAGCAACATACTAAAACTATCACTTAATTACATTCCAAAATATTTGCCATAGTTTAATTACATGTCAATTAAGTTCTTAAATTGAATAAGATTGTCATAATATTACTGATGAGTCAACCTTTAATTGATGTAAGCTGCTGCTACTAATACACTCCTTACGCACTAATCTTTGCCTTTACCTACGCGTGGAATAATCACACGTTAAGTATTTACTTAGTGAGACATAAAACTGCAAGAGCATTACGACGATACTATAATATCATATAAATACTGAATAATAATATAATTTCATTATTCATAAGGACTAATTAAGCCCTCCTCAGTTAAACCATAATTCTTACATACCATCATAGAAATTATTCTTAGTATTTCATCATACTTATCCTTTTTGGTATACTTTCCCCTTTATTCTTTATTTGCCCTGCATACATTAAATGTAGAAATACTATACATAAATTGCCCCAAAATGCTAATTGATCATATATCTTTTATAATCATCACTGTTTTATATTTTCATTTGGGTATCCTTTCATGCCTATTATGTTCTGTTTATGTTTTTCCTTTATAACATCCCTTCATATCACTTATATACCATTCGTATCACTATTCAATTTCTCTATTCTTCTACCCCAAAGTATTTAGCTTTTCTTTTAACTTGCATAATTGTAACTCTTTTATCAAATGCATAGCTAATCCATCATTCTTTTATTCAACAGTGTTTAACCATTATTCTTTTACTCATATGTATTTAACCTTTCATCTAACTGGCATAATTGGTATCTTTCTACCAATTGCACAGTTAGGTCGTTATTCTTTTACTCAATGGTATTTAACCGTTCATCTAACTGGCATAATTGGTACATTTCTACCAATTGCACAATTAGGCTATTATTCTTTTACTCAACGGTATTTAACTATTCATCTAATTGGAATAATTGATACCTTTCTACCAATTGCACATTTAGGCCAGAAAGGCACTTAGCCTTTCATCTAACTGGCATAAATGACACCTTTCTGTCAAATGCACAGTTAGGCCTCAAAGGAACTTAGCCTTTCATCTAACTGGCATAAATGACACCTTTCTGTCAAATGCACAGTTAGGCCTCAAAGGCACTTAGCCTTTCATCTAACTAGAATAAATGACACATTTCTGTTAAATGCACTGTTAGGCCTCAAAGGCACTTAGACTTTCATCTAATTGGCATAAATGACACATTTCTATCAAATGCACAGTTAGGCCTATTAATCTTTTATTTTAGAGCAACCTCTAATATAATAATCATCCAATATCAATTAACCTCTTCAATTGTTATACATTCTATGATTTTTACTCATAGGTCCAGTGCATTAATACCATAATTTTATTATCATTACATGGATTACTCATCCACTACACTTACAACAATTCACATTCTTATTCTAAACTTCTGACAATTCTACATATATTTCCTATACGGAAATTCGTACAATTGATATTAATTTCTTATTTCGCACACGTAGTGCCTATACAAAAATTCATACACTTAGTATGAATTCCTTAACATTTTGCACACTTAGTGCCATTTGGTAATAACCATACATATATTAATAATTTCTACACTATTACTATTGTAACATGTACGTACATAATTAAATGCACTCACCTGCCTTTCCTCACTATATATATCCAAAATATAAGGTTGATTACTTCGGAACTTTGCCTTTGCCCTTAGTTTTGCTTGTTTCGGGAGCTTAGTTCCAATCTACTCAAGCATCCATAAAAACATGTACCATACTCAATGTTAGAATATTTTCTAACTTTTATACTTAAACAATACTCAAAAGAACATATTAATAACTTTCTATACCAATATCAGCCTATTTTTAACATTTCTGGCTACATAGTAGCGATACTACTACCCTGGTACCGATTCTTCTATACTATAGTACCGATACCCCCTTCGGGTATCGATACCAAAAATAGGTTCGATGTTGTCTGGTATCGATACCCTTACCATGGTATCGATACTACCCTTCTATGGTACCGATACCCCCTATCAGTATCGATACCAAAATTAGATTTGATGTTTCTTAGTATCGATACCCCTTATCATGGTATCGATACTATCTAATCAGTATCAATACTAATTGAATCAGTATCGGTACTACTTCATCTAATTTATCTCATTTTAGCCTATAGTATCAGTATTGTTCTATCAGTACCGATACCCTTGCCGAGATTTTCCAGTTTTTAACCCGATTATTAACCAAATGGGACCAATTTTCTTTATATTTACACTCAATAATGCTATTTAACTCTTCTATACTTATCCATACTAATTTTTCTTCATGTTGATTCATAAAACATCTAACATCTACCAAGAACATTACGTTCTAACAGTCACACCACTTTTTCTAATGTGTTTTTACTCCTATCCAATGCTTCTAACCTCTCATTTGCCTCTATGACAAGTCAAATCTACCATAAAACATCCATAAACACTCCTATATTAACATATCATTTAAAAACCCATTTTATAAAATCTCCTATATTTCTTCCATTTCTTAGTTTTAATCTCATTTAATCATTCCTTAAGCTTCTATACCACTTAAGGTTGTAAAAGCAACTCATAATCAACAAGAAAACTAATCAATTGAAGCTTACCTTTGGGAGCTATGGATGAGGCTTATCACGTGAAAGAAGAAGAAGAAGAAAGAGCTTTGTTTGATATCTCCTTTCCCTTTTTTCCCTTACCTTTAATATCTTATAAAATAAGAATTTTAAATTCATTTTTTAAAGGACTAAATTGCCCTCTAAACCATCCTTTATTACATTTTAGTTCAAAACACTATTCCAAATCATTTTCTCATCTTTTACCAATTATTCAAATAAATCTTAAATTTTTAATTCTTTTCAATTTAGTCTCTGACCTACTATTTGGGGTATTACAGGGTTTTAGTATATTTTATTTTTAGGACTTTAATATCTATTAGAGTTAGATTTCTATATGATATCTACTCCTTATGTTTATAAATATGGAGTTCAGAGAAAGCATTGTACACAACTCAAATTGAGATAATAATACAATTATTTCCCCTTATTCATTTATTCTTGTTCTTATTCTTCTTATTGCTTCTTTTAGAATATTTTATAACACGTTATCAAAATCAAATTATGATAATTACTTTATACTTTGAATTGAAACTCCAAAAGATATTTTAAATAGAATTTCTGAAGAGTTCCAAAAGTATATTGATTATTTAAAGAATATTTGAGATAAAGAATCTTGAAACCAAGTTTCATCTTGACCTGTAGATCGAGTACTTAAATTAGACCAATTGAAAAGATGATACGTAAAAGAAAACATTTTTTTCTAAAGTTTCCTCCCACATGGTCTTCAAAGGGATAATAATGTAAACATTTGGCGAATCAGTTCAAGTGGTAATTTGAAAAGATTTATTCATTGATATATTGTTTTCTTGAACATTTAAAGATTTTATTCAATATTAAGTTGAACTATCCAAAGATCTTATGTGATATTATCATGAGGGGGAGTAAATACTTGTTGTACTCTTTTTCCCTTAACAAAGGTTTTGTCCCACTGGGTTTTCTTGATAAGGTTTTTAATGAGACAACATGTTATACATATTAAAGATATGTGTACTCTTTTTTTCATTAAGATTTTTCCCCCACAGGGTTTTTATCTTAGCAATGTTTTAAAGAGGCACGTTATCTTCATAGGCATCCAACGAGGAGTGTTATGAATATTTATTTATGCGGATGTCTATCTCTATTTATAAGATAGGGTTTTAATATACTTTATTATTAGGACTTTAATATACATTAGAGCTAGAGTTATATATGATATCTACTCCTTATGCTTATAAATATAGAGTTCAGAAAAAGCATTGCACACAACTCAAATTGAGATAATAATACAGTTCTCTCCCCTTATTTGTTTATATTTTATTCTTCTTGTTCTTCTTATTGCTTCTTTTAAATTATTTTATAAAAACAAATTTAATCTTTAACAAATTTTTATCAATTTTTCACAACTATAATCAACATTTACTAATAAAAAGATTAACAATTTTCATACGTTAATTTTAAAGATAAATATTTAAAATTATAATGAATATTTACGACTAGAAACGTAAATTAACCACAAAACTATGACATTTTCCTATAACTATTAACACAAAAGCTAACCACTTAAAATTACACTAGGACTGTAAGTAAAAACAGAAAAGCTTAACCATTAACTTGAAAAAAAATTGATACGAACATATCTGATTGTGACGACAAACAAACCATAAAATGAGATAAAGCTACTGAAAGACCATTGACCAATCGCAAATCATACTCAAGCAAAGTGAAAATTTTATTTAGAACACAAATCTCATATTCAAATTCAATCTAAGGATCCAAATCATGGAATATCAACATGATAACAAATAAACACCATCTTAATCAATCATGATAATGTCAAATTCAATCTTGAGAAGAAGAAAAAAACTAAAATAACGACCAAACAACCATTTGACATTAAATGCACACACTCATTGTATTCTTGGTGCTCTCAAGAAATAACAACAATTATTTTATCACCGAAATCACTTAATTCATACAATATTATTAAATGAATAACATTGACACTTTTATATCATTATTGGACAATGACATATATTATTTTTTATATTTATAAAAAATATTAATGAGATCATTAATTTGTACAAAAAAAGTGAGATTATTAAAAATATCAGACAATTTATAATGTTAATTATATTTAATAGAATTAAAAAAGTTTTCTTCTTTGATAAAATTAATTAATTTTCTTGTAAATACGATAAATCAAACAAATTTAATTTTGTTAAAGACTACGTTAATTGTTTTTCATAACTGTTTCATTAATTAATGTTAAAATAAAGTTTTTTTTCATAAACTTTTAATATATATTTTTTCTGTTTTAACTCACGGTAAATTTCTAAATTAATTTAAATGATAAGTAATTTGATATCACTTAAATATATTTGAGTTTAGTCTTTATGTATGCAGAAAATTTTCACTCTCAGTCGCATTAAAATCTTTTTCTTTCTTTGAACAATCCCCTACTAAAACAAGGTTGCAATTCGAATAAGTTCAAATTAGTAATTAAGAGTTATCTTTAATGAAAACAGGGAGGACAATATTGAATGTGTGAAGTATAAGTTTCAATGTCTGTAATTACTTCATATTGATAAAAAAAATACAGTATTTGTCTTTATTGTTTTTTGATATTGGAGTCTTTGGTAGGAAGGTGCTCTTTATGACCTTTTCCTGGACTCTTCGTTCCTCTTATTATCGCTCTTTGTGGGTTATTCGGTAAATTAGGTATTCTACTCCTTTTTAATCTGTCTCTCTCTTTGTTTCTTGTGTGCAGGCATTCTACTTAGTCTTTAAAAGCTCTTCTCTTGTTGAGTTTTCTGTTTCTTCTTTCTCCTTTCATCTGGGTTTTGTGGTATAACCCTTCATCTCCTCGTTAAATTTCTTTTAGATCGATCAAGGTCTTTCACCTCTATACGTTTGGTGAGCCTTCTGCGTGTGCTTTTTATGTTTATATTTGTTTGATCGTTGATGGTCAGATGAGAGGGAGTATATTCTCTCTGTTTTTTTTTCTTTCTTGAAAACTTAGGCTGTTTGGTTATTTATGGCTAGTTTTCTTTTTGAGGTTTTGATTTTTATGGTTTTTCTATGCATGTCTTGAATCTGCATATTCTTTGAGGTCATAGCAATTTGTGTTTAAAGATCGTAATTCTTTGCTGTCTTTTCACATATTGGATTGTTGAGTCTCTCTTTAGTTAATTTTCTTTCTAGTATTGCTTTCCTTTTGTTCTGTTTAATGGCGCCTTTGGGATTGAAGGTGGGATATGATAAGGGTTCCTCTCTGTGTATTCAGTTTCTTTTTTCCTTTTGTTCTTATTTGGAGCAGCGGGGAACCTTGTGTCTGCTTTCGTTTCGGTCCACAGTTGGATATTTGCTGTTAGTTGGTGCTCGTTATCGTTTGATTTTGGTTTCACTCACCCTGGTGATAGATCAATGCTACAATTGGTTTCTTGACGTATGAGAGGCAAATATGTCTCTCAAAGCAAACTTAAACTTAGACTACTGCATTACTATTAGAAATATGGAAATCGGTTACTTACCAATTGTATTGGAATATTATTCAGGTTATTTGCACGGAAATTCAAACGAGTCATAATGCAGGGACGAAGGGATCCTATTGGTTCCTTGTCTGTACCTTCTTTGATCATAGTACTACACCGAGTAATGTTGCTATTGAACAGCAGGTTTACTGGAATAATGTTCAAAATCCTATGGAAAACAGATTGCCTAATTGTTTGCTGTCATCTAATGACATGAACATTGGATATGTGAACTCTATTGGTCGGGAGGAGCAGCCTGGTAGATGGTGCTTGGGAGAGCCTAGCTCCAGTGACACTGAAACTGAGGTCAGCTATAATGAGCGGAAAACTGATCATGGATGGTCATTGTCTATGAGTGCTTCTACAAATGCTGGTCTGAGGTTAGTTGGACAGAGGTATGAACAAAGCTCTCTATTTGCGCAAAGTTCCAATTCTGATGCAGTTCCCCAGAGTCAAAGGTTAAATGCTGAATTAGCTAGTCATGGTGATAATAACTGTCAATTTACAGAACGGTCTAACCACTATAAGCCCAGTGGATCAGAAGGTGAGCAGAATTCACTGGGTGCAGGTTCTGAAGCATTTCTACTTTCCCCTGGAAGTGCTGGGCATGATAATGATGAAAGACCTGGTTTCTCGTATGAGGGTCGTCCTGCATCGTGCAAAAGGAAGGCCCTGGAAGGAAATGTTGGGCGGTCATCTTCGAGTGGAAGTTCTGGCTACTATCATATTGCAGAAAGTAGTGCATGGAATGGAGTTTCTGCTAGCTATACTGCAGGAAGAATTGTGAATATATAAACCCACTCAAGACGGGCTCACCCTAGACTTGGATTAGACATTCAAGGATCAGCATCTGACAGCATTCCTGAACCAGTTGTTTTACCATCAACTGCAGAGAGCCCACGCAGGAATTTCCGGTTGCGAGTAAATCCTTCTAGTGTACAAGAACCTATTGCCCGTCCTCTAATTTCTGCAGGTGATACAATCAGGCGGTCTGTTGTTTTGTATGCGCCGTAGTCATCAAGACTTCTTCCAACTAATCATTCTCTGGATTTAAGCTCAGCAACAATGGTACCTAATGCAAGTTCTCAAAACCCGAATGTCATTGTTGATGTTCCAACTTTTCTTCGAAATGGAGGTTCTGACTCAAGAACTGGCAGTTCATCAAATTTGAATCTAGCAGCCGATAGAAATGTTGTACCACAGGCAAGACATCAATCAAGAAGCATGGCCAGAAACCAATTAGATCAAAGTATGTTGGCTCCTGCACCAGAACGCAGAACTTTGGTTAGAAATCCTGGTTTAAGCAGTGGAACTATAAGTGCTCCTGGAAATATTGCTTCTACTTCCCATGCTGATCCAAATTCTGGTGCCAATGCAATGTCTGGATCTACTTGGGTTCCTCATCCCAACTCCTCTTCACAATACCCACGAAGATCGTCAGAATTTGTTCGACAGTCATTAATGTCTTCCCTTGGCAATGAAGCTGGAGGCCAGGATAATCATTCTTCACTGCCTTCAGGACCTGCTTTTTCGGAAGAGATGTTGCTTTCATCTCAAGAAGCTAATCAGGGTTTCCATCGTTCATATTCTAGGTCATTGCAATGGTTGGAGAGACAAGATGCTGGTTTGCTCAGAATTCCACACTCATTGCGAACTTTAGCTTTTGCTACTGAAGGAAGAAGCTGGCTTGTCACATCTGAGGTCTGCCTTTGACCTCCATCTTTTCTGATTGTGATAGATTTTCTGTTTCCCTTCAAATTCAAACAATATCAAAGTGCAAATCCTGGTTCCCTTAACACCACTACTTAATTTGCTGCCAAGTTAATTGTCACTGGAAATCACATGCCTGGTATAGATAAAGGAAACTCCTTGTTTGATAGAGGCATAGTGCAATGCTAATTGTGTAGGATGTATATGTTGTTGTTTTCCTTTAATTGCATGTCTGAAAGACATGACCTTGGGAATCGATATCCAAAGTTCATGCACTACTCAATGAATATGTTATTCATGTGTTGCACTTAGTTCTTTATTTCGACCACTCAAATATAAATGCCGCCACTTATCTTGTAAACTCTTGGTTTTAGCTGTGACCTGCGTACAAGATATTAAATATGGCCATGGTAAAGATCCACTCAATTAGATCTGACATTTTGTTTATGGGACAGATTCGCAATGTCTTGGATCTCATGCGGAGGGGGGGAGAACTTGCGACTTGAGGTAAGAATTTAATTTAACGGTGTAATTTGATTTAGTTCTACCATCACCAACTAAAACTTGGAAGCATGAAATTTGCCTTTTCCTTTATAGTTCATATGTTATTATGCTCAATAGGTGGCCATTCTGCTAGGGACTTTGAGAGTGGCCATGTCATTTTGGATCTTACTTATTCCCCAAGCAAGTGATATTCTCTTCTAATTATGCTTTTATGCAGGATGTCATGATCCTCGATCAGGCGTTACTATTAGGGGTAGCTGCTATTCATGACCGTCATAGGGACATGCGGCTCGATGTTGATAACATGTCATATGAGGTAGTATCTATATTCTTCACATCCTAATCTTTTCCGTGTTTGAAAATTCTGACAGTAGAATTGCTTTGTGGGTAATAGGAGTTACTGGCTCTGGAAGAACGCATTGGTAATGTAAGCACAGGGTTGAGTGAAGAAACTATATTAAACAGTCTGAAACGACGAAGACACTTTAGTTCACCAATAGCTCAGTTAGAGGCTGAACCGTGTTGTGTTTGTCAGGTAATGGATTTTCTCGTCTGCATTTTCATACCTCTGATTTTACGGACCTTGTAAATAATTGTTTACCAACTTGCAGGAAGAATATAATGATGGAGAAGATCTTGGGACACTGGAATGTGGCCACGACTTCCATGCTGATTGCATTAGACAATGGCTGATGCTAAAAAACGTGTGCCCCATTTGTAAAACAACAGGTCTGACTAAATGAGACGTCCTGTTGTTTCCAGGCAATTAGGTCTTCCTCGGGTCAGAGGAAGGTCCCGGCATCAAATGTTCTGGTTTGGCTCTTTCAGTTCATCTAAACTAGATGCCTTCAAGTGTGAGGATATGCGCCCAGCAGTTTTCATTCTGAGATGATCTATCCATGGCACTTGAGCATTAAATTCTACTTCCAATTAGGTCTAACAAGGCTCTTTCTGAGTGGATGACAGACAATTTCTGAAGCACTGGGAACGAAGAAGATAGTATCAACATTTTTCATTTTCTAATAGGTGTACGTATGAATTTTAGGCCCATTGGCGATATAGATTATCGAATACTTATACATTATTATGTTCCTCTTTTTTTTTCTTCCTTTTTAAGCATAATTTTTCCAAGAGATTTCTTCATAAGCATTGTTGTGTTATAATTATTTGTCGAAATAAGTTTGTGTTTTATAAAAAAAACAGTCGGTAACAAATTACCACTTCTCAACAAAAATATTTTAGTAATATATGGTTCTTTCACCCAAACAAAATCCAAAAATGAACGTTGATGGATGGCGAAAGAACAATAGCACGTAAGCAACTTATAAATACCCTGAATCTCTGACAGATCACAAGGATTCAAAGGTCAGGAAATCAGGGCTACTTTGGGACTTAAGATGGTCCAATGGCGTTGTCAATCCACTTGAGATTTACCATAAGTGGTGCAACTCCGTTAACCCGACCTAGAAGAAATAGATCAAATTTAGAGAATTCAATTGAAACATTTTTCTTTCATGGAAAACATGTGCGTTCCAAACATAAAAATTGTGTTTCTAAATAAGAAATAGTTTCTCAAATTCAATATTTTATAGTCTTATTAGAATAAAATATCCGGAAAAAATGTAATAGAACTTGATAAATGTTCCCGAAATCAGGCAAAAAAAATTGAAAATAACTTATAATGTCCAAAGTCCCAAAATCACATAAATAATAGAAATAATAATTTCCAAATAATAATATGAATAAAAATCCGGGATAAAAATTCATACCGAATGTAACACTTTTATATGAAAAGTGAAATGATTCTTCAAGTATTGAATCGCTTAGGTATGAGTATCTGAAATATGGAAACTATGATTTATAAGTTACTAAGCTTATGTGTCTCTAAAGCACAAACGAACACAAGTCTCAAATCACAAGTTATATTCACAATTCAAATCCATAATATTTCAAGGTATGAATGATATGCAAATGTAAATGTACACGATCACCTAACACCGAAGAGTAGGTTCTTCAAACCACTTTCTACTACACACCATTTGAAGTGAAGTCTGCCTCAAGAGAGGAGTCACTAATAATCCAAAGTGAAATTTGTCCCAAAGGGTGAATCCACTGATATTTTGTAGGGAAACTCATCTCGAAGGGTGAATCCACTGATAATCCAAAGTAAAATTCATTATCGAATGGTGAATCCACTGAACTTCCCTGATCATAAATACTCAACCCAATGTGATATGGTATCATAATTTATCTGAATTCTGATTTGATCGAATGAAGAAAATATTACATACAAATAATTCGAATGTATAGCTTAAATTTTGAGTCTGACAGTTCAAAAAGCAACGCATAGAATTTTCTAAAATATGACATAATAATAGATTTCACAAAATAATATCCGAATCGCATGCTAGACAACAAAAATCACATCATAATCATGTTCACAATCAACCGAAAATATGTCAGACAATTAGAAAAATCACCAAAAAATTATAACACCCAATAGACATACCTCGATAAAATAACTCTAACAACAAAGGTGATGATTTCCACGGTTAACTCAATCAGTGGGTTGGACTGAATCAACTGGGTTGGTTCTAGTAACCCGGATTGATTCAAAGTGAGCCGATAATGGTGGAGGGGGCGATAATTCAATTTCCATATTGACGTCTCCTCCTCAAAGGATGACGAGCCACTATAAGCTGAAGGAATTTATTAGTGAAGCTCGAGTTCCTGATTTAATCTTCTTATGTTCTAGAAAGAGGTCAAAGGCATGCTAACTGCGACCTAGCAGCTTAAGCAGTTTAGCAAACTCATCTTCCATTTTAGAAATAGTATTGGATGGTTGTAATAATAATAAAATATGGAGAACTAAAACATGGCTTTGATGAGTGCAATATCCTAATGATGATGAAAATATGGATTTTAAAATATGAAAAATACAAGTTAGAAGAAAGGTTCCTGTAGATGCATGAAGAAATGAATATATCTACGATGATAAATAAAGAATAAAAATGAAAGGTAATTTAGCTTCCCTTGCCTTCGAATACGACGTGATTTAGTGGAAAGAGATGGAAGAACCCAACGCAGGATTTATGGATTTCAGGAGGCGAAAGGCGACATTGTATAAAAAGAGGCTAGGGTTTGATTTAAAAAGAAAATGGTTAAATTTCTAAATTTCTTAGAGTTTCCAAAATGGCCATAAGTTTGATCATTTTACAAAACGGTCACTAACTTAATTCTAGGGTTTTGAAGGAAAAATCACCAATTCCTAAGGTTTTCAATTTGGGAACAATTTTGGGTATTACAATTTTACCCTCCTTAAAGAATTTTTCGAACTCGAAATTTACTTGACTTTCTTGTGTAATAAAAAATAAATTAACATTTAAACTTACAATTTTCGCTTAAGAACACAACCAGGTAATCGATTTTTGGCCTAACTCTTTGGAGTTGTCAAGCTGTCGCAACGGTCCTTCGAGTGGTCCCGGATTCTCGTCTCGACTTGGATTGAGCGATGGAGTCGCCACCGATCATTTTCAAATTAGGTAGATCGGACACCTTAAACTTACCATTTTACCGGATCTGCATCTTACTAGAGAAATGTCATATTCGAGAGTCAGTTACAATCGAGGAAGGACTAACACCCTTGTATTACCCTTTCGGTATCAATACGATTATCAAGTTGTCTTAATTGCAAAACTTGAATTTTAAGTGAAAATTTAAATATTCGATCCGAACTATTTACTTTTGATGAATTTGTTATTGTAAGAAAAATAAATTAGGGTTAGGGTTTTAAGAAGATTAAAATAAGAACAATTTAGATCTGGCCTACAAAAATAAGGTAAAAGGGTTATGGGTAGGGGTGTACAAAAATACCCGACCTGGTTGACCTGACCCATCGACCCTAACATTAAAAAATCGGGTATTTTTTAAAAAAATTACCCGACCGAGTCAGGTACCCGGCCTAACATTTCTCAGGTTGGGCCCGGGTCACAAAATTGTGTTTTTCCGGGTACTCGGTTAGTTTTTTAATTTTTTATTATATATAATAATAATAATAATAATAATAATGGATTATTTATATTATGGATTATTAGATTTTGTATTTTGAACTTTTAAATTTTATGTTCGGATGTTGGAGTATGTAATTTGAAGTTTCGAATATTTAAATTTGTGTATATTTTTTAAATTAATAATTAAAAAAAACCAGGTATCGGGTACCCACAAAATTCGGGTACCCGCAACATCCGGGTCGGGACACGGGCCGAGAAATCACTGACTTCGCACACCCCTAGTTATGGTACCAATATATAAAAAAATAATACAATTCATACAAATAAATTAATACTAAAAAAGAAATCCGAACATCACTTGAAATCAATGTTATTAAAACCGGACCCGACCGGCCGGTTCGACCAGTTGAACCGTGAACCGGTGGCCTGTCCGGTCTAGTTAACTCCCAAAACCGGATTAGCACAGAACCGGTAAAGAACCGGAAGAACCGGCTGAAAACCGGGAAAACCGGCTGAAAACCGGCAAAATCGATTTGAACAGTCGGTTCACTTTTTTTCTTTAAAAAAAAAATTAAACCAAACAACGTCGTTTGTTCAACGAGCCGAGTCAAATTCGAGTATTGCTGAGCTCGACTTGAACTCGAAAACTTTAAAAGTAAGCTCAACTCAACTCAAAAACTCACTAGCTAAAAATTATCAACTCAAAATATAATATTAAAACTTGAAATCAAAAATGCTCGAACTCAAAAAAAAAATTAGAAGTTCGATTGAAGCCTAAAATTTGAGCTCAATTGAAGCCTAAAATTTGAGCTCAATTGAAGCGAAAGAATAGTTCGCTTTGTGCTCACCAAAAGGCTCCATGATTTTGAATGTCAAATTACCTCTATTATTTATAGAAGTAAGTTGGGATGCTCTTCTATGTTTCTTAGCCATGTGGGATTGTTTTGTTCTCATATTTTTACTCTTTAAACTTTTTGGATACTCTTCTATGTTTCTTAGCCATGTGGGATTGTTTTTTTTAAACAATTAAACCAAATGACATCATTTGTTATGATTTTTTTAAACCTCAATTTTATTTTTTTGATTATAGTTATATAATTATATTTATTATTTAATATGTTTTACCTTAAATATTATGTTGTAGTTGATCTGAATCATTTTTGTTTCACTTGATTTTATGGTTTTTCATTTATACATGTTATGACTTGTGATATTTTTATACCTTTTAATATTGTAAACTTAAAAAAAGTGTTACATATATATTAATATTGTTTTGAATATTATGTAAAATTAAAAAAAAATATTATTTTATATAAAATCCGGTTCAACCGATATTGAACCCGGTTGAACCAGTAAACCAGTACCTTCACCGGTTCAATGTTGGGTCCGATTTTGAAAACATTGCTTGAAATAAATACATACAAAAGCCAAAAAGTAAATAAATAAGTCATAATAAAACACAAATTAACGAAAAGTGCATATATTAAATAGGAACAAACAAAAGCAAATTAAAGGGAATAAATTAAATAAACATACTACAACATATTAACGGAAGAACCAACTAAAAGAAATTAAAGTAAAAAGAGGAAATTAAAATAAAAAAAGCAATTAATTGATAATCTAATTAAAGAGGAAAATGATTGTAAAGCAAAAATTAAGAGTATGAAAAAGAAAAATAAATAAGACGAGTCAATGAATAAATGGTAGGATTGAAGCAAATTGAAAAAGAGTTAAAACAAAATAAAATCAATTTGGAAATCAAATTTAAAAGAAATCAAAATTGAATTATGAGTAGGAGGACTAAAAAAATTTAAATGAAGTCAGGGACGATGGTTATAATTATCTCCTACATGCGTGAAAACACGTAAATCCTATAAGGATTTAAAAAATTGGGTCCTTGAGTTATTTAATTGATTTTTGTTTTCAAAATAAATAAATAAAATAAAGGGACAAGTCAATTCAATATCCATCCATCGATTTTCATAAAAAAAACTTTAAAGAAAGCTAAATCTATAAATATTATTTAAAACCCTTTGTTACTCATTCATTAGTTTTCTCTCTTTCCGTAAATTTTTAAGTAAAATCAAGGTTGTGATCGACTAAAACAATAAAAATAAAGATGAAAATTAAAAAAGATTGTCCATTTTCACTAAGGTGGTGTTTGTTTTTGTAGAGGTAAAAGGTCTGCAGTCTGTGGACTACATCTGCAGGCATCTACAGCAGAAGAGGTGGACCAAAAGTATGCAGTCTGCAAGAAGAAGACTGTTTGTTTTTAACGTCTGCAGACTGCTAAAATAAACTGAAATATAATAAACTGATTTTTTAAACTATACTCAAATAACCATTTTTGCTATTAATTTTTTTAAAAAGTATAAAATATCATTAAATTTAATGAATTATTACAAAATAGTCACTATAATGTTGTAATAAATTATAAAGTTCGATAATATAATAATTATTTTATAGTATTTAGATAAATTTATTAATAACTTTATAATCTTTTAATAAATTTAATAAGTATTTTATAATTTTTAAACCTTATTGACGAAAATGGTCATTTGTATATAACTCAACGATATCTAATATACTTTATTTGAAAAAATATATTAAATAAATATTATACGAATTTTATTATTATAAATTATTACATCTACAGACTATTAGTTTTTGGTTTTAATATTATATATCATTTTAAAAATTATTATTAAATCAATCGATAATGAAATCAATTTGATTTTAATCCAATATGTTTGTTTCGGTTTAAGTAATTGTTAAAAAAATTATATTGTAATTCTCAATTATTATCAATTCACAAATATATCAATACTCGATTTTATAATATCATTTAAATCATCTTAATTTATTCGATTGGTACCATCCGATTCTAGTAACATCAAAATATATATATAATATATACTCCATATAATATACATCAATTAGTATTTTTCTATTTAGAAAAAATATATTATTTGTTTTTTATTTATTTATTCTGTATAAAGAGACTTTCGTACTTTACCAGAATTAAATGATAAGAATAAGATTTTTCAATAATGGGAATATTTTTTTATTAAAACATTTATTTTATCTTTTAATGCTAATAATTGTATGTCCCCGTGATTTTCTAAGTTTTTATATCAAAAAAAGTTTCTAAGTTTAATTGTATAATATTTTTTACTAAGTTTAATATATTTTTTCAAATAAAGTATATTAGATATCGTTGAGTTATATACAAATGATCATTTTTGTCAATAAAGTTTAAAAAATTATAAAATAGATATTAAATTTATTAAAAGATTATAAAATTATTAATAAATTTATCTAAATACTATAAAATAATTATTATATTATCAAACTTTTATAATTTATTACAACATTATAGTGACTATTTTGTAATAATTCATTAAATTTAATGACATTTTATAATTTTTAAAAAATTAATAGCAAAAATGGTTCTTTGAAGAGGTTAGAGATTAGAGGTTAGAAGAGCTTTGAAGACATAAGTCCACGTCTGCGCCAAGAAGAGGACGCGCAGACGTTAGAAGAGCTTCTGTATTCTAAAAAACAAACGATCTACGAAGCCCAATGTCTGCGCGTGGTCTGCGCGGCGCAGACATAAGAGCTTTGAAGACCTTAAACAGTGAAAACAAACACCACATAAAAAACCTTAAGGAAGGCTAAATCTATGAAGATTAGTTTAAAAGCTTTTTTCCCGTTATTCTTCGAAGAGATCAATAATTTTTTTTAAAAGGAAAAAGATAAAACAAAGAGAAGATTAAAATTGAACAAAGTAAACAGAACAAAAAGAATTACCTTCAGTCAAAAGATTTCTTTTATCGCTCATATCTCTCATATTACAATCCTTAGCTTTGCAAAACCAAAAATTCTCCCAAATAAAAAGTCATCCTCCTTTTACATGATAAGAGTGTCTATTTATAGGCTCTCAAAAACCATGAAAGCAAAAAATTCTAGCATATTTTCATTAATGCTAGATACACTATATAAGAAAAGTATTATTAACATAATGAAAAGGTGCTAAATTTCCCTAAATAAATAATGGAAAGTATAAAGATGAATTTATTCACAAATAATTGAAAATTCGGAATAAATTAAAATTCTTATATTAGACCCGTATATAATTTTCTGCTCGCATTGTCTTCGCTAAAATGATCATATCTTGAGTTACCGATGTCCGAGTGAGGAGTTTCAAAATGCTTTAGAAAGCTAATTGAAAGTCAGTTCTATCTCAAGTAGACACCATGTCTTAAACACATATGGATATTTCTTGAAAAGTTTTTTCAAGTTGGCTAATGTCCCAGACTTCAAAATCAGCTTCAATAAAATGTTTTGGACCTTGGAAAAAAGGTAGGTCGAATATCTTAATGGTAAGCCAATGGGATGTTTTCATTCTTCCTTAGTCTCCTCCACTTAATATAGTATGGTGTGGGCATCTCCCAGGCTCCTACAACATGGGTTCAAAATATTTTCTTCTACTATTTGGATATGTCCTTAACCTTCCTCTTGTAGTTGTCCTCAAGATATGTGAACTCATACTTCCAGAGCTCATGAGTAATCGGAACGAACTATCGTAGGGCTAAAAGTTGAGTGTAACCAACTCGTCCCTATAATCCAAGTGACATCACTATGCTCGAATCTCTGCATCGGTAGATTATATCACTACGTGACAACCAAGGGTATAACACCCTTAACCCGTAAATCCTTAGTCTCCTCCACTCAATATAGTCTGGTGTGAGCATCTCCCGGGCTCCTACAACATCGATTCAAAAAAATTTCTTCCACTAATCGGATATGTCCTTAACCTTCCTCTTGTAGTTGTCCTCAAGATATGTGAACTCATACTTCCAGAGCTCATGAGTAATCGGAACGAACTATCGTAGGGCTAAAAGTTGAGTGTAACCAACTCGTCCCTATAATCCAAGTGACATCACTATGCTCGAATCTCTGCATCGGTAGATTATATCACTACGTGACAACCAAGGGTATAACACCCTTAACCTGTAAATCCTTATTCTCCTCCACTCAATATAGTCTGGTGTGAGCATCTCCCGGGCTCCTACAACATCGATTCAAAAATATTTCTTCTACTAATCGGATATGTCCTTAACCTTCCTCTTGTAGTTGTCCTCAAGATATGCGAACTTAGACTTCCAGAGCTCAAGAGTAACCGGAACGAACTATCGTAGGGCTAATAGTTGAGTGTAACCAACTCGTCGCCATAGTCTGAGTGACATCACTATGCTCGAAACTTCGCATCGGTAGATTATATCACTATTTGAAAACCAAGGTTATAACTCCCTTAACCCGTAAATGTACTTAATTACAAGTTAAAGATGTCATATTAACTTTAAATCACTTACTAAACAAAATCGGGTCTAAATATATTTCTTTTCGAAACTTAATCATTTATTTTTCCTTTTTCATTAAGTTGAGTAACCATGTAACACAAAATTTAATATTTTAACCTTAACATCATATTCGATTTTAGGTAATAATTTGGCAGTTTGATACTGAATCATATTTAAAATGAAACTGTCTAAAAATTGCCTACGTAAAAATTCATTTCGATAGTGTAATATTTATAATTTAGTAATTACTATTCAAGCAAAATAATAAAAATATTTAATAATTCACATACCACCTAAACTAATTTATATAATACAAACTGACTTATGAAACTAATCTATAAGAGCAACACACATATATTTAATATACATGCAACTAGATAACTCAAAAGCGGTAAATACCGTATTGATATTGGAATAGGTGGGATCTACAAAAAGTGATGTCCATTGTGCTCCCAACTCCACTTACTTGTCTTTTTCTTTACCTACGCATGAAATATTCATATACTAAGTAACAACTTAGTGAGAATTTATCTAAATAAATAAATAAATTATATAGACATAAAAATGAATAAATAAATTTCTTAAAGAAAATGTCTTATAAAAATATAAGAATAATAAACAAACTGAATAATTCTTTTCTTTCATTAGAAACCTAAAATTGTCATTCAGAATAATAATGCATATTCACATATCAAAACATTGAAAGAAATATTTACTTTCAATGAATTTATCAATCCTACATACTTCATATCATTTTAACAAATAACCCAATGTACACAACTGAGAATGCTAGGTACATGAGTTAGAACGAGAGTGTGTGCAATATATAGTCATAACTGCCAGAATAGAACGCATTCTTGGTGTCAGACATAAATATAGGTATTGTAGAACACAACGTCACTATACTTAAAACATAAATCATATAATGGAAACTTACAACGTCAATACATCGTTAAGCCCAGAACGCACAGATAGTGCAAAATACAGAATCACTCAACCTCATAGCATGTCAATCGTATCACCAACTCTCAATGAACATACAATGGGCTTAATAATCCAAATCATATTCCAATTACCATTCGAAAATAACCATAACATAAATCAGAACGATTGGGAAGTTCATACCCAAAATTATGCTTAAATTATTTCAGAAAATATTATGAAAATATTTCTTAATAAAATTCATATTCCTTTTACTTTGAAAATATTAGAGGTCGATTTATTGCAAGTCTTCCTCGTATCATAACAATATAAATAAATAGGTAAGAATGCACTCACCTTAATGCCTCGCTATTCGACTTTGATATCCTTACTCAGTTACTTTTTCCTTAGCTTTTGGTTTGCTTTGATCATGCTTTTGTTGAAGATCTAAACAGAAAACACATTCACAACATGTACGTTTCAAAGCATATGTTAGTATTATACTAACATAATAAAAAACAAATGTTAAAAATCTATAAATTATATTCAATATTTATTCGATATAAAATCACTTCACTATTCCATAACATCTTCAACATTTCAAAAAATGACCCTTCAATTCCTTAAATATTCATTTTTATCACCAAACCACTCAATTTCATAAACCTTACAATTTAGTAACCATTTATGAATTCTTTTAGAATTCATATCAACCTTTCCAATTAATTCAAAATGGTCATTAACCATTTTTCTTAACTTAAATCCAATAACAAAATTTCCAGCATTGAAATAATATACTCGATCTAGTACATTCACAATTGCAAACTTGCAATCCAATCCCCAAACTTTCCAAAAGTTTTGAACTAGTTACCAAATTTTTGCATTTTGATCCAAAACAATATTCTAACTTAAAATTCAGCATATAAACAATAATGTTCAGCATTGATCACTCTTAATTAAACAATTACACAACAATATCTCATAATTTCCAAAACTTGCAAAATGGTCCCTTTACTCTCACAAGCTTCCAAGTTGATCCAAATCAACTTCAAAAGCATGTAGAATCATTCCAATATCAAATATAAACCATAAGAAATGTTTGAATAATTTTCCTAATTGTTTCATCCTTCCTTAACCTATCAAGAACTTTAGGGATTAATTTTCATTCAACTTCAAGCATGAATTCAAGCTTCTATGATCAATTACATACAATTCCAACCATCTCTACATCAAATTCAATCCAAATTCAACAAATCTTCAAAAAAAACCTAGCCAAATATGAGTCAAAGATGTCACACAATATTTACAAACATTCTATAGTTGAAAACCAATACAAATTTGTTTCTTTAAAAAATTTCCAATTTAATCTTTTTAATAAAATAATATAATTTTATAAAATCATAATATAATATTTAATTATCTAAATTGATATCGGTTTTAAGCAGCAACTTAGCAGTTCAATGTTGTTTCATATCATAAAGTAAACAGCGTAAAATTGTCTAATCTAAAAATCCATTTCAATAGCATTTAAAATATATTTAAGTAAACTACTACTCATTTATAATACTAAACATAAATAAAGTAGTTCTAATTTACTATTACAAACCAGTTTAACTAATCTATCAGAGCAACCAAACATTTATAATATGCATACCATTTACGAGCCAAAATAACATCATCGATATCTTATTGATAATGTAGGCTGGTACTATTCCAAAAAAAGGATTGGATGCTCCTCACTGCACATCCTTATCCTTGTCTTTACCTACGTGTGAAAATCATCACATGCTAAGTATAACTTAGTGAGGCATTATAAAATAAAATAAACTGATAAACATATAAAATAACATAATAAGTCAAAACAATATGATTTATCAAAATAAAATGTTTAAATTTCCAAATCGACTTAAATAATCATTTCCTCATCAGTAAACTTGTAAAAAAAATTCTCAAACATCTATAAAGTCATAGCAACCAATATCCAATCATAGTAATTGGTAATATAATTATTTCCCATTCGATCACATATTTATTACTTTCACACTTAAAATTCATATCCTAATGTATATCTAAAGAATGCAAGGTATATGGTCAGACAAGTGTGCGCAATATGCACTCTAGGTGTCTCATAAGTAAACAGTAGTATCCACTCGAAAGTGCCTCAGATAACTTGAACCAACGGTGCCACATGTAATGTGCATAAATGTACTATATCAATATCATTAATCAGTGATCACTCCACCTCATGAATCAGTGATCACTCCACCTCATGGCATGCCATTTGTACTTAAGACTCTTAATGCAACATGCAATGGTCTTTATGATAAAATCATATCATTTGTATATCCAATCAGTAACATTTTCAAACATCATTTATAAAAGCAAGTGCATTGGGCAGTTCATACCCTAAAATAATTCGTAAAACTTTTCAGTAAACATTATGGAAATATTCCATAATTTGATTCAAACCATTCTTTAAAAATTATCTGAGGTTGACTTATCACAAGTCTTCCTCAATCAGTAAAAAATAAATAAATAAAATGCACTAATCTTTGCCTCACTATCAAACCTTTACAATGATATTCTTTTTAATCGTTTGCTTTGTCCTTCACTTTCAACTCGATTTGATCACAAGATTTATCATAGTCTAGATAAAATCATGCACAAAATACAATATATTCAAAGTATATGTTAGTATTATACTAACATAATCCAAATCCAATGATATAATCCATAAAATATAATTCAATACTTATTCGATATAAAACCACTTTACTAATCTGTAACAACTTCAACATTTCCAAAATGACACTTCAATTCCTTATATAGTTATTTTCATCACCAATCTTCTAAATTTTACTTAGAGTTTATACCAACCTTTCTAATTAATTCAAAATGGTCTTTCACCATTTTATCCAATTCAAATCCAATACTAATATTTCCAGCATTAAAATAATATATTCAATCTAATACAATCATATTTTCAAACTTGTCATTTTCAAACTGTGGATAAGGACTACAGGGAGTTGGAAAAGAACTTAAAGGTTCAAGGTCTCCACTACACAACCAAGGAGTTGAAGATAGAGCTCGATAGGACCAAAAAGTAGGCTAGGAAAAATGAAAAAGAGAAGAAAAAGGTCATTATTCAAAATTAACGAGTTGATCGAGAAACGTGATGAGATTAATCATGAATTATGCCAAAGAAAATAATAGATAGAGCAACTCAAAGCACAAATTGTCGACTTGGAAAAGGCTTTCCATGGACAATATAATAGCAATGGTCTAAGTCTCCGACAGGAGAATGAAGCTCTAAATAAAAGGATGGTAGAGTTAGAGGGAGAAGATTTGATTTATGCATCAACTAGGAAGATGGTTCAAGTTGAAAATAAGGCTTCGAAAAACAAGATCACCAAGCTGGAAAAAATGTTGCAGGTATACAATGCATCGTCACCTTAATGAAAACATACCTCCGACTGACCAGGATCTAGGGACCATGCTTCGCCAGGCTAAGGAGATAATTAAGATTCAAGAAGATACGATGAAGAAAGTTGTGACTAAAGCCAATGAGGCTACTCGAAAGGTTTTCGAACTGTCGCACGAATCTGAATCCTTGAGGATCTATGTTGTGCCAGAGTCACAGGAAAAGCGACGCATCATCCAGCTGATGATAAAAATAGAAAAGTTAGGAGATAATGCAGATTCTATATGTAATTTCTGATTTTCACTTTCCCGTTGTGCTTAGACATTGTCAAACTTTCAAGAATTGTTTCATAAATTTTTTATTTTGGGATTGATGTCTTTTGCATACATACATTTTGCATTACATTTACATTATTCATATGATTGCATATATTATGAATCATACATCAAAATATTCGCTTTAAGAAAACTTGAATAATAAAATAAGATTTTTGATCGTAGTGATCTTGAGCCCCTCTAAAAATAAAAACACACCACACCCACACGACACAGAAAAATGGCCAAAAAAGTATATATAGGGCAGACTTGCTTAAGTTAAGAAGGAAAGAAAGGAATTACATGAGGAAATGAGAGGATGATTTTCTGGGATGGAGGCCAATATAGCTAACTCTCATCATGATTTGCTGAAGAAAATGGAAGACATTTTCAAGAAACACATTATAGCTGGGGAAGAGAGCCTCTGAGGATCCTATCCATCCTCTAGGTTTCACGCCCCTCCATACACCTATGCATAATCTTTTACCCCAAGAAACCCATCCACAAACTTTCTTTACTGCTGAGAACTCTTCATTTCATCAAACTAGAACTTTGTTCAACATTAACCACCATGATGTCTCTAGAGTTAAGCCAGTGGATTATCATGTTGACAATAAATTCGTAGATTTAAATGAGACCTTTGAGAAAGAAAAGTCGAATGAAGAGCTCACCTAACATGTGAAGAATATTGAAGAAAGACTGAAATCTATGGAGGTAACCAAACTATTTTATGGGTTTGATGTAAGAGAGCTGAGACTGGTCCCCGATTTGATCATTCTACCAAAATTCAAAGTTTTGAAATTTAAAAAGTATGATGGGACAATATGTCCTTCGTCCCACATCACAATATTTTACAGGAGGATGTGTGGGCATGTTGATAATAAGAAGTTGTTGATACATTGCTTCCAAAATAGTTTGACTGGATCTGCTTCTAAGTGGTATAATCAGTTGATTATGTTACATATTAAGTCATGGAGGGATCTAGTTAAGGCTTTTCTTGAGCAATATCACAACGTTAGCGACTTAGTTCTTAATAGGTGGACTCTTAAGAATATGAAAAAGAAGAACAATGAACCATTCCGTTAATATGCCCATAGGTGGCATGACATGGCCGCCCAAGTACAACCCTTACTGCTAGAGAATAAAGCCACTGTTATTTTCGTGAACACTCTGAGGGCTCCCCACTTGGGGTATCTGTTGGGAAATGCAACAAAAGAATTTGTTGATTTAGTTATCTTTGGCGAACTTATAAAAAATTCTATAAAGAGTGGGAGAATCGAGGGAGATAATGGATCTAGCACGAAGAAGAACATCTATAAGAAGAAAGAGAACGAATTAAGCAACGTGAACACCAACAATAAAAATGTCACCTCAAAGAGTGTTACGATTACTCAACGAAGGGGTGATACAAATACAAATAATAATATAAATGAGTCCAGGGGACCCAGAAATGAAGTGGAAAATTTGACCTTTACACATGTTCCAGTACCCTACTCTGAGATCTATGCTTCATTGTTGAATTCAGATGTGGTGTGTCCTTATAAGTTAATCACTCTTCAGCCACTATATCCCGATTGGTATGATGCTAATGGTCATTGTAAGTACGACACTAGAATTGTAGGTCATTCCATCGAGAACTGCTTAGCATTTAAAAAAGTTGTGCAGAATCTGATCAACACTAGAAACTTGGAGATCAAATTACCACCTGCAAATACTCATCCATTGATAAATCATGGAGGGTAGAGAGTGAACATGGTTACAGAGGTTAATAGCAAGTAAGTGAAGATAAATATATCTGAAGTCAAATCTCCTTTAAGTTGGATATTCAAACAGTTTTGTGAAGCATATATGATCAAATACAATCCTAAACCATGGCTTGTTGATTGTGTTCTGAATATCATCAAAAGGAAGGCCATGAGATTTATTTCTATTGCAAGTTCAAAGATTTAGTTCAGAGTTTAATGAATAATAAGGAAATTGAGTTCTTCGACCAATAGTCTGAAGGAAGAGAAGTGAATGTTTGCACATCTGATAGTTCCAATACTATTAGTGCATCAAGTAAACCCAACATCATTATTGTTAGACTTGAATAAGCAAGTCCAGTGTTTGTAAACCCGAATGTAGTAATTACGGTACCTTCATTGTTTCCATTCAATGATATCTGAATGGTACCTTTGAATTATGTTACTAATATAGTTGTGCCTAGAGAACCAAGACCAACTGAAGGAATACAAGTAGATGTGGAACTAAAAATTAAAACTTAAGAGAAACCATTAGATGGGACTGTGAGTGAAGTGGGTCACTTTACCTGAAGTGGAAGATGTTATTCTCTTGGAGCCTTAAAGGAAGCTGAAAATATGGAAACAAAGGCAACAATAGTACCGAGAATATTCAATAAGGAACCTCCTCCAGTAATTAATGAACCAATAACTAAGATTCAAGCATAAAAATTCTTGAGGTTCTTGAAACATAGTGAGTGCAATGTGGTGGAGTAGTTGCATAAACAACAAGAAAATATTTCAATATTGGACTTGTTGATAAATTCTGAGGGACATCGAAATGCCTTGCTAAAGGTGCTCAATCAGATAATTGTTCCTGAAGATATATCTATAAAAAACTGGATCCAATTGTGGGGCACATAATTACCGACAACTACATCACTTTCTCCGATGATAAGATCCCTGAATGTGGAAAGGGATATATGAAAGATCTAAACATCATCGCCCATTGTCATGGTCATGTTCTGCATGGATTGTTAATCAACAGTGGGTTTGCCTTGCAAAGGTTACCTGTGGATATCTCGCACATGAAAGCTTACCAAAATGTGGTTAGAGCATTCAATAAAACTTAAAGGGATGTGGTTGGAAAGATTGAGGTGGCACTATTGATAGGGCCTATTGTGTACAATATGGAGTTCGTGGTCATGGACATTAACCCTTCCTACAATTGCTTACTAGAGAGACCATGGATCAATTCAAATGGAGCCATCCCCTCATCTATTGATGAGTGTTTTAAATTGTCACTTTTTACTTGTTAATTCTCTTAATTTATGAATTCTTCACTGTTGATTTGGGTTGTATTCGTTTATTTTCTGTGCAGTAATTTGTTTACTAGAATTTGCAGTAGAATGACTTATTTTGTAACTTTTTTATTTTATAATTATGGCTGGAGACTTGGGTACAACGCTGGGCATGACGCGGGTCTGACGTGGCAGCTTCTAGAAGGTCCGGTCAATGCTAGGAATATTATGGAGACAACTCAGCCATCATGATATGAGGAGACTTTTTAGGAAATTTGGATTTTAAATTTTAAAACTTATGGAATTATATTTTAATTTGTTTTAATTTCTATGTATCTTAGGGATTTAGAAACCTATAAATACCATCCTTTGGGTAAGGCTGAGGATATCTTGAATTCATCTTTTTTACTTTGTTCTTGCTTTAATCAAAGTTTTCTTTTTCTTTCATTTTTCGCTTTATTCACTTTACGCTTTTTCATTTTCATAAAATATGCTAAGTATGGTCTCTGCCATGCTTAGTTAATTTTCTTTACTAACTGAGAGCTAGTGATGAATCAATTCCACATGTGAAAATTGAAAAGTACTTAAGACCATTCAGGTTACATTCTCGATTTTCTATTTTATTAGTTTGACGATCGACCTTACTTTCAAAATTAAAATGCGTTCAAATCAAAAAGAGCTCGTTGGTATGGATGTTGTTTTAATTTATAGTTGGGAGGAGGGATCGACTTATGGCTTATTCGAACTCCTGTGAACACACTTAGCGGCGATTCACTAAGGGAAATCGAGATCAGATTCAAATCTTGACGAGACGACATAATCTGAGTTAGGCTTTTCCAAAACTTAATATGTCTGTTCTAATGGGAATAGTTGTGGTTAGTTCACTCAAGGATTAGTTTTCAAATAGTGACTTGGGAAGATCAGTTATTAAAGTGAAATGAAACTTACAATGGGTTGGGCCTTGTAGATTGTAACTGATATGAATCCCATGGGAAATATTCATTTCGATGATCAGCCGAATTAAAAAAATTGTGTGACAGAATATTTTACTGTCAGAATTCTGTCGGGGAAGCCCGACCATGCTTTTGCTTCCCACGATCACACCGGGAAGTTCTCATCTCTGTCTTATGCATCAAGCTTGAGTGAATTTCCAATATCTCTTGAACAACCCCGACCATTTCCAATAAGCACAAGGAGTATTCTTTACTCCTTATCTTGTACTTCCAGTTTTGTTTACGTATTAGGAAATACGATTTAAGTGGAGGTAAAGATTTCATTGAATTTCATCTTACTTATCTTTTGAAATTGTTCAATTGTATGCTTGATTGAATTAGTTGAATACATGGTTGAAATTTTCCTTTTCGTTGATTATTTTTAGCATGTTATGGTTGTTTAGGTTCATGTAATCATTTTGAATGTGAAAACTCTTTATAGTTGAATTGCAATAGTAGAAATTTAATTTGACTTTATTGTGACATTGTTTGATTTTGTCGAATGAATTTTGCCTAACTTGATTGATAAACACACTTTAGTAAAATTTGAGCCTTGAAAATGTTTCTTAATTTTTCTACATTCGTTTTCTTGTTTGAGTGTGTCAAATTAAAATTTTGAAATCTAGAACTTGTGGCATGATACATTTTAAGACTACACAAGAAATTTGCGTTTTGATATGATTTGGGCATTATGATTCACCCCACTTTTACCCAAGAAAAAGCCTACCCTTCTCTTCTCTATTAGTGAACCGTTTTGAGCCTTTTCCCACTTCTTTATTTTTATAAACCTGATCCTTTTTGTTTTTCATTCTATTTTCAGCCTTTTCGAGAAAAAGAATTGAAGCTTGGCTGTACTCTTGTTCCACAAAAAAAAAAGCATTCCAACAAAGAAAAACAGAGGAAAATCCAAATAAAAAGAAAAAGAAAAAATAGATGAAATAAAAAAATAAAGAAAAAAATGGTTTGTTTGATTTTGATTTTGACTTCGATGTCAATATTTTGTTGTTTATCTTCCATTGCTCGTGGAATTGGTTTGATCATTTGAAGGATTCTTTGTATTGATTGTTAATCTCATTTCTAGCCTTTTTCCCACCTTTACCTAAGCCCCATTACACCATTTTTTTGAAGACCCAATGATCTTTTCATCTTATTTCTTTTAATTAGTGGATCATTGATTGTGTTACAAGCCTATGAAAATTCTTGTTTAATTCTGACTTGAGTAAATTTGGCACCTGAAACACATTTGAGTGATTTGAGTGAATCCTAGTGAGTAATTGAGTTAGGTTGAATTTTGATTGATGAATGATTGAAAGTTGCAATGTTGTTTGATTTACTCCTACTTGTGTTTATTCACTTGATTAGTGTTTTGATTCAAAAGATTATTGTGAGCTTGTCTTAAAGAATTTACTTGAGTATGTAACGAGTTGGAGGAAAGTTAATTGAGTTCTTTACTAGTTTGATCAAAGTAGGCTTGAGGACAGGCATGAGACAATTGAGGGGGAATTTGATGAGCATTTTAAATTGTCACTTTTTACTTGCTAATTCTCTTATTTTATGAATTCTTCACTGCTGATTTGGGTTTTATTCCTTTATTTTCTATTTAGTGATCTGTTTACTGGAATTGGCAGTTAAAGGACGCATTCCATAACTTTTTTAATTTTATGAACATAAATGGAGACATAGGCACAACGTTGGTCTGACGTGGCAGCTTCTAAAAGGTCCAATCAATGTGAGCAATATTCAGAAGGAAGCGCAGTCAGCACGATCTGATGAGACATTTTAGGAAATTTGGATTTTAATTTTCAAACTTATGAAATTATCTTTTAATTTGTTTTAATTTCCATGTATCTTAGGGATTAGAAACTTATAAATACCCTTCTTAGGGTAAGGTTGATGATATCTTGAATTTATATTTGTTACTTTGTTCTTGCTTTAATCAAAGTTTTTTTCTTTCATTTTTTGCTTTATTTATATGCTAAGTATGGTCTCTACCATGCTTAGCTAATTTTCTTTACTAGTCGAGATCTAGCGATGAATCAATTCCACATGCGAGAATTGAAAAGCACTTAAGACCCTTCGGGTTACATTCCCAATTTTTATTTTATTAGTTTGGCAATCGACCTTACTTTCAAAATTAAAATGCTTTCAAATCAAAAGGAGTTCGTTGGTCTGGATGTTGTTTTAATTTATAGTTGGGAGAGGGATCGACCTGTGGCATATTCAACCTCATGTGAACACACTTAGTGACAGTCCGCTAAGAGACATTGAGATCGGATTCAATTCTTGACGAGACGACATAATCCGAGTTGAAATTTTCCAAAACTTAATATGTTTCTTCTAACGGCAATAGTTGTGGTTAGTTCACTCAGGGGTCAGCTTTCGAAGAGTGATTTAGGAAGATCAATTATTAAATAGAAAGGCAAGTTACAATGGGTTGGGCCTTGTAAACTATAACCGATGTGATTCCCGTGGGAAAAATTCATTTCGATGATTATCGAAATTGAAACAAAGCTAGCTCGAGGCGACTTTATCATTATTATTTTTAATTTTAATTTACGTTTCCTTTATCTCAATTTTAATATTTTAATTCTTTACTTATATTTTTTTATTTTTCACATCACTCACAGCTCCCTCTTTTACTTATTCTTGTTGCAACTACCTAGTTTGAGATCGACAAAAAATTACATCAGAAATTACTATGTCCATGTGGATCGACCCATTTTACTAATCTATTAACAATTTTAATTATTTTTTAAACGGATTTATTTTATTTTGACGAGTAAAATGACGATTGTCAAAATTAACGTCGTTGTCGGTGACATTGACAAGTTACTAATCTATTTTTTGTTTTGATTTTATGACCAAACGAAATCCGGGAGAATTCGTAGAACTTGACCCTGAGATCGAAGTGAAAGCATGTAGAACCCATGGTCAAACGTTTTGATGAAAGAAGCAAATGCAAGAACAAGGGGAGCGATAATCAAATCTGGAATCTACTTCTGAAATTCCATTTCGTACTCATTCCATCGATGCCTGACACCGCTTTAATTATATTAGTCATGGATCCCACACCTCAACCAGAACCGATGGCTTATCAAACGATTAAAGAATTAGTCACAAATTTTACCGTACAACACCCACTTTGCATCACTTTTCCTAATGGTGAGACTCATTTTTAACTGAAGATAGGATTAATCAATCTCCTTCCCACTTATCAAGGCCTTCCCAGTGAGAGTCCACATAAACACCTCGTGGAATTTCACATGGTTTATAGTAGCATGAAGCCCCAGGGAGTTTCCGAGGATCAGACAAAACTGAGAGCATTTTATTTTTCCTTAGCTGGATCGGCTATGAAATGGTTATTTTATTTACCGTCGAATTTCATTAGTATCTGAGCTGATTTATCTTGTGTTTTCCTTGACAATTTTTTCCCAGTGATGAAAGCGAGCGAACTAAGGAGAAACATTTTGGGAATTTAACAAAATGAAGGAGAGACCATCAATGATTATTGGGAAAAGTTAAAATATTTGTACGCTAGTTTTCTGCAGCATAGCTTATCCGAACAAACACTCATTCAGTATCTTTATGAAAGAATGCTTCCAATGGATAAAAAATGGTAGATAACACTAGTGGCGGCGCTCTCGTCAACATGACCCCGGATGCAGCAAGAACATTAATATCTACCGTGGTTTCCAATTCACAGCAATTTGGCTCATCAAGTGAACCCATTCGATGGGTTCATGAAGTAAGTATTGTTTCACTTGATAATTAAAAATAGACAAATTAAATGACATAGTTAATTCGCTTGTTTTAGGAAAGATTGGAGCCACAAAAGTTTGTGGAGTTTGTACAATGTCGAATCATCCGATAGATTACTGCCCAATGTTACGAGATGGATCTGACGCACTATTGAATGTCGTAGGAAACTTTTCAAAACCTCCCCAAGGAGCCTATAACCCTTACGGAAACACCTTTAATCTGAGATGAAGAGAACATTTGAATCTGAGTTACGAAAATAATTAAAGTATCAACCTGATTTATCAATCGAGACCTCCTCCATTTCCTATCCAAACGCCTCAAAAATCCTACCTTGAAACAATTGTTGAAAAATTAGCCTTGTCCCAAGAGAAATTCCAAACTCAAACACAAGCCCTCTTTCAAGAGATCGAAAAACAAATAAGCCAATTGGCTCAAACAGTTGGGCACCTAGAGTCCTGAGGTCGATTTCCATCGCAGACTGAAATGAATCTGAGGGAAAATGTTAGTTCAATTACTCTCCCAAGTGGTGCTGTCATCTTGCCCGAAACTCCAAAAGAATCCAAGGAAAAGGTGCACCGCCAAAGAAACAAGAAGACGAATCTTTGCCTCCAAATATCTCAGTAATCACGCCTCCTCTTCTTTTTCTTTCTTCTCCTTATGAAGTGGAAATTTTAGACATATTCTGAAAAGTGGAAATTAACATTCTGCTTCTTGAGATGATTTGGAAAGTGCCCAAATATGCCAAGATCCTCAAAGTTCTTTGCAAAATCGAAGACGACTCACCGAAAATGAAAAGGTTAACTTGAGCAAGGATGTTTCGATAGTTTTTCAACGACAGCTTCCACCAAACTATAAGAACGAAGGTATGTTCGCCATACCTTGTAAGATTGGCAATGTTCGAATTAAGTGTGCCATGTGTGACTTAGGCTCATCCACCAACGTAATGTCACTTTTAATATACGATAAAATTTATAATGAGCTGTTGAAAGAAACAAGGGTCACAGTTTAACTCAACGATCGATCAATTATTTACCCTAAGGGAGTATTAAAAAATGTTTTGGTGAAGGAAAATGATTTAATATTTCCTGTTGATTTTTATATAATTGACATGGAAAATGATCGTAGAAATAGCATATCCGAAATTCTTCTCGGTCGACCCTTCTCGAGTACAACGTTCACATAAACTGATAACCGAAGCGGTATTTTAACTTTGGAGTTTGATGGTGAAGTCATCAAATTTGACGTATACAAATCTATGAAATACCTGGATAGTGTGGTGAGTTTGAATTTTATTAATATTTTCAATCCATTAAACTAACCTTTTTTTATTGATGTTTGAAGAGAATTAGAAAAATATAATTTCGACGACGAGAACAATAAATTTGAAAAAAATTCTTCTACTATTTCTAATTTTCATTTAGTGCCTTCTAAGTCTAAAATTCTTCCATCAACTTTGTAGGTACCAAAAATAGAGTTGGAAAAATTGACGAAACATTTCAAGAACTCATATTTTGGCTACAATGATGCATTAACGACCAGTGTTTCGGACAAGCCTTTAAATCTGAGAAAGAATCGAAGAAATACTTATGAGATTGTTCAAAGCTGTAACGAAAAATTAAATGAACTTATCAATCATTCTAACAAGAAATTTCTTACTTGGAAGAATCATACGATGTTAAACAAAGCGTTAAATGGGAGGAAACCCACTTTTAATTTCGTTTCTTTAATTTTTCTTAAGTTTTGACTTTTATTCCTTGATTTTACTATATGTTTTACTTGCGTTAATTTTTGTTTAAAATTTTCAGGTACCGGGTGCATTTATTCTGACTTAAAACTAAGTCAAAAACAGTAAATTCAAGTCAATCAAGCCAATTGTTGGATCCCCACCAACAGCAGCTTGAATAGAAAAAAGGAGTTGGAACAGTGGAGTGCACCGTTTCACTAAACGGCACACGTTAACATCCCTCTCCATAAGGCGCGACACACGTTAGCAATCCTAATTCCCAATTGTTTCAACTTTACCTCCCGTTTTTTTGACCTTTCCCACCCCATTTCCAACATTTGTTATCTTTGGCAGGTCATTTAAGCTTCTATTGGGTCCCACACATACTATCCTTTATGATTTTAAATTTTAAATAACAAACATTTTCTCACTTGACTAAATATCTTTAAGTTTTCGTTTTTTTCTCACCAACATCGCCTGATTCTTCTTTCTTTCACTCATTTTTTTGTTTTTATTTCTTTCTTCCAAACCCGCCGCAGCGACCCCCTATTCTCGCCACGATTGGTTAGTGATTTCTATCAACACAGTCACCGCCTCCTCTTCATGGTGGGCTTCAATAACAAGCATTTATCCTCTCGACTCAGACATTCAGTCGTACCATTATATTCGATGAACTTCGAGGCATCATAATAGTACCCTGAGGTAAGTTCCGAATCTGTTTTGATTCAACCGCTATTAATGTATCATTCTACTTTCGGTTTTACAAAAGATTTTACTGTTAGATTTCCACTGGGGTGGCCCGACCATGCTTTCGCTTCCCACTATCACATCGGGCAGTCTTCATCTCCGTTTCATGCATCGAGCTCGAGTGAATTACCAGCATCTCTTGAACAACCCCTTTCGCCACATCGCCAATAAGCAAGAGGAGTATTATTTACCCTTTATCTTATACTTTCAATTTTTTTCGTACTGGGGCAATAATATTTAAGTGGGGTTAAAGATTTCATTAAATTTCATCTTAATTGTCTTGTGAAATTGTTCAATTGTATGCATGATTGAATTGGTTGGATACTTGGTTAAAATTTTCCTTTCCATTGATTATTTTTAGCATGTTATGGTTGTTTAAGTTCATGTAATCATTTTGAATGTGAACACTCTTGACAGTTGAATTGCAAGAGTACAAATTTAATTTGACTTCATTGTGACATTGCTTGATTTTGTCGATTGAATTTCGCCTAACTTGGTTGATGAACACACTTTAGTAAGATTTGAGCCTGAGCATGTTTCATAATTTTTATGCTCGTTTTCTTGTTTGAGAGTGTCGAATTAAGACTTGGAAATCTTGAACTTGTGGCATAATGCATTTTGAGACTATACAAGAAATTTGATGTTTTAATATGATTTGGGCATTAGGATTCACCCCACTTTTACCCGAGAAAAAGCCTATCATTATCTTCTCCATTAGTGAACCGTTTTGAGCCTTTTCCCACTTCTTTGTTTTCACCTCAATCTTAAACATGATCCTTTTTGTTTTTCACTCTCTTTTCACCCTTGTCGATACAAAAAATAGAAGCTTGTTTTTACTCTTGTTCCACACAAAAAAAAGCATTCGAATAAATAAAAACAGCAGAAAAATCCAGAGAAAAATCGAAAAAATAAATAAAAAATCGAAAAAATAAAGAAAAAATGGTTTGATTGATTTTGATTTTTATGTCAATATTTTTTGTTTATCTTCTTTTGCTTGTGGAATTGGTTTGATCATTTGAAGAATTCTTTGTCCTAATTGTTAAACTCATTTCTAGCCTTCTTCCCACCTTTACCTAACCCCATTACACCCTTTTTTGAAGACCCAATGATCTTTGCATCTTATTTCTTCTAATTAATGGAGAATTTATTGTGTTACAAGCCTATGAAAATTCTTGTTTAATTTTTTACTTGGGTGAATTTGGCACCCAAAATACATTTAAGTGATTTGAGTGAATCCTAGAAAGGAATTGAGTTAGGTTGAATTTTGATTGATGAATGATTGGAAGTTGCAATGTTGTTTGATTTACTCCTACTTGTGTTCATTCACTCGATTGGTGTTTTGATTCAAATGATTATTGGGAGCTTGACTTTCATAATTTGCTTGAATATGCAGCAGGTTGGAGGAAAGTAAATTGATTTCTTGACTAGTTTGATCAAAGAATGCTTGAGGACAAGCATGAGACAAATGAGGGCGAATTTGATGAGTGTTTTAATTTATAGTTGGTCTGGATCTTGTTTTAATTTATAGTTGGGAGGAGGGATCGGTCCGTGGCATATTCGACCTCCTTTGAACACACTTAGTGGCGGTCTATTATGGGAATCGTTATCAAATTCAATTCTCGACGATACGACATAATCTGAGTCAGGTTGTTCCAGAACTTATTATGTTTGTTCTAACGACAATAGTTATTGTTAGTTCACTCAAGGATCGACTTTCGAAGAGTGACTTGGGAAGATCGGTTATTAAAGAGAAAGGCAAGTTACAATGAGTTGGGCCTTGTAAACTCTAACCAACATGAATCCCATGGGAAAAATCAATTTCAATGATCAACGAAATTGAATCAAAGCTAGCTTGAAGCAATTTTATCATTATTATTTTTAATATTAATTTACGCTTCATTTATCTCAATTTTAATTCTTTAATTCTCTACCTATCATTTTTTTTTCACATCATTCACACCTCACCTTTCACTTATTCTTGTTGCAGCTGCCTGGTTTGAGATCAACATAAAACTATATCAGAAATTACTAAGTCCCTATGGATCGACCCTCTTTCTCTATATTATTCTCAATTTTATTTATTTTATTTTAAAGAGGATTTATTTTATTTTGACGAGTAAAACGACACTTATCACAATTGGCGACGTTGTCGGTAACTTCGACAAGTTACTAATCTATTTTTTTTTTTAATTTCATGACCAGGATAAATCTGGGAGAATTCATAGAACTTAACCCTGAGATTGAAGCGAAAGTACGTAGAACCCATGGTCAAAAGTTTCAATGAAGGAAGCAAAAGTGAGAACAAGGTGAGGGATAATCAAATCTATAATCCTCTGTCGAAATACCATCTTGTTCTCATTTCTAAGAAGAATCAGTGTCTGACACCACTCAAACTACATCAGCCGTAGATCCCACGCCTCAACCAGAACCGATGGATGATCAAACGATTAGAGAATTAGCCGCAGCTCTTGCCGTGCAACAACCACTTTGCATCGCTTTTCCTAATGGCGAGACTCTTTTTCAACTAAAGACAGGATTAATCCATCTCTTTCCCACTTATCAAGGTCGTCTCAGTGAGAGTCTGCATAAAGCCCTTACGGAATTTCACATGGTTTGCAATAGCATGAAGCCCTAAGGAGTTTCCGAGGATTAGATAAAACATAGAGCATTTCATTTTCCTTAGCGCTAAATGAGAGGCAACCTATTTTTAATTTTGCTTCTTTAACTTTTCTTGAGTTTTGATATTTATTCCTTGATTTTACTATATGTTTTACTTGCGTTGATTTTCGTTTTAATTTTTTAGGTAATCGGTGCATTTATTCCTACTTAAAACTAAGTTAAAAGCAATGAATTCAGGCAAATCAGGCCCATTTTTGGACCCCCCCACTAGCATTAGTTCGAACAGAAAAAAGGGGTTGGAACAGTGGAGTGCGCCGTTTTACTAAACAATGCACGTTAGAATCCCTCTCCATAAGGCGCGGCGCACGTTAGCAGTCTTAATTCCCAATTGTTTCAACTTTGCCTCCTACTTTTTACCTTTTTCCCCCCATTTCCAATATCTTTTACCTTTGACCGATCATTTAAACCTCTCTTAGGGCCCACACATCCTATCCTTTGTGATTTTTAACTTTTAAATCACAAACCTTCTCCCGCGTAACTAAATTTCTTCACCATTTTGTTTTCTTTCTCACCAACACCGCTCGATTCATCTTTTTTCTTTCACTCTTTTTTTGGTTTTTCTTTATTTCTTCCAAACCCGCGACAGTGACCCTCTATTCTTACCACGACTGGTTAGCGATTGCTACCATCACCCTCACCACCTCCTCGTCATGGTGGGAGGAAACAAACATTCATCCTCTCGACTGTCATATTCGATGAACTTCACGGCATCGGAATAGTACCCTAAGGTAAGTTCAGAACATGTTTTGATCCAACTGCTACTAATGTATCGTCCTTCTTTCGGTTTTACATAATATTTTACTTTCGAATTTCCACCAGGGTAGCCCGACCATTCTTTCGCTTTCTAACTATCACACCAGACAATCCTCATCTCCATCTCATACATCGAGCTAAAGTGAATTCCCAGCATCTCTTGAACATCCGCTTTCGCCACCATCGCCAACAAGCACGAGGAGTATTTTTAACCTTTCTCCCGTACTTTCAATTTTGTTTTCGTATTGGGGCAATACGATTTAAGTGGGGGTAAAGATTTCATTGAATTACATCTCACTTGTCATGTGAAATTGTTCAGTTGTATGCTTGATTGAATTGGTTGAATACTTGGTTGAAATTTTCCTTTCCGTTGATTATTTTTAGCATGTTATGGTTGTTTAGGTTCATGTAATCATTTTGAATGTGAATACTCTGGATAGTTGAATTGTAGGAGTAGGAATTTAATTTGACTTCATTGTGACATTTCTTGATTTTGTCGATTGAATTTCGCCTAACTTGATTGATGAACACACTTTAGTAAGATTTGAGCATTGAGTATGTTTCTTATTTTTTATGCTCGTTTTCATGTTTGAGTGTGCAAAATTAAAACTTGGAAATCTTGAACTTGTTGCATGATACATTTTGAGACTACGCAAAAATTTTGGTATTTTGATATGATTTAGGCGTTAGGATTCACCCCACTTTTACCCAAGAAAATGTCAACCCTTCTCTTCTCCATTAGTGAACCGTTTGGAGCCTTTTCACTCTTATTTGTTTTCACCTAAATCTTAAACATGATCCTTTTTTTCACTCTCTTTTCACCCTTGTCGAGACAAATAATTGAAGCTTGTTTGTACTATTATTCCACACAAAAAAGAAGCATTCGAATAAAGAAAAAAAATAAAAAAAATCGAAAAGAAAAAGAGAATAAAATAAAAAAAATAAGGAAAAATGGTTTGATTGATTTTGTTTTGATTTTGATGTCAATATTTTGTATTTTAACTTCTATTTCTCATGGGAATGGTTTGAAGTTTTGAAGAATTCTTTGTCTTGATTGTTAAACTCATTTCTAGCCTTCTTCCCACCTTTGCCTAAGCCCTTTTACACCCTTTTTTTGAAGACCTAATGATCTTTGCATCTTATTTCTTTTAATTAATGGAGAATTGATTGTGTTACAAGCCTATGAAAATTCGTATTTAATTCTAACTTGAGTGAATTTGACACTCGAAATGCATTTGAGTGATATGAGTGAATCCTGGTGAGGAATTGAGTTAAGTTGAATTTTGATTGATGAGTGATTGGAAGTTGCAATATTGTTTGATTTACTCCTAATTGTGTTCATTCACTTGATTGGTTTTTTTATTTAAATGATATTGTGAGCTTGACTTTCATAATTAGCTTAAGTATGTAATGGGTTGGAGGAAATTAAATTGAGTTCTTAACTAGTTTGATCAAAGCATGCTTGCGGACAAGCATGAGACAAGTCAGGGGAATTTAATGAGCGTTTTAAATTATCACTTTTTACTTGTTAATTCTCTTATTTTATGAATTCTTCACTACGCTTTTGGGTTGTATTCGTTTATTTTCTGTGCAGTGATATGTTTATTGGAATTGACAATTAAAGGGCACATTCTGTAATTTTTTTTATTTTCTAATCATGGTTGGAGACATGGGAATGAAGGTGGTCTGACATGGCATCTTCTAAAAGGTCCAGTCAACACGAGGAATATTCTGACAACAGCTCAATCAGTACAATTTGAGGAGACTTTTTAGGATATTTGGATTTTAATTTTCAAATTTATGGAATTATATTTTAATTTGTTTTAATTTATATGTATCTTAGGGATTTAGAAGTCGATAAATATCCTCCTTAGGGTAAAGCTGAGGATATCTTGAATTCATTTTTGTTATTTTGTTCTTGCTTTAATCAAAGTTTTCTTTTTCTTTCATTTTTGCTTTCTTTTTATGCTAATTATGGTCTTTACCATGCTTAGCTAATTTTCTTTACTAGCCGAGAGCTAGCAATGAATTAATTCCACATGTGAGAATTGAAAATCACTTAAGACATTTCAGTTACATTCTCAATTTTATGTTTTATTAGTTTGGTAATTAGCCATTTTTTCAAAATTAAAACATTTTCAAATCAAAAAGAACTTGTTGATTTGGATGTTGTTTTAATTTATAGTTGGGAGGATGGATCGACATGCGGCATATTCAACCTCCTGTGAACACACTTAGCAGTGTTCTGCTAAGGGAAATCAAGACCAGATTTGATTCTCGATGAGACGACATAATCTGAGTTGGGTTTTTCCAAAACTTAAATTGTTTGTTCTAATAACAATAGTTGTGGTTAGTTCACTCAATGATCGACTTTAAAATAGTGAATTGGGAAGATCAGTTATTAAAGAGAAAGGAAAGTTATAATGGGTTGAGCCTTGTGGACTGTAACTGATATGAATCCCGTGGGAAAATCCATTTTAATGGTTAATAGAATTGAAACAAAGCTAGCTTGAGGTGCTTTTATTATTTTTTTAATCTTAATTTACGCTTCCTTTATCTTAATTTTAAATCTTTAATTCTCTACTTATCATTTTTAATTATTCACCTCATTCAAGCCACCCACCTTTTACTTATTATTGTTGCAGCTGTCTGGTTTAAGATGGACATAAAACTATATCAGAAATTAGTAAGTCCTCTTTCATTATACTATTCTCAATTTTATTTATTTTATTTTGAAGATGATTTATTTTATTTTGACTAGTAAAACGATGTTTGTCATCTCTGTACCAAAATTTGAAATTTGTCATTGATGGTCAACTAATCAGTATTAGAGCTGAAGAAGAATTCATCGCCTCTGTAACAATTGATGTTCCATACATAGAGACCAATGAGGATGCCTTGGATTGTTCTTTACGTTCTTTGGAGTTTATTAATGCAAACTTTGTTTTTGTGGGATGGAAGATGCCATGCCTTAGACTATCCAACTCTGCCAAGATGTTAATACGACAAACTCTAGTAAGAGGGGCCGAAACTGGTAAAGGTTTGGGTAAGCACTTACAAGGAATTCTATGTATCGTACTTGTCAAGATAAAGAAAGATCGTTTTGGTCTAGGATTGAAACCCAACTTCCCAGAAAGAAACAAGGAGCTGAGCAAGAGAAAAGAAGCTAAGAAAGTCCGATTTAGAGGAGAATACGTCCCGATGGAGCATATGTTTTCTCACATCTAAGTAACATTTTCATATTTGGACGGTGGAAAATGTGGAGCAGCAACAGGTTAATGTCATCCGAGAAAGAGAACAGATGAAATACCAAGATACGTTCAATGAAGTAATGTAATGACTGTTCATTAACATGATCACTGAAGATAATAAGGCTAGGAAGTATTTGGCTGGAATCCGCCCTTACCTCCCTAGCGAGAAGCTCACAAACTGGACTACATAGGATCTCCTTATAGTTTCAAGGATTATCCCAAAGTAATACTAAGAACCAACCTTTATCCTTTTACCCGCGAGCATTAAGGGATTGTTTATAAGAGTAACTATGTTAGAACTACTTAACTTTGAATAAAAGATGCTTTTGTTTCTCAAAGGGCAATCATTTTTTTCCATTCCTTATTCCTTATTCTTTACATTCATTACATAATTTTTGGTCCATGTACAAATATATATTCTATTTCGATTTTCCTTTCCATATGTCACAATGTCAATAAATTGAATGTTCCTGAACCCAATCATGAGATAAATTTCAAGCGGCCCATGTGTTTGGAAGACGTTAATGAGTGCAAGGATGAGATAGAATGTGATGTTCCTAGTGAGTTACTAAGGCTGGTGTAAAAGGAAGACAAATAGATTCTTCCTCACAAATAAGAAATTGATATTTTGAATTTGGGGAATGAAGAAGCAAGAAGATAAGTAAAAATTAGCACTACCTTGTCTGTAGGAATTAAACAAGAACTGATAGAGTTACTCCACGAATTCAGAGACACCTTTGTATAGTCTTACCAAGATATATCGAGGTTGAGTACAGATATAATAGTGCACAAGCTCTTGATAAGGCCTGAGTGTAAGTGTTACGTGTTGTGAGTACTAAACATTGGACACAAATTATGTGCAAGTATACACAATCACATAAGTAATGCAATGATGAGTGAGTATCGTCTTCACAAGGATTTGAGGAAATTACAAGTTAAGTCAAAGTGACAACCTAATCTATCTATGTATAACTAGTGGTATGCACAAATGATTATACCGAAGCAAAATAAAATCTATGTAGTAAGAATTGAAATGGTAGTGTGAATGGGTAGCAAATAGGGATGTTGTGGCAAAATAATATGTTTAAAGTGTAATCAATTAAAATTCTAAGGCTATGAATATTGATAACTTGGGAAATAAGTAAGGTAATTGGCAATCCTCACATAAACAAGCTACAATGGCAATGAATGGTGAAGTCATTAAGGGATCTTAATACTTTTCTTTTAGAATGGTCTAAGTTTCTATGGCTCACTTGCTCGACAGAGTTCATCTAAAGTGTCCCTATGCTATCTCTAGTCATGGAACTTGACAAATTAGAATGCCATGGAAATCCTCTCAGCCTGAGCAGCAACACCTAATCTATCAATTAAGCACAACTCCTATTAGTCGTTGAAATCATAATTTAGTTTTCCTCGAATACTAAGATTGGATTAGGCTCTAGTTACTATCTAAAACCCATTGTTCATGTTGATTTTCCCTCGTTTCTCTCAAACACTAAGGATCCTTAACTTAGTTTCTCTCGAACACTAAGAAATGTACTTAATAAATGACCACTCTCATGCCTCATACAATCCAAGTAATTCGAAACAATGAACAAAACAAGTTATAAACATAAAAGCCTTAAACATTCATTAAAACAAACACTTAGTAAACCATAAATAAACCTTTACAAAATAAAGTTTAGTTCATAGTGGGTTCGAATCATCCATGAAAATAATCTGTTCCATACAACCCAAATATTCGAATACAAATAAAAGCTAAAGGGTGGAGGAAAACTCCCAATGCCGGCTCCCGGTATCTCCTTGAACCACCACGAACGTCACCTTAGCAACTAGCTCCTCTCAGATGCATAGTACGCCACTCCCTCTAGCATGGCTTTGGAGGAACACCTTTGAAAAGATGAAAGGGTAAAGAAAGGTGGAACCTTTAGAAGTCCATTTTCTTGTTTAGCTCTCAATATCCCAAAAAGAATTAGCACCTTTAATTTTTTGCCAAACTTTTCTATTTATACTAAGAAAATATCCTAGGTTAATGGGCCAAAATACCCATAGTACCCTAGCATCATTTCCTTAATATGAGTATGAGTACAATAAGTGGTGGTGGTCCCCACATAGATGGCTGGTAGTAAAGAACACGTGCTGGAAATACAACTGTCATTTGTGGAAATATCTTCTTTGTCTTTTTCTACGCCCAGAAATGCCAAGGCATTTCATTCTACTTAAGTAACTTAGTTTGCCACAGTATTTTTCTTCGCACACCCTTTACCCCTAGAATCTTGCACACCAACATCCAAAACAAACTTTACCTATAAAATAGCACAATTCACAAAACAAAATTCTAAGACTAACCAAATCCACAAAATGCAACTATATGCTCCTAAAGCATCTAAATGAACCTATAGAGCCTTTAGATAATCAATAACTTAAGTAAAAATGTCCTAAATATAGCCTTTTGACATATTTATCAGTAAGCCAGTCTAGCAAAAGCTTAGAAGAATAAGACCAGAAATGTTGCTAAAGATCAAAGAGGAAGTAACAAAACATATTGATACAGGGTTCCTCCAGGTAGCCAAATATAGAATGATGAATGCCAATATACATTGGAAATAATAAAGAAATATTTATCCAGTGCTCTAATTCTCGTAGCACTAATTCCTCATAGACCGTTATTCCTTTATCTAACAGTCTTTGAGAATTCAATAGGGTGCATGTTGGGGAAACATGATGAGTCTGGAAGAAAGGAGAAGGCCATTAATAATTTCCGTGATTATGAAATTCGATACTCATTTATTCAAAAATAGTGTTATGCTTTGGTGTGGGCTACCAAGAGGCTTAGGCAGTACATGTTATACCATACTACGTGGTTGATATCCAGACTTGATCCACTAAAGTTTCTAATGGAGTCACCAACTTTGATTGGTAGATTGGCTAGATGGAAGATGTTGTTATTTAAATTTGACATCGTGCATGTTAGGCAAAAATTAGTAAAAGGGAGAGCAATAGTTGAATTTCTTGCAAGTCGTGCCTTCGATGACAATGAGTCCTTGAACTTTAACTTTCCAGATAAGGATTTGATGTGCATTTCAACTAAAGAAGAGATCATGTCAGATGACAAGTCCTGAAAGCTATATTTTGATGGAGTTTATAATACTCTAAGACGAGGAATTGGGCATTGCTAATCTCTCTAAAAAACATCTATTATCCTTTCACAAGTAGAGTGGAGTTCTTTTGCACCAATAATATGGCAGAATATGAAGCTTGTGCCATGGGATTAAGAGCAACCACAGAGAGAAAAGTTAAAGTACTCAAGGTGTATGAAGATTCCTCGTAGGTAATGTATCAACTTCGAGGAGAATTCGATACAAAGAACCAAAAACTAGTGGAGTGCAAGAATTTAATTCTTAAACTAATAAAGGAATTTAAAGAGGTCACCTTCAATTATCTCCCCCAAGAAGACAATTAAATGGTTGATGCTTTGGCTACGTTAGTTACCATGTTTAAAGCAAACAACAAGGTCGACATAATGCCAATTAGAATGCAAGTGTATGAAACCCCATAATATTGTTATAGCATAGAGAAAGAAGCAAACGGTTATCCATGGTACTATGATATTTTTCAGAGTATCAAGTATCAAACATATTCTCCATGTACATCTGAGATTGATAAAAGAATTGCCCGAATAATGGCTAACAATTATTTCTATATAGGGAAATTTTGTATAGAAAGGGTAGTGACCAAATTATGTTAAGGTGTCTGAACGCAAAAGAAGAAAAAAATATTCTAGAAGAGGTACATGGAGAAATATGTGGAACATATACGAACGGTCTCTCTATGGCAAGAAAGATTATAAGATACGGGTACTACTGGGCTACTATACAAATAGATTGTGTCGAGAATATGCCATAGGTGCCAAATATATACATACAATAACATCTACATATGATGACTACACCATGGTCATTCTCGATGTGGGGCATGGATGTCATTAGGGTAATCACAGCAAAAGCTTCAAATGGGCATCATTCCAATCTAGTGGCAATTAATTACTTTACTTAGTGGGTAGAAATTGTTTCCTATTCTAGTATCATAAGGTCTGCAATTTGTAAATTCATAAAGAAAATAATAATTTGTCTATATGGGTTTCTAGAGAGAATCATTTCAAATAGCGCTAAAAATCTAAACAACAAGATGATGGATGAGCTTTATGCACAATTCAAGATAAAGCACGCAAATTCAGTAACTTATTATTCAATAATGAATGGGGTATTAGAAGCGGCAAACAAAAACATTAAGAGGATTATCACAAAGACCACTAAAACTTACAAAGATAAGTACGAGAAGTTACCATTCATCTTGTATGCTTATCAAACTACAGTGTGGAAATCTACGGAGGTAATGCCTTTCACTTTGGTTTATGGAATGAAAGCAGTTTTACCTATCGAGGTTGAAATTATGTCACTTCATATTTTGAAAGAGGTGGAGTTAGATGAAGTTGAATAGATTCAAGCTGGTTTGATAAGTTAAATCTCCTTGAAAAAAAGAGTTCAAAATTTATTTTCCATGGACAGATGTATCAGAAATAGTTGATGTGAGCTAATTATAAGAAAGTTATTAGCAAATGAAAAGGGCAGTTCAAGATAAAAATCCACAAAGTACATCTTGAAATCAAAGGAAGGATTTGAGTTGAAAACATGAAAGACCGACTCAAATGATTGATTAGGCATATGGAAATTAAGCCCTCTCAAAAGCCTGGTATTTTGAGAGAAACTTCACACTTGCATATATCCCCGCAACATTTAGATCTTTCAAATAGAAGTTCATCTCATTTCTCCAAATTATACTAAAGTTATGGGTTTAAGAACGCTCATGCTAGTGATTTTTGGGGCCTCAACATCTTTTGTAACATCCCAAAGACCGAACTAGTGACCAAAATGTAAGATGTTAAATTTTTTTATCTAATTTTAAAAAAATTGAAATGTTCAGGGATTTAATTGGGAAATTATTAAGTAGGATTGATTAGTAAAAATAGAAGGATGAAAGGTTTTATTGGTTATTTGAAAAAAGGAAACTGAATTTAAAACTTATTGTGGTTGTTATATAAGCACATGGAGGATATGAGATGAGGAAAGAAAGATCTAGAACTTAGTTTCTTCTTCTTCTTATTCTTTTTCTTCTTCTTCCACCGTGAGTGCCTAGCCAAGGTAAGAGAACTCTAAGTTTGTTATTTCTTGAATTTTTAAGTTCGTTTTGATTACTGGGGGTTTAGGAAAGCTTAAGGAAGCCTAAAGAGAAGTAGAAACTAAAAGATTTACAAGTTATGAGAGATTAAGTAAAATGAGTTTTTGAGTGAATTTATTAGAAATAGTTTGTAAATGAATTTTGAGGTTATATTTGACTTATCATGAGCTGAAATAAGAAATCTAAAGTGTTAGAAATTGATTTAGAACATATTGAATAATTGATAAGATTTTTAGTTTCAAAGGATATTATAGGATTTTGGATGATTAAGTGTAATAAAGTGATCTAAGTTGAATTGGATAAATGCAGTTAAGCTTAAAAAGTTTAAGGGAGAGTAACGTAGAAGATTTAAATGAGTTTGGTAAAATTTTTGGGTTATGATGAGTGAGTTCTGGGCAATGAGTATTGGTACTCGATGAACAATATCGATACTTCAGAATAAAAGTATGTGATATTTGGTTTTGGGTATCGATACTGTAAGAACAATATCGAAACCATATGGTGAAATGATATGAATCAACCTTGTAGTATCGATACTAAAAGAGTAGAATCGATACTAAGGGTATCGATACTATAGTAAAGGTATCGATACCATTTTCAAACATGAATTCCAGTATGTAAATAGGGTATCGATACTGAAATATGGTATCGATACCACAGTAAGGAAGTATCGGTAATGTGCCTTGAGTACCGATACTATTCAAAGTGAAATAGTGAATTAAGTGCTTTGTTTAGCTCAAGTTATTGGTGATTGCTTTAGTATTATGAATTCTGATATTTATTTAGATCGTATAATTTTGTAGATATTGATCGAAACCAAGATCTGGACGATTCTAAGTTGTAAGATCGATCTAAGGTAATAAGTGCTTAACTTGCACTAAGTGAGGCTAAGGTGAGTGCATGTTATTAGGGAATACAATTATATGGAAAGAAGACTTGCGATGAGTCTATTTCCAATTTTTATTTCATGATTTCATTAATGCAAGTGTATTATTGATATGATTTCTTTGTGTACATGCATATGTAAATAGGTACATGCACTGTTATACAAGTCTATGTGATATATTCTATGTAATCATGATCTTTGCGTTATGTGATTTATGTGATTACATGATAATATAATATAAACCATGTAATATTGAACTACGTGAATATATGAAAAAGTGATATAAGTTATGTGATATGGTTCATGTGACAACGTGAAAATGTGATATAATCTATGTGATACGTAACCTATATGAATAATTGAAAATGTGAAATGTGCAATTGGTAAAGCCCATAAGTATGTGTTATTAGAGCTAAGGGTATAATTGGCATGCCAAGAGTCGAGTGTTCTACGCGGTCATTCGGGAAAATTCTACGTGGTCCTTTGGGACATTTCTATGCGATCCTATGGGATATCTTTGTGGTCTTTCGAGACATTCTATGTGGCACTTCGGTGCAATTTATACAAACTGCGGTGCATTTGTGCACAACCTCAATGCACTCACATACCTTAAGTTCTCATAAGTATACCATGGGTTATTAAAAGAGATAACATATATATAAACAATGTGTGTGATGTTATATTCTTTGTTTTATGAAATGTATTAGATGATATTGATAATGATATTGATGCTGAGGATAATACTGATGAGGATGTATATGTATTTGCACTTATGATTTTATTATATGATGTGTCATATAGTGTCTTTACATGATTGTATGAAATGCTTAAATTATGATTAGGAGATAAAATGTTTTACTATATATTTTAAATGCCTCACTAATCAAATAATTAGTGTGTGAGTGTTTCAAAAGTAGGTTCAGAGAAGCAAGAAGAGTAAAGTTAGGAGTCAATACAGCATAAGCCTTCCGAAGATCAGATCAGAAAGAATTTAATAATATGTGGTTTGTTGTATTAAATATGGTTGGCATATAAATAAAGGTTAAATTGCTCAAGTCATTTTGTAAGCGAACTATATTGCATTTATGTAAATTATTAGGTATGTTATTTTCTGTTGGAGTTAACTGTTTTTCTTTTATAAACAAAAGTCTAAATTTTTAGCTATCTTTTAAAAGTAAACGATTTTAAAAGTCCATGTGACACTTCAGATTCATATCCGGGTCAGATACGGGTTGGGGTGTTACATTTAATAGTATCAGAGCTATGGTTTAGTCGATTCTAGGCTTCAACCGAAGTCAAGTGTGTTTAAAAAGTATACATGCCAACAGAATGTGAAAATTTCTAATCTGATAATATAAGGAGTGTGTTGTCTTGCTAATAGACTTATGTGGATATGTTTATTAGATGTCTGACCACGAGAGTTCTTGAAATAAAGGGAGAAATGATAGACCTGAAGGTAGTAGCGATTCACTTGCCCTGGTCAGGCAGGGTAAAGAGCGAACACTTCTGGGAGTACCTATACAAGATCAGGGGTTGTTTTTCAGGATGTTGAATGATATTCTGATGCGTTTTCAACCTCCTGCTCCCTCAACTCCTAGAGTGAATGTAGCTAAGAAATTGAAAGGGTTAAGAGCACATGAGTTTAAGGGTGAAGCTGAAGAAGATTATGTTGTTGCGGACCTTTGATTAAACTATGTCAAGATAATACTAGATGGACTCCACTGTTCTGAAGTGGAAAAGTTAGATGGAGTAGTTTTGTTTCTTCGTGGGCAAGCTAGGGTATGGTGGACAAATGTCACCCTAAGAATGTCAAGTGATCAAGTGACAGGTTGTTGTTTCTAGAAGAGTTCAAGAATAAGTACATTGGTGATCAGTTTATTAGGCAAATGAAGCAAGAATTCCTGAACTTGAAACAAGGGAACTACGCTGTGTATTAGTATGAATGTGAGTTTAATAAGCTAAGTAGATTTATTGTTGAGCTAATTCCGACTGAAAAGGATGTATGTGATTGATTTGTAGAGGGCTTGTGCCCTAGATTAAAAGAGTTGTTGTTAGCTTTGAATATGTCATCGTTTCAAGAAATGGTTAAGCTCAGAATGAGAAGTATCGAGAACAAAAATCTCAGATGATTAAGAGAGCTAGTGCTTCATCAAGTTCAACACCATCAAAGAGAAGTAGAGATTCTAATTTTAAACCTCAAATTAAGTTGTAATTAGATGCATCTTCTGTTAGAATATCAAATTTAAGTCAATCAAGGCAATGTCCACATTGTGGAAAGAATCATACCAGAATATATCGAGTGGTATACGGAGCCTGCTTTAGATGTGGTGACATTGGACATTTTATTCGAGATTGTCCATTCATGATTAATGAGGCTACACAAAACGAGCGATCTGCTACGGTATCTCAGAGAGGTAGAGGCAGAGGTCGAGGAAGAAATTAGTCTGAGTCATCCACTCAAAATGACAAGCGTTCAACTGTTTGGGTCTACAATATAAGGACTAACGAATATCGCGATGATCCCGAGATCATTGCAGGTACTTTTCAATTATGCGGTAAAGTAGTTTTGGTTTGATATATATGGAATCAACATATTTATACAGTAGTAAAAAATTAGTGAGGGAATTAAAATTATGATTAGAAGCAAGAAGTAGCGATGTGATAGTGACTAAACCATTAGGGCATGATTCTCGGGTGATTAAGTGATGTTGAATCCGTTTGAGGTACAAGAAACTTATTATGAAAAATATATATAAGGAGTTAAGATGGTTATTAATAAGAAATGATATAAAATGAGGTTTTGTGCTAGTGCCTGCTATCAAGTTTTTTTGTATTGTAATTCGAATAAGGATTGTACAAGAGTAAAGGTTTTGTTTATGTTGTAAGCAATTAGAGAATGATGAAAGAAATCAATTGACTTATGATCTTAAATTGACAATGATTTGGGTTATAATGTCTCAATTGTTGAATTAGGGACTTTATTGAAAGTATTTTAAAATATGAGGATTTATCGATTAAATGATAAAAGATGAGAAATAGTAGGATTAATAGTTAGACTAAATTGTGACTATGGATTATTAAAAGGGTATTTTAGTCTTTTGCATGAAAGAGGAGTTAAAATGTATTTTAATAAGGTATTAAAGAAAGGGGAAAAAAGGGAGTTAGGTTATCACAAAAACTTTTCTTTTTTCCTCCCTTCTTCCCCGTAGAAAGCTCCTCTCCCTAGCTCAAAGGTAAGATTTCATATAAATAGTTTATCCTTTCGTTTTTGGTTGGTTATTGAAGCTTTGAGTATGATAGAAGCTTAAAGAGGGATTTAATGAGATTAAATCTAGGAAATGGAGAAAATATTAGAAATTTTAGAAAATGGGTTTTTAAATGATATGTTAGTATATTGGTGTTTATTGAGGTTTATTGGTAGATTTGACTTGCCAATGAGGTAAATGAGAGATTAGAAGTATTGATGGGTTAAAGAACATATTAGAAAAAGTGGTTTGATTCTTAGAATTGAATGTTCTTTAATGATTTTAGATGTTCTAAGATGTTAAATGAAGGAATGATAGAATGGATAGTTAAGGAAGAGTTTAATAGTATTGTATGGGATAAATATAACGATAATTGACCATTGGGATAAAATCGAGTTGAAAACTGGAAATTTTGGGAAAGGTATCGATACTGCTAAGAACAGTACCGATATTATAGGCTAAAATGAGATAAATTAGATGAGTAGTATCGATACTGATTCAATCAATATCGATACCTATGAGATAGTATCGATACCATGATAAGAGGTATCGATACCTAGAAACATCGAATCTAATTTTGGTATCGATATCAGTGGGGGTATCGGTACCATAGTAGGGTAGTATCGATACCATGGTAAGGGTATCGATACCAGGCAACATCCAACCTATTTTTGGTATCGATACCCAAAGGGGGTATCGGTACCATAGTATAGAAGTATCGGTATCAGGGTAGTAGTATCGATACTATGTAGACAAAAATGTTAAAAATAAACTCATATTGGTATAGAAAGTTAATGATATATTCTTTTGAGTATTGTCTAAGTATAATGGTTGGAAAATATTCTAACATTGAGTATGGTATATGTTTTTATGGATGCTTGAGTAGATCGGAACCAAGCTCCCGAAACAAGCAAAACTAAGGGCAAAGACAAAGTATCAAAGTAATCAACCCTACCTTTTGGACACATAGCAAGGATAGTTAAGTGAGTGCATTTATTTGTATAGTAAGGGTTATGATGATATGTTGTTAAAATATATATTGCATCGATTAATCAGTACTATGTGTATTATAGGCTGCATATTCACAGAATTCTTCATGAGTTGATGAATCGACGTACATGCACTTTGTATGCATACTCACGGAATTCATCATGAGTTGATGAATCGTCGTATAGGCACTTTGTGTACATATTCACGGAATTCATTATGAGTTGATAAATCAGCATACATGCACTATGTGTACAACCCACGAAATTCATCAAGGGTTGATGAATTCTCGTATAGGCACTAATAGTGTACTCTAATAAATGAACATGAATAGAAAGGGGTTAAAATACCATAATAGAACTAATGGTGAAAAGTTATAAGGTTTCTAATAAATTGTAAATAATTACTCGATATTAGAATTGTTACCTTGTATTATGTTTATAAGTTTTATGATTATGTATGCCTCCCTAAGTAATACTTAACGTGTGTTCATGACACGCGTAGGTTGAATACCAACTGAGTAAGGAGATCATCGAACATCAAGTCAGAGTCACCTAATTCAGTAACATTATGACATACTTGTCTACTTTTGATATATTTTAGTTAGCATGTAATAGGTTTAGTAAAAAAGCTTTGTAAAACCTTTTAATTGAACTATTGTAAAATGGTAAAATGTGGAACATCACTTTTTATGTGTATATATAAGCTAATGCATGTTTTCATTATAAATAAATTCTAATGGTTTTATAAAATAAAATAAAATTTTACGAATTTTTAAATGGAAACTATTTTAAAAAATGATTTGACATATGTAACTCGTATACGTAAGGGTATACAGGAGATGGGTGTTACAGGGGTTATCGTGTTGATAGAATAATAGGTAATGGATTGAATTCCTTGGAGATTGAAGACAAGTTTATCAAAAGCAACTACGAAAAATTTAAGCAGGGGAAGAAAGATAAGAACGTAAGGATGATATGTGTGGATAATTTCTCCATCTCTATGTGCAATGAAAATTCGAGGATAAATTTTCTTAAGGGGGAGATTTGTAACATCCCAAAGATCGGGCTAGTGACCAAAATGTAAGATGTTAAAATTTTGTATCTAATTTTGAAAAGATTAAAAGTTTAAGGATTTAATTGGAAAATTATTTGAGTAGGATTGATTAGTAAAAATAGAAGGATGGAAGGGTATAATGGTCATTTGACAAAGGAAAATGAATTTAAAACTTATTGTGGTTATTATATAAGCACATGGAGGATATGAGATAAGGAAAGAAAGATCTAGAACATAGTCTCTTCTTTTTCTTCTTCTTCCACCGTGAGTGCCTAGCCAAGGTAAGAGAACTCTAAGTTTGTTCTTTCTTGAAGTTTTAAGTTGGGTTTGATTACTATGGGTTTAGGAAAGCTTAAGTAAGCCTAAAGAGAAGTAGAAACTAAAATATTTACAAGTTATGAGAGATTAAGTAAAATGAGTTTTTGAGTGAATTAATGAGAAAAGTTTGTAAATGAATTTTGAGGTTAAATTTGACTTGTCATGTACTGAAATAAGAAATCTAAAGTGTTAAAATGGATTTATAACATGTTGAATAATTGGATATTATAGGATTTTGGATGATTAAGTGTATTAAAGTGATCTAAGTTTAATTGGATAAGTGTAGTTAAGCTTAAAGAGTTTAAGAGAGAGTATCACAGGAGATTTAAGTGAGTTTGGTAAAATTTTTGGGTTATGATGAGTGAGTTCTAGGCAAGGGGTATCGGTACTAGATGAACAGTATCGATACTTCATAACAAAATTAGGTGATATTTGGTTTTGGGTATCGATACTGTAAGAACAGTATCAATACGATATGGTGAAATGGTATGATCAGCCTTGTAGTATCGATACTAAAGGAGTAGCATCGATAATAAGGGTATCGATACTATAGTAAAGGTATCGGTACCATTTTCAATGATGAATTCCAGTATATAAATAGGTTATCGATACTGAAGTATAGTATCGATACCACAGTAAGGAAGTATTGATACTTTGCCTTGAATACTGATACTATTCAAAGTGAAATAGTGAATTAAGTGCTTTGTTTAGCTCAAGTTATTTGTGATTGATTTATAGTATTATGAATTTTGATATTTATTTAGATCGTATAATTTTGTAGATATTGATCGAAACCAAGATCCGGACGATTCTAAGTTATAAGATCGATCTAAGGTGATAAGTGCTTAACTTGGACTAAGTGAGGTTAATGTGAGTGCATGCTATTAGGGAATATGATCATATGGAAAGAAGACTTGTGATGAGTCTATTTCCAATGTTTGATTTCATGATTTCATTAATGCAAGTGTATTATTGATATGATTTCCTTGTGTACATGAGTACATGTATATGTAAATAGGTACATTCATTGTTATACAAGTTTATGTGATATATACTATGTAATCATGACCTTTGTGTTATTTGATTTATGTGATTACATGGTAATATGATATAAACCATGTGATATTGAGCTACGTGAATATATGAAAAGGTGATATAAGTTATGTGATATGGTTCATGTGACTACGTGAAAATTTTATATAATCTATGTAATACGTAACTATGTGAATAATTGAAAATGTGAAATGTGCAATTGATAAAGCCCATAAGTATGTGTTATGAGAGCTAAGGGTATAATTGGCATGCCAAGAGTCGAGGGTTCTACGTGGTCCTTCGGGATAATTCTATATGGACCTTCAAGACATTTCTACGCGTCCTTTGGGACATCTATATGGTCATTCGGGACATTCTATATGGCACTTTGGTGCAATTTATACGAGCTGTGGTGACAGCATTTGTGCACAACCTCAGTGCACTTACATACCTTAATTTCTTAGAAGTATACCATGGGCTATTAAAAGAGATAACATAAATAAACAGTGTGTGTGATGTTATATGCTTTGTTTTGTGAAATGTATTAGATGATGTTGATAATGATATTGATGCTGAGGATAATACTGATGAGGATGTATATGTATTAGCACTTATGATTTTATTATATGATGTGTTATAGAGTTTTTTTCATGATTGTATGAAATGCTTAAAATATGGTTAGGTGATAAAATGTTTTACTATATATCTTAAATGCCTCACTAAGTCAAAGACTTAGCGTGTGAGTGTTTCACAAGTAGGTTTAGAGAAGCAAGAAGAGTAAAGTTGGGAGTCAAGACAACATAAGCCTTCTGAAGATCATATCATAAATAATTTAACAGTATGTATTTTGTTGTATTAAATATGGTTGGCATGTAAATAAAGGTTAAATTATATATGCTCTGATCATTTTGTAAATGAACTATATTGTATTTATGTAAATTATTAAGTATGTTATTTTCCGTTGGAGTTTGAATTTTCTTTATTACCAAAAAATCAAGGGGTTCCACCATTTTTATTTTATAAATAAAAGTCTAATTTTTCATCTATCTTTTAAAAGTAAACAATTTTAAAAGTCCATCTGACATTTCATATTCGTATCCGGGTCGGATACGGGTTGGGGTGTTACATCTTATTTCTATGATTTCCATGACTTTATAAAAAATTTCAAATTTTTTCAATAAATTATAAGTTCATCCTTTCAATGTTCTATTTTGTTTGTTTTTATAAGCGTCTTATATGTAGACTAACATAGTCCAAAAAACAAAAGATTTCTTGGTATTAATTTGATTTAGTCTTTTAAGTGCAGGGAATCCAAAGTGGGCCATTATATCAACGCTAATGTTCATTGATGATAAAATGTATGTGATACAAGGGGAACGATAGAGCGATGGAAATTAATTTTGCTCCAAAAAACATTTCAAACAATATTACATCAAAGATAGACAAAAGAATATTAGCTGAAAAGAAGAATAAAAGAATATAAGGGTAAATGCAAGATGAAGGGGTTGCTCTAAGGCATTTAGGGTAAAAACTAGAAGGAAATATGAGAAAGGGATAGAGCCCGATTTGAGAAACAAATTAAGGATAAAACTTCAAGCAAAGACAAAGGTTCATTAATGAGAGCAAGGCAGAGGTTTACAAGACAATGGGGTTCACAATACTAAAAAGACTTCATACATACATATTTAGGCATTTGTACAATAGGAGCATACGCTTTCATTCTTTTATCAAGTCTTAAATGTTTGGTAAAACTCAAAAAGATCAACAAAGATTTCAATTCATAATTTCATGAGGAAGATGAATATCTCAGCAAACAATTAATCTACATCTTCATTTTTGAGAAAAATTATCTTTTTAAGATCTTTGTGTACTTTAAATAAATTTTCAATGATATATGATAACTCTTTTATAGATCATTTTTTTATAAGTTCATGATGAGAAGAACTTGTTCAATCTTGGCTCATACATCACGTAAGGAGTTTGATTAGCATCACCATTTCACTTGATTTCATCACATAAGGAGTTGACTCATAACCACCATTTCACTTGATTTAATCACATAAGGAGTTGGACTACATCACCTTTGCTTGATTTCATCACAGGAGGAGGTGGATCGACAATTTCAAGTGGAGAGTTCATAATGAGAAGAGCTCATCTGATGAGGGATGAGAAGTTTATAATGAGAAGAACTTTTTCAACCTTGGCTCGATTCCATCACAGAATAAGGTGGATCGATAATTCCAATTGAAGAGTTCATAATAAGAAGAACTCATCTAGAGAGGGAGGAAAATTTTGTGTAGGAGATCTTGTTCAAAACGGTTACCTCTGCAGTAGAGTGAAAAGTTAATAATGAGAAGAACTTGGAGCTTAGGACTTGTTACCATTCTTTTCGGATAAAAATTAGTGCTTTATGTCTTTACCCTATTCCTATTTCACAGCAATGAGCAAAAAAGGGCAACTATAATCACCATATTTTTACCCAACTGATAGGGAAGCGGTGTCGGGTTAATAAATGTTGCTCTTGTTGAAGAATCAAACTTAGAAAACTCTAGACTCGATGAAGAAATCAAAAGATCTCCCTTGTGAATGTGGATTGCAAAGGTGAGGATGGATTTGTGGAAAATAGATAGATAATGTCCTATCGAGCCCTCATAGTCGCAATGAAAGGAAAACACGATAATATGGCTCTAACCAACCCTCCTAGTTGCAATGAAAAGGAAAATTGGAGTGTGAAGATTAATCTCCCTCACAAGAACTTGAAAGAACTCCAGGAGAAGAAGCTTCGAAGGCACAATGCAATCATCACTTGTAAAAACGAACTCTCGTTGTAGTATTAATCAAAGAAATCTGATTTACAAAGTTGAATGAAGCCTCCTTTATATAAGGGTTGAGTTCTAAAGGTCCTAAATAACTAATGAGTAAAATAATAACAAACTAAACATGTCTTAACTCTAATTCCTAATAAAATAATAATAACTAAAATTAATGTTTTAACTCAACCTTAATTCCTAATAAAATAATAAATCTAATCCTAAAAGATAATTCATCATCATATATTAAATTATATTACAAATAATCAATATAAATACTGAAAACTCGTAATATTTACAAAATCACATATTAATCCCGTGTAGGATTTTCTGCATGCACCGCCTTTAGTAAAATGACCATATCTTGAGTTCCTGATATCGAATTGATGCAATTAAAGAACTGTTGGAAAGATAAGAGACAGACTGTTGTATCTATAGAGACATGTTGACCAAATAAGATCAGTATCACATTCAAAAAGTCATCACAAGTATGCTATTGTTCTAGTCTTCTTTTCCAATGCTTGGACGAGTGGATCATTTGAAAGAGTTATTACTTCTTCATTTGATGTGAGCCTTGTGATGCATGTATTACCATCCCTTTTTAATATTAATATTATTATTATTATAAACAAAAATATTATTAAATTTATTTAGTTACATGTAAAAACCAAGCCCAAAATACAAAAATTAAAGTACCTAGCAACCAAAGCCCACGATATGAGGCCCACTTGGATTAGGGTTTTATACTTTTCAAAAGCCAATTCATGCTAGCCGTCAGATCCAAGTGTTCATCAAACAGTTTGGGTTGATCGCCAACTAGGGTTTCACCTTTAACTTCATACTCCACTCAACATGGACCATTAGATATGGACAATCCAAAGGTCTAGCTCGATGCTTGGTTAGGGTTTCCAAACCCTAATGTATCTTGTCCCTAAACTAGTCACTGTCATAGCCAAGCTGAATTCCAACTTCCATCGATTGAGTCTATCTCACTTCCATCCACACTGATCATCAAAGCCACCATCAATTTGGATCCACCAAATCTGAGACATTTAATGCCTCACTTGCCCAAACAGTGAGACCCATGCATGGTTGGTTTGCCCGTATAAGCCTCCCAAACCACCATGCATAGGCAAATGATGGATGTTAAAAAGTAAGTAGAGATTAGGTTATTTTTATTTTCTACTTCTGTGAAATTTAGAATAGTGGTTATATAAACCCCTCGAAAAAAGTGTAAAAGGAAGGTTTTTTTTAGATATAAAAAATGAAGCAATACAAAGATATTTCAAGGTTTACTCCCTTTTTTCCTTTAATTCTTTTATTTCATTTTAAAGCAATTTTTTTACATATTTGAAACAACGACAAAATCAAAAGAAACGAGAGGAATAGTCCATTTTTCCTTTCCATTTCATGTTCGTCATCGGAGATCTAGAATCCGAAATGTTCGTCAAGGTTTAGAGGGTTTTCGAGGTGCTATTTCTTGCTTTTGGTTTTAGATCTGAGTTTGAGTAGTTAAATCAAAGCTTTTAGGTTTCTTTTGTATAGGTTTTATGTCGGTGGTTGTCAGAGGGTCTACAGCCACAAGGAATGGTGGCTAGCATTTGGTTTTGAGCCTCGATGACTCACGGTCGAGATAGAGATGAAGAGATAAGTTTTTTTTTGCTTTAGGTTAAAAATGAAACAAAAAAGGGGTAGGCTATATACTGAAAGTTTAGGGTTTAACCCCTTTTAGGTCCCTGAGGTTTTGTAGCGTTTTTGCAGTTCAGTCACTAGATTGCATCGTTTTGATTGTTATTCCAAGTTGCATGCCCTTTTCGTGTAAATATATCATTTTTATTTTTGTTATTAATCTACAAGGTTTCATAAGGAAAAATCAGCTTTTGGTACCCCTAAATTGTGTGTATTTACACTTTACTCATTCTTTTATTTTACTTTATTTATTTCCGAATATGTGCACTTTATATTTGATTCAAATTTAATATTTATGATTTCGTCCTTTAATTTATTATGTAGTTCATTTTAATCCTTCATAGCACTATATATGCACATAATATTTTTGGTATGTATGCACAATTGTAATAAATGAGATTTTATATTTTATTGATTTTATTCCATATATATAATTTACTTATGCGTATTAAAAGATTATATACCTTAACTATATTACTTTACACATACCATATTTATTTAATATATTTTAACCGGTACACATTCACATTTTCAACCTTGATTTTCTTGTGGCATAGTTAAAGTTCTTACTTTTATTTTCTACTTTCAATTTTCATATATTCAACTTCCGTTTTTATTTCAATTTCTATTTATTATCCTCTAATTGATACCTTAATTTACTCTCTGTACATTCTAAATCATAACTACATTTGTATAAATTTATTTCGTTAAGTATATATATGTTTAAATGTAAATTGCTTTAGTATATACATGTTTATTATTAAATATTATTTACTTCTATTCAATCTTTACTTTCTTGTGAATATTTGCGTTATTTTATTATAAAAAGTATATCATTGAATGCGTTGATCATGTATACGTGTTTTTACTATATTTACATTATATTTTATATTTATTTTTCTAACATCTTATATTTTATATTTACTAAATATATCCTATATCGTTTACTTCATGTTATGCATATATTGTATGCTTTTGGTTAGACGCATCTTATTATTTTATAATAATACTTTATAATAAGAATATGTTACAATAATTACTCATTATTAACTTTTGATTTAGTCTCCAAATTTAGAACTTTAAGATTAGTCATTGAACTTTTTAATTAGATATTTATTTGACATAATTAATTAGGTTATTAATTAGAGCCTCCACTTTAGGTTTAATTTTGCCTTAGTCTTTAATTTAGGGAATAATTTGATTTGTTTTCGCATTAAGATGACTGATGATGCAAATCGATTATTCGATTCAATAATTGGTTAAAACAAATTAGGATTAATATTAGAGAATCCACTTTTAGTTTAGTCGTTTAAGTTCTTTAACTTTCATAATTTGGCACTTTAAGTTAGGAATTGCCTTAATTAACCTACCTAGCATAATTAGGTCTTTAAAAAGTTGTTTGATTGCATTTTAGTTTTAAAGGACAAGGCAACGTTGACTTACCAAGGAGTTAATATCATATCCTCTGCATTATGCTCAGGGGGTGACCGCTGATAATTCTCGAAGTAGGTGGACATCCTTTTCAAAACCCACAGATCATGATTTTTCAAACTTTAAGGCAATGTTTGATTATGTAGATCAATAACGAAGCTTTCACATTACATGCTCGAGAGTGATCATTATTGGTCTTATTAAACCCACATCATTTTCCAAACTTAGCATCCATGATGATTTTTAAGTTAAATAAGATCTCGAACTCAAAATTTCCAATTTCAAATATAGGGTAATTGACTAGGTACCATTTTTGGGCACTGTGGGGGTGTTAATCATTCCCCATGCGTAAATGACTCCCGAACCCAATTTCTGGTTTTTGCAAACAAAAATGGTATTTTTATAAAACAAATTGTTTTATTAAAATTACCCGATTTTTTATTGTTCCAATCGCACTTAAAAATAGTTGGTGGTGACTCCTAACATTTCATAAAATCTTTTCAAAGAAAACCCCATCATTTTTCAAAAGTCGTAATAGTTTTTCCCCACCTGGGCAAAAAACGGTGTCGAAAAAAATCTCGATCCATCTCCTTTGTCTAAGATTTAATTCCTTTTGAGTCAGCAAATACTTCAGACTTTTATGATCCGTATAGATATAACATCGCTCACCATACAGGTAATGGAACCAAATCTTCAAAGCAAATACTACTGCTGCTAATTCCAAATCATTAATAGGATAATTCCTATCGTGAGCATTAAGTTGCCTTGAAGCATAAGTAATAATTTTTCCTTCTTGCATTAGTACACATCCCAAGGCATTATGAGATGTGTCACTATAGATCACATAGTCTTTACTTGATTTGGTTGCACTAGAACTGATGTTTCTATCAGAATCATCTTTATTAAATCAAAGCTTTCTTGGCACTTGTCGGTCCAAACAAATGGCACATGCTTTCTCAGTAACTTGGTAAGTGGAGAAGCAATCATCGACAAATTCTTCATAAATCTCTGATAATAACTAACTAATCCTAAAAAACTTCAAACTTAAGAAACATTTTTAGGATTTTTCCACTCTAATATTGTTTGTACTTTCTTGGGGTCGACTCTGATCCCTTCTGCCGAAATCACGTAACGAAGGAAAGTGACTTCCGGTAACCAAAATTCACACTTTGACAATTTAGCATAAAGCTTTTTATCCTTCAATATCTGAAGTATAATACAGAAATGTGCATTGTGATCTTCCTTTGTCTTGGAATAAACCAAAATATCATCAATAAACACAACCAAAAACTAATCCAAATACAACTAAAACACCCAATTCATCAAATCCATAAATATTGCATGGGCATTGGTCAATCCAAATGGCATTACTACGAACTCATAGTTACCATATCGGGTTCTAAAAGTCATCTTCAAAATATCCTCCTCTTTAGTCTTTAGTTGATGATAACTGGATCAAATATCCATTATTAAAAATATTGATGCACCTTTAAATTGATCAAATAGATCATCGATCCACGGGAGATGATACTAATTCTTTATTGTCACTTTATTCAGTTGAAGATAATCTATGCATAATCGGATAGATCCATCTTTCTTTTTCACAAATAGTACTGGTGCACCCCAAGGAGATACACTTGGCCTGATGAAACCACGATCTAACAACTCCTACAATTATGCCTTTAATTCCCTGAGTTCAGTCGGAATCATTCTGTACGGGGCCATCGAAATAGGCGTGGTACCTGAAAATACATCAATCTTGAATTCCTCCTCACAATCAGGAGGTAATACAGGTGTGTCTATCACATTAGCCAGAAAACCATGGCAGCCTTGCAACAGTAATTTATTAGCAGACACTGCTGAAATCACATTGGGCAGTGAATTTGCTTTCTCGACAATCACTATAATCTCTTAATTCTTTAAATAATTCAAAATTAATCGCTTCAAGCGAAAGTCTGCCATGGCATGATGCAAAGATAACCAATCCATGATCAAAATGATCTCAAACTCATCAAATGATAATTCCATTAGATTCTCTGGGAATTTAACCCCTTAAATCTTTATTGGGTAATTTTTTCATATTTGTTTCACTCTCGCACTATGACCTATTAGGTTCGTCGCTATCATATTACTTGCAATGGGTTATGAAAGAATTATTTTTTCACTGACTAATTTTGAACTAACATAGGAGTGCATAGAATTAGTATCAATCAGAACAAATATAGGTTCATCATAAAGGTAAAATGTATCTGCTATTATTTTTGGATCATCACGGTCCTTCCCAGTCTTGATATTGTACACTCTAGATGGAACACGTACATCAGACTGATAAGCTATCTTTGAGAATCCTCTCCCTCTACCTCTCTATGACACTGCTACAGAACTCTCTGTTTGTACTGATCTCTCTCCTAATGCATTAGACAGTCTCTAATAAAATGGCCAGTGTCGGCACATCGAAAGCATGGTCCAATAGCAACTCTACATACCCCCGCATGAGTTTTACCACACAGCTGACATAGTAAAACTAACTTTGTATTTGTGATGACATGTTTGTCCCAGTAGTTGTAGTCTGAGCTTGTTGGCCTTTTTCTCTAGCATCAGGCCCTCTGGACTGGGAGTACTACACTTATATTTATTATGATATTGAGAACTTGAACTCCAGGGTCATTTAGACTGAAATCATACTCTAGATCTCTTCATCAATTGCCTTCTCTATTCAATCATAACTCTTTCAGTCTAAGCCCTCTCCAAGGCTTTAGCCCAGTTCACAACTTTTTGAAAAATAGGCAGATTCACTGTTAACAGAAGTTCCTTCAGTCTAGGATGTAGGCCCTCAATAAATCTCTTATAACAATCCATTTAAGTGGGAATCAACTCTAAAGATAATTGAATCAGCTTGTTGAATTCACATTCATATTCATATATTTTCTTGTTGCCTTATATCAAGTTGAAAAAGTCTTGCTTCATTTGCATAATAAATTGTTCTCCAATATATTTTCATCTTGAATTCCTCCTAGAAAAACTGCCAATTAACTTGTTTTGGAGGGGCACGTATTTTCATATTTGTCCGCCCAATACGAACTTACCCTCGAAACAATGACACTATGACCTCTAATTTCTCTTCATCAATGCAATGAAGATTATCCAACATAATTTTTATATCATTTTACCACATAACAACTATTACTGGGCTTTTATTCACCTTTTCTTTGAATTCAGGGGATCCTAAACTCTTTAACTCTTTTGGAATAGACACTCTAGAAGCTGGAGGAGTAGGATGAGGTGGAGGTGGAGAAGGAGAAGGTGTTGGTTGATAGCGTGCCAAAATAGCCTCCAATGCATGAAGGAAAGTCCCATAATCCGAAGATGACACACCCTGATGTGCGTGTGCTCCCTGTTGATCAAACTAAACAGGAGGAAAACGATCGAACTCATTACTCCCTTCAGTAGTTCCTTCGGGAGCCACCTGCTTAGCTCATTTGGAGCTTTCTGAATCAAAAATATAAAACAACACATTTCAAATTTATGTTAGTGAGGAGCATCATCAACAATTAAATCATATATCCATATCATATCAGTAATATTGAAATCCTAGTGGCATGAACATATTTTCCACAAAAATTAAGCTTGGTTTAGGCCGAGAATCGGCTAAACCGTCAGCTTTGATACAAATAAATGTAACACCCTTAATTCGTATATGTCCCCAAATATGAGTAAAAGATGTCAAACAATATTTACAAACATTATATAGTTGAAAACCAATATAAATTTGTTTCTTTAATTTTTTTCCAATTTAATATTTCAATAAAATAATATAATCGTATAAAATCATAATATAATATTTAGTCATCTAAACCGATATCAGTTTCAGGCAGAAACTTAGCAGTTCAGTGTTGTTTCATATCATAAAGTAAACTGCCTAAAAACTGCCTAATTTAAAAATCCATTTTGATAGCATTTAAAATATATTTAAATGGGATACTACTCATTAATACTATTAGACATAATTAAAGTAGTTCTAATTTACTATTACATACCGTTTTAACTAATCTATCAGAGCAACCAAACAATTTTAGTATACATGCCACTAATAAGCCAAAATAAAATCATAGATGTCTTACTGATACTATAGGTCGGTACGAATCCCAAAAAGAGGTGTTTACGATGCACCTCATTGCACGTCTTTATCCTTGTCTTTACCTACGCATGAAAATCTTCACACGCTAATTATAACTTAGTAAGGCATTATAAAATAAAATAAAGTGATATACATTTAAAATAACATAATAAATTAAAACAATATGATTTATCAAAATAAACGTTTGAATTTCCTAACTGGCTTAAATAAGTCATTTCCTCATCAGTAAACCTATAAAACCAGTTTCTCACACATTTATAAAATAATAGCAATCAATATCCAATCACAGTAACCAATAAAATAATCATTTCCCATTCGATCATATATTCAATACTTTCATATTTCATATTCATAGCCCAATTTATATCTAAAGAGAATGCAAGGTACATGAGTCAGACGAGTGTGTGCAATATGTACACTAGGTGCCTCATCAGTAAATAGTAGTATGCACTCGAAAGTGCCTCAGATAACTTGCACCAACCGTGAAACATGTAATGTACACGAATGTACTATATTTGTATCAATAAACATTGATCACTCCACCTCATGGCATGCCAATTGTACCTAAGACTCTCAATGCAACATACAATGGGCCTTAAAATAAAATCATATCATTTGTATATCCAATCATTAACATTTACAAATATCATTTATCAAAACCAGTGCATTGGGCAGTTCATACCCTAAAATAATTCGTAAAACATTTCAGTAAACATTATGGAAATATTCCATAATTTGATTCAAACCATTCTTTAAAAATTATCCGAGGTTGACTTATCACAAGTCTTCCTCAATCAGTATAATTAAATAAATAAAATGCATTCACATTTGCCTCACTATCGAACCTTTACAAAGATATTCTTTTTAATCACGTGTTTGGTCCTTCGTTTCAACTCGATTCAATCACAAGATTTATCATAGTCTAGATAAAATCATGCACAAAACACTATTCAAAGTATATGTTAGTATTATACTAACATAATCCAAATCCAATGATATAATCCATAAAATATAATTTGATATTTATTCGATATAAAATCACTTTACTATTCCATAACAACTTCCAACTTCAATCCCTCAAAAATTTATTTTCATCATCAAGCCTCTCAATTTCACAAACCTTACCATTAGTCACCATTTATGAATTCTTTTAGAATTCATACAACCTTTCCAATTAATTCCAAATGGTCCTTCACCATTTTATTAAATTTAAATCCAATACTAAAATTTTAATCATTAAAATAATATATTCAATCTAATACAATCACATTTGTAAACTTGTCATTTAACCCCCAAAGTTTCCATTCTTTTTGAATAAATCACTAAATTTAACCAAATTTGCAATTTATTTGGTCCCAAATCATCATTCTAACTTCGAATTTAGCATCCAAATATTAATTTCCAGCATATAACACTCATAATTGAACAATTATACTTCAATGTCCTATAATTCCTGAAACTTGCAAAATGGTCCTTTTTCTTTCACAAGGCTCCAAATCGATCCAAATCAACTTTTAAAACTTGTAGAATCATTACAATATAAAATATAGATCACAGAAATTTTTTTCCCCTAATTTAGTAGCCTAGTCGAACCATTCATAAGCATTAAGGCATGGTTTTCATTCAATTTCAAGCATGAATTCAAGCTCATATGATCAAATTCATCCAATTCCAATAATCATAACATCAAATTCAATCCAAATTCAATCAATTTCTTATAAAACCTAGCTTGGTCGGATTTGATATATGCCTTTCTAGATGATTTTGATCATCACGCATGCTTGAAAATTAATCTACAATACCAATAAAATAAAAATCATCCTTTAATTCTTCAAAATTCAACATGTTTTTTCATGAACCCTAATCATAAATTTTATCATCCAAGCATGTTTTCCATGAAATAATTATACCAAATGATAGAGAATTTCAAGTAGATTAATTCTCTATCTAATGACTTAATCCAAAAATCAATCGAATAAGCTTGAAAATGAAATTAAAAATTCTTACCTCTTTAGCAATGGTGGTTCTTCCAAGCTTGACAAAAGATGAAATTCTCTTGATTTTCTATAATATTCTCATAATACACTTGGCTTTAATCTAATATAATTGAATTTAAAATTCAATTAATGTGAAATTATCATTTTCCCTTAATGAAATAGGATAATTTCAACTTGCCATTGAAATATCTTCCATTTTAATATTTCAAAGTCAAAAATGAACCAACAAAAATTGAATTTCCACCTTTGCCCATGAAATTTTCAAAAATTACAATTTAGTAACCAAATTTCACAAATTTAGCTTAATATGGAAAATCGACCTTAGTTCCATTGATCAATGTTAAATTTCACTACTCTAAATTATGGAAATAATATTTCTAACCTTTTTCCATCATCCTTCAAAATTTCGTGAAATTCCAATTCGATCTGATTATCTAAAATCTTATCGGACTTTACTTCTTCATAGTTTTTAATACAAATGTCGAATCAGTATTCTGATTCCCACAAAAAACTCAATTTTTCAATAAAATATTTATTTATGGACCAAAATACATAACTTTTAAAATTACATTTTTGGTCCCTAAACATTTACAAAGTTTATACTTTAGTCACTAAACTTCCAAACTTACATTTTAGTCACTAGCCAAAATTTGGGTATTAAAAAATAAACTACCATCATCCTATGATTTTCATGTGGTTTCGAGATAGGCTTTAATTTTTGCAGCGACACAGTTTGGGTTCTAAAAATGGACTCGAGTTCTCCTTGTTGGTGCCTCCTTAGGCCAGACATCGATCATAAACCAATCGTAGGCTTATACGGACCGAATTAAACTCAATAGGATACATTCCTTTATGTCCATGCGAAGAATAAATTTATACGAAGATATATAGTATATGAACCCCGAAGGCTAATTGTTAGGAACATGCGAGGAATAAATTCCTACAAAGGCATCGCTTTCACCCCACTTAAAAAGGTTTGAGCTTGAAATGTGAGTCCTTTTATTTTATTTTTTTAAATTGAAATCATTAAAAAACGGTTAGTCTAACTATTTAAATGAAAATAAAATGATCAAAGGTAAATAAAAGGATTGAAAATAAATTAACATTTAAACTTACAATTTTTGCTTAAGAAGACAATCGAGTAATCGATTTTTGGCTTGAGTCTCTCGTGTATCTAGCGGAGTCGCCAAGCTATCGCAATGGTCATTCGAGTGGTCCCGGATTCTCGTCTCAACTTGGATTGAGTGATGGAATCGCCGCTAATTGTTTTCAAATTAAGTAGATTGGACACCTTAAACTTGCCATTTTACTGGATGTGCATCTTACAAGAGAAATATCGGATTTGGGAGTCGATTACAATCGAAGAAGGATGAGCACCCCGTATTACCCTTTCGATACCAACACGGTTACCCGATTGAATTAATTGTGAAAATTGAATTTTAGGTGAAAATTCAAATATTCAATCCGAACTACTTATGAATTTGTAATTGTAAGAAAAATAAATTATGGTTTTAAGAAGATTAATATACGAACAACTTGGATCTGGCCTATAAAAATAAGGTAAAAGGGTTACGAGTACCAATATATAAAAAAATAAAACAATTCATACAAATAAATTAATACTAAAAAAGAAATACGAACATCACGTGAAATAATAAATGCAAATCCCCAAAAAGTAAATAAATATGTCATAAAAACACAAATTAATGAAAAGTACATTTATTAAATAGAAACAAACTAAAGCAAATTAAAGGGAATAGATTAAAATAAACATACTACAACCTATTAATGGAAGAACCAACTAAAATAAATTAAACGTTACAACAAAAACTAAAAGAGGAAATCAAAATTAATAAAAGAAAATTAATTGATAATCTAATTAAAGAGAAAAATGAATGTAAAGCAAAAATTAAGGAAATTAAATAAAAATGTAAAGGTGGGATTAAAACAAATTATAACAAGTGTGGGGGAAAATAAATAAGATGAGTTAAAGAATAAATGGTAGGATTGAAGCAAATTTAAAAAGAGTTAAAACAAAATAAAATAAATTTGGAAATCAAATTTAAAAGAAATCAAATTGAATTATGAGTAACAGGACAAAAACAAATTTTCAAATGAAATCAAGGACAATGGTTATAACTCATGTGAGAACACGTCAATCCTATAAGGATTTGAATTGGGTCTTTGGGTCATTTAATTGGAAAAAATGGATCAAAATAAATAAATAAAATAAAGGTAAAAGAAATTCATTCAAGATTCATCCATCGATTTTCATAAAAAAACTTAAGGAATGTTAAATCTATGAAGATTATTTAAAAGCCTTTGTTACTCATTCCACAAAGTTTTTAAGTGAAATCTAGGTCGTGCTAGTCTGAAACAATAAAAATAAAATAAAGATAACAAATAAAAATATTGTTGATTTTCACTGAGAAACCTCAAATCTAAATCTATGAAGATTAGTTTAAAAACATTTTTTCCTTATTCCACGATTTTCTCTCCTCTAATAATTTTTAAAAGAGAAAAAGAGAAAACAAAGACAAGACCGAAATTGAACAAAGTAACAAGCAGGGTTTCAAATCGTGGTCGCGGTTGCGTTATCGGTCATTTCGTTTTTACCGCGATTGCGGCCATAGCGGGTGGTATTGCGCCCGTAGCGGGCACTATTGTGGGTGTAGCGGAAGCCAGCGCTACCACGATATCGCGGGCGTTATCGTGGTAGCTGGGCATTATTTGAAACCCTGGTAACAAGAACAAAAAATAATTACCTTCAATCAAAAGCTTTATTTTATTGCTCGTATCTCTCAGATTACAATCCTTAGCTTCTCAAAACCAAAAATTATCCCAAATAAAAAGTCGTCATCCTTTTCCATAACAAGAGTGCCTATTTATAGGCTCCAAACACTTTTAAAGCAAAAAAGTCTTAGCATCTTTTTCGTTAATGTTAGATACACTAATTAATAAAAATATTATTAACATAATGAAAAGATCCTAAATTTTCATAAATAAATAATGGAAAGTATAAAGCTAAATTTATTCACAAATAATCAATAAAATAATTGAAAATTTGAAATAAATTAAAATTCATGTATTAGACCCGTATCTAATTTTCTGCACGCATTGTTTTCACTAAAATGATCGTATCTTGAGTTCCTGATGTCTAATTGAGGCTTTTCAAAATGAATTGAAAAGCTAAATGAAAGCCGGTTCTATCTCAATAAGACATCATAAAACATTTGGATCTTGCTTGAGAATTTTTTACTATTCGAATAATGTCCCAGACTTCAAAATCAACTTCAATAAAATGTTTTGGGCCTTCAAAAAAAGGTAGGCAGAAAAAATTGGGTATTACATATTCATTCTTTTCTTCTTCATGTTTTGGTTACTACTTGTATATGATTTGTTTCATTGAATATTCATTTAATGCAATTTGATCCACATCCCATTCTATTTCCATGTTTCTTTGTTTAATTCCATAATTTAGGTATTAATCTTTTGTCATATGTTAAATTCATAGATTAAATTCCCTAAATTTTAGAATTAATTAGGACTTTGAAACTTTATAATTTAGTCACTCATTATAACTTAGCCCTTTAAATTATTGACATTAAGATTAGATTCTTTTAGTTTAGTCCTTAACTCCAATTTCTAAGTTTAGAATTAAACCTTAGATTATAGGTTCCTTAGTCACTAATATTAGATTAGAATAAACCTTTTAGGTTTAGTTTCTTAAATAACCTTTTAGGTTTAAATAACTCTTTCAAAAAAATATCATAAATTCATAATTGGATTAAACAAAATGTTTGTTTATTTTTTTATATTAAAAAAGAACTCTCTTAGAGAAACTGGACGTTCGGTTTCAATATTATAAAATAAATAAATAATTTTCAAGTGACCAGTTAAAATTCAATTAGGTCTCATTAAGTTTGAAACCAATGAACACCCATTTTCCCTAATAATTTGGTTAGTTGTCTAAATTTCTAGTTTTTTATTAGTTGTTTCTTGTTTTCTAAAATTTTTTAAACGACAATATTTTAGTTATTTCAATTAAAATATAAGAAATGATTCTCTTAATGAAACTAGGAAGTCAATTTATTCTTTAATTAGAAATAAATAAATGGTATCAGCTTTTTTTTCTAATTAAAATCTTAAAAAATATCAAATATAACACTCATCTCCCGTATACCTTTACGTATACGAGCTACAAATGTCACATCACTTTTAAAACAGTTTCCCATTTGAAAATCTGTACAATTTTGTTTCATTTTATAAAACCATTAGAATTTATTTATAATTAAAACATGCATTAACTTACATATAAACATAAAAAGAGATGTTCCACATTTTACCGTTTTACAGTAGTTCAATTCAAAGGTTTTACAGAGCGTTTTCACTAAACTTATTACATGCCAACTAAAATATATCAAAAGTAGACAGGTATGTCATACTATTACTGATTAGGCGACTATGACTTGATGTCCGATGATCTCCTTACTCAGCTGGTATTCAACCTACGCGTGAAATGAACACACGTTAAGTATTACTTAGTGAGGCATACATAATCATAAGCAGCTTATAAACATAATATAGGGTAACAATTCTAATATCGAGTAACTTTTTACAATTTATTGTAAACAACTTTGCACCATTGGTGCTATTATGGTCCTTACCCCTTTCTATTCATGTTCATTTATTAGAATGCACAATTAGTGTCTGTACGGGAATTCATCAACTCATGATGAATTTCGTGGGCTGCACACATAGTGCATGTACGGTGATTCATCAACTCATGATGAATTCCGTGAATATGCACACGAAGTACCTGTAGTACACATAGTACTGATATATCGATGCAATATATATTTTTAACAACATATCTTTATAACCCTTAATGTACAAAATAAATGCACTCACCTGACTATCCTCGTTATGTATCCAAAAGGTAAGGATGATTACTCTAGTACTTTGCCTTTGCCCTTAGTTTTACTTGTTTCGGGAGCTTGGTTCTGATCTACTCAAGCATCCATAAACACATATACCATACCCAATGTTAGAATATTTTCTAACCATTATACTTAAACAATACTCAAAAGAATATATCATTAACTTTCTATACCAATATCAGCCTATTTTTAACATTTCTCTCTACATAGTATCGATACTACTACCTTGGTACCGATATCTCCTTCTGGTATCGATACCAAAATTAAGTTCGATGTTGCCTGGTATCGATACCCTTACCATGGTATCGATACTACCATACTATGGTACCGATACCCCCTTCCGATATCAATACCAAAATTAGATTCGATGTTGCTTGGTATCGATACCCCTTATCATGGTATCGATTCTGATTCAATCAGTATCGGTACTGCTCATCTAATTTATCTCATTTTAGCCTATAGTATCGGTACTGTTTTTAGCAGTACCGATACCCTTACCCAGAATTTCCAGTTTTCAACTCGATTTTCATCCCAATGTGGTCAATTCTCGTTATATTTACTCATACAATACTATTAAACTCTTCCTTAACTATCCATACTAACATTCCTTCATTTAGCCTCTTAGAACATCTAAAATCATTCAAGAACATTCAATTCTAAGAATCAAACCACTTTTTCTAATATGTTCTTAATCCCATCTAATACTTCTAATCTCTCATTTATCTCTTTGGCAAGTCAAATCTACCAGTAAACCTCAATAAACACCAATATACTAACATGCCATTTCAAAAACCCATTTTCTAAAATCCCTAATATTTTCTTCATTTCATGCGCAAATGAATAATAATAAAAAAATTTAGAATTTTCAAAATTTTAAGAATCAACAATATTCCATTATTTCGATTAAACATAAGAAATAATTCCCTTAATGCAACTAGGGAGTTAGTTAGTTCTTTAATCAGGAATAAATAATATCGTGTGATTTCCCTAAAATTCTTTTAAATAATTCTATTTTAGAATAAAAGAATCACATATCAAAACTCGAATTCTTAATTTTTTAATATTGGGACAATTTATAATTGACAATACATATTCTGGGTGCTCTGTGCGTGCTAATCTTTCCCCGAGCTTAATCGACTCTCGAACCCAAAATTTCATAAAACGCATACCGACTCTGTCTTTTTAAAAGTTTTTATTAAAGTTCTTTAAAATGACGTTTTTTAGGTTCTCAACATACCTAACCCAAAAGTCGATGATGACTTCATACATTTCCAAATCTTTTTCATACATTTCCAAATCTTTTTCAAACATTTCCAAATCTTTTTCAAACATTCTTTTGAGTTCTGTCAAATGCGTGACTCTAAATTAAGCAGAGGAAAAAAGTGTCATGATAGTGTGCTTACATCCAAATTGGGTTTTGTGAATTATAAAACAGATTCTTCTCTATTTATTAAGGAAAGTGACAACTTCAAAGTGTCGTTAATGGTGAATGTTGATGACATCATTCTTACTAGAAATGATGGAGTTGAGGTTGATACTATTGTGAGAATTATTAACTCTGAATTTTCATTAAAAGACATGGGACAAATTGAATTTTTCTTAGCATGGAGATTTAACAGTCCTCGGTCTTGTGTTAAATCATAAGTGTTATATCCTTGAGTTGTTATCAAGGGTTAGCATGGTTTTCTTTTTCTATTTTTATTGCCCTCCCGATTTTAAGGCATTGTTCTGATTAATCTAGATTGATTCACACCGCACACCTGATTTTAGTGAATGAGTCTCCCAACGAGAATTTTATGCATAAACAAGGACTTGAACCCGAAATTTTATTTAAACGATATCAATCTGATTACTACTTGAATCAACTCTATTGATTAGCATGGTGTCTTTTAATTATACTCCTACTCCAATTATTATGACGCCCAAGTTACTCGTTGATGAAGGGCAGTTGTTTCATGACATTCACTTGTATAGAAGTATTGTTGGTGGATTACAGTATGGTAGGATGACAAGACCGGACATAGCTTTTGTGGTTAATAAAGTTAGCCAATATATGAATTGTCCTAGGGATGCGCATTGGAAAGCTGTCAAATATAATCTTAGGTATTTAAGCGGTACTGTTGATTATGATTTAGTGTATCATTCTTTTGAAATAGTTGATCTTGTTTGCTATTCGGATGAGGGTCGGGTAGCGTCGATTGAAAATAGACGCTCAAGTATTAGTTACTGCATTTTTCTCGGGGGCTACCTAGTAGCTTGGTGTTCGAAGAAGCAAAGTGTGGTGTCAAGGTCAACTTGTGAAGCCGAAATAGGAGTGTTGCTAACACAGTCTCTGAATTGGTCGAGTTGGAGCAACTTTTGGCTGAGATTGGTGTGTCTATTGTAGGAAAACGGTTGTTTGGTGCAACAACTCTTCCATAGTTTCCATGTCACCTAATCTAACTCATGCGCGCTGTATACACCCGTTTTTGACCGGGTTTAAAATATATATATATATATATATATATATATATATATATATATATATAATATTATAATAATTAATTCTTATTATTAATTACTATTATTATTTTATATATATATTGGGTTAGTTATCTACTTGGAATCCCATGAAATCCGGTGACTTTGAGAGAAATGGCTTTGTGGGTCCTTAAAAAGTGGATTTTAGGTTGCCACTTACTGGATAAGGATCACGACACCATAAAAAAAGAGGGCAGTTGAGGTTGTTATCATCTTTCTCCATGATTCTCGACATGCTAGGCTTGTTATATAAACTAGTTGTAAAAATGCAAATAGGGGGGTTCAAGGCAATCCAATTATGGATGGGGCCTACTTCATGGGAAGATCTGAGATTCTTGCTTGGATCAACTTCGCCCCTCTTCATTTTCTCTCTTCACCATTGTCACACTTTTATAACCCCACTGCTCCAACAACACCAACGGAAGTAACGTCAACCCTGTTAATGGAAGAACCAGCAGTTCATTGCGTGGGATGCGTGGACTTAAAGCATCGGTGATCGAACTTTCCCAACCATGGTTTACTCCGATGCTTTTTTTGGTGGCTGCCGAGAAATCTTTCGTGTATACGGTGAAGCAGGAACCGTCTTATTTGCTTGGTATCGTGCCTCGTAGTGGACATGATTCACACGAAGTTGATGAAGATATGCACTTGGTTCTAGCTCATCAAATAGTGTTATGGAAACATGGCAAATGCTGGGAAGGGAAAAGGTGCTTACATACTAAAAGGAAGATTAAATGAGGCTGCACAAACGAAAATGGAGGGGGCGATTTGGAGGAGAACAGAACACACCCATAACGAAATGGTTCCAATGGCCTCCATTCTCACTCAACCGGGCATCTGATGCATTAGAATCCATCGATTCAGAGCCGTTGCACCCGTATTCTCCATGGTTAAGTTTCTTAAACCCAACAAAGCAGTCATCGTCCTCCAAGGTCGATAAGCCGAGCGCAAAGCCATGGTCGTGAAATCCTTTGACGATGGCACACGTGACCGCCATTACGGCCACTGTTTGGGTTGCATGGATAAAGAAGTACCCGAGCAAGGTCATCCGCAAAGACTCCAAGATCTGCGCCAATCATCTGGTGTTGCCGATGATGAGGTGGAGCAACATGCTTCGATCGAGTTTATGGCGGGCTTCTGACATTGCAAACGGTGAATTGAAATATGAAGTTTTCTACACTCGTTTTTCATCCCTGGAAAGTACGTATATTTTATACTTGGCTACCATGCTAAATTCTTGTTTAATCTGTTAACAGTTTCCTAAAGATGTTAAATGTGTAGTTTTACATCATCAACTTCAACACGATTGCGTCCGAATTTTTTATTGTTATTGCCTTCCTTTTTATTTAGTTTTTTATATTATCTTATTTTATTTTATTGTATTTTTTCTTTTTTCTTTTTTTGATTTATTTATTATCTTTTATCTAACATTTTTGACTCTTTTAGAAGAATTCCAACTAATCAAAGGTAATTAATTTGAATCGGGTATTTTAAATTTAAATTTAATTTTTTTCGCAATCAAAGACAACCGATAAATTAATTGGTACCGAAAGGGCGGTTCAAGGGTGCTAATCCTTCCTTGACTGTAACCGACTCCCGAATCCGACACATCTTTGGTAAGATGCAGATCAGGTAAGAAATAAGGTATCCGATCTACCTATTTAATAAAATAAATGATCGGTGGCGACTCTAACCCAATCAATTCAAGTCGAAGCCCAATTTCAGGTCCAACCGAAAGACTGTTCCGACAGCTTGGCGACTCTGCTGGGGATAGGTAAGTGAGTCAGGCCATAATTAATTTCTGGTTGTCTTTTTTATGCGAAAATTGTAAGTTTAAATTTTAATTTATTTATTCGGTTCCGATTATTTACCTTTGATTATTTTTCAAATAAATAGTTGTACTAACATTTTTCAATGATTTCAGATTTTTGAAAAGTTTCTATCTCAGGCTCTATACCCGAGCTCCGAACCCTTTTAAGTGGGGGCGAAAGAGACGCCTTCGTGTGAATTTATTCACCGTATGGGCCTAGCAAGTAACCTTCGGGATTCATATACCTTATGCCTTCGTGTGAATTCATTCTCCGTATGGGCATAAGGGAATGTTTCCTCTAGAGTTTAACTTAGTCCACACAAGCTTATAATGGGCTTAGGACTAAGGGTCTGGCAAGCCCAAGGGGGCACCGACAAGGGGAACTCGAGTACCTTTTTAGAACCTAAACCGGGAGAGTACAGGGAATTAGAGCCCACCCCAAAACCTCATTCCAAACCCTAGGCTGTTTTATTTCCTGCTTTATTTTCTGTTCAAAGCATGCGAACTAGACAAACATGTGGTTAGGTTTTGTTTGAAATTAGCATGCAGGATAGAGATCATGTCCGGGTAGGAATAATAAGCATGTGGGGTAGATATCATGTGGGGTAAGACTTTTCATTTTTATCATTTTTTATCATCATTATCTCACTAACTTTTTTTTCCTCCTTTCATTTTTATTCTTTGGCATTTTTTTTATCATTCGCATCATTAAAACGAGGTATTGATCCACCAAAAATGTGTTTGTTAAACGTAAATAATCTGCATTAATGGACAAAGGGGTTATAATACAAAGAGATAAAAAGCTCAGAAGTCCAACCGTGATCAAAGAATACTCAGAGGCAAAAGTTGCAGGGGCAAGACGAGGAAATGGTTACTGACCAGGAGAGTCCTTTCGAAAATTACGAGAACAAGATGGTGAAACCCTAGCTAAGCCGGAAACCATTATTGATTAATTCCAAGAACAGGTCGACAACCTTCGGATTGAGGGCTCCAATGGCACTTTCGTTTGGAACGAGCTCGGCATAGAGCGAAGGCCGGAGATGCAGTCATTCGAGACCTTTTTTGGGGCAAGCAACTCGTTACCCGCACAAGTTTAGCCAAAGGAACTGGAATGGTTCGACAAGATATTCAACCGGTGAAAAAGCGGAAGACGAATCAACTTTCCAGAGGCTATGCAGGATCTATACCATCAAAAAAGTTTTTTGTCTCTTCAGACGTAACATTTTTGTCCCCAATAAGGATTATTCAGAATAATAGGCACATTTTTCGGATCAATGCCTCGAACATTTCATGCATCATACATTCAGACATATTGTGCATTTTGTTATTTTTTCTTTACATTCGCATTATGATTCCCTTTTTTCATTACATTCACATGTCTCATCAAAAATGAGAACATTCCGATCCTATGACATATAAGGAGCTTTACCAACAGTTGTTTGATGCACACGTGGTGTCCATGAAGCCCCGTACCCCAGGTAGTATGATGAGAACGCTCATTGCGAAAATCATAGCGGAGTCCCAGGGTGCACTATTGAGAATTACTCCACCATCAAGAGAGTCATACAGAAAATACGTAACAAGAATCGGATCGACTTCAACAACTTGGGGGCATCCAAGTGAGGCATATCATCTCATCATTTGAGCCATTCTGTTTGGATTTGTTTTTTCATTCTTTTCTCAAGTTTTTGCAAGGACTTTTAAATAAATTTATGTTGCTTTAATGATGGCGAGCAATAAATCACATTTGCAAACTTGCAATTCTTTGAATATCATTTGAATTAAGAAACTCTGTTAATGGTTTAAAGTTACGGATCTTTGACAAAGTAACATGATTTAAAAAAAAAGGACTTTGACCTTATCCAAAATATACCCTCAAACACCATACCCTACTCTTGTAATCAACCAATATACCCTTTTCCTTTCATAAGGTGCGGACAACACGGGGCATCATTTGCATATGACAATTACTATGTTTTTTATTTAAGACGTTCAATGATGATGATGATCTTTACAAATGAAAGAGTCGAGTAGGTGAATCCAGTTTAGGTCAGTTGCTTGAAAATTGAACTCTAAAGATGAGATTCCTTGACTTTCAAAAAACACCTAGGCTATAACAGGTTCTTCTTGACAATCTTAGGAAATTAAATCCGTAAAAACTGAGCTATTCCGCTAAGGCAATTGGTTATAGAGGAAACTTGAAAGCCCTGGCCTTATGAGTAGATTACGTTCAAACCATGACATTGCTCGGACACTTGGCAATTCGGTGTTTGCTCCACTGCTCTTGTCAGGCTGAAGACTCTGTGATGAGATGAACCCTTCAGTTAACTTGATAACTGTGATTATAATATTAAGCTGTCCCTCTAAAGCAATTGGTTAAACGCCCCGGCTTTATGGATTCAGCTAGTCAGATAACGACAAATTAAATCAAATTTATCTAAGCAAGAAATTTTCGGTAAAATGGACTAAGGGAGTTAAGGAACACCTGTTATAGTCAACTACACACGAGCACTCAAGAATTTCATTTTTAGACCGATGTTTTTGCACTGCCTTTGTTAGAGGAGCCTACAAAGCTTGAACAAATAGAAGATTTCAGAGGACTGAAATAAAAGGTCTAGTAAGTGATCATGCTAGTTGTGTCATTTTGTCCGCACCCAATTGAAGTGCCAAAGCATGTTGCGATATTTCAAAAAAAAAATGACATTTTTTTCCCCAAAACCTTATAAAGGAGGCCAAGCTAAAGCCAACCCATCCATTTGACACTAGTCAAAGAGCTGTAACTCTGAAAACGTTAAAAGAGCTATTGATTCCTTTGATATTCTTTGAACTCACGTTTATAATTTGATTCAATTACGAATAATATTTTACAGCATTTTTATCGTTTTCTCTCCTGAAACAAGAAAAATGAGAAAAACATTTTCAAACAGAACAATCTCAGATATGAAATGTCTATAAAGCCCAAGCTCGAGAAGCAAATGGGGCACGATCGATTCCATGGACCAGATTGGCAGACAAAGTACGAAGAGATAACACATAATTCATTCATGTTGCATGCATCTTAGACATACTTAGGTGCGTCACATTCATCATTTTAACATACACGTTTTTGCAGCTTTTAGAGTCAAGTTTCGACTTCAAGACGAAGGATACTCAATTCAAAAGCACGTTTAAAGATTCATGTTGCAAGAAGCTACACTTCGACCAACTCGACAGATTGAAAGTTTCTCTCGAAACAACACAATTTGCTCGAGAGCCAATTTCAACTTCACAACGAAGGATATTGGACTCCAGACAACGCAAGTTCAACTTCACGATGAAGGGACCGCTGGTTGTCAATAAACAACTTCTCAATTTCAGAGCCAATTTCAACTCACAACGAAGGATATTGGACTCCAGACAATGCAAGTTCAACTTCACGACAAAGGGACCGCTGGTTGTCAATAAACAATTTCCCAATTTCAGAGTCAATTTCAACTTCACAGCGAAGGATATTGGACTCAAGACAACGCAAGTTCAACTTCACGACGAAGGGACCGCTGGTTGTCAACAAACAACTTCTCAATTTCAGAGCCAATTTCAACTTCACAACGAAGGATATTGGACTCCAGACAACGCAAGTTCAACTTCACGACGAAGGGACCGCTGGTTGTCAATAAACAATTTCCCAATTTCAAGATCCAATTTCAACTTCACAACGAAGGATATTGGACTCCAGACAACGCAAGTTCAACTTCACGACGAAGGGACCGCTGGTTGTCAATAAACAATTTCTGAATTTGAGAGTCAATTTCAACTTCACAGCGAAGGATATTGGACTCAAGACAATGCAAGTTCAACTTCACGACGAAGGGACCGCTGGTTGTCAACAAACAACTTCTCAATTTCAGAGCCAATTTCAACTTCACAACGAAGGATATTGGACTCCAGACAACGCAAGTTCAACTTCACGACGAAGGGACCGCTGGTTGTCAATAAACAACTTCTCAATTTAAGAGCCAATTTCAACTTCACAGCGAAGGATATTGGACTCCAGACAACGCAAGTTCAACTTCACGACGAAGGGACCGCTGGTTGTCAATAAACAATTTCCCAATTTCAGAGTCAATTTCAACTTCACAGCGAAGGATATTGGACTCAAGACAACGCAAGTTCAACTTCACGACGAAGGGACCGCTGTTTATCAACAAATAACTTCTCAATTTCAGAGCCAATTTCAACTTCACAACAAAGGATATTGGACTCCAGACAACGCAAGTTCAACTTCACGACGAAGGGACCGCTGGTTGTCAATAAACAATTTCCCAATTTCAAGAGCCAATTTCAACTTCACAACGAAGGATATTGGACTCCAGACAACGCAAGTTCAACTTCACGACGAAGGGACCGCTGGTTGTCAATAAACAATTTTCCAATTTCAGAGTCAATTTCAACTTCACAGCGAAGGACATTGGACTCAAGACAACGCAAGTTCAACTTCACGACGAAGGGACCGCTGGTTGTCAACAAACAACTTCTCAATTTCAGAGCCAATTTCAACTTCACAACGAAGGATATTGGACTCCAGACAACGCAAGTTCAACTTCACGACGAAGGGACCGCTGGTTGTCAATAAACAATTTCCCAATTTCAAGAGCCAATTTCAACTTCACAGCGAATGATATTGGACTCAAGACAACGCAAGTTCAACTTCACAAACGAAGGGACGGCTGGTTGTCAACAAACAATTTTCCAGTTCCAGAACCAATTTCAACTCCACAACGAAGGGAATCGTACACACGAGCAGAATCCATCTTTAGATTGGATTTCAACTTCACGACGAAGGATATCCAACTCAAAGAAGGAGCATCTGTCAACAAACTTTCTAGTTTCAGAGTTAATTTCAACTTCACGACGAATGATATCCAATTCCTGGCTTAACTTCATGGCGAAGGGGTCACCCACTGTTTCAACTTCACGACGAAGGGAATCGTGCCCACAAGCAATCATGCCATCCACAGATTTGACTTCCTTAAGTCAACGATTAGAGCTTCTGAGAGGATTTCTTTAACATGCAGAAACAAGTGGATTATCGGTCACCTTTGAGATTATTTCCCTTGAAACAGAAGATTTTGTGTCACTTTAGATGGTTTCCCTCGAAACTAAAGATTTTGTCTCTCTTGAGACAATTTCTCTTGAAACAAATTTTGTCTCTCTTGAGACGGTTTCTCTTGAAACAAATTTTGTCTCTCTCGAGACAGTTTCCCTTGAAACACCAACCAATATGTTTCTCTTGAAACAAAATTTTGCATTCATGGAGACAGTTTCTCTTTAAACACAAAAAATCTTTGAAATCGTTTCTCTTGAAACACAAAAAACCTTTGAAATCGTTCCTCTTGAAACACAAAAAAACCTTTGAAAATGTTTCTCTTGAAACACAAAGACCTTTGAGTTCGACTACGCTCAACTCCAAGGCACATCATTTGCAACATAGCTCAAGGCAAGAAGGGCTATTTGCTAACCAAAGACCTTCGAGTTCGACTACTCTCAGCTCCGAGGCACATCATTTGCAGCATAGCTTAAGTCGAGAAGGGCTATCTGCCAACCAAAGACCTGACGAGTTCGATTTCATTCAGCTCGATGACAGTGGTGAACTACTTTCTAGAAGAATTTTCAAGCCGAAATCTTTAAACCGAGAAGAAAACAGAGGCCCAATTCCAGGAAGCTCAATCACATTTGAGAAGACTGGACAAAAACTGGTTGTCTTTTTCGTCTTTGCCCTATTCTTGTTAACACAAGAATGTGCAAAGAGGGGCAGCTGTAGACACCCGTTTTTGACCGCGTTTAAAAAAAAATATATATATATAATATTATAATAATTAATTCTTATTATTAATTACTATTATTATTTTATATATATATTGGGTTAGTTATCTACTTGGAATCCCATGAAATCCGGTGACTTTGAGAGAAATGGCTTTGTGGGTCCTTAAAAAGTGGATTTTAGGTTGCCACTTACTGGATAAGGATCACGACACCATAAAAAAAGAGGGCAGTTGAGGTTGTTATCATCTTTCTCCATGATTCTCGACATGCTAGGCTTGTTATATAAACTAGTTGTAAAAATGCAAATAGGGGGGGTTCAAGGCAATCCAATTATGGATGGGGCCTACTTCATGGGAAGATCTGAGATTCTTGCTTGGATCAACTTCGCCCCTCTTCATTTTCTCTCTTCACCATTGTCACACTTTTATAACCCCACTGCTCCAACAACACCAACGGAAGTAGCGTCAACCCTGTTAATGGAAGAACCAGCAGTTCATTGCGTGGGATGCGTGGACTTGAAGCATCGGTGATCGAACTTTCCCAACCATGGTTTACTCCGATGCTTTTTTTGGTGGCTGTCGAGAAATCTTTCGTGTATACGGTGAAGCAGGAACCGTCTTATTTGCTTGGTATCGTGCCTCGTAGTGGACATGATTCACACGAAGTTGATGAAGATATGCACTTGGTTCTAGCTCATCAAATAGTGTTATGGAAACATGGCAAATGCTGGGAAGGGAAAAGGTGCTTACATACTAAAAGGAAGATTAAATGAGGCTGCACAAACGAAAATGGAGGGGGCGATTTGGAGGAGAACAGAACACACCCATAACGAAATGGTTCCAATGGCCTCCATTCTCACTCAACCGGGCATCTGATGCATTAGAATCCATCGATTCAGAGCCGTTGCACCCGTATTCTCCATGGTTAAGTTTCTTAAACCCAACAAAGCAGTCATCGTCCTCCAAGGTCGATAAGCCGAGCGCAAAGCCATGGTCGTGAAATCCTTTGACGATGGCACACGTGACCGCCATTACGGCCACTGTTTGGGTTGCATGGATAAAGAAGTACCCGAGCAAGGTCATCCGCAAAGACTCCAAGATCTGCGCCAATCATCTGGTGTTGCCGATGATGAGGTGGAGCAACATGCTTCGATCGAGTTTATGGCGGGCTTCTGACATTGCAAACGGTGAATTGAAATATGAAGTTTTCTACACTCGTTTTTCATCCCTGGAAAGTACGTATATTTTATACTTGGCTACCATGCTAAATTCTTGTTTAATCTGTTAACAGTTTCCTAAAGATGTTAAATGTGTAGTTTTACATCATCAACTTCAACACGATTGCGTCCGAATTTTTTATTTTTATTGCCTTCCTTTTTATTTAGTTTTTTATATTATCTTATTTTATTTTATTGTATTTTTTCTTTTTTCTTTTTTTGATTTATTTATTATCTTTTATCTAACATTTTTGACTCTTTTAGAAGAATTCCAACTAATCAAAGGTAATTAATTTGAATCGGGTATTTTAAATTTAAATTTAATTTTTTTTGCAATCAAAGACAACCGATAAATTAATTGGTACCGAAAGGGCGGTTCAAGGGTGCTAATCCTTCCTTGACTGTAACCGACTCCCGAATCCGACACATCTTTGGTAAGATGCAGATCAAGTAAGAAATAAGGTATCCGATCTATCTATTTAATAAAATAAATGATCGGTGGCGACTCTAACCCAATCAATTCAAGTCGAAGCCCAATTTCAGGTCCAACCGAAAGACTGTTCCGACACGCGCATCAAGCATGTGGAGATTGATGTTAATTTTGTTCGAGAGAGAGTCATTGTTGGTCGGTTTCTTGTTAAATTTTTTGCTCTCGAATGAACAGGTGGTTGATATTCTGACCAAACTTATTCATCTGGCTTACTTCAATCGGTTGCGTTCTCAGCTTGGTGTTGTGTCTACTTCTGACTTTCAGAGGAAAAATCAAACCGGGAAAATATCCGAGTATATAAATGACACGACTCTTGGTCGATTAATCTGTTAAGCAGGCTGTTAGGCCGTTACTATTTTTGTTAGCCATATGGGGCTTCAGTATTTTGGGCTTTAAATAGTCATTTGTTGCATTGTTGTACGTTGGGTTGAACTTATACGTTTTCTGAATTGAAGTTCTATTTTTCCTTTCGTTTCTCTGTTATATCTCTTTTCCCTTTTTCAGTACAGTTCCTTTTTTATTGTTCATTTTCTTCTCCGCTCATCCTCTAGTCACCGGATTCTATCATCGAGTTAGGATACACTGCTTTTTCGAAAATGTGGGGTTGCCATCGATGTGCCCGAAGTGAATGTATAATCTGCCGCCAAAGCATAGTCGCCAATTCTTATTTTCGAAAATGGTGAAACTGCAGCAATATTGTCGACACCGGGAGCAATGGCATCTGGTTCAAAGTGCCAGGGTTTATAGTATTTGGTCCTCTTGAAGAGAAATAAGTCAATTCTGGTGCAGGTTTTGTACCTAAACTTACTTTTGGTTTATGTTCAACTTTAACATACTCTCCAACAGGGATGGACCAGGGGACGGCATGGAGGGAATATCTCCTCTAAACATTTAAAATTAACTTATAGATTTTTTATTGAAAACCTGATTTCTCCTCTTAAAATTTTATAAGTTTAAATTTGTCCCCTTAAAATTTTAAAAATTTAAGTTCATCTCAACATAAAATCTTACGTCCATTCTAGATCTCCAACCCAATTTCTAGTAGAAAGAGGAAGACTACTAGATTTCCAATGGTTTCATTCTTGTTTACTGATCCTAGCTTGTTGAGTCACCTGTACCATGGTTGAAAGATGCATTTCTTAATAGGACACTCTGGAAATGTTGATTTGCCTTCAAAAGTCAGACCATTTCCTAGTCACCGTTCCAATGAAACTTCGATTGAGTGTACCAGCACCAACGTTGTATTGGAAAAATATCAAATTAGACCCGTAATTTTAATTTATTTTTAGTTGCCCCTATTTTACCATTAGTCATCACTGAAACATGGTCCATGGATGTCCAAACACAAAATCCATAAGCCCAAAAATCATTTCCCTCTCATTGGCGGGCGGCGGACAATAATTGTAAGGTGGTGCCATTCAAAACCAAAGCTGCCAACCGTAACATGGCTGTCAAGTAACGAGTCCCTCGCTGCTTTTTCACTTTTCTAAAATCAATACACGTATCTCTTTTGTCTTCATCTCCCACTTTGGTCGTCCTATACTTAGTCCACAATCAACCATCTCTATCAAGCTCTCACCCAAATCCACAAAAATAAAAACATACCCTGAAATTGTACGAACATCTACTTCATAAACCAACACAAAAGACAGATTCCTGGTCAGTTTTGGGTGAGAGAACCTCCGCCGAAGATGCACGCCAAGACAGACTCAGAGGTGACTAGCCTCGACACATCATCGCCAACCAGGTCTCCGCGGCGTCCGGTTTATTACGTGCAGAGCCCATCGCGCGATTCCCATGACGGAGAAAAGACCGCAACGTCTTTCCGTTCGACGCCGATCCTGAGCCCCGCGGGGTCACCGCCGCACTCCCATTCCTCCGTGGGGCGCCACTCACGTGAGTCCTCGTCGAGTCGGTTTTCGGGGTCGCTTAAGCCCGGATCCGGCAAGGTCTTGCAGAACGACGGCTCGTCTAGGGGAGCACATCGAAAGGGACAAAAGCAGTGGAAAGAATACGATATGATTGAAGAAGAAGGACTGCTTGCAGATGGAGAGCGCGATAAAAGTCTCCCCAGAAGATGCTATATTCTAGCTTTTGTTCTTGGCTTCTTTATTCTCTTCTCCATGTTTTCTTTGATTCTCTGGGGGGCTAGCAGGCCACAAAAACCCAAGATCATAATGAAGGTAATTTGTAATCTCAGTATACTTCTCATCTTGTTGGATTGTATTCCTATATGGGTTTTAATCCTTTTTTGTTGTTGCAGAGTATAAAAATTGAGGAATTCAAGATCCAAGCTGGTTCAGATTTCACAGGTGTGGCAACCGAAATGATCACCATGAATTCAACAGTGAAGTTCATTTATCGCAACACTGGAACATTTTTTGGCGTCCATGTAACAGCGACTCCCCTAGATCTATCATATTCTCTGCTCACCGTTGCTTCAGGAACCGTAAGTCCCCTCCACCTGAAAAACACCGAAAGAAATCTACTTTAACATTGGATCAAAACCTCATGATTTCGTTCCATTTCGGTGTTTCAGATGAAGAATTTTCATCAATCCAGGAAGAGCCAAAGGCCTGTAACTGTAACAGTGATGGGAAACAAGGTTCCTATGTACGGAGGTGGAGCGAGTTTGAGCAGTTCGACGGGGACAACATCGGTTCCGATTTCATTTAAACTCAACTTCGTTGTTCGAACAAGAGCTTATGTGCTGGGCAAATTGGTGAAGCCAAAGTTCCACAAGAAGATCGAATGTGTCATAACTTTCGATCCCAAGAAACTCAATGTCCCCATTTCCCTCAAGAAATCTTGCACATACGATTGACTGACAGATCCAATTACATACAAGACACGTCGAAAAGGGTTTCTTCATTTATTTTCTTTCAGAATTGCTAGTCTTACTTTTGTTGAAGGGAAGTGGGAAATGAATGAGATACAGCTAAGCGGGCAAGGGCAGGGAGTGAGAAACGCGCTTGTGGACTTATTGGAGCTGCCCGTCTGCCCATTGATAGAAGACCACGTACGGGGATTTGTCAGTTGTTGTGAGCTATGACTTTTAATTTTTTTTAAGATGTAAAAGACAGAAATATTTATGTTTTATAATGGGAAAATTCTATTGTGTTTGATGAGTAGCGGTTAGGGTAGTAAATAAGACGAATAAGACGAGACAGATCTCGAGTTATTCGAGATCGATTTGATCAAGGTTTGATAAATATTTAGATCGAATGGATTCGAGTTCGACTTGAGTTCTTAACGAGCCGAAACGAGTTACACGATATTCGATTCAAAAAGCTCGTGAGCAACTCGAAAAAAAATGTTATATTATAATTTTAGATTTTTTAAAATTATATTATTAAAAATATACTATTAATAATTATAAAATTTTAAATATATATTAAAAATTCCATAATACAACTACTCTTAAATTTTAATTTTTTTAATTAACCAATCTAAGTTTAATTGTTACATTGTATATTACTAAAAGAAAAATAAAAGCACATATAATTAAGCACATGTTAAATTGCACGTGTTTGGTTGATTTTTTTCTTTTTTTTTTAATTTTTTACTGAACAAGTACTTGACAACGTCGAAAAATAAAATAAAAAATAAGAAAAAAATAGCTAAACAATAGAAAAATTGAAAATAGTTAAAAATTATTTTTGAATAAATATTCTTATATTTATTTTAAATTAATAAAAAAGTATTTATCGGACAAATATTTAATATATTTCTAATGATAATATTTTTAATAATTAATTTTTTAAATTATTGTTATATTTTGAGGTTTCGAGTTCAAATATCATAATTATCAAGGGTTTTAGCATTTAATATCAAGATACTATATTGTACTTATCTCATAAATCGGTACCAAGTCGATTAATTAATGTCTTTGTAATAAATCCTAAACCCTAAATCTTAAATCTAAACCCTAACCCATAAACCCTAAACTCTTAATCTGATTATGTAATAGGGGTTAAGTTATGCACATGAAGGTAACATACAAATTATGCAAAATGATGTTATGTGACTCCTAAATAAATCATTCGCATACTTATACATAAACATATCAATATGCAAAATAAATATACACAACTAAATAAAGAAAACAATTCTAAATAGAGACTAAATTAAAATAAACCTAAATGTGATGATAAATTTAAGTTAAATATACTAACTTTAGAATTATAATTAAATTAATAAAATTAAACTTGTTATCGACGTGACTAACTTGTTATCTGATTTCTTTTTCCAGTTTTCAATGTTTGGTGACATGATTGGTAAGACATGAAGTTAATTATGCAGCTACGCCTGTGGAAAAAAGAGACCCAGCCATTAGTAATGATCCAAGATTTTGGTCATTGGATCATCAATCAAACTAACAGTACTGGTGAATAAAATAATTAGCTTTTGCATTTTTCAATTGAAAATATTTAATGACATGATTGGATCATCAATCTACTAGGATGCAGACATGATTGGTCGAAAAGGGGTATGCTCCGTTTCAAAATTGAATTGAAAAAGCATATTGCAAATGATAACTGTACTAAATTTCTGCAACTTCAACGGAATCAGGCAATGACTGCATCTAAGATAATTTAAAACGAATTTCGAAACTGTTAACCTTTAAAACTTCCTTCTGGGATTGTTCATAGGTAACAAATGGAGCAAATCGATGATGTTCTTTGTCGATATTTGTAGTTAAAAAGAATGAAGATAACATCAATTTTTGAACATTTCAATAACATGCATTTACAATTTATACAGCTAAATTTAGCCTTCCACTGAATCTACATTCATAAGAACATACTGCAGTTCTTACTAACCATTTTCAAATCGAAAATAAAGTGTACAGCAATGGCATCAAAAATGAAGATACTATAATGTAGAAAGGTTATCTCCTTCTTTCTAAGGCTACAATTTCGTCGGGAAACCTAAGAACTCTAATTCCAGAGAATCTGCATTCCAATGCAAACCCTACTGCTTTGTTCATCTGTCTCCACAATTACTGTATACTATATAGCAAATCATTCCAAATTTAACCAAAATTTATCATAAATCTTCCAAAAATGTAAGTGAATAAAACCCAACAGAAAAAAACTTCACGAACAATTATAAAACGAAATAGAACTAATTCAGAAGAGGAGGGCTCACAACATTGAATCAGGTTAGAGAGCTCGGTAGAATTGTGCTGAAGCAATATCCCACATTGGGGAAGTACATGAGTGGACCACTTATTTGGTATTATAAATAAACGGCAGCTACCTCCTTTCAACATACTTAGTGGGCGAGTTTGAGCTTCAATCGAGCTTGAGTCTCGAGCTTCAATTGAGCTTCTGAATTTTTTTCTGAATTTGAGCCTTTTCGAGTTCGAGTCAAGTTTCAATATTTTCCTTCGAGTTCAATTCGAGCCTGAAAATTGTAGGCTCGTGAGTTTTCGAGTCGAGTCGAGCTTACATTTAAAGTTTTCGAGTTCGAGTCGAGCTCGACTTGGCTAGTTTACACCCCTAGTAGCGGTGATCATTAGTATTATTGATTTAATTTATAAAAATTTAAATTTTAAAAGATTCAACGTATAATTATAAAATAATTAAAATTTTAATGATAAATTATTTAAAATAAATGATAAAATATATTTGATTTTTTTTATTTTTATCAATATATTTGATTTTTTTTCAATTAGGTCACTAAACTATTTAGATGCATTCAATTAAGCCACTTGTCGTTAATATTTAATGGAGAAGTTGATGTAGCAGTTAAAATATTTGGTATAATTACACATTTGGTCATTGTTACTTATATATTTTATCAATTTGGTCTTAATTTTAATAAAAAAATAAATTTAACCCTCTACTTTTTAATTTTAAAAGATTTTAAAAGTTACGGCATATTCTATATTTATAATAAAACAAAATCTATGTTCCTTAGACACTTCATATATTTGTTGAAATATTTGTATTTGATAAGTTTTGTGTGCAATTAAATTAATCCATGTTCATATGATTATATTATGTTATTGTAAGATGGGTTGTAATTAGAGTTTGTATTATGTTCTACTTAGACGATCTGTAATCGAGTTTGGATAGTGATCGGTTCAATTTTGAGTTTGATTTTCAATCTGGTTTGAGTTTCAACTCCTTTAATAAGTTTGCTCGGTAATTGCACTCCTAATTGTAACAATTTCCCTGTTGAAATGCTGACATGCATGTAGATTTATGCAACAATTGTGCTTCTTTGATTTTGAAACTTGGTTTGTGTTTCAACTCCTTTAATAAGTTTGGCTCGGTAATTGTACTCCTAACTGTAACAATTTTGTTGTTGAAAATTCGTGACATGCATGTAGATTTATGAAACAATTGTGCTTCTGTTGAACAATAATTATTGGTAATTAAATTAATCCATTGACGGGATGCTTTTGATAACCATAAATGGAATTTTTAGTAAATATTTTGTTTTGTTATAAATAATAGTGACCAAATGTGTAATTATATCAAATATTTTAATTTATTAAAATTAGGACCAAATTGATAGAATATGTAAGTAACAGTGACTAAATGTGTAATTATACAAAATATTTTAAATGTCACATCAGTTATCCGTTAAATATTAACGACGGACGACTTAATTGAATGCATTTAAATAGTTGAGTGACCAGATTGAAAAAAAAAATCAAAAATATTGGTCAAAATGAAAAAGGCCAATAGTTAGGTGGTCACTAGTATAGTTTACCCTTTATTTTAAATAATTTATCTTAAATTTTTAACTATTTTATAATTATACGTTGAGTCCTTTGAATTTTTTAATAAATTAAATTAATGGTGTTCGTCGTTAGTGATACTCGTCGCTGCTTGTCATGCACAAAAGAATCATCCTAATGTTAATTCCTTCTATAAAACAAAAGATACTAATGACATAAACCCGAGTGTTTACTTCTTGAAATTAATCGAATTAATTGATTGAATTAAATTAGTTTGATTAATTTGGTCGATAATCGAATTTGTTCGATCGAGAAATGATTAATGTTTTTTAATATTCAGTTAATGGTTAATTCAGATCGAAATCAATTAATTAATCAAAATAAACAAAAATTAATATATTTAATATATTATATATATTAAATACATATTTTTAAACTCAAACCCATTAAGAATTAAGAAAAAAACTATTTTTAACCACATTTGACCCATTAAATTATTAAGATCTAACTAAATTTAACCCAAATAAAAAAATATCTATATTAAACTTAAATTAATCTAATTTAAAAAAACATTAAAAAAAATTCCAATTCGGCCATTAATTAAGTTTTTGTTGATGGTAATCATGTGTGTTATGTTGACTATAAACATTATATCTCTTTTAATTTAAATGGATAGGTATGGCAACTTAATTCGACTCTGACGGAGCTCGACCGACTGAAACAAATTTTTTCTTTAAAATTTTGTGTTCAAATCAGGTCGGATAGGATTTAGTGTGCAATATTTTTGGGTTCGGTTCGAGGTTGAATTTAGGGTAAAAAATATCTGACCTGACTCAATCTAAAATTTTTAAATTATAATATACAATTTAGCTTATTTACAAAAATGTGTATAATGTTTCAAGGTTTTTATCTTTTCATTTTTGTCCTTCTACGACAGGTTTGATTTATTCTCTCAACTTCTCATTAATTCTTCCCCTCAAATTTTATTTCTCTACATAATCTACATGATTTTTTGTATATTTTAACTTGAATGGTAACATATAGAGATGGAAAACGAGTGAGGAGGGTGTGGATACCCCTTTTCGCATCCTTATGCCCACCCAATATTTTTGTATCTACCACCCACAATGGACAAAATTTTTAATCCACACCCGTCCACGTGGGTGTATTTTCAGATCCATCCCCACACCACTACCTAACAAAATATCAACTACTCATCACGTTCCCATATGTACCCGCCTATCCCCACCAATTTGAGATAGAAGAAATGATGATCTTCAATTCTAAAAATATTTATACCTTAGCATTTGGTTAAATTACAAATCATGTTCTATAAAATCTTAAGATTTATAGAATAATATCAGAAATTATACTTAAATTCATAATGATAAAAAATTTATATGAGTAGTTAGTGGATGAGTGGATATGCAGTAGGAGGATTGTAACATCCCCAAAATAATGATAGTGACTAAAATGTAAGTTTTTGAAACTTTATGATCAATTTGGGAAAATTTAAAAGTTTAAGGACTTAATTGGAGTATTTTGGTGTGGGATTTGATAGAAAAGTTTGGAAGTGGAAAGGGCATATTGGTCAATTGATAAAGAAATAATTAAAAACTGATTGTGGTGTTGTATATTTCCACGTGTAGTAAAGGGAGAATGAAAGAAAAGTCTGGAAGTTTAGTCTCTTCTTCTTCTTTCACCGTGAGTGCTTGATTAAATGTAAGAATTTTTTTAGTTGGTTGTTTCTTGAATTTTAAGTTTGGGTTTTGGTCTCTAGGTGATACATAAGCTTAAGAAAAGCTTAATGTTGAGTAAAACTACAAGATGGATAAGTTATGGAGAAATTTGTAAAAAGAGTTTTTGAGTAAATTGTTGAGAAAGAGTTTGTAAATGAATTTGGAGGTTATATTTGACTTGTCAATGGTCTAATTAAGAAGTTAGAAGTAATAGAAATGGATTTAGAACATGTTGAATAATTGGTGTGATTTTTGGTTCTAAGTGTTCTATGGAAAATTTGGATGTTAAAGTTTGTTATAGTGTGGTAAATTAGTCGCAATAAGTAGGCTATAGTTTAAAGGTTTGAAAGGAGTTAAAAGTAAGGGTTATGATTGGTTTTGGTAGAATTTCGAAAGGGAAAATGTGATTTCTGGGCAAGGGGTATCGGTACTGGATGAACAGTACCAATACCCCAAAACAAATATATGTGATGTTTGGGTTTAGGTATCGATACTGGATGAACATTATCGGTACTATAAAGCAAGTAGATAAACCCTTCATAGAGTATCGATATTGGAATAGTAGTATCGGTACCAAGGGTATCGATACCAATGTTTAAGTATCGGTACCATTTTAAAGGTCGAATTCCAAAATGTAATAAGGGTATCAATAATTAAGTGTAGTATCGATACCACAATAGGGAAGTATCGGTACTGTACCTAGGGTATCGATACTATTCATATGGAAATTATGAATTAAGTGCTTTGTTTAGCTCAAGTTATTGGTGATTGATTTATAGTATTATTAATTTTGATATTTATTTAGATCGTATATTGGTGTAGATATTGATCGAAAGTAAGATCTGGACGATTCAAAGTTGTAAGACAAATCTAAGGTGCTAAGTTCTTAGTTTGGACTAAGTGAGGCTAATGTGAGTGCATGCTAATATGAAATATGATCATATGGAAAAAAGACTTGCGATGAGTCTATTTCCAATGTTTGATTTCATGATTTATTGAATGCAAGTGTATTATTAATATGATTTCTTTTTGTACATGAGTACATGCATATGTTTATTTGGTAAGTGCATTACTATACATGAGTTATGTGAATACATGTCTACATTGTAATCTATGTGAACTGAAATAAATGACCTATGTGAGTAAATGAAAAAGTAAGATAAGTTTAATAACATTGACCTATGTGATTACATGAGAATGATATAAGCTATGTGCCATGAGCTATGTGAGTATATGTCTATGTGATGATCTATGTGACTATGAGAAAATGTGATATAATATATGTGATACAGAACTATGTGAAAAATTGAAAATGTGAAATGTGTAAACAGTAAAGCCCATAAGTATGTGTTATGAGAGCTAAGGGTATAATTGGCATGCCAAGAGTCGAGGGTTCTACGTAGTCATTTCGGGACATATATGTGGTCCTTCAGGACATCTAGGTGGTCCTTTGAGACATTCCATGTGGCACTTCGGTGCAATTTATACGAGCTGTGGTGACATCATTTGTGCACAACCTCAATGCACGCACATACCTTAAGTTCTCAAAAGTATGCCATGGGCTAATAAAAGAGATAACATAAATAAACTATGTGTAATGTCATGTATTTTAATTGTATGATGTTTTACAAATGTTAATTGCAAGATTATATGCATTAAATGATTATTTGATTTTGAATAATGATTATTATCATGATATGGATGATGATTGATGCTGATGATAACATACATATATATTTATATGTGCACTATGTTTAAGGACATGATAATGTTTTATAGTTTCTTTAAATGATTATAGGAAATATTTAGAATATGAACAAGTAATGAGAGTTTTACTATACATTTTCTATGCCTCACTAAGTCTATGACTTAGTGCATAAGTGTTTCACACGTATGATCAAAGAAATCTGAGGAGCAAGGATAAGAAGTTGGGACTGTATATCATTACCAGAATCAGATCAGAAGAATTATAAATAGTAGGTTCTTTTGTTATATGAAATATTGTTGGCATGTAATTATAAGTTGAAATGGTATATGCTCTGATTGATTTTATAAATCTTTTTTATTGTAATTATGTAAATTATTCAGTTTAATTTTAATATATAAAATTTTATTTTCAATTATTTTATGAAAGCGAATGATTTTGAAAAGTCAATGTGATACCTCGGATTCGTATCCGGGTCGGATACGGGTTGGGGGTGTTACACGGATGCAGGGCAAGTAAGGTCTCAAATCCATCACCTACCCACTACCCACAGCGGGTATGACTTTTTACATCTACACCCGCTCACTACCCACTAAACTTATACCCATTCCCACCCCAATTTTAGAGGGTATGATGCGAAATCCATGAAATTGTACCTGTCTACCATCCCTAGTAACATATTTTTAGTTAATTTTTTGTTTCGTTATCTACTTGATCTTCTCTCTATTTTAATTTTTTTTTTCCATTTTTGTTCAAAGAAAAAACTAAATTTTGAGAGTTAATTTATTTAAAGATTTGAGTTTTTTAATTTATGAGTTTTATGATATTTTCTTTTATTTGATTTTCGATTTAAACTTCTTTGTAATATCTATTTTTGTTTATATAAAAAATAATTTTTTATTATTTCTTTTGTAATTTATGAATTTCTACTATAAAATCTAGAATGATTTTTACTATAGTTGTTTTTTTTTGTTTTAAAATTTTAGTTTAAGGAAATCAATATATTTTACGTATGAAGAGAAAAGGAGAAGCATTAGTGCAGATTTTTACCTAACCGAAAATTCAGAATCTCTGTTTTTTTTAGGGATTTTGAATTCGTAGTAAAAAAGAAGAACGTTGGTGTCGTTAAGGTATTTTTGAGAATTTTTGTATTTTTTTTCTGTACTATATATTGGACTGGTTTGGAGTCAGGTTTATACTTTATTTTTAGAGTCGCTTCAAATTAAATAATACTAAACTCTAAGTTGAGTAAGAATCGGGTTATAATTTTACAGTGTCAAGTAGAAGTCGGAGTAGACAAAAATCTGACTCGACTCATTGCCATCCCTATGAACATAGAATTGTAACTGATTATTTTCTTAGCACATCGAAGATAATAAACAATACTTAAAATAAAAATGCAGAGGCTTCAAGGAGAAGAAAGAAATAGAGAGAAAAAAATCATTTTCTCTCTATAACTTCAGGATTATATATTGATCCTTGGTACGTGTAGGTGTCAAATTTAGTGTAAGTGTTAGTCATAAAATAATGATTGTTGCTTGTAGGTCGATAAAGTAAATTGATCAAGTTAACATGTTAAATTGTCAGTGATGGTTTGCCAGTATCTGAATCAAAGTTTAGAACTACAATCGTTAGTCAAATAAAAAGGGTTATAACGTAGGATTCCTAAAATATTAGAGGTATTGTCCATTGAAAGAGGTGTAACATTTCTCTCCTTGATCATGAGAAAGTCATACAATGACTTGATTTGAGATTAACAAAGAGATTTGTAACGTCTTAAGTCGGATACAAAGATAAACTACCGACTCTTGGCATGGACGGAGTTATCTGAACACCTATGCGTATGATTCGCAGAGTATTCTCAATGCTTTTCTAGGATAATAGTAGAGAGTAGCATTTTCAAAGCTTTATGAATGTGTTTAGGTCCAACATTTAATAGCGTTACTTTGTCAAAAAGCAAGTAGACAAATCGTGGACCGGGTGCAATTGTTTTTAGGGTAAAGTATAGTAATGGCAATTGAACTTTTCTAAAGCTTTCATTTAGGTCCCCCAACTTTTAAAACTTGCAATATAGTCCTCTAACATTTAGTCTGTTTGCAATATGGTCCTTGATGTAACCGACCGTTTGACGCTGTTACACTACCGTTAGTACGTTTACAATATGATCACTGAACTTTTCAGGCTTTTGTATTTAGGTCCCCTAACTTTTAAAACTTGCAACACAATTCTCAATTTCATTTTAAACCCTAAATTCCTTTTCAATCTCAAATTTCCTTTTTCGCTTCTCTCTTCTCATTTTCAGCGTAACGTTTCAGTCGGGGATGCATGGAAAATTCTAGTATAACTTTGAATTATATGGAGGTGTTGACTTGAATAAGGGCCTATTGAGAGAAGACCTGACCAAGGGACTATGAGACCATCAACGATTCAAGGTGTAATGTTAGATACATGTCATCTCAAGTGAAGCATAGATGTTCGATGAAATGCTTGTGAGCAAAAATGGGGTTAGAAATGCAGAGTTGACAAATACTACTAAGATAAACTAAGTATCATTGTTGAAAGTCACCAACAAAGCTGAAATTATTTTCTATAAATGACATATAATAATTTATTCGTTTAATCCTTGTGGTTAAAGATTTTCCAACAGATTATCAAATATAATGAAATCCCAAATAGCGCATTCACATCTCAGTCTCTTTCGCTCGCATGCACTCTCGTTTGGTTTTTGTTCTTCAATTTTCCGCCATGTAAAATTGTAAATCCAAGCAGTGCTCTGTCTTTCAACTTTTTATTTACAAAGAAAAAATGGAGGAAGAATTGCTAGAACGCAACACCGATTGCGTTTATTTCTTAGCCTCTTCCCTCACTTGTAATAAGGTATTTATTTTCTCTTTTGGGTTATCTGGAAGTAAGATTTTTCTCTTTCGAACTTTCCTATTTCAGCTCGCATTGTGTGCTTTTTGTTGAAATTTTTATGTTTCTGGAACTGCATGTCAATGATCTAGATATTCAGTGTTAGTTTCGAACCAAAACCATCTAATTTTCTTTCTTTCTTCTTAATCAAAACTTTTAGTACTCCTTATGAAAGATATTTAGTCCATCAGAATAGAAGTGAAATAGGGTCCTATGCTAATTTTTTTTATCTTCTTGTTTGGTTTTTCTTTAAATTAGGGAATTGGTTGTGAGTATCGACATAGTGAAATCGCCAGGCTTAATTCGAGAGGCTGCTAGTACTAGTTTATTGGGAATTGTATTGATCCGACTTGTGGTTTTCGGCGTCCTGTGAGCTTGTATTCTTTTTAATAAGTTCATGTTGATTGTGAGACTAATATATAGTGAATGAATTGGATCTTTTACATGTTTTTGAAATTTTACAGTTGAATTGTATTGAATTATAGCTTTAGAAGAAAATTCTGCATGCACGTAACTCGAAAGTCGTCATGATAGGGTAGCATATTTGGAGCAGCTACTTGACCCTGTCATGATGTCTTTTGAGTTGTGAAAGAGACTGAGAGGTGAATGCGCTGTTTGGGGTTTATTATATTTGATTATCCATTGGAAAATCTTTAACCACAATGATTAAACGAATAAATTATTATATGTCATTTATACAAAATAATTACAGCTTTGTTGGTGACTTTCAACAATGATACTTAGTTCTTCTTAGTAGTATTTGTTAACTCTGCATTTCTAACCCTATTTATTTTCACAAGCATTTCATCGAACATTTATGCTTCACCAGAGATGACCTGTACCTAACATTACACCTTGAATCGTTGATGGTCCTGATAGTCCCTTGGTCTGGTCTTCTCTCAATGGACCCTTATTAAAGTCAACACCTCCACATAATTCAAAGTTATATTAGAATTTTCCATGCATCATCGACTAAAAAGTTACGCTAGAAATGAGAAGAGAGAAGCGAAAAAGGAAATTTGAGATTGAAAAGGAATTTGGGGTTTAGAATGAAATTGATGACTATGCTGCAAATTTTAAAAGTTGGGGACCTAAATGCAAGCGCCTGAAAAGTTCAGTAACCATATTGCAAACATACTAACGACAGTGTAACGGCTTCGAATGGTCGGTTACGTTGGGGTCCATATTGCAAACGGACTAAATGTTGGGGGACTTAAATGAAAACTTTAGAAAAGTTCAGTGACCATTACTATACTTTACCCTTATTTTTATGCCCATAAATATGCTGTGGAGAGTTTCCAACGTTTTTAAATGTTCTCAGAAACAAGCAGAGTACTCAGATATGAGCATCCATTACAGGAAAGATATCGTCAAAGAATTCTAGTATCTAAGTAGAGGAATGATAACTTCGATGTTCGATGTAAAATTAGGATACTTTCACATTTCAGAGTATAAGGAGGGAGATATTCTCTATACCTGTTTGGGGTTTACCTGAAGATTCGTCATCGGTATGCTTTCTGTAGTTAGAGGCTAGTTGTCGATTGTTGGGGTTACCAGCTATCACTCAGATGTTAATCGATGCTTCCCCGAACATGTATCGTCTATACCTCATTTCGGTGCCCACTTCCTTGCACAAATTGGGACAAATGCCCCATTTCTAATAGTCTCCACCGTGCACTTGAGGAATACGCATCGCTCGGTTTAATGTCCCATCTGCTTATGATGCTCGTAGTAGTGAGTGGTCCTTCGTCGAGGGTCGTTCCTCATAAGGAGAGGTGGCTTTACAATTTTGGAATCCTCGACTTGGCAGAGGATATAAGGAGGTGTTAAGGGGGTGTGTAATTAGTATAGGTCCAAACAATCTCTTCTGCTATTGATGTGCCATGTGAATTCATCATCGATTTGGTCGGTCCTTGTAATCCCCTCTGCGTATTGAGGATGAGGAGTCTCCGCTGCCTTGGTTCACTCTCAAGAAAAATATAAATTAACAAACTAAAAACAGTCCTTACAATGATTTAATGTTTGCAAAAATTAAGTTCAGACTCGAATGAATACTTGAGCAATTTTAACTATGATTGCGCCTCACTCCGAAGTTACATTAATCTGCTATACAAATAAATAAAGGCTTATACTAGCAGCTATTTTAGATTACGCCTCACTCCGAAGTTACATTAATCTGCTATACAAATAAATAAAGGCATATACTAGCAGCTATTTTAGATTACGCCTCACTGCTTGTTTTGAGTGTAATTTGCAGTAGGGGTTGGAACTGGTATGCGACAGTGGACCGTGGTGACAGGTAACGAGTAATTGAGTATTTAGTTGAAATTTTGTGTATCATGTCTGAGCCGAAAACCCATAAAAATAGTAGGTCGAGTACTCAATCCGTAAATTCATATTTTTTTATTATAAATATCTAATGATTTTTAACTAGGTCAGTTGATCGACGGATCAAATAGTTTGAATAAGTATTTTTCAACACCCCAACTCCGTATGGTTTCAGTTTAATACCCAACATTTATTTCGTTCTAGTTTGGTACCAACATTTCATTCCGTTACTCATTTAGGTGTTCGAGCCGTCAATGATGTTAACTTCCTCCATTAAGTGACACATGTCACAACTAGGTAATTTTAAAAATTAAAAAAATTAAAATTATATATATTTTTAAAAAGTAAACAAAAATTTTGAAATAGGCACAAATTTGAAAACCTTTATTTCAACACATATATCCACGCCGTCCGCCGCCTTTTGCTGTCTAGGAAGCTCCACTCGACCTCCCTTCCCCTCGGTGACCAAAACCCCCCATGAAATCGTGATTGATCGACGGCCAATCAATGACGAATCAACGTTTTATATCCCGCAAATCCTAGGATGAAAATCGTGATCCCACACGATTTCAACGTTCAATCGACCGTCGATCGATCACGCTTTTATGGGGGTTTTGGTCGCCGAGGGGAGGTCAGATGGAGCTTCGTCGATGGCAAAAGGCGACGACCAACGTGAGTTTAGGGATTAAAATAAAGGTTTTCAAAGTTTTGTGTTTATTTCAAAACTTGTGTTTTCTTATATATATATATATATATATATATATATATATATATATATATATATATATATAATTTTAATTTTTTAATTTTAAATAAATTTTTTAAAATTACCAGGTTGTGACAAGTGTCACTTAACTACCAAAATTAACGTTCCATCATGGCCTGACCCAATTTGAGTTATGGAATGAAACGTTAGATACCGAACTGGAACGAAATAAATATTAAGCACTAAATTGAAACCAAAGACATACGCTCGACACCTTGTGTATATTTAATCATTTAAGAAAAAGAGATTTATCCTTTTCACTAATAGGGTTGAAGGGATCAGTCGTATTTCTATTTGTTTAATCATTTTGTGAGGAGATTGATTTTGTTTGCCATAAAACTTGTAAAAATTAATTTTTAATTGCGAAAATGATCATAAATTTGAAAAGTTCAGCTAAGTTAAAAATCAATTTAAAACATAGTTTTTAAGTTTGTTTGAATTTTATATTATTTTTATATACTCAATTAATTTCAAAAACAATTTACATTTATTATATCAAAATATTTTGAGTTCAAACTTCAATACTAGAGTAGTTGACATTTCCAACAAAAAAAAACACTAGAGTAGTTGATTGGAGAGAAATTGGTAAGGAAAATCGAATAATTTTTAATATATTTTTATTTTAAATACCTTTTTGAAAAAAATGATGAAATCATCTTTAACACATAACACAATCTTATATTATCACAATATAAAAGTTAACACCATTAATAACAATACTGAAAAAATTGATGATATACTAACTCAAGAGAAAATTTCCTTAAGTACTAACTTGAATGAATGTGCCTAATTCATGTATCAAATGTATATATAAACTTTTAATTTTTAATTGTTACCTTTCTGAATTGGCCTAATCCATAAGAAACAAAACAAGGAGGGGCCATTTAGAAAATTAAAGGAATAGAAGAGTCCAATCCCTAAATAAAATAAATAACGAGGTCAAAATAGAAATAAAAAGAATATTCTGCATTGACCTCTACGCCATTAAAGAGATATTGATCTCCGTTTAGCCTTCTAGTTTCCAGAACATTCGTTCCTCCCAAAGATGGCTTTCCCTCATCACCAGTTTCAACAACACTGTCAACCTCAACGACAAGAACAATCTAAGAATTTCAGGTAAATAACCCTCAAAATTCAATCTTTAATTACTACAGAAAAAAAGATTTAATCCTAAATTGAAATTACAATTTGTTTCTATTTGTGTTTGATCTCAGGAACTTATACGTAGTTGATGGTCAGGTTCCGCCGCCACTTGCTTATTACAATACGCCTGATTTACTAGATTCGTCTCCGCATCCTCCTTATGTCCCTCCTTGTAATACCCTTCTGTTCTTTTTTTATTATTTTGATCTTTATTTTTCTATTGAATTTATAAGTAAAAATTCGAACTTGTTTAGTGGTTGAAAATACTAATTTTTTCATCCATTTGTTTTTATTATTATATTATTATTGTTATTGTTATTTTATTTATTACTATTATTATTTTATATTATTATTAATATTATTATTATTATTTACATTACATACCCAAAACTGAACCGACCCAGTTACAAGAGACAAACCCAGACCAGCTCAACAACAAACCCTAAACCCATCTAGGGTTTTCATTTTCTTCTCCAGCCGCCTCTCCTTGTCAGTTAGATCCAACGGTCCAGATGGCCCCAACAGAAACCCTAGGGTTATGATACCCTAGAGGCACATGGCCGCCGTTCGTCAGCCAGCCGCTGCCACTGCCGCTGCCACGACACCCAAACGAGGACTCCAGAAACGTTACTAGCCGCACACGCGTCGTCGTTTTTCGGTGAGTCACCACAAGTTCAGTGACTCACCAAGCTTCAGCCTTTTACTCGGTCCAAGACGAACACCGATGATGGTTATAAAACCATCAACCGAGCCTGCAAAGAAAAGAAAAGAGAAGCCAGAGAACCAACAACAACCCAAAAAAAACCAAATATCAGAACGAAAAAAAAAAGAGAGAACTTACCCTTGAAGCTTCGATCATCGCCGGAAGAACCAAACATCGCCGGAGAACAGAAAATACCGAAGGTATTTTCTTAGATCTACTCCGATTAGAAGTTTTTTAGGGGAAACTAAGGCCTGATTCGGCCTTAGGGATATCGGGGCTGTATTTCTGTGTAAAATAATATTTTTCGGCCACCGCTTGGCGGCGGTAGACGGTTGCCGTCCGATGACCGGATTCCCTCCGGTGAGGAAATCCTAGAGAGAAGGCAGAGATAATTCCTTCTCTCGGTTTTAGAGAGAGAGGAGAAGAAGAAATGAAAAAATAGCCTTAAGGCTGTGTAGTTTAGGGTTTAAATACCCCTCCTCGAACGACATCGTTTTGGGGAGAGGCCTGTGTGTAATATGATAAGGGTAAAACCCTTTCCGCAATTCTTATAAATTTATAACTTTACATTCTAGTCACTGAATTCAAATTATAATTATTTTTGTTCGACCTCCTAATTTTATTTATTTTATAATTTAGTCACTGGCTTATTTATATATTTTTTATGGTAAATATTATAATTAGTCCTTGTACGTTTGTTAAATAATATCTTAGTCCCGAAAGCATGTTTTAATTTATTTTAATTTGATATTCGAATTTGATATAATTTTAATTTAGTCACTAAATTAATTAATGGGTAAAATAGCATGTTTAGCCATTGTAATTTCAAATAACTAATTATGAATTAGGATATTTAATTTTATTGTGTTATAATTTAGTCAATAATTTCAAATACTTTCATTTATCTTACAAGTTTTATTACTTTTTATATTTTAATACTATAGTTTTAATTTTATTTATTTTAGTCACTGTTTAGTTATATTTTAATTTTATATGTTCATTTTTAATATATTTAATTATTATTATTATTATTATAAAAATATATATATAATAAATAATAAATAATATTTATTTATTTTATTTAAAATAATATTTATAAATTTAATTTTATAAATTACTTTTAAGAAAAATAATTATATTTAAATATATATTTATTTTTCAATATTAAGAAATGACAGTCTTAAAGCAACTGAATGTCTATTTTCTGATATTTTTAAATAAATAAATATCTTACTTTTATAAATTATATATATATATTTAATTATTTTAGATAAGTGTTTTATTAATATTTATTTATTTTTAATATTAAGAAAAGAGTTGTCTTAAAGCACCTAGAAACCCTTTTCTGATATTTTTAAATAAATAAATATCTTATATATATATATATATATATATATATATATATATAAATTAGTAAATTTTCTTAAAATTATAGTAATAAATTTGAAATAAATAGGATTATAAATATATCTCTGAATTTTTAAATTTCTAATAATAGAGACAATTTATAATTAACGAGTACCAATTTTAGGCATTATAGGGGTGCTATCTTTCCCTAAATGTAAACGACCACAAATTCCTTTTTTTTTACTAAAATCTATGGTTATACGCAGATTAGCTTATCTTTTAAATTATTTTTTCTTAAAATCTATTTTTAAAGATTATTTTTAGGTATTTGACCTACCTAAACGGTCAATGGCGACTCCCAAAACATTATTTTCTCAAAATCATTTATTTATCCCTTTATTTTTCCCGCCAAGTAAAAATTTGTACATGGGCAAAAACCTGTTACGACAGCTTGGCGACTCCGCTGGGGACTGGTCAAGCTTTGAAATTAATTATAAATTGTCTCTATCAATTAGAAATTTGAAATTCATATTTATTTAATTTATAATTCTTTTCTTTCAAATTTTTTTATTATTTATGATTTTCATAATTTTTATTATATTATTTATTAATGCCTTATTTTATTTTATTTTTTATTTTGTCAAAGGTTTGAAAATTTATCCTCTCACACAACACTTGCATTGCATAACATAAGCTTTATAATCAAGCTTGTCCCTTTTAAGTGGGAGTGAAAGCGACATCTTCGTGAGAATTTATCCTCTGTGTCAGACCCAGCAAGTAACTTTCGGGGTTCATATATCCTATATCTTCGTGAGAATTCATTCTCCGTGTCAGGCATAGGGAAATTTGTCCCCTCGAATTGAACTAGATCCACTTAAGTCTGTAGTGGACTACGATTGAGGGTTGGCAGCCCAAGGGGGCATCAACAAGGACAGTTTGAGTACCTTTACTCTTAGAATTGAAACTCTGTATATAGTAAACCCTAGAAACTCTTCTGATATGAAGACATTCTGAAATTTTGTCCAAAATAGGTGTACACAAAGGAGAAATGAATTCTAACTTTTTCCTTTTAATTTATTTATTTATTTTCCTACTGAATAAATTGCATGAGAATTTAGATTATGTTATGTAGAAAGCATGTTTAAATAAAAAATAGTTGGGTAGACATTAATTTAATTTTTCCTTCCCTATTATTTGAACTAATTCATTTCTTTTTTATGTTTTCTTTTATTTTTGTTGTTTGCATAGCATCATACATGATTAAAGGTATTGATCTTCGAGTTAATCGTCTCATTGGAAAACCTTCATCTATGGATAAAAAGTGTTCAAACCAAATAGTTCCAAATTCAGAAGTAAGATAGTCGTTCGGGGATTTACAAAGGCAAGGGGGAGACAGTCTGCAGGATGATTATGTACCTGAGTTAACAAGTTATGCTCCGGTTTCTCTAAAAAAAATGATATGCAAGATTTGAGAGGCATTTGGGAGAGTTGGGATTCAAATAGAAAGCTGCAGTTTTATCAGTCTTACGGGGACATCCCATATTTGCTCTATGTCGAAGTTGATGATGACTTGCTTCGAGCCCTGATTAAATTCTGGAATCTAGGATATAATTGCTTCATGTTCAATAAAGAGGATTTGGTTCCTACTATTGAAGAGTATACAACTTTGCTACATATAGAAGGGGCTTTGGAGAATCGAATTTATTCAAGGTTAGTTAAAACTCAATCTTTCCGAGTTAAATTAGCAAAGATTGCAGGAGTACGAGAGGAATGGGTAATAGCCCGTACGAAACAAAAGGGCGAAGGCGAAGGCATTGCCTCGACCAACATCAAAGAAATTATTCAGAGTCATCCAGATGATAAAGTACGATTTGATCTCTTTGCTCTGGGTATATATGGTATGGTCATCTTCCCGAAAGCATTGGGATACATTGAAGCTGCAGTAGTAGATTTGTTTGAACAACTACCTAAAAAGATCAATACTTCTTTGCAATTCTAGCAGAGACTTTTTGATCGTTAAGCGCTTGCAGAAGGCTGGGAGTTGGACGATTTTCGGGATGTGCACAATTATTATATGTCTGGATCCGTAGCCATTTTTGGAGGACATAAAAGGTCTCTTATCGCCGCTTTAATACAGACTACTCACCATTGAAAGAATTTCTGGAGCAAGAATGGCAAAAAGAAATCACAAAAGACATGTGGATAAATGCCCTTCGAAATCTGTAAAGCAATGACATCGTTTGGCGTGCCCCTTGGCAAATACAAAGGGAGTTCTTTTACAAATGTGGTGACTACAACTGGGTGATGTTTCTCGGTTTGTGGGGAGGAATTGGATATGCACCACTTCTGGTTATAAGACAGTACGAGGGTCGTCAATTTGTTCCTGTTACTGCTGGGTTACATTCGTCTAAGTTCGCATTTCATAGCAAAAATTACAAAAGAAACATCATGGATGTTGTTAATGCTTGGAAAACAACTTTCTGTATTCGAGCCAAAGCAACAAAAGTAATGTTAACTTTTGATTATGAGGAATAGAAGTCTGTCAGGAAAAATGAAAATATTCCTCTACCAGACCAAAATGAGGATATCTCTATGGAAGATCGCATTCGGGTAGTCCTGTCAGAGATAGAAATCCTGAAAGCTGAGTTTGAAGCAGAAAGAGAAGGTTGGTCGAAAGAATTAGAACAAATGAGACGAGATAAAGCTATGCTGGGCGTCGACGTTGACTTTCATTCAGCACAATGTGCAATGCTGAGGGAAAACAAAGAAAAAGTTGATGGTGAGTTCAAAACGTTAAAGAAGAATTACCATGAGCTACACAAATCCCGGAGAGCATCAGGATTGAGCAGAGCAACAACACAGATGACCAAAGAATTGAACAATGAGAAATGTCGAGTTGATGATTTGAAAGGAAAAAATAGCCGTTTACTCAAAAGCCTTGAGAAAGGAAAGCAAAAAAATGGAAGATCTTGAGGTTGACAAAAGGGAGTGAATTATAAAACACAAAGCTGAAAGTCGCGAGATTATGAATGAAATGCAGAAAGAAAGGGATCGAGCCAAAGAATTAGAAGAAATGAAGAATGTCATGCTTGAAAGATTTGAGGATGAGAAAAATACCTTGTTCAAGGGATTTGAAGCTGAAATGAACAATATGATTACCGAACTTGAAGTTAGAGGCCAAAGGATTGAAGAGTTCGATGTTCAAAAGGAAAATGGGAGTTGGAGAGAAAGAACTTCAATACCAGACTCGAAGTAGAGCAAGAGGTGGCCAAAAATTGGATGCAAAGATGTAGAAACAAGAATGTGCAAATCTAGAAGCTCAATCAAAGGACACAAGAAGCACGAACAAAACTTGAAGAAGATATAGATCAATGTAGAAACAAGAGCACAGAGTTTAATGTTTACATCTTGCAACTTGAAGAATCACTATTCCAAGAGAAGGTTCGTATAGGACCTACTGATCTTAAAGAGAGTTATGAGGAGAACGATTCACTACGAAGACGAATCCGAGATCTTGAAAAAACTCTGCACAATTATCAAGTCAGAATCACTGAATTAGAGCAAACTCTCGAGGGAACTAATGAACAATGGCAAAAATCTACTAATTTCTATGAAGAAAGAAGTGAAGAAAGAAACAATATGTTATTCGAGGCCATGGTACAAATGAGCAAAGTTGCCAGATATATTGGGGAGTTAGCTGCTGAAGCAAAGATTATTGAGCATTACGTTGATCCAGTTTCTAAGTTTGGAAAGAAGATATCATGGCTGTTGAAGGAAATCATAGAGCTTAATAGGAAAGCTATGTCCTATCTGTAGTTATGAATTATTATATAGAAACTTTTTTATGCTGATGGAAGTTGTTCTATGACAGTTAACTTTTTGGGATCAATACCTTTTGCATACATTCATTTTGCATACATTCATTGCATTATTTTCTTTATGTATAATTTTTATTTTACATTAAGATAAACATTCACTAAGTAAAATTCGAAAAAATAATATGAAAAGGATTTTCAATCGCAGTTATCCTTGCCAAACTAGAAATTCAACATCACTACGGTACTAGAAAAACGACTAAGAAAATGGAGGATAAAATACAACGTCTTGAGGAACAACATAATAAAGAACAAGCAGAAATGAGAATGAAGTTAGAGAAAATTGAAGTCAGCGTTGCAAACTCACAAGACAATAAGATGCAGAAAATAGAATATATGCTCAGAAAGCAAGCTGCCATTGGAAAAATTCATGAAAATCCTGTATCTTTTGACCAGGAACCTATGTATCCATTAGGTTTCCCACCAGAACCAGTTTATCATTATGGTATCACACCTGTGCAAATCCATGCTCGCACTTCCGCACTTCAAGAGACCAAACCTAATGAAAATCAACAAGTGGATCTTGCGTCTTCAAGCAAAAATCCTTTTATGTCAGATATGAAGATTGAAGATTTTAATGATGAGCATCTAATTCTAGATTTAAATGAGTTGAATGAGAAAGAAAAAGGCAATAAAGAATTATCTAGACAGATCAAGAGCTTAGAGGAAAGAATAAAATCCGTAGAAGTAACTGAATCGTTCTATGGGTTTGATGCTAGTGAGTTGAGTTTGGTCCCGGACCTAATCTTCCCCATCAAGTTCAAAGTTCCTGAATTTGAAAGATATGATGGTACTACATGCCCTTCATCCCACATTACCATGTTTTGTCGCAGAATGGCAGGTCATGTGAAAAATGAGAAATTGTTAATTCATTGCTTTCAAGATAGTTTGACATGACCAGCCTTAAAATGGTATACTCAATTGACCAAAGCCAACATTAGATCATGGAAAGATCTGGCAAAAGCATTTCTAGAGTAGTACCGCCACATTACAGATATGGTCCCTGATAGATAGACTCTCCAAAATTTGGAGAAAAAGAACACTGAAATATTCAGACAGTACGCCCAGAGATGGCGTGATACAACAACCCAAGTTCAGCCACCACTATTAGAAAAAGAAGCCACAGTGATGTTCGTCCACACTTTAAAGGCCCCATATTTAGGCCATTTAATGGGGAATGCAACCATAAATTTTGCAGATTTGGTTATTTCGGGAGAACTCATTGAGAATTTCATGAAAAGTGGCAAAATGAAATCAAGTGAAGGGTCTGGTTCCAAAAGACCCATGTATCGAAAAAAAGGAGAATGAAGTTAACAATGCGAACGCCTACAACAAGGACACCTTGAAAAGTGTTACAATAACCCATCTAAGGGTTAAGAAGGAGAAAACAAACACTAATCGAACGGAATCCATAGGATCTTGCAGGGAAAATGAGAGGCCTTCTTTTATACCATTACCAGTACCCTATGTTGAGATATATAATTCGCTGTTAAAGGCAGATGTCATACGGCCCTATTCTTTGATTCCCATACAACCACCATTCCCTCCATGGTATGATGTGAAAGCACACTGTGTTTATCATGACGGAATTACGGGTCACTATATTGAAAATTGTTTGGCATTCAAAAGGGTGGTCCAAAATTTGATTAATACTGGAAAATTGGAATTCAATTCACCAGCTATATCAAATCATCCACTGCCAAATCATGGAGACAAAAATGTGAACGCAATCCAAGAAGAGAATGAAAGGAAAGCAAAAATTGATGTTTCTAAAATTAAATCTCCTTTTGGTTGGATATTTCAACAACTCTCCCTATCTGATATGATTCAGCAACAATTCAAGCCAAAGCATAATGAAAACGAAAATTATTAAGAATACCATCAAGAAAAGGGATATGGAATTCAATTATTCCCTGAATTTAGGGATTTGGTACAAAACCTGATGAATAACAAAGAAATAGAGTTCTTTGAAGAAGACTCAGGAAAAAGAGAAGATGACGTTTGCGCATCAGAAGATTCTAAACCTAAGCAGAAAACAAGTGATCCCGTGATTATTACTGTTAAATCATCTACAGTGAATCGAAAGTGGTTATCACAACTCCTTTACCATTTCCATATAAGGATACCCACAGGGTACCTTGGAATTATACTACCAATGTTTCAATGGTAGGAGGATATGTTTCTCTGGAAAAAGCAGAAGAGAAAGTACAGAGTGTAGATTCGACATCTAAAGCAGTAAGTGAAGTCGGATTCTTTACAAGAAGTGGGAGGTGTTATTCTCCCGAGACATCGAATGCATCAGAATAGGCAAAAGCAAAGGGAAAAGCCACAATGATACCCCAAAAGGTATTTGATGATGAATCCCCGCCAACAGTCAATGAGCCCGTAAAGGAAAAACAAGCACAAGAATTTTTGAAATTTTTGAAACATAGCGAATATAGTGTGTTGAGCAGCTACATAAACAACAAGCGCGAATTTCAATTCTTGATTTGTTGATGAATTTAGAAGTACACAGAAATGTCTTGATGAAAGTTATCAATCAAACATTCATCCCTGAAGATATATCTCTCAACAAGCTTGACAGGATTGTGGGGCACATAGCTGCTGATAATTATATAACGTTCACTGATGATGAAATACCTGAAGGTGGAATGGGATCAGTGAAAGCTTTGAATATTACCACACATTGTCATGGCCATGTGTTGCCAGGAGTACTAATTGATAATGGATCCACTCTTAACTTGATGCCTTTGGTCACACTTCAAAGGATGCCGGTGGATAAATTGCACATGAAGAATTATCAGAACATAGTATGAGCTTTTGATGGCACTCAAAAGGAAGTGCTAGGAAAAATGGAAATACCACTGTTGATAGGTCCCGTAGTGTACAATATTGACTTTGTGGTAATGGATATCCACCCTACATATAATTGTTTATTGGAACGGCCATGGATTTATTCTGCAGAAGCTGTTTCTTCTTTGTTGCATCATAAATTGAAGTTCGTTATTGACGATCAACTGATATTCGTAGGAGTTGAGGAAGAAATCATTGCGTCTGTGATAAGTGATGCTCTGTATATTGAAACCAATGATTATGCTCTCGAATGCTCTTTCCGAGCTTTGGAATTTTCAATATGACCTTTATTGCCTAGGGAAGCAAAGTTCCACATCCCAGATTGTCTGATTGCACTAAGATGACTGTACGACAGACTTTAGGCATAGGAGCTAAAATCGGGAAAGGTTTGGGAAAGAATCTTCAGGGAGGTTCAGTTCCTATAAGCATGAAGATGAAGAAAGATCGTTTTGGGCTTGGATTTAAGCCTAATTTTTCGCAAAGGAACAAAGAGATGAAAAGAAGAGGTGAAAATAGAAGGGCAAGATTGAAGGGAGAAGAAATTCCTTGTGAACGCATGTCTTTCCCTCATCTGAAGTCCACATTCAAATCCGGAGGAATGGTTAATGTAGAACAACAACTTGTTGATGCTCTTAAAGTAGAAAAGTTGACAAAAGATCAAAACATAATTGAAGAAGCTATAGGAGGATTATTTATCAACATGATCACAAATGACCACAAGACTGGAAAATACTTGGCTGGAATTCGCCCTTGCCTTCCTGGTGAAACGCTAAACAATTGGACTGCTGAAGATCTCCCTGTAGTTTTTAGTATTAACACAAAGTAATACTCAGAACCAATCTTTATGTTTTAGCCCAAGAATATAAAAAGTTTTTTGTTATCTTGTAAGGGCAGTTGTTAAGCTCACTTAATATCAAATATAAGAAGTTTTCTTAAAAATCTCAAATGGCAATCATTCTTTATACTTTACATTTTTATATATTTTTACATTCATTATTTCTCATTCTTTATATTTATTTCATAAATTTACTATATCCTTTCGGAAATATGTCCGATTTAAATTTGTAGGTATCACAATGTTAATAGCATGATTATTCCTAAATTTAATCATGAGATAAATTTAGAACGGCCCATATATTTGGAGGAAATCAATGAGTGTGAGGATGAAGTAAAATGTGATGTTCCTACCAAATTGTTAAGACTGGTAGAAAAAGAAGATAAACAGATTTTACCTCACAAAGAAGAGATTGAGACTATAAATCTGGGAGCCAATGAAGAAATGAAAGAAGTGAAAATTGGTACTACTTTGTCAGCACATATAAAACGAGAATTGATAGATCTCCTCCAAGAGTTCAAAGATATTTTCCCCTGGTCTTATCAAGATATGTCTGGTTTGAGTACAGATTTAGTGGTCCATAAACTTCCGATCAATTCAGAATATAAACCTGTTCAACAAAAGCTCAGACGAATGAGGCCAGAAATGTTGTTGCAGATTAAAGAGGAAGTGATGAAGCAGATTAATGCAGGATTTCTACAGGTAGCCAAATATCCAGAATGGGTAGCCAAAATAGTTCCAGTACTAAAGAAGAATGGGAAAGTTTGAATATGTGTGGATTACAGAGATCTTAACAAAGCTTGTTCAAAAGATAGCTTTCCATTACCTCACATAGACACATTGGTGGACAATACAACAAGATATGCATGGTTTTCCTTTATGGATGGCTTTTCAGGATATAATCAGATAAAAATGAACCCTGAAGACATGGAAAAAATAACATTCGTAACCATGTGGGGCACTTTCTGTTACAAAGTAATGCCATTTGGATTGAAAAATGCAGGGGCAACGGTATCAGAGAGCAATGGTAACTCTGTTTCATGACATGATGCATAAAGAGATTGAAGTATATGTGGATGATATGATTGCCAAATCTTGAACTAAAGAAGAACATATTCAAAATCTAAGAAAGCTTTTCCAAAGATTGAGAAAGTATCAATTAAAGCTCAACCCCGCTAAATGCACTTTTGGGGTAACATCAGGGAAGCTTTTGGGATTTGTAGTCAGCCAAAAAGGAATCGAGATTGATCCAGATAAAGTAAAAGCAATTCAAGATCTTCCACCACCCAATACAAAAAAAGAAGTTCGAGGCTTCTTGGGGGAGATTCAATTATATATCTCGATTCATTTCTCAATTGACTGACAAATGTAATCCAGTGTTCAAGTTACTTCGAAAGAACAATCCTGAAGTATGGAATGATGAATGTCAAGAAACTTTGGATATTATTAAGAAATATTTATCCAATGCCCCCATTTTAGTATCACCAGTGCCTGATAGATCGTTAATTATCTACTTGACAGTCTTTGAAAATTTGATAGGATGTGTACTGGGACAACATGATGAATCTGGAAGAAAAGAAAAAGCTATTTATTATCTGAGTAAGAAATTTACTGATTGTGAAATTCAATACCCACCAATACAAAAATTATGTTGTGCCTTGGTGTAGGCTACTCGAAGACTCAGACAATACATGTTATATCATAACACTTGGCTGATATCTAGACTGTATCCTTTAAAGTTCTTAATGGAATCACCAACTTTGACAGGAAAAATGGCTATATGGCAGATGTTATTATCTGAGTTTGATATCGTATATGTCAACCAAAAAGCAATAAAAGGAAGTGTCATAGCTGATTTTCTGGCCAGTCGTGTAACAGATGATTATCAGTCTCTGAGTTTTAATTTTCCAGATGAAGATTTGTTATGCATATCCATGAATGAAGAAGTCAGAACAAATGATGAATCCTGGCTAGAAGCATTATTGAAGAAGTAGACAGTGGGATATGTGGAACACATGCAAATGGTCTTTCCATGGCTAGAAAAATAATGAGATATGGGTATTACTGGCCTACCATGCATACAGATTGTATTGATTATGCAAGGAGATGTCATAAATGCCAGGTATATGCAGATAAAATTCATGTACCTCCATCGCCTTTACATGTAATGACAACACCTTGGCCATTTTCTATCTGGGGAATAGATGTCATTGGGTCAATCACACCAAAAGCATCAAATGGGCATTGTTTCATCCTAGTGGTAATTGACTATTTTACCAAGTGGATTGAAGTTTCTTCATATGCCAATATTAAGAGGTCTACAGTTTGCAAATTTATAAAGAAAGAAATAATCTGCCGTTATGGGCTGCTAGAGAGAATCATCACAGATAATGATCTGAACTTGAACAATAAAATGATGACCGAACTTTGTGCACAATTTAAGATCAAGCATGCAAACTCAGTGGCGTATCGTCTAAAGATGAAGGGAGCAGTTGAAACAGCAAACAAGAACATCAAAAGAATCATTACAAAGACTACTGAAACTTACAAAGATTGGCAAGAGAAGTTACCTTTTGCCTTATATACATATCGAACTATTATGCGAACATCTACTGGGGCAATGCCTTTTTCTTTAGTCTATGGAATGAAAGCAGTCTTACCAATTGAAGTTGAGATTTTGTCACTTCGAATTTTGAGAGAGGTAAAATTGGATGAATCTGAATGGATCCAAGCTCGATTTGATCAATTGAACCTTATTGATGAGAATAGATTGAAAGCTATTTGCCATGGGCAGATGTATAAAAAACGAATGATGAAGTCTCATGACAAAAGTGTATATCCAAGAGAATTCCAAAAGGGTGATCTAGTGTTGAAAAAGATCTTGCCTATACATAAAGATTTCCGTGGGAAATGGATGCCTAATTGGGAAGGGCCATATGTTGTAAAAAAGGCCTTTTCCGGAGGAGCGTTGATTTTTGCAGAAATAGATGGAAAAGTTCTGAGAAACCCAATAAACTCATATTCTGTCAAGAAATATTATGCTTGAAGAAGAAAAAAAAGAAAAAAATAATAATAAAAAATAGAAAAGGAGGGTCAAGATGAAAACCCGCAAAGGGCGTCTTGCAACCAAAGGAAGGATTTGAGTTGAAAACCTAAAAGGGCGGCTCAAATGCATGTTGATATTAGGCATCTGACAATTAAACCCTCTTAAGAGTTTGATATTTTGGGAGAAACTTTACATCTACAAGCATTCTGGCAACGTTTGAGATCTTCCAGACATAAGCTTACCTCAGTGCTCTAAATTATATCAAGTTGATTAGTTTAGAAATACTTATGCTAATAATTTGTTGAGTCATTTGAATTTTTATCATTCCTATGTTTGACATAGCTTTGAATACATTTCTATATATTTATTATTTATTCCAATTTTATCTTTTTGAAGTTCAATTTATTTTTGAAATTCAATTTATAACTTTCACATTAACATCTTGCAAATGAATTAACATAATTTTGAAACAAGCAAAAATTTTTCTGGTTATTACTCTATGTTAATACTTTTAAGTGCATGGAATCCAAAGTAAGTCTTATCAATATTTGCAATCATTGTTGAAAAGCAAACAAGTTATTACCATCATAGAATTATTTGGAAGCAAGTAAAACAGAAAAGCAGAAAAAAAAATTCTAGGTAGAAGCCATAGGAAATGATGAATGTGTTGTCAAATGTTTTACGAACCAATAATTATGGTACTGAACCAGTAATTATGGTGCTGAACCAATGTTGCGATCATATGGTGTTTCCATTTATTGATCTAAAATGAAGTTTGTCTTCTTCAACACTAAGCTTTGAAGTGAGATATGATGAAGATTTTCTCCACAAAAGGGAAACTGAAATTTTAACAACAAGAAACTAGTGGAGCCAACTAAGATTGAACAACAGATTGTTGTTAAGTATCTCGACATGATATGGTCTGAATGGCTTTGTTTGAAATCTGATTAGATGTGAAGACATGAATGGAATTAGGATAAATCCTCCTTATAGTCCAATTAGAACATACTGCTCTCTTGCTTTATCAACTAAGTTTGGCATATCTACATCTTCATTCTTTAAAGATGATAGATTCTCTTTTCAAAGAAGAAAGATTTATTGGATTTCTACACAAGTGAAGAAAGATCGAGTTCACCACTTTGAAATCAAATAAATATGAACTTAACATTCATGCATCATGTTTAGATATTTGCAAAATAGGGGCATTTTCATTCATTTTATCTATGTTGAACTTTTGACAGGAATTTCAAAAATTTTAGCAAAGATTCGAATCCATCATTCAATGGATCAACATTTCCGGAAGAGTTCATAATGAGAAGAATTCATCTGAAGAAGAAAGAAGAAGTTCATAATGAGAAGAATTTGTTCAACCTTTTGCTTGAATTCATCACTCGATGGATCAACTTTTCCAGAGGAAGTTCATAATGAGAAGAACTTATCTGAAGAGGAAGAAGAGTTCATAATGAGAAGAACTCATCTGAAGAAAGAAGAAGAAGTTCATAATGAGAAGAATTTGTTCAACCTTTTGCTTGAATTCATCATTCGATGGATCAACTTTTCCAGAGGAAGTTCATAATGAGAAGAACTTATCTGAAGAGGAAGAAGAAGTTCATAATGAGAAGAACTTGTTCAACCTTTGCATGACTCTATCACAGAAAGAGATAAATCAACATTAACATTTCCAGAAGTGTTCATAATGAGAAGAACTCATATGAAGAAGGAGAAGAAGTTCATAATGAGAAGAACTTGTTCAACCTTTGCATGACTCTATCACAGAAGGAGATAGATCATCATCAACATTTCCAGAAGTATTCATAATGAGAAGAACTCCTCTGAAGAAGGAGAAGAAGTTCATAATGAGAAGAACTTATTCAACCTTGCCTTAATTCATCACATATAAAGCCAAATTAACAACCCCTCTTTTGAAGATCAACATTTTCAGAAGGAGTTCATAATGAGAAGAACTCATCTGAAAAAGAAGAAGTTCATAATGAGAAGAATTTGTTCAACATTTTGCTAGATTACATCATAGAAGAAGATAAATTGTCATCCATAGTGGAAAAGTTCATAATGAGAAGAATTAATCCCAAAAAAGAATTTGTTCAACATTTCCATCACAATCAAGTGAAGTCAAATGGATAAAAAACTTATTATCTTTTCGTCTTTGCCCTATTCTTGTTAACACAAGAATGAGCAAAGAGGGGCAGCTGAAGATACTAATTTTTTCATCCATTTGTTTTTATTATTATATTATTATTGTTATTATTATTTTATTTATTACTATTACTATTATTATTTTATAATTATATTATTATTATTATTATTATTATTATTATTATTATTATTATTATTATTATTATTATTATTATTATTTACATTACATACCCAAAACTGGACCGACCCAGTTACAAGAGACCAACCCAGACCGGCCCAATAATAAACCCTAAACCCATATAGGGTTTTTATTTCCTTCTCCAGTCGCCTCTCCTTGTCAGCTGTTGGATCTGACTTAGATCCAACGGTCTAGATGGCCCTAACAGAAAACCTAGGGTTATGATACCCTAGGGCCACATGGCCGCCGTTCGCCAGCCAACCGCTGCCACTGTCGACGCTCGCTGCCACGACACCCAAACGAGGACTTCAGAAACGTTACCAGCCACACACGCGTCGCCGTTCTTCGGTGAGTCACCACAAGTTCGGTGACTCACCAAGCTTCATCCTTTTACCCGGTCCAAGACGAACACCGATGATGGTTATAAAACCATCAACCAAGCCTACAAAGAAAAGAAAAGAGAAGCCAGAGAACCAACAACAACCAAAAAAAAAACCAAATATCAGAACGAAAAAATAAGAGAGAACTTACCCTTGAAGTTTTGATCATCGTCGGAATCACCAAATTATAAATGTATAACTTTACATTCTAGTCATTGAATTCAAATTATAATTATTTCAGTTCGGCCTCTTAATTTTATTTATTTTATATTTTAGTCATTGACTTATTTATATATTTTTTATGGTAAATATTATAATTAGTGCTTGTAAGTTTGTTAAATAATATTTTAGTCCCAAAAGCATGTTTTAATTTATTTTAATTTGATATTCGAATTTGATATAATTTTAATTTAGTCACTAAATTAATTAATGGGTAAAATAGCATGTTTAGCCACTGTAATTTTAAATAACTAATTATGAATTAGGGTAATTAATTTTATTATGTTATAATTTAGTCATTAATTTCAAATACTTTTATTTATCTTACAAGTTTTATTACTTTTTATATTTTAATACTATAGTTTTAATTTTATTTATTTTAGTCACTGTTTAGTTATATTTTAATTTTATATGTTTATTTTCAATATATTTAATTATTATTATTATTATTATAAATATATAATAAATAATATTTATTTATTTATTTATTTATTTTATTTTATTTTAAATCCTATTTATAAATTTAATTTTATAAATTACTTTTAATAATTATATTTAAATATATATTTATTTTTCAATATTATAAAAGGGCATTCTTAAAGCAATTGGATGTCCATTTTCTGATATTTTTAAATTAATAAATATCTTACTTTTATAAATTATATATATATTTTAATTATTTTAGATAAATATTTTATTAATATTTATTTATTTTTAATATTAAGAAAAGAGCTGTCTTAAAGCACCTAGAAGCCATTTTTTGATATTTTTAAATAAATAAATATCTTATTTATATATATAAATTAGTAATTTTTCTTAAAATTATAGTAATAAATTTGAAATAAATAGGATTATAAATATATCTCCGAATTTTTAAATTTCTAATAATAGAGACAATTTATAATTAATGAGTACTAATTTTGGGCGTTATAGGGGTGCTAATCCTTCATTAAATGTAAACGACCAGAAATTCTTTTTTTTTTTTCCCTAAAATCTTTGGTTATATGCAGATCAACTTATCTTTTAAATTATGTTTTCTTAAAAACTATTTTTAAAGATTGTTTTTAGGTATTTGATATACCTAAAAGGTCAATGGGGACTCCCAAAACATTAGTTTTTCAAAATCATTTATTTATACCTTTATTTTTCCCGCCAAGTAAAAATTCGTACCCGGACAAAAACCGGTTATGGCAGTGGTATTTGGCTTAAACTACTGCATTATTATTTCTTTATTTTTACTTTTTGAGCATCAAAATTGGAACTTCGTTGTTTAATATTTCTGGGACTTTTTTTCATTCACGAAAAAAGTTTTTATAACTATTGGGTATGTTGCATTTTTATTGGTTTAGTTCATGTTGTTGGTTTTGCACCGGGTCCGGTTCCTCTTACAGATGGGAGTGATGGAGGAGCTGAGTTGCAATGGAATAATATGGTTGAATCTAAAAGGAAGAAGCTAAAGGAACAAGATCTTTTGGAGAACAATTCACAGATATCTTCTGTTGATTTTTTTCAACCACGGTCGGTCTCAACAGGATTAGGTTTGTCACTAGATAATAATAATCGGATGGCTTCTTCGGTTGATTCGCCGCTGCTATCTCTCATTGGCAATGACATTGATCTTGAGTTGCAGCGGCAGGATGCAGAGATTGATAAATTGCTCAAAGCTCAGGTCTGGCTTTATGGACTTTAGCTTCTTGATGAATTTTTCCAAATGTAAATAATCATGTTTCATTAGCTTCCTTGATTTTTGTATACATCCGTCTATATTTTAGGATGTCATTTGCGCCCGTATGTGGACAATAATTGGCTTTGTGGTCATAGAATGCATACACATTTATCATGCTTTAATGCTATTTTTTGGATAACTCCGCTACAATCAATACTATATACTACTATATACTACTATATACTATATGTGATCAGTTTGTGTTTCTATACAAACTATCCAGCCTATACAGTCTATCAAATACCAAAATTTTAATGCTAAATTATTTTTTTTATTGTTTGTTTCAGATTTTTTCGTAGTTTCTTTGTATGGCCATTGAGCCTATTAACGGTAGATATGGAACATTCCACTTTAACACATTTCAGGATATTTTGTTGTATTTGGGTGTTAGCATCTTCTCTACATGCAAATGAGCAAAGTGATATGAGAGTGAGTCCAGCATTCGCTTATCTTGCAAACATTCATTGTTCTTCAATTTTACTTAAACTATTGAACTTTTCTTTGACATAACTTTTCTTCTTCATTGTATTTTCATCTTTTTGTAGAATTAATATCAATTAAATATCCTTAACCCTCTGCACTTCTGCGTTTTCACCAACTATGTGGTGAATTTCGTCAGGTGCATAATTGCATTTCCTTTTCCTGAAAATAACAGTGTACCTTATAGAAAGAAGGGTTACTTATGCCTATGCTAGAAATTAGAGAAAATATGTGGAATTGAATTAAATGAACTCTTCATGTTTTCAGCACATAAATTTTTCGATTTATATTAATCAATTTTAGAGAACCTTTGCTATCGGTAATGCTACAATTGGGTAATGTCCCTTCTCTGCACCGAGTAAAAATCTTAATTGAAGATTGCTTGATTTCTAGTATATGACTCGTGGTAAGAGTTCTAGTGTAACTATTCTACTAGAGAGTTAATAGGACTATCACTAAGAGTTTTAGTATAAATGCTCTATGAGAGATTTATTAGGATCAGTTTATTATCATCAGAGCTTAATCAGATCTTAGATTTATATTAGAAATGGCTTTTAAGCCATGGTAGGATGTGCAAGAGGTCAAGGAAGAGGAAATCAAGGCCAGGAAATGGAGTTGTCTGAGATGAAATGCATGACTGAAGAACTGTTGCAGGTTGATCCAAAGGATCATGGGCACCTTTTTGGAATCTCTATCTGGGTTTCCACATTTTCCTGTCGATTTAAAGCTTGTACAGCCTGTGACAATTCTTAAAATCCTGGGCCTCTTCTCAGACAACTTCATTTGCTGGCCTTGATTTCCTCTTTCTTGACCTCTAGTACCTCCTACCATGGCTTAAAAGCGATTTCTAATATAAATCCTAGGATCTGATCAGGAGAAAAAATTGAACAGCTAAAAAAATTGAAGATGGCAGGCCTAATTGAATAGGGATAAAAATGTTACCTACTTTATAATAATAAAAAACTGATCCTAATAACCCTCTAGTAGAGTAATTGTAATAAAACTCTAACTAACAATCCTTTTAACTCTTTAGTATAATAGTTATACTAGAACTTTGGCTAAGAGTCTTATTCTAATCGCATTAAATAATAATTAAAAGAACAAAAAGCATAGGCTTGCATAAACTAATAATTTAAAAATCAGATTTTAAATAATTAAGTTAGACTTTGAGGCTCCTGCAGCATAATTACTCTAAGGGTGTTAGTGGAGGAGGATAATTTGATTGTATCTCTAGTGTTGTTCACGTGGTGAAATCTATTTATTTGTTGTTAGTTTTAACATTCACTTTCTATCCTTTTGCTTATTATATGTTTTTCAACAAGTTGTTTTGAATTTTATTTTTGCTGAAAGTATTCCGAATCCCTGCTTCTTTAAATAGGGTGACCGGTTACGGCAAGCTGTTTTAGAGAAGGTACAAAGTAGTCAACTTCAGACAATTTCACTTGTTGAAGAGAGAGTTGTTCAGAAACTCCGTGAGAAAGAAGAAGAAGTGGAGAATATTAACAAGAAAAATATGGAACTAGAAAAGCAAATGGAGCAATTAACCATGGAAGCAGATGCCTGTCAACACCGTGGCAGATACAATGAAAACATGATTACGGCCCTCAAGTTTAATCTTCAGCAAGCTTATGCCCAAAGTAGGTATAGTATAGTAAGGAAGGATGTGGTGATAGTGAGGTTGATGATACAGCTTCATGCTGCAATGGCAGAGCCATTGATTTTCATCTGCCCAGCAAGGAGAACAGTGACGTGAAAGAGTTGATGACTTGTAAAGTCTGCAGAGTGAATGAAGTCTGCATGCTTCTGTTGCCTTGTAAGCATCTCTGCCTGTGTAAAAGCTGTGAAAGTAAGCTTAGCTTTTGCCCCCTGTGTCACTCATCTAAATTTATTGGCATGGAAGTCTTTATGTAATGATTATACATATAAAACCTTTTAATCTTACACTAAACTTATATCCAGTACTCTTGTGATATAGATGGTCTCTTGTTCTTAGGCCCTTTCATGATTTTAACCTTCAGTTGTAAAAGAAAAAAGTGAAGAGTTTTGCATGTTAAGGATTCTGATTCGTCACTGTGCAGGAGTAGACATTGTTATTCTCTTGTTCTGTATTAAGCTGTAGTAATTTTTAAGTTTTCCCTGCTCAATGCTGTATGGTTTTCTTTTGTAGCTTATGGCAGAATTTCCTAGGGACACCATATGTTGTGAAGTACTGTGAAATGATTGGATAAGTTTTGGATAGGGCCAGATCAGGGCCGGCTCTGACGTTTTTTTTGGCCCGGGGTAAAATTTAAAAAATGGGCCCTAATTTAAAAGAATATTAAAAAATATGCAATATAAAATTTTAATTAATTTTTATTAAATTAAATAAATATTAATTCATTACAATATAAAAATGTCAAAAACATATTTAATCATATAAATACTTATAAAAAACATTGTCTTCGAGCATTTCTTGATGCAAAATCATTGATGATAGTATCAACATCAATGTTTTTCAACATATTTTTCTCAATATATAACATAGCGAGTTCATTCAATCTTTCTTGTGACATTGTTGACCTCAAGTAATTCTTCAATAATTTCAGCTTTGAAAAACTTATTTCCGCGGATGCTACCGTTACCGGCAATGTTAATAAGATTCGATAAGCAATTGAAACATTAGGATAACAATCTCTAGCTTTAACAAACTCAAGAACTTCAAGCGCTGACATGAATACATTTGGCAAAGTCAATTGCAGCACTTTCATTTCAGAAAAAAAATCATCTGCATCAACATCCGACAAATTATTATGAGAAAAAATAATCTTAAAATTATTGCAACATTCTTTTAATTTATTGTCATCCAATGACTTCAACCTTGTAGAATCAATTAAAAATCCAAAATAATTTTCAAAAATCTTTAACTGTTCAAATCTATCTTTCAAAGAAGTGAGCGCCATATCAACAACAACAAAAAAATAATTAACTTTAAAAGACTCCTCTGCTGATTGCATTTCTTCATCGTGGTCATTCTCATCAAATTGTCTTTTTCTAAAAATACGACGCTTAGTCGGAAAAATTGGCTCTATGTTCATATCTAATGCAAGACTTTTAGCAATATCTATACTAGCTTCGAACCCCTTATTTCTATAGTTTTCAAAAATGACATTATACCTTCCAACTCCTTTATGGTAGTATCAATGCACATTGATTTAGATTGTAATTTCTTACTTACCGTGTTGATAGCAAATAAAATATCATACCAGATAACCATTCCAAGTAAGAATTCAAAACTTTGAAGGGCACTAGCTAAACTTTCTGCTTCACTTTTTGCTTTTGCGTCATTACCACAATATTCATATAATTGTAACAAAGCTAACCTTATTTTAGGAGTATGACATTTAATAGCTTTGACACTTTTAATTCGACTTTCCCATCGAGTATCAAATAAAGATTTCACAGTTTCCGGAACATTATCACATAAAATTTTCCACCTTTTGGTAGAACTTGCGAACAATGAATATATATGTTGCACAATCCCAAAAAAAGAAATAACTTTAACACAAGAATGTGCCATATCAGAAAGAGAAAGATTAAGATTATGACAAGCGCATGGCATATATAAAGCTCTAGGATTTATTTCAAGTAATCTCTTTTGAACACCTTGGTGTTTTCCTTTCATATTAGAACCATTGTCATATCCTTGGCCCCTCACATCATCAAGGTTCAACTCTAGAGATTGCAATGTATTTACTAATTCATTGAAAAGCCTCAATCCATTTGTATCATCCACTTTCAAGAACTCTAAAAAGTACTCTTCTATTTTTACTTTGTTGTTTGACATATTTACGCATCGTACTATTAGAGTCATTTGTTCTTGATGACTTACATCAGGGGTACAGTCAAGAATAACAGAGAAATACTTTGCCTTCTGGATGATCTTTAGAATAGAAGTTCTAATACTATGAGCCAAGAGAGAGATTAATTCATTTTGAATGATATGACCAAGATAATGATAATGAATATTTTCACTTTGAATACGCCTAATATGGTCTTGCATAGGCAAATCAAATTCAACAATCATTTCAATTAATCCTAAAAAATTTCCATTATTCTCATTGTAAATTTTCTCACTAGATCCTCGAAAAGCTAAATTATTTTTAGCAAGACATTTTACAACACAAACTATTCTTATTAAAACTTGCCTCCAACGTTCTTTCTCTTTTGAAATTCCTTGTTGCAAATCTTTATCAAGTGTTTGATTAGTTTTTAATCTCACTCTTAATTCACTCCAAATATTCATGTTAGTCATATGCTCAATACTATTTTCATGTTGTTCGAGTCTCTCACTAAGATGCTTCCAATCATTTAATCCATCATTTGCTAAATAACTCTTATTGTTTTGTTTTGTAAACAATTTACAACAAAAACAATAAACTTTGTCCACATGTTTAGAATAGACCAACCATTTTCTATCGCTAATCTCTCCAATACTCAACTTTTTAGAAAAATAAGCATATGAAAAATGCCTAGAATTATTGGCTAAGGGAAATTTTAAATTCAATTCTCTTATAGGCCCCTTTTCAACTAAAATATCTCTAGATTTGTTATCAAGATTACCCCAATTTCTAGGATCATAAATGTCTACAGTAGGGACTAAGTGTTGATCAATCCCAACATCTTCAACATTAGACTCATTTTGTGCATGATTATGGACATTTAAATTAGACTCATTTGAATAACTATCAAGATTATTTAAATTCTCAGCAATATCATTTAAATTTTCATTAGAAGACTCTCCTACTCTATTTTTAAAGAATTTATCAAGAGCTCCCTTTTGTGATTCTATTAAATCATCTATTTGTTTTCTTTTTTTTTCTTTTTTCACTACCAGACAAATGTTTTTTAGGAAACATTATATAACAATGCAACTAATGTAGAAAAGAACAATAACACCTGTAAATGGGAAGATCCTCGATCGAAGTATTTATACGCCAAATTCGTAACACTGTAATGATTGAACTTAGAAGGAAGATGAAGTATCTGCATATCCACGTTTGACATTTCATATCCAAAATTTATGAAACAAAAAAAAGAGAATAAGTTTATCTATAATTTAGAAATATATAAAAATAAAAATAAAAATAAAAAGAATTTGGAAACACGAACTTACTTAGGATTTTAAAAATATCTTCAATGACCACAATTGATGATAAGTAATTGTGTTTGTGAATTGTGAGAAATATGAGAAATTGAAAATTGAGAACAATAAGAAATAAATTGATTTTACTTCAATGTTCTCCTATCATTTATAGGAAATAAAAAAAAGTAACCGTTAGCCCTCTTGGCTCCTTGCATTAACGTTGAACATCCAAAAAAAAATTTAAATTCAACTTGCATTAATTTACACTAATATTTATGAGTCATTTGGCATTAATGTAGAAATAATATATTAATATTTATGTAACCGTTATGGGCCCTTGGCTCTTGCATTAACGTTTATAAGATGAGAACATCCAAAAATTTTAAATTCAACTTGCATTAATTTATACTAATAATTATGAGTCATCTTGCATTAGAAATAAAATATTAATATTTATAGTAACTGGGCCCTCGTAATTATGACGAGAAATCATTTAAAATTGAATATTAATATTTATAGGGCCTTTGCATTAATATAAAAAATAATATATTAATATATATAGACCCTACTTTTAATTTAATTTATTAAAATATAATAAATTAATATAAATCAAAATTATGGGCTCTGGGCGGGTGCCCCTCTTGCCCCTGCCCAGAGCCGGCCCTGGGCCAGATCAATACGAATTCGATGTTTAGGAGGTTATAAAGAAGCAGAAGCATTCACTGTGACTGCGAGAGTTACGTATGAATCTTAAACTTTCTGTTTCTTAATATTTGGGGTAACCCATTGAGAAAATGATGTTATAAAATGCACATCATCTTGCATATTAAAAGAAGATTCAATAATCTTACATGTGAATGCATCTGAAATAGAGTGAAGAGGGCAAAATAATATTGGGTTGTAGAAGAAGATTGATCAACTTTATTTTCTAACCATATGCATTGGAAAGTGATACATGCTTCCCCCATATTTTATGATGTATTATCATTTCATTTCCACTATCATCTCCCATGCCATGCCAGTTCCCTGATAGCCGATCTCTGTCATGTCATTGCTTGCCACACCCTATCTTTTTATACATTCACATTCTCCTATACCTTTCTTTCCCACATTTAAATCACTCCTTTTATGTTACCGGACGTAGACAATGTGTGGGTTCAAGAAGCAAAACAAACAGTGGGCGTTGGAGGTGCATATAGTTTTTATCCATAGATGGTCAGTTCATGGAATGGTGAAGAGCAGCCACAGGTGGTGTATTCACCATTCTTATCTCTTTTTAATTTATTATTATAAATAAACACCTTATTAAAATAAGGATAAATTACACAATGGTCAATAAAGTTTTAGTTAGTTTTCATTTTTTTGACTGAACTTTCAGAAGATACAAATTGGTCACTAACACTATCGATTTGTAACAAAATGATTATTCGCCATTAATTGCCGTTAACCTCATTGATGGAAAGGTGAATTGGACCGTTAATCATTTATCTGGCCAACATCTACCATTTAGCTCATTGAAGTTGAGAATCAAAGTCTAAGTGGTCGGATGTTCCTTAGCTCTTGAGGGGTTCCTCCATGGAGCCGATTCATATTGAATGATTCCAGAAAACTACAAGAACCAAAGCTACTAGAAATCAACCCATAGTGATTATTAAAAGAATGATCGAGCACAATAAGACTTGAACAAGTTTGAGTGAGATACAAAGGAATCTCCCATTGAAAATTGTTTTCAGCTGACTAAAGATATTACAAATTAGAAGTTGGCAAGGCTGGATTCTGATAGGAAAGTTGATTACTCGATAGATTTAAAAAATTAATGTTCGAACATGAAGAAATTGAACGAGCTATATCGTCGGATAATAGTTTCCGGAGATATCAATATGTTCCAAGGTCGAGCAGTCTCCGAATAAAGGAATTCCAGCTGAAAATTTGTTCGATGAAATATCCAAAAACTGCAAATTCTTGCAGTTTGAGACGTTTATTTCACCACTAATCTTGTTTCTTTTCAACTCCAAGACCTCTAACTCGCCGCACCCACTGTGGAGAATTTAAGAGAATCACGTTGTCACCGGAAATATTGTTGAAAGAAAGATCAACACACAAACTCAGCTACAAACCTCTGGATTCATCATCAGAAAACTCGAGGCTATTGCTTGATAAATTGAGAAGCTTCAAGTTTGAGAAAGAACCCAAGCTGGAGACGTCAGTGGGGTTTCGTTAAAAACCAAAACGAGGACTTCCCAGTTGGATGATAGAACAAAAACTGAATCAACGGTGATGGTAGGGGATCTCTACGATAGTGCATGTTCAACTTTCATAAGAGGTGAACAGTCAACACGCCAGACAAGCGGTCAACAGGTCAAATAAGCAAGAAAAGAGTCAGGCAATCAAATAAGGGTCCAACTCACCTTTTCGTCATTTAGGTAATCACGAGCGGTTATTTTATTACAAATCGATAATATTAGTGATCAATTTATTATTTTTAAAAATTCAGTGAAAAAAAATAAAATTCGACTCAAACTTTAGTGACCAATCGTGTATATACAAAATTTCTATTTAGTGTCTGTTTGTTTGCCGTAATTGGAATTACGAAATTAGTTTTTCCTGAATTTTCGTATTTGTTTCACGTAATTAGTTTTCCAAAAAATATTTTTCCGTGTTTGTTTCACGTAATTCGTTTTCCGGAAAATGTTTTCCAGTGTTTGTTTCACATAATTTGTTTTCCGGAACGTAATTCATTTTCCTAGTAACAAAATTTCCTTTGTGTTTTTTGGAAAATAACTTACGGATTCATTTTCTGAACTTTTCACTTCAAAGAATAAATACTCAAAATAATTTTATTTTATGAATTTAATATTAATAAAATATTTTAATATCATTTTCATCAAAATATTTATTTATTTATTAATATTTATAATAATATAATATTATATTTTTAATATTATATAAAATAATCAATTATATTATAATAATATAAGATATTATATTTTTATTTTAATAATATATAATAATTTTTTTTTATATTTAATAATGAATAATATTATTTATATATTTAAATAATATTTTAATAAAGATATTTAAAATATACTAATTAATATTTTTAAAATATAATATAATACTATTACTTTAATAAAATAATTAATATAATTTATAATATTTTTATTTCACTAAAATACACAAAAATTAATATTTTTATTAATAAAATTATAAAAATACTATTTAATAATAAATAAATTTTATGATAAATAATATTATTTATTGTATTTAATATTTGTAATAAATAATTTTTAAAAAACTCTTCGACTAGTGGAAAAAAAGTTTAAACATCTTCCAAACTTCATAAAACGTTTTCCAGATGTTTTTCAGAAAAATGTAATTCATTTTACGGAAAACATTTTCCGAAAAACGTTTTCCAAAAATGTAATTTATTTTTCAGAATTCAAATTCCAGTAATTCATTTTTTAGTAATTCAAATTCCATTAATTAATTTTTCAGTAATTCATTTTTCGAGAAATTAATTACAACCGTTATCCCACGAATTAATACCTAACAGCCAACCCAAATCCATTGCAACCCAAAACAATTAGGATTTCACACTTTTCTCCAACAGCCACCAGTTGTGTCTTTTCAGTTTCTAGCCATCAACAACAGTCTCCACGCTTCCTTTCACGCGAGAAAGACCAATGGTTCCCCATACTTCGTCGAAGCCATGCGAGTAAGAAGCGACAAAATCAAATGAGTTGGAAAATTTTGTATTGGCTTCCAATGAGAGCCTTTTATCATTTCCGATCGTAACCCGGAGGGGTTTTATAAACCCCCCAAAATACATGTAGACGGTTGGTCTCCCCAAAACTTTCGAAAGAAGAAATACAAAATTTTTTTTGAAGGTATTTTACTCCATTTTAACGTTTACAGTACCATTTTTTCCTCTGGTTTTCGAAATAAAATAGAGAGAGGGTTAGATTTTGTTTACCTTATTAGAACCTCATGTTGGGGTCTCATCGATCAACGTCCAGGGTCGTTTGAGATCTCATTCGGGAGGCAATTAGAGCGATTTTCGTGGTCTTCGGAGTAAGGGAGATGAAAGGTTGAAGGTATTTTGGAGGGGTTTTGACATAATATTAAATTGCGACTGAAATGCAGTGTAACGGTCGTATTGTAATGTTTTTCAAGGTCATCGCAACACTGAAAACTTCAACTGCAACATAAAATATAGTTATTTTAAGAGAAAAAATCATGATGTTCGTAACACCTACAATTTTCAGTGAGGAACGGTGTAATTTACCCTAATATAAAAATCAAAAAATATTTTAATGTCTAAATATTTTTTTTGTTAAAAATAGATGTCTACTATTTTCTCAATTATATTTTTATGTGTCTACCATTATATTTTTTTAATTTTGTGATATTTTATAAATAAAAAATATTATTTTAAAAGAAAAAAGAATTTTTAAAAAATAATTTATTTATAAAAAGCCCCAAAGTTTTCAAAAGTTACAAAATAACCCCAGTTGGATTTTCACAGGAGCTTCGAAGCTTCCTCCATGACAAATTGCAGTGCTACTCGATGAGGAGACGGTTGGGTTTTCCTCGGTGTGAGATGGTGCTCTCACTGATGGAAGCGGTGATGATCACGGCTGGCCGGATAAGGATTTGACAGTGAGGGGAAATAAACAATTTTTTACTGTTTTGTGAAGCTCGACAGTAGATTTGGGTAATTACTGGTCGGGGTAGGGGTTGCCAGACGTCGACAAATTTGTTGGTGGTGGCGGTGTATCCCACTAGCTACGGGTGACGGTGTACGCCACCAGCTGCCGGTGCGGTGGTGTAGGAGAAAAAGGAAGGAGGAAGGGAGAAAAGAAAAAGAGGAGACAGGTGGGTGGAGGGATTTTTTTAAACTTTTCTTTCAAATAATATATTATTTTTAATAAACATATTTTATATTTTTTAAATAAAATTTAAAATTATCAGAACGTGACATGTGTCACTTAACAAACACTTAATGATGATTTTTAACGACGAACACCTAAAAATATAACGTTTGAGACATTAAACACATATTTTTAGCGAAAAATTCTTTAAACACTAAAACATTTTTCAAAACATAGTTCGAGCACTTATTTTTATAACAAAAAGGAAAAAATGTACCCCAAAGCCCTTGTACTTTTAGAAAAACCATCGTGACCCTTGTAGTATTCTTTCTCTTAATGTGGGCCTCTAACTCAGAAAATAAATTCAATGTGGCCCTTTCAGCAATATTTGCTGTCGTTGACTGTTACAGTGCTGGCGTCACAATTCACAATGATGACGTGGCGATCTATGGTGCTAGCATGATAGTTTACTATGGTTGATGACGTGACATATGACATGGTAGATGGACTAAATTAGTTTTTTTTTGTTTTGTTTGAGGTTTAAATTGTTTTTTTTAAATTCAAGGGTTTATTTAATTTTTTTCAAAAAATAAAATTTATTTTAAATTTTAAATATAAAATTATTCAAATATTCAAAAAAGTAAATATAAAAGTATTAAAAATAAAAATTAAATTATTAAAAAACTGAATATTCATATTAAAAATTATAAAACTATTATTAAAATTAAAAAAATTGAATATATATCACAGGTTGCATGATAAATTATATAATTTAAAATATTTTTAAAAATATATATTTTACATGATACATACATGTAATATATAGACATATCATCAACATTTATACAAAGTAATTGTATTGGATTAATTGAAAATTTTAAAAAATTTAAATTAGTCGAGACTTACAAATTTTAGATTAGTCGAAATTTACTATATATTCTAATTATATTTTATGTCAAAACTTAATATACAATTAGCTTTTAAATTAGTCGATACTTACAAAAATATAATTAGAAAACATAATAAATTTTGTCTAATCTAAAAATTATATGTGTCGACTAATTTGAATTTTGTAATTATAGATTAATCTAGTAAGAATACTCTGTATAAGTGTTGATAATATTTATATATGTTACATGAATATGTTATGTATAATATATCTTTTTAAAAATATATATTTTTATTTTTTAATAATTTATATGTAATTATTTTATAACCTATTATATATTCAATTTTTAAATTTTGTTGATAATTTTAACATGCATATTTAATTTTTTAATAATTTAATTTTTGTTTTTAATATTTTTTATATTTCATTTTTTTGAATACTTCAATAATTTTATATTTATAATTTAAAATATTTTTTATTTATAAAAATTAAACAATACCTTGAACATTTTAAAAAAGTCAAATTGACTCTCGAACTAAATAAAAAAATTAATTTAACTCATATGTCATATGCCACACCATTAGCCACAGTGGACTGCTACATTATTACCGTGAACTGTTATGTCAACACTATAACGGTCAACGACGAAAAATATTGGTCAAAATATCTTTTTAATAGTTTATTTATTTCTATTTTATTGTTTGTCCATATTGATTTCATTTCCGCCTTAATTTAGTTTCCTTTTTAAATCTATTTCATGTTTTTGTCTTTTTTATCTATTTTATTTCTTATTTCCTTTTATTCAGTTTGCATTATGTGCATTAACTTCCTTTTTTATATGTATTTATTTATTCATTTATTTTTGTATTTATTTGATGCATATTATTTTTAAAAAATATGTTTCTAATTTGTTTAATTCCTTTTAATTCCGGCATGTGTTTATGTTTGTTTAATTTAGTCTTAGATTTAGTTTACTTGATTTATACTAAACTTTTAGGTTTAATTCTTTTTAAATTTAGTCTCTAAACTTAGTTTTAATTTAGGAGAATCTTTTTATTTTTATTTTACTGTTTGTCTCTATTGATTTCATTTCCCCTTAGTTTAGTTTTCCTTTTAAATATATTTTATGTTTTTGTATTTTATCTGTTTCATTTCTTATTTTCTGTTATTCAGTTTGCATTCTGTGCATTAATTTCCTTTTTATAACTATTTATTTATTTTTTTATTCGTTACATATTATTTATAAAAATTTATGTTTCTAATTTGTTTAATTCCTTTTAAGTCCAGTCTATGTTTTTGTTTGTTTACTTTAGTCTCAGATTTAGTTTACTTGATTTAGACTAATCTTTTAGGTTTTATTTTTTATTTTTCAATTTAGTCTCTAAATTTAGTTTTAATTTAGGATAATCTTTAATTTGGTCATCGTTTTTATGCCCGAAGTTCCATATTAACTATTTGATCCAATAAATTGTTAAAATTAGTTAGAATTAATATTATCACATTCATTTTAGATTAATTTCATATTTTATTCTTTAATTTAGGAGAATTTTTAATTTGGTCATCTTTTTATGCCCGAGGTTTCATATTAATTATTCAATTCAATACATTGCTAAAATTGGTTAGGTTTTAATATTAGAGCTTTCACGTAGGTTTAAATTCACCTTAGTCCTTTAATTTAGGTGAATTTTTGATTTGATCCTCGCTTTTAAGCTCGAGGTTCCATTTTAATTATTCGATTAAATAAATTACTAAAACTTGTTAAGTTTTAATATCAGAGCCTACATTTTAGGTTTAGTCCTTTTAAGTTTTTTAAAATTCATAATTTGATACTTTATGTTGAACTATATTTTGATATAACAATTAAGGAAAAAATATTTTTGGACTTGAATTGAATTTATTCAAAGTTTTTTTCAAAGTTTTCAAAAATAATTCAAAGTCCATTTAAAAGTGGAATTGAGCACAAAATGATTTTCTGGACAAGCAGTACCGATATTGTTCTTACAGTATCGATACCTCATGAACAGTATCGATACTGTTCATATGGTACCGATACCAATGGTAAGGGAAATATCGATACTCACTAGGTAGTATCGATAATACCAGCATTGCTCAAATTTCAGAATGCAAAAATGGTACCGATACCCAAAGAGGTACCGATACTACTCTACATAGTAGTATCGATACCATAGGCATAGTATCGATACCATTAGTCCCCAACAACTAGTAACGATTAGTTGATTTAAATATAACAAAGGTAGTACCAATACTCAGTTTAGGAGTACCGATACCCTCTGTTTTGGGTAACTTTATTTTGCACGAAAATTAAACCCCAACGGCTAGAAACGGCCACAAAATCATTCAAACATATAAATACAAGTTGAGGACACTTGAAGAAGGGTTAGAACACCTATCCAAACAATCAAACACAAGAGAAGAGTTTTCCATTCTTATTTTCATTTTTCTTGTAAATATTGTGTTTGTGCGAGCTTAATTCTTTGTAAACACCTATCTTTAAGAGGTTTATTTGTTTACTTCTTTTTACCTTTTGTAAAAGGGGTTTGGTTCTATCTTAGCCAATTGAAAAGATAGGGAGTTGTAAAGGTTACTCTTGATCCTTGAAAAAGAAAGAACAAATTAGTGGATTTGTTAGAAAATCCTAAGTGAGGAGCTTAGGTAGTGGATGTAGACTTGGTTGAGAGGTCGAACCACTATAAATCTTTGTGTTCATTGTCTTATCTTTTGCTCTCCTTACTCCCTAATCAAATTATTTCCAATTAACACTCTTTCCATATTTTCGGTTGTTCAATTGAGCCTTTTCAAATCCTAACAATTTGTATTAGAGCTTAACACATTAGAATGTTTAACCACCTTGAGACGATCCTCTAAGAAGCTCTACCGATTCCTGACGCAACCGACAAAAAAATGGCTTCAACATCCGGTGCATACTATATTAAAGATTCACAACCGATTAACAAGCCACACTACTTCAATGGAGCAAATTATGCCTATTGGAAGAATATGATGATGCTTTTTATTCAAGCCAACGATCTAGGAGCTTGGAACTCTATCATGAAAGGCTAGACCATTCCAATCGGCAAGATGGACGATTGGAGTGATGGAGAGAAAAAGAAGTTCCAAATCAATGCTTAGGCTATGCACATTCTCTTTTGTGAATTAGGCCCGGATGAATATTGAAGAGTCTTCTCTTGTTTCAATGCCAAGGAGATATGAGATAAACTCCAAGCCACTCATGAAGGAATCGATGAAGTGAGGGAAACCAAGATAAGTCTTCTCAACCATAGCTACGAGAATTTCAAGTTGAAACCCGATGAAGACATCAAAGATATGAAGGATATATTTTCTGTGATTGTCAATGATCTCAAGGCATTTGGAGAAGTAATCTCTAATAAAAAGCTTGTGAGGAAGATGATCTACTATTTTTTTAAAGTCTTAGCAATCAAAGATTTTCATAGAACGGGGCATGTCAAGTATGAATGCCCTCTCCTAAAGAAGAATAGATCAAGTAAGAAAAAGGCATTTATGGCAGCTTGGAGTGATGAAGATGACTCCAATGATGAAAATGAAGTAGCCAACCTTTTCCTCATGGCCATCGAAGGAGATTCAATGATATCTTCTAACTCAAATGATTTAAATTCACATTATTTTGATAAGTTACAAGTTGCTTATAATGAGTTGTATTTGGAATTTGAGACCATGAATTCCAAATATAATAAATTGATTTCAAAACTTAAAGTTGAAAATGATTTGGTTTTGAAAGAAAAAGTTTATTTTGAGATTAAAAATGAGATTTTGAAAAATGATTTAGATATTTCAAAAGTCAAAATCAATGATTTAGAAAAAGAAAATTTTTATTTGAAAGTTAATCTTGAGAGCTTAACAAAAGAAAAAGAATCAATTTCTCAAAACAACTCATTATGTTTAAAAATGACAAAATACTCACATTGTCATTTTTATGGTCATTTGGAACATACTTGTCCCATAAAGAGAAAAAATCTTTTAAAATTAGACAAGTATGAGTTCCTAAGGGAACAAGGGGGATTGAAACTAACGTCCAAGGATCCAAAGCAATTTGGATACCAAAATCCAAATAAATGTCCCTTGTAGGTGTGTGGAAGCAATGATCATGAAAATGAATAAATTAAGATGCTCTAGCCACACTCTAAAAAAAGTGGGTAACCTCTAGGCTTAAAAGTTTTTTATTTTTGCATAATTGGTTACTCATTTGGTTTTTGGCATGCATGAGTTTTGATCTTACATGATTATGTTTTGTTTTTCATCTCATGTATGTTAAAAAGGTTTTATGATGAACATTTTAAAGTTTTAATGATTTTTCATAATTTTTTAGTTAATCATAGTTAATTTTGGTCAAAATTGATTTTAAACGCAAATGATATCTCTCTAACAATTGATATAAACTTTTCAAATGCTCTGATATTACAAATTTTAAATTTTTGACCTAAATTTTAAATGTTTATGCATGTGTTTTAAATGTTAAAGATATCTCTCTAACATTTGATATCAAATTTTTAAAATGCATAACATTTTTGAAAAGCTTTATGCATCTGCACTTAATTTCAACATTGGATATTGCATAAAGTATTTTAGACTTGGATATATTGAATTTCATTTGTTACTAATATTTTTGTTACTCTTTGTTGAAATACAATTTTGTTTAAGTGTCAATATTTTAAAGCTAAATTTTGTTTAGAATGCACTTTATGAGGGGTATTGCTATAACAATAGTTTGACAAACCAAGGGTTGTAGTTAACCCTGAGGAGTATTGCCATAGCAACCGTCTAAGAATACCTAGTAATCCTATTGGGCAGCTTTAGCAAGTCATAATAATTCATTCTAGAATTAGAATAATTGTTGTCAATACAAAAGTTTAACATAAGTTCTCTGTGATAAGTATGAATATGTGAGGTTGTTTGCATTATATTTAAGTCAACACTTGTCTTGTTTTATTTTATTCCAGCATTCTGCATAATTACTTTGCCTCAACCAAACTTTTCTGCAATCATTATAATATTTCCTTGTTTCGTTAATATTAGTTTTTAAGTTGACAAGACAGTAGGAATTAGTTTGTGACACTAGTTCTAGTTGTGCTAAAGATAAATCTCTCAACCAATCCCTGTGGAGACGATACTCACTCACTACTATATTACTTTCATTGATTGTGTACACTTCCACAGACTTGCTTGCCTTAGCATATATATTTACAAGCGATCAAGTTTTTGGCGTCGTTGTAGGGGATTGGCAACTGACGAATTTTTCATTCGCCATAACAAGTTCTTCTTGTCACCATATATTAGTCTAACACAGTTTACTATTTTCTTTTGTAGGTTTTTATTATTGCACGACCTTGAGATCTGCTAGTAAGACTTTGGAAGCATTCGACCCTGAAGTTGAGCAATCATTCAGAAAAAGGTTGCGTGCCCAAAAAACCAGAGAACAATTAAACCAAATTCAAATGCAAGACAAATGGAGATCTAGGACTTAATGTATCCATCAATCTTCAAGTTGCAAGGCCAAGAATGATATGAGATCATTTGAACCCAATTCTCGATGACCTCAATCCAGGCATAGTGGCACCTGAAATACAAGCCACTCATTTCGAACTTAAACCGGTGATGTTTAACATGCTAAACTCTATTGTACAATTTGGTGGTTCACCCAATGAGGATGCTAGGAAGCTTGTTCATGATTTCCTTTAAATAAACGATTTGTTTCGATAACAAGGAGTACATGAAGATGTGCTTAAACTGAAACTTTTCCCTTACTCCCTACGCGATAGAGCAAGAGCCTGGCTAAGCAGAGTTTCTTCCAGCTCAATGGAGCCATGGGCAGATTTAAACAAGAGTTTATTGCTTCGATATAATCTGCCCAATATGAATACACAGCTTCACAATGACATTGCAAGTTTTCGCCAATGAGATGATGAATCATTGTATGATTGTTGGGATAGGTACAAAATTCTACTTCGCAAATGTGTTAACCATGGATTTCATGACTGGACGCAAGTGGTGATGTTTTACAACAGAGTCAATGCACCAACTTGAATGATGTTAGACGCCTCAGCAAATGACACCATACTGGACAAATCACCCGAGGAAGCCTTTGACATCATTGACAGGATAGTAAATAATTATCAATTCCCAAATACACGTTTGGGTACAGGCAGAAAAACATCTAGCGCATATGAATTAGAGGGTAAAAACTCGGAAGCCGCTTAACTTTCTGCCATAACCAATATGTTAAAAATTTTGGAACGTCCTAATGAGGTACGAGAAGTCAAGGTGACCACCAACGCATGCATCTTTTGTCACATCAATTATCATGAGAGTGAATGTCTAGAAAACCATGAGTCAACCAATTTTGTGGACAACTACAATCGGAACAATAATAACCCCTATTCAAACACATACAATCCTGGTTGGAGACAACACCCAAATTTTTCATGAAGTAATCAAGGAAACAACAACAATCAAGCAGCAAATTACAGGCCACAGCAAAATAATTCTGACCATAAACATTTTCAGAATCAGCATCATCAGCAGCCCTGGCAAAACAATAAAGGTATAGTTTCTTCCTCTAATACTAATTCCAATACTAACTCCTTGGAGTTATAATTGCAGGAATTTATGGCTTCGAAAAAAGAATTCATGGCCTCCACAAAGACCTTGATGCACGAACATTCTGCAACAATTAAAAATCACAGAAATTTGTTACAAAGCCAAGCAACACTTTTGCAAAGCCATAGTTCATCTCTGAGAGCATTGGAGAATCAAGTGGGACAAATAGCTACGACATTACATTCTCACCCACAAAGAAATATCCCTAGTGATACTGAGATCACTAAACATCATTGGAAGGAGGAATGCAGTGTACTTACACTAAGGAGTGAAAATAGGTCAACCAAGATGACAAGTTTGGGGGAGAACACCTGAACAGTCCTCGCCATGGCATAACACAATCAGAGGATCGAGCTAAAAATGTTGAACAAGATGAAGCACCTGAAGATAAAGAAATGAATGAAGGCTTAGAAAAGTATCGTTCAAACAATGAGAAATTCATGGCCACGTCCAGAGATTCTCCAGCACCAACAGCAGACAATGTGAGACCTCCACCACCATTCCCTCAACGGTTAAAGAAACATGATGATGACATCCAGTTCAAGAAATTCGCTGATGTTCTGGATCAATTGTGTATCAACGTGCCTTTACTTGAAACCATCGAGAAAATGCTATGCCAAGTTTCTTAAGGACATTGTTACGAAGAAACAGAAGGTAGAATGTGTTGCCACGGTAACATAAATCTGTTCGGCAGTAAGCAAACTCCCACCAAAACAAAAAGACCCTGGCAACTTTATAATACCATGCTCAATTGGTAATGACTTCATAGGACGAGCCCTTGTTGATCTAGGATCAAGTGTAAACTTGATACCAAAATCCATATTTATGAAACTAGAAGGGCATCACGCCTGTCCAACCTTAGTCATCCTACAACTGGCCGATCGGTCTTATATACGGCCCGAGGAAAGAATAGAAGATGTTATAGTAAAGGTGGACTAATTCGTATTTCTAGTTGATTTTCTCATCTTGGACTGCGAAGCCGATGAAAACACACCTATCATTCTAGGACAACCCCTCTTAGCTACTGGAAGAATCCTAATAGATTGTGAAAAGGGAGAGTTCACAATGCGAGTAGGAGAGCGAAGTGTCACCATCAATGTATTCAACTCCATGAAATATATGGACGATTTGGATGAATTCCAATACATTAATAAGGTAGAAGAAAAAACAATCCTTGGACGCGATGAATATCTAAGGCTCGATGAATACAACACTTTGTATTATAATCCTATAACCGAGATACATGAACAAAATAATTTTGGCCCCAACGAATTATTTTCAGAAGCCGATTCTGGGAATCATGGCCTTGATAGCGGAAATATGAACAATGAGTGCCCTGAAAACGACACCAATGTAGGATACGGAGGAAAGACAAAGGATCAATCGAGGCTTCTTCAGAATAAGGCAGGTATGAAATTCGAACCTTTAGATTATGATGAAGTTAAGTCTCAAGAGTCATCCCTACAACATGCAAAGAAACTGGAACTGAAAACTTTGCCATCACACTTGAAGTATGCATACCTAGGAGTTGATGAAACTTTACCAGTAATAATCTCTGCCAATCTAACCTCCGAACAGGAGAATAATTTGTTGAATGTTTGGTTATAGCATAGAAAAGCTCTCGGAGGGAAAATGACAGACTTGAAGGGAATCAGTCCGACCATATGCATGCATAAAATCAATCTTGAAGATAACCATAGAACTTCGGTAGAACCACAAAGAAAGCTCAACCTAATCAAGAAGAAGGTAATCATGAAAGAAATTATAAAATGGTTGGATACGAGAGTGATTTATCCTATATCCGATAGTTCATGGGTTAGCCCGGTGCAGTGTGTGCCAAAGAAAGGTGGTGTGACCGTGGTTAAAAGTGAACTTGACGAGCTCCTCACCACTAGAACAGTCACGGGCTGGCGTATATGCATGGATTACAGGAAGCTCAACAAAGCCACAAAGAAAGAACATTTTCCCCTCCCTTTTATCGACCAAATGCTTGATAGGTTAGCGGGAAAAGCATTTTATTACTTTATTGATGGATACTCAGGGTATAACCAAATAGCCATAGCATCGGAGGATCAAGAGAAAACCACTTTCATATGCCCGTATGGTACCTATGCATTTAGACGAATGCAGTTTGGACTGTGTAACACTCCAACTACATTCCAAATATGCATGATGGCAATCTTTTTAGATATGGTGGAAGAATGTATGGAAATATTTATGGACGATTTCTCCGTGTCGGGTGATGATTTTGACCGATGTCTCGGCAATCTATCCAAGGTACTGAAACGATGTAAAGAAGCCAACTTAGTGCTGAAATGGGAGAAATGCCATTTTATGGTGACCGAAGGAATAGTGTTGGGTCACAAAATTTCATGTCGAGGAATCGAAGTCGATAAAGCCAAGGTAGACATGATTGCTAACCTACCTCCACCCACCAACGTACGAGGTGTACGCAGTTTCCTTGGACATGCAGGCTTCTAAAGGTGGTTCATAAAGGATTTTTCTCAAATATCTAAACCCTTGTGTCATTTTCTTCAACAAAATCATCCATTTGAATTTACTACTGATTGTTTGAATGCCTTCACAGATTTGAAGAAAAAGCTTTCGGCAGCACCAATTATTATCCCACCTGATTTGAACGAACCATTTGAGCTCATGTACGATGCTAGTGATTATGCAGTCAGAGTAGTGCTAGGGCAACGAAAAAGTAAAATCTTTCATATTATATACTATGCGAGTCTTACTCTTAATGATACACAAGTAAACTATACCACAACTGAAAAAAAACTCTTTGTAGTAGTTTGCATTCGATAAGTTTAGGCCATATCTAATAGGCACTAAGGTAATTGTGCATACATATCACTCTACCATTAAATATCTGATTAATAAAAAGATGCAAAGCCTAGACTAATTTGGTGGATATTATTACTACAAGAGTTCGATTTAGAGATTAAGGATAGAAAAGGTATAGAAAATTAAGTGGCATACCATTTGCCTAGGCTAGATAACAAACTTGATTGTCCTGACATAACAGAAATTAAAGAGGATTTCCTTGATGAGAAAATATTATTTTTCACGGCTGCACCGTGGTATGCTGACATAGTTAACTTTCTTATTAGTGGTATTGTTCCTCCTGATTTATCTAGCCAGGACCAAAAGAAGTTTTGACATGTGTTCGACATTTCTACTGGGATGAACCATTTCAATTCAAGCAATGTGGAGACCATATAGAGGGTATTTTGGTGGAATGCGAACAACGACGAAAGTGCTTCAGTCTGTATTTTATTGGCCAACCTTGTTCAAGGATGCACATGAATTCTATAAGTCATGTGATAGATGCCAACGAACAGGAAACATATCAAAACGACATGAAATGCCATGGCAAAATATTCTAGAAATTAAACTCTTCGACGTATGGGGAATAGACTTCATGGGACCCTTTCCCACATCATTTGGAGATTTGTACATTCTCTTGGAAGTGGACTATGTATCCAAATGGGTTGAAGCCATCATAACACCAAAAAATGATTCCAAGACGGTGTTAAAATTCTTGCATAAAAATATATTCACACGCTTTGGAACACCACGAGCTATCATTAGTGATGAGGGCAAACATTTTGACAACAAATTGATTGCCAAGGCACTGAAACGATATGGAGTGCGACACAGGATTTCTATGGCATATCACCCTCAGACTAATGGACAAGCCGAAGTGTCTAACCGAGAAATTAAACAGATCCTTAAGAAAGTGGTCAACCCAAGTCGGAAGGACTGGTCGCCAAAGCTAGATGAAGTACTATGGGCCTACTGCACAGTGTTCAAGACACCGCTAGGAATGTCATCGTTCAAACTGGTTTACGGAAAGGAGTGTCATCTACCTATTGAACTTGAACATAAAGCCTACTGGGCCATCAAAAGGTTAAACATGGACGCCCAACTTTTTGGAGAAAGAAGACTCTTGGAACTGAACGAGCTGGATGAATTCAGAGCACACAAATACGAAAATGCCTGCCTATACAAGGAGAAAACAAAACGATGGCATGACAGAAAAATATTGCCGAGGTAATTTTATTCTGGACAACATGTACTGCTCTACAATTCATGTCTTAAGTTATTTCCAGGCAAGTTAAAATCACGATGGTCAGGACCATTCATCGTACACTAAGTCCATGACAATGGAGCAATTGAAATCCGGAACCAACACGATGGTTCCATCTTCAAGGTGAATGGGCAGAGACTCAAGGAGTACGAAGGATCCCCAGTCATGCGCGACAAACCGACATCGTTGGCACATGATGCCCAAGAGTTTCCTTTACTTGAAAAAAAATTTTTGTTGCCTAGGCGTCAAAAATTTGAATTTTGTACATAAATAAATTAAGTTATTTTCTGCTTTCATTATCCGTTTTATTTTATTTTCTTTATTTTAGGCATACAAATCACACGTGGTAGCATGGGGAGTTGGAGCATGCATGAAAAGAAAGAAAACCCTAGGGTGCATAGTTTTGGCGACAGAATAAAGAGGGAAAGAGATCTTTTCCACACTTTATGTCCAATCAAATATTTCTCATTAAATACAAAAATCTTTTCCCTCGTGTAAGGACAAAACTACCACGAAACCACCCATTACTTTCCAAAGAAAAAAAAACCTGTCCAACTTATTCTTCTTCATCATGGCTCACTCTTTCTTTACCAAACAAGAAAAATTTTCTTTCTCTCAACGAAATCCTCCCCATCGCCACCACTGATTTTGCCACACCAACAAAGTACCATGGCCAGATCACAAAAAACCCCAACCCCAACATCGAGCTTTGAGTGTTTCTAAACAGCCGAAGCCGAAGCACGCTTCAAAATCCTCCAAAAACATCAAGTGTATTTGGAAGATGGATTTGTCTTTTCAGCAGAGGATGAAGAGCAGTTTGGACCAGAGGTAATGGACGTGATAAAGAAGCACAATTGGGAGACGTTTGCTCACTATCCCAAGGCTGTAGCATTGACGATGGTAAGGGAGATCTACGCCCATCTCGAGGACCTGTCTAACCACACAGTGTATGTTCGAAGAAAGCTTATTCGATTTTCCCCCTCTGCACTCAACCGATACTTTAAGTTGGGGAAGGTGGAAGAGTAGCAAAAGAAATTTATGGCTGAGGTAGATCAGGAAATGTATAATAGAGTTCTATAAGATTTATGCTTCGGCTGGGCCAAGTTCGAAGGGAATACCCCAACAAGGAAAAGAGTTGATTGCTGAGCCCTTAAATCGATCTTCAAGTTATGGAACCATTTCCTCAAGGGCAAGCTTATGCCTATGTCTCACAACATAACGGTGCTCGTGAAAAGACTAATGCTCTTGCACTCAATAATATATGGGAGGAAGATTGATGTTGGTGAAATCATCTTTGAGCAAATTCACGAATGTGCTAAGAGGATCCGGAGCAATCTTTGTTTCCCAACTTGATTACCACACTGTGTAGGAAAAAGAAGGTCCCTGATGATCCCTTTGAGGATATCATTAAATCCAAGGAGGGTATCACCAAGAAGAAGGTACCCGAGTTGATATTTTCGATGACAACACCCCACATGAAGGTTTGGAGTGGGGAGCAAAATCGGTTGCCGCGGCTAGAATGGCCACTGTGGGTACGTACACACGAGAAATGTATGAAACAATCAGGCGCCTAGAGGATCACATGGAGATCTATTTTAGTATCTCAAGGCAAGGGATGCACAACCTTCTTCAAAGAGTTTCTCCTGAATACAAACGCCAATTTGCCGCCCTTTCCCAGCGTCATCCTCAAATACACTACTGGAGGCAGCACATTCCACGCCTCGACATCGAATGTCCCTCCAGAGGTTTCCCCAAGAGTACCCACTGACGTGCCACCACTGGCAACCCATGTCTCGCCCGTACCAGAGGAGGGCTAAGGTGACACAGAAGAGCTCCTCAACTCCTCATCTTTCTCAACCTCCGATAGCAGTCAAGCCACCCCACCACAGTAAGTTCTCATTCTAGTTTTTTTTCTTTTTCGCATCTCCATATAGCATCATGTAGTTTTAGTTATCATGCATTGAGGACAACGTATTCCTCAAGTTTGGGGTAGGTATTGTGCCATATTTTTCCATACTTTGTTAAAAAAGCAATCGATGATGATTGGTTGAAAATTTTGGTTGTCATGACATAAGTAGGTTAAGTCTATTGTTAGGAATGAATTAAGGATGCACAATGATGAATGCATAATTTGATTGCCTAGGCCATAATTATTGTAAGACTGTCTAAGGAAGAGAACTAACGCTAGGCATGATTCTTTGAAATTTACAAACACGATTGTAGGCTGTCTCTGTTTAAGGTAATCTGCAAAATTTTTAGGAAAGAACTTTCTATTTATTGAGACTTCAAAAATATTTTAAGGGTAAAGTGAAGCTCCCTAGTGTTTAAAAACTTGAAAAATAAAAAGGGACACTCCTCTGTGCAAAGGCATAAACAGAAAAACTCCATAAGAAATTAAGAGTAGCCAAGGCATATGAGTGAATGGAAGTAGTCACAGGATGACTCTACCTGACTAACTTGGGGGTGGAAGGTATGCTCCCTTTCACCTAGAGTGTGGAACGATAAGTGTGATGAGCTGACTCCCCTATAAAAAAGTGAATAAATAAATAAGAAATTGATAAACAACTAGGAGTATAAACTAAGCCTGACAGATAATTTGATGCCTTGACAATCCAGAAGTTCTTACTTTAATTTTTTCTAATTACCTTTATGCATAGTCTGGTTACAATCACGCACACACAATAACAAGGAATCATGACTAGGAAAGGGAGTTGACTGATATGACTATTGAACATGTTAAGGCCAAATATTTTTGTTGAGGGCTGAAATTGTTAAGACCGTCGGCGCAACCCATGGCGCAGCGGAAACAAAACTCGACGATCTCACCACCGATCCAAGTACGAAAAACTGAAATCGGGAGGAAGAGATGCGAATACTTACAATGGGTTCCTTGAAAACAACATGAACAACAGTGAATATGGTGGTGTAGATCGATTTGAATCGAAAGCCTCCACGAAATCACGACTTGGCCTCTGCTCAGTTCACCCGATTGAGAGCAATATTAGTTTTCCCCAAAACTGTTTTGAGAGAAAACGACTGAAGGGTTTGTGTGTGTTTTTTTTGCTAAAACGACTGCTAGAGCTAACACACCCTTTTATAGTCAAGTTACCCTAATCATATTAGGATTTTATTATTTTAAATTAATTAAATCTATATTTAATTAATTAGAATTTAATAATCCTCTTTATTCCAAGTTACCCTAATCATATTGGGGATTTTATTATTTCAAATTAATTAAATCTATAATTAATTAATTAATTGAAATTAAATATTCGAGATTATTAAAACATATATTTAATTAACTCTAGATATATATTTTAGTAACGTACAACAAATTGTACATCTTTGCTCGTTTCAATCCTAGGGTGTGACCTTGTAGGTTCTTGTAACATTAGCAGTAATTATTAGAACAATTCTAATATTACATACAATGAGTGACATCTAGCAATATATCATTGTCACCTAAGTTACAAGAAAATATGATTCGACATATCATCTTGGTGATTACTCTTTTATGTATTACATCCTTATGTCCTTTATATCTAGAATAGGCACAAGTCTTGGAATAGTCACACTTGTATAACCTATCTATTATTTCTTGATATCTAGAGTAGACTTTAATTAATGAATAATTTATGATATCTCATATCAACTTATTCGAGCATGGCCATGCGTTTCTAGTCTTACTCAATCAAGTGGCTCGTGATATATTTCCTATTATATAGGAAGGAAAATCCTATCTTAATCATACACACCCACTACATATATTAAGATATATTCAATAATGGTCTTTATAGAGCAACCAGTTATGGAGCTTGTTTAGCTGTATCAAAACATACAACAATATATGTTGGGATAATATTGATCTCAAGTCTGAGGATCATACATATAGTCATCACCATGAGCAATGTTATGACTGTCACATAATAATCCAAGATATATGCTCATGGTCGGTCAATCCAATACATTGTTCTCTAACAATATAATCATGTATCAATTCTGACATCTCTATGTCAATGACAACTCATTGTCATCAATCAATAACATGTTAGTCTTAAGCGTATTATTATTTTCCATGCCCATAATAATACTTGACTAGGGATCTTTTAATAATAACAATTATGTCATTTTATGGACTTTATTATCTTCCAGTTTATGTTAAACACATATATATAAATGAAAATAATAGCGGTAATACCTTTATTCAATAAAATCTGTAAATAAAAGTACTATTACAAGCATCATATGATTGGTCTTTGAGCATACTCTAACAATCTCCCACTAGCACTAAGACCAATCACTCACATATCTAATACCGAGTGACTCAGTGTGACGATCACGCCTCTGCTGTGTAAGAGGCTTTGTCAAGGGATCAATAATGTTATAATCCGTGTGTACTCTACATATTTCCATATCTCCTCGATTAATGATCTCTCGAATGAGATGAAAGCGCCAAGAATATGTTTGGATCGTTGATGAGATCTTGGTTCCTTTGCTTATACAATGGCTCCATTATTGTCACAACGGAGTTCTACAGCATATGATATGCTGGGAACAACCCCTAATTCTGATATAAACTTCATGATCCAAACAAACTCTTTTGCTGCTTCACTGGTTGTAATGCATTTAGCCTCTGTTTTAGAATCAACTATTGTGTCTTGCTTCGAACTTTTCCATCTCACAGCCTCTGTTGTAATACATCTGGTTGAGTACATATCATGGCATACATTATAGAACCTATAGATGAAGCATATGGAATCTTATTCATCCGTTCTCTTTCTAGTGGAGTTGAAGGACACATTTCCTTAGAAAGAGAAATGCCATGTCTCATAGGCAAAAATCCTTTCTTGGATTCTTTCATACTGAACCTTTTCAACACTTTTTCTATATATGTACTTTGACTTAAACCTAGAAGTCGTCTTGATCTATCTCGATAGATCTTAACTCCTAAGATATACGCTGCCTCACCCAAATCTTTCATAGAAAAACAACTACTTAACCAAGTCTTAACAGACTGTAAAGTAGGTATATCATTTCCTATGATGAGTATGTCGTCTACATATAAGATTAGGAAAGAAACAATGCTCCCACTAGCCTTCTTACAAACACAAGGCTCATCTTCATTTCTGATAAAACCAAACTCTTTGATTGCATCATCGAAACGAAGATTCCAACTTCGAGAAGCTTGCTTTAGTCCATAAATAGACCTCTGTAGCTTACAAACCTTTCCAGTATTTCTTGGAAAGACAAAACCTTCTGGTTGTGTCATATACACATCCTCTTCAAGTTTTCCATTAAGGAAGGCGGTTTTGACATCCATTTGCCAGATTTCATAATCATGGAATGCAACTATTGTGAGCAGGATCCGGATGGACTTAAACATAGCTACAGGGGAGAATGTTTCATCATAGTCTACACCATGAACTTTTCAAAAATCTTTAGCGACTAATCACCCCTTGTATGTTTGTACATTACCATCTATGTCAGTTTTCTTATTGAAAACCCATTTATACCCTATAGGTTTGACACCTTCAGGTGGTTCAACCAAAGTCCATACTTGGTTTACTGACATGGAATTCATCTCAGATCTAATGGCTTCAAGCCATTTCTCAGAGTCTGGGCTAGACACTGCCTCTTGATAAGTCATGGGCTCATCTTGATCCATAATAAGAACATCTCCATGTGTCGTAACAAGAAATCCAAATATCTCAGGTGCACGATGTTCTCTTGTGGATCTACGCAATGATTGTGTTTCTAAATCTATTGAATGCTCCTCAACAACTTGTGAAACATTCTCATCTTCAGGTTCATTTATTTGTTTCTCTTGAACTTCTCCAAGTTCAATATTTCTACCATTGCCTTTATTTGAGAAAAATTATCTTTCGAGAAAAACTCCTGTTCGAGCAACAAACACTTTGTTCTCGTTAGGGTTGAAGAAATAGTATCCCTTAGTTTCTTTAGGATATCCAACAAATATACACTTATGAGATTTTGGTTCGAGATTTGTATACATCTGATGTTTTACATAAGCTTCACAACCCCAAATTTTCATAAAAGACATACTAGAACGTTTCCCAGTCCATATCTCGTATGGTGTCTTTTGAACCGATTTAGATGGAACACGATTTAGTGTGAAAGCGGCTGTTTCAAGTGCATTTCCCCAAAAAAAGTCGAAAGATCACTATGACTCATCATCGATCGAACCATGTCTAACAGTGTTCGATTCCTTCTTTCAGAAACTCCATTCCACTGTGGTGTACCAGGTGGTGTAAGTTGTGAGACAATCCCACATTCTTTTAGGAGTTCATCAAACTCTATGCTTAAGTATTCTCCACCTTGATCCAATCGAAGATCCTTAATACTCTTTCCTAGTTGATTTTGTACTTCATTTTTAAATTCCTTAAACTTTTCAAGGGCTTCAGATTTATGGCGCATAAGATAAATATACCCATACCGACTGAAGTCATCGATAAAAGTAATGAAGTAATGGAATCCACCTCTGGCTTGTGTATTCATTGGTCTACATACATCACTATGTATTAACCCCAATAAATCATTTGCTCGCTCACATTTACTATTAAAAGGAGCTTTAGTCATTTTTCCCAACAAGCAAAATTCGCATACATCATATTGTTAGAAAACAAATGAATCTAAGAATCCATCTTTATGGAGTTTTGATATGCGTTTCTCACTTATATGGCCTAAACGACAATGCCAAAGATAGGTTTGATTCGAGTCATTTGTTTTTGATCTCTTAGTATTTATGTTATAAATTGTTTTATCTTGATCTAAACTATAGAGACCATTAACCAATTGTGCCGAACCATAAAAAACACTATCGAGATAAAAAAAACAATTATTCTTAATAATAATCTCAAAGCCAATCTTGTCCAAACAAGAAATAGAAATAATTTTCTTAGTCAAACTAGGCACATAATAACAATCCTCTAAATTTAAATCAAGTCCACTAGGCAAAGATAAAACATATGTCCCTATAGATAATGCAGCAACTCTTGCTCCATTTCCCACTCGTAGGTCCACGTCTCCTTTAGCCAGATTCCTTCCCTTTTACAGTCCTTGTACAGAAGTACAAATATGAGAACCATAACCGATATCTAATGCCCAAGAAGAATATGTTGACAAATTAACATCAATAAAATAAATACCTGAAACAAACGTTCCGTTTGCTTTTGCCTTCTTGACCTCTTCAAGGTAAACAGGGCAGTTTCTCTTTCAGTGTACGGTCTTATCGCAATGGAAACATTTTCCTTCTTTGCTAACTCCCCCTTTGGGTTTCAATGCATTTTTCCCTTTTTACTTGGTCTTACCATTACCCTTAGACTTTGCCACTACCTTTTTCTTTCTCTTTCCTTTGTCCTTGTGGACAATCAGAATGGGCTTAGGTCCTACCTTTTTCATGTTACTTTCAGCAGTTTGTAACATGCTAAGTAACTGTGGCAAAGTCTTGTTAATTTCATTCATGTTGAAATTAAGGACAAATTGACTAAAGCTATCTGGCAACGATTGCAGGATAACATCGGTAGCCAATTCATCTTTAAGAGGAAATCCCAACTTTTCCAATGTTTGGATGTAGCCTATCATCTTGATGACATGAGCTTCTACAGGAGTTCCCTCTGCCATTTTACATTGAAATAGAGCTTTAGAGGTATCATATCTCTCTTGACGTGCTTGCCCTTCAATATTTCTTTGAGATTTTGAATAATCTCATATGCAACCATGTCCTCATGTTACTTTTGAAGCTCAGGAGTCATGGTGGCAAGCATTAGACATCCAACATCTAACATATCATCCATATGTTTCTTGAATTTGTCTTTGTCAGCTTTTGAAGCATTAACTGCCGGTTCATCAGGAACAGGTTCCTCAATGACATATTCATTCCTTTCCTGTATGAGAACAATTCTGAAATTACGAAACCAGTCAAGGAAGTTTATGCCATTAAGTTTATCCTTCTCAAGGAGTGATCGTAGTGATTATTTAGGTAAGTAACACTTTACTAGTTACATCTCATGTAACTCCTCATTTTGGTGAACAACTTTTGTTCAAGTCATCTCATGACTTATCCAAATATTTAACCTCTAGGTTTCTAATCCTATTAGAATAACCTAGCTAAGTTATTACCAATATTTCAACCGGTGAATATCACTTGCTTATTCTTCGCATTTAACCAAGATAGATTTATGTGTCAATGCTTTGGCAAAGCCCACATAATATCGATCGAAGCCTTAACGAGGGTAAATATTGGACGGTTAAGTTAACTTAGATTATAAAGAGGGATTTACGTAATTATCTCATCATTATTCATTTTAATATTAGTCCCTTATTGATCTCATCAATATTTATTCTTATTTTATCATTTGATGCATTGCATACATAATAAATATAACAATAAATAAGATGCAATGGTTATAGCCCAAAACAATGACTAAGGTGGCCCATCCCAAGCTAATGGAAGAACCAAGAACCCTAAAGCCTAAGACTACTCTCTAGGTATCTTTTCGCCATTCTTCTGCTCCTTGTGAATCCTCATAGGTTTACAATTTTAAAAGAAACTCGTTTTACATACGAGGGAGTAAGATGAGAAGAGAAATACAACAGAGATATAGAAAGGTACGACTCACAGACCGTATTTCAAAATAAACCATTGTGATTTGAACAAGGGCTATAACTATAGATCATCCAGCAACAAATCGATTGAAAAACATATTAACAAATTAACATATTAATCGTTGCGGGTATCGATTCAAACAATGATATCAACATATTAACCGGAATCAATAAAACTAGAACATGCATCTCATACATATCATATAAACCAAAAATTTAACCCAAAATCAGATCGTACAAGTGGCTCTGATGCCACTGTTGGGACCGTCGGCGCACCCCATGGCACAGCGAAAACAAAACTCGACGGTCTCACCAGCGATCCAAGTACGAAAAATCAAAATCGGGAGGAAGAGATGCGAATACTTACAATGGGTTCCTTGAAACAACAAGAACAGTAGTGAATACGGTGGTGTAGATCGATTCGAATCGAAAGCCTCCACGAATTCACGTCTCGGCCTCTACTCAGTTCACCCGATTGAGAGCAATATTAGTTTTCCCCAAAACTATTTTGAGAGAAAACGACTGAAGTGTTTGTGTTTTTTTTTGCTAAAACGGCTGCTACACCTAACACACCCTTTCATAGCCAAGTTACCCTAATCATATTAGGGTTTTATTATTTCAAATTAATTAAATCTATATTTAATTAATTAGAATATAATAATCCTCTTTTATCCAAGTTACCCTAATCATATTGGAAATTTTATTATTTCAAATTAATTAAATCTATATTTAATTAATTAATTGAAATTAAATATTCGGGATTATTAAAACATATATTTAATTAACTCTAGATATATATTTTAGTAACGTACAACAAATTGTACATCCTTGCTCGTTTCAATCCTAGGGTGTGACCTTGTAGGTTCTTGTAACGATAGCAATAATTATTAGAACAATTCTAATATTACATACAATGAGTGACATCTAGCAATATATCATTGTCACCTAAGTTACAAGAAAATATGATTCGACATATCATCTTGGTGATTACTCTTTTATGTATTACATCCTTATGTCCTTTATATCTAGAATAGGCACAAGTCTTGGAATAGTCAAACTTGTATAGCCCATCTATTGTTTCTTGATATCTAGAGTAGACTTTAATTAACGAATAGTTTATGATATCTCATATCAACTTATTCGAGCATGGCCATGCGTTTCTAGTCTTACTCAATTAAGTGGCCTGTGATATATTTCCTATTATGTTGGAAGGACAAATCCTATCTTAATCATACATACCCACTACATATATTGAGATATATTCAATAACAGTCTTTATAGAGCAACCAGTTACGGAGCTTGTTTAGCTGCATCAAAACATACAACAATATATATTGGGATAGTATTGATCTCAAGTCTGAGGATCATACATATAGTCATCACCATGAGCAATGTTATGACTGTCACATAATAATCCAAGACATATTCTCGTGGCCGGTCAATCCAATACATTGTTCTCTAACAATATAATCATGTATCAATTCTGACATCTCTATGTCAATGATAACTCATTGTCATTAATCAATAATATGTTAGTCTTAAGCGTATTATTATTGTCCATGCCCATAATAATACTTGACTAAGGATATTTTAATAATAACAATTATGTCATTATATGAACTTTATTATCTTCCAGTTTATGTTAAACACATATATATAAATGAAAATAATAGTGGCAATGCCTTTATTCAATAAAATCGGTAAATAAAAGTATTATTACAATCATCATATGATTGGTCTTTGAGCATACTCTAACAGAAATCTCAAAAAATATGATTTTCTTAACACTGTTTGGCCATGACAATTTTGATTTTTTTCTTTATAGTTATTATACATTGCTTGAGGACAAGCAATAGCTTAAGTTTGGGGGTGTGATAACTCCGTAAAAAGACTCAATTTCCAGTCTTTTCACTTAAGTTATTGCTCGTCTAAACAAAGTATGCACAACATTTTAGTTGCATTTAGTTGCATATAGGTTATGTTAGCTTGTGGTGGATAAGTTTTACGTAAGCAAGATTTATTTGGTCTGACTAATGCTGCTGAGGACAAAGGGTTGTTTGGATTATGTTTGTGCAGGAAACTTACAGAAGAAGAACATTTCAGTTGTGACAACATCAATTTGCAAAGGCCAATGGAACATATAAGAACGTGAGGAGCATATTTATCTTACAGAGGCAAGGTTTATCTGAATAAGTCTGAAGCAGGTGTAAAGAAACAACATATGTCACACGCCAACTGGATGACCTACTTCACGTGCAAGCAAGCCTTAATTATTCTGACAGCCGCCTTTCCTTTTTAAGTATGGGCATTTAATAACGACTATTTAAGGAAACTCCAAAAGCATGCAAAGCCCTATGAGATATTTCCTTATAAATAACCAGCCATAGCCACCAAAGAGAGGGAGACAAGGAAGAAGAGAGAAGAGCTTTACTTAAGGCATGAGCAAGCAACTGCAGTTCTTTCCCACCACATACCAACCAACCTTCCTTGGTGTCCTTCATAGCCAGACTGTCACAGAGCGGTGATCAGGTCTCGAGAGAGGCTGATCACCAAGGCAGGCGTGGTGCTGATCAGAATTGTTGTGATAGAGCCCCCTGTTTTGGGAGTCGTTCTTCCTTTGTTCTTATCTCTTTATCTATTTAGGGTTGTATCAAACGTTGAATCTTGGATATTTTTGATATCACCATGACTGTCTTACTTGCTGTTAAACTTTCTTTTTCCTGAATAATATTTTCTCGTTTTATGAATGATGAATTATGGTTTGCTTATGACTATTTTGTTCATTGTTTAAATATTTTACCTTACGTTTTAAGAGCATCGAGAGATCGCCCGGGTTTTGGTAAAATAAGTCTTGGCAATATAAGAGCATCGGGAGATAACCTTTTGTCTAGATAGTGATTCTTATATTCAAGAGAATTAAGATAGATCCAAGTGAGCAATGGAATGAATCCAGGATGGTGAAGTTCTAACTTGTTTACCTTAGAGATAAGGAGTGAGTTTCAAATGACTAAAAGGGATAGATGCTAGAGTAGGATAGACAACGCCTATAGTTTACGCTGAGAGGTATTGCTACAACAATAGTTTGACAAACCAAGGGTTGTAGTTAACGTTGAGGAGTATTTCCATAACAACCATCTAAGAATACCTAGTAATCTTGTTGGGCAGGTTTAGCAAGTCATAATAATTCATTATAGACTTAGAATAATTGTTGTCAATACAAAAGTTTAACATAAGTTCTATGTGATAAGTCTGAATATGTAAGATTGTTTGCATTATATTTAAGTTAACACTTGTCTTGTTTTATTTTATTCCAGCATTCTGCATAATTACTTTGCCTCAACCAAACTTTTCTGCAATCATTATAATATTTCCTTGTTTCGTTAATATTAGTTTTTAAGTTGACAAGACAGTAGGAATTAGTTCGTGACACTAGTTCTAGTTGTGGTAAAGATAAATTTCTCAACCAATCTCTGTGGAGATGATACTCACTCACTACTATATTACTTGCATCGATTATGTATACTTCCACAAATTTTCTTTCCTTAGCATATATATTTATAAGCGATCACTCTTCAAATCCTAAAACTTTAGTTAAAAGGAATGTAACACCCCATTCTTGTATCTGTCACTAAACATGAGTTAGAGATGTCACCTGAAACTTATAAAACTTTCCTTACTGAAAGTCGGTAAAAAAAGTTTCTTTAAAAATATTATTGTTAAAGACGAAAACATAATCCATTTAATCACATAAAACACCTTTCTATTTGTTTGACATTCAAACTAAGTCCACTTTAAGGCAGGAACCTAGCAGTTCATAACTACAAAGTGTAACCAATATAACTGCCTAAAACTGCTTATAACTTATTCCAGACTATGTATGAGAAAGGTTTGTACCAAATACTAATAATAATACATGCCAACTAGAAAAATCAAATAAATTTGATGGATGCCATTACTGATACCGTAGGCATGCTTCTCGATAGATAAGATGTTTGATAAACATAAATGATTTTAATATAACATTAAATATAATAATTTTTGTAAAATTAATTTAAGTCCCTAAAATTTGTCAATTCTTTAAAATGAGTCTTTTAAGTTCAAATTATATTAAAAATATCATTCAGATACTTTAGAATAATTTTCAAAGTCTTATATTTCACAAAATGTCAAAAACTATCTTTTTAAACAAGTATTGACCAAAATTTTTGAAACTTCTACAAGAGTTTCAAAACTTTCAAAGATAGTAGCCCAAAAAGTTTCAAAAGTTTCATGTAGTTTCGAAACTATCTCAAGTGTTTTGAAACTTTTGTTAAAGTTTCGATACTTTGGGTCTAACGGTTATATTTTTCAATTGCACTTTCAAAACTTTCCCCAGAGTTTCAAAACTTTTGTGTACATGTAGCCTTAAATACGCAAATTTAAATCTTCAAATGTCTCCAAACTCCCTCTAATAACCACAAACAATTAGAAATCAATGAGAGCATATAAAATGGGTCTTCAAACAACAAAGAAAAGATACGAAGGCTATTCTAACAGTTAAAGAGCATTTAGAGCCAAATTTGTATTCAACTTTTATGTCTTACGTAGAACGCTATTCCATTATTTGTATTTTCTTTCTAGTGTTCTTGGGTGTGTGAGAGCATCAATTTCAAACATTTTATCTTTTGAGGATATTCATAAGTTTATTTCTTAGAAAGGGTTGAACACTTGAGACTTTGAGGTACAAGTCTCTGTTGGGACCGTCGGCGCACCCCATGGCGCAGCGGAAACAAAACTCGACGGTCTCACTAGCGATCCAAGTACGTAAAACCAAAATCGGGAAGAAGGGACGTGAATACTTACAACGGGTTCCTTGAAAAACAGCAAGGACAACAGTGAATGCTGGTGGTGTAGATCGGTTCGAATCGTAAGCCTCCACGAAATCACGTCTCGGCTTCTACTCAGTTCACTCGATTGAGAGCAATATTTGTTTTCCCCAAAACTATTTTGAGAGGAAACGATTGAAGGTTTATCTGTGTGTGTTTTTAAAAAAAATGGCTGCTAGACCTAACACACCCTTTTATATCCATTACCCTAACATCTTAGGGTTTTTGAAGTTATTTCGAATTAATAAATAAACTATTATTTAATTAATTCAATTAAATATACATTAAAGACTTATAATATGAATAATAATATTTAATGTTTATTTTAAAAATAACTTATTTAATTATTCTGAATTATATATACCCATTAAAAGAGTTGTAATCTAAATTACATTCTTTTAATGCTTACTTACTATATTCGGGATAATTAAAATCATATGTATATCAAATATAAATATCTTAACTCTAGATATATTTTAGTAACATACAACAAATTTTTCATTTTTGCTCAATCCAATCCTAGGGTGTGAGCCTGTAGGTTCTTGTAACGTTAGCAGTAATTATTAGAACAATTCTAATATTACATACAATGAGTGACATCTAGCAATATATCTTTGTAACCTAAGTTACAAGAAATTATGATTCGACATATCATCTTCGTGATTAACTCTTTTATGTATTACATTCTTTTGTCCTTTATATCTAGAATAGACACAAGTCTTAGAATAGTCACACTTGTATAGCCCATCTATTGTTTCTTGATATCTAGAGTAGAATATAATTAACGAATAATTTATGATATCACATATTAACTTATTCAGGCATGGCCATGCATTTCTAGTCTCTCTCAATCAAGTGGCATGTGATATATTTCCTATTATGTAGGAAGGACAAATCCTATCTTAACCATATACGCCCCACTATATATATCGAAATACATTCAATAACAGTCTTCATAGTGCAACCAGTTACGGGGCATTTTTAACTGTATCAAAAATACAACAATATATGTTGGGATGACATTGATCTTAAGTCTGAGGATCATACATATAGTCATCACCATGAGCAATGTTATGACCATTACATAATAATCCAAGACATATGCTCATGATGGGTCAATCCAATACATTGTTCTCTAACAATATAATAATGTATCAATTCTGACATTTCTATGTCAATGACAACTCCTTGTCATCAATCAATAACATGTTAGTCTTAAGCGTATTATTATTGTCCATGCCCAGAATAATAGTTGACTATGGATCTTTTAATAATGTTATTATATGGACTTTATTATCTTTCAGTTTATGTCAAACACAAGCACATAACTGAAAATAATAGTGGCAATGCCTTTATTCAATAAAATCAGTAAATAAATATATTATTACAATCATCATATGATTGGTCTTTGAGCATACTCTAACAATCTCCCACTAGCACTAAGACCAATCACTCACATATCTACTCAGTGTGATGATCACGCCTCTACTGTGTAAGAGGCTTCGTCAAGGGATCAACATTGTTGTCATTCGTGTGTACTCTGCATATTTCCACATCTCCTGGATCTATGATCTCTCGAATAAGATGAAAGCGCCTAAGAATATGTTTGGATCGTTGATGAGATCTGGGTTCATTTGCTTGTGCAATTGCTCTATTATTATCATAATGGTGTTCTACAGTATCTGATATGCTGGGAACAACCCCTAATTCCAATATGAGCTTCTTGATCCAAAGAACCTCTTTTGCTGCTTCACTGGCTGCAATGTATTCAGCCTCTGTTGTAGAATCAACTACTGTGTCTTGCTTCGAACTTTTCCAGCTCACAGCACCTCCATTAAGAAAAAACACAAAACCCGATTGCGATTGTGAGTCATCCTTGTCAGTTTGGAAGCTGGCATTAGTATAACCTTTTATACTAAGCTCTTCCTCCCCTCCATAGACAAGAAATTTATCCTTAGTTCTTATAAAGTACTTAAGGATATTTTTAACCGCAACCCGATGATTTTCACTAGGGTTCGCTTGATACCTACTCGTCGTGCTTAAAGCGTACGATACATCTGGTCGAGTACATATCATGGCATAAATGATAGAACCAATAGCCGAAGCATATGGAATCTTATTCATCCATTCTCTTTCTTGTTGAGTTGAAGGACACATTTCCTTCGAAAGAGAAATGCCATGTCTCATAGGCAAAAATCCTTTCTTGGAATCTTCCATACTGAACCTTTTCAGTACTTTGTCTATATATGTACTTTGACTCAGACATAGAAGTCATCTTGATCTATCTCTATATATCTTGACTCCTAAGATATACGCTGCCTCGCCTAAATCTTTCATAGAAAAACAACTACCTAACCAAGTCTTAACAGACTGTAAAGTAGGTATATCATTTCCTATGATGAGTATGTCGTCTACATATAAGATTAGGAAAGAAACAATGCTCCCACTAGCCTTCTTATAAACACAAGGCTCATCTTCATTTCAGATAAAACCAAACTCTTTGATTGCATCGTTGAAATGAAGATTCCAACTTCGAGAAGCTTGCTTTAGTCCATAAATATACCGCTATAGCTTACAAACCTTTCCAACATTTCCTGGAATGAAAAAACCTTCTAGTTGTGTCATATACAAATCCTCGTCAAGTTTTTCATTAAGGAAAGTGGTTTTGACGTTCATTTTCCAGATTTTATAATCATGGAATGTAACTATTGCGAGTAAGATCCGGATGGACTTAAACATAGCTACAGGGGAGAATGTTTCGTCATATTTTACGCCATGAACTTGTTGAAAACCTTTAGTGACTAATCGCCCCTTGTATGTTTATACATTACCATTCATGTCGATTTTCTTCTTGAAAACCCATTTACACCCTATAGGTTTGACCCCTTCAGGTAGTTCAACCAAAGTCCATACTTGGTTTACTGACATGGAATCCATCTCAGATCTCATGGGTTCAGGCCATTTCTCAGAGTCTGGGCTAGACACTGCCTCTTGATAAGTCCTGGGCTCATCTTGATCCATAAGAAGAACATCTCCATGTGTCATAACGAGAAATCCAAATCTCTCAGGTGCACGATGTTCTCTTGTGGATCTATGCAGTGGTTGTGTTTCTAAATCTATTGAATGCTCCTCAACAACTTGTGAAACATGCTCAACTTCAGGTTCATTTATCTTTTGTTCTTTAACTTCTCCAAGTTCAATATTTCTACCATTCTCTTTCTTTGAGAGAAATTCTCTTTCTAGAAAAACTCCTGTTCGAGCAACAAACACTTTGTTCTCGTTAGGGTTGAAGAAATAGTAACCCTTAGTTTATTTAGGATATCCAACAAATATACACTTATGAGATTTAAGTTTGAGTTTTATAGAAATCTGATGTTTAGATAAGCTTCACAACCCTAAATCTTCATAAAAGACATACTGGGATATTTCCCAGTCCATATCTCTTATGGTGCCTTTTAAACCGATTTAGATGGAACACAATTTAGTGTGAAAGCGGCTGTTTCAAGTGCATGTCCCCAAAAAGAAGTTGAAAGATCACTATGACTCATCATCGATCGAACCATGTCTAATAGTGTTCGATTCCTTCTTTCAGAAACTCCATTCCATTGTGGTGTACCAGATGGTGTAAGCTGTGAGACAATCCCACATTCTTTTAGGAGTTCATCAAACTCTATGCTTAAGTATTCTCCACCTCGATCTGATCGAAGTTCCTTAATACTCTGGCCTAATTGATTTTGTACTTCATTTTCAAATTCCTTAAACTTTTCAAGGGCTTCAGATTTATGGCGCATATGATAAATATACCCATACCGACTGAAGTCATCGGTGAAAGTAATGAGGTAATGGAATCCACCTCTGGCTTGTGTAATCATTGGTCCACATATATCATAATGTGTTAACCCCAATAAATCACTTGCTCGCTCACGTTTACTATTAAAAGTAGCTTTAGTCATTTTTCCCAACAAGCAAGATTCACATACATCATATTGTTCGAAAACTAATGAATCTAAGAATCCATCTTTATGAAGTTTTGATATGCGTTTCTCACTTATATGGCCTAAACGACAATGCCAAAGATAAGTTTGATTCGAGTCATTTGTTTTTGATCTCTTAGTATTTATGTTATAAATGGTGTTTTCTTGATCCAAAATATAGAGACCATTAACCAATTGTGCCGAACCATAAAAAACACTATCGAGATAAAAAAAACAACAATTATTCTTAATAATAATCTCAAAACCAATCTTATCCAAACAAGAAATAGAAATAATGTTCTTAGTCAAACTAGGCACATAATAACAATCCTCTAAATTTAAATCAAGTCCACTAGGCAAAGATAAAACATATGTCCCTATAGCTAATACAATAACTCTTGCTCCATTTCCCACTCGTAGGTCCACGTTTCCTTTAGCCAGATTCCTTCTCTTTTGCAGTCCCTGTATAGAAGTACAAATATGAGAACCATAACCGATATCTAATACCCAAAAAGTATATGTTGAAAAATTAACATCAATAACATAAATACCTGAAACAAACGTTCCGTTTACTTTTGCCTTATTGACCTCTTCAAGGTAAACAGGGCAGTTTCTCTTCCAGTGTCCGGTCTTATCGCAATGGAAACATTTTCCTTCCTTGCTAACTCCCCCTTTGGGTTTCAATGCATTTTTCCCTTTTGGTTTGGTCTTAACATTGCCCTTAGACTTTGCCACTACCTTTTTCTTTCCCTTTCCTTTGTCCTTGTGAACCATCAGAATGGGCTTAGGTCCAACCTTTTTCATGTTACTTTCAGCAGTTCATAACATGCCAAGTAACTGTGGCAAAGTCTTGTTAATTTCATTCATGTTGAAATTAAGGAAAAATTGGCTAAAGCTATCTGGCAGCGTTTGCAGGATAACATCGGTAGCCAATTCATCTTTGAGAGGAAATCCCAGCTTTTCCAACGTTTGGATGTAGCGCATTATCTTGATGACATGAGCTCCTACATGCGTTCCCTCTGCCATTTTACATTGAAATAGAGCTTTAGAGGTCTCATATCTCTCTTGACATGCTTGCCCTTCATATATTTCTTTGAGATTTTGAATCATCTCATATGCAACCATGTCCTCATGTTGCTTCTGCAGCTCAGGAGTCATGGTGGCAAGCATTTGACATCCAATATCTAACATATCATCCATATATTTCTTGAATTTTTCTTTGTCAGCTCTTGAAGCATTAGTTGCCGGTTCATCAGGAACATGTTCCTCAATGACATATTCCTTCATTTCCTGTTTGAGAACAATTCTCAAATTACGAAACCAGTCAAGGAAGTTTATGCCATTAAGTTTATCCTTCTCAAGGAGTGATCGCAGTGATAAAGTGTGTTTTCCATTATATCTACAACATTGGAAATATTAAAGTAAGTAATTTTACCGAATTACAATTTACAAACAGGACTTTATTTACAAATTACTCCCACTATTTTATTCAAAATTAAAAACCCTCTCTGTTTTAATTTCAGAAAAATTCAACGAAAATGTTTCTAGTGGGTGAGGATCCATAATACATCAATTTCCTAAATCAACTTTGGCTTTTCTTTTAGGTTAGTGATTATTTAGGTAAGTAACACTTTACTAGTTACATCTCATGTAACTCCTCATTTTGGTGAACAACTTTTGTTCAAGTCATCTCATGACTTATCCAAATATTTAACCTCTAGGTTTCTAATCCTATTAGAATAACCTAGCTAAATTATGACCAATATTTCAAACGGTGAATATCACTTGCTTATTCTTCGCATTTAATCAAGATAGATTTATGTGTCAATGCTTTGGCAAAGCCCACACAATATCGATCGAAGCCTTAACGAGGGTAAATATTGGACGGTTAAGTTAACTTAAATTATAAAGAGGGATTTGCGTAATTATCTCATCATTGTTCGTTTTAATATTAGGCCCTTATTAATCTAATCAATATTCATTCTTATATTATCATTTGATGCATTGCATACATAACAAATATAGCAATAAATAAGATACAATGGTTATAGCCCAAACAATGACTAAGGTGGCCCATTCCAAGCCAATGGGAGAACCAAGAACCCTAAAGCATAAGACTACTCTCTAGGTATCTTCTCGCCATTCTTATGCTCCTTGTGAATCTTCATAGGTTTACAATTTTAAAAGAAACTCGTTTTACATACGAGGGAGTAAGATGAGAAAAGAAATACAATAGAGATATAGAAAAGCACGGCTCGTAGACCGTATTTCAAATTAAACCATTATAAAGTGAACAAGTGCTATAACCATGGATGTCAAACACCATGCAAAACAAACATCTCATATATATATATACACGTTCTTACGCCTTTGTAAATTTTTTTTAATATGGGCCTTCAATTTGTACTGCTTATGTCAAGGGGCTTTTGAAAAATAGTACTTCCGTTTCTATAGAAAAATCTCACGATTTGATAATAGTTATCAACTGAATCGTGCTTTTGGGATTTTCAATCCCGAAGGTTTTTCTGCATCGGAACAACCTTTGTTCCACTGCCAAACGCGATCTGCTATCGCACTCCCACGGATAATCATGTCAACAATTGACATATGTATTTCGTAAAATCCTTACAGTAACAAATAGATCGAAAAACAGATTAATAAAATTAACATATTAATCGTCGCGATTATCGATTCGAACAATGATATCATGCATATTTTCCGAAAAAGATAAAATTAGAACATGCATCTCATATATATCGCATCATCCAAGAATTTAACCCGAATTCAGATCGTACAAGTGGCTCTGATACCACTGTTGGGACCGTCGGCGCACCCCATGGCGCAGCAGAAAAAAACTCGACGGTCTCACCATTGATCCAAGTACGTAAAACCGAAATCGGGAGAAAGGGACGCGAATACTTACAGCGGGTTCCTTGAAAAACAGCAAGGACAACAATGAATGCTGGTGGTGTAGATCGGTTCAAATCGTAAGCCTCCACGAAATCACGTCTCGACCTCTACTCAGTTCACCCGATTGAGAGCAATATTTGTTTTCCCCAAAACTATTTAAAGAGAAAATGGCTGAAGGTTTATGTGTGTGTTTTAAAAAAAAAACGACTGCTAGACCTAACACACCCTTTTATATCCATTACCCTAACATCTTAGGGTTTTTGAAGTTATTTCGAATTAATAAATAAACTATTATTTAATTAATTCAATTAAATATACATTAAAGACTTATAATCTGAATTATAATCTTTAATGTTTATTTTAAAAATAACTTATTTAATTATTCCGAATTATATATACCAATTAAAAGTGTTGTAATCTAAATTACATTCTTTTAATGCTTACTTACTATATTCGGGATAATTAAAATCATATGTATATCAAATATACATATCTTAACTCTAGATATATTTTAGTAACATACAACAAATTGTTCATTTTTGCTCATTTCAATCCTAGGGTGTGACCCTGTAGGTTCTTATAACGTTAGTAGTAATTATTAGAACAATTCTAATATTACATACAATGAGTGACATCTAGCAATATATCATTGTAACCTAAGTTACAAGAAATTATGATTCGACATATCATCTTCGTGATTAACACTTTTATGTATTACATCCTTTTGTCCTTTATATCTAGAATAGACACAAGTCTTAGAATAGTCACACTTGTATATCCCATCTATTGTTTCTTGATATCTAGAGTAGACTATAATTAACGAATAATTTATGATATCACATATCAACTTATTCAGGCATGGCAATGCATTTCTAGTCTCTCTCAATCAAGTGGCATGTGATATATTTCCTATTATGTAGGAAGGAAAAATCCTATCTTAACCATATACGCCCCACTACATATATCGAAATACATTCAATAACAGTCTTCATAGTGCAACCAGTTATGGGGCATTTTTAACTGTATCAAAAATACAACAATATATGTTGGGATGACATTGATCTCAAGTCTGAGGATCATACATATAGTCATCACCATGAGCAATGTTATGACCGTTACATAATAATCCAAGACATATGCTCATGATGGGTCAATCCAATACATTGTTCTCTAACAAGATAATCATGTATCAATTTTGACATCTCTATGCCAATGACAACTCCTTGTCATCAATCAATAACATGTTAGTCTTAAGCGTATTAGTATTGTCCATGCCTAGAATAATACTTGACTATGGATCTTTTAATAATGTTATTTTATGAACTTTATTATCTTTCAGTTTATGTTAAACACAAGCACATAACTGAAAATAATAGTGGCAATGCTTTTATTCAATAAAATCAGTAAATAAATATATTATTACAATCATCATATGATTGGTCTTTGGGTATACTCTAACAGTCTAAGTATGTTGTAAGGTTACACTTTGTCCTAAAAGGTTAGAACAAATTAGTGGATTTGTTGAAATCCTTAGTGTGTAAGCTAAGTTAGTGTATTTAGACTTCATTGAAGAAGTTGAACCAGTCTAAAATTGCTTGGGTTAAATTTTTATTTTCTTAAAGAAGCTTCCATAATTTTTCTAATTGCCAATTCACCCCTCTTGTCCATTCCATTGATTCGATTGATTCAATAATTTCTATTAGAGCTAGACTTATCGGAAGGTTTAACCACCTTTTAAGAAGATCCTAGAAGAGTCAAATCATCATTCTAATAACATATGGTCTCTACACCAAGCTTCGACGACATCAATGATTCTCAACCTATCAACAAGCCTCATTTGTTCAATGGAGCTAATTATGCTTATTGATGAATATTATGATGCTTTTCATTCAAGCTAGTGATTTGGGAGGTTAGATCATCATCTTAAGTGGACATTCTACTCCAACTAGACCGATGAAAGAATTGAGTGAAGAAGAGAGAAAATTGTTCCAACTTAATGCAAAGGCAATACACATTTTATTTTGTGCACTTGACCCTGATGAATGTGTGTGTGGGGGGGTTTCATCTTGTTCCAATTTCAAAGAGATTTGGGACAAACTTAAAGTTAATAATGAAGGAACTAACGAGGTAAGAGAACCTAAGATTGGTTTTCTCAATCATAATTATGAAAACTTCAAAATAAGACCAGATGAGGATATTAAGAGCATGCCTAATCGATTTTGCAGTTATTATCAATGGTTTCAAAGGCTTTGGAGAAATCATTCCTAATGAGAAGCTTGTTAGGAAAATGATCTATAGTCTTCCAAAGTCATGACAATCCAAAAAGACCACTATTGTTGAAGTAAAGAATCTAAAAGACTCTCAATCTAGATGAGCTCAGTGAGTCTTGCTCATTAATGAGATGATGGTTAAGGAATAAGAAGAACAATAGAAGAAAGATGAGGAAAAGATGGAATCAGAAAAGAAGAAAAAGGTTAGTGTTACTCTCAAGTCTACAAAAGAAGAGAGTGACTCAAATGACGATGATGCAGATGAAAAAATAACAATGTTTTCCAAAAGATTCAAGAGATTCATTAAGACAAACAAAAGAAGGAGATTCCAAAGGAAAAGATTTCAAAAATGAATTCAAGTAGAAATATCTTATTATTTCTCGAGCATGTCAAGTTTTGAATGCCCATAATTGAAGAAGAAGGGATCCTCCAAGAAGAAACACAAGGTACATGTAGCTACATGGAGTGATGATGAGTCCTCTAATGATGAAGAGGAAGAAGTTGCCAACTTGTGTCTCATGGCCATAAAGGAAGATTCTAAGGTAACCTCTAATTCATCTATTTCAAATGATTATTCCTTTGATGAATTACAAGAGGCTTATTATGAATTAGCCTTAGAATTTAAGAAAATGATTTCAAAGAATAAGAAAAATATTTCAAAATTGAAAGATGAAAATGTTCTCCTTTCTAAGACTAATATCGAACTTGAAAGTCAAGTCAAAGATATGCAAGTTAAACTTGAAGAATTTGAAAATAAAAATCAAGACTTGAATAACTTACTTTCAAAGGTTCATGATGATCATCAAAAGAAGGTTGATAATCTTAAAGCTTATTTTAACCGTGTTTGGAAAAAAAGATTTGAAAAAGGTGAAAATTCAAAGCCCAACTATGTTAAAAATAGCTTTAATTATTACAAGCATAAAGGTCCTCAAAGAACCCCATATAGAAAATTTATTAGAAGAGTCTGAGTCCCCAAAGGTTGTTGAAAACATTTTGATGTTTTGATATAACAAATAAAGTGTTAATTAATTTTAAGATTTTATATTCAATTTCAAATACAATATTCGATTCAATTAATCGAATATCACAAATATTACTCCAAGTTTTCAAATATCAATTTTACTCCTTACTTAAATGAAAAATTGTGTTTAACTCTTAAAATATTTTAGAAATAATTTTTACAAAGTATTTCAAACCATAATTGAGTCAAAAATTAGTTTTAAATAGGAAGGTACTAATACCTTCATAAGAGGTAATGATACCCTTGAAACATCGAATACAAAATGGGTACGGATGCCCCATAGGGTACCGATACCTATCCCAAAGGTGACATACCCCTTGTGTTGTTTTTGACTCTAAGAAATAATAGAATGCAAAATGGGTATCAATACCCTTGAAAGGTATCGATACCCTTGGTCTTGCAACGGTTGAAATATTTGAATTTTACACAGGATGTATCGATACCCTTTGAAGGTGTACCGATACCCATACACATCCAACAAAATTTTGAAGTGGAAACCATACTACAATAGCTATATTGACTTCATGATCATCCCCAAACATTCAGAATTTATTCAAGGGGTATTTAAACAAGTTTTGAAGCCATTGATCGATAAGAGAAGCTAAAGAAACAAAAGAGAAAGACTTAAACATCAAGTTTGACCAATTCAAGCCAAATTCCTTCCAATATTCATTTTTCTTTCAAGAACACAATTTGTGCTCAATTGTATTCATCTTTGAGTGTTCTTTATTTGTTCTATAATTGTGAAAACAATCTACATTGATAGGTTTTTATGTAAAGTTTGCAAAATTTGTAATTTTTTATTTGGGATAGAGTGTTCTCAAGAATTTGTGGTATAATTCTTTTGAGAGTTGTAAGGTTACTCTTTGTCCTCAAAAGAAAGAAAAAATTAGTGAATTTGTGGAAAATCCTTAGTGTGGATAGCTAAGGTAGTGGACGTAGACTTTGGTTGAGAAAGTCGAACAACTCTAAATCGCTGTACAAATATTTTTAATTTTCTGTCAAAGCTTCCACCAAAATATTAATTGCCAATTCACCCCCTCTTGGCCGATTCATCCGATCAATTAACTCAATAATTGGTATCAAAGATACACTCATTTGAAGGTTTGACCACCTCTTGAGTAGATTCGGGAAGAGTTTAATCGATATTCAAGTCATCAATGGCCTCTACATCAAACTTTGACTTCGGTCTTGATTCTCAGCCCATCAATAAGCCTCCATTCTTCAATGGTGCTAACTACACTTATCAGAAGAATAAAATGAAGTTCTTTATTCAAGCATGTGACATGAGAGCATGGAAAATCATGATGAAAAGATACTCTAAACCATCCCCAGATTCGAAAATACCGAGTGAACAAGAGATAAAATTATTCCACCTTAACTCAAAAGCTATCCATATTCTTTTTGTGCACTTGGACCAGATAAATACGGGAGAGTATCATCTAGTTCTAACGCCAAGGAGATATGGGACAAACTTCAAGTCACATATGAAGGAACCGACAAGGTAAAAGAAACCAAAATCAGTCTTCTTACTCATAGCCATAAAAATTTCAGGATCAAACCAGATGAAGACATCAAAGCTATGATGGATAGATTTTCCATAATTGTCAACTATCTCAAGGGATTTGGAGATATAATCCCTAATGAGAAACTTTCGAGGAAGATAATTTATTCTCTTCCAAGTACTTGGCAATCAAAGAAGACTGCAATTATCAAAGCTAAAGAACTAAAATCTTTAATTCTCGATGAGCTCATTGCTTCTTTCCTCACTGATGAAATTATGATTCAAGATGAGGTAGAGCATGAGAAGAAGGACGACACAAAGAAGGAGATGGAGAAGAAGAAGAACGTTGGTGTTGCTCTCAAATCCACCAAAGATAAGAGTGATTCTGATGATAACGGGGATAAAGAAATGACCTTGCTTTCTAGAAGACTTAGAGAATAATGAAGCCAAATAGAGGAAGAAAATTCCAACAAAATGAAGGTTTCAAAAATGAGTCAAAAGAGAAGGACACAACCATTTGCTATAAATGCAAAATGCTTGGGCATGTTAAATACGATTGCCCACAATTGAAGAAGAAGAGTCTTTCAAAGAAGAAGCACAAAGCACACGTAGCTACTTGGAACGATGATGAAACATCAGATGAAGAGGAACAAGAAGTAGTTAACTTGTGCTTGATGGCCACCGGTAAGGATTCCTAGGTAACCTCTAACTCATCTAATTTAGATGATTATTCACTTGATGAGTTATTAGAGGAATATAATGGGATGGCTTCGGATTATGAGAGATTATTTTCAAAATACAAGGAATATATTTCAAAATTGAAAAATGAAAAAGATCTCATATCCAAGACCAACATTGAACTCGAAAGTAAGATTAAAAATTTGCAAGTCAAAATCAATGATTTTTGAAAAGAAAAATTCTGATTTACAAAACTTACTTTCTAGAGTTTATGATAATCATCAAAAAGAAATTGATGATCTTAAAGCTTATTTCAATAGAGTTGGACCAAAACATTTTAATAAAGGAAAAAAAATCAAAATCTAACTATATTAGAAAGAACTTTAAATCTTACAATCATAGAGGTCCCCAAAAAACCTCAAATGGTAAAATCATTAGGAGTATATGGGTTTCTAAAGGACTCAATACTACTAAGGATAAAAATATCCTAAACAAATGGATACCCAAGGGGATTAGGATTTTAGGAACTAATGAATATGGACCCAAAATAATTTGGGTACCAAAAATCAAAATTTAATCTATGTTTGTAGGAAAAGGAGAATTGCTTCAAGGCAAGAAATACAAGCTCAAATACATGGTACCTTGATAGTGGATGCTTTAGACATGACCGGAGATAAAAGCCGGTTTACTAAGCTTAACGACAAAAATGGAGGAGTTGTAACCTTTGGTGACAACTCAAAATTTACATTGAAGGTATAGGTACTATAGGTAATACCTCTTCCATACAAATAGAAAACGTATTATATGTGAATGGGTTAAAGAATAATCTATTGAGTATTAGTCAATTATGTGATAAAGGATATAATGTCTTATTTGAATTAAATGATTGTAAAGTAATTGACATTGCATCTAATAGGATTATGCTTATTTGTAATAGAATATGAAACATATACATAGTGCATTTAGATTCTATAAATATGACTAATTTATGCCTAGTTGCCAAGGATGAGCATGTTAGTTGGTTATGGCATAGGATACTAGGACATACAAGCATGAGTGTTTTGTAAAGACTAATTCAAGGCAATTTAGCAAGAGGGTTGCCAAAGCTAAAATTTGACAAAGATAAAATATGTGATGCATGTGCAAAAGGAAAACATAAGAAAGTTTCCTTTAAATCCATTAATTATGTATCAACTTGTAGAGTATTACAATTTATCCATATAGATATTTTTGGGCCAATTAGAACTACTAGTTTGGGAGGAAAACAATATGGTTTTGTCTTGGTAGATGACTATTTTAGGTATACTTGGGTTCTATTTTTAAGTATTAAAGATGAAGCATTAGAAAATTTTATCACGTTTTCAAAAGTAATCCAAAATGAATAAGGTTACTCCATTTCAAGTGTTAGGAGTGATCATGGTACTCAATTTGAAAATCTTGGATTTACTAAATTTTGCAATTCAAATGGGATTAACTATAATTTTTCAGCACCTAGAACCCCTCAAAAAAATAGAGTTGTTGAGAGGAAAAACAGAAATTTAGAGGAAATGGCTAGAACCATGCTTTTTGAAAACAATTTGCCAAAATATTTTTGGGCTAAAGCCACAAATACCGCTTGTTATGTTATTAACCGAGTAATGATTAAGCCACAAATACCACAAATACCATATGAAATTTTCAAAAATAAAAAGCCTAACATTAGTTATTTTCATTCTTTTGGATGCAAATGTTTTATTTTAAACAACGGTAATGACAATCTTGGCAAATTTGATGCTAAAAGTGATGAAGGAATTTTTCTGGGTTATTCCTTAAATTCTAAAGCTTATCGTGTATTTAATAAAAGAACTTTAGTGGTAAAAGAGTCTATTCATGTTGTTTTCGATGATAATCCCCTTCCAAGGAAGGATTCTTGTGTTGATGATGAAGTAGGTATTATAAATGAAAATGACGTGGGAGAACTATCATCAAAGGAAGAAATGAAGGATGAGAAAACTCAAGATGCCTTGAAGAATCTAACAATTGAAGAAAGGGAAGTCTCATACCCAAGAGAGTACAACTATGTCAAGGATGGTGAGACTTTAGATGATCCATCCAAAGGGGTAACTACTCGATCTTCTCTTAGGGACATTTGTAATTATGTTGCATTTATCTCATGAATAGAGCCTAAAAATGTTAAAGAACCATTAACCAATGAAAATTGGATTATGGCTATACAAGAAGAGTTAAATCAATTTGAGAGAAGTAAAGTATAGAGATTAGTTGAAAGGCCTAGTAATAAATCTACTGTAGGTAGTAAATGGGTATTTAGGAATAAGCTTGATGAAAGTGGTAACATAGTGAGGAACAAGGCTAGACTTGTTGCTCAAGGCTATAGTCAAGAAAAGGAATAGATTATGATGAAACATATGCTCCTGTAGCTAGGATGGAAGCTATTAGAATGTTGTTGGCATTTTCATGTTTCAATGAATTGAAATTATATCAAATAGATGTTAAAAGTGCATTTTTAAATGGTTTTATAAAAGAATAAGTGTTTGTGGAACAACCTCCTAGTTTTGAAGATTCAAAATTTCCAAATCATGTTTTTAAATTGAAAATAACACTGTATAGTTTAAAACAAGCTCCTAGAGCTTGGTATGAAAGATTGTCAAATTTTTTATTTGAAAAAGGTTTTTCAAAAGGGAAGGTCGACACTACATTGTTTTTAAAACGAAAAGGTAAAAATTTATTACTAGTTCAAATTTATGTTGATGATATAATATTTGGTTCTACTAATGATGCTCTTTGCTAAGAATTTTCAAAGCTAATGGAAGGTGAATTTGAGATGAGCATGATGGGGGAGCTTTCATTTTTCTTGGGGCTTCAAATCAAGCAAAGAAAAGATGGCATCTTCATTAATCAAGAAAAGTACGTTAAGGATATGCTCAAGAAGTTTGGATTGGAAAATGTCAAACCCCAAGCCACTCCAATGAGCTCATCTACAAAGCTTGACAAAGATGAAGAAGGTAAATGTGTAGATGTTAAACTTTATAGTTCTATGATTGGCGCTTTGCTTTATCTAACCGCAAGTAGACCGGACATTATGTTTAGTGTTTACTTATGTGCTAGATTTCAGTCATGCCCTAAGGAATCACATCTACAAGCCATTAAGAGAATCTTTAAATACCTTAAGGACACTCCTAGTATAAGACTTTGGTATCCTAGAGACTCTAGCTTTAGCTTATATGCCTTCTCGGATGCGGATTTTGGAGGATGCAAAATAGATAGGAAGAACACCTCCAATACTTGTCAATTCCTAGGAAATATACTAATTTCTTAGTTTTTAAAGAAACAAAATAGTGTTACATTATCTACCACTGAAGCGGAATACATTTTAGCTGGTAGTTGTTATGCACAAGGTTTATAGATGAAACAACAACTTTTAGACTATGGAATTGAAGTTGGTACCATACCTATTAAGTGTGACAATATTAGTGCTATTTCTCTCACTAAAAATACCTTCCAACACTATAGAACTAAGCACATTGAAATTAGACATCATGTCATTAGAGATCATGTCACAAAAGGAGATGTAGTTCTAGAAGTTGTAGATACTTTGCACCAATTAGCTGATATTTTTACAAAACCTTTAGATAAAGAAAGATTTTGGACACTTAGGAGAGAATTAAGTTTAACTGACCTACCTTAACTTAGTGTTTAAAATGATTTTAGCACTTTTAATTAACAAATGAAAAATGCTTATAAAAATGACATTTTTGAATGCCTTCTATTGCTAATAGTTAAGGGGAGTTTATGATTTTCAGTGAAAATTAATAATATGTTCAAATAAAATTTAAGGATAGATTTGATTGGTTGAACATAGTTAATTTTAATGATATGAGTTGCCAATACCACTAGAACTGATTAATTTTGTGTGCTAAGTGTTTAAAAACAGATTTTGACCATTCTGTGCACTAGGTATCGATACCTGTCACCCAGGTACCGATACCTCCCTCTCTAGGTATCGATACACTTTGAATGTGTATCGATACCCCTATATAGGTACCGATACTCCCTGTCGGGTTTAGGCTTTAAAACCCCTAAAATTTCATCTTTTTGCCAAATCCCTAAAATACAGCACTCACTACCGTTCCTCCCTCCTCTAACTCAAATCATCACATTGCTCAAAACCTTCGAATAGAAGTCGGATTTCGTTTGTTCTTCAACTCATAATCCTGCTACATTCATCAAATTAGTGCAAACAACACTACATTCCATTCAAATCTGAATTTTCAAGGTAATATTTTCTAAAACACTATTTTATTGATTTTTAAACATAAGACTAGTTTTAGTTAGTTCTAGTTCAAAATAGATATCGGGAATTTGATAGATTATAGTTTAGAACTAGAATCTACAACTAATTTCAATAAAACCACAAAGTTTTTCAATTTTTTTTTAAATTTTCGAAATAAAAAAATTATTTTGTTGTTTTTGATTTAATTATGTTGTTTTTAATGAAAACTATACATATAATGATTTTCAAACTTAGTTTTTCAAATAGTTTTCAAAATTTGCCCATTAGGTTAGTTTTTAGAGAACCTTGAATATTGAGGACTCATATTGAGTTTTGGGATTAGTTGTGTTGCATACATGTGTTTTAAAATTGTAGGTATCCTATTCTGATTTCGTAAATCATGTCTAAACCCCATAAGTCATCTTCGAGTCGATCAAACCCATCTCCAAATCCACCTCATATTCCTCCACCAAATCCCAATCCAAATTAACCCAATATGACTCTTCTAAACTCTTGCTTTAATGAACCCAACCGTAGAGATCTCTACTCTAGGTTCGTTAACCACTTCGAGTCATTTAATATTCAGGAAGAACGCATCCCTTCTCTCCAAGCTATGATAGACATGAAATTCAAATACCTCCCAACCTTCAAATCATGGAAATTTGATAAACCTTTTAAGGTTGAACCAATTATTTATCACCAACTCGTTAGCATTTTCTATTCCAATACGGTATGCGTACAAAACGAGGCCTGAACCGCAACCAAAAGTATTAGGTCCTATCTCCTAGGCCAATACATCAATATAGACTCAGATTATATCACTAATGCATTTGGATTAGATAACCGAGGGTTAGATAACGAGAGAAATTTAGTGCCTACACCATATAAAGCCAAGTCTAGTGCGAGTGTTCTTGATTATCATGAACATTTTCTTTATCTCATAATCTCTTGGTGGTTCAAACCATCCGGAGGAAAATACTTCACTCTTAGAGCACTTTACTTATGGTGAATACATTGTATCCAATAAAATAAGAAAATAAATCTCCCACAGATTATCTTTGCAGAGCTCATTGAAACCATAAACAATGTCCCTTCTAAATGTGTAGAAACTTTAGTGTACGGTTGTCTTCTTAGTAATATTTTAAGAAAGCCAATCTTAAGGTAGAGCTTGATGCATCCATCCCTCTGACCACTGAAATCAACTTTACATCATTACGTAAATTGGGATGGACTAGAGATAAGGACCAATGGGTTCGTTCAACACAAAAAACACCCGGTGCTAGCTCTTCATGAGCTGCTTTGGTTGCTTCTCAAGAGCTTGACGATCTTCTAAGGGATGTCGAAGATCCCGTAAACTTGCCTGAGGATGAGACAACCCATCAAGAGAGTTCGATGCCTCCATACTTTCGATCGTTCATGGAGACATTTGAGTTAAGGTTTGTATCCTTAGAGTCCCAACTAACGGCTCAACACTTAGAGCAATAAAGGGAAACTTAAGCTCACTTTGACGAACTTAATGCTAGGTTCGATGCGTTTACATGAGATGTAGCTTATATGCGAGTATACTTCCCTCTTCCCGATCCACCTATGGATGACTGACCGTGCTCTTGCTAGTTTTTTAAGTTGAAATATGAACTTAGAATTGTTAAACATTTTGATGGATTTGGATATTTAAACTTGTGTGTTTTGGATTTGTTTGTTTGGATTTTGGATATTTGTGTGTTTGAATGGTTTGAATTATTGAATTTGAACTTAATTTTTAAGTCAAATTATGCATCATTTACATTTTAGTTTAAATATGACCAATTCCCATTACATAGAGTTTATGAATATTGATTATGGACTAATGGCTAATATTTCTCTTGACTTTGATCTTATAAGCTATATAAATATATATATTGGAAAACTTGTTTTTAAATCTTATAGAGTCTTTTTGATTTAACAAAAAGGGGGAGAATATAGTAAGGGGGAGTGGGAGTAATTTTTCAATTTCAAAAGAAAATCTTAAAATTTCTAAAATGTTTTATTATATCAAAAAGGGGGAGATTGTTGAAAACATTTTGATGTTTCGATATAACAACTAAAGTGTTAATTAATTTTAAGATTTTATATTCAATTTAAAATACAATATTCGATTCAATTAATCGAATATTACAAATATTACTCCAAGTTTTAAAATATCAATTTTACTACTTACTTAAATGAAAAAAATTACATTTAACTCTTAAAATAAATTTGAAATAATTTTTACAAAGTATTTCGATCCATAATCGAGTCAAAAATGAGTTTTAAATAGGGAGGTACCAATACCTTCATAAGAGGTACCGATACCCCTCAAACATCGAATGCAAAAATGGTACGGATACCCCATAGGGTACTGATACCCCTATGCACAGAGGTATTGATACCTATCCCAAAGGTACCGATACCCCTTGTGTTGGTTTTGGCTTCGAGAAATAACATAATGCAAAATGGGTACTGATACCCTTGAGAGGTACCGATACCCTTGGTCTTTCAATAGTCAAAATATTTGAATTTTACACAGGATGTATCGATACCCTTTGAAGGTGTACCGATACCCATACGTTCCCAACAGAATTCTGAAGTGGAAAACATACCACAACAGCTCTATTGACTTCATGATCATCCCAAAACATTCAGAATTCATTCAAGGGGTATTTAAACAAGTCTTGAAGTCATTGATCAATAAGAGAAGCTAGAGAAACAAAAGAGAAAGCCTTAAACATCAAGTTTGAGCAATTCAAGCTTACTACATCAAATTTCTTTCAATATTCATTTTGCCTTCAAGAACACAATTTGTGCTCAATTGTATTCATCTTGAGTGTTCTTTCTTTGTTATAGAATTCTACAAACAATCTACCTTGTGAGGTTTTTCTGTAAAGTTTACGAAATTTGTAATTTTCTCTTTGGGAAAGAGTGTTCTGAAGAATTTGGGGTATAATTCTTGAGGGAGTTGTAAGGTTAGTCTTTGTCCTCAAAAGAAAGAAAATAGTGAATTTGTGGAAAATCCTTAGTGTGGTTAGCTAAGGTAGTGGACGTAGAGTTTGGTTGAGAAAGTTGAACCACTCTAAATCGCTGTGCAAATATTTTCAATTTTCGGTCAAAGCTTCCACCAAAATTTTAATTGCCAATTCACCCTTTCTTGGCCGATTCATCTGATCAATTAACTCAAAAAAGGTCTTATTGCAACTAATGATAATGATATCCTTGAAAAATAGATACCAAAAGGGGACAAGATTTTTGGGAACTAAAGTCAATGGACTCAAAAGAATTTAGGTACGAAAAATCAAAACTTAATCTATGCTTGCAGGTGGAACATTGCTACAAGGCATAAAGAAAAAGTTCAAATTCATGGTACCTTGATAGTGGATGCTCAAGACACATGATTAGTGATAAGAGCCGGTTCTTGGAGCTTAAAGCTAAAAGTGAGGAGTAGTAACCTTTGGTGACAACTCAAAAGGTCACATTAAAAGAATTGATTCTATTGGTAATAACTTTTTCATACTTATAGAAAATGTTTTGTATGTTAATGGGTTAAAGCATAATCTACTTACTGTTAGTCAATTATGTGATAAGGGATACAATGTTTTATTTGAGTATAATGGTTGTAAAATTATTAACATTGCATCTAATAAGATTATTCTTCTTGGTCATAGGATAGGAAATATCTACATGCTGCATTAGATAATATTGCTATGTCAAATGTTTGTATGGTTGCTAAGGATTAGCATGATTGTTGGTTATGGCATAAGAACTTGGACATGCTAGCATGAGTGTTTTACAAAAACTTGTTCAATGTAAGCTAGTAAGAGGTTTTCCTAAGATAAAATTTGATCTTGATAAAATTTGTGATGCATGTGCTAAGGGCAAACACAAAAGATATTTTTTTAAACCTATTAATGATGTATCATCTAGTAGAGTATTACAATTGATCCATATAGATCTTTTTGGGCCTATTATAATTACTAGTTTGGGTTGAAAACAATATGCATTTGTCTTGGTAGATGACTATTCTAGATATACTTGGGTTCTTTTCTTAAGTACACAAGATGAAGCTTTAGAAAATTTCATCAGTCTCTCTAAAATAAACCAAAATGAAATAAGTTACTCAATTTCAAGTGTTATGAGTGACCAAGGAATCAATTTTGATAATCTTGGTTTTGGTGAATTTTGTAATTCTAATAGAATTAGTCATAGTTTTCATCCCCTAAAACCCCTCAAAAAAATGGAGTTATTGCGAGGAAAAATAGAACTTTAGAAGAAATGGCTAGGACCATGCTTTGTGTAAGCAATTTGCCAAATAATTTTTGGGCGGAAGCCACGAATACTACTTGTTATGTGATTAATAGTGTAATGATTAGGCATATTTTAAATAAAACTTCATATGAACTTTTCAAAAATAAAAAGCCTAACATTAGTTATTTTCATCCTTTTGGATGTAAGTGTTTTGTTTTAAATAATAGAAAAGATAATATTGGCAAATTTGATGCAAAAAGTGATGAAGGAAGTTTTCTTGCTTATTCTTCAAATTCTAAAGCTTATCGAGTTTTTAATAAAATAACTCTAGTGGTAGAAGAGTCAATACAAGTTGTTTTCAATGATAATCCCTTCCGAGGAAGGGTTCTTGTGTTGATGATGTAGGTATCCTAAATTCAAATGAAGTTGGTGAATCATCATTGAAATAAATAAAGAAAGAGGAAACTCAAGATGCCCTCAAGAATTTAACTCTAGAGGAAAAGGAGATCTCATACTCAATGAAGTACAACTATGTCAAAGGTGGTGAAATTTTGGGTGATCCATCCAAAGGGGTAACCACTAGATCTTCTCTTAAGAATATTTGTAATCATGTTGCATTTTTCTAATGCATAGCGCCTAAGAATGTTAAAGAAACACTAAATGATGAACATTGTATTATGGCTATGCAAGAAGAGTTAAATCAATTTGAGAGAAGTAAAGTATGAACATTAGTTGAAAGGCCTAGTAATAAGTCTACCATAGGTACTAAATGGTTTTATAGAAACAAACTAGATGAGAGTGGTAATATATTGAGAAATAAGGTTAGACTAGTTGGTCAAGGTTATACTCAAAAAGAGGGAATTGATTTTGATGAGACATATGCTCTTGTAGCTAGAATAGAAGTCAATATATTATTACTTGCTTTTTCATGTTTAAATGATTTTAGGCTTTATCAAATGGATGTCAAAAGTGCTTTTCTAAATGACTTTATTTATTAAGAAGTGTAATACCCCAACTTTTGGTAGTGACTAATTGAAAGTTGGTGGCTAAAGTATAAACTTTGTAAAAGTTTTGGGACCAAAAATATAATTTTGAAAAGTTATATATTTTAGCCCATAGATGAACAGTTTGACCTAAAACAAGAATTTTCGTGGTAATCAGATTTTCGGTACGAGATTTGCGTTAAAAGCTATAAAGCGATAAAGTTTAGGTTAGAAATCGGATAATCGGATCGAATCAGAATTTCATGAAATTTTGAAGGATGATAGATAAGGTCTGGAAATATTATTTTCATATTTTAGATCAGAGAAATGTAGCACAAATCAGTGTAATTTTTCAGATTTGGCTGAATAGTGGAATTTTAGTAACTAAAGTGCAATTTTCAAAAATTGCATGGTCAAAGTAGAAAGTCAAAGCCAAGTTGATTCATATTTGACTATGGATTATTTTAATGGAATATAACGAAATGGCATTTTGTAATTGTCAATTTGTAGAAATGAAATTTCTCATTACTTGAATTTTAAATTCAATTATATTGATTTTTAAGCCAAGTGATGATTAAATTATACTAGAATAATCAAGAAGAGAAAAATTTCAGCTACAAACTCTCTCTTGGTCGTGAGCTTCATAACCCTAAGGTAATAATTTTGATTTTGATTTTTAAGGCTACATGATTTATTTTTGGACTATGTTGTGAAATAGATAATTAATCTACATGAAGTTCTCTATCATTTGGTATAAGTATTACATGGTGAACATGCTTATTTCATTAGATTAAAAATTAGGGTTTGTGGATTTTGAATATTTAATGAAAGATTATTATGTCTTTGATGTTGGAGATTAATTTTAAGGCTTGTGTGATGATTTAAATGATGTATAGAAGCTTATACACCATACTAGAGTTTTGAGAACATTTGATTTTTTATGTTATTTGATGTTGTAATGATTAGAATAGCATGAATTTGAAGTAAGGAAGTTGAATTCATGCTCGAAATTGAATGGAAATCAAACCCTAAAGGACTTATAGTATTCGACCATAGGGAATAATTTACGGAAAAATGTTGAAAAATTTCATATGATCTAGAATTGATATGAGAAGTGTTCTACATGATTTAAAGATAAATTTGGAACCTTGAGATAGTAAAAGGGATAATTTACAAGTCCTGAGAATTGTGAGGCATTATTATATAGATACGATAATTGTTGTAGTCAATGTTGATAATTTTATATTGAAATGATAGAAATTCAAGTTGGGAAGTTTTTTGGAATCAAATTGTAAAATTGGTGAAAGGTCCTAGAAGTTTTAGGACTTGTTTGCAAGTTTACAAAATGTGGAAGGATAATTTGGGTAAAATATCATATTGCTAGAAATTTTATGTACATTCTGATTTTTGAATTTAAATTTTAGTTTGGATCAAATTTGCAAGTTTATAAAGATGGGTGGTTGAATTCGAAAAGTCTAAGAAAGTTTAGGATGAAATTACATGTTTTGAATGTTAAATTATTGATTTGAGTATTTTATTAAGGTGCTGGAAATTTTAATAATTAAGGTGAAATTATCATAATGGTGAAGGACTATTATGAAGTTAATGGAAAAGTTAAGGTAAATTCTAGAATGAATTCATAATTAGTGGTTTGGTTGTGTAATTGGCAAAAGTTAAATGGTTGATAATGAATTTAATAAATATTTACGGATTTGAATGAATATTTTGAGAAGTTTGAAATTATGATGGAAGTACGATATAGTTTCATATCAATTTTATTTTATAGACTTTTATATTATTAAGTTTAGATTATGTTATTATAATACTAACATATAGTTGAATATTTGTGTTATAATTATGATGTTGTCAGACTACGATAAATTTAGCTATCTGAACTACCTGAAAGGAAAGGAAAAACCTCGTGAGTAGGAGTTTATACATAAGGTTCAGTAGTAAGGCAAAGGTGAGTGCAATTATTTATTTAATGTTTCTAATCGAGGATGACTTGTGATAAGTCAACCTCATATTATTTTAAAATATGATTTATGATTTAAATTGTGGATTATTTTCAAATATTTTCATCAAATCTTATGAATGATTTAGGGTATGACTGGCTAGTACTATTTTTATGATGATGAAATTGAAATATTTATGATTTTAAGAAGTCGATTAATAAATGATTATATTATGATTTATAAGCCTACTATATGTTGTATTGAGAATTGTAGGTACATTTGGCATGCCATTAAGTTGAGTAACTTTCAAGTTAAGTTATGGTACATTCGTGAACATTATGATCAACACCATTGGTGCATATGCTATAATTTGCACTTAGTGTGCATTTATGATAAGTTATGCTTGGCACCGTGATGAGCCTAGTGCACACCTTATGTTTTACTCACATACCTTTATTCTCTTAAATATACTATGTACTATGAAAATAAAATATGAAAGTCATTGATAAATCCCTAAAAAGGCTATAACACCTTTTTCACTTAAGGTTTTTCTTGTTTAAGGGATCATTTAGATTATTTTAGACACATATAGATACATATCATTGCATTTTTGGTGGTTGTGTTACTTTATATTATTAAGGTGATGTATAAGGAGAAAGGTGTGGTTTTTAGTGATGTGCAAGGAAACAAAAAGAAAAAGGGTGAGCTGGGAAGAAAAACAGTGTCATCACATGTTGTTGAAGAAGATAAAAATGGCACGACATTTCTGTTGCAGAAAAGGAAAAAAGATATTGTTACAAATTGACAGCTGGCTTGGCACATTTCTGATGGTTATAACCTCTTGCTAGGGACCAATGACACATGTGAGGATATACATCATGCCTAAGAAGTTACTCTAGGGGTATGATGGGTATTTTGGAGTGCTAAATCCCATGAATACCCTTAGATATTTTTTATTATTTAATACACCTCACATGAGAGAGGATAAAGGTTACATACTCATACTCGACAACTTGAATTTCTTCATATTCTCCACCGTTTTCTTCCCTACATCTTTTTGGTTGTGTTCCTCCATTGGTGAAGCTTGAGGGAGTGGCGAGCTAGGTGTCCGAGAGGAGCTAGCGAGCTAAGCCAGTTCATGGTGGCTGAGGGGAGCTCCGACAGTGTGCATAAAAGGTTTATTCCTCCTTCCCCTTTGTTGTTATTTATCATTTTATTTGGGTTGTTAGAACGAATGATTTTTATGAAATTTTTTCATAGATAATTCGAACTCTATCATGAACTAACCTTATTTGTTGGGGTTGATTTTATGGATGTTTGATTTTATTTTAATGGTAGATTGAAGTTTATCTTTTGCATTTACTTGTTTTGCTTATTAAGGCTTCATCTTCTAAGTTTGTAGGAGGCATGAGAGTGTCCATTACTTAGATGAAGGCTAGGTGTTTGAGAGAAACTTAGTCATTAATGCTTGGAGTATTCAAGAGAAACACAAGTAAGATCCACATAAGCAATGGCATGTAGTAGTTTACTTAAACTTAAATCCGGTATAGTAGTACTATATCCTAATCCCTTAGTGCTTGAGATAGACTAAGATAGGATTTCAACTGCTAAAAGGGGTAGTTTTTATCAATAGCGTAGGATGCCATAGTTGAGACTGAGAGGAGATGCCGTGGCATTCTATTCTATTAGGTTCCTTTGACTAGAGATAGCGGGAGTACTTTCAACAAACTCCCTATAGCAAATAAAGCTAAGATAGATTAAATCTGCCAGAGAGCTAAGTTTTATCATCCTTAAATCATTCCCCATCACTCATTCATGAAGTAGTTTCACTTGTGAGGATTGTCAAGTCATTTCATTTATTTGATGTTTTTACCATTTTCTATTGCCTTGATACTATTATTATTTTTACCTTATAATTTTCTCTCTTTCCACTTCGTTTACATCCATTTTGTCTCAACATTACCATTTTTTGCCATATCATACCATCATTCCATCCCCACCAATATTTTTTTCCTTGACATCCATCATTAGTGCATACCATTACTTATTATACTTAGATATAGTCATGTTTTGCATTGGTTAAACTTTGTAATTTCAACCAATCCCTGTGGAGACGATACTCACTCATGACTTTATTACTTGTTTGATTGTGTATACTTGCATATATTTCACGTCCATATTTAGTACTCACAAAACGTGAACAAGTTTTTAGCGCTGTTACCGGGGATTGGCAACGTGAAGTTAATTAGTTTTGCTAGAGAATTTTATTTTTGATTCTTTATTTTTTTATAGTTTACTTGAAATTTTATTTAATATTTTTCAGTCTTATTTAGTGTATACCTAGAATACATTCTGACGAGCTATTGAAACCAATAGAACTTGAGATTGAGAGACTTTTCAGACAAAGAACACGTGATCAACGTGCTCGGGAAAACATGTATAAAATTGGGAACTAGGGCATTGGTCAAGATGATAGAAATCAGAATGCCAAGGCATTACAAAATGTTGGATTTGCTGAGAGACCTCGTGTTATTCGTGATCATTTAAATTTGATGCTAGATGATATGAATCTTGGAATTGTGGCACCCGAAATTCAAGCTGCACATTTTGAGTTTAAACCAATCATGTTTAATGTGTTGAATTCCATAGGGTAGTTTGAGGGCATGCCAACTGAAGATGGCAGACAACATATTCATAACTTTTTGGAGGTTTGTGATTCTTTCCACCAAGAAGGAGTGCATGTGGATTTGCTGAAATTAAAGCTATTTCCATATTCTACCGAACAAGGGCTTGGTTGAGTGGTGTTCCATCTGGTTCGATGGAATCATGGGTCAATCTTTGCAAGAGTTTCTTACTGTGATATAACCCACCAAACATGAACACTCAACTAAGGAATGACATATCATCCTTTCACCAGGGCAACGATGAATATATGTGTGAGTGTTGGGATCGTTACAAGGGTTTGCTTCGAAAGTGTTCAAATCATGGTTTTATGATTAGACTCAATTATTTATATTTTATAACGGAGTCAATGCACCCATGAGGATGATGCTTGATGCCTAGGAAAATGGGACATTGCTGGATGATGCTATTTTGGATCGAATTACCAACAATGACTGTCAATTTCCTTCCTCAAGGCTTGGGAGTGGGAGGAAAGCACCTGGAACATTGGAGTTAGATACCAAGGATTCAGTGTCCGCTCAAATCTTGACTATTACTAATATGCTGAAAAATTTACAACGCTCCACTGAGGTAAAGGAAGTGAAAGCAACTAGTTTAGCATGTATGTTATACCAAGGCAATCATCACGAGAACGAATCTCAAGTTGGTTAGATTGTTGCGGCATTATAAGAGTGTTAACAAGGACGTTTTCCAAGTGACAACGAAAACTAAAATGCACGGAAAATAATAACGTAATGTGTTGACTCTCTTAAGAGTAGAACGAAAATTAACCAACAATTCAAGGATGAGGGGACACAACATGATAATTCTTCCCCCATTGCCGAACAAGTTAAAGTTGAATTACACGATAATATCATTTTCGAAAAGGACAAGGAGGATGATTCTACTAGTAAGCATACCGAGGTATAAAATTTAGATGCCACGGTCAAAGAAAATCCTATTATTGCAGTTAAGGAAACTAGACCCCCTTCACCCTTCCCACAAAGACTGAATAAGCATAATGATGAATTAGTTCAAGAAGTTTGTGGACATTCTTGATCAGCTTCATATCAATGTACCTTTCTTGGAAGCTATTGAACAAATGCCAACATATGCCAAATTTCTCAAGGAAATTTCAAACAAGAAAAGGAAAGTGGAGAAGTATGAGAGAGTTTCCACGATAACATAATTTTGCTCTTTATTGAGTAAGTTGCCACCAAAGCAAAATGATCAGGACAATTTCATTATTCCATGTTCTATAAGAGATAATTTTGTTCGAAAGGCACTATGTGATCTTGGTTCAAGTGTGAACTTAATGCTGAAGTCCATATTCTTGAAGCTTGGCATAGGAGATGTGATACCCACCTCTGTGATTTAACAACTTGTCGTTCGATCCCATGTTAGACCTGAAGGGAGAGTTGAGGATGTCATAGTAAGGGTGGATAAATTTGTGTTTCAGTTGACTTCATTATTCTTGATTGTGAAGTTGATGCCAAGGCACCCATAATTCTAGGTAGACCTTTCCTAGCCACTGGTCGTATTTTGATAGATTGCGAGAAAGGTGAACTCATCATGAGAATGGTCGATCAGTGTGTAGCTTTCAACGTGTTTCTTACTCTCAAGTAAACTGATGACCGTGAAAAATGGCAAGGCATGTCTGAATTGAACTCATTAATTGAAGAAGAAACCAAACACCTTTTCCATAAAAATTTCATTCAGCTAGTAGACATGGATTGTTTAATTGATGATGAAAGGTTAGATAACTTTGAAAAATTCACAATTGGAGTGGATAAATCTAGTTTACTACTAGCTAGATCAGGTATGAAATTTGAACCTTGAATTTTGATGAATTTATTCCTCCTAAGCCATCATTATTGCATGCACCTACCCTAGATCTTAAACCCTTTCCAGGGCATCTTAAATATGTTTATTTGGGTAGCGATAATACTTTACCGGTGATTATTTCCTCTAACCTTATTACTAACCAAGAGCAAAGTTTGTTAAGTGTTTTGATGCATCATAAGAAAGCACTTGGTTGGAATATGGATAATTTGAAGGGAATTAGTCCCATGATTTACATGCACAAGATCCTGCTAGAAGAATGCCATGACAACTCGATAAAACCACAATGAAGACTCAACCCTATTATAAAGAAAGTGGTAATGAAAGAAATTCTGAAATGGCCTGATGCTGGAGTGATTTACCCTATATCAAATAGCTCATGGGTGAGCCCTGCCCAATATGTACCAAAGAAAGGTGGCACAACTATGGTTATCAATGAAGATAATGAGATATTTCCCACTCGCACTATCACTGGATGGAGGATATGTATGGATTATCGTAAGCTCAACAAAGCAACAAAGAAGAACTATTTTCCTCTACCTTTCATCGACCAAATGTTAGATCGATTGGCAGACAAAGCATTCTACTACTTTTTAGATGGGTATTCTAGGTACAATCAAATTTCCATCGCACTAGAGGACCAGGAGAAGACTACATTCACTTGTCCCTCTGGAACTTTTGCTTTTAGAAGGTTGCCTTTTGGACTCTGTAATGCCCGACAACGTTTCAGCGTTGCATGCAAGCTATTTTTCTTATATGGTTGAGGATTTCCTTGAGATATTCATGGATGATTTCTCCATTTCTGGAGACAATTTCGAGTGATGCCTCGACAACTTGACGAAAGTTCTCAAAAGATGCGAGGAGGCTGATTTGGTCTTAAATTAGGAGAAATGTCACTTCATGGTGACTGAAGGCATTGTATTAGTGCACACAAGATATCTCACGAGGGCATTGAGGTGGATAAAGAGAAAATTGAAGTGATAAAAAAATTGCCACCAATAACCACTATCAAGGGCATAAGGAGTTTTCTTGGACATGCTGGTTTTTATAGAAGATTCATCAAGGACTTCTCCAAAATATCTAAGCCCTTATGCACTTTGTTTCAACAAAACCAACCCTTTTGTGTTCGACGAGTTATGCCTTGGCACATTAACTGAGCTGAATCAATGATTGATCTAAGTGCCCATTGTAGTTCCTCCCGACTGGACATCACCATTTGAGTTGATGTGTGATACGAGCGATTACGTTGTATGAGCTATTTTGGGGTAACGTCGAGGTAATCTTTTTCATGTTATATATTATGCTATTCGTACCTTAAATGAAGCGCAATTGAACTACACAACCACTGAGAAATAATTACTTGTCGTGGTATTTGATTTTAATAAATTTAGACCATACCTAATAGGAACTAAAGTTATTTTTCACACTCATAATTCAACTGTAAAATATTTAGTGAACAAAAAGGATGCCAAACCTAGACTTATTTGGTGGATCTTACTTTTGCAAGAATATGACTTAGAGGTTGTAGATAGAAAAGATACTAAGAACCAAGTTGCTGATCATTTATCTAGGCTAGAGAACAATTTTAAATGCCATGACACTATAGATATTCAAGAGGAATTTCGTGATGAGAAAATATTATATGCCACTGTAATCCCGTGGTACGTTGACCATGTTAATTTTATTGTTAGTGGTATACTTCCTTTTGATTTGAACAACTAAGGAAAGAAAAAATTCAAGCACAATGCAAGGTTCTATTTTTGTGACGATCCATATTTATTCAAGCATTGTGTTGATTATCTCATTAGAGGATGTGTACCTGAAGAGGAACAACGAGACATTTTATACTATTGTCACACGACTCCTAGTGGAGACCATTTTGGAGGAGCAAGGAATGCTGCCAAGGTTCTGCAGTCAGGTTTTTATTGGCCAACTCTGTTCAAAGATGCTCAGGCATTTTACAAGTCAGTCGATCGATGCCAATGCACTGAAACATATCTTGACAACTTGAAATGCCGCTGCAAGGTATTTTGGAAATTGAGATGTTTGACATTTGGGGCATTGATTTCATGGGACCATTTCCATCTTCTGGAGGTGATCTATACATCTTACTTGTTATGGATTATGTATCCAAGTGGGTGGAAGCAATTGCAACATCAAAGAGTGATTCCAAAACCGTCCTTAACTTTTTGCACAAGAAAATTTTCACTTGGTTTAGAGTCCCTAGAGTCATTATTAGTGATAACAAGTTGATTGCCAATGCATTAAGGAGGTATAGAGTCCATCACAAGATTTCCATGACATATCATCCATAGACAAATTGTCAAGCTGAAATATCCAACCATGAAATAAAGTAGATTTTAGAAAAAGTAGGTGAATCATAGGTTAAAGGATTGGTCACCAACATTTGGGGCATTGATTTCATGGGACCATTTCCATCCTCTATGCATGTCACCATTCAAGTTGGTGGCGTATTGGGCTATTAAAATATTGAATTTTGATGCTCAGTTAACTGGGGAACATAGACTACTAGAACTTAATGAGTTGGAAGAGTTCAGGGCATAAGCATATGAGAATGCGACGATATACAAGAAAAAAAAAAGAAATGGCATGACAAAAAATTGATGCCACTACATTTTCATATTGGCCAACAAGTGTTGCTTTACAATTCAGACTTAAAACTTTTCCTGGGAAGCTCAAATCTCGATGGTCAGGACCATTTGAGATGCATTATGTCTATCCCCATGGAGTAGTTGACATCAAGAACATAGATGATGGAACAATCTTTAAAGTCAACGGCCAGCGTCGAATAATTTACAATAGAGCTTCACCTGTGTGCGATAAGTCGGTGCTTTACTTGCACGACACTTGAGTGTGCTTGCCTAAAAACCAGTGTAGGAATCTTTTTGAGATGAGATAATATGTCATAGCGAACATGTTGTCCATTAGCCGCTAATGTTTGACCAACAAGCATTCGTGATCTCCTGCCACGACATTGAATTTTGCTGATTGTGCATAAATAATAAATTTATTCTTTCCTTTTATTTTTTATTTAATCTTGTGAATATTTACATTTTGTTTTGTTTTGCAGGGACCCACTAATACTGCAACCGTACGTTAGAGTGGTTACCAAGGAGGAAAAAGACAAAGCAATGAAAAAAGAGAAATATTCTTTTATTCTTTATTTCTTTACTTTATTTTATTTCCAATTTTTGTATTTGTCTTTTCACATCTCATTTATTACTTGCAGATACTTTTTCACCTACCCATTTACTCCATCCACTCATTTTCTCTTAACCGTCCACTCACTCCATCTCTCCCATTATTTCTTTTAGTTTTTTTCTTCGTCTCTTTCATATCCCATTTTTCCTCCATGGCCATTGTCATTGAAACCAAAAAAAGTTATCATCTTTCTTCATTTGACTCTCAAACCAGAACAAAAATGGTACAAACGAGACCTACGGAGGCCGAAACCTATATTCCTCAGCAGTTCGTTGACGACGTGGCAAAGCAAAGATTTCAAAACTTAACAAACTGTAAGTTTTTTTTGAGATGGGGTTCATTTTCACTGATGAACAAGATGGAGGTTTTAGACTAGACGTAAAGGATATAGTCAAACCCCATAAGTGGCACAAGTTTGCGAGGCACCCCGGTTCTATGAATGCATCATTGGTAAAAGAGTTCTATGCGAATATTTCAAAACCTTACCAACATACAATTTACATTTGAGGTAAATACATTCGATTCACACCGTCTTCCATTAATAGGTATTTTCATTTGTAGGGTGTTGAAGATCAACATGCAAACTTTGAGAAAGACACAAATAGTGCCACATACGATGGAGCCTTGGAGGATTTATGGTTTTCAAAATATGACTTGGAATGCCCGACAAACCAGTCGTTACTCTGTAAATCGTGAATGTCCCCAACCACGCGCAAAGCTTTGGAACCATTTCATGAAGAATAATCTCATGCCAACTACCCACATCACAATTGTATCTCTCCACCGGTTAATTCTTTTACATTATAATATGGTCACACGTTTTATTAATGTGGGTAAAATTATTGTTGAGCAAGTGTACAAATGCTAGGGGTAAGAAAACTAGTGCTTTGGTTTTTCCAAATCTTATTACTGCTTTGTGTCGAAAGAAAAAAGTTTGTGAGAGTTCTTTTGATGAAGTTTTGTCTGGTGTTTCGGGTATAACTAGGGCTAGATTGTCATTACTGTTGGGTTTGGAGAACCAAAAGTCTAAGGCAACTACTAAAGAAGAGTCTGTGGATGATACACCATCCAATGCCAAGGCAAGAGTGCTTGATCTCGAAGAAGCTATCCAGTAGACACAGACTTATTTGCATACTTTACATGGTGATGTAAGGAATTTCTTTGGTTATGTTAAGCAGATGAATGCTATGGTGGAAGCTATATTTCAAGAAATGCTTTCTCACATTGAATGGAATTTCTCGGGGTTCTCCAATGAAATTCTGCTAGCATTTAATGCTGAGGAATCTCTTGAGCTGAATGATGTTAAACCTTCTATTGATGAGTCGATTCCATAATCTCCATAGTCTCCGACTCTATACTCTCTGGTGATACTAACTGAAAAAAGCCTAGTTTCGTTCCTGCACCTGAACCTTCTCCTGCTCGTTGAAGCAGCCGTCGCACTAAGACCTTGGCCAGACGTGTTAATATTGCCCATTATTATTCAACTTCTTCTGATTCCAGTCCTGCACCACTTCGTAAGAGGATAAGACTAGGAGCTTCTAGCAACTCCAATACAACACCACCACTAAAAAAATGAGGTACCTCCCTTTGCATTCATTTTGCATTTCATAGCATGACATTTAGTTTTATTTCTTAATTAGTTCTCTTTAAGAATTGAGGAAAATGTTTCCCTTAAGTTTGGGGGAGGTAGTGTTCTTTACAGAACATTTGCATGTTAGTATTAACATAACAATATGCTATGTCATCATTAAATGGTAGGATCGTTAGATGAAATATTTTGGTGATACCTAATGATGATGAGCTTTTAGGATAGAAATTTAATGTAAATGGTTGTTGAGAATGAAAGAACTGATTTTAGGGCTTGATGCTTTGTGAATTATTTGTTCACGATTTGTATACTCTCTATACTTAAGAAATTTTGGAAAATTTTATAAAGGAACTCTGGTTAGCCTTGGGATTGAAATTCGGTATTGTGCTGAAATGATAAATCAATGAGAACTTCCATATATACGAAATTGTGAATAAATGCTTTGGCATAGCTATAGAGGGACACTCTTCTTTGTTGTGGCAATGCCTGGAACTTTCTTTAATTAATGGTAGTCTTGTTCATATGAGTGAATGAAAGCAATCACAGGACGACTCTACTTGACTAACTTGGGGCTGGAAAATAAGCTCCCTTTCACCTAGAGTATAGGATGGTAGGTGTGATGGGCTGACTATCCTCGTAGCAGCATTATAAAAAAATATTAAGTAAAAAGGGAGTATAAATGTGCTAAATGAATAAGTGATGTTAGAGCAAAACTAGAGAAGTCAATTAGAAATTGCTTAAAATTTTTAAGTATAGATTGGATACAATCACGCACACACACCTACAAATAATCTTGACCTAGGGATTAGTACTTGAATTCTTGATATGTCTAGCATGTTGGAGCCTAATTTTTATGAGGGTTTAAGTTTAATTTTTGTCTTGACTGTCTTGTTATTAGAAATTACCATGACATTTTGTTTGTCTTAATTGTTATCAATTGCTTAAGGATAAGTAATAACTTAAGTTTGGGGGTGTGATAACTCCCTAAAAATTTACTTTCAAGGTCTTTTTTCACTTGAGTTATTGTTTGTTTAAGAGCTTATTAGGTCATTTTAGACCTATGCATCTGCATATCATTGTATTTGTGGTGGTTGTGCTACTTTATATTGTTAAGGTGCTATATGAGGAGGAAGGTGTGGTTTTTAGTGATGTGCAGGAAAACAACAAGATAAGGGGCAAGTTAGGATGAAAATCCATAGCATCACATGTTGCTGAAGCAGATAGAAATGCCTTGGCATTCTGGCGTAGAAAAGGACAAAAAGATATTGTTACAAATTGACAGTTGGCTTGACACGTGTATGATAGTTATAACTGCTTGATGGAGACCACTTCCACCTGTGAGGATAGACATCACGCCTAAGGAGTGACTCTATGGGTATTTTGGAGTGCTAAATCCCATGAATACCTTAGATATTTTTATTATTTACTACACCTCAAATGAGAGAGGAAAAATGTTACACACTCAAACTTGGAATCTTGAATTTCTTCATCTTATCAACCATTTTCTTCCCTCCATCTTCTTAGTGGTGTTCCTCCATTGGTGAAGCTCGAGGGAGTGGCGAGCTAGGCATCAAAGAGGAGCTAGCGAGCTAAGGTAGTTTATTGTGGCTGCGGGTAGCTCTGATAGCGCGCGTCGGAGGTTTCTTCCTCCTTTCCCTTTCCTATTATTTATCAGTAGATTTGGGTTGTTAGAACAAATGATTTTTATTAATTTTTATCATGGATGACTTGAACCCCATCATGAACTAACCTTATGTTTGATTTTGTTTTAATGGTATATTGAAGTTTATCTTTTGCATTTACTTGTTTTGCTTATGAAGGCTTCATCTTCTAAGTTTGTAGGAGGAATGAGAGTGTTCATTACTTAGATGAAGGCTAGGTGTTCTAGAGAAACTTAGTCATTAATGCCCAAAGTATTCGAGAGAAACAAAAGTATGATCCACATAAGCAATGGGGTGTAGTAATTTACTTAACCATATATCCAACATAGTAGTACTATATCCTAATCCCTTAGTGCTTGGGAGAGATTAAGTTAGGATTTTAATGGCTAAAAGGGTAGTTTTTATCAATAACATAGGCTTCCATAGTTGAGAATAAGAGGAGATGTCGTGGCATTCTATTCTATTAGGTTCCTTTGACTAGAGATAGCGGAAGCACTTTCAGCAAACTCTGTCGAGAAAATGATGCTTAGATAGATTAAATCTACTATAGATATAAGTTTTAGCATCCTTAAATCATTCCATATCACTTATTCCTGAAGTAGTTTCCCTAGTGAGGATTGTCAAGTCATTTAATTTATTTGTTGTTTTCAACATTTTGTGTTGCCTTAGCACTTTTATTATTTTTACCTTATAATTTTCTCTATTGCCATTACATTTACATCCATTTTACCTCACCATTACCATTTTCTGCCACATCATACAAATCATTCCATCACCACCAATATCTATTACCTTCACATCCATCATTAGTGCATATCATTACTAACTATACTTAGATAGAGTCGTTTTTGGCTTTGATTAAAATTTATAATTTCCACTAACCCCTGTGGAGACGATACTCGCTCACGACTTTATTACTTGTTCGATTATGTATACTTGCACATATTTCATGTCCATATTTAGTAATCACAAAACGTGAACAGTTATGAACATGTTAAGTTGGTAGGAAATATGACACATCTATGCTATTTGATATTATTTATCATGATTTTTATAAGAATATGAAACAATTTGATTTTCAGGTTATGATGAAGTACTATACTTAAATGAGTTGGTTTGAATGTTAAATGTTTTATTTTATTTATTTTTAATTTTCAAGTATTTATGATACTTGTATATTTTATCTCACCTTAGCTTACTAATGCCTCATTATGTCATACTTTGCACGTGATGATTTTTCATGAGTAGGTTTGGATAGAAAATAAGGACATGCAATATGGAGCCTCCTGAGCATCTTTTTGGGAATCAAACATACTACATGTATCGGTAAGATATCTTCGATGTTACTTTTTGACTAGTAGTGCCATGTATATTTATGTTATCAAATGCTTTATCCGTTTTATTCTAAATTGTTTGTAATAGTAAACTAAGACCATTTTATTTTGACTACACTAGTTATATCTGTATTTATGAATAAATAAATTATTTATGATATTATAATTTAAATGATTTTAAAATTAAATTGTGTTTAGGTAACACTATATATAGTTTATGAAACATCACTAAACTACGAATCGTTGCCTGAAAATAAATTTATTTTCAATGTTTAAATATTAATTTTATGACTTTATTTATTTAAAAATAGTTTTAAAGTTGAAAAAGGAACGATTTTGAAATGGAACAAAATTTTAAACATTTGTGTTCAATGAATGCTCGTAAGATTGATGTGATGTCTTTAGCTCGTATTTCGAAACATATACGGGCTAGAAGTGTATGTTCAAAAACCTCCCGGTCTTGAAGATTAAAAATTTCCAAACCATGTTTTTAAACTTTCAAAATATTTATATGGTTTGAAACAAGCTCTAGTGCTTGATATGAAATATTATCAAAATTTTTAATTTAAAAAGTTTTCCAAAAGGAAGTTTGATACTACACTTTTCATTAAAAGAAACGAGAATGACATATTAGTAGTACAAATTTACGTTGATGATATTTTATTTGGGGCTACTAATGATCTTCTTTGCAATAATTCTTTATATTTTACATTTAGGAAGACTTGCGATGAGTCTACCTTAATTATGTTGGAATGATATTTATGTCATTTATTATATTATTGACATGTCCTTAATATGTCAATATTGAAAATATAATGCATTGATCACTAATATACATGATGTTATGCCATGGATGATATTTTGGGTATGAATTGCCCAATGCTAAATTATATGGATATACATTTTCGTGGATGAAATAAAATAAACTATATGCCCAAGTTACACGTTGAAGGATAGGGTATAGTTGGAATGCCATAGAGTTTATTAGAAGCTGCATAATTTGTAGCACTAGAGTGTCTATCAAAGACATGGTGCAGGCGTTAGAGTGTCTAGCAAAGACACATGGTGCAAAACACTATAGTGTATTCCCAAGACACTTAGTGTATATAGTGGACACGAACTTATGTTGCTTCCACTACAGTGTATATATTTAACTTGAATACCAAGGTCTTCAAAGGTTTATATTTTGGGATATAGTTTATTGGTAATAAACTTATATGTGTTATTTATAACATGTATCTTATGCTAACATGATGAAATATACAGGTAAAGTGATCATATTGCATTTAATAATGACATTTGATTACATGCATGTGATGTATTGCACTGTTTATTATTTTATTGTCTCACTAATTATATACTTAGCCTGTGATGATTTTCATGCTTAGGTAAAAAGTAAGTAGCAGAGTAAGGAGTACTAAGAAACCGCAAGCATTGAGGAGTATATTTGTAATACTCCAAATATCTGGTCAGTGATTATATTGAAATGATTTAAAATTTGAAGGATTAAATTAAATAAATGGTAAAGTATAAGAAACGATTTGATCAAGACCAATTAGTAAGAATGGAAGAATGAAAGAATGAAAGGGCATTTTAGTCCTTTAGAGGGAAATGGATTTAAAATTCATTTTTATTAGGGATTTAAGAGAGAAAGAGGAAAAGTTAAAAGGCTAAGTTATTTTCTTCTCCGTTGCTCATACTCTCCCCATAGCCAAAGGTAAGTTTTCTTCAAGTGGTTTTTCCTTTAGTGTATAGGCTGGTTTTGAAACCTTAAGTGATATAGAGTTTTAAGGAGAGTTCAAGGATGATTAACACTAAGTTATTAGTGAATTAATTGAAAATTGAAGAAAATGTTTTGAGTGATATGAAATATGATTTTTTATTGAGAATTACAACTAAATTTGGCTTGTCAAAGAAGTAAATAAGAGATTAGAATCCTTGGATATGAATAAAAACTTGTTGGAAAAAGTAGTGTGATTCTTGTTTTGGAGTGATCTTTAGAGAATTTGGATGTTATAGGAAGATTAATGAAGGAAAGTTAGTTGGCCTAAGTAATGATGAGTGTAATGGTAGTGTTGGAGGTAAAAGTAAGAGATTTAAACGGAATTGGGGTAAAAATCGAGCTGAAAAATGGAAAATCTGGGTAAGGGTATCGGTACTGGAAGAACAATACCGATACTATAGGTTTAAATTTGGGAAAAATATGATGAACAATATCAATACTGATGCAATTAGTATCGATACTGCTGTGGGTATCAATACTAAGATTAAGGTATCGATACCATGGAATACAGAAAGCAGAAATGGTATCGATACTGAAGGGAATATCGGTACCATATTATAGAAGTATCGATACCATACTAGGAGTACCGATACTATTGAGCCTGAAATGTTGTAGATAAGATGAATTTTAATAGAAATTGAATATAATAGTACTTTTGAGTATTATTAAAGTATAAATGTTAGATAGTATGCTATCATTTTTATGTTATGTGTAATAATGGATGCTTGTGTAGATCGTAACCAAGCTCCAGAGTCACGCAAGAAAAAGGGCAAGGATAAAGTTGCCGAGTACTCGGACATCATTACAACATTCTAGTGAGGCATACCAAGTGAGTGCATTTATTATGTACATTAAAAGTTATAGATACATGTTGTTAAATGCATATGTTGCCTTTTTATATCAGTACTATGTGTACTATCGGCACTAAGTGTGCAACCCACGGAATTCATAATATGTTTATGAACGACCGTATCGACACTAAGTGTGCAACCCAAGGAATTCATAATATGTTTATGAACGACCTTATCAGAACTAAGTGTGCAACCCACGAAATTCATAATATGTTTATGAACGACCGCATCGACACTAAGTGTGCAACCCATGGAATTCATAATATGTTTAAGAACGACCATATCGACACTAATTGTGCAACCCACAGAATTCATAATATGTTTATGAACTACCGTATCAGCACTAAGTGTGCAACCCAAAGAATTCATAATATGTTTATGAATGACTGTATCAGCAGTAAGTGTGCAACCCAAGAAATTCATAATAAGTTTATGAACGACCGTATCTGCACTACTTGTGCACCCCAACGAACTTATATGCTATGAAAAAAAATAAATTTGTATTTTGATAGTTATGATATACTTATGTTTTAATGACATCATTTAGGTGCAATTCATGTACCATTCATGTTCATTCAACATATATTGGGCAAACAAAGGATAAATTAAAAAATACTGATTGACGGGTAAAAGCCAAGATTAGAAGTAAATAGTACTGAGCAACTTCAAGCATCAAGGAATATATTACAATATCAGTAAGACATCCTATGATGAAATTTTTGACTTAGTTTAGTGGCATGTACTTATTAATGTCCTATTGGCTCTATTTAAATATTTTGGAAATTGGTTTGTAATAGATTAACTGGATCGTCTTATATTGATTTTAAACATGGATAACATGAACTAGTATTGATAATTGGAGTAGATGTGTTTAATATATATATAATTGAAGAATGTCTTATAATCTATATTATTAAATGATTTTATCTAAAGAAAACGAAAATTTTACTAATTTTCAAGTATCGAGAATGTTTCAAAAGTCATGTGATATCTGTAACTCGTGTACATAAACGTATACAAGAAATGGGTGTTACAATATTACAGTATCAGTAAGACAATATTTGATGTGATTTTGACTAGTTTAGTGGTATGTAGTCATAAATTTCCTAATTTCTCTTTTAAACTATTTAAATATGGGTTGTAGTAGCAAACTAAAACTACTTTACTATGGTTTACTATGGTTAGTACTATTTAGTATTAACAATATGAATGAATGTTTTTATATTAAATTATGTTTTGAATTTCTATGACCAAATATTTTATACTAATAGTTATAATCTGGAATTGTTTTAAAGAAACAAAATTTTACTTAGTTTGTATTAAAGAATGTTTTAATTACTTGATCTGACATCTTCAACTCATATTAGTACATGTATACGTGTTAAGGGTGTTATACAAGAAGTTTGACTTGGAGAATGTGAAACCTCAAGCCACAACCATGAGCACTTTAACAAAGCTTGACAAAGATGAGGAAGGTTAATGTATAGATGTTAAATTATATAGGTCAATGATTGGTTCTTTTCTTTATCTTATCGTGAGTAGACCAAATATAATGTTTAGTGTTTGCTTGTGTGCTAGATATCAATCTTATCCTAAGTAATCCCATTTACATGCCATTAAGAGGATCTTTAGATACCTTAGAGACATTTCTAGTGTAGGACTTTGGTATCCTAGAGACTCAAACTTTAGCTTTCATGCCTTCTTGAATGCATATTTTGGAGGTTTCAAATTGGATAGAAAGAGAACATATGGTACATGTTAATGCCTAGGAATTATGTTAATTTCATGGTTTTCTAAGAAACAAAATAATGTTCCATTATCAACCACTAAGGCAAAATATATTTCAACTGGTAGTTATTGTGCACAAGTTTTATGGATGAAACAATAACTTTTAGACTATGCAATTGATGTTGGTACCATTCCAATTAAGTGTGACAATATTAGTGAAATTTTTCTCACTAAGAATCTCATCCAACACTCTAGAACTTAACACATTGAAATTAAGCATCATTTCATTATATATCATATCCTTAATGAAGATGTTCTAGAATATGTTGATACTTTGCATCAAATAGTTGATATTTTTACCAAGCATTTAGTTGAACAAAGATTTTGGACACTTAGGAGAGAGCTATGACTTTCTAGCATTCCCTAGGCCTTAGTCAAAAAGTTTTTAGTTTTTATGAGTTTAATTAAATTATTGGCTTAAAATTCCTTTTTATACATGCTTGAATGATTCTCTATGGCTATCCAATGCACAATGAAGGGGGAGATATGTATGTCATTTCATGACCTTTTTGGACTTGTTTTATACTCTTTAAATTTGACTATGCATGCCAAAATATGATTTTATGTGTCCATGCATATGAAGATAGTGCTTAAATCTATGCCATATAGCTTCAATTTGGTTCTTTATGTTTTCTAACTTTTCAATACTTTCATTTATGTTAGAATTATATTTTGGGTGAAATTAGGACTTTAAATTAGCAAAATTGCATTTTCTGCATGAATAATTTCAAAACTTAACATAAAGTATCAAACTTCTTCATAATGTTTAGAAACTATTGAAAAGTATCAATATTGACAAAAAAAAAAGATTGCTAAAAATTATCGAAACTATTGAAAAGTTTCAAAACTATGGTACAAGTTTTGAAACTCCTTAGGAGTATCGAAACTTGTTGCACGGTCCCATTTTAAAATACGTTTTAAACCTATTTTTCCAAACCCATATCTTATTATTTCTCCCAGCCGTTCGCAATTCACCCAAATCCTCTCAACCATATCGTCTGTCTGCTACTCTTTTGTGCTCTGATCAGGTCTCCAGTGGTCTTTTCTCTCAGTTAATCACACATTTTTTACCTTTTCTATTCTTTATGCTTAGAACTATAATTTTTTGCAAAAATCCTATTGTTTTGATTTTTTTAATCTTGCGAAAATTACTTTCATATTCTTGTTTTTGGATACTTTTAACATCATTTTAAAGATAAATTCACTTTCTACTGAGAATTTGTTTTGAAAATTTGTTCCACATAGGGTTAAAATATTGAGAAAATTACATGGTTTCTACTGAAATTGGGTTATTATATATATATATATATATATATATATATATATATATGTTTTTCATGCAGGCGATCTACCAATTCCCTGATTTTTCTTAGAACCATCATTTTTAAGACTGCCCACAACCTGTTCGAAAAATTTCCTAAACGAAAACTCTACCTCCTTACCCACTTTTTTTGTCTCCTAAAATGGCTCGTAAAACTTCCCTTAAGCATCCTAGAGGAAGTACTTCATCCTCTTCGTCGAACTCCTTGGAGTCCTCTATTTTAAATTCGACGAGGATCATTGTAGATTTCGTCGACATTATCGTAATAGACAAATTTAACCGGAACATAAATTTAATAAAGAATTTTTGTCCTCTAACCTTTATAACTTTACTTTTCTTCAACTCTTTACCACTTAGGAGTGGATTGATCTTACGCAAATTCCTAATTTCATCTATCTTAATCTTGTTCGAGCCTTCTTCTTTAACGTCACTCTTGTTCATAAAGAACCTAATCTAAATCTTCCTTGTCGACATCAAGCACAAAAGGCCATCGCTATCAAATCTTATCTTATGGATCAAATTATAAAGCTTACCATTCAATCCATAGTCAATGATTTAGGAATTCATTGTGACGGTCCTTACGATGAGAATGCTCCTGTCACCATTTCTCTTCTTCAATGTCATAATCCCACTCTTTTAGCCTTTGAAGAGCGTCTCTTGTACATCGTTGTCACTTGGTTCTCCACCCTTCAGGTAGAAAAGCCACTCGTATGCGCAAATTAGACTATTGGTGGATTTACCATTTCTATTCTCAAACTCATCCTCACTTCACTAATACCATCTTTACAGAGATTGTCAATACCATCTCCAAAGGTCTAGGGTCTAAACGCTCCTTATCTTATGCTTGTGTACTTAGTCACATCTTCACCAATCATTAGGTTAATCTTTCCTATGACATCGAGGTTCCTCTTTCAAGCTTTATCAACTTTAAATTATCTCACAAAATCGGGTATGACTTTATTGGAGGTGAATGGGCTTGAATTTGTCAAAATCAAGCTAGAGAAGATCCTGGAGTTTATATCACGTATGGGATTGTTGATCGTCCTCCAGTCACTATGGAAAATGCTTTACAACTACATGGTTGATCAATTTAGTGATATTTTTCACCGTCTGATGACATGACTTCTCATCTTGGCGCCATAGATGCTCGTGTTAGCGCTTTGGAAGCTAGTTTCCTGGATATTCATCCCCCTCCAGCCATTCTTCGCATTCGAAGGATGATGATGATGCTAGAGATGATGATGAGGATTAACTATTTTACCTCATGTTGCATTTAGGATTGTTGAATTTTTTTATTGCATTTCGATGTTTATGTTAGATTTCATATTTTGGGATGTTTTTCTTATGTTGAATATTTTGGTTATTTATGTTGGATATTTTGGGATGCTATTTATGTTTATGATGAATATATTTTGGCTTATGATATGTTGGATTATATTTATATCGGCTTATTATGATCTAATATTTTTTTGTTTTTTGTAGCTAAATGATTTTGATCTAACAAAAAGGAGGAGAATAATATCAAAAACAACTTTTGATTAAAACTTATTGCTTTTGTTTTTTATATAAAGTTTTAGTTAAAAATTTTATAGTCTCAAATTGCTTTTCAAATGGGCAGTTAAATGAAAATTTAACTGATATATAATTTGAAAATTTTATGATAAATTTTGAAGCAAGAAAGTTTTTACAAAAATGTTTTGTTATATCAAAAAGGGGTAGATTGATAAGAATAAATGATTTTAATGAAACAATAAATATAATATTTTTTTCTAAAATTAGTCTTAAGTCTTTAAATTTTTTAAATCTTAAAAATGAGTCTTTTTAAGTTCAAGTTATATTAAAAATATCATTCAAATACTTTAGAATAATTTTCAAAGTCTTATATTTCACAAAATGTCAAAAGCTATCTTTTTAAACAAGCATTGACCAGAAGTTTTGAAACTTCTACAAGAGTTTTCAAACTTTCAAAGACAGTTTCCCAAAAATTTTCAAATGTTTCCTGTAGTTTCGAAACTATCTCAATAGTTTTGAAACTTTCCTTAAAGTTTCGATACTTTGGGTCCAACGGTCATATTTTTCAATTGCTCTTTCGAAGAGTTTCAAAACTTTGTGTGCATGTAGTCTTAAATGCACTAATTTAATGCTTCAAACGGTTCCAAACTCCCTCCAACAACCATAAACGGTTAGAAATTAATGACATCATATAAAGGGTCTTCAAATATCCAAGAAAAGACTAAAAAGTTATTCCAACAATCAAAGAGCCTTTAGAGCCAAATTTGTACTCAACTTTGTCTTTCTTACATAGAACACAGTTATATTATTTGTATTTTTCTTTCTAGTGTTCTTGGGTGTGTCAGAGCTTCAATTTGCAAAGATTTTATCTTGTGAGGATATTCAAAAGTTTTTGTCTTTGTAATTTCTTCTTAGGAAGGGTTGAATACTTGAGACTTCAAGGTATAACTCTAAGTGTGTTGTAAGGTTACACTTTGTCCTAAAATGTTAGAACAAATTAGTGGATTTGTTGGAAATCCTTAGTGTTGAAGCTAAGGTAGTGGATGTAGACTTCATTAAAGAAATTGAACCACTCTAAAATTGCTTGTGTCAAAGTATCAATTTCTTAAAAAAAGCTTCCATCATTTTTCTATTTTCCAATTCACCCCCTCTTGGCCATTTCATTGATTCGATTGACTCAACAATGTCTTACATGTGAAAATCATCACACACTAAGTATACACTTAGTGAGGTATAATCAATAATACGAAGTAAAATATAATAATGATAATACAAAACATATCATATGAGAGTATATGAACATATAAAACAAACTTATACCAATTTATTTCCAATTAGGAGATACCTAAAATCATCAAGTCATATATAAAACCTTTTATGCTAAATCACTTATAACAAATAGAAAGTTTAACTTTCCAACTTATCTACCATAACATGAACTTTTTGAATCTATTTTATGTCATAGCCCAAGTTATATAAATGATAATGCAAGCTACATGAGTCAGACGATTATAAATATGCACTTTTTAGTGCCAAATAAACGTATATATACCATAACATTGTATCAATGTAACAATAATCAGGAATACAACAATACCATTATCACATTACTATGTATTGTATTCCCAAGAATAACATAGTAACAATGAGTATTTCCATTAATTATCACTTGCTATTAAATCATCAAAGATAAAAATATATATTGAACATTTCAAAGAATAGAACAATGTACCGTTCATATGCTAAATATTTCATTTTCACGTAACATGAACATGTCATGAAACACATAAATAACATGTCCATAATATGATAAATATTATAATTATCATGCCAATATAATATATTTGGATCATCTCAAGCCTTTTCAATGAAATATAACATAAAGGTAACATAAATGCATGATCCAACATTCACCATTCTATTTTGGCAGCTTGTGCTACCCTTAAAGAATTATTATTTTGTATTAATCTACAAACTGGAATTCAAATATATTTGTTCTATTAGAAACTAAATTCAAATAATAATATAACCATATAAAGAACTCTTTATATTTCATCTTGTACAAGTTATGAGAAATTTTCTAATCCATTTTTCAGAATATATTTTGAGCAAAATCTGCTACCCTGTTTTTTGACCTATCATCGATAAAAAATTCATATCTTCTAGTATTCACATTGAAATCAATATATTTTTATTTTAAAAAAACTAAATTAACATACAAATACAATGATATAAGAATCACATTCTAATCATTTTTATAGAATTTATGGTGATTTTCCAAATCTAGTGTTAAGATCATAAAATCTAGGCATATTTCATTGTTTTGCATCTTTAGCTTATTCACTAATACTATTAACCTTCTATAAAAAAATTTAACCTAAATGCATGAATAAAAAATCACATAATATTCAAAAGTCACTTCTCACCATAATAACTCAATCACTGGCTCATCGTAAGTCAATATTTACATTTAACATACATACCCTATAAACATGCACTCCTCGACACTTTAAACATCAACCAAAATGTAGTCTTCTCGAAAGTTGTATAGTTTATCTTTTCCTTTCCTATGTTATTCACTTCACCTCAATTCAACTTGGATGATTCACACACATCAATTACTCAACATCTAAAATCAATGACACATGTTAGAATCCATTCTAATCATGCATACAAATATAAAGAATTCTATAAAAATTCTTTCGATGCTCAGTCAAAACTATTTACACTTCATACATTTCAAATTTACTTTGAATAACAAAATTTCTCTAAAACCTTATTTTCTTTCTCTTAGGGTTTGAGGGGATAAATTAGGGGTTCAATAATTTTACCATCAAAATGAAGCTTAGATAATGGCAAACAACATGAACACATTAATTTCACCAAAACCTTAAACCACCCCTAATTAAAAAACCATAATACCCAAATAAACCATGATGTGTTCACACTTGAAATTTTGCTTCAAACAACATTATAAATTAACCGTCTATGATAAACATCAAAACAAGCTTGAATAATTTTTCATAATTATCTTCTACATGGCTTAACCTTGTATATCAACTTAACCATGAAATTTATCTTGATTCAAGCATAGAAAAAGTATATAAACAATTAATCCTTCAAGTTTCCTTAATTCCATTTAATCCATAAACCCTAATCTTTCTTTCTTCAAATTCCATAGATCATACTAACCAAAACCATAAATTAATGGTAGCAAATTGAAGAGAATTCAAAGAAGAACAAAATTGTATTTCATGGTTTCACCTTAAATATTAACCAAAATCCTTGACAAATCAAAATGAAAGTGTTTTCCCATTTTATTATAAAATTACCACTTTTAAATAATTAATAAAGAGAAAAAAATTAAGAAAGTCTTGAAATTTCCAAAATAATTGTTTTGTTATTTTTCTTTACATTTTTTTATGTAATTGTTTTTTACATTTTATGTATTTTCTTTTTACTTTAGTATATATATATTTTAGATTACACAAACACACACACACACATATATATATATATATATATATTAATTTTCGTTATCTCTTTTATTAATTTATATATATTTACTATTATTTATGTTTTTATTTATTTTATATATATACATATTATCATTTCGTTTATCTTATATGTATTTTATTTATTTAATTTAATTTTATATTTTTTCCCTCTTGCATTTATTTATTTATTTACTATGTATATATTATTTTCACCATTATTTTCTAGTATTTTATTTATTTTATTCTCTTTTATGGATTTCATTTATTTAATTTACTTGTTATTGTTAATTTATTTTTATTCTTTTCTTTGTCTTTCTTTTATTCGTTTTATTTTATCTTCTTCATTTCATCAGTTTTCCGTTTTGTTAGTTTTTATTACCTTTTTTCTAACATGTTTATTGACTTTTCTAAGAGTACGTTTTCAAATCAATCAATTGTAAGTAATTTGAATTGGGTCTGTTAAATTTTAATTTTAATTTCAAATTTTTGCAACTTAGACAACCAGCAAATTAATTGGTACCGAAAGGGCGGTTCAAGGGTGCTAATCCTTCCTTGACCGTAATCGACTCCCGAACCTGACACATTTATGGTAAAAACGCAGATAAGATAAGATGGTGTCCGACCCACCTAAATTCATTTTATAGTGGTCGGTGGTGACTCCCAACTCAATTATTTCAAGTCCAAGCCTAATTTGGGGCCCAACCGAAAGATAGTTACGACAGCTTGGCGACTCCGCTGGGGACATGTAAGTGAGTGAGGCCGAAATTAATTTTCGGTTATCTTTTTAAGAGAAAATGGTAAATTTAAATTTAAATTTATTTATTCGATTGTAATTATTTAACTTTGATTATTTTTCAAATAAATAGTTGTACTACTATTTTTTAATGATTTCAGATTTTTGAAAAGTTTCTACCTCAGGCTCTATATCCGAGCTCTAAACCCTATTTAAGTGGGGGTAAAAGTGACACCTTCGTGAGAATTTATTCACCGCACATGCCTAGAAAGTAGCCTTCGGGATTCATATACCTTATGTCTTCGTGTGGATTTATTCACCGCACAGACATAAGGGAATGTGTCCTCTCGAGTTTAACGTAGTCCACACAAGCTTGTAATAGACTTAAGACTAAGGGTCCGGTAAGCCCAAGGGGGCACCAGCAAGGAGAACTCGAGTACCTTTTCTAGAATCTAAACTGGGAGAGAACAGGGAATTAGAGCCCACCCCAAAACCTCATTCCAAACACTAGGCTGTTTTGTTTCCTGCTTTATTTTCTGTTCAAAGCATGCAAACTAGACAAATATGCAGTTAGGATTTGTTTGAAATTAGCATGCGGGATAGAGATCATGTTCGGGTAGGAATAATAAGCATGTGGGGTAGATATCATGTGGGGTGAGACTTTTATTTTTCATGATTATTTTTGATTATTTTCACCTCACTAACTCTTTTCATTTTTGTTTTGTTTTCTTTTATTTTCTTCACTTGCATCATTTAAAAGATGTGTTGATCCACCAAAAACGTGTTTGTTAAACATGAATAATCTGCATTAATGGACAAAGGGGTTGTAATACAAGAGATGAAGAAAGAAGGGGTCCGACTATGGTCAGAAAAGACTCAAAAAGAAAGGGAGGACAATCTGCAAGGCAATTATGTGTCACATTCGATCAAGAAGATATGGTGCCCATAATCAAGTACATCAAAAGTTAACTTTTCAAAAATGTGTTGACAAAGGTGGCAGAGACAAGACGAGAAAAAGGTTACTAACCTCGAGAGTCCATTCAAAGATAACAAGAACAAGATGGCAAATCACTATCGACAAATTCAAGAAACAAGCAAATTAACTTTGGATAATACATTTGATGGAGGATTTCAATGGAGTTTCCAATTCAGCAAAGGATGAAAGCCATAGATGCAGTCATTCGATACTTTTGGGAACCAGTACAAAAAACAACTCAACATTTTCACGGTTCATCCAGAGAGGCTGGAGCTGTTCGACAGGGTATTCAACCGGTGAAAGACGAAGGCAAATGACTAGTCAACCTGTTCTGGGTCTAGAGGATTTAGTCTGGATATACCTTTAAATATGTTTATTGTCTCTTAAAAGATAAAACACTTTTGTCCCAATAAAGATTATTTATAATAACAAACATGTTTTTGGATCAATGCCTCGAACATTTCATGCATCTTTGCATTTTGCATTTTGAATATACATTTCATTTTTTAAGCATTTTCATAAACATGAAATTTCTTCATGGAGAATTCAATTAAGTGGTTTTAACCAAATGACACCACATGGAAGCAAGATTATAACATCAAAAGAAAAAAAACTGAAATCACAATGAATGAGTCCAATCAACTGGTTGTATGGCTAAGCCTGCCAGGATGATCTAAGAAAAGAGTCTACATATCGTAAGGGCTACGATGTTTACAGTTGTCACATAGGATGCTCCAAACATTCCTCTGAGAACTATAAGGCGCTGAAGCACGAGATCCAAAACCTGATGGATTCAGGGGCATGGACAGCCGAAGAAGGGGGCATAGCATATATCATTTGCACTTAGAGGATTGTTTTGTTTGAACACGACTTTGATCTTTCATGTTTGCTTAATCTTTTAAACGATTGAATTTATGCTACTTTCTAAGGTGGAACAATTGAACAAATTTTAATCTTTAGTTATTCGAATATTAAATGAATTAAGGATTCTTTTAATTCTTCAAGAATTATAGATTTTTGACATATGACAAGATTATACATTTCTTATCCTGTCTCAATCCCCTAAATAAAATACCTTGATTCTTTACCCAAAATAACTCATGGTCATTACCAAAAAGACCAAATTTTGACATTACCTCGCTTTGATTTTTTTTAACAATGCCTTTATCTTTTTTATACACCCATACCTTTCTTTGAGTCAATAAAGTCACACCATTGTCTTTTTAGACTCAAAATTGACATTTTTATACCATTAAAAACGAAGGCATTAAGTTATTCATTTGAACATGAGCATTCTTCTAAGATACAACTTGGGGCATCTCGCAGGGAGCCTAAACATTGAGACATGCTCGGGACAAGAAGCAGAAAGAAGAATTCACTTGAAATAATTATATCATGCATTAATTACATTGTTTTCATATGAATAAAATTAATCCTGAAAATCTATCCCCCTGGGGATACCTCTTCTGTGAAAGCTTCCATGTATGAAATGATGAACGACTTTCTTTCTTTACCCCTTCACAACAGGAGAAAATATATATCCCTTGTGTCCCCTTTTGAGCCTATAGTATTTTTCTTCTGATTCAACCCTAACCAAGGATCACCCTCCACACTGAGGGGCAAGGTGGAGAAAATATGGTCGCATGAGTGAAGACATTGATCAGATGAGATACCGAAAGGTGAACCAAATGCCAAGTGCGAAGATTCAATTAGAACAAAAAGAGAAAAAAAGCAAAGAGAAAATAAAAAGAGAAAAAACAAAGGAAAATTGAAGAAAAAAGAAGACAAGATGCATATGCAAAGATTCTCTCGAGTCAAACAACGCATCGAGATTCAAACTATGAGATTGATCAAGAACAATCATTTCCGAATCACTGAACCACTTCACTCGAAGATCATAGAGCATCAAATGAGATTGATCAAGCACAATCATTTCTGAATCACTGAATCACTCCACTCGAAGATCATAGAGCATCAAGAGAGAGACACATACGAGCAGATTCAAATTGAGCAAGATATGATTGAAGATATCAGAATGAATTGATCCTTGGTTCAATCACCCTTAAACACTTGTTTGGGCCATTTATCAATTTCTTTCATAACAATGAACCATGACCTACGTTACGTGCCTTAAAAGTCCCTTCTAATCATACATGGATTTCTAAACAGAAGAGACTATCTTCAAATTTCATCCCGACCATCAAGATTAATCGTTATTTGCAAAAAATAGTGTAATTAATGTATGATAGAGAAAAATAACAAAGGGGGGTTCAAGACGTAAATTACGAATGACGTTTTGAAACTAAAGGAGGATTCGAGTTGAAAACCTGAAAAGGCGGCTCGAATGCAAAATTTGGGCAGCTGAGGCGATCGCACAAATTCCTTGATAAGGCATCGCACAATCCGAGCATGACCTTGAAAGTTGGGAGTCGGAGAATACTTCCAGTAGAAGATCATACAAGCTACCCCATCAAACCTTTGAGTATCAAATAAACAAAAATGCCAAACTTTGACCAAACACAATAACCTGAGACTTTTTTATCCTTTCCTTACTTAACCATTTCCCAAAAATAGATTTTATCTTGGCACGTGTCAAATAACTATAATTTATTGAAGGATTAACAATGTAATTAATTCTTTGATATCCAATGAACTCTAGTTTTATGATTTGTCTCAATTGTAAAACCGTGAAAGAGGCAATATTTTCAAAACTTTTGATTAAACATTTTTCGAAATTCTTTTTTGATATTTTTTAGAACTTTGAAAATAAAAGAGAAAGAAAAACATTTTTTTTTTCAAAATAAGACAATCTCTCTAGGGTGGATCTTGGTAAATGACATGTGGCTCTCAAACACAAAGCTCATACTTAGAATTAATGCTGGAGCAAGAAATGAGGAAGAATAAGGGCGTCTTTGTAGATTCAACATCAAATGTTGGGGCATTTTTTTGAGATTCAACATCAAATGTTGGGGTATTTTGTGAGATTCAACATCGAATATTGAGGCATCTTTGGGAATTCAATATCCTGATGTGAATTATCAGATCTTCCGAAGGCCTTTCCTCTACATGCAGGAACCAACTGACAAAAAATGAGATTCTGTCCGAGGAATAAAACAAGAACTAATTCATTATGCATACATTTTAGAGCATCATTTTTTCACATACATTATATATGTAGCTTTAGAGCCAATTTCAACTTCACAGCGAAGGATATTGGACTTGAGACAACACAAGCTCAACTTCACAGCGAAGGGGTGACTGACTGTCAGCAAACAACATTTCAATTTCATTCAGAGTCAATTTCAACTTCACAGCGAAGGATATTGGACTCAAGACAACATAACAACGAAGGGGTGACTGGTTGTCAACAAACAACATCCCATTTTCAGAGCCAATTTCAACTTCACAGCGAAGGATATTGGACTCAAGACAACACAAGCTCAACTTCACAACGAAGGGGCGATTGATTGTCAACAAACAACTTCCCAGTTTCAGAGCCAATTTCAACTTCACAACGAAGGATATTGGACTCGAGGCAACACAAGCTCAACTTCACAACGAAGGGGCGACTGGTTGTCAACAAACAACTTCCCAATTTCAGAGCCAATTTCAACTTCATAACAAAGGATATTGGACTTCAGACAACACAAGCTCAACTTCACAATGAAGGGGCGACTGACTATCAACAAACAACTTCTCAGCTTCATTCAGAGTCAATTTCAACTTCACAGCGAAGGATATTAGACTCGAGACAGCACAAGCTCAACTTCACAGCGAAGGGGCGGCTGGCTGTCAATAAACAATTTCCCAGTTCCAGAGCCAATTTCAACATCACGTTGGAGAACATTGGACTCAGAGCAATACAACTTACTTGGTTTTCAACTTCACAAAGAAGGATATCCAATTACCATGTTCAACTTCACGATGAAGGGGCCACTCGCGGTTTTAACTTCATAACGAAGGGAATCGTACACACAAGCAACACTCATCTCTAGATTGGATTTCAACTTCACGACAAAGGAAATTGTGCTCACCATTGTCTCTCTTGAGACAATTTCCAAGTTTTTCCTCTCTTGAGACAGTTTCCCTTAAAACAAAATCTTGTCTCTCTTGAGACAGTTTCCCTTGAAATGAATTTTGTCTATCTTGAGATAGTTTCTCTTGAAACAAAATCTTTGAATCTGTTTCCCTTGAAACAAATTTCATCTCCCTTGAGACATTTTCTTTTGGAACTAAGTTTTGTCTCTCTTGAGATAGTTTCTCTTGAAACATAAACATCGAAAACATTTCCCTTGAAATGAATTTTTTCTCTCTTGAGATAGGTTCCCTTGAAACAAAATTTTGTCTCCCTTGAGACAGTTTCTCTTGAAACATAAACATTGAAAACATTTCCTTTGAAATGAAATTTGTCACTCATGAGATAGTTTTCCTTTAAACAAATTTTGTCTCCCTTGAGACAGTTTCTCTTGAAGCATAAACTTTGAAAACAATTTCCTTTGAAACAAAATCTTTGAATATATTTTACGTTAAACAAATCTCGTCTCCCTTGAGACAGTTTCTTTTGGAAGTTTTTGTCTCTCTTGAGACAGTTTCCCTTGAAACTTCAATCTTTGAATACAGTTTCTCTTGAAACACAAAAAAAACCTGTGAAATTGTTTCTCTTGAAACACAAAAAAAAATGTTTCTCTTGAAACACCAAACCCTCGAGTTCGATTACACTCAGCTTCGAGGGCACATCATTTACAGCATAACTCAAGGCTAGAAGGGTTATTTGTCACCAAAAGACCTTCGAGTTCGACTATGCTCAGCTCTAAGGCACATCATTTATAGCATAGTTCAAGGAAAGAAGAGCTATATGTCAATAACATTGTCGAGTTCGATTCCTTTCAGCTCGATGACACCTCAATCACACTATTGTCCGACTGCAATCAATGTTTTCAAGCCGAGAAGAAGATCTGGGTTAGCCGTGCCTTAGTAGCAAGAAGCCTTTTTTCCGTCAGCAGAGCTTAAGTCGAGAAAAGCTATCTGTCAGCGAAGACTTTTCGAGTTCGGTTTCATTCAGCTCGAGGGCATATTAACCATATTATGGAGTCAAGAGATTACTTTCCAGTCGAATTTTTAGCTAAGGTCTTTAAACCGATAAAAAGACCAAAGTGGACTACAACGAGAAGCCATATTTTGATTCAAATCATTTCAATATGGACTCAACTTCGCAACGGAGGAGCCATCCGCAACTCAATTCGACAGGGAATTATTCTTCAACTCCACTGAACGAAAATTTGTCTTTTTATCTTTGTCCTATTTTTCGTTCCACGAAAAAGGACAAAGAGGGGCAGCTGTAGACACCCATTTTCTTAAAAGATACAATTAGCAAGAGTTTCTCTCCTACGAGGACTCTTCCACCACCATATCTTTTAAAGCAACAACCACACCAACAAACGTGCAACAACCGAGCAAGGAGTCTAGTTGCATTAGGATTCTAAAAATAGTTAGTTTTTTTCACTATAAATACATGTAATCCTCCCCATTTGTAAGGGGGACGATTTACATACAAAAATACAGAGGAAAGCACGAAAAATACAAAGGCAAAGCTATTGTAAATGATTCGAAAAGGAAATAAAAGGTAGCATCTTTTTTACTTTTGATTCGGTTTCTTACATTTACGTTTTAATTATTATTATTTTATTTATTTAACTTTATTTATACGCACATTTCCCTTGTTACTCATTTTATTTAATTTTTTTTTATTTTTCTTTTCATTTTTTTAGGTAATATTATTTTTTACATTTTATGCATTTTCTTTTTTACTTTAGTATATATATATTTTAGATTACACATATATATATACATATTAATTTTCGTTATCTGTTTTATTAATTTATATATATTTACTATTTTTATGTTTTTATTTATTTGATATATATATATATATATTATCATTTCGTTTATCTTATATCTATTTTATTTATTTAATTTTATTTTATATTTTTTCCGTCTTGCATTTATTTATTTATTTACTATGTATATATTATTTTCACCATTATTTTCTAGTATTTTATTTATTTCATTTGCTTTTATGGATTTTATTTATTTATTTATGTCTTTTATTTCATTTTTTTTCTTTAATTATTTTTATTTAATTTACTTGTTATTGTTAATTTATTATTATTCTTTTCTTTGTTTTTCTTTTATTCGTTTTATTTTATCTTCTCCATTTTATCAGTTTTCTATTTTGTTAGTTTTTATTACCTTTTTTCCAACATGTTTATTGACTTTTCTAAGAGTACGCTTTTAAATCAATAAATTGAAAGTAATTTAAATCGGGTCTATTAAATTTTAATTTTAATTTTGAATTTTTTCAATTAAGACAACCAGCAAATTAATTGGTACCGAAAGGGCGGTTCAAGGATGTTTATCCTTCCTTGACCGTAATCGACTCCCGAACCCGACACATTTCTGGTAAAAACGCAGATCAGATAAGATGGTGTCCGACCTACCTAAATTCATTTTAAAGTGGTCAGTGGTGACTCCCAACTCAATTATTTCAAGTCAAAGCCCAATTCGGGGCCCAACCGAAAGACGGTTACGACACTTACCATTATGAAACTTGTGAAAATCTTGATCTAAGGGCTAAGATTAATCCATGGAGTTAGATTTAACATGGGAAATCAAGTTAAATCCAATGACCCATATTAAATCTTATCATTTTAAAGCATAGAAATGACATTAGTCACCTTGCCTTGTCATCAAGCAAAATATTTCAGATTTTTTATTTGATCTGATCATCCAAATTTTTCTCAAACTTTAAAATTTTATTTTGGGAAAACTATTCATTTTGGGGATAAACTATTCATTCACAGAATAAAAAAAACATATTTTGGAAAAGTACCATTCTAGTGCCTAAACGTTTCCCAAATTTATACTTTAACCTCCAAACTTTCAATTTATTCATTTTGGTTACTAACCAAAATTGTGGAAATTATAAGTCTCCCCTTTAAAAATTCATCCTCAAAATTTTGTATATACCTTATTCAAATAGATGAGGATACAACTATTTCATCACTTTCTCGTTTTTTACAGTTAGCTTCCTCTAGTTGATGATTCCTATAAAGAAATTTGACAAATTAGATTGTCTTATTTCACATTTCTTTGATTCAAGAAGTTAAAATCTTTATTGATTCTTCTTCATAAATCACGTTCAATTATATTTAAATTTCTTCTAGAGTTATGACACGAGAAAAATCAGAACAATACCTTCTAAGCATCGACACATGAAAAACATTGTGAATTTTATCCATTTCCACATGTGAAGCTAGTTAATATACCAATGGACTAACTCTTTTCACAATCTCATAAGAATCAATAAATATCATACTTAATTTTCCCTTTTTGTCATAAGCATTACATCTTCTTTCAAGGAGATACTTTTAAAAAAAATATTTTTTCTCCGAGTTGATATTCAATATCTTTCCTCTTTATATTTGAAGAACACTTTTGTCGATCAACAACACTCTTAAGATTATCTTGAATAGCCTTCACTTTATCATCAACCTTTTTGATCTAGCCGTGATTGATAATGTCATATTCCATAAGCTCAAACTAATTTAAAGGAGCTCGTCACTTTATTCTAAAAAGTGTTTCATAATGAGCCATCTTAATACCCACTTGATAAATATTGTAATAAGAGAACTTAATTAAAGGCAAATACGTTCCCCATGAACCATCTGAAATCAAACACACATGCCCTAATCACATCTTCCCAAAATCTAAATGGTTTACTCAGACTGTCCATCCATTTAAGGATGAAAAACAATGCTAAAATTAAGTTGAGTTTCCAAAGCTTTATGTAAAGACTCCCAAAATCTTAAAGTGTACCTTGGATCTCTATCACACACAATCGATATTGCTATCCCATGAAGTTGAATTATTTCTAGAATAAATGACTCAACATACTTTGTAACACCCTAAACCTGAATGGGCCTAAAGAGTCATATTGGGTCACAGAGACAACCCTTGATTTTCAAAACTTGTTCATTTTCTTTTCAAACATACTACTTTATAAAAAAATTGAAGCTCTGGGACACGAATTTAAAACCAAAATAGTATAAACTCAAAGTTATAAATCTAAATACATGAGTAAGGTTCATGAATACATATGCCCACTAAAGACATACGAATGGAAATACTTGAGCGCTAAACTTACAAAATCCAATAGTATAATAGCTAATATGGAGCAACATTAAGAGTTTGATAAACACAAGCATGCTAAAGACATAATACTAAGTAGTAGGTACATGCATGATCTCGACCAAGTGCTATCTACTTAGGGTTTTATTATTCTATCACTAAAGTAAGAGTCTCATGCTTCCTTTAATCCTTTTCTAAGGGCCTCGCCACGAGTACACCTATATTGGGTTTCTACCTACGCTGATTGTAACTAATATGCATTCTTTAAGTACAACACTATCACTCTTGAGCTTTATCTGAATGCAAACATGACTAGTATTTGTTCTCACATAGCCATCAGAGACTAATTAATTGAGGGAACCCAGTGTCACATAGCCTCAGTACAATTCCCACTAAGCTATTGAATGATCTCCAGGTCTCACATAACCAATAAGGTGGATCATGGAGGGGAACCCGATGTCACATAGCATCGGTACAATTCCAGCTCAACTAAAGCATTGACTTGGTCTCACATATCCTTCAAGCCAAGCTTAATGATATCTATTGTATTAGACTGATGTAATTATACGTTCATTTATAAGGGCCCAAAGGCCACATAATACCGACATCGCTAACGCACTCCTCGTGAGTGCCCGGGCCTTGCGCCCTAGTTAGCCATTGAAGTGCCTCAAACACTGAACATGCCCCACTATGGGAACTAAGGCAACTTGTCTACACCCTAACATTTCTAGACACACTAAAGTGAGGACATCATTTCACTAGTTGTTATATCGCTCATTTTCTCAGCTAGAACATTATGCAGTGGTATATTAATATGTTATTACTGTTAGTTATTAAGCTTCTTTATTCTGGTCGTTTGTTACTTAAGGGCATTTTAGTCATTCTTTGTAACATCCATAACCAGTATACATCTCAAGATACGAGTTAAAGATGTTACATCAACATTACAGAAATTCATGGATAAAAAATGCTTAAAATTTTATTTCATTTTAAAACAATCATTTATCAACTTTAAAACTATTTCATTAATTGTGTAAAATAAAAAAATATTTAAACGTTCAAAATGAATCCAATTTTAGGCTTCAATTAGGTAGTTTAGTGTTGTTTCATAGACTATATAAAATTTCCTAAACACATCTTAATTAGGAAACCATTTAAAACATAATAATATATAAATATTCATTCATAAATACAGACATAACTAGACTAGCCAAAATAAAGTGTCCTAGTTTTACAATTATAGACTATTTAAAAAAACAAATCTGATTAAGCAAGATATAAATATAATATACATGCCACTAATAAGTCAAAGATAAGATGCCTTATTGATAATGATATTAGGTATGATTTTTCTGAGATGATGCTCAAGAGGCTTTTTCTATCCGAACCTACGTATGAAAATCATCATGAGCTAAGAAATACCTAGTGAGGCAGTAACATTGCTAAGATGAGATAAAACATAAATATCATAAAGTATTTTAAAACCATAAATTTGTAATTTAATTAAAAAAACATTGTGATTTCTAAATTGAGCTATTCAAGTCGTAGTCCTCTTGAAAACCTGAAAATCATCATATCATGATTTTATAAAAAATCACATAAATCAATATCAAATATAACAAACATTTCATATTCTTTTTATTTGTACATATTTTAGAACTTTCATTTCATTTTCATATTCTTTTCTTTATATGCTATTCATAGCTTTCACATTTACTTTCATAGCCCAATGTATATGTAAGAGAATGCAAGTTACATGAGTCAGACGAGTGTGTGCAACAAGCACTTCACGGTGCTATCATCAGAATCAGAATATGCACTCCAAGTGGAATCATATCTTTTGCACCAATGGTGTAATACAGAATGTACCAAATGTACTTGATATAGAATCAAAACCACTCCACCTCATGGCATGCTAATTGTACCTATGACTCTCAATGCAACATACAATGGACTTTCAAATCATATCACATTCATTTTATATTCAACATTTCCAAAACATATTCATTTTTAAGTCATCATCATAAAAGTATAACTTGGTCAGTTCATACCCTAAACCATTCATTAGACTTTTATAAAAACATTGTCAAGAATCCATAATTTATTAAAAATCATATTTTAAAAATAATATGAGGTTGACTTATCGCAAGTCTTTATTGATCAGAATAATTAAATAAATAATTTGCACTCACCTTTGCCTCACTATCATACTTTTTCTACGATAACCTTTTTAATCCCATATTTTTCCTTCCCTTGAGTCACTTGGATCACTAGGTTTATCGTAGTCTGATAATGGCATATAATAACATAATATATTCAAACTATATGTTAGTATCATACTAACATAATCTAAACTAAATAATACAAAAGTCTATGGAAATAAAATCGATACTTAATCGATATATAACTAAATCATGTTTCCATCATAATTCAAACTTCCCAAAAATACTAATTCAATTCCATAAATATTTATTTTCATAATCAACCCCTTCAACTTTTACCAACTTTGCATATGAATTCCTTTTAGAATTCACACCAACCTTTCCATTTAATTCATAATGCTCCTTCACCATTATGATCATTTCACATAATTTAGTAAAATTTCCAGTACCTTGATAATATACTCTACTCAATCCCTTAACATTCTTTAAAATCCTCAAATCCTTCATAACATGATAATCTTTTATCAATTCTTTAAAATCCACAAATCCTTCATAAACCCTAATTTTCAATCTCACCATATAAGCTTGTTCAACATGAAATATTTATACCAAATGATAGAGAATTTCAAGTAGATTAATTATCTATCTAATATCTTAATCCAAAAATCAATTGAATAAGCTTAAAAGTCAAATTGAAAAATTCTTCCTTACCTAGAATGGAGGTCATGACCAAGCTCGAAGATGATATCCAAATTCTTGATTTTTCTACTCCTAATTATCTTAATACATATGCCTTAATAATATAAATGAATTTAAAATTCATTTAATTCTAGTTTACAATTTTGCCATTAATGAATTATGATAATTACCAGATGCCATTTCAATATATTGCATTAAAATATTCTTTAGTCAAATATGAACAAGTTTGACTTTTAATTTTTACTTTGGCCATACAATTTTTGAAAATTGCATTTTAGTTACTAAATTTTCACTTTTTGGCCAAATTTAACAAGTTAACTTCAATTACACTAATCCATGTTAAATTTCACTGATCTAAAATATGGAAATAATATTTCTAACCCTTATCTAGCATTCATTAAATTTTTGTGAAATTCTGGTTTGATCCAAGTATCCGATTTCTATACCGAATTTTATTGCTTTACAGTTTTTAATACAAATCCTGTACCAAAAAAATGATTCCAAAAAAAATCTTGTTTTAGGACAAACTTCTAATTTATAGTTTAAAATATATAACTTTTTAAAATTACATTTGTAGTCTTTAAACTTTTAGAAAGTTTATACTTTAGCTACCAAACTTTCAAAATTTATATTTTAGTCACTAACTAAAATTTAGGGTATTAAAATTATTCCCCCTTAAAGAAAATTAGTCCTCAAATTTTCCTTACATATCTATATATCTAAAGAAAAAAAAAAGAGGAAACTGCTTTTTTATATTTTATTCTCGTTTCCAAATCATTTCCTCAATTTTATAGTTCCGCTAAAAATCTTTTACTAATGTAATCGTCCTATTTCTCAGTTCTTTGATGCCATGAGCTAGGATCTTTATGGGTTCTTCCTCATATGAAAAATCCAGCCGAATTTCAATTTCTTTTATCTTCTAATCTAAATAAGATTTTATCTATCAACATCTACTTTGAGATTATCTTAAATTACATTTACTTTATTTCTTACTTATTTGATCAAATCAAATCAAATCCAAATATATATCTTGATCCTTTAGCTCAAACTAATTCAGAAAGGAGTCATTCTGATACTCGACTAATAACTGTTGTTATAAGTAAACTTTGCTAAAGGCATGTACTTTTCCCATTATCCTTTAAAATCAATAACACATACCCTAACATATCTTCAAGTATCTAAATGGTTCGTTTAGATTGATTATTTGTTTGTGGGTGAAAAGTCATGCTAAAATTTAGTTAAATTCTTAAAGTTAGATGCAGAAATTTCCAAAACTTGAAGTAAATCTCGAATCTCTATCGAAAACTATCGAGATAGATACTTCACGTAGTCATATAGTCTCTCTGATATATAATTCAACATATTTATCCATCGAGTAATATTCTCAAACTAGAATAAAGGGTATTGTCTTAGTCAATCTATCCAAAATCACCCAGATCAAGTATTTCTTAATGGTTATCAAAAAGTAAACATGTCACAAAATCCATATTAACACTTCCCTATTTCCACTAAGGAATGAAATAGGTTGTACAAACTAGTTGGCACTTGATGCTTTACTTGTACCTACTAATAGATCAACATTTGTAACAAACTAAGTTATAGCCCTTTTCATACCTGCCCATCAATACCGCCTCTTTACATCTTGATACATTTTGTTTTCTCCTAAATACATTATTAAATGACTATAATTAGCTTTAGAAAGATGTTTTTTTCAAATCTTCATTATCGGGCATGCAAGCTTGACCCCGATAATACAAATTTCCATCAGACTTAACTTTAAAGTCTATTATTTCACCTTTCTTCACTTGTTCGATCTTTTCTAAACACTTTTTATCTTTGCTTTGAAGATCTTTGATTTGATCTAATAGAGCAAGCCTCAATCTTAATTCTATAACAAGCATACTATCATTCTTCATTGATAATCGAGCATCCAATGCTCTTAAAACAGAGAGTGTCTTTCGGCTAAGTTCATCATCTACCACATTAGCCTTCTCGGGATGGTAGTCAATAATCACATCTTAGTCTTTTAGAAGCTCGATTCATCTCTTTTGTCTCAGGTTCAATTCTTTCTGAGTTAGTAGATACTTTAGACTTTTATGATCATTATAGATATAACACTACTCACCATATATGTAGTGGGGCCTATTATCAACAACGAACACCACTGTTGCTATTTCCAAATCATGAATAAGATAATTTCATTTGTATGTCTTTAACTGTCTTGAGGCACAAGTTACTACTTTACCTTCTTGCATTAATATACATCTTAATCCATTATGAGATACATCACTGAAAATACATAATTTTTACCGGATTTTGGTTGCATTACAACCGACACTTCTATCATAATCTTCTTAAATGTATCGAAGCTTTCTTAGCACCTTTTAGTCTAAACAAATTGCTCATTTTTCCTCAATAGCTTAGTAAGTGGATAAGAAATTATCGAGAAATTCTTTACAAATCTCTGATAATAATTAGCTAATCCTAAGAAACTTCAAACTTCAAAAACATTCTTTGGAGTTTTCCACTCAACTATTGCTTGTACTTTCTTGGGATCTATCTGTTCCTTCTGCTGAAATCGTGTGACCAAGAAAAGCAACTTTCAACAACTATAATTCACATTTTGACAACTTGGCATAGAGCTTTTTATTCCACAATGTTTGAAGCACAATGCAGATATGTGTGTTGTGTTCCTTTTAGTCTCAGAATAAACCAAAATATCATCAATAAATGCGACCAAAAACTAATCCAAGTATGACTGAAACACCTGATTCATTAAATCCATGAATACTATGAGGCATTAGTCAATCCAAATGGCATTACTACAAACTCTTAGTGACCATATCGGGTTCTGAAAGCATCTTTGGAACACCCTCTTCTTTAATCTTTAATTGATGATACCTAAACCAAAAATCAATCTTTGAAAATATGAAAACACCTTTAAGTTGGTCAATAAATCATCGATCCTCGGAAGAAGATATTTATTCTTTATCATCACCTTATTCAATTGATGGTAATATATACATAACCACATCAGTCCATCTTTTCTTTTTAACAAAGAGTACATGCGCACCCTACAAAGACACACTCAGTCTTATAAAACCCCTCTCAAACAAGTCTTGTAGTTGTACCTTTATTTTTTTCCCTAAATTCAATTAGAGCCATTCTATACAGGGCTTTCAATAAAGGCATAATACCCAGAAAAATATCAATATTGAATTCCTCATCATGACCAGAAAGTAATTCATATAATTCACTAGAAAAACATTTAAAAAATTTTGGACCGTTTGAGTATCCTCCAATCTGACCTCAAACTTTCGAGAGTTAAACACATTTACTAGAAAAGTTGAACAACCTTTTGCCATTAGTTTATTTACAATCACTGCAAATATCATATTGGCAGTGATTTCATTTTTTCTTTGATTGCTACTATTTCAAAACCTAAGCATTTTCTAGAAATAATCTCTTAATGCGACAATCCATCCAATTGTAATATGGAGATAACAATTCATACTTAATATGTTCTCAATCTCATAAAATAAAAAATCCACAAAATTTCGCTAGAAACACAACCCTTTGAATCTTTATCATACAATTTCTACTTACTCGCTTTACTCCAGTATTATGACCCAATAGATTCATAGCTATCATATCACTATCAATGAATTCTAATAAAATGCATTTTTAGAGAAATTCTTTAATAATACAACTTACTCATGCATTCTACTTTTAAGAGTAAATTGCTACTTTCCCACTTGCAGATATTCTTTATACACTTTCTCATTTCTGTATTCTTACTCCAAATACTATAATCTTGAAACCTTCAAGTCTTTCACTCCAACCACTACTCTAATTCAAACTCATTTTAAATTCTTTCGAAGGATAACATAATTATCATCTAATTCATTAAGAACTTAGCTTTGTTTAAACTTATAGTGGACAATTTACTTATTACTTACTCATACTCTCTGACCCTAAGGATTTAATCTTTAATCTATCACTCAAGATTTACTAAAATCAAACATTTCTTTAAGCAACTTAATGATTAAGTTATAAATATATTTATCAAAATTAAACTTACCTATAAAGACCCTAGAATCACTAATAAATTCAATAATCTTTGGATCTTCATCAATCTCAACCCCTCTTGTAATCCTTTTAATCCTTTTGATAGATTCCTCTAATTTAGTAACCTCATTAAATGCTAGGGTATTTCTTCCACATAACGGAGGAAAATCCCTTACATCTCCAACTCTTCCAGGGTGAGATACTGAAGTATTCTCACATCTGTTTGGATAGATTTTAATCTCGATCTTCTTTTTAGCATTATCATCATTCTTACCATGATTTTTAACTTTCGACGCCTAATACATACATTTTCAACATCACATTAGTAAGGAGCAACGTCATCAATAAAAATCACCTAACTATACCAGATTAACAATATTGACATCCTAGTGGCATTCACACATTTCTGACATAAAATAAACTCGGTTTAGCCTGAGAATCGACTAAACCTGCAGCTTTGATACCAATAAATGTAACACTCATAACCCTTATATGTCTCAAGATATGACTTAAAGATGTTACATCAACATTACAGACATTCGTGGATAAAAATGCTTAAAAGTTTTTCATTTTAAAACATTTCGTTATCAACTTTAAAATTATTTAATTAATCGTGTAAAGTCATAAAATAATATTTAATCATTCAAAACGAATCTAATTTTAGGCAACAATTAGGTAGTTTAGTGTTGTTTCATAAACTATATAAAATTGCCTAAACAATGATTAATTAGGAAACCATTTAAAACATAATAATATATAAATATTCATTCATAAATAGGTCATAACTAGACTAGCCAAAATAAAGTGGTCCTAGTTTTACTATCATAGATAATTAAAAAAAATCTGATAAAGCAACATACAAATATACATGCCACTAATAAGTCAAATCTTACTGATACAGACATTAGGTATGATTTTTCTGAGAAGAAGCTCAAGAGGCTCCACACTTCATGTTCCTTTCTCTATCCGAACCTACACATGAAAATCATCACGAGCAAAGAAATACATAGCGAGGCAGTATCATAGCTAAGGCGAGATAAAACATAAATATCATAAAGTATTTTAAAACCATAAATCTATAATTTAATTAAAAACATTGAAACTTTCAAACCAAACGATTCAAGTCGTTTTCCTCTTGAAAACATGAAAATCATCATCTCATGATTTTATCGAAAATCACGTAAATCAACATCCAATATAATAAACATTTCATATTCTTTTCATTCATACATATTTTAGAACTTTCATTTCATTTCCATATTCTTTTCCTTATATACTTGTCATAGCTTTCACATTTACTTTGATAGCCCAATGTATATGTAAGAGAATGCAATGTACGTGAGTCAGACGAGCGTGCACAATAAGCACTTCACAGTTATATCATCAGAATCAGAATATACACAGAAGGTACAATCATATCATTTGCATCAACGGTGCAATACAGAATGTACCAAATGCAGAATCAGAATCAATCTACCTCATGGCATGCCAATTGTACCTATGACTCTCAATGCAACATACAATGGGCTTTCAGATCATATCACATTCAGTTAATATTCAACATTTCTAAAATAGATTCATTTTAAGTCATCATCGTAAAAGCATAACTTGGGCAGTTCATACCCTAAGTCATTCATAAGACTTTTATATAAACACTATGGAAAGAATGCATAATTTATTAGAAATCATATTTTAAAAATAATACGAGGTTGCCTTATCGCAAGTCTTCCTCAATCAGAATAATTAAATAAATAAATTGCACCCACTTTTGACTCATTATCAAACTTTTTCTATGATAATCTTTTCAATCCCATACTTTTTCCTTCCCTTTTGAGTCACTTGGATCACTAGGTTTATCATAGTTTGACAGTGACATATAATAACATAATATTTTCAAACTATATGTTAGTATCATATTAACATAATCTAAATTTAATAATATAAAAGTTTATAGAAATAAAATCAACACTTAATCGATATATAACTAAATCATATTTCCATAATAATTCAAAATTCCCAAAATACTCATTCAATTCTATAAAAATATTCATTTTCATCAACTCTTTCAACTTTTACCAACTTTTCATTCAAGTTACTAATTATGAATTATTTTTAAAATTAATATTAACCTTTCCATTGAATTCATAATGATCCTTCACGATTATGATCATTTCACGTAATTTACTAAAATTTCCAGCACCTTGATAATATATTGAATTCAATGCCTCAACATTCAAAGCTTGTAATTTCATCCTCTATTTCTTTAGACTTTTCAAATTCAACCACTCACTTTAATAAACTTGAAATTTGATCCCAAACCAATATTTGTTTTGGTAAAGAAGGTATGATCAATTGTGAATCATACACAGGAAGAGCAAAATGTGCCTCATTAAAAACCTTCCTAATCCTAGTTAGAGGAAAAGTGTACACGCCTAGCTCCTTATAAGAACCATAAAGAACAAAACATTAAGCTAAGACAAGAATCAAGAAGATATAACACACAAATCAACCTGACTTGCTCACACCCTCTCTCAGTAAATCCACAATTTCACTCGGTGGACTCTCCAGAATGTGTCATAATGTCTTCAGAACGAGTTGTCTTCACCAGGCAATTCGTGACTCAATTGGACTGCCGAGGAATATGAGAAATCCTCACCATCCACCTTCGCGTTAGAAGCTCCTTTATATGGTGCACCATTGGTAGTAAGCTACTACCAATTTTTTGCTCTTACGACAAATGTATGGCTTGCAAACAATCCGATTCAACCTCCAGCAAGCGAAAGGCACAATCCCAATCACATGAAAGCTCCACATATATTCCCCATAATTCCATTTCAACGATCGACCTAACTCCAATAAATTTCTGGAATCCGGTTAACCATCGGCCTCACTATCCCGAAGGACTCCCCCATATTTTGTCGAGCCATCAGTAGGGTCTCTCCCTCCATCCGAGTTCATTGATATCCACCCTTCTCGAGGTCTAGACCATGTCTTCACCTTCTTCTGAATCCTTGCTGCAACACGATTCAACCCCACTTTGTTGCCCTTGACTTCTTGTCGAGCCGATCTACATGGAATGTATTCGGTGGCTGCGATCAATTATTGTAACCATAGACCACTTGCATGCTTTAAAACACCCAAGCATTTCGATCAAGCCAAATCTGCCAAAGTAAAGACCCAAACAAAATGTCTCAATCTTCTTCTTGGATATTAAAATGAGCAACGTCGGTTAACTTCAAAAGAATCCAACTTTGAAAATCCATTTTCAAAAACTCGGTGAGTTTATCAGCTTTAATGAAGACTGCCCATAATGCCTTCACCTTTGAACAGCCCCGGAAAACATGGTGAACATCCTCCACCCCCATATTATAGACCTGACACGCACATCATCCGCAAAATGACGAGCCACTCGCTGTTGATTTCTCATGATTTTATTGGAACAAATCAACCACAAAAAAATCTTATTTTTTGGGGTCTATAAAATTTGTGAAATGTGGTCCAAAGCTTGTCATTATTCTCAACTGACGACCCCAATCGGAGCCAATAAGCTGAACGGATCAAAAATTACAAATCTATGTTACCATTCCAGCCTATCGCATCCCTAATCTCAGCCAGTAAAGGACTCCGGATCACCGTGTTACAAAGTAGGATAGGTATTGGCAGTAACGCTTAGAAACGATCCCATCTCCAAGAGCTATTTCTATTGCTCATGTCAGCCATACTTACCCATCCTATATCATACGCCACCTCAGTATGGATATAAGAAATAAGGCCATCGAAACCTTTCAACCAACGGTAGCGCCAAAAATAAATATTATAACTATCCCCCACACAATGTATTATATTATTGCTCACATCATCCCACACCATGCTAATGCCTTTCCATAGGTAGGAGCAATTTGGTCGATATAAACTTTCCGGTATTAACTCGTTGCACTTATACTTTGCATGAAAGAACAGGACCCATAGGGCATCTTTCTTTTCCACAAGGTAAAACGCAAGTTTCATCAGAAAGGCCTCATTCTGAACATAGAGATCACGAAATCCAAGACCCTCTTGATTCATCGAAAGACATAATTCATCCCACCTAACCAAAGAAATCCCATTCCAACATATGATCCATTCCAAATAAACCATTAGATTAATCGTTCAATCTCTAAACAAGCCTTCTTAGGAAGAACTACTGTTTGCGTAGTATATGTCGAAATTGCGGCTAACACAGCTTTGCCCAGCATAATGTGGCCCGCCAAAGTGAGAGTCTTAGCCGCCAATCCAATAATTTATTCTGAATCATTTGCAACAAATAATCATATGTACCTGAAGTCACACGAGTGTGCAACAAAGGCACCCCAAATATTTCCCCATATCCATCACCTCCGTAAAGCCAAAAAAATGTACTTATCAATGACCGAGCATCCGCACTGACATTCTTAGAGAAGAAACTTACCGTCTTGGTGGTACTCACCTTATTCCTTAAATTCAAACAAAAATGATCCAAAATCTGACGAATAATAGAACTTTGAGCCACTGAAGCTTCTGAAAATAATTGGATGTCATCCGCAAAAAATAAATAAGAAATGTTGGGGCTGCGTTTGGAATTACAAAACGACTTCCAAAACTTAGAATCTGATCCTTTTTGAAAAATCTACGCCAATCACTCCGAGACGATATAAAACATTTCGATTGCTTGCCATTCCATAAGATCTGAGTTGATACAGTGGTAACACATTGCATGATCAAATCTCGAATCTTCCCTAGAATACCAATATCAGACAACGTATTAGCAATGAAACTTCAATCCAGTCGATCATAAGTTTTTTCTATATCAATCTTTAGTGCCATCCACCCAAATTTACCTGTTTTCCTTCGCTTAGAATGAATTACATCCTGTGTAATTACAATATCATCAGTTAGTGCATAGCCAGGAACAAAACTTGTCTGGTTCTCTGACACCCAGATCAGAAGAAACGATTTTAGATGGTTCACTATAACCTTTCTAATTATTTTGTACACCACATCACAAAGGCTAATCAGTCGAAACTAGCTCACCTCTTCTGGATTAGGAACCTTTGGCAACAAAACCGAGTGGGTTTTGTTTATGTTCGGCGAGATATTCCCCTCACTAAACACTTTTTGAACACACTTGAAGACAGAGGGGCCAACGACAGACCAATTCTTTTGGTAAAACCCGTTAGTAACCCATCCACTCCTGGAGCCTTGAAACTACCCATATCAAACATCGGTCTTCTGACTTCGTCAAATGAAACATGAGCCATCAAAGAGTTTTAATCCACATCTCTTAATCATTTGAAACAACCTCGCACTTCAAAATCGGATACTGAGACACCCGAGGATGTGAACAAAGACTGATAATAATTACGAACTATATCGATCAACTCATCAAACTCTGTACACCAACTACCATCCCCTCGCTTAGGCGTAGATATTCTATGTTGAGTATAGAAAAGTTAGTTAAATATTGTTGTGTAGTTAGTTAGAGGTTGGTTAGAAGCAATTACCTTAGTGTTGATGTTGTATGTATGTAATTTGTACACATTTGTTAATAAGAAGATTGATCACAAGCATTTTCAACATGGTATGAGCCTAATTTCGGTCCTTCTGTTTTTTTCTTCTTTCGCTTTATGGCACTTCTTTTTGTTTTCTTTTCATTCTAATCATTTCCGGTTAGTTACAACTTTTTTCCCCAATTTCTTGTTCTTGTTTTCCCTCTTCTCTCAACAATGCCTTCTGCCGAGGAGATCGATTTAACTCACTTATTATACCTGCATCCGTCCGACATGCCTGGGCTTTTACTCGTCTCTCAGTCACTAGTTGGCTTAGACAATTACAGTATCTGGAGTCGTTCAATGAAGATTGCATAGCTTGCCAAGAACAAGCAAGGGCTTATCGACGGTTCTTTTCAGCGAAGCGATTACGGTGACGTTTTGCAGGTGCAATGGGATAGGTGTAATGATGTCGTTTTATCTTGGATTCTGAATGTCGTTACCAAATATTTATCAGCTAGGCTGGTGTTTGCCTCCAGTGCTGCCTCTGTTTGGAACGATTTGCAGGAGAGGTTTGATAAGGTCGATAGCTCTCCTATCTTTTTTTTGCATCGAGAGATTGCTACGCTTTGTCAAGGCTAATCTACTATTTCTAGTTTCTTCATTCGTTTGAAGATGTTATGGGATGAATACGAGTCCTTGATTCCTTTCACTGCGTGTGATTTTTGAAGTTTTTCAGCAGAACTTGAAACATCTCGTTCAGCAGAAACTGTTTCAGTTCTTGATGGGTTTAAGTGACTCTTATTCAGCAATTCGAAGTCAGATTTTTCTCATGCAACCTTTGCCAATGGTGAATCAAGCCTATTCTATGTTGATTCAAGAAGAATCGCAGCGATCTCATCTCTCTGTAGCTGTTGCACATGATACGATGACCTTGTTTTCTAATTCTGTTGTTTCTTCTGAACGCAAAAGATTTTCTAGAACTTGTGATTACTGCAAGATTAAAGGCCACAAGAAGGATCAGTGCTATCGTTTAATTGGATTTCCTCCGATTTACAAGTTTACTAAAAAGAATGGAGTTTCAAATGTTGTGGAAAATTCGAGTGTTTCTGTTGATTCTATGCCTACTTCCACTCGTTCTAATTTTGTTCTTTCTGCTCCAGTGTTCACTCAAGAATAGTATGATCAAATTCTTCAGCTATTGAACAAGCCACCTTCTGTAGAATCTACTATTAATCTTGCAGGTATATTTGCTAACAATTCCTTACATTATAATGCTTCTCTTAAATGGATTGTTGACACATGAGCTACAAACCATATTCTATTTGATTTTAAGAGCTTGGATTGTCTCATTCCTTATGATTCTTCCACACGTTTCATACATTTTTCTGATGGTAAAAATGTTCCTGTTACTCACCTTTGTTCTTGTTCTCTTACTTCAGAATATAAGCTTGAAAATGTCCTCTATGTTCCATAATTTAAACACAACTTACTTTCAGTATCTCGGCTTACTCATGACCTTGGTTGTTTCCTCACCTTTTATCCTGATTTTTTTTCTCCTGTAGGATCTCTGCACTGGAAAAATGAAGGGGATTGGTAGGGAGTCTAGAGGCTTGTATTTTTTTTAGTCTTCTTTTGATTATGGTTTGTTAGCTCATCAATCTCCTGCTTTGCATCAATTTGCCTTTACTGCTTCTTGTATGGCTTCTGCCAAAACTGATACTTGTATTTGGCATGCTAGATTAGGGCATGCTGCTTTTTCTAAGATGAATAAAATAGATTGTTTGCAATCTGTTAAATTTCAGCATGATTTGGTGCACAATTGTTCTGTTTGTCCTTCAACTAAACAAACTAGATTACTTTTCCCTGTGAGTACTTCTAGGTCATCTGTCCTAATTCAGCTTATTCATATTGACTTATGGGGTGCATATAGAGTTTCTACAATAGTGGTCATCGATTCTTTTTAACTATTATTGATGATCATACTAGGATGACTTGATTATATCTGTTGAGGCATAAGAATGATGTTTTTTTTTGGCTCAAACTCAATTCTCTGCTTCCGTTAAAATAATTAAGAGTGACAATGGCTCTGAATTTTTTAATTCTGAGTGTTCCCCTTTCTTTTCTTCTCTTTGTCTTGTTCATCAAAGCTCTTGTGTTGGCACTCCTCAGCAAAATAGGGTTACTGAAAAAAAAGAAGACATATTTTAGAGGTTGCTCGAGCCTTACGTTTTCAATCTAATGTCCCTCTTAAATTTTAGGGTGAGTGTGTACTTACTACTTGTTACATCATTAATAGGCTTCCTTTTTATGTGGTTAAATGAAAAACACCATTTGAGATGCTTTATCATAAACCACCGAATTTGTCTCATCTCAAAGTGTTTGGTTGTTTATGTTATGCAACTAAGCCAAACTATAGTGATAAGTTCTCATCAAACGCTATTCCTTTTGTGTTCTTTGGTTATTCTTCTACTAAAAAAGGTGACATTCTCTTCAACCTTAAGTTGAAAACTTTTTTGTTAACCGAGATGTTGTTTTCCATGAAGATATCTTTCCTTTTAAGTTTGCTTCTTCTGATCATTCTTTTTTTCCTCCTTATCCTGATGTTTCTGACTCTGATTTTTTGCAACTCTCATTTCCTTCACCACTTAGTTCAAATTCTCCTTTAGATTCTGTTTTACCCCCAGATTATTCAGAAGTTCCTATTAATCCTTCATCCACTAGTTCAACAGCTATTCCTAATGCTTCAACAGATTTAGCTTCAGACATTATTACTCAAGCTTCTGTTCCTAGTTATGTGTCTACTTGGGTATCTTCTAGAATTTCTAAACCTCCATCTTGGTTAAGTGATTATGTTCATACCTTCGAATCCACTTCCCTTCCAGGTCAGTAACCTATATCTAACCATGTTTCTTATTATCACTTACCACATCATACACAATCCTTTATACTTTCTGTTTCTCATTCCCTTGAACCAAAAACTTTTCAAGAAGCTCAATCTGATCCTTGATGGGTTAAGGAAATGAATGAGGAAATTCATGCTATTGAATTAAATAAAACTTGGTCTCTTGTTCATTTGCCTCTAAGAAAAGTGTGCATTGGCTGTAAATGGGTGTTTAGAGTACAATTCAAAGCCTCGAGAGAAGTTGAGAGGTTTAAGGAAAGACTTCTAGCTAAGGGTTATAATCAAAGAGAAGAAGTTAACTTTGTGGATACCTTCTCTCCTGTTGCTAAACTTACAACTGTTCGTTTTGTTATTGCTATTGCTACTATTTTTGATTGGCCTTTATGGTAGATGAATGTTTATAATGTTTTTTTTGCAAGGAGACTTACATGAAGAAGTATAAATGGAATTGCCTCAAGGGTTTTGTAGTCAGGGGGAGAATGTGGTATGTAGACTACAAAAGTCTCTTTATTGTTTAAAGCAAGCATCAAGACAGTGGAATGCTAAACTTACAGAATCTATACTTTTAGCAGGCTATGATCAGAGTAGACATGATTATTCCATGTTTACCAAGAAGCATGGGAGTAACATTGTGATACTTTTAGTCTATGTTGATGATTTGATGATTACTGGAAATGATGTAAAGATGATTGCAGAATTGAAGGAAGTTTTACATAGGATTTTCAAAATGAAATATTTGGGTGAGTTGAAGTATTTTCTTGGTTTAGAAGTTTTGAGGTCAAAGGAAGGAATACTTCTAAATCAGAGGAAATATGCTCTTGAGCTTATTCAAGTTAGTGGAATTGGTGGTGCAAAGCCTGCTGTAACACCTTTGGAGCATAATACTAAGTTCACCATAGTGGACTATGATAGTTCATTTTAGCAACATCAGAATCAAGAGAAAGATTGTTTAGCTGATAGAGTAGAATTTCAGAGGCTTATTGGGAGGTTATTGTATTTAACACATACAAGGCCAGATATTGCCTTTTCAGTTCAACATTTGAGTCAAATTATGCATCAACCAAAGAAAGAACACATGGAAGCAACTCTTAGAGTAGTGAGATACATTAAGAAGAATATTGGTTTAGGAATTATGTTGAAGGTTTCGAGCAATTGCCAGCTTATAGCAAGCTATGACTCAGACTGGGCAACTTGTCCCATGACAAGAAAACCAGTAACATGATTTTGTATTAAGCTGGGAGAATCATTGGTTTCATGGAAATCTAAAAAACAGAACACCATTGCAAGGTCTTCAGCAGAAGCTGAGTATAGGAGAATGGCCATAACAACTTCAGAGCTTGTTTGGCTGAAAGGGCTGCTAAAAGAACTTGGAGTCAACAATGATCAACTAGAAAAGATTTACAGTGACAGAAGGATGCTTTGCAGATTATAGCTAATCCAGTGTTTCATGAGAGGACAAAGCACATAGAAATATATTGTCACTTTATAAGGGAAAAGATTCAAAAGGGTTTGATTCAGACAGAATTTGTTCCAACCTCAGAACAACATGCAAACATTTTAACAAAGGCGCTTGGAGTTTCACAACTTGAATATTTGTTATCCAAGTTGGGAGTAAAAGATGTATTTTACAACCCAACTTGAAGGGGAGTGTCGAGTATAGAAAAGTTAGTTAAATATTGTTGTGTAGTTAGGAGTTCGTAAGAGGTTGGTTAGAAGTAGTTACCTTAGTGTTGATGTTATATATATAGAACTTGTACACATTTGTTAATAAGAAGATTGATTAGAAGCATTTTCAACATTCTATTTGTCCTTTATCTAGATAAAGTTGCAGCATGATAAAATTTCGTATTCCTATCTCCAAATAAGACCCAATGAACACAGGCCTTTTGACGCCACAAATTTTCCTCCTGATCCAGGACATTTACGTATTCATCTTACAACTCCGCCCTTAACTCAACCAAGAAATTATTATAGGACTTGTTGACTACCTTGTTAATACCCCGTATTCTCGCCAGAATCCGTTTCTTCCTCTTCCTAATGTGACCAAAATTTTCCATACTCCAGACCTTGGCCGCATCTTAAAATGCAGGGACATTCTCCTCAATCAAACCCTCCCTGGACCACGACTCCTGTAATAGGTCCTGAAACTTTTGATGATCCTTCCAAGCTGCAATAAATCTAAATGGTCGATTCAATGGTTTCTATCTCGGCCCTAAATTTCAAGAGGAAGAGGGAAGTGATCCAGTCCAATCTGTTCCAAATACGGAACCCTTGATTCAAGGAATCGAGAAAACCAATCATAACAAGCCAAACACCGATCAAGACGCCGATGAAGATTATCCCTAGACCAGGTAAAAGGAGGACCAAAGAAACCCAAATCCACTAGACCACAATCATGAACAAACTCACCAAATAAACAACTACCATTGTTATTCAACGAGCTCCAATCAAAATGCTCGTCGGAATCTAAAACAGTATTAAAGTCGCCCCCTATAATCTAGGGTGCATTATTCCCCATATCCACCTTAACAAGATGATCCTATAAGGTACGACATTTCTGCTCTTATCTCCATTTGTACCGACTCCCTCCATAACAATAAGATTGCACCACTGAAACCATAGGATTCAACTAAACTAGAGATTCACAGGTCAAATAAAGCCACCACATCAACTCGATTCATTCTAACAAGATTCTTGAAAATACTCCCAAAAGCAGGACTAGCAGTAGGGTTGTAAATGAGATTAGACAGATCGCGAGCTATTCGAGATCGACTCGATCAAGGCTCGATAAATACTCAGATCAAATGGACTCGACTAGAGCTCGAGCTTGACTCGAGTTCTTAATGAGCCAAAATGACCTACTCGATATTCGACTCGAAAAGCTCGTGAGCAACTTGAAAATATAATATATTAAGATTTTATTTAAAAAAAATAAATTATTAATAATATTAATATTTGTGTATTTATTTTTTAAAAAAATACAATAAGATTATATGTATTTAAGGTTCATGTTCGAGTTTGAGTTTGAGGCTTCAATCGAGTTAAGTTTAAGAATTTTTTTTCATTTCGAGCCTTTTTGAGTTGCTCACGAGCTTCAGTTCAGGATTTCAAGTTCGAGTTGAGCCTTAAAATTTTAAGCTCATGAGTTTTCGTGTCGAGTCGAGTTCTATTTCAGAGTTTTCGAGTTGAGTCGAGCTTCATTTCAGAGTTTTCAAGTCGAGTCGAGCTCAGCAATACTCAAGCTCGACTCGGCTCGTTTACACCCCTAACCTTGACAATTCCAAAAAATAAACGACATTAATAACGATAAAAGATGGAAATCACGAGACTTACTGCTCAGCGGTTGAACTTAGTTGCCCCTGATTCACCAATGGCTCAATTGGGGTTCTATTTACATTACCATCCAAGCCTCTCTCTCCTCAATCACGCATTCTATCAGCATTGGTTGACTTGCAGTGAATGAAGAATCCCTTCATCTTACCATCAAACCTATGCACCAATGTGATCGATCTATTTGTCAATTATTAGACCCATTAAGTAAAAGAAGCCTTCGATTGGGCCCTACTTTCAGGTGATTTCCGAATTTAAAGATCATTTCTAGCAATATTCTTTATCATCCAACCCCATGTACCTCGGGTTTTTTTAAATCTTTTAGTAGCCAACTTATTATCATCATAGCCATGTTCATTAATAACCACTGTAGTATGAGCATGATAAGTGCTTAATTTGGTTAATATTTTCTTTTAAATTGTTCCTTAATAATTAGTTTTTATGGCTTATTTGTTTGTTTTGATTAATTTTTTGTGCAGGACACTAGATTATGAAAATTGCACTAAAAGGACAGAATTCTATAGTTTTTTTATTTTTATTTTCAGAATCAAAGCTGGATTAGTGGGCATAACTTTGGGCATGAAGCATTTGACGTGGCGATGACATCAACACCTTCTAGAAGGTCTAGTCAATGCTTCTAGAAGAACGAATGGATCAGAAGCACGTTTCTATAATTCAGATTAGAATGAAACTCATGTTTTACGATATTATTTTAAATATTATATTATATTTTATCTTTTCTTTATTTTAGGTATTTTAGTCTAAATAGTTTTAAGTTTTTTAATTAGAATTTATTTCATTATTTTAGGAATTATCTTTACCTTGTTTTTAGGATTTTCAAGGCTATAAATACTCTTAGGGTAAGCCTAAAAACATATCTCTCAACAACTGAGAATTTACTCTTCTTCTTCTCTCTAGCTTTATAAAATTCTCTCTTTTATTTTCTTTCAAGTTTTTATTTTTTTATTTTAAGTTTCGTTTTTAAATATGCTAAGTATGAATTTTGTCATGCTTAACTAATTTGCTTTTAAGTCGAAGGCTAAAGCAATGGCTCAATTCCAAACGTGAGAATTGTAAGGAACTTAAATCACTTCGGATATCTCTATCTATTTTCTGAGCTTATTTTCAAATCAAAACAATTTTCAAATCCAAAAGTTGACGTTGGTTTGGATGTTGTTGTGGTTAACGTGGAAGGAATGATCAACTTATTGAAGCACAATCGACTTCCCGGTAATACACTTAGCAAAATTATTTGTTAAGAGGAAACTGAGATCGGATTCAGTTATTGTTGAAACAACATAATTCGAGTCAGTAGATTTTCGGACATAAACATTTTTAGATCCACAACATTGTTGTTGCTTAGATCAATTCACTAACCGATATTAAAGATTGCTCTTGGGTATTCAGTATACAAAGAATAATCATAAGGTTGTGGACAAGTAAACAATGTGAATCCTAAAGTAAAGATCTATTTCGATGATCCGAGGAAACTGAGTCAAAGCTGAAAGCCTGAGGCTACTTTTCACAATAAGTCTTCTTTTCAAACTCAAATTAGTATTTTATTTATTTTTCTATATATGATTTTCAAACAGTTTTTCAAAATTCGCATACATTATCTTATTCTTATTTCACTTTTTTTTATATTTTTATTTATTTTTAATCTTGAATTTCATCCATATCTAAACTCTATTGTTCAAAAACAAAAAGATAACTAAATTAGGAACTGCATAGTCTCTGTGGGATCGACCCTTACTTTCCACTTTATATATTTTCTTTATAAATCTTTTGAGATTAAGGAATTATTTTGACACGAATGACATGCACTGATTTATTTTTCCTTGTTTTTTATTTGCGACTAGAAGAAACCTAGTAGAATTGGTAGATCTTGACCTGGAGATCGAAGCACGAGCACGAAGAATCCACGCACAAACGCTTCGAGAAAAAAGGAAAAGACAAGAAGAGCATAGTTTAGAAACATAATCAAATTCGGAGACAAACTCTGAAGGAGACGCATATAACGAAGATCAAATCCCGATGGCAGAAGAAGAACAAACGGTCCGAGAGCTAGCCGCATCTCTTGTCACTCAAAAGCCATTATTGTAAGTATTAAAAAGTTAGTGGTTTATTTTTTATAATTAGAAAAGTTCAAGGACTAATTTAGAAAAATTATATATAAGACTTATTATTAAAGATTGAAGGTTGGAGGGGCAAAGTGGTCTTTTGTCATTAAAGGAATTAAAAATTCATCTATAAGGCTATTTAAGCATGTGGGAAATTAGGAAAAAGGAAAAGAGAATTCTGGATACTCTTCTCTTCTTCTCTTCCACCGTATGCTTCCATGTTTAGGGTAAGTTAATTGAAGTTGTCTTATTCCTTCATTTTTGATTTTGTTTTTGGTTTCGTATGCTTAAAGATGAGTCGGAACTAAGAGATGGATAAATTAATGGTGATTTAATAAAATTGGTTTTTGAGGGAATTGTTAGGAAATGATGAATATTTGAATTCTAAAGGAATATTTGACTTCTCAAGGGTTTAATTAAGGGATTAAAAGTATAAAAAAGGATTAAGAACATGTTTGAAGAAGTGATATGATTTTTAGTCTCAAGAGTTATATGGATAAATTTGGATATCGAAAGGAGATTATTGTATATAAGTTAGTTGGGGTAAGAGTAAGTAAGTTTAAAGGCATGAATGAGGTATAAAGCAGGAGATTTATGTGAAGATGAGTAAATTTTCAAAATGAACCATAAGAATTCTTGGTAAGGGTATCAGTACTGGACGAACATTATCGATACTATAAGGTTAAATTTAAAGAATTTTGTATGAACCGAAGAACAATATCGATACTAATTGAATTAGTATCAGTACCAATGTGAAGGTACCGATACCAAGAGGGTGGTATCGATACTGTAGTTGAAAGGGGATTTCCAGAATGCCAAAATGGTATTGGTACTGAAGTGGGTATCGGTACCATAGAAGAGAAGAAATATCGGTACTGTAGGCAGAGTATTGATGCTAGTTGTTTTGAAATGTTAAATTAAGTGTTTTATTTTGTTTAAGTAAAGTTTAATTGGTAGGTGTATTAGAGTTTTGACACTCATGGGTCATATTAATGTGTAGATTTGATCGGAAACAAGTGTTAAATGAATGGACGTGCATATTTAGTAAGCTAAAGTTAAAGAGGTGTTGCGTAGGGCTTAATTGAGGTAAATGTGAGTGCTATTTAATTATTCTATTTATGAGTGGATAATGGCTTGCGATGAGACAATCTCAAATTTTTTGACTAAAGTAAAATGTTATGTTATATGTGAATATGCTTTATATGAGATTAAATTGACAAGTGGAATATGATATGTAATATGAAATAAGTATGAACCATGAGTATATGATAAAGTTTGAATAAATGCTTTGTGAAATTTAATGTTATGAGAACAAGTTCCATGTGAATAAATGATAGACTTGGATAATGTTTCATAAAATGGTTCTATGTGAAAAGTGTTCTATCTGAAAATGTTATATATGTATGATAATATGCTAAGTGAAAAGGTTCTATGTGAATGTGATAAGTGAAAAAGTTCTATGCGAAGATACCTATGTGAACGACCACTATGAGAATAAGACACTTTAATTATTGAAACTCAAAATCATTTTAAATTAAAGCCCAATGTATATGTATGAGAATTAGAGGTATAGTTGGGTATTCCAAGATGTCGAGGGTTCTATGGTCCTTCGGGACAATCTATGTGGTCCTTCGGGACAAACCTATGTGTCACTTCAATGCAAACCTGTGTGGCCATTCGGGACAATTATGTGGCACTTTGGTACAAATTATGTGAGTTGTGGTGACAGTATCAGTGCACAACCTCAATGTACTCACATACTTTGAGTTCTCAGTATTATATGTTGGGCCAATTAAACAAATGAATATTAAATGAAAAGTGTATAAGTTATATGTAGTTTATATGAAACTAAAAATGATTATGAAAGGGTACATTATCTAAAAGTCTATATTAGTAATGGCATGAAAGTTATAATCAAGAATAAAATGAGTATAAATTCTTCAGTGATTAATAAGAGATGTTATAAGTTATAAGACTGGTGTTGTATTTGTAATTTAACCTTTATTTTATAAATTATACTAATGTTTTATTGTTTCATAGTACTCATAATGCCTCACTAAGTCAATGACTTAGCGTGTGAGTGTTTTCACACGTAGGTTTAAGAGTATGAGAGCTGTAAGCAGAGTAAGTAAGGGCAGGACAACATATATTTGCAGATTTTCAGATCAGAGAAATGTGATATTGTATGTGATAGTGTAACAAGAAAGTTGTTGGCATGTACCATAAAAATTAAAGTATAGATGCTCTGATATGTATTTTAATTACGATGTATTAAATTTTATGTTCCTTTTCATGTTTTAATCGTATTTTAAAAGAGTCAAATAGTTTGAAAAGTTAGTGTGACACCTCAGATTTGTATCTAGGTTGGATACGAGTTAGGGTGTTATAATTATGCATCACTTTTCGAAATGGCGGGACTCCATTTCAATTAAAGACGAGACTTATTCATCTTCTTCCCACTTTCCACGGTCTTCCTAATGAAAATCCGCACAAACACTTATTGAAATTTCACATGGTTTGCACTAGCATGAAATCACAGGGAGTTACCAAATATCAAATTAAATTGAGAGTTTTCCTTTCTCTTTAGCTGACTTGGCTAAAGTTTGGTTATTTTATTTACCTCCAAATTCAGTTAATTGATAGGTTGACATGAGTCGAATTTTTCTTGATAAGTTCTTCAAGCAAAAGACAAAAGAAAGTCTTTATGACTATTGTGAACGATTTAAAAAACTTTGTGTAAGTTTTCTGCAACACTGATTAAGTGAGAAAACGTTACTTCAATACTTTTATGATGGCCTTTTACCTATGGAGATGAAAATGGTAGATGTTGCTAGTAGAGGAACATTAGTCAACATGACACCAACAACAACGAGAGAGTTTATTTCAACCATGACCGCCAACTCTCAACAGTTTTCAAGTGAACTCAGCCGACAGGTTCATGAGATAAATACATTTTCCATTGAAAATAAATTAGATAAATTAATTGAAGTAATTAATTCACTTATTGCAGGAAAATCCAGGTTAGCAAGAGCATGTGGGATATGCATGAAGCTGGACCATTCGATGAACTACTGCCCGATGATACAAAAAAGGAGGCAATGCAGAAATCAATGTCATAGAAAACTTTCCAGGTCCTCCACAAAGACCGTATAACCCACATAGCTATACTTATAATTCGGGATGGCGAGGCCACCCAAATTTTACCCATGCACCGAATCAAAGGCTAGCTTATCAACCAAGACCTCATCCTCAATAGTAAACACAAAAGCCATCGTTGGAGGAAATTATAGAAAAGTTAACAATTTCACAAGAAAAGTTGATTACATCCCAAGAAAAATTCCAAACCTAAATCGAAACATATTTTCAAGAGTTGGATAAATAAGTGAGTCGACTGGCTCAAACTGTGGGAAAATTTAACCTTCTGTTTTGCAGGCACCTGAGGTTGAATTAAAACAGTTACCGGAACACTTTAAGTATACATTTTTGGGTGAAAATGGAACCTTACCAGTGATCATCTCAAATAAATTATCCGAATGAGAATATGAAGCTTTCGTAACAGGGTTGCATTCGTACAAAGAAGCCATAAGATGAACCATTGCCAACATTAAAAGATTAAGTCCCTCGACTTTCATGCATAAAATCAAAATCGAAGAAGGAGAAAAGCGGTCACGAGAAGGACAACGCTGATTAAACCCACTAATGATGGAAGTAGTAAATAAGGAAATTTAGAAACTCCTTGATGCTGACGTAATCTATCTGATATCTGATATCGGATAGTAATTGGGTTAGTCTGATTAATGTGGTTCCCAAGAAAATTGGAGTCACAGTGGTTGAAAATCAAGAAGGAGAGTTAGTGCCAACAAGAGTTCAAAATGGATGGCGAGTTTGTATTGATTACAGGAAGTTGAACTCTCTTACTCAAAAAATCATTTTCCTCTTCCCTTTATAGACCAAATGATTAAAAGATTAGTAGGGAAAACTTATTACTGTTGCCTTGATGGTTTTTCAGGTTTTCTCCAAATCCAGTGGTGCCACAAGATCAAGAAAAAATGACTTTTACTTGTCCCTTCGGTACATTTTCATTTAGACGAATTCCCTTTAGCCTTTGTAACGCACCTGCCACCTTCAAAAAATGAATGTTGACTATATTTTCCGACTATGTGGAGAAATACATCGAAGTTTTTATGGATGATTTCTCGGTTTATGGTAATTCTTTTAGTGAATGCCTTGATAATTTAACTAATGTGCTTAAAAGATGCTTAGAATATAACCTTGTTTCAAACTGCGAAAAATTTCATTTTATGGTTGATAAAGGGTTAATTTTAAGTCATATTGTTTCCTCAAAAGGGATTGCGGTTGATAAAGCTAAAACATATATTATATGCTCACTTCCTTACCCGAAAACTGTTAGAGAAATTTGTTCTTTTCTTGGCCATGTAGGATTTTACCGCAGGTTTATGAAAGACTTTTCAAAGATAGCACAACCTTTATGCAATCTTTTCCAAAAGGATCAAGTCTTTGATTTTGATTCAAAATGCAAGGCATCCCCTTAAATTCATTAAAGGAAAAGCTTATTTCAGCCCCAATTGTTCAACCACCATATTGGAATTACCCCTTTGAACTTATGTTTGACGCATCAAATACTAGCTTTAGAGCTGTTCTCGGCCAAAAAATAAGGAAAGAGCCACATGTCATAGCCTATGCATCCCAAACTTTGGACTCGACTCAGAAAAATTATTCAACTACGGAAAAAGAAATTTTTGCTATAATTTTTACTTTAGAAAAATGTAGATCTTATTGGATTGGCACTAAAATTATTGTTTTCTGATCATACAGATTTAAGGTATTTGATGAGTAAAAAGGAAATAAAACCGAGGCTTATCCGATGGATCCTGCTTTTACATGAGTTTAACTTGGAAATCAAAGACAAAAAGGGATGTGAAAATCTGGTATCGGATCACCTGAGTTGAAATCTACTTTCCACATTTGACCCACCACTTGGAGAAGAATTTCCTAAAGAAAAATTGATGGTGGAGAAAAGCATAACTCCATGGTTTGTGGATATGGTTAATTATTTAGCCACAGATAAGTTACCATTAGATTTACTAAGAGTTGAAATCAATCGGATAAAGTAATTTGGCGATGTATTGCCAAAAATGAGGTAAATTCAATTTTACAATTTTGTCACTCTTACTCTTGTGGTGGTCATTTTGGGCCAAAACGTACAGCTAATAAAATTCTTAAATGTTTGGCCTCACATCTTTCGGGATTTTTATTTGTTCTATAAAACTTGTGAGAGATGTCAACATACATGTAATTTAAGCTGTAGAAACAAGAAGCCACTAAATCCAATACAAGTTTGTGAATTTTTTTATGTTTGGGGAATCGATTATGCGGGTCCTTTTATTTCGTCATTTGGAAATACTTATATTATTTTAGCTGTAGATTATGTTTCAAAATGGGTGGAAGCTAAGGCTACCCAGAATAATGATGCTAAAGCTAAGTTTAATTTTTTGAAAAATTCTATTTTTTCCAGGTTTGGCACGCCACGGGCTAAAATAAGCGATAGAGGAACTCACTTCATTAATCGAGTAATCGAGTCGCTAATAAAGAAATTTGGAGTAATTCAAAGAATTGCTACCGCTTACCATCCACAAACAAATGGACATGCAGAAGTTTTGAATCGAGAAATTAAAACAATTCTTGAGAAAATTGTTAAACCATATCGTAAGGATTGGAGTCTAAAATTAACTAATGTACTTTGGTCATATTGAACCACATATAAAGGTCCCATTGGAATGTCACCATATTGGCTTGTTTTCGACAAACTTTGCCATTTACCAGTTGAGTTAGAACATCGGGCTTATTGGGTTGTTAAACATTGTAACATGGACATGGATGCGGTTGGTGAAGTTCAGAAATTACACATTCAAGAACTTTAGGAAATCTGAAAAAATGCCTATGGCAATGCTCTGATATTTAAAGAAAAAACAAAAGAATTTCAATATAATTGAATTTCTTTTAAAACATTTTCTGTAGGTCAAAAGGTTATATTATTTAGCTCTAAATTTAAACTTTTTGCAGGAAAACTCAAATTAAAGTGGCTCGGACCGTTTATGGTAACTCAAGTATTTCCTCACGGGGCTGTTGAAGTTGAAAATAACTCAGGAGTGTGATTTAAAGTTAATGGTCAAAGATTGAAGCCGTATTATGAAAATGCTCTGGTTGGTCTAATCGAAGAAATTAATTTAGAGGAAACCACAGTCTGAAAAAATCAACTCGTCGAGCTAACGACATCAAACAAAAGCGCTTGTGGGAGGCAACCCATTCAATTTTGTTTTTCATTTTTTATTTAATTTAATTCAAATTTTTGTTTTATGCCTATTTTATTTTATTTTCTTTACATGTTTGAATTACGATTGAATATATAATGAACGAGCAGTGACTCATGTATGGAGACAAGAAGCAGGCGCACGTTAGCATAACCCAACCCCATGTGGCCCACGTTAACATTCCCCAATTTAATTTTTCAAATTTTGGGGAGTTAATTTTTGTTTCAAAATTTTCAATGGGACCCACATTATCTATCACTATCTACACTTTTCTACAATTTTAAACCAATCCCAACACACTCATATCTTTTCATTCTACCTTTTTAGTTTGACTCAATGTCAAACTATCCCTTTTTTCATTTTATACATGACCTATTCTCCCCATTAAATAAAAAAATCCATCTCGTCTCTTTCATTTTTCCTAATCTCCCCATCACACGATAAAACCAACATCCATCTTCTTTTCTTCTTCTCACTAATCAGCCTTTAAGCCCACACCATCGACTACACCGTTGTTCACCGATTCTCGTTACTCGTCCGTCGTCCCCTTTCCCTGCCTCAACCGTGGTCTTCTTTGCAAGATGGTGAGAACACGCAACCAAGAAAATCAAGGGGTTCCGCTGCCATTCAAACTTTGAGGACTCTGCCACTACTTGGTTCCGACTATCATCAACGTTTCAAGCGACTCTAACTCACTTTCTACTTCAACTCATCCTCAACATGGTGGACGCCGATCGCAAGGTTCTCCACCGAGAGTTCCAGCTCTCACGTATGACACCACCGCCTCTCCTCTTTTCATCGGCCATTTCACCTCCTACCAGTATCACGCTGCTAGATCGAGTAATCCACGACTGTGCAAATCTTCATCACCGACCATCCCTATATTCTACTCAATATTATCGGGTTCCACTTCCCGTTCCATACTAGATGTCGCGTCCCCACCATTTGCAGCACATTAATAACCTGAGGTAAATTTTAAACCTATTAACATTGAACCATTACTAATGTGGTATCAATTTTTGTAATCCCGAAGATTTTAAGAATAGATTTAATTTCTCGGGTGGTGTACCACCACAACCTAGCCCCACATCCTCACATAGACTTGAGCCTTCCTCGTCTCGCCGCTTACCCGCGCATCCCCAACATTTATCCTTTTATGCACGCTCAAATGAATATGAAGGGCCACCAGACGAAACATTTGATCCTTTCGATGAAACAAATTGAAGAAGCCGAACCTATTATATACCACCCAAGTAGATACTGCAAGGTTACCTCGATTTCAATGGCGACGAGGTTAGGAGTTTTGATAGCATTCGTCATCATTTGTTTCATGTTTGTAAGTATATTCCATCTTATACACTTGACACTTTACATTTACGCGATGTTGTAATGAACTATTTCGATGCAATTGGTTGGCCTCTCCATTTAAATATTAGATGTGATACTTATTACGAGCTAGTCTTTGAGTTATATATCACTTTCATTTTTCTGCAGCGTCTTGTCGTTTCTATCATTACACCTGATTTTATTGCTTTTCGGTTGCTAGAGCAATACTTTATGATGTCATTAAATGATTTCAACTTATCTATAGGGTTCATGACTGATGCCACAGACCATGGTTATCTGACATCTTTATGTGAGATTCGGCAAGACTTTGATATCAATATGGCTTATAAAGCACTTACAAGATTGGCAGGAGTTCAGTTTGATGCATGTATAACAAAGGCGTGGCATATCCACGACCCCCTCTATGTTATATACACTGGTTCCTTGCTCACAACTATTATGGTCGTAATGATATTACATATTGTTTAAGTAAGGTTGAATTGTTTTTCTTATGGTGTACGCAAATTGGTATGAAAGGTAAATTTAGGATATTCATTTGCTCGATCCTTCGTGCGACTTGTACGAACCAATCGACCCTTGATCCTTGGACCTTATATTACACATTTAGCATCTCGTTTTTTTCCGTTAGCCTTTGACACTGTGACTTTTACTTATGTTTTTGCTATGGATCCACTAGATGCTAGGTGTTTAGACTCAATGGGACTTCTTGCAGGCACTCCTGCTGCCCCTCACATTGTACCTCCTTACACCATTACACCTTGTAATGGGAGCGTTTACTTGAGGAGGAATGAACCATGTTCGGTAGCCGCTCCCAACCGAATATACAAGCCGAGATGCAAGGCGTGTTTGGTCACCTTTACACTATTGAAGCCAACCTTGCTGAGGTTTTTTCTTACCTTCGCCCGAGCTCATCTCGATGTGTTCGTGGTCGCGGTTTCCACTAGATTGGGGAGTATTCCTTTTCCATCTCTTTGTTTTTAAATTTGATATACGTTTTGGGACAAAACAGATTAAGTTAGGGGGAAGGATAAACATGTCAAATTTTTCGCTTGCTTATTTGATTGTTTGAAATTGAGTTACTCTACTATTGATGTGTTGGGATCGTTGGTTGCTATTCTTGAACTTCACTTTATACTATTGATTCCTTTTGGATTGTGACCATGTTTTGATCAAATTTAATTTGCATGATGGTGATTGGTATAGCTAGTGAATTTTTTGTTGAGTATAGTTATTTCATGGTTGTTGATAGAGATGAACTTTACTCAGTGCATGTAAACTTTTCTTGTGAGATTCAAGCCTAACAATCATACATTTCTTTCTTGCTGATTGTTTGATTTGAGTGTGTCAGACTAATTAGGATATTCTAGAACTTATAATCACAATGCATATCGAGACTACATGTTGAATGTAATGTTTTAATGTGATAGGGAACATAGAATAAACCCACTTTTCCCAAAAAGCCTACCTATTTATAGATCTACTAGTGAACCACATTTGAGCCTATTTCATTTTCTTTGTTTTACACCTCATAATTAAACCCGAAGCCTTTCTTTTTATTTTCCTCTCTTTTCACCTCCTGTCGATCTTGAGATCTTGTATAACTCTTATTCCATGAAAAAAAGGAAAAAATTAAAAAAAATTGAAAAACGTTTTTCAGTGTTTCGAACAGTAGAGAAAGAAGAAAAAAAGAGAAACAGACCCTTCGTTTGAATGAAAAGAAAAAGTAGAAGGAAAAATCAATCGTGTCAATTGCCTTTCATTTATTATTTTTCCTTTTTTTTGTTTTTCATTGTGCTTCATGTTAATTTGTGGATTATTCTTAATTATTTTGACCTCTTGTTTTGGCATTTTAAACCTTTTTTGGGGCTTTTCTCTGCCCTAACCTAATCCCTGTTACACCTTGTTTAAGACCCCTTGATTATTGCTTTATGTTCATTTTTAGTAGTAGAGACTTGATTGGATTCCAAGCCTATGGTAATATTTTGGTTAGTTCCGGTTTGAGCGATTTCATTTACCACAAACACTTTGAGCAGATATGTGTGAATCTATGTGAGGTATTGCGTCATGTTTCATTGAAGTTGGGAATTAATTGGGATATCTTGCTTGCTTTAAATTTTCTTAGTTGTGTCTTAGCTTGATTGTAAATTGAATTCGGCAATTGTCATGGACTTGGTTCGATTGGAAGTTTAAGGAATAATATGGGATTTTAGATGGTAACTTATGATTTTGATGTATTAATTGATGAAAGCTTGAGGATAAGCATTGAATAAGTGAGAGGGAATTTGATAAGTTCTTTATTTGATTAATATTTTGCTTTTAAATTTCTCCTTAATAATTGGTTTTTGTGGCTTATTTGTTTGTTTTGATTCATTTTCTGTACAGGGCACTAGATTCTGGAAATTGCACTAAAAGGACAGAATTCAACAGTTCTTTTTATTTTTGGAATCAAAGTTGGATTAGTAAGCATGACTTTGGGCATGAAGCATATGATGTGACGATGATGTCAACACCTTCTAGAAGGTCCAGTTAACGTTTCTAGAAGAACAAATGGATCAGCCGCGCGTTTCTACAATTCTGATTTGAATTAAACTCATGTTTTAGGATATTATTTTAAATATTATATTATATTATATTATATCTTATATTTATTTTAGGTATTTTAGTTTAAATAGTTTTAAGTATTTTAATTATGATTTATTTCTTTATTTTAGGAATTATATTTACGTTGTTTTTAGGATTTTGAAGGCTATAAATACCATCTCAGGGTAAGCCCAAAAACATATCTCTCAATAATTGAGAATTTACTCTTCTTCTTCTTCTCTAGCTTTATAAAATTCTCTCTTTTATTTTCTTTCAAAAGTTTTCGTTTTTCTTATTTTTATTTTAAGTTTTGTTTTTAAATATGCTACGTATGACTTTTGTCATGCTTAGCTAATTTTCTTTTAATCCGAAGACTAAAGTGATGGCTCAATTCCAAACGTGAGAATTGTAAGGCACTTAAATTGCTTCAAATATATCTCTCTGTTTTTTGGGCTTATTTTCAAATCAAAACAATTTTCAAAACCAAAAGTCGACGTTGGTCTGGATGTTGTTATGGTTAACATGGGAGGAAGGATCGACTTATTGAAGCACATTCAACTTCCTGAGAACACAATTAGCAAAATTATTTGCTAAGAGGAAACTGAGATCGAAATCAGTTATTGTTGAAACAACATAATCCGAGTCGGAAACTTTTCAGACCTCAACGTTTTTAGATCTTTAACAATGTTGATGCTTAGATCAATTCACAAACCAATATTAAAGATTGCACTCGAGTATTCGGTATACAAAGCATAGTCACAAGGATTTGTTCTTGTAGACAAGTAACAGGAGTGAATCCTGAAATAAAGATCTATTTCGATAATCCGAGGAAACTGAATCAAACCTGAAAGTCTGAGGCTACTTTTCACAGTAAGTTTCTTTTCAAACTCAAATTACTATTTTATTTATTATTTTTATTTATTTGTCTTTATCTAATTTTTCAAACAGTCTTTCAAAATCCCTCTACTTTATTTTATTCTTATTTCACCTTTATTTTTATATTTTTATTTATTTTAATCTTGAATTTCATCCATATCCAAACTATACTATTCAAAAACAAAAAGATAATTAAATCAGAAATTGCATGGTCTATGTGGGATCGACCCTTACTTTCCACTTGTTATATTTTCTTTATAATTCTTTTGAGATTAAGGAATTATTTCAACACAAGAACGACATGTATCAGCCACCTCGACCTTGAACCACTTTGTGGTTAGCTACTGTGACCGTTTGCCCCTCATGCAAAGGAACAACGTCAGCGATAATAGTAACATTAGGAAGAGTTTCCACTGACTTTGACTTTTTTGTAGGATTCGACGCAAGATAAGTTGCTTTTTCATCACCATTTTCACCTTATTATTCTTAGGCTAGTCTCTTTTCCTGACAAAGCTTGTTTACCCTTTGATTTCACTTGGTTTGTTGCCTCCTTTTCCACTCTTTCAGATAGAGTATCTTTTGACATGCCTTTCTCATTCGAGCCTAGACCCCAAATCTCGAACCATTTACCTGACCACCTGTATGATCCGAACCAACACTACCTTTCTTAGGTGTAGATCGGTGCTTCCGCCCTTTCACAACCATTTACGGTCCATAGAGTTCATCAATTTTTCATTCTCCACCGACGTCTTCTTTCGATTGACCTCCATCGCAACTGGTTCAGCAGCTCAAAGGTTCAGAGTATGGCAGTTCTCCTTCGTGTGATCATATATACCACACTTATAACATGTTTGAGTGAGCCCCTCATACTCAATCTTATGGCTATGGCAATGCAAGGTCATAGAGGCTTGTTGAGATCGACCATAATTTCCAACGTCGCAAATTTACCATGATCCCGGGCTTTGATATTGTAGTCCCACCTTGATCACCTTCCCCACCACCTTGGTAATACGTTGAAACAACGCCTTGCAATAATATCCGTAAGGGAGACATGGTAATTGCACCCAGACAATCACCTTAAAAGGTTGTTTTCTCGGATCTGGAGAATGACCTACTCCAAGGTTGCACCATCAAATAGCTCTCGTATATTATCCAAGGACCTTCCATCAGAACTGTCACGTAAACCCTTTCATCCTCAAACTTAACCAATAAATAATTATTATCCAGATCGAAGAGTTGAAGCTCACCATGTGGTTTCCACAATGCATGAATCTGAGTGAGGAGAATATTATACCCAATCAATCTACCTAATAGTCGCACGATAATTGAATTCCCCATCCTGTTATCAATTTGTTCATGAATTCGTTCTGAAAATGAAATCTTTAGGAATGGCCCTACTCATCGACATGGCAATCTTCATCCAACACAACCACCTAATCTGTTTCGAAATCAATACCAAATCGTCCCCTAGGGTTTTGTTCAACCCGCTTAGCCGTGATTGCAGCATACGAGGCCTTTCCTTTTCTTTTATTGACTTCGTTATCCCCTGTAACCAAGTCAATCACTTAAGTTCCTTTGTTTAGGTCCACCGCACCATTCGCACCATTGACGTCACCATGCATCTCGGTATCATGGGACACAATCGCATTGCTTTCACCTACCATATTTCCTTGTTGATTCCCCATGTTCTCTCCATTGCCACTAAACCAATGCATGTTCCTGCCAGTTCCGGTGGTCGGCCATTGTTGCAACCATAAAGCTATAAACTAGGGTTAATACATTCATTAGGGTTCCTGCCCCCATTAGGGTTTATGTCGTCATTAGGGTTTTCCATTAGTCCAATTCTTTTATAACTTGTTTGATCCAAAAAACCAATATTTAAACTCTAAAAATCAGCATGCTAATAAAAATTTTCAGCATTGTAATTTTCTTAACAAAATAATACATCACTTTTAATAACTCACAATTAAGTCCCAACTATTTAGACTATTTAAATTCCATCATCATATTTAACCAAATTTGTACTTTGATCCTTAATCATTAATCTAACTTAAAATTCCCATATTTAAATATTAAAATTCAACATTGATTAATACATTTGTGCAATTATATCCCACAATTCTCAAAACTTGTAAAATAACCCTTGTTCTTTTTTAATCTTCCAAATTGATCCAAAACAATCTCCATATCACATAGAACACATCTAATATTAATTCTAGACCATGGGAAATTTTTCAATATTTTACCCTAATTTACTCTTCATGGCCGAATACTCGCCTAATTTTTCATTCAATTTCAAGCATGAATTTAACTTTCTTGAATCAAGTTCTTGCTATTCTAATCATCACTATAACACTCATTTCCGGTATACATTTCCATACACAAGTCACAAGTGTCACATGACTTTTAAAAACATTTTTATTATTTGTAAACCTATAGAATTTTGTTTCGAAAATAAAACAAAACATTTTAATATAAACTAAAACATTTGTTGTAACATATTACAAAATTATAACTTTAATACCTTCCAGAGCATTTTTCTTAATTCAAATACATGCCATATAATTATCAAAATAGACATAATTGCCCTACTGTTACTGATGAGTCAACCTTGGATTGATGGTCTATGTTGCACTCCTTACTCAACTAATCTTTGCTCTTACCTATGCGTGAAATCAACACACACTAAGTATTTACTTAGTGAGGCATAATAATATAAAGGAATTACAATTCATACATAAGCATATCACAGCTATTGAAATACAAACTAAATCGTATACTTCATAAGAATCAGTTAAAACCATTCCAGTTAAACCAAATTTCTTTCATATAGTCATCGAAACTATTATTAGAATGCCCAACATACCTATATTTCTGTATATTTTTCCCAATTATCCTTTACTTTGCCCAATGTATGTCAAATGAGAAAATAAGGTACATGCATTGCACCGAAGTGCCGAAATGGTCATTCACCTTTTATGAATACCATTAGTGGCACCTTTTATGCCGATAATGAACTGTTATGCATTAAACAAAATCGATCAATAGTTTTCATAAACGAAGTATGTCGAAATGGTAATTAACCTATTATGAATACCATGAGTGGCACATTTTATGCCGATAATGCACCGTTATGCATTAATCAAAATTGATAAATAACTTTCACTAGCGGCACCTTTTATGCCAAAATGCACCTATGTATCTCAATGAACATACAATGGGTTTTCAAGTCAAATTCACATATTTAGACATTTATTTTGGCAACATTGATAACCATGAACAACATCAATATTCATCCATTCATTTTAGAGTAGTTCATACTCTAAAATTTATTCATAATATCATTCCCGCAAATATATCTCACAATTCTCAAAACTTGTAAAATAACCCTTGTTCTTTTTTAAGCTTCCAAATTGATCCAAAACAATCTCCAAATCACATAGAACACATCTAATATTAATTCTAGACCATGGGAAATTTTTCAATATTTTACCCTAATTTACTCTTCATGGCCGAATACTCGCCTAATTTTTCATTCAATTTCAAGCATGAATTTAACTTTCTTGAATCAAGTTCTTTCTATTCTAATCATCACTATAACACTCATTTCCGGTATACATTTCCGTACACAAGTCACAAGTGTCACATGACTTTTAAAAACATTTTTATTATTTGTAAACCTATAGAATTTTGTTTCGAAAATAAAACAAAACATTTTAATATAAACTAAAACATTTGTTGTAACATATTACAAAATTATAACTTTAATACTTTCCAGAGCATTTTTCTTAATTCAAATACATGCCATCTAATTATCAAAATAGACATAATTGCCCTACTGTTACTGATGAGTCAACCTTGGATTGATGGTCTATGTTGCACTCCTTACTCAACTAATCTTTGCTCTTACCTATGCGTGAAATCAATACACACTATGGTATTAGTACTCCCTTTTAGTATCGATACCATTTATGCATTGTGGAATCCATGGTATCGATACCTTTCTCGTAGTATCGATACCCACAGTAGTATCGATACTAATTGCATCAATATCGATATTGTTCATTCTATTTCCACAAATTTAAACCTATAGTATCGGTACCGTTCTTCCAGTACCAATACCCTTACCCAAATTGTCCATTTTTAGCTCGATTTTTACCCAAATTTTGTTAATTTCTCTTACTTTTACCACCAACAATACTATTAAACTCACCTTACTTAACCCAACTAACTTTCCTTCATTTAGCTTCTCATAACATCTAAAATCTCCAAAGAACATCCCAAACTAAAAATCATACTACTTTTTCATACATGTTTTTAATCACTTTGAAGTCTTCTAATCTCTTATTTACTTTTTTGACAAGTCAAATATACTTGTAAACCTCAATAAAAACTCATATTTCAACATATCATTCAAAAATCATTTTCTTCAGTCTCAAATAAATCTTCTATCTATTAGTTTTAATTCTCTTTAAACCTTCCTTAAGCTTTCCCATCATTTAAGGTTTCAAGACCAAACCAAAAATGAAAGGAAAAACTAGCTAAATGAAGTCTTATCTTTGGTTATGGAGGAGAGCACGGGACGAGCAAAGAGAAGAGGAAAGAGAACTTGGCTTTTTCTCAAAATTTTCCCCTTTCTCTCTCTTAAATAACCCTAATATAATAAACTTTTAAATCATTTTCCATATAAAGGACCAAAATGCCCTTTCATTCTTCCATTCTTACTAATTGGTCTTAAACACAATTCATAAATCATTTCTTATACTTTACCATTTATTTAATTTAATCCCCCAAATTTCAATTCTTTCATTATGGTCACCGACTCGATATTTAGGGTATTATAATTCTCCCCCATAAGAAAATTCTTCATCGAATTTAAAGAAGTACCTGATACGAAGAGGTGTGGAAACTGTTTCCTCATGTCCTCCTCTCTTTCCCAAGTAGCTTCTTCCACACTATGGTTTTGCCAAAGCACTTTAACTAAAGGGATATTCTTGTTACGCAGTTCCTTGTTTTCTCTAGCCAAGATCCGCACTGGTTCTTCCTTGTAAGTCAGATCTAGTCGGATCTTTATTTCCTCTGGTGTGATAATATGGGATGAATCTGATCGATACCTTCTGAGCATCGGCACGTGAAAAACATTGTGGATCTTGTCCATATTAAGAGGCAAAGCTAATTGATAAGCTATTGGATCGACCATTTTCAAAATTTCATAAGGTCCAATGAATCATGGACTTAGCTTTCCTTTGCGCCCAAAACGCAATACATTCTTCCAGGGTGACACTTTCAGAAATACTTTATCTTCCACTTGAAATTCAATTTCTTTTATTTTCAAATCAACATAAGATTTTTGTCGATTAGAGGCTAACTTAAGATTATATTGGATGATTTTTACTTTATCCTCTATTTCTTTCATCAAATTTGGGCCAATTAGGTATCGATCTTTTAATTCAAACCAATTTAAAGGTGTTCTGCAATTTCTCCCATACAAGGCTTCATACGAGGCCATCTTAATACTCAATTGATAACTGTTGTTATAAGCAAATTTTGCGCAACGAAAATACCTTTCCCATGATCCTTTAAATTCAATCACACATGCCCTTAGCATATCTTTCAATACCTAAATAGGTCGTTCTGACTGCCCATCTCTGCGGATGAAAATCTATGGTGAAATTCAATCGAGTACCCAATGCATCGTGCAAGGACTTCTAAAATCTTGAAGTAAACCTTGGGTCTCGATCGAATATTATTTATATGGGCACTCCATGCAACCGAACTATTTCCTTTACATAAAATTACACATATTTATCCATCGAGTAATGTACTCGAAATGGAATAAAATGAGTTATCTTGTTCAATCTGTCTACAATTACTCATATCGAGCCCTTTTTACCGGGTGACAAAGGTAGCCCTGAAACAAAATGCATTGTAACCATTCCCACTTCCACTCAGGAATGGATATTGGTTGTAAAATTCCGTAACGCACTTGATGTTCAGCTTTCACTTGCTGACATGTCAGGCATCTCGCAACAAACTCTGATACAACTCTTTTCATGCCAGACCACCAATAACGACTCTTCATATCCTGATACATTTTATTCCCGCCTGGATGCATAGTCAAAGGATTATAATGTTCCTCGAAAAGAATATCTTTCTTCAGTTCATCATTATCGGGAATGCAAAGTCTTCCATGATAATATTAACATCCATCATCCCTCATTTCGAAGTCCTTGGCCTCTTCTTTTTCTAATTGTGCCATTTTTCCAAGCATTTCTCATCTTAACCTTGCAGCTCTTTTACCCGATCCTAAACTATCAGCTTTAGCTTAAGCTCAACAATTAAGGCCCCATCTTTCTTTACTGACATACATGCATCCAAAGCTCGTAAAGCTGCAAAAGTCTTTCGACTAAGTGTTTCAGCTACCACATTAGCTTTTCCTGAATGATAATCGATGACCAAATTATAATCTTTTAAAAGCTCGATCAATCTTCTTTGCCTCAAATTCAGTTCTTTTTGTTTCAGCAAGTACTTTAGACTCTTGTGATCTGTATAATTATGGCACCACTCACCGTACAAAATATGACGCCAAATTTTCAAAGCAAACACGACTATTGCCAATTCCAAGTCATGAGTCGGGTAATTTCCCTCGTGATTCTTCGGATGCCTTGAGGAACAAGCCATAACTTTTCCATCTTGTATAAGCACACATCCCAACCCACTATGAGATATGTCACTAAAGACTACATAGTCTTTACCTGACTCAGGTTGTATAAGCATTAATGCCTCTGTTACGATTCTCTTTAGCATTTCAAAACTTTCTTGGCATTTCTCTAACCAAACAAACAATACATCTTTCCATAACAATTAGTTAGAGGTAAAGCTAAATTGAGAAGTTCTTCACGAACCGTCTATAAAAACCAGTAAACCCCAAGAAACTCTAAACTTTAAAAACATTCTTTGGGGTTGCCAATCCACTATAGCTTGAATCTTTCGGGATCTACTCTGATGCCTTCTGCAGAGACTATATGACCAAGGAAAGTAATCTCAGCTAACCAAAATTCACACTTTGATAATTTGGCATACATCTTCTTCTCTCGAAGAGTCTTAAGAACCATCCAAAGATGAGCATCATGTTCCTCTCTTGACTTCGAATACACCAAAATATCAACTATAAATACCACCATGAATTGATCCAAGTAAGGTTGGAATATTCAGTTCATCAAATTCTTAAATGTTTCAGGAGCATTAATCAATTCAAATGGCATCACCATAAATTCGTAGTGTCCATACCGAGTCTAAAAAGCTATTTTTGAAATATTATCATCTTTTATCTTTAATTGGTGGTACCCCGACCTCAAGTCTATCTTAGAGAACACTGATATGCCTGTCAATTGATCGAACATATCATTAATCCTAGGTAGAGGATACTTATTCTTTATCGTTACTTTATTTAACTGACGGTAGTCGATGCATAATCTTATAAACCCGTACTTCTTTTTCACAAAAAGCACAAGTACTCCCCAAGGAGAAACATTGGGTCTCACAAATCCCTTATCGAGTAACTCTTACAATTCGGATTTTAGCTCTCTTAAATCTATTGGAGCCATTCGATATGGATACATATAAACAGGTTTGGTACCACAGGTAAACCTCAATCTTGAATTACACCTCGTGGTCTGGAGGTAATCCCGATAACTCCTCGGGAAAAACATCTGGAAAATCCCTAACCATGGGAATATTATCTATTCTCACTTCCAATACTTGAGTGTCTATCATGTTAGCTAGGTAAGCCATACACCCTTTTGACATCATTTTCTTTACAGTCATGGCTGATATCACATTGGATGGTGATTTCGCTTTTTCACCAATCACTACTGTTTCAGAGCCTTCTACATCCTTAAAAAATAATCGCTTCTTGCGAAAATAAACCCATCCATGATGTGGAGACAACCAATCCATTCCCAAAATGATTTCAAACTCATCGAAAGGCAACTCCTCAAGTTTACTGGGAACATAATCCCTTGAATCTTTATCGGGCATTTTCTACATACCCTAGTTACTCTCGCACTGTGACCCATAGGGTTTATCACTGTCATCTAACTAAAAATTGGTTCTAAAGGAATTCCTCTAGTTCTATCCAACTTTGTACTAATATAAGAGTGTGTAGAACCAAGGTTAACCAAAATAAAAACAGGTTCATCAAAAAGATGGAATGTGCCTGTTAAGATCTCCGGGTCATCTCGATCCTCATTAGTCTTAATGTTGTAAATCCTTGCTACTACCAGAGTCTCTTGTTGCGAGATTGATTTAGATTGTCCTCTGGATCTGCATCTACCTATGCTCATATTAGAAGCTACCACAGATCTCTCAGATTATGCTGAATTATCCCCGGATTTCTTAGGATAGTTTCGGGAAAAATGATCAGTCTCACCACACTAGAAATAAACTACACTAAGAAATCTGAATACTCCACGGTGCAATTTACCACATATATGACATGGAGTTCTTTCTCCAAATGCTCTACCCGCACTAGCAGAAAAAGACTAAGACTGTTTAGTTTTCATCGAAGCTGTAGCAGAACAATCTCTATCAATATATCAGGAACTCGAGCCTTTGACTCTCTTAGCATGATAGGGAGTTGAAGGCGTTCCAACTCTTTTCCCTGTCTACATACTCTGCTCCACTGCTAGAGTCTCATCTTGAGCTATTTCGATAGCCTTAGCTCGGTTTATAACTTCTTGCAAACTAGGCAAGTTCAAAGACAACATCAACTCTTTCAACTTTGGCCTCAAACCTTCAATAAACCAATCACATCGATCTTTGTCATCGAGAACTACCTCAGTAGCAAAATGGCTCAGCTTGTTGTATTCAGCCTCGTACTCATGTACTGTTCGATCACCTTGTTTTAAGTTAAGGAACTTTAGCAGTATTGTCCGTCTAAACTGCTAACCAACATACCTGTTGTTAAATTCCTCCTGGAAGAACTGCCAGGTCACTTGTTCTGAAAACACATACATCGTAGTATTTGACCACCATACTCGAGCTCATCCCCTAAGTAAAGATACAACTCCACCCAACTCTTCCAAATTCGAGTAATAAAGACTTTCAAGAATTATCATAACATCATTTAGCCATAAGTCAGCCTCCATAGAACCTTCATCCTCTTCCCCCCGGAACTCAAGAGTTCCTAAACTCTTCAGCTCTTTTGGAGTCAACATCCTCGGTGCTGGAGGATAAGAGGGAGGTTGAGGAGGTTGAAATCGTGTCAAGATGGCATCGATAGCTTGTATAAAAGCTCCAAACTCAGGCATCGACATACCTTGATGTGCATACTCATTTTTCAGATGGAATAGATCGCTCACTATTAGCCTCGTAACTTTCGCTACCCATTCCTTCTCTAATTTATTATTCCCCCGCTCTTCGCGAGTTCAAAGATTCTGACTTCTAATAGGACATACGTAATAATAATAATACTTAACTTAGTAAGGAGTGAAATCAATCACACTCTAATGACACCATATCAGTAGCCTTGACAATCTTAATGGCATGTAACCCTTTTTTTAAAATTCAAATACATTCAGTTTTGGCCGAGAATCGGCTAAACTTGTAGCTCTGATATCAATAAATGTAACACCCATTTTTCGTATATGTTTCCGTACACAAGTCACAAGTGTCACATGACTTTTAAAGACATTTTTCTTATTTGTAAACACATAGAATTTGGTTTCGAAAACAAAACAAAACATTTTAATATAAACTAAAACATTCATTATAACATATTAGAAAATTATAACTTTAATACATTTCAGAGCATTTTTATTAATTCAAACACATTCCATCTAATTATTAAAGTATACATAATTGTCGTACTTTTACTGATGAGTCAACCTTGGATTGATGATTTGTGATGCACTCCTTACTCAAATAGTCTTTTCTCTTACCTATGCGTGAAATCAACGCACTCGTATACTTCAAAAGAATCAATTAAAACCATTCCAGTTAAACCAAATTTCTTTCATATAGTTGTTGAAACTTTTCTTAGTATGCCCAAAATATCTATCTTTCTCTATATTTTTCCCAATTATCCTTAACTTTTTCCAATGTATGTCAAATGAGAATATAAGGTACATGCATTACACCGAAGTGCCGAAATGGTCTTTCACTTTTTATGAATACCATTAGTGGAACCTTTTATGCCAATAATACACCATTATGCATTAAACAAAATCGATCGATAGCTTTCATACACGAACTATGTCGAAATGGTAATTCACCTTTTATGAACACCATGAGTGGCACCTTTTATGTCAATAATGCATCGTTATGCATTAATCAAAATCGATCGATAACTTTCATTAGTGGCACCTTTTATGCCAAAATGCACATATGACTCTCAATGAACATACAATGGGCTTTTAAGTCGAATTCATAGATTTAGACATTTATTTTGGCAACATTGATAACCATTGAACAACATCAATATTCATCCATTCATTTTTGAGTGGTTCATATTCTAAAATTTATTCATAATATCATTCCCATACACATTACGAAAATATATCAAAATGTTGTAAAACATACATTTAACGAAAAATTCGAGGTTGACTCATCGTGAGTCTTCCTCTATTCATATAAGTAAAATAAATGCACTCACCTGATATGCCTCACTAGTATGTTGTAAGGATGTCCAACTACTCCGCAACTTTATCCTTGCCCTTTTTCTTGCTTGACTGAGGAGCATGGTTATGATCTACACAAGCATCCATTAAGTACATATACCATACCAATGTTAGTATACTCTCTAACATTTATACTTTTAATAATACTCAAAAGTACTATTATATTCAATTTCTAACAAAATTCTTCCTATCTTAAATTTTCCAGAGTCAATAGTATCGGTATCCCTACTATGGTATCGATACTTCTATACTATGGTATTGATACCCCCTTTTAGTATAGATACCATTTCTGCATTATGGTATACATGGTATCGATAACTTTCCCTTAGTATCGATACCTACAGCACTATCGTTACTGTTCTTGCAATACCAATACTCGTACCAAGATTTTCCATTTTCAGCTCGATTTTTACCCAAATTTCGTTAATTTATCTTACTTTTACCACCAACAATACTATTAAACTCATTCTTACTTAACCCAACTAACTTTTCTTCATTTAGCTTCTCATAACATCTAAAATCTCCAAAGAACATCCCAAACTAAGAATCATACTAGTTTTTCATGCATATTTTTAATCACTTTCAAATATACTTATAAACCTCAATACAAACTCATATTTCAACATATCATTCAAAAGCCCATTTTCTTCAATCTTAAATAAATCATCCATCTATTAGTTTTAATTCTCTTTAAATCTACCTTAAGCTTCCCCATCACATAAGGTTTCAAGACCAAACCAAAAACGAAAGGAAAAACTAGCTAGATGAAGTCTTACCTTTGGCTATGGAGGAGAGCACGAGACGAGCATAGAGATAAAGAAGAGAACTTGGCTTTTTTCTCAAAATTTTCCCTATTTTCTCTCTCAAATAACCCTAATATAATAAAATTTTAAATCCATTTTCCCCTAAAGGACCAAAATGCCACTTTTATTCTTCCATTCTTACTAATTGGTCTTAAACATAATTCCTAAATCATTTATTATACTTTACCATTTATTCAATTTAATCCCCCAAATTTCAAATTCTTTTATTATGGTCACCGACCCTATATTTGGGGTATTATAATCACAACATCAAATTAAATTAAAATCCCATCCTCTAAAAACCCTATCTTGACCGAAACTTCTAAATATTTATATACTTGATTTGAATCATCACACATGCTTTAGAATAAATCTACAACATCAATAACATAATAATATTACACCAATTCTTTAAAATCCACAAACCTTCATAAACCCTAATTTTCAATCTCATCATACAAGCTTATTCACCATGTAATAGTTATATCAAATGGTAGAGAATTTCAAGTAGATTATTTCTCTATCTAATAGCTTAATCCAAAAATCAATCGAATAAGCTTAAAAATTAAATTGAAAAATTATCCCTTACCTATAATGGAGGTCACAACCAAGCTTGAAGATAATAGCCAAATTCTTGATTTTTCTACACTTAATTATCACAATACACATGGCTTAATAATATAAATGAACTCAAATTTCGTTTAATTCTAGTTTAAAATTTTGCAATTAATGAATTATGATAATTACCACATGCCATTGCAGTATCTTCCATTAAAATATTCCTTGGACAAAGAAGAACAAATTTGAATTTGACTTTCTACTTTGGTCATGTAATTTTTAAAAAGTGCATCTTAGTCACTAAATTTTCATTATTCGATCAAATCTAGCAAATTAACTTCAACCCTACTGATCCATGCTATATTTCACTGATCTAAATTATGGAAATAATATTTCTAACCCTTATCTAGCATTCTTTAAATTTTCGTGAAATTCATGTTCGACCTGAATATCCGATTTCTATACCAAACTTTATCGCTTTATAGCTTTTAATACAAATCTCGAACCTAAAATATGATTATGGCAAAAATTATTGTTTTAGGACAAACTATTTATTTACCGACTAAAACATATAACTTTTAAAATTATATTTTTGATCCCTAAACTTTTGTAAAGTTTATACTTTGGTTACAAAACATTCAAAACTTACATTTTAGTCACTAATCAAAATTTGGGGTATTACATTCTCTATCTCTAAAGAGGTCTCTATGTGTTTCATGACTTAATAAAGATTTTTTGTGTTTGTTGTTCACTGGCATAACACTAGTTAGCTCGATACCTAACTCGGGTTTATTATTAGGTAACAACACTCTAATTGCTCTTATTGTACTTATCCCCAATGCCCCTTGAGTTGGAGGGACAATTTATGCGTTCTCAATTCACTGATGTTATCGAATCACACACTTTCCGCTATTACTCAATCTGATTACTCATTGTACCACTTGTCGGTACATCCCTACAATGATCCACATTATTAACTATTCAATTACATACTCAAATAAAGATACATTGATATATTACGCTTAGTATGGTTACATCTGTTGTAATCCACTCCTACAAGTGTTTTTAGGACCTATTTGTCCCTTGTGTTCCTAACAGACTAAATCCCCTTACTACATATCATCCTTAGCTATTTTAGGCCTTAAAAAGGGTCAAAACTAACCATCTAAACTGAGTAGCATTGATATCCTACATGTAGTAGTGGTACACCCTAGTCAAGTATTGATACTCCCTTCAGTTTTGATACCAAAATTAGTATCGATACTAGGGCAAGAGTATCCATACTTTGATAAGAGTTTCCATACTTTGGCAAGAGTATCAATACTCCCTACATAAAATGCCCAGAAAATGTCTCAATTCATCTAGTATCTCGATCCTCTAACCCAAAAACCCAAAAATAGGCTCGAGAAACATTCAAAAATCACTCTATAGATCTTGGTTTGGTTCCTAATCATGTGCTAAAGCTTTAGAGAGTTATTTAGGGTCATTAAGTGTAATAAAAACATATACTTTACATCAAATTCACCATCTATGGCATGAATCAAGTACAAAACCTTGAAATACTCATCCAAATCTTAACAAATAATCATGCTTATGAAAGCCCTAACACTCCAAAAGATTATAAATACACTACCTTGGTCAATGAATCCCAAAATGAATCTCTTTTAGCTATAAATCACTCTCCACCAACACTTGGATGATAGAACCCCTACATTTCTTGCAAACAAAGAAACCAAGGCTTTGAATCCTCAAAATGATATTGCTGGAGGGATTAAGAACGAAATTGAAGTATGAAAGAGGTTCAATAACTTACCTTTGAACTATATTACTTGGGTGGAGAATGGAGAAGAAAAAATAGAGAAAGGAAAAAGAAAAAATGAAAGGAAGAAGATGAAATGAGAGATATAAAAGCTCTCATCCTTTAAATGGGGCAATTATGCTTTTGGTCCCTTCTCATCCTTTTACCATTCAAAAACCTCCTTTTTATGGATAATTGGGCTCAATTCTAATCCAATTAAACTCAACAGCTTAAATTATGAAATATATGAAGTCCACAAGCGAGTAAACCTGAAACTACTAGCCCAAAATATGGGGTATTACAACTCTTCCCTCTTTGAAAGAAATTTCGTCCTCGAAATTTACTTAGATCGATTAACAACCTATGCTTGTCACACACTTCGAAACCTCGAAGCACCCAAACTCATATAACTTGATCCTTATGGAAGAAGTCTATACAACATGACTTGGAACTCGAAAACTCACAAACTAATCTATAACCTCCTCTTCTTATAGGGTTATACTTGCGTTGAACCTTATGAGAAAACCTTCAAGAAGCATAAAACTGTCTAGTCTTACTCTGGTTGTCCTAACAATGAATACTTAGAACGTTTTACAAGGAGAACACTACTCTACGACTCAACTACTATCGGTAAGCCCTCCATTCACTAACCTTACTTAATCGAGTTAATCTACTCTATAGCCTGATAACCTATTTTACTCGCTGAACATATGCAACTCATCATGTTACACATCAAGATCTTATGACACTTGCTAACATGGTTTCGATACCGACATGATTCATGAATCACAAGGATCACGTCAAAGAAAGATGGATTAACTCTTTCAATAGCCTCACATATTCAAACTTTGGAAAAACAACAACATATCAATAGACTTGCGATTGCTTTGAATGGGATCCTGATTTTATTTGGTCGACATGTCTTTGGAGTTATGACTAACTATCTCTTAGCTTTCCAACGGTTCTTGAGTCACATCAATCGTATATTGAGAACTCAAAATATTTCCATTTTAGTGAAGACAATGTGTGTAGAAATCCCTATACGAGATTATACATGATTTTTTAATTTTCAATATTTTCATCTTATGAATAGAGGTTAGCTCCATCACCTTGCTGATCATAAGTTATGCCATCTATCATCAATCTAGAAGCTTGATATGTATTGTTCATCATATCCAACAGCCAATGATCAAGTCATGCATTCAAATTCCTAGTTTTCATCTCCACCATTGGGTCAAGCACTATATCAAGGGCCTAGATTGATGTTTCCCACATCACATGGACTATGATAGTATTTATTATTATTATATTGTTATTTTATTTCTTTATCATATTACAACAAGGACGCCTCAAAACCTATATATAGGAGGTTTCTCCCACTATTGTAAATCGTCAATTTCTTTTATACAATACAACAATAGTTCATTTTTGCAAGATCTGATTGCCTTGTGCTTTTGAAGCTTCTTTTTCTTTTAGTTCTTCTGAGTTCCTGAGATAGATCTTCATACTCTGGTTTTCCTATTCATTGCGATTAGAAGGACTGGTTAGAACTGTATTGTTTAGTTTACCTTTTATTGCGATTAGGAGGGTTCGATAGGACACTTATCCATCTATTTTCCATAATCAAATCACCATTCTATCCCTTCATCACCAAAACCCTAATTTTGGCTAAGTTATCTCTATCATATTATATTATTTATCTTTGTTTTTTTTTCATTCTCTTTATTCTATCTTATAGTTGTCGCACATCTTCATCTTCATTCTTCCTCTCATTTCTTCATCAAGGCTAGAGCTTTCTAGGATTGTTTCCTTGATGAAAGAAATGATCATTCATCCATTGCCACTTCTCTATCAATTAGTATCAAATTTGGGATAATTTTCGGGAAGAATCAAAGTAATATGACTTGTTCTTCAAGCAACACCTGACAAAGTACCCCAACAGAGTTAGTTCAAACAGGTTCATTGTTTTTGGATTCTTTTCTAATTTTTAATTTAGTTTCAATTATTTCCTTTTAGTTTGCCGACTTTCATTAAAAAAAAGAAAGGCAAAATATAGTAAAATAAAAAAATCCACAAATCACAAACGAAGGAATTTTAAGTTTATGTTTTACAGGTACTTCGTTCATATTAAGATAATTCTCCAAACTAAAATACAAATCAATCGGACACCAATAGACCCATCTGATCCATCGTTCAAGATTGTTTACTAGATTTAAGCAGTGGGATCGATAAATTTGGGGACTTTTCATTGACAAAATTCTAGAGAATTTTCTATAAAGAATTTCGTGCTTAATTTTTCCATATTTTGTCTAAACTGGTTTAGGAAGATTCAAAAAACAATTCATAATTTTTGAACATCAGAAACCACCCTAAAAAATGTGTCTCAAGTTGATCTATTGATTCAGGGTTTTTTTAGGTTTATGTTTTCCAACATTTTCTTTGAATCTTATTGATTTAGGTTCCTTTGTCTAACCTTTTCTTTGTTCCTCTACATCATCTAACACATTCTATTTCTCGTGTTGGTAGAATTACAAGAGTTTACATATTCCTTCTTCCTTGTATTTTCAATCACTTGGAGGCATACCTTTATTTGACCCCTTAGAACTTCTAAGTTTCTTTTTCCAATTTTATTAGTTATCAAACTATGATACTAACATTGAAGGACTTCTTGGAGAAGAGAGTTTTAAAGAGTATAAGATTAACTTTCTTGCCTTTTGTTGTGTTGCTTCCTTTGAGTGACTTGTGAGGCTTCTTGTTTTCTTTTCTTTTTTCCTCTTTTAATTTTTTTAGTGTTGTAAACTTTCAAGATGGTAGAAGATGTAAAAGTATCAGAGACAAGCCAAAACCTCATGAATGCTATTGTTCAGCAGATAAAAAATACTTACCCCTAATCAACAATAACTAGACGCACTTCCTGATATGAATAATGGAGGATGACAACAAAAGCACAGTGTCGACATTTAACCAGCAAAAGAAATCACAATTCCACAATTCAAAAGAGATTATGACTCAGTCCTCTACATTGATTGGGAGAGCAAAGTAGATCTTAATCTTTTTCTACCACGTCTGTTCGAGGGATGAAAATGTACCTTTAATAGTTTTGGAATTTTTTAGTTATGCACACAAATGGTGAATGCAAACTCAAATAGCTAAAAAAGATACAAGCAATTGATTCATGGGATGCACTTACACGAGTCATAAGAAAACATTTTCTTCCATACATTTATGCAACTAAACAACTACTTTGAAGACTACGACAAGGTCCAAGTTCAGTAGAAGGCTACTACAAGGAGATGATATCCTTAATGAATCATGCAGAAAAACATGAAGCATACAATTATACAGTGAACAGATTTGTCAATGACTTCATTGAACATCATTGTTCTTCATAACTTTTATGGTTATGAAACCCTTTAAGAAAAAACTAAAGAAAGAAAATCAAATCAAATCATAATTCCAAAGGAAATATCACTTCAAAGAAACATAGCAAGGTATTCCATCTACTTACCAAGGTAATTCACCTACTTCCACTTCATCTTCTACTCCACCTTCTGTCGCGATTAAGAAATCAAGGGATTAAAAGCCTAAGATATCTAATAAATATATGACTAAAAACCCTAAAAAGTACCAAATAAGATATACCTTATACATTCAATGCAAATGATATGGTCATGTCAGTTACAATTGTTTGAGTATGAAAAAAGTTTATAATCCAAGAGGATAGTGCTTGTGGGTCTGAACTGGATACAAACAATGATGAATATGATGCTAGTAGCATTGTAATGGAAGATACAAATCTTTAGTCATTGGAAACAAAAGATACACTTGAAAAGCAAGTGGCGAAACTTTGAGAGAAGGTTGGGGAAACATAAAAAGAAAAAACACTGAAAAAAGGCAAAAACAAAAGATTTCACAACTTATAAAAGCCAAGAACATAACCCACGGGAGGTGAGTAATCCTATTTGTGAGAAAAAAGAGTAACTCAAAAAATAGACGTGAGCATAAAAATATTGAGAGTGAATCTTCTTTAAAAAAAAGCCTTGCATCATTGTTCACTTTCGGGAATCAATTGTTTTGGTTTCTAACATTAATAATGATTGGCCTAGTGTGTTTATTTCTCTCTTACATGATTTTAGAGAAGTTTTAGGTGATCCACCATACGGATTACCACCAGAAAGAGGGAAACAACACCAAACCAATCTAATTCAAAGTTTTGTCATACCTTGTCGAACAAACAATCTTGAAGGAACCAAAGTTAAATTTACTATGAAACGACTACATCCGTGAAAGTCTTAGTCATTGTGTCATCTTAGTGATTAATCATAATTCTTAAAAATTCAAAGATAAGTATAATGATATCCTAACATACTTGTTCTCTTTTTTGTAGTTCAAAGCACTTGAAGTTTGTCATCCATTTAGATAAAGAAAAGGTAAATGCAATTCAAGAATGACCCATGCCATCTTCTATGATAGAGGTAAGATCCTTTCATGGCTTAACAGGTTTCTAACACTACCTTGTCAAGGATTTTTCCACTATTGTTACACCTTTGACAGAAATAATTAAAAAGTCTTTTGAGTTCAAATCAGGACCACAACAACAAGAGGCATTCAAATTGCTCAAAGGTAAGTTATGTTCTACACATATTCTCTGTCTTCCTGATTTTTCTAACATTTTTGAGCTAGAATGTGATTCTTCAGGCATAGGCGAAGTACTCATGAAGGAAATACAACCTAATTCTTACTTTAACTAGAAGTTAAAAGTTGCACAACTGAATTACTCTACCTATGAAAAAGAACTACTAACAATAGCTTGGGCACTCTAAGTGTGGACACACTATCATTTTCCTAAAAAGTTTGTCACACACCCAGACCACGAGTCATTAAAGTGATTAAAAGACATAGATAGGTTTCTATTTTAACTAAACAAGCTATATTGTTCACAAAGCTCTTTATGAGAATTAATAGTTCTTGAACAATATTTAGGAGACTTCATATATTACTTTCATGAACCACTTGATATGGTTTTTAAACACATATTCTCACCACACACGAGTGAAACCATGGAGAAAATCATAGATAAAGACAACAATGGTGACGCCATGTCGAATTTCAGTCGAAACATCAGATTACAAGACTTATTAGGAAAAGAGGATTTCAAGACATTAAGAAATCAGTTCCAACAAGGAAGAACCTCTACTAAAGTGAATGATGACACATAACAATGATTCAAGTAAGTGTTTTTCAAGTTTTCCTTTCCACACACCTAATTCTCTTTCTCTTGGAATTTTAGATTTGTGAATGAATCCTTTTGAGGAGTCAGACAATGATACATGTACCAGAGTGCATAACAATGACAATCCATCCTTCTTTGGACTAATGTTTCTACTCAAACCATTAGAAGAACAAAGTCTCAAAGATTCAAAGTATATATATTTGGTAAGCATAATAATGAATCTTTTAAAGATCATAATGTTTCTCCCTTTGATGTTTTAGATTCGTGGTTAAATACTTTTGAAGAGAGGGATGATGATACATGCATCACAAGGCTCACTTCAAAAGAAGATGAACTAATGCTTCTAATGGACTCACACGATCAAGATTTGGAAAAGAATGCAAAATGAATCTTTGATATTAGTGAGAAACCTCTTTAACCTTATAATATATTTTAAAGTTATTTTCTATTGTATGATGTTGTATTCACTCCTTATCAATCTCTAACTATTGTTACATTTATAAAATAACAACATCATATTTTCTTATGTTTGTGTGCCAATATAATAATTTTATTTTCAGAATAAATCAATAATATAAGAAAATGATGATTTAAGGAATATATCTTCCTTATTTGGGTCATCTAAGGAACCTAAAATTGTGATGGAGACTCCAAAAAACAAAATAAAATAAAAGGAAAAGGAAAAATATTGTTGAAGCTACAAGTGAAAGAGGTAAAAAGAAAAAACCCTACTATATGGGATCATTTTAAAGTATGTAAGGGAGGTAAATATCATACTGAATACATTGTTTTTCTTAAAAGATATCTTATGCATCCAATAATGGAACTAATGTCATAAAATGTCACATTACCATATTAAAAAACCCCTTTTTGAAACACATACAAAACAAATAATCTTAGATTTTGAGTCAGACAAAATACAATGCTGATGAGACTATTAAAACTGTTAGTGTTCCTAGATTATGGCATTTTGATCAAGATGAGATTAGAAAAAACCTTGCTGAAATGGTGACCATTAATAAGTTACCTTTTAGTTTTTTTGAACGTGAAGGATTTCATCATTTCTGTAAGAATGTAATTCCTAATTTTGTTCATACCTCACGTGCTATTATTACAAGAGATTGTTATGCTTTGTTTATTGAAAAATAATGAAGTTGAAAAATCATTTTAATAATATTTCTTTTAGGGTATGTTTTATTACAAATACATGGACATCTAGTCAAAATTTATCATATATGTGTCTTACTTCCCTTTTCATAGATGATGATTGAAAATTGCATTAAAAATTATAAACTTTTGCCTAATTACTGGTCATTTTAGGAGTTTATTAGTAGATGATCACTTGTAAATGTGTATGCTAAGGCAAGCAAATCTGTGCAAGTATACACAATCAATGCAAGTAATATAGTAGTGAGTGAGTATCGTCTCCACAGGGATTGGATTAGAAATATATTTTTACCACAACTAGAAATAATGTCACATGCTGAGTCCTACTAAGTATTATCCTAAGAACTAATATTAATGAACTAGGAAAAATGATTCAATGATTTCAGAAAAGTTTGGTTGAGGCAAAATTAATATGCAGACTAATAAAACAAGTGATGGTTTAAATATAATGCAAATAACCTCACGTATTTAGACGTGTCACAGAGCACTTATGCTAAACCATTGTCTTGACAACAAATATTCTCAGTTTATAATGATTTATTATGACTCACTAAAACTGCGTGACATGATTACTAGGTATTCTTAGACGGTTGCAACGGCAATACCTCTCGGCGTTAACTATAGACGTAGTCTCTCCTACTCTAGCATCTATCCCTTTTAGTCGTTTGAAACTCACTCCTTATCTCTAAGGCAGAAAAGTTAGAACTTCACCATCCCGGATTCATTCCATTGCTCACGTTGATCTATCTTAATTCTCTCGAATTTAAGAATCACTTATCTAGACAAAAGGTTATCTCTTGATGCTCTTACAATGCCAAGACATGTTTTACTAAAACCCAAGGTTATCTTTCGATTCTCTTACAGTGCTAAGGTAAAATATTTAAACTATGAACAAAACAGTCATAAGCAAAACATAGTTCATCATTCATAAACATAAAAATATTGTTCAGGCAAAACAAAGTATAACACCAAGTAAAGCATTCATGGTGCTATCAAAGATCATCTAGGATTCAACGTTTAATACAACCCCAAATAGATAAAGAGTTAAAAATAATGAAAAATGACTCCCAAAATTAGGGGCTCTATCTCGACAATCCTGATCAACATCGCGCCTGTCTTGGTGATCACCCTCTCACAAGGCCTGATCACCGCTCTGCTATCATCTGGCTATGGAGGACACCATGGAAGGTTGGTGGGTAGACGATGGGAAAGCATTGCAGTTGCTTGCTCATGCCTTAGGTAAAGCTCTTCTCTCTTCTTCCTTATCTTCTTTGTTTGGCGGCTGCGGCTGGTTATTTATAAGGAAATATCTCTCATGGCTTTGTCTACTTTTTGAGTTTTCTTAACTAGCTGTTATTAATTACCCGGACTTAAAAAGGAAAGACGGTTGGCAGCTGTCAGAATAATTGAGGCTTGCTTGCACATGAAGTAGGTCATCCAGTTGGCGTGTGACATAGGCAGTTTAGCCACACTTGCTTCAGACTTCCTCAAATAAATCTTTCCTTCGCGAGATAAATCTGCTCCTCACGTTCTCATCTGTTCCGTTGGCCTCTGCACTTTTGCATTGTCACGACTAAATTGTTCTTCCTCTGTAGGATTCCTACACAAACACACCCCAAACAACCCTTTCTCTTCAGTAACATCAGTCAAACCAAATAAATCTTGCCTAAGCAAAACTTATCCACCACAATCTAATATAACCTATATGCAACTAAAAATGCAGTGCATACTTTGTCTAGACGAGCAATAACTTAAGTGAAAAAACTAGGAATTAAGTCTTTTTACGGAGTTATCACACCCCCAAACTTAGCTATTGCTTATCCTCAAGCAATGGATACTAGCTAGAACAGAATTAAAATTGTCATGGAAAAGTAGTACTAAGAAAATCATATGGTTTGATATTTCAGCCCTCAGTAAAAATTGTTTGGCCTCAACATGTTCGACAGTCATATAAGTCAAGTCCCTTCCCTAGTCAGGATTCCTTGCTATTGTGTGTGTGTGATTGTAACCGGTGTAGGCATAGAGGTAATTTGAAAACTCAAAGTAAGCACTCCTGGTTTATCAAGGCAACAAATTATTCATCAGGATTAGTTTATACTTCTAGTTATTTATCAACTTTTATTCTCTTTATTCATTTTTTCCAGGGGAGTCAGCTCATCACAACTACCGTTCCACACTCTAGGTGAGAGGGAGCATGCCTTCCACCCCTAAGCTAGTCAGGCAGAGTCATCTTGTGACTACTTTCATTCACTCATATGCCTTGGTTACTCTCAAATTATTTTGGAGTTTTTCTTGTTCATGCCTTTGCACAGAGGAGTGTCCCTTTGTTTTTTTCGAGTTTTTCAAGTTTTTAAACACTATAGAGTTTCCACTTTACCCTTAGAATATTTTTCTAGTCTCGGCAAATAGAAAGTTCTTTCCTAAAAATTTTACAGATTACATAGACAAAAATAATCTACAATCGTTTTTATAAATTTCAAAGAATCAAACCTAGGTTTGGTTATCTTCTTTAGAAATTCTTAACAATAATTCTAGCCTAGGTAATAAAATTTTGCATTCATCATTGGGCATCCCTAATTCATTACTAACAATAATTTCAACCTGCTTATGTTATGACAACCAAAATTCTCAACCAATTAACATCAATTGCTTTCTAATAAAGTATGGCAGAATATGGTACAATGCCTCCCCCAAACTTGAAGGATGCATTATCCTCAATACATGAAAACTAAACTACATGATTCTAAATGCATATACAGAAAAAAAACTAAAGTAAACACTCACTGTGGTAGGGTGGCTTGACTAGACGCCCTCGTTTGACGTCATTTGGGAGGAGAGGGACTATCGGATCCAGAGTCTACTGCTGCTGGTTGAGAAGGAGACGACTGAAGTATACGACCTGCGGTTCTCTTGTAACGCTTCTTGCTCGATGAGGCTTGTGCTGGAGTGGATTGCTTGGTCGTAGGAGTTGGTTGTGCTGGGATTGGTGCTGGACTAGTAGCTGCTGTTGTGATTGGCGGTGTTGGATGGACAGGGGACTTAGTAGGATCATGCTCAGGTTGCAGTGGTGCTATAGTAAAATCTTTATCTGAGAAGAAGTAGGGTGGAGTATCATCACTACTTTCGGGGGTTGAAAAGGAGGAGGAGCTGAGGAATTCTTCTGTGTCACATTGTCCTTCATCTGGTATGGTGGTACTTGCGTTGCTAGTGGTGGCACATCGACGGGTACTTCTAGGAGAACTTTTGGAGGTACATGCGATGACGAGGCATGGAATGTGCTCCCGCCCGGATTGTACTTGAGGATGACAGAGGGGAAGGTCAGTAGTATGATGTTTGAGTTTGGGAGCAACTCCTTGAAGAAGGCGTTGATTTGTATATCCCTAGCCCTGACATACTCGAAGTAAATTTCTATGTGGTCCTCCAGGCGACCGATCTTTTCACATGTTTCTCAAGTGTGTGTGACCACAATATCCATTCTAGCCGCGACAATCTATTTTGCTCCTCACTCCAAACTTTTATTTGGGTCGTCGTCATTCAAACTCATCAACTCGGGGACCTTTTTCTTTGTGATGCCCTTATTTGGTTTAATGCAATCTTCAAAGTGATCCTCAAGAACATTCTTCTTCTTACATAACGTGGTTATCAAGTTGGGACACAGAAGGTTACCCCAGTTCCTCTTGGCACAATCATGGATCTGCTCAAAAATGAGTTCTCCAATGTCAATCTTCCTCCCGTAAATGATTGAGTGTAGGAGCATCAATCTCTTCATGAGGACAGTGGTGTTATGAGACGTTGGCATCAACTTGCCTTTGAGAAAGTGGTTCCACAGTTTCACGTGCGGTTTCAGTCCTCGGCGATCAACTCTTTTCCTAGTTGGGGCACTCCCTTCGAACTTGGCCCACCCAAATCAAAGATCCTGTAGTACGCCACTGTATGTTTCTTGATCGGCCTCTACCATAAATCTCTTGTGTTACTCTTCAACTTTCCCCAAATTAAAATATCGGTTGAATGCAGAGGGGGAAAATCGTATGAGTTTTACTCGAACATAAACTGTGTGGCTAGACGAGTCCTCGAGATAGGCATAGAATTCCTGTACCATAGTCGGTGCTACAACTTTAGGATTACGAGCAAACTTCTCCTAGTTGTTCTTCTTTATCACGTCCATCACCTCCGGTCCAAACGGCTCCTCTTCTTCGGTTGGAAAAACGAATCCATCTTTCAAATATACTTGGCATTTCTGGAAGGTCTTGAAGCGTGCTTCTGCTTCGGCTGTTTGGAATCGTTTGAAACTTTGTGTTGGGGCTGGGGATTTCCTAGTTCTCACTATTGTACTTGGTTGACTTTTGTGGTGGCGATGGGGAGGTATTGTTGAGAGAAAGAAAAGATTTTCTTGTTTGTAGAGAGAGAGGGAAACACGATGAAGAAGAAGAGGTTGGGTAGTTTTTGTTGGGAAAGTGATGGATGGTTTTGGGGTAATTCAGTCCTTTCATGGTGGGGAAAATATTTCCCATTAAATGAGAAATATTTGATTGGACGTAAAGGGGGAGAAAAGGTTTCTTTCCCTCTTTATTCTGCCGCCAAAACCGTGTACCCTAGGTCTTTTTCTTCATGCATGTTTCAACTCCCCATGCTGTCACGTGTTCCTTGCTTGCCTATAATAAGAAAGAAGAAAATGATAAAATAAAACGGATTAAAGCAGAAAATAACTTAACTTATTTATGTACAGAATTCAAATTTTTGTTGCCTAGGCAAAAAATATTTGCTCAATTAAGTAAAGTAGATTCTTGGGCATTATGTGCCAATGATGTCGGTTTATCGGTTTGGTTTTGAGTTTCAACTGCTCCATTGTCATAGACTTGGTGAATGATAAGCGGTCCTGACCATCTTGATTTCAGCTTGCCTGGGAATAACTTAAGGCATGAATTGTAGAGCAATACTTGTTGTCTAGGATAAAATTACCTCGGCAATATTTTTCTGTCATTGCATCGTTTTGTTTTCTCCTTGTAAAGGCGATCATTTTCATATGCATGTGCTCTAAATTCATACACCTCGTTCAGTTCCAAGAGTCTTCTTTCTCCATCAAGCTGAGCATCCATGTTTATCTTTTTAATGGCTCAGTAGGCTTTATGTTCAAGTTCAACTGGTAGATGACATTCCTTTTCGTAGACCAGCTTGAACGGGGACATTCCCAGCGATGTCTTGAATGTTGTGCGATAAGCCCATAGTGCTTCATCTAGCTTCGACGACCAGTCTTTTCGATTCGAGTTGACCACTTTTTCAAGGATCTGTTTAATCTCCTGGTTAGACACTTCGGTTTGTCCATTCGTTTGAGGGTGATACGACATAGTTATCCTATGTCGTACTCCATATCATTTCAGTGCCTTGGTAATCAATTTGTTGCCAAAATGTGTGCCTTCGTCACTAATTATAGCTCGTGGTGTTCCAAAATGGGTGAATATGTTTTTGTGCAAAAACTTTAGCACTGTCCTGGAATCATTTTTAGGTGTTGTGATGGCTTCCACCCATTTTGATACATAATCCACTACCAGGAGAATATATAAATCTCTGAATAATGATGGGAAAGGTCCCATGAAATTTATTCCCCATACGTCAAAAAGTTTGATTTCCAGAATATTTTGCCATGGCATCTCATGTCGTTTTGAGATGTTTCCTGTTCATTGACACCTATCACATGACTTGTAGAATTCATGTGCATCTTTGAACAGGGTTTGCCAATAAAATCCGGACTGAAGCACTTTTGTTGTTGTTCTCATTCCTCCAAAATGCCCTCCATATGGTGACGAGTGGCATTGGTGTAGGATATCTTGCTTCTCTTCTTCTGGAATACAGCTTCGAATTATTTGGTCTCTGTATTGCTTGAATAAAAATGGTTCATCCTAACAGTAATGTCGCACATCATGTCGAAACTTCTTTATGCACTAGCTAGATAAATCAGGAGGAACAATACCACTAACGAGAAAGTTAACAATGTCAGTATACCACGGCACATCCGTGACAAATAATATTTTCTCATATGGGAAATCCTCTTTAATTTCTATGATGTCAGGACAATCAGGTTTGTTATCTAGCCTAGACAAATGGTCTGCCATTTGATTTTCTATAACTTTTCTATCCTTGATCTCTAAATCAAATTCTTGCAGTAGTAATATCCACCGAATTAGTCTAGGCTTTGCATCTTTTTTATTAATTAGATATTTAATGGCAGAGTGATCCGTGTGCACAATTACCTTAGTCCCTATTAGATATGGCCTAAACTTATCGAATGCAAATACTACTGCTAAGAGTTTTTTTTTAGTGGTGGTATAGTTTACTTGTGCATCATTAAGAGTTCGGCTCGCATAGTATATGATGTGAAAAAATTTACTTTTTTGTTGCCCTAGCACTGCTCCTACTGCATAGTCACTAGCGTCGCACATGAGCTCAAATGGTTCATTCCAGTCTGGTGGGATAACAGTTGGTACTGCTGAAAGCTTTTTCTTCAAATCTGTGAAAGCATTCAAACAATCATTAGTAAATTAAAATGGATGATTTTGTTGAAGCAAAAGACATAAGGGTTTAGAAATTTGTGCAAAGTCTCTTATGAACCGCCTGTAGAAGCCTGCATATCCTAGGAAACTGCATACACCTCGCACATTAGTAGGTGGGGGAAGATTTGTAATTGTATCCACCTTGGCTTTGTCAACTTCGATGCCATGGCATGAAATTTTGTGACCCAACACTATTCCTTCGGTCACCATAAAATGGCATTTTTCCCAGTTCAGTACTAGGTTGGCTTCTTCACAGCGTTTCAACACCTTGGATAAATTGCCGAGACATCGGTTAAAATCATCACCCGAGACGGAGAAGTCGTCCATAAATATTTCCATGCACTCTTACACCATATCCGAAAAGTTGCCATCATACATCTTTAGAATGTAGCTGGAGCGTTACATAGTCCAAACGACATTCGTCTAAATGCATAGGTACTATATGGTCACGTGAAAGTTGTTTTTTCTTGGTCCTCCGGTGCTATGGCAATTTGGTTATACCCCGAGTATCCACCGAGGAAGCAGTAAAATGCTTTTCCCGCTAGTCTATCCAATATTTGGTCGATAAAAGGGAGGGGAAAAAGATCATTCTTTGTGGCTTTGTTGAGCTTCCTATAATCCATGCATATGCACCATCCCGTGACTGTTCTTGTGGTGAGTAGCTCGTCATGCTCACTTTTAACCACTGTCACACCACCTTTCTTTAGTGTGTATTGTATTGGGCTGACCCATGAACTATCGGATATAGGATAGATTACTCCCACACATCCAACTATTTTATAATTTCCTTCATGACCACCTTCTTTATAATCGGGTTATGCCATCTTTGGGGTTCTACCGATATATTGTGGCTATCTTCAAGGTTGATTTTTTGCATGCATATGGTCAGACTGATTCCTTTCAAGTCTGCCATCGTCCATCCTATAGCTTTCCTGTGTTGTGACAAGACATTCAACAAACTATTCTCCAGTTCGGAGGTTAGGTTGGCAGAAACTATCACTAGTAGGGTTTCATCAACTCCTAGATAAGCATATTTCAAATGTGATGGCAAAGTTTTAAGTTCCAACTTCGGTGCATGTTGTGAATATGACTCATGAGATTTAACTTCATCATAATCTAAGGGTTCAAATTTTATACCTGATTTGTTATGAAGAAGTCTCGATTGGTCCCTTGTCTTCCCTCCGCATCTTGTATTGGTATTGTTCTCGGGGTGTTCATTGCTCATATTTCTATGGTAGAGGCCATGATTTTCAGGATCATCTTCTGAAACTAGTTCGTCTGGGCCAAAGTTTTCTGCTTCATGTATCTCGGTTGTAGGTTCATGGTATAATGTACTGTATTCATCGAGCCTTAGGGATTTACCTCATCCATGGATTGCCTTTTCTTCAATCTTGTTAATGTATTAGCATTCCTGTGAATTATCCACGTGTTTCATGGAGTTGAATACATTGATAGTAACGCTTTGCTCGCCTATTCTCATGGTGAATTCTCCCTTTTCATAATCTATGAGGATTCTCCCGGTGACTAAGAAGGGGCGTCCCAGAATTATTGGTGCGTTTTCATCGGCTTAGTAATCTAGGATGAGAAAATCTATTGGAAATACTAATTTATCCACTTTTACTATGACGTCTTATATTCTGCCATCTGGTCGCACATAAGACCGATCAGCCAACTGTAGGATGACCAAGGTGGACTGGGCGTGATACCCGTCTAGCTTCATAAATATAGACTTTGGTATCAAGTTTACACTTGATCCCAAATCAATAAGAGATCTTCCTATGAAGTCATTACCAATGGAACATGGTATTATAAAAATGCCTGGGTCTTTTTTTGTTTTGGTGGGAATTAGCTTATTGCTGAACAGATTTTTGTTACCGTGGCAACACGTTCTACCTTCCTTTTATTTGTAACAATTTCCTTAAGATACTTGGCATAAGAAGGCATTTCTTGATGGCTTCAAGTAAGGGCACATTAATACATAATTTATCCAGAACATGAACAAATTTCTTGAAATGGATTTCATCATCATGCTTCTTCAACCGTTGAGGGAATGGTGGTGGAGATCTCACATCGACCGTTGATGGTGTTGAGTAATCGCTGGCCTTGACCATGAATTTTTTGTTATTCGGTCGATGCTCTTCTGAGCCTTCACTTTTTTCCTTATCTTCAGGCACTTCCCTTCATTCAACATTCTCATATTGATCATCCAGTTGTGTTACGCCTTGGCGAGGACTGTTCAGGTGTTCTCCCCTAAACTTATCATCTTGGTTAACTTGTTTTCCACTCCTTAGCTTAAGTACATTGCATTGCTCCTTCCCATGATGCTTAGTGACTTCAGTATCACTAGGGAGATTTCCATGTGGGTGAGAATGTAATGCCATAGCAAATTGTCCCACTTGATTCTCTAATGCTCTGAGAGATGAACTATGGCTTTACAAAAGCGTTGCTTGGCTTTGTAGCAAATTTCCTTGATTTTTAATTGTTGCAGAGTATTCGTTCATCAAAGTATTTGTAGAAGCCATGAAATCTTTTGTCGAGGCCATGAATTCCTACAATGATAACTCCAAGGAATTATTATTCGAATTGGTGTTAGAGGAAGAAGCTATACCTTTATTGTTTTGTCAGGGCTGCTGATGATACTGATTCTAGAAATTTTGATGGTCAGAATTATTTTGCTGTGGCCTGTAGTTTGTGGCTTGATTGTTACTCTTCCCTTTATTACTCCATGAAAAATTTGGGTGTTGTCTCTAACCATGATTGTCTGTGTTCGAATAGGGGTTATTATTGTTCCTATTGTAGTTACCCACAAAATTGGTTGACTCATGGTTTTCAGGACATTCACTCTCATGATGATTGCTGTGACAAAATAGACATACATTATTTGTCACCTTGACTTCTCTTACCTCATTAGGACATTACAAATTTTTCAATATATTGATTATGGCCGAAAGTTGAGCTGCTTCCGAATCTTTTCCTTCTAATTCATATGCTCCTGATGTTTTTCTACCAGTTCCCAATCTTGCACTTGGAAATTGATAATCATTATTTTCTATCCTGTCGAGGATGTCAAAAGCTTCCTCGAGTGATTTGTATAGTAAGGTGCCATTCGCTGAGGCATCTAGCATCATTCGAGTTGGTGCATTGACTCCATTGTAAAACATTACCACTTGCGTCCAATCTTGAAATCCATGGTTAACACATTTGCAAAGTAGACTTTTATACATATCCCATCATTTGTACACTGATTCATCATCTCCTTGGCGAAACTAGCAATGTCATTGCGAAGCTGAGTATTCATATTGAACGGATTGTATCGCAGTATGAAACTCTTACATAAATTTGCCCATGACTCCATTGAGCCAGAAGGAACTCTGTTGAGCCAGGCTCTTGCTCTATCGTGTAGGGGGTAAGGAAAAAGCTTCAGTTTTAGCACATCCTCATGTAATCATTGTTTCCGAAACGAGTCGTATACTTCAAGGAAATCACAGACATGTTGTCTCGCATCTTCATTGGGTGAACCACCAAATTGTCCGATAGAGTTTAACATGTTAAACATCACCGGTTTGAGTTTGAAGTGAGTGGCTTGAATATCAGGTGCCACTATACCTGGATTGAGGTCATCGAGAATAGGGTTCAAATGATCTCGTATCACTCTTGGTCTTGCAATTTTAAGATTAATTGTTATTTCTGGATCTCCTAAATCTCCCATGTTGTGTTGCATTTGAAATTGATTTGATTCTTCTCGTGTTCTTTGGGCACGCAACATTTGTTTGAGTGATTGCTCAATTTCAGGGTCGAATGGTTCCAAAGGCTTACCATAAGATCTCAAGGTCATGCAATAATTAAAACCTATAAAAGAAATTAGTAAACTACGTTAGACTAATATAATGTGAAAAAGAGAACTTGTCATGGCTAAAAATATCGTCAGTTGCCAATCCTCGATAACGGCGCCAAAAACTTGATCGCTTGTAAATGTATATGCTAAGGCAAGCAAATCTGTGCAAGTATACACAATCGATGCAAGTAATATAGTAGTGAGTGAGTATCATTTCCACAGGGATTGTATTAGAAATATATTTTTACCACAACTAGAACTAATGTCACAAGCTAAGTCCTACTAAGTATTATCCTAAGAACTAATATTAATGAACTAAGAAAAATGATTCAATGATTTCAGAAAAGTTTGGTTGAGGCAAAATTAATATGCATACTAATAAAACAAGTGATAGTTTAAATATAATGCAAACAACCTCACATATTCAGACGTGTCACAAAGCACTTATGCTAAATCATTGTCTTGAGAACAAATATTCTCAGTTTTGAATGACTTATTATAACTCACTAAAACTGCCCAACAGGATTCCTAGGTATTCTTAGACGGTTACTACGATAATACCTCTCAGTGTTAACTATATACGTAGTCTCTCCTACTCTATCGTCTATCCCTTTTAGTCATTTGAAACTCACTCCTTATCTCTAAGGCGGACAAGTTAGAACTTCACCATCCCGGATTCATTTCATTGCTCACGTTGATCTATCTTAATTCTCTCGAATTTAAGAATCACTTATCTAGACAAAAGGCTATCTCTCGTTGCTCTTACAATGCCAAGATGTGTTTTACCAAAACCCAAGGCTATCTCTCGATGCTCTTACAGTGCTAAGGTAAAATATTTAAACTATGAACAAAACAGTCATAAGCAAAACATACTTCATTATTCATAAACATAAAAATATTGTTCAGGCAAAACAAAGTTTAACACCAAGTAAAACATTCATTGGTACTATCAAAGATCATCCAAGATTCAACGTTTAATACAACCCCAAATAGATAAAGAGTTAAAAATAAAGGAAGAACGACTCCCAAAACCAGGGACTCTGTTGCGACAATCCTGATCAACACCGCGCCTGCCTTGGTGATCACCCTCTCACGAGGCCTGATCACCGCTCTGCTATCGTCTGGCTATAGAGGACAACAAGGAAGGTTGGTGGGTAAACGGTGGGAAAGCACTGCAGTTGCTTGCTCATGCCATAGGTAAAGTTCTTCTCTCTTTTTCCTTGCCTTCTTTGTTTAGCGGCTGCGGCTGGTTATTTATAAGGAAAAATCTCCTAGGGCTTTGTCTACTTTTGGAGTTTCCTTAACTAGCAGTTATTAATTGCCCGAACTTAAAAAGGAAAGGCAGCTGGCGGCTGTCAGAATAATTGAGGCTTGCTTGCACGTGAAGTAGGACATCCAGTTGGCGTGTGACATAGGCGGTTTAGCCACACCTTCTTCAGACTTCCTTAAATAAATCTTGCCTTGGCGAGATAAATCTGCTCCTCACGTTCTCATATGTTCCGTTGGCCTCTGCACTTTTGCATTGTCATAACTGAATTGTTCTTCCTCTGTAGGATTCCTACACAAACACAACCCAAACAACCATTTCTCTTCAGTAGCATCAGTCAAACCAAATAAATCTTGCCTAAGCAAAACTTATCCGCCAAAATCTAATATAACCTATATGCAACTAAATGCAACTAAAAATGCAGTGCAAACTTTGTCTAGACGAGCAATAACATAAGTTAAAAGATTACGAATTAAGCCTTTTTACGGAGTTATCGGTAGAGTTATTCAAATGTGTTTACTGGAATGGGGTCTTAAAAGAATTTTGACTATAACAGTCGATAATGCTAGTTCTAATGATCTAGCGATAAAATATTTAAAGTGAAATCTTAACTTATGAGATTGTAGTGTGTTAAATATTGAATATTTGTATATGAGATGTGCTACACATATTTTGAATATGGTTTTGAAAGATTAGTTGAAAGATGTTGATGCTTATATTGTGAGAGTCTGCGCTACTATGAAATATATGAGGTCTTCCTCTACAAGGCTTCAAAATTCTTAAAATTGGTTTAAGAGGAGAATATAAGTTTTTTTTTGTACATTGAAATAAGATGGAATTCCACATATTTCATGCTTAAAAGTACTTTGGAGTTTAGGAAGGCATTCAAAAATATAAAAACTAAGTACATTCCTTACACAAAAGAGCTTAGGAAGGATGTTGGTGCTCTTAATTATAAAGATTGAGATAAAGTTGTCTCTTTCTTGTCTTTTCTTGAAATATTTCATGAGATTTCATTAAGCTTATATGGATTAAGGTATGTGAGTAGTAATATCTTTGTGGAAGAAATATATAATATTGGGTGTCATAACCATTTTTATGGTAGAGTAATTATTTATTGCTAAAAAATGGTTACGACTTTAATTTTGGAAAATTTGGTGATTTTGAATTAATTTGGAATAAATTGGATAGATTCGCCATCAACCTTTGGATTAGGTAGGTCGAATACCTAAAAACATCTTTTAAAAACAATTTTAAGAAAAATCATTTTCTAAGACAAAAGCTGGTATGTGTTTACCAAAGATTCGATTAAAACGGCTTCGGGAGTCGGTTACGCGTAGGGAAGGATTAGGACTCCCACGGCGCCCAAAATTGGTATTGTTTCGATTACACGTTGTCATAATGGTGGAAATTACAAATCAAATATAAAGTTAAAATAGGATTCGTTTATTAAAGTGTGATTAATTTGCTTTGATTTTATTATTCAAAAGTGTTCTTGAAATATATTCAAATAAATAACATTAAAACCAATAAAATAATGTTTGCTAACAGTTAGAATAGTAAAATATATACGTATGAATACATAAGATTTTGAAAATATAATAAGTGACAAATAAACCGATCTATATAATAAATTAAACAACATTAAAGTTTTTATAATATATAAACTTATTAAGTAAATACAATTGAAACTACTTTATATGTTTAGAACAAAATCAAATAAATTTAAATTATATATATATATATATATATATATATATATATATGTATTCAATTTAATATAGATATTAACATGACTTAAATACCAATTTACAACATAAAATAACAAAGAATAACAAATTAAATAATTAGGTGACTAAAAACAAAAGAATAATAAATTTTAAGATCAGAATTAAATATAAAACATAATACACGGTAAGTGACTATAATATAATAATTAAACATATAGTGACCGATGTCAAATATTTACAAGAATACGTAACATATAAAATAGGATTAAAATGTAAATGGTGAAGTATAAGCTCTCGAAATTAAAATAAAAAAAACTTCATTTAATGTTTAAAATATTAGGTTATAAAATAAAAGGGACCTAAATCATTAATATACCATTTAAAAAACGTAGAGAATATCCCTGTTGAAACGATGTCGTTGCATAAGGGACATATAAAACTAAAAATGGGTTTCATTTCTTATTCATGTTGATTTCTTCCTTGTTTTAGAAAACCAAAGAAAGAGAAAATGAGAGAACTCTCTCCTTGGAGATACTAATGGTCGCCGTCGCCGGTAATGGTCACGGTGGAGCATGGCATCGTCGGAGAGAGAAAAACGTCCCCAAAGCTTCTCATTTTTACCCTTAACCTATTTTCCATCCTATCTTAGCCTAAAAACACCTCTAAAGTTGTAGATCTAAAGGTTTATACCTTTCGAAATATTTGAAACTCGATGTCCATTGGTGTTCCCGATCGGCTTTGAACTTCCACTGTAAGTCCCTCTTCCTCTGAATTCTCCTCCTCTCTTTTGAATGGTTGCATGCCTATTTATAATGGATTTTTGGGTGGGTTTTCTACTAGTTCGAATAATGGTAGGGTATAATACCAAATTTATGGGATTTTATTTGGTTTAAAAAATTAGTGGATATTTGTTTTGAGTGGATTGTGGTTGCTATTTGATGTAGGGGATGACGTGCAATCTTCGAGAATCATCATCGGCGTTGGTCCGATCGTCGTGGTGAAAAGGCGTTCGGCGGTGAAGAAGTGCTCGATGTCGGTGTTTGGTGGTAAGGAGTTGGTCACTGGTGGCTGCTGGGTTAATTGGCGATGACAACTTAGTATTTTAAGGTTAGGGTTTTGAAACCCTAATCTAAATTAGGTGAATTCGTGGGCCTCAGGTCTAGATCTAGATTCGGGTCAATTACTGTTGGGCTTCAATCGGGTCTTGTCATTATTTGGGGCTGTTAGGTTGGTAAGCTAGTCTACTGGATTGGGTCTGAATCTGGGCTATTGGGTTGAGTCTGGATCGGGCTTTTGTTGATCTTTGTAATGGGCCCTGGGGTTTATTGTATTTGGCCTGCATGTAAATTGATAATAATAATAATAATAATATAACTAATAATATTTTTCAATCCGGAAAAAAATGATTGTTGCATATTCTTGTGTTAACAAGAATAAGGCAAAGACAAAAAAGACAACCAGTTTTTGTCCGGTTCTCTTTTTTGGTTTTGAGATTTGTTGTTTGATTTGGGAGATGACACTGCTAATATGTGATGAAGAGTTCGGGTTGTCTAAGGATGACAAGGATCCTACATAATGAGGAGATCTAGTCAGGGGATGACACTGCTCATACGTGATGAAGAGTTATGGCCATCTAAAGGATATAACACAGCTCATACGTGATGAAGAGTTCTGGTTATCAAGGTTGACATAACTATTACATAATGAGGAGATCTAGTCGGGTGATAACATTGTTTCTATGCGATGAGGATAGCATGCCATCTAAAGGTGATAACATGGTTCCTACATTATGAGGACGGCTGGTTATCTGGGTTGAAACAGCTCTTACATAATGAGGAAATCTATTTGGGTTGATGACACTGCTCATACGTGATGAAGAGTTCTAGCCATCTAAAGGTGATAACACGATTCCTACGTGATGAGGAAGACTGGTTATCAAAGGTTGGCACAGCTCCTACGTGATGAGGATATCATGTCGTCACTACTCATACTATGATGAATCTTGGTTATCCAGAGTTGACACTGCTCCTACGCGATGAGGATATCTGGTTATAGCTGATGATGATTGATTCGTTGATTTAATGATGAGATAAGTCTTGAAGATCCTGTAAAAAAACGTTATATGCCATGATTTCATGTTTACAATATGCCCTAAAGATATAAATGAGTTGTTATGCATGTTTAAAAGGTTATGCGTAAATCAAGACTGGCAATTAATTTTCTCAATCTCTTTGATCGAAACATATAAAGTTTCTACATTTTCCAATGTATGGGTTATGATTGTAGTTACTTTCTAAACCTCTCATTCATGAACTTGGATTCTATGATCCACCCCGAGAAAATTTATCTTGCTTTCTTGATTCTTTGGCCACTGGTTGATTTTCTAAGAAATTCAATCAGAATGAATGGCCTCTCTTGTTGTTATTCTTCAAATTGGGACTTCTTTGCTTGGGAAAGGTAAGATTAGGTTAAAACTGATTTACTCAATTTAACCTTTCTTTCTCAATGATGATATTTTTGTATGTGATCGTTGATGAACACATGTTTTGAAATCCCCGTACTCACACACTTTTCAGTGTAAAGCATAATAAATGATGTTATTATTGATCATTGTTTTAGTAATTGTATGCAGTGAGTAATGTATCAAATTCAAAACATATCATTTAAAAAAGGCAATTAAAAAAGTATAATCATTTGGGACAAGAAACAAGTAAACATCACAGGAAGAATAAAGGAATAAATACAGCGGATATCAAATGTTGAATCATTATATTTCCTCATCCAAATTTTTCTTGAAGGTTGACATGTGTCTCAAAGATTCAAATTGTACAAGAGATCTGTGACTATGAGAATCTTTCCCTGAATTATTAGGCTTCCGAGGGAATCTGTCATTTAAAATCTTGAATACTTGAGCCACCCATTATGGATTTTCAACTCAAATCCTCCTTTAGTTTCAAGACACCCATTTTAGGTTTTTATCTTGAACCCTCCTTTCTTTTTCTTTCTTTCTCTTTTCTTTTTCTTCTTCTTCAACTGTAATATCATTTGACTGAATCAGAATTCATAGGATTAGGCAAATCTTCTCCATCCATTTTAGTAAAATCAAAGCTCCTCCTAAAAAGGCCTTTTTTACAACATAGGGGCCTTCCCAGTTTGGCATCCACTTACCATGAAAGTCATTTTGCATAGGGAGGATCGTTTTCACACTAAATCACCTTCATCAAATTCTCAAGGCTTGACCTTCTTATCATAAGCTCGTATCATCCTTTTCTGGTACATTTGACCATGACAAATAACTCTTAGTCTTTTCTCTTCAATCAAATTCAATTGATCAAATAGACTTTGTACCCAATTAGCCTCATCAAGTTTCAATTCCATCAATAATCTCAAAGAATGAATTTCTATTTCAATAGGTAAAATTGCTTTCATCCCATATACCAAAGAAAATGGTGTTTCCCCAATAAATGTACGAACGGATGTGCGATAAGTAAGCAGTGCAAAAGGTAACTTCTCATGCCAGTCTCTATATGTTTCAGTTTCTTTTGTGATGATCTTCTTGATGTTTTTATTCGCTGCCTCTACTGCCCCATTCATTTTTGGGCGATAAGGAGTCGAGTTATGATGTTTAATCTTCAACTTTGTGCAGACTTCTTTCATTAAATCATTGTTCAGATTCAACGCATTATCTGTGATGATCATTTCTGGTATTCTATATCTACAGATGATTTCTCTTTTTAAGAATCTGCAAACCACTCCTTTTGTGACATTAGCATAAGACGCAGCTTCAACCCACTTGGTAAAGTAGTCAATGGCCACTAAAATAAAACGATGTCCATTTGAAGCCTTTGGTGAAATTGCTCCAATGACATCGATGCCCCCACATTGAAATGGCCAATGTGCATTCATTACATGGAGTGGTGAATGAGGAACATGTATTTGGTTATCATAGATCTGGCATTTATGAAATCTTCGAGCAAATCTGATGCAATCTCCTTCTATAGTGGACCAATAATATCCAAATCTCATGATCTGTCTAACCATTGTGAATCCATTTGCATGTGTTCCATAAACCCCTTCATGGACTTCTTCAAGTATTTTCTTGGCCTCAATTCTATCCACACATCTCAAAAGTACATGATCTTTGTTTTTTGTACAAAATGTCTCCATCGAGAACATACTCCATTACCAATCTTCTCAAAGTTTGTTTGTCATTCTCAGTTGCCTCAGCTGGATAAACTTGATACTTCACATACTGAAGAATATTGTAAAACCAAGGGACACCATCTTCCTTTCTCTTATTCTCATTCGAATAGACATCATTCAAGACTGATCATAAGCCTTAAACATAGATGCCAACGTAGCCAGAGCATCTGCCATTTGATTTTCTTTAATGGGAATATAAGTGAAAGAAATTTCTTGAAACTCCTTGACCAAATTCATCACCAAGTCCTTGTATTCTATCAATTTGGAGTCTCGAGTCATCTATTCCCCTCGAAGTTGATAAATAACCAAGGCAGAATCACCAAATACTTCCAAGATTTTAATTTTACGCTCAATTGTAGCTTGAATACCCAGGATACATGCTTCATATTCTGCTATGTTGTTTGTGCATTCAAATGCGAGCCTACTAGTAAAAGGATAATGATCTCCTTCTGGTGAAACTAGTATTGCCCCAATTCCATGTCCTACAGCATTCGAGGCACCATCAAAGTTAATTTTTCAGGCCTCATTATTTGGAGCATCTTCTTCCGCCGCAAATATACTCATTAAGTCCTCATTTGGAAAATCAAATTTTACTTACTCATAGTCTTCTAATGCTCTTCTTTCTAGGAAATCAGCAATAGCACCTCCTTTTACTGCTTTCTGATTTATATAGACTATGTCAAATTCAGACAAAAACATTTACCATCTTGCCATTCTTCCGGTTAAAGCAGTTGATTCCATCAGATATTTTAATGGATCTAATCTTAATATTAACCAGGTTGTGTGGTACAACAAATACTGTCTCAATCTCTTAGTAGTTCATACCAAAGCACAACACAATTTTTCAATTGAGGAATATCGACTCTCACAGTCAATTAATTTCTTACTGAGATAGTAAATAGCTTGTTCTCTTCTTCCTGTTTCGTCATGCTGGGTCAGTACGCATACCATTGACTTCTCAAAGACAATCAAGTGTAAGATCAATGGTTTGTTTGGGATTGGTGGCATTGAAACCGGAACATTAGTCAAGTAACTCTTAATTTTATCAAAACATTCTTGGCAACTATCATCCCATTCTCCTGGGTTTTGCTTTCTCAATAATCGGAAGATTGGATCACACTTCTCAGTTAACTAAGAGATGAATCTGGTAATATAATTTAACCTCCCGAGAAATCCTCGTACTCCTTTTTGCATTCTAGGGTTGGTAATTCAAAGATTGCTTTGACTTTATCAGGATCAATCTCTGTCCCATTTTCACTGACTACAAATCCCAATAATTTCCCTGAAGTAGCTCTGAAAGTGCACTTGGCTGGATTAAGTTTGAGCTGGTATTTTCTTAATCTTAAAAATAGCTTCTTTAAAACTTTCACATATTCTTCTTCAGTTTATGATTTGACAATCATATCATCCATGTATACTTGTATTTCTTTATGCATCAAGTCGTGGAACAAAGTAACCATGTCCCTTTGATATGTTGCCCCGACATTCTTGAGTACAAAGGGCACCACCTTGTAACAAAAGGTGCCCCACATCGTCACAAACGTTGTCTTTTCCATATCTCATGGTTCATTTTGATTTGATTGTACCCTGAAAAATTATCCATGAAGGAGAAAAAACATGACCAGCTGTATTGTCAACTAATGTGTCAATATATGGCAGTGGTCCGATCCTGGTATTCTACACACATCCAAACTTTGCCATCTTTCTTTGGTACTGCCACTATGTTTTCTACCCATTCAGGGTATTTGGATACTTGTAAAAATCCAACATCAAACTGTTTCTTTACTTCTTCCTTAATTTTTAATAGCATGTTCAGTCTCATCCTTCGAAGTTTTTGTTGAACAGGCTTGTACTCTGGTTTTATTGGCAGCTTATGCACCACAATGTCAGTATCCAATCCAGGCATGTCCTAATAAGATCAGGCAAACACATCTTTACATTCTTGTACAAGGATTATAAGACCCCCTCTTGTTTTTTGTAAGAGTGAAGTGCTTATTTTGACTTCCTTTGTGTCTTCTTCTATTCCCAAATTTATTATTTCTATTATATCCTTATGGGGCAACATTTTCTTATCTTCTTGTTTTATCATTCTAACAAGTTCAGGGTTTAGCTCACATTCGTCATCATCTTTATAACCCTCATATTCTTGAAGACACCTATTATTTTCAAAATCAATTTGTGGTTAAAAAATATCATTATTCGAACAGTTGATATCTGAAAACCTGCGAATGAAAATAATTATATTTGGCTATGAAAAAAAATATTTAATATTTACCAAAAGATTAATTATTAATAAAGAATAAAGAAATTAAATAATTGAATGCAATATTTTCTATGAAGATAAAACACCATTTTATTAAAACCATGACAAATAACAACAGTCCCATTATATTTGGGTTAAAAGATAGATTTGTTATTTATGTATTACTTTGAAAAGTGCTTATAGAACACAGGGAGTTCTTCAACAATATAATTTCTCTCAACATAATCAAGAGGACATGGACGAATCGATGTCAATGAGCATTCTCCAGTAGAATCATCTATGATGGCATTGATGCTCAGGCTTCCAATTCCTATTTCTTTACTTTCCCCTGACTGCTACAGTATGTCAGTCATAAATCCTCCAGACACAAAAAACTTGAAGAATGGTGGTATAATCATGCGACCCCAAAAAACATCTTCACCTTGTGCTCTCACCTTCAATCTTTCTTTAAGCTTTTGTGAATCTCTGCTTTTATCGTAGTAAGTTGGCTTGTATCTGAGGCCAAAATAATTTCTTTTAGGAATTGGATTCAAACCTTCAATAATGCCTTGCAGTTTCTTACCTAGCCCTTTCCCTACTTTTGCTCCTCTAGCTATTGTTTCTTTTAACTGCATCTTTGTATTCTTCGAAAGCTGAGAAATGGGAATTCTTTTTCATTCAGGTACAAAGGTGGCGTTAACAAATTCCAAGGAATGGAATGAAGATTCTAGTGCGTTCTCATCTACCCCTACATTTGGTGCATCGGTAGTGACAGAGGGAATGCTATCTTCTTATGCCTTGATGGTTACTAGAGTCCTATCAATGATAAATTGAAGCTTTGGTGAAGGAAAGAAGGAACTGCCCCAACCATATGAATCCAGGGTCACCCTAACAAGAAATTATAACTTGGATGTATATCCATGACAACAAACTCTATTTCAAATGTCGTAGGGCTAACTTTAAGAGGAATAATCATTTTCACCATTATTTTACGTTCCGTCCCATCAAACGCCCTTACAGCATTGCCACAAACCCTTATTTGAGAGGCATCTACAAGAAATCTATTCAGAGTAGCAAATGGCATAACATTCAAGGCCGACCCGTTGTCAATTAACACCCCCATAAATGATAACCCCTTTGCAATGGGCAGTAATGTGTACTGCTTTGTATCTGCCTTCTCCTCCCTCAGGTATTTCTTCATCATAGAAATAAATGAAATTATCTGCATTAATATGGTTTACCATCCTGTCCACACGCTCCACTGAGATTTCCTTCCCCACAAAAGTTTCATTTAGCACTTTAATCAAAGTATTTTGATGTACCTCATAATGCAATAGGAGAGACAACATCGAAATTCATGCTGGGGTCTTATGAAGTTATTCCACAATGTTATACTCCCTGTGTTTCAAAAATTTTAAAATCTCTTGAGCCTTTTCAATCTTGACAGGTTCATTTACTTTTTCCTCAGGATCGTCAATAACCACAACTCTTGCTTTATTGGCTTTTCCAGGAGCATAGCATCTTCCACTTCTGGTAAAAAAATCCAACTTCATCAACATCCTCCTCCTTGCTTTCTGGAGTATTAATTTGGCATGTATAATTCCAGGGAACGCTCTTGTCGCTCTTGTAGGTAAAAGGCATCGGGGTTTTAATCACCAACTTGGATGTTGTACTTCCAACACTTGCCTTATAACTTGGCTTGGATATGAACATGGCAGGCTTCTTTAATTTCTTTTTAATTTCTCCTTAACTTTCTTTAGAAGCGCAGATATATTTTTCACTCTCGATCATCCTCTCTTCATAGAACTATAACTCATGTTTCTCCATTAATTACTATCTGTCTGAATTCTTGACAATCCTTGATTTGATGACCATTTTCCTCATGATATTTCACAGAAGTTCTCTGTCCTATCGATTGAACATTTCTTTATGGTACTCAATAACCCTCTCTTCTTTATTTAAACATATACACACTTCAATGGTATTCTCACTTCTTCAATCCTCCTTTTAATTCTTTGATTCTCTTCAATTGCATTCACTCCCTGGTTCTGATAATTCAGAAGTGGGTTTGCAGTTACATAAGGTGTCTCTGAGTTATTGAATGACACTACTTTTCTCCTAATCAGATCCTTAACCACTCTTTTAAAAGCAAGACAATTTTCAATATTATGTCCATGAAGGTTTGCATGATATTCTCATGTCTCATTTTCATTTAACCATTTTGGATAAGGTGGTTTGATTGGATCTAGATATTTTGGTGACACTACATGAGCTTGGACTAATCCATGGAAAAGCTCACTGTAGGTCATTGGTAAAGGAGTAAACGTCATTCTTTCGGTGTTATACTCGTGCTTATACTCACGCTTAGTCTCTCATAGCGATGAAAAATTTCCTGTCTTTATGTTATTTATAGAGAAATTTACATTATTCACTGCTCCTTCTTTCTTTTTCATATAAGGTTTCTTTGCAGGATTTTGGCTACCGGTAATCTGTCCCTTCTTTAGTGCTCTCTCGATCATTTCACTGCACATCATAATATCAGAGAAACTCTTAGTCGCCACTCCTAACATATGATCAATATATGGAGATTTTAATGTATCAATGAACATTGTTATAAACTCCCTCTCAATAAGTGGTGGACTTGAGCGGCAATATCCCTCCAGCGCTAAGCATATTGACGAAAGGTCTCATTGTGCTTCATCTCCATGTTTTGAAGAGTAGAATGATCAGGCATCATGTCAGTAACATGTTGGTACTTTTCTTTAAATGCATTGGATAAATTCTTGCAACACCCTATTTTAGCTCGAGTCAATTGGTTATACCATCTGGCAGATGCCCCTGTCAAACTAGCATGGAAGCAATGAATTAACAGTCCATCATCCTTCCCCAATCCCGTCATTCTTTGACAAAACATGGTCAAATGAGTGACCGGACAAGTTTTTCCATCATACTTTTCCAATTCAGGCATTTTGAACTTCGATAGTAAAATCAAGTATGGCACTAGACTCAGTGTTTCTGTCTCCATTCCATCTTGAGAACTCTGCTTTTCCATCTCTTTAAAAAACCCTTTACACCAATCCTTTAGATGTTCTGGTACCTTGGTTTTAGATTTCTCTATTTCCTCAGGATCTACATCTATATATTCATGAGGTCTATTTTGAGGTTTAGTTGTGCCCATTTGAACCTTTGTTGTTGAAGATCTCATAGGATGCTCAACTGACTTTTCAGGCGAAATAATTAATCTAGGGATAGATTCATGGCCAGAAACTCCAACAGAAGTAGTACTTGGCTCTTTAGTTGCTTCAGTATGTAACCAGACATCTTGGTCATCATTTTATTCATCATACTGACGTAGGTTTTCAATATTTGATCCAAAATTGATTTATGTGATTTCTCCATTCTTGAGTGCCATTCTTGTTGTATCTTTTGTAAATCTTCTTGCATTCATTTATTTAACTGCTCAATCTTAGCGTCCATGGTCATACTTCGTGTGTGATGGGGATTATTGTTTTTATTTTCCATAATCTCTTTGTCATATAACCCTTCAAAAATCAATTTCTTTTTTTAATTTGGATGTATATTATTGGTAATGTTTTATAAATGATGCATTTTGTTACTGATGTGTTATAAATAATAAATTTGAATGATGTTAATGCAAAAATGCAACCTAAAGGCGTTGACCCATGCAGTTACCATTCGAAAATAACTTTCATTGGATAACAAGTTTCCCTTATTACAAAGAGATCCATTACAGATAAGGTTTAGCCCTTATACTCAGCTCTACAGTTTCGTTCTTAATAGCAATGATCTCCCTTGTATACTCAGAAACTGGACTTATTCGCAGTTAGATGATCTCAGTTCTATTGGTGAATTCATTCATGTACCGAGCAACTCCACCCATTTGGGCTATAGCTTCACCCATCATATGCTCTCGTTCTTCTACCAACATCCGATGGTGTTGATAAGTGTCCTTCCATCCCTCATTGATTTGAGTAATTTCCGTTACGAGATTGGTGATGTCTACTCGATAGCATTGAAATTCACTCTCTTGTCATCTGACTTGATCTCGAAAAGAGTTATTCTCCTCACAAGCAAGCCTTAAGTTTATCCACTCAGGTGGCACTTGCATTTGAAGTAAGGACTCCTCAAGATGCGAAATATAATCGTTGATATCACTATTCATAGTTCGAGACCAATTCAACTCCTCTTCAAAACTGGTCTATAAATATTCCATTTCTTCTGTTAATTGCTCCACTCTCATGCTCTTTGCTTCGAATATTTGCATCCAAGACCCAACTTCAACCTGTTTTCTTTCAAGAATTCAGTTTCATCCTAGTCTTTCAGACCACATCTCCTTATTCTTTCGATCTCTTTCTTCTTCGAGCTATATAATTCTTCGATATTTATCTTCGAAGTCCTCAATTATATTGTTTATCTCAGTTTTCAACCCCTTGACTCGACCTTTTTCTTCCTCTAATTCATTCAGGCTGATCACTTTTTACTCCCGGAGTTTCTGGTTTTTACGAGCCTCGACCTTAGATTGTCTGATCAGTTCTCTCTTATCAGCTTCCAATTTTGCTATTTTTGCTTTGCCAGCTTCTATCATCTTAACTTGACATGTATTCTCGACCTCAAGAATTTAATTTGTCACTTTGTAGCTGCTAATTCTTTGGCCCATTGATGTGGTGCTTTACTTGGCCCAAATCCCTTTCTCGCATGCTGCATCTTTTGATAATCCTTTTTTAGTTCTTCTAGGTCGGCTTCTACCCCCTCTTTCTTATTTCTCATCATTACAAATTTTCTGGTATGAAATTCAGCCTCAAGAGTTAAAATGAAGTTTTTTCTCTCCATCTCCTTTATTTTCTTAGCATATTTAGCCTTTTCTATCTCAAACTCGCTTCTCTGGATTTCCAAATTCGAAGGCATGTTTATGATTTGCTCTTCCATCGACCTTTATCCCTCTCCAGATGCTAAAGGAATCTTGTCATTTATCCTTTGAATTCTCCAAGCTTCATAATCAGGTGTTAAGATAACATCTGTTCCAACTACCTTAGTCACAAAAGTCAACCTCCAGGAATCAACCATATCCTTGACTTTATTCTTATAATTGGCTTCTTCAAAATCAAATTCAGCACCAACTATCCCATCACTCACTGGAACAAATTATCGATCCCCGTATTGTCTCAATACTAATAAAGGAGCATATCCAACTCCTCCCTACAGTCCCAGTAGTATGATCCAATCCAAATCTCCACATTTGAACAAAATTTATGTATGCATCATCCACAGAGCTCGCCATGTTATGTTATGACCCTGTAAATTCCTGAAGAATTCAATCCACTGACCTTTTTGTGATACTTAAGGCCATTTCTGCATAAGGTACTCAACAATGGGATAATAATCTTTCAAAAAGTGATTGTAATTGACTTTTCCTTCTTTCCAAAAAATGACTTCTGATCCATATGATAAGCAACTGAGCACATTCCATAAAGCAACCTCCACCCAGCCTTCTACAGATATTTAAAGATCAAAAAGTTCAGTAAGAATCGTATGGATCAGATTTGTTTCTCTTTTTAACTTCTCAACCAAGTCAACTACTGCCATCTCAACAATCCCCAAACACCTTGGAAAAATTATCAAACCATATATTCCCAAAGCAAATACATCTCTCTGTACATCTTCATCTACATGTGTTTCAACTATCTTTTGTAAGTGTAACCATGGAACTCCTATGTTTTGCCCTCTTCGTTGCAAATGATCTTTTATCCATTTATCGCTCGTACCCAAAATCTTTACGAGCTTTGATTTAAACAAAGGCCCTTTTATTGATCGAGAGTATATTTGGTTTACTTTAACCTTCGGCATATTCAACAAAAAAATGGTATTCCTCTAGGGTCGGAGTCATGTCCTTTCTGTTAAAGGTAAAGTAGCTATAAGCCTGATTCTAAAACTGTGTCATACTTCGAATGAGAACTGGGTCTACCTTGACATATATCAGATGGAATATGTCATCATAGGTTTATTGAAAAGCATGTTTCTAAGTCAAATTTTAACTTTCCCAAATTGCCTTTAATCCCTGAAGTTCATTCTATTTTAATGAGGCCGATGTATAATCAGACAGTTCTGACACATAGATCCTTGTGAGACTATCTCCTTGCTCTTTCTGCTTTGCTTCAGACCAATTCCTTGCATCTGTAGGATTTACTTCTTCTTTTAGGAAACTCATTTCCATCATGAAAGTTTTTTCACTTTTTCGATACTCACATATCAAACGCCTTTTCTAATGATATGCAGATGTAATATGAGAAAAAATAATAAAACAAAACAAACAAAACAGTTAGTAAAAAAAAGTGAATAAATTCAATATAAAAGAAAAGATAAATAAATTGAATCTATTTCTATATTATCTACCCAAATAAAAATTCATCAAAAAGATCATAATCTACCCTCTTACGTATACGCCTATTTTGGGTACCTACTAACGGACAGAGGTTCGATATGATTATACCTAGGGTGACTGATCTATGGTTCACTTATATGCATGGTTTCGGCTCTAACAGGAATAGGGTACTCGAATTGTCCTTAGTGTCAGTGCCCCTTGGGCTATCGAACCCTCGATCCTCACCCATTACAAGTTTCAAACAGAACGAGTTCAATTCGAGGGGATTCACTACCTTATACCTATACGAGGAATAAATCCCTACGAAGGTATAAAGTATGTATCCCATGGGTTATTTGCTAAAACTCATACGAAGAATAAATTCTTACGAGAGTAAAGCATTCACCCCCAGCTAATTTGGATCAAAGCTCGGGTCTAGAGCTCATGTTATGCCAATGCACATGATGTGTGTGAAGAGGAACATTCAAACCTTTGAATCAATAGGAAAGCAAAGCAACTTAACAAAAACTTGAATTGAGCTGAAAGCACAAATAAAAATGTTAGTAAGACAATAATAAAATGAAGCAATTAAAAACTTCAATTAAAGGATAATAAGTTAACTAAAGACTCGAACTCATAATTTTCACCAAACGATAATGTGTAAGCGACTTACAGTCTGACTCTCTAAGAAAATTCCTCAGTATAGTCGCCAAGTTGTAATAACCATTTTTATGGTGGAGCAATTATTTATTGCTAAAACACGATTACGACTTTAATTTTGGAAAATTTGATGATTTTGAATTAATTTGGAATAAATTGGATAGAGTCGCCATCAACCTTTGGATTAGGTAGGTCAGATACTTAAAAATGTCTTTTAAAAACAATTTTAAGAAAATTATTTTGTAAGACAAAAGATGGTCTGCGTTTACCAAAGATTCGATTAAAATAGGTTCGGGAGTCGGATACGCATGGGGAATGATTGACACTCCTACAGTGCCCAAAATTAGTACTATTTCGCTTACATGTTATCATAATGGTGGAAATTACAAAACAAATATAAAGTTAAAATATGATCTATTTATTAACGTGTGATTAATTTGCTTTGAATTTATTTTTTAAAAGTGTTCTTGAAATATATTCGAAAAAATAACATTAAACCCAATAAAATAATGTTTGCTAACAGTTAGAATAGTAAAATATATACGTATGAATACATAAGATTTTGAAAATATAATAAGTGACAAATAAACCGATTTATATAATAAATTAAATAACATTAAAGTTTTTATAATATATAAACTTATTAAGTAAATACAATTGAAACTACTTTATATGTTTAGAACAAAATCAAATAAATTTAAATTAATGTTATATATATATATATATATATATATATATATATATATATATATATATTCAAATTAATATAGATATTAACATGACTTAAATACCAATTTACAACATAAAATAACAAAGAAAAACAAATTAAATAATTAGGTGACTAAAAACAAAAGAATAATAAATTTTAAGATCAGATTTAAATATAAAACATAATACACAATCAGTGACTATAATATAATAATTAAACATATAGTGACCGATGTCAAATATTTACAAGAATACGTAACATATAAAAATAGGATTAAAATGTAAATGGTGAAATATAAGCTCTCGAAATTAAAATAAAAAAACTTCATTTAATGTTTAAAATATTATGTTACAAAATAACAGGGACCTAAATCATTAATATAACATTTAAAAAAAGTAGAGAAGGTCCCCGTTGAAATAACGTCGTTTCGTTAGGGACATATAAAACCAAAAATGGGTTTCATTTCTCATTCATGCTCATTTCTTCCTTGCTTTAGAAAACCAAAGAAAGAGAAAATATGAGAACTCTCTCCTTGGGGAGAGTAATGGTCGCCACCGGCGGTAATGCTCACAGCGGAGCACGGCGGCGTCGGAGAGAGCAAAATGTCCCCAAAGATTCTCCTTTTTACCCTTAACCTATTTCCCAACCTATCTTAGCCTAAAACACCTCTAAAGTTGTAGATCTAAAGGTTTATACCTTTCCAAATCTTTGAAACTCGACATATGTTGTCATTCCCGATCGGCTTTGAACCTCCACTGTAAGTCTCTCTTCCTCTCTTTCGAATAGTTGCATGCCAATTTATAATGGATTTTTAGGTGGGTTTTCCACTAGTTTGAATAGTGGTAGGGTAGAATACCAAATTTATGGGATTTTATTTTATTTTAAAAAAATTAGTGGATGTTTGTTTTGAGTGGATTGTTGTTGCTATTTGATGTAGAGGATGACACGCAACCTCGGGAATCATCATCGGCGTTGGTCCGGTCGTCGTGGTGAAAAGATGCTCGTGGTAAGGAGTTGGTCACGGGTGGCTGCTAGGTTAATTGGCGGCGGCAACTTAGTATTTTAAGGTTAGGGTTTTGAAACCCTAATTTAAATTGGGTCGATTCATGGGCCTCGGGTCTGGATCTAGATCCGGGTCAATTACTGTTGGGTACCAATCGGGTCTTGTCATTATTTGGGTGTTTGGGTTGGTAAACTAGTATGTTGGATTGGGTCTGCATCTGGGCTGTTGGGTTGAGTCTAGATCGGGTTTCTGTTGATCTTTGTAATGGGCCTTGGGGTTTATTGTATTTGGCTTGCATGTAAATTAATAATAATTATTAATAATAATAATAATAATAATATAACTAATAATATTTTTTAATCCGGACATAAACGAGTGTCTACCTTGTGTATACAATTAATCATTATGTTGATGACTTGAATGATGGAATTTAGTGTATGGTACTCCAAATGAAGTTGAAATTTGACAAATATTGATGAATGTTAATAATGTGAATATGTTGACGTTCATTGCTTTAATTCTTGATCCTAGACATAAGTTGAGATATGTTGAGTGGATTGTTCATTGTTCTTATGACCTTAGTCACTCTTTTGTCTTGTTTCAACGAATTAAAGATACTTTGACATCGTTGTTTGATTATTATGCTTCTTCGCATCCATCCTCAACTAAAATGAGATTATTATCCTTTTTGGGTCCTAATTCTAGTTGTCATGGTGGTGAGGGAGAATTAAGGAAGTTAAATGGAACAAATATGAGAAAGGATTATGTGATAGAGATATAACTAAAAACACTTCTGAAGCAACAACCGTGCTAGACAAGTATTTGGAGGATAAATGTGTTCGTGATAATGATAATTTTGATATCTTAACTTGAAGGTTGATGCAAACAAATAGCTATTTTATTCTTATGAGTATGGCACATTATATACTTACGATTCCAGTTTCTACCATTGGTTAAAAGTTCGCTTTCAGCATGGGAGAACGTGTTCTTGATTCCTTCTACGCCTATTTGACACCAAGATTGGTGGAAGTTGTTATTGGTACTCAAGATTTTTTTTGTACTTCTCATGAACCCATTTTGATAGAGGAGAGCTTGCTACCATTAGAAAATATAGAAGAAGGTTAGTTTTTTATTTCAAATTTATTAATTTTATTTTATAATATTTATCTACATATTTTACATATTTAAATAATTACATTTCAAAACATATTCTATTGTTATTCACACGTATATTTGTAATGTTTTATGCAGACAAGAAAGATTTGACTCTGGAGCAACCAACAATTATCATTGATGAGACGAACGAAGTTTTAGTGCAATTAGATATATTTTTAGTAGCATTTTCTTTAGACTTTTATCATTTAAGTTTTATATTTGGATTATGCAATTTGAATGTTTAAATTTTATGTTTGAATTATGTAATTCGGATTTTTAAGTATTTAAGTTTGTTTCAATTTTAATTTTTTAGATTTTTCTTTGGTCTAGATTTTTACGTGATTTGGAAGAAAAAAAGGAACCAAGTATCCTATACCCAAACTAGCGGGTACCTTGTAGGGGTGTGCAAATCCGGGTACCCGGATTTTCGGGTACTCGGAACATCTGGGTCGGTGATTTCTCGGTCCGTGTCTCGAGCCGGGTGTTTCGGGTACCCGGTTTTCAGGAACCCGGATTTTGCGGGTACTCGTATGTAGGGTATCCGAATATCCAGAATTTTTTTTAAAATTTTTTTAAAATTTTTTTTAATTTTTTTTATAGATAAATAATTTATACTTGTACATTTACAGAAAATACATGAGATTCACAACATTTTTGTGATAAGTTAGATCATGCTTGTCGTACGGCAGTCCAACGCATTTAAAATCCAGAACGTACCCACAAGGTTCACACCGATATGCGCCGTTTTGAGGTACTCGAGATATATGAACAAGAAGATATCACAAATGAACGGAAAAGAACAGCACTTTACAGAAATTGTACAAGAATAAGCATTATACTCATCTTCTCCAAAGCATTTTCCAGTGAACAATGATAAAGAATACTAAGAGCGATACTTCAACCGTTTTTTTAATATTAGACCTTTGTTTTTCCCCAACAACAGTAACTGCATCATCTATAGCTTGAAAGAAAGTTGCAATCTTGTATGTGAAGAAAGTCACAAGCAGTAATGCCAACAAAGTTAACTTTACATTAGAATATTTCATTATTGAATGGAATTTTTAACCCCAGAATTTCAAGGGGTGACCTTTTAGTTTACCTCCTTCCATCGTACATCGGAACTCCATAAGCAACAAATTTATGCAAAATAGAGCAACGGCTATTTACAGAATACAGAGAAATACTAGAGAGGTAAAGGTATTATAATGATCAGAAGTAGGTGAAGGAATGGCAAAGATAGATATCAAAAAAAGCTTAACCGGGTACTCGGGTACCCGTACCCGGAAAAATTAATTTTTGTGACTCGGGCTAGACCCCGAAAAGTGTCGGGCCGGGTACCCAACCCGGCCGGATATTTTTTTCAGGAAATTACCCGGTTTTTTTATCCGGGTCAATGGGCCGACGGGTCGGGTCAACCGGGTCGGGTAATTTTGTACACCCGTAGTACCTTGATGTTTTGGCTGAGTCATTCGGCCGAATTTTTAGTACCCAAACAGCCCAAGTACCCGTTACTTCGGATACCCGGTTTTGAACACCTTTACTTAACTGGTAGGCTTCAAATTGGTCACTCTTCTGTCCTTCAAACTTAATTATGGAGCTTATGAGGGAGTGAACCTGGCCTGGATCTATGGTTATGATAAAATCCAGTGTCAGATGGATAGCGCTGAAGCTTACAATCTAATCACTTCTGCTGCTTCCTCGCCTTCGCCCATGGCCCTCCTCCGCATGATTCACCAAATTTACTCTCAAAATTGGCTGGTCGATTTCAAGATGATAAAACGTGAAGCTAACTCAATTGCTGACGCACTTGTCAAGTCTGAAGTCAACACTAATGCAACCATCAGCATTTTCCCTGACGTTCCCATTGCTTTGCAAAATCATCTTCATCATGCTTTATATGGATCTCCCTACTTGAGGTCTAATACCCTTCTATTGTAAAAGGCTTTTACCTCCTTATTACTAAAAAAAATACTAGTGGAGAGCTAGCAACAATCATTCCCCCTTGACCATTAATACATATAGATTTTTGCTAAAACTTGTTTGATATGAGTTGGCGTGTTTTAGCTAAGAGTTGACATATTTTGACCACTAATTGAATATCATCATAACTAGTGTGTGGAAATTTGAAACTGCTTGACTGTGATGTTCAATGTTCAACATTGGGTTGATCGTTCATGGTGACTCAATGGGTTGTGGACGAAGGAAATTAGTTGATATTTTATGGTCTATCCTTTTTAAATCGAGCGGAGGATCACTCGTTGAGAGAATCTAGGATCAAAGGTTTATTACGTTAGTTTTGGTAAGCTTTAAAGAGAATAGGCTTCGTCGGGTCCCCTCTAGGGAGAGAAAGATGAGTATTTATATCAATTTTATATTAAGCTACACATGACTGAACAGGATAACAAAAGGGATTGTTTCAAATTGTGATGAAAAAAATTCAAGAATAGAAAAGACAATTAGTTAGAAAAGAAGGATTTTGGTAAAGATTCATGCTTTAAATTTGTAATGCCTTGATAGAGTAACCTTTAAGTATCATGAAATTGTTAATTTTAACATTTTTTTTTTTGTATATCAATAAGATTTCTCGGCCACGATGTTAAAATCTCATGGTCCGTCACTAAGACATCTTGGGGCGAAATTGGCTCAATAGACCATACGGCTAAAAAATTAGTCCATTAGGCTATCTTCAAAATTAATTTGGGTTCTACAGTAAATGCTACAATGTAGGAAAAACTCGTCACGCCCGTATAACGTGATTGCCCAAATAATATTTTTTATTCAAACACATCACATCAAAGTGACGAGATTTAATAAAATATTTTTTGTCGTATTGGGCTAAATAGTTAGCCCTTGTTCGATATTAGGCCAAAATTACCACATCTTGGGCATATTATTAAGACTTCATGGACCATTATTTCCATTAGGTGTGATGTTGAGGGGGGAAAATGAAATTTTCAGAGAATGCAATTAAAAGTATATATGTTTCAAGAATGAGGAGTAAGTTACTTTTTAAATCCTTCTAACAATAATTTTTTGATTTAATGGTATCTAAACCCTCAAACTTTTGAAAAAAAATAAATATGATCCCTAAACTTTTTTACACTCAATGTAGTATTTAAACTAATATTTTAATAATTTAATTTATTGTCATTTTTATATTTAATGTGTTAAATATCTTAAAAATTATTTATATTTTATATTTTAAATGTAAATAATACCTTTATTTTTAAAAAAAATTAAATAAGTCCTCAAACTTTATAAAATATTAATTAAGCCCTCAAACTTAATAAAAAATCAATTAAACTCTTTTACCATATCATTATTTATCGTGTACCGCCACAACAACATAAAGAACTGTCATATCAACAATGTAGAATATCATGTAAACTTTGTGAACTGCCATTTAATCGTCTTGACAGTTTGATTCAATTGATCAAAAAATTAAATAGATTTTTTTTGTTATGAAATTTCTTATCAATATTGTTGTTTTTACATAACTCCATGTAAAATTTATGTAATGAAAATTATATTTTAATTAATTATTTAATAACTATTTATTCATTTCTATTTTAAGAAATTAGATATCAAATATATTTTCACAATTTTTATTCTTGAATTTAAGTTTTCATTATATTAACCAAATATGTTTTATAATTTTCAAAATACTAAAATGAAAACTACTTTCTGGAAATAAAAACAGAAAATATTTTCTAGAACCAAACTATTATTTTAAGTATCCAAGTCTCGAGATGGACTCTTATTTTTTTAAGTATCGAAGTCTCGAGATGGAGGAGTAATATACATTTCAAAGTGTCACGATTTTTTTTTTTTTAGTACAAAGAGAGGCGGAGCGCTTATGCATTCATACCAGACCGTCATCAGCTTGGACAAGCTCCAAGACCGTAGAAGGCGTCGTTGGAAATTGCTGGAATTCTCCGTCCATGCTCCATGCAAATTGCGCTAATCCATCTACCACCCGATTGCATTCCCATGGCACGAAACAAAAATTCAAGTTCCAATCTCGATGCAGCAAAGCAGAAATATGAGGAAGCAATGGAGACCTACCATCACCTAGATCTTGATCTGAAAGAAGCGCGATGGCCTCCTTTCTGTCGGACTCCACAACAACACATCTGTAATTTCCCTCCCATGCCAGCTTCAAACCCAAGAAAATCCCCCATAATTCCATGTCAAGTATCGAACAAAGGCCGATTCATTTTGAGAACCCCATGATCCAAGTCACGTTCTAATTTCGGAGAAGCCCCCCACATGTGGATAGACCAGAGGAGTTATTTCGAGCACCGTCTACATTCAATGTCACCCAACCGCACGGTGGCACATTCCAGGCCGCATTCCTCTCTACGGTGGAGGATCGCATTGAGTGCAATCTCTTTTTAAGAAAACTGGTTCAGAAGACAATGGTTCGCTACGTTAGATTATGCCTTCGCTTTCCATAAAATTCTCATCAAATAGTAGTTTGTTTCTCCTATTCCAAAGGCACGATAATACTGATCCGAAACAAATATCTCAGTCCTCCTCTAGTTTCGGATACAACACCGTTGAAGAAGATTTCTAGCCACCCACGTCTGCATGTCAACATTCAGAAACTCATGGAAAAAATGGGTTTGATCAATAATGTCCTAACCGATAACGCCAATGGACACTCCCGGAAAACATGAGAGGTGCTCTCGACCAAAGCTCCACAAATATTGCAACTAGGATCTCCTGAAATGTGTTGTCGAATCCTCTCTTAATTTGAAAGCAACCTCCCTTTGCAAAGTTTCCAAAGAAGCATTCTAATCCGAGGCAATCTCCGGTATTTCCCAATTATGGTCCATGGAATCATCAAATCAACCAAACCGTATTGCATTCTTTCTTTATACGCTGATGCCACCATAAATTCTCTCCATTTTCCACTCTTCCAGCCAAACGTATCATGTCCTTCATTGGTCAGCGGTGGTCGGATGGCAAGGAGAGATAGAAGGACAAGATAAGGGACAAGGAAACGTAACAAGTCCCAATCCCATTCCCCATTATCAAAGACCATCGCGCTTACAGTTGAACCCTTGGCGGGTATCTCATCATGTGGAAGATCATGATTGGCCAAAGGTCCCAAATAACCAAGCCAAGCATCATACCAGAAATCTATCATCGCCCCATTCCGTAAATTCCATACAATGTTTGGCTTTTATCCGACCACACTACTGACATCCCCTTCAAAGCCTTAAATAGACTATACGATGAAGATTCTCCAGGATCAACTCCTGAATTTTGTACTTTGAACGTAAAGCCCACGTCCAGAGTTATCCATGATCATGGATCATATTGTACGCCATTTTCATAAAAAAATGCTTCGTTTTGAGTCTGAACTCACTTCAAGCCAAGGCCACCAATTTTCACAGGTTTGCAAAGATCCTCCCATTTCACAAGATGCATAACACGTTTATCTTCCATCCCACCTCAAATGAAATTACGTAGTAAGCGCTCAATGGACTCAAAAATATTCTTTGAAAGACAGGTAGTTTACAAGGCATATGAGGGGATAGCCGTTAAGACCGCTTTCACCAAAGTAATTCTCCCAGCAAAAGACAAAAAACATCCATCCGGCCAAAAAGTTTCAAATTTTCTGAATAAGGTACCCATAAGTAGCAGTAGTAACCCTTGTATGGAGCAAAGGAACTCCTAAATGCTTCCCTATGTCATCCATCCTTGTGAATCGAAACCACGCACTAATCGCATTATGGGTCGAACTGGGTACATTTTTGGAAAAATAGATATTTGTCTTACTAGACTAACCTTGTGTCGCGATGCGTTACAGAAATCCTGAAGAATTCCTTGTATCCCTCCAAGTTTTGATTGAGATGCCTCATCAAAAAGAATGATATCATCCACGAATAAGAGACGGGATAGTGGAGGTCCCCTCTCAATAATCTCACCGGTTTCCAAGAGCCATCACCCACCGCTTTCCTGATAGCCTGTGAAAGTTTCTCTATACAAAGAACAAACAGATAAGGGGATAAAGGATCACCTTGATGGATTCCCGTGAAGGTTTAAAGCTTTCGGATAGACCCCATTCCAAATAACCTGTGTGGTGGTCAATGAAATACAATTCATAATTAGACCACGAAGTGCATCTGGGATCCCAAATCCTCCAGAGTATTATCAATAAAATGTCATTAAAGACGATCACAGGCCTTCTCAAGATCAATCTTGATCACCACCCAGCCTTTATTCCCTTGTTTTTTCTTCATCGAATGGATGACCTCTTGTGTGATAACATTGTTATTCGAAATGCTTCATCCCGGGTCAAAGCTCGTTTAAGTGGAATCACCCCAGTTCGAAAGCAATCCCTCACAAAGTTGCAAACACTAAGCCCAATTACTTGTCAATTTCTTTGATAAAATGACACATGGAACCCATCAATTCCTGGTGCTTTATCCGGGTTCATATCAAAAAATGCATGTTTGATCTCATCCAACCGAGGTTCCTGCGATTGTAAAAAGATTCGAGAATAGGAGGAGCAAATTTAAAGTAACACCCTCATTGATAAACAGAAGGAACCGAATTACCATTTGATAGAAATAGCTCCTTGTAAAAAGCCATCGCCTTATCCCGGAGTCGCACTAGGAACCATCCACGAGTCTTAAGGAGAGAATGACATTTCTTCTTCTTCTTCTTCTTCTTCGTTGCTTAGCATAAGCCTGGTAGTATTTGGTATTACGGTCACCATCCGCAATCCCTTTACTCTGTGCTTTTTGCTGCCAAAACTTTTCCTCGATTTCCAACACCTTCTCAAGCTCCTTGCGGAGTTTAGATTCCAAATTATACAAATAATTTGAGTCCCTTTGCCATAGGGCTCTATCAATTTCTCGAAGCCGTGCCAACAGTTCTTTTTTATGATGACCAGGGATTCAAATAGCAAAATGTAACTGCAATAGCGGCCGCAATTTCACGGAGCATGGCCGTCCGGGAAAATTACAGTGGTAGCGGAATCACGTCAATAGCGACCAGTTGCTCCCGAAATTTAACCGATAACAGTGTATAGCACTCATAACCGGACGCTATTATCATTATCTACTGCTACTGCGAGAAAAAAAATACAAAACTGAAACTTTATGTGCGTCGTCAAGCTTCTCTGCCGATAAAAGAGTTGAGCAGTAACGACGGATTTCCTCTTTGTAGAAGATAAAACTTGAAACTTTGGGGGTGTTGAGAGTGAAAGCAGAAATTTTATTTTTGTTTTAAACAATGAAATGGGGGAGGAAAGGGGAGGGGAGAGTTGAGGGTGAAAGCAATTTTTTTTTTATTTCAGACAATGAAAGGTTGGGGAAGGGGAGGGGAAGTTGGCTTTCGACCAGGAGGTATCATCCAAGGACCAATCAGCTTCCCCCTTGGTTTGATTGCGAGTTATCTTCTGTAGCTCATGAACCATCTCCGTTTCCTGGGTTCGTTTCCATCACTTGGGCCAGATTGCATTGATTATTCGGATGGCCATAGACACTACAATGAAAATAAATATTCGACAAGCCCTCATATTTAGCCGTTAAATAAATCTGTCGATACCTATGCATGGGAACAGTGGCTTATTCAAGTCCACAGCCACCGCTACCCATGCAAAGTTGTCCCTTTCACCAGCTCTAGTATTGTAATCGATTTTGATAACCTTACCAATTTCCGCGGCAAAAGCCTAAGTAATCGAATCCACATAATAATTTGCGTCAGGTGACTATCCTCCGTGGAGAAGCTTTGGCTCCAAGGTTGTACCGTTAAGTAACCTCCGAACACCACCCACGGTCCTTCCATTAGTGCCTTCATGTAATCACTCTCCATCTCAAATCCCACCAGAAAATAATCATTGTCTAGGTCGATTAGGGTGGCAATCGAGTAGGGAAAAACCAAAAATCGTGGGGATCCAAACTGACGGGATGTGGAATAACCAAATTTTTCACCCACGGGGATGAGGATGAGGGAAGTTTTATCCCCAAAGCTTAAATGGGTATGGGACCGGGATTGTTATATCCAACCCGTACTGGTGTAAATAATCGTGGTGATCCCCAAAAAATATCCGCAGAAATCCTCGATATTTTACATAATTTTAAAAATATATTTATAATTACTTACCTATATACCTTTAATATATATTTTAATAAAAACTTATATATGATAAGATAGTGAGAATATGTATTGTCACTGTTACATCTCAAAGGAACTAAAATTGACGTTTGAAACTTTCATATTATAAATAGAGACCAATTTGAGACAATCTGATATATCTTACAAGTTTTTGGTGTTGCGTTGATTTCAAAAATGTTTATTTATTTTTGGGATGGGGATTAACCAAAACCCGTAGGGATCCATAAGGGATGGGTATGGGAATAAAAAAATCTCCGAAACATATAATCGGATTCTCAAAAACCGTACCTGAAAGTGTTGGGGACGGAATGGATAATATAAAATTGTTCTCGCCCTGCCCGGTTGCCACCCCTAAGATCGATGAGTTGAGTACGTCCTTGCGGTTTCCAAAGTTGGGAGATCTTATTCCATAACGCCCTGAACCCAATTGATCTCCCCAAAAGCCGAACAACAACCGTTTTCCGCATGTTATGATCAATGGTGTTATGGATTTTATCTGAAAATTTGGTTGTCGTAACTGGTTTTTGCTCGGGCACGAAATTTTACTTAGCGGGAATATAATGTGGATAAAAATTGATTTTGATTTAAAAAAATGTTTTGGGAGTCGCCATCGACCTTTTTAGATTAGGTAGGTCGAATACCTAAAAATTATTTTTAAGAAAACATCAGTTAAAAGATGAACTGATATGTGTTTAACCAAAAAATCATTCTTTTTAGAAATAAGAAGGGATTCACGGTCGATTACGTTTGGGGAAGGATTAGCACCGCACAACACCCAAAATTGGTCCTTGTCGATTATAAATTGTCTCTTAATAATAGAATTTAAGAATTCAAATATAAATTTAATTTATAATCCTATTATTTCGTATTTTAATAGAATAATTCTATGGAAGAAAAAGATATTAAATAATTTTTACAAATTATAAATAAAATATTTATTTATTTAAAACATCAGAAAATGACATCTAGTTGGTTTAAGACTGTCTTTTCTTAATATTTGAAAAATAAATAAATATTAAAAATAATAATAATTTTTTCTAAGAAAAATAATTTAAATAAAACAATATGTATTTTCTGGTTTTTATAAGTAATATATTTATTTATTTTTAAAATACCATAATAGAACTTCTAGTTCCTTTAAGACTGCCCTTTTCTTTGATATTAAAAATAAATATTATTATTTAAAAAAATATGTACATACATATTTATATGACTAATATAATAATAAAATAATAAAATAATAATTAAAGTAATAATTTAAACATATTGAAATTGAAATGATAATAATACAAATTAAATTACAATTAAATAGTGACTAAATAAAATTAAAACAATAGGATTAAAATATAAAAACTAATAAAACTTGTAGTTAAAAATGAAAGTATTAAAATTAGTGATTAAAATGTAAAATATTTAAACTTAGTGCTCTAATTCAAAATATCACAAGATTTAGATGTCTACAGTGTAATTTAGCCAGAAATATTAATTATTCAGGTTAAAATAAAATTTATAAAACTATAAGGGACTAAAATAGTTATTTATCCTAAATATTATATAAACATGGCCAGGGACTAAATTATAATAAATAGAGAGTCGAATACCAAATTAAAAGTTTAGAAATTAGTTTCAGTGACTAAAATATAAATAAGTAAAATTAAAAAAAATGAATTAGAATACTTATAAATTTGATTTAGTGACTAAAATATAAAATTATAAAACTGAGGGTACTACGGAAAGGGTTTGCCCATAAGAGAAATTACACACATACCCCTCCTCCCAAAATAGCGTTGTTTGGGAGGGGTATATAAACCCCTAAATGACCGACCCTAGGGCCATCTTCTTTCATTTTTCTTTTTGTTTTTCATTCTCTCTCTAAAAGAGAGAGATTCAAAATGCTCTCCCCTCTCTCTAAGTTTCCCTCGCCGGTGGGAAACCAACCACTGTTGGCCACCTTATTCCGACGCCGATCACTGTCGGCCACTGTCCATGGTGGCTGAAATTCATGAAAATAACCCCGAATCACCCTTTTTTTTATTCTAAGGCCGAATATGGCCTCTATTTCCCCTAAAAGTCCCCAGAATTTCCCAGATCTAAGAAAATACCTTCGGTATTTTTGGTTCTCCAACGACCTTTGGGGTTATCCGGTAAGGTAAGTTATTCATTCTCTTTTCTCGGTTGGTTGTTGATTATTGTGGGTGTCGTGGTTTGCTCTGTTGTTATCGATGGCTCTCTGTTTGTTGTTGTTGTGGTCTCTTGGTTGATGTGTCTATTCCGTTCTACTCCCCGTTCTCCTTTTATTTTGCAGGTTATGGTGGCTTTTATAGCCACCACCGAGGCTCTCGTCAGACTGGTCCCAAGAGGGATTTTCCGGTGAGTCACCATAGCTATGGTGGTGACTCACCATAGAGCTTTGACGAGGACGGGTAGCTGGCCTCTGGATTCTTTGGAGAAGCATCGGCGTGGCACTGTCGGAGTGTTGGCAATGGCTGGATAAGGCATCTGACAGAGGCGGCGCCGCGTGGCCCTAGGATATGATACCCTAGGGTTTTCATCTGGAGGGTTCTGGACCGTTGGATCTTGCCAGATCCAATGGCTGCTGACGTTGGCAGTTGAGATATAAACCTTAATTGGGTTTAGGGTTTCTTTTAGCTTATGGATCTGGGTCGGTCACTGTTGGGCTTCGAGTTTATTGTAAAATGGGCCTCAAGGATTTGGGCCTTATAATATTTGTTTAATAATAATAATAATAATAATAATAATAATAATAATTTTAATAATAATAATAATAATAATAGAATGAAAAATTAGTGTCTACAGCTGCCCCTCTTTGCTCATTCTTGTGTTAACAAGAATAGAGAAAAGATGAAAAAGACAATAATTTTTCATTTGACTTCTTTTGAGTATGATGCAAATGTTGAAAACATTCTGCCCAGATGTCTTATGAATGGCCTGGAGGTCTTGTTATCTTACACTGTAGGTCTTACAGATAACCCGAAGGTTTTGAAAACATCATGCACTGAATGGCTTACAGATGACCCGAAGGTTTTGAAAACATCTTGCACTGAAGGGCTTACAGATGACCCGAAGGCTTTGAAAACATCATGCACTGAAAGGCTTACAGATGACCCGAAGGTTTTGAAAACATCATGCACTGAAGGACTTACAAATGACCCAAAGGCTTTGAAAACATCATGCACTGAGGGACTTACAGATGACCTAAAGGCTTTGAAAACATCATGCACTGAAGGACTTACAGATGACCCGGAGGCTTTGAAAACATCATGCACTGAAGGGCTTACACATGACCCGGAGGCTTTGAAAACATCATGCACTGAAGGACTTACAGGTGACCCGAAGTCTTTGAAAACATCATGCACTGAAGGGCTTACAGATGACTCGAAGGTTTTGATAACATCATGCACTGAAGGGCTTACACATGACCCTAAGGTTTTGAAAACATCATGCAGTGAAGGACTTACGGATGTGAGAAATGGTTTACTAAGTAAGAAACTATGGAAATCGTTCTCTTACTATTCAACAATTTCATTTTTATAAAAGATTAAATTAGAAACTTTGGAAATCGTTTTCTCATTAAAATAACTTGTTGATTAGGCAACATACCCCATTTCAAAATAATGTTTCTTCTGTGGATTACGTCCATCTATTCTTAAGATGTTTGCGTGATTCCTACATTTGAGGTTTTAAATTCTACCTTCTTCTTGTAAGGTATTTTTCATCATGAATCTTATTTTTCATACAAAGACCTGCAAAGCCTTATGTTTGAATGCAATTAAATGTAACAATGTAATGCATTTTCTATTATGCAAATGATGTTCTTATGAATGCATGAATGTTGATGCAATCTTCATTTGACTTCAAAGAGGTGAACTTGGACTTCCTTCACTTAATCATTTATTGCCAGGGTTACCTTCAAATATCAGTGTAGCAACTTATGCTATATTTCTGAAGAATCATATGATTAATCTTTATGTTCCCATTTTTATCTTTAATAACATCGATTTTCTTTATCTGAACTTGTGTAGGAATTCAATAAAGCTTTCATCTTTGAAAAGAGAATCTATCATCTTTGAAGAGAGAAGTTATCATCTTTGAAGAGAGAAGTTATCATCTTTGAAGAGAGAATCTATCATCTTTGAAGAGAGATGTATATATGCTAAACTTAGTAGGGATTAATTAGGAGAGCAATGTCCGTTCTGATTTGACTCTTGAAACACACCATAAGGAGGATTTATCATATTTCTTTTCAAGTCTCCACATCTAATTGGATCTCGAACAAGGCAACTTGGACCATATTATGTCGAGATGCTTAAAAACAACCTGTCGTTCAACCTTAGTTGGCTCCACTAGTTTCTTGTTGTTAAAATTTCAGCTCCCCTTCTGTGGAAAGAAATCTTCATCACATCTAACTTCTAACCTTGGGGTCGAAGAAGTCAAACTTTATCTTGTATCAATAAATGGAAACACCATATGATCACAATATTGGTTCAATATCAGAATAACTGGTTCGTAAAACATTTGACAACACATTCATCATCTCATGTGGTTTCTGCTCAGATGTTCGTAAAACATTTGATAACACGTTCATTCTTTCCTGTGGCTTCTTCCCAGATGTTCGTAAAATATTTGACAACGCATTCATTCTTTCTTGTGGCTTCTGCCTAGATGTTCGTAAAACATTTGACAACACATTCATCTTTTCACGTGGCTTATGCACAGATGTTCGTAAAACATTTGACAACACATTCATCATTTCCTATGGCTTCTGAACATATGTTTGCCAGTGAAGCTCTTTGCATAGTGTTCAAAGTTTTTTTATGATGTCACAAGACCACTTGAGAACAAAACTCAGTGGGAATACAAATGAGATGCTGGTATGACCAAAAGGTTGGTCAAATTTACGAAATATGCTAGTGACGAATTGAATAAGATATACCAACTGATCTTGATATCAGCTCGGGCAAGGGCCAGTGTGATATCGATCATGTTTTCTTCCATAATGAGTGTTGTAGGAAGTAGAACACATCAGCTATAGGAGCCGTGTACAGAAAGAGGTCCATGGAATTCTTACTACTGTAGATGAAACATACATGATAAACTGAATATATGAAAACTCAGTTCACCCCGACTGGCAATGATAACCCCATTAATAATGGGAATAAGGGTAATATACATAATCTCAAGCCTCCCTCTTCAATGTCATCAAGTAAAAAACTGATATGAAAAACAACTTCGTAGCCCCAATAGTATGATTGAAACTAACTGCTAAAAACCTCAAAGAAATATTTCTAATCATCACTGACACACAGAATACAAAATTCAACGCCAATATTTTGAGGAACTGAACCCTGGATCGAATGGCCTACAAGGGGACCATCTTAATTCATGCAACCATGATGTAGCTTAACAAAGAAAATTTGGTATTTGAAACCTAGTTGCTGAGTAAATATTTGTTCAACACGATGACCCTAATGCAACTGCCTGATGAATGAAGCAATTATGTATATTCAGCTCCACTATCACTGTTTTACCATTTTTATTCTTCATTCCTTTCTGTCTTATTGGAAATATTTTCTCAAGTCAATGATCTTTAACATATGATGATGTGGGCCTTCAGCAATGCCCCAACATTTGCTGATACAAGCGTTCAAAATGCGTCAACATTCCTGATTCTTATTGAAATGAGCTTTCACTATGTCCCAACATTTGCTTCTTGTTGATGTGAGCTTTTAAAATGTGCCTTAACATTTTTTCATACTGATGTGAGCCTTAAAAATGCCCCACATGGATCTGTATGAAGTGGCTTTAAAAATGCCCCAACATTTGCTGATACAGATGTTAAAAATGCGTTCAACATTACTTCTTGCTGAGATGAGCCTCCAAGAATACCCAAATATTCATATTGCTATGAGCCTTCAAATTGCCCCACTATTCTATTTCTGGTTGAAATGGGCTTTCAAGATGTCCCACATGGATTTGTTTGAATTGGGCCTTCAAAATGCCCCTAACATTTGCTGATACAGATGTTAAAAATGCATTCAACATTACTTCTTGCTGAGATGAACCTCCAAGAATGCCCAAATATTCATATTGCTATGAGCTTTCAAAATACCCCACCATTCTATCTCTGGTTCACTCTCAACATTTGTTTGAGTTGAGTCTCCTGATCCCCATGAGGTCCAATTTTGGTAATACTTCATTGAGGGTACTTGTGACTTTATTCGTTACCCAAATCTGTTTATCTTGAATACTCTCATTTTGGTGTCACTGAACAGCATTTGTCAAGTAACTTGAGGAATTCTCTTTATGTTATCACAAACTTAAGAAGTAATCAATCATTCTGATGGAAATGTGTAAGATATGTGCATCTTATGAATGAGGTGGCCAATTTTTTAGATCTGGAGGGATCTAGTCGGACAGAGTGGTATAAATTTCCTAGTAATCCATTCCAGTTCGACACAATAGCTTATCATCTTTCAGTCTTAAGAAACATGTTCTCCGGGTACATCAATGTTCTGTCTCTTTTCTCTAGGATCGGTGGTGCAGAGGTTTCCCTCTATCGATTCGGCATACCTTTGAAAGTAGATGTGCAAGAATTGAATGATGATCGGTTGGAGAAATTGATGAGTAGATTTGGCGGATTTGACCTTGTTGTCAGTGGCATCCCATATAACAACCTTTCTGGAAGAAATAAACATCCTCGGGATGGACTCGAGGATTTTTGTTGGTTCCTTTTCTTGCAATGACTTCTACAGTGACTACCTCTTATGCTGCTTTAAGATACACACCTCCATATCTCACTCTTCCCGAACCATGGAAAGGTTTAGTGGATAGTAAAACTGGTTATCTTTACTTTTGGAATCCTGTAACCAATGTTACCCAATATGAAAGGCATATAAGTGTAGAATCTGTTCCGATGTCAAATTTAAGTTCAAAAATCTTCTGAAGGACATAATGAATATAATACTGACAAGGAAAATGATCGACATGGAAGAAATAGCAATGATGTATCAAGACTTGAGCCAGTATCATGGTATAACCAGAGTGCAGGTGGTGACTTATTCATTCCCATAATACACCTAATGAGACTTATGACTCTGTGATTGGAGAATCTACTAGAGACATGGATTGATGGCTGGGGAAAATAATTTGTCTGGTGATGCTTATCACACTCAGCATGAGATATGTGATAATCTTTCTTGATGGATTGCTAATGATGTCACAGGAGAGCGTTACAAGTTCAATTCTCTAAACTTTCTGGCTTATTGGACCACTTACTTTCAAGAAAGTGAAATGCTTCATCATTCTGGCCTCGTTCATTCTTTTTCTTCAATAGAGGTAGAATAGGCAACAACTTGCTTCAAGGACCTTCTTCATTTGAGACTATCCTGTTTGAAAATGTTTTTCCTCCTTTCTTTATTGAAGAATGAAAGAATTTTGTAAAGTGTTTCCTATCATAGATTCACAATAGAATTAAATTATAAGCATGAATTTAATGAATATCAAATAAATTAATTAAACTTTTAAATAAAAAATCATAGTCCTATGGCAAGTGTCAAAATTATTGACTGATATAGGGCTTAGGTTAATTCTGGTAAAGTAAGGTCTGTCAGGTTGATCCAGCATATATGTCTTCTTTAAGCTTCCACTATCTTGAAGGAAGGGTTGTTATGCTCATCTCATAGAGATACTTCTTAGTTCCAGAATCTCAGGAACATCTTTGGGATGTGCGGTGCTTTATCAAGAGCTTAAGACTGTCTTTTATGTCATTGTTGCACCATTCAATATTCAAGCGGCCTTTTTAGGTTTTTGACTTGAATCCTTCTTTGGTTCTAAGATATTATTTAAAAATTTACATCTTGAACCCCCCTTTTATCATTTTTCATATCATGCATTAAAGATTTAAAAAAAAATTTACAAATAAAAATCAATCCTGAGAGGTGGAATGAAATATGAATATAGTCTCTTTCACATAGAAATCCACGTATGATTAGAATGGACTTTTCAGGTACGTAACATAGGCCAGGGCTCATGGTTACGAAAGAAAGGGATAAAAAGGCCCAAACAAGTGTTTAAGGGTAATTGAACCAAAGATCAATTTATTTTGTTGCCTTCAATCTTGTCTTGCTTGACTTGGATCTGTTTTGCTATTTGTCATTCTTCTTTTGGATCCCTCTAGACTGTCAATTTTTTGAGTTTATTTTCATTTTCTCATATCTTCATCATTTTTTTAATGAGTATAGGACTTCAATTACTTTGAGCACCTCTTTTTCCTCTTGCATTTTGGAAATTCTTTCGTTATTCTTGAATGGATTTATCTTCAAGCACTTTGTATTTGACCTACCTTGTAGTTCAAAACTATCTTCATTTCATGAAGATTTGCCTTCGTAATTGACAATCTTTATTCCTGTGAGTAGATATCCTTCTTCTTGCCCCCCAATGTGGATGGTGATCCTTGGTTAAGGTTGAATCAGAAAAAAAATATTATAGGCTCAAAAAGGGACAACAAGGGATGTATATATATACATATATTTGAAAGGATAAATGAAACAATGCCGTTTGTCATCCCATACACAGAAGCCTTTGTAAAAAGAGGTATCCCCTGGGGGATGAATATTCAAGATTAATCTTTATTTACATGAAAACAATGTAATTAATGCATGATATATTTATCTAAATCAATCTTTTTTCTTCTTATTTGAGTATTCCCCAATCACTCAAAATTATATTCGATAAGTTGGTCCATGATGCCTCATCTCTTCTCTTCTTGCGAAAAGATTCACGGATAATTTAAAAGTTTGGTTCTTTTGAGGTCTTTTGGTTTATGATGGTTTTGTATTTGAAAGGAAAAATGTGTGACTTTTGAAGTCGTGTATATGGTGGAATGTTATAAATCAATCAACTCTGTCCAAGAAGGTAAACATCTGAATTTGGTGTCTCAAAAATAGGTAAAGACATGACTTCAGAGTCTCAAATAAATGTATGATCAAGATTTTGTTTTAGTAAGGATCAAGTAATTGGTATTGGATGGGATATGGAATGTATAATTTTACCACTTGCCAAAGATCTATAATTCTTGAAAAAGAATATTTAATTTACTTGATACTAAAAAAATTTCAAGATTAAAATTTAATTCCTTGCTCATAACCATAAAAGCAACACAAGTTTATTTATTTCAACAAGACAGAAAGGAACAAAAGACAAGTTCAAACAAGATGCTGAAAATAGAAAGTACTACAGTGGTAGATAACACTTCCACTTATTTATGCACCATTACTCCTCTAATGTTGGGTGTGTAATAGGATCAGGGTCATTGTCCTTAGTTTTACCCCATTTCTTGATTATTTCTATTATCTGGGCTCGTTTGGAGGATTCCTCAGATGTACCAACCTCTACTTCTTTCTTAGAAGTTTTATGGTAAGATTTCATCTCCTCGTTTATCAGTTGGAAATTGGGCTCAAAACAATTCTTATTGGTGACAATAGCTTTGTCCCAATTCTGAACACATATTGCAGCTGTGATTGGCGTAATATTTGTCATGTTCTCTAAACTGTTCAAAGCCCCACCTGTCCTCAGGAAGTCTGATATGGGTGTTTGAGATGTTTTCATGGTTGCATCTTCCCAGTTTATTTTTAGACCTATAGGCCAGTCTCGGATTACATTCATGGAAGCCCTTTTGCTTTGATTTCCTTTATCATTTTCTTGCGCCCGATATTCTTCACAGGATTTGGTCACATTAGTCTCTGTTGAGGCAACGATTTCTGAGCATTGAACCTTCCTTTTTTACCTTGCATTTTTGAATTGCTTGCTCTAAAGGATCTCGGAAATTTCCCTCAAGGTTACCAAGAACCTTAGCTGAACAATTTGGAATTCCAGTCTAGTTTATCCAAGGAACCTCCTTATAGGTCCAATTCTCATTTGGAGGCCACTGTGGCTGAACAAGTCGTGGAGTAGTTAATCTGGCTGAGAGCATTTTTGAATGCAATTTTTCACCTGAAAAATGGAAGGGAGGAAATTGAAAACCCTGCACATTCTTTTTCTTCTTGATCAGCCTTTGACCCTTTTCTATGCCCCTTTTCTTTGGGTAAAACTTATTTCTTACAACGGAACTTTTTTCTTTCATTGATTCTTCATTCACCATTAATTCACCAGTGCCTTTTGGGACCAAATCTTGAAGTTGTCTTGAATTACCATACTCACTAATAGGTTCTTGATCATCAGACACTATCACGTCGAACTCATCATTATTTAGAACCTCATTCATAGCCTTCACAGCGGGATCCTCTAAGGGTTTCCCTCCATGGATCATATCATTCATCATGTCCATTAAAATGGTCATTTGTTCTTTTGAATCAACCTGGAATTTTTTTGCATGATCAATCAATTCTTGTTGAGTCTTGATAAGTTGCTCTTGTAGTTTCTAGATTCTACCAACCCTTGCTAAAATCTCATTCATGGTTATTATCCCTCTTTAGCAAGACCAAATTAGCTTCACATTGATTTCAAAAATTCTATGATGGAATTCTCCACGAATTATTCCACGTTGTCATGCATGTAAAATAGTTTGAAATAAAATGTAATTATGCAAAGATGTAAATGCAAAAATGAAAATGTAAATACAAATGTAAAAATGCAAAAATGCAAAATGCAAATGTAAATAAGTGAATGTAACAATAAGAATGCAAATTGTGCAATACAAAAGCAAACATAAAAGTATAAATGCAAAATGAAAATGCAAAGATACAAAATACAAATGTATGTATGAAAAGGTGTTACTCAAGAGTGATCATCTTAGAACAGGTTTCATTGAACATAAAAGTTTCCGTGCATCAAACAAAACTTTTACATGTAAGGGACAACTTTCAGTCCTAATTTCTCTATTTCCCTTAAAAGCCAAATTAACTTCCACTCATGCTCAGGTGTGGAGTTATCAATCTACTTTAATTCTCTTGTGAAGCTAGCTAAATCTACCAGCTTTTGATCCACATTGCTTGCTTGAGCAGCAACTTCCTTTATGATATTGTCTTCTTCCTTCATCTTCTTTGTCAATTCTCGAAATTGTAGACAATGTTGTTCATTTTTTCTTGTGAGAGAATATTTATGTTCAAGAAGTTCTCGTAAAAGATCTCCATAATCATCTAAACATTTCTTCAATGTCTTGTTCTTAGCCATAGTGGCTTTTGATTCATCATCGATCTCAAGCTGATGGATCTAATATGATGCTTCCATATTGGTCATAGCACTATTCAACCTTTGATTTTTGACTTGATATTTTTGCAATTCAATGATAGTTGTATTGAGTCTTTCTTTTGCAACTCTTAAATCATGAGAAAACTTCTTGGCTCGTCCTTAATGTATGTTATATTTCTTTTTCAATTTGGTGACCCCTATTATCCACTCTTCTGGGGTATTTCTTATGCCAGCATTTTGAAAGGCTTGACTGACCTTCTAGAAATCTTCATGCATGGTTTCCAGTTTGGTGCTTAATTTATCGTTTTCAATCTTTAAATGACATATTTGAGCCTTGAACCTCAGCAAATCTTCTTCTTTCTGGGTGTCTGATATTCTTACCTTTGACCACTTTTGGTATTAATCTAGCAAGACCTTCAATTTCCAAACTAGGTCGATCATTTGTCATAAATTGTAAGGTTCCATGATCCAATAGACTTTGGACTCGACGTTTGAAGGCAAGACAATTCTCAATGGTATGTCCTTGAGCTCCGGCATGATATTCACAATAAACGTTAATGTCATACCAATTTGGATACGGAGGTTGGAACGGTTTTATGTAGTATGGAACCACTTCTCGTGCTTCAAGTATCTTCTCATATAACTCTTTATATGATATAGGGATAGCATCAAAATGAGAACCGCCTTTTGTCTTGGATTAAACCTGAGTTTTAGACGTCGGGAGCAGACTAAACTTCGACGATTTCAGATTGCATGTTTTCATCTCATCTATGGGAGCTTTTATAGTTCTCATCATTTCTTTGGTATCTCCAGAGAATTTGTGAATACGAATGATGATTGTCTGTAATTTCTCAAATTGGTTAAGATCCAAAGTTCCTTGTATATATGAGATTGAAGGGTTATATTCATTGAGCTCTCTCTCTTTTTGTGTAAGAGTCTCTTTTCCTTTGGCCAAAACAGATATTTTACCCATCATCTTGGACATCTGCTTTCTTATTTCTCGTATCTCCTTTTGCTCCTCAATAGGCATATAATCTTTGGGTGCATAGCTCTCCTCTATCCTCTGAGTTCTCTCAGGATGCCATTCCTTGGTTGTGTCATATTTTGCTTGATCATAAAACTTTTTGTCCATTTATGAGTTCTTTCCACTTTGATGAACAGCCTTTCAAATCAACACCTTTTGGTTATGCCATGATCATGTAATGCAAGCAAAAGAAATTAATGTAAACAAGTTAGAGCAAAATAAAAATGAGAAAGGAAAAATTAACCTAACTGCATGATTTCTAATTCCATGTTATGTTTAGAAAAAAGAAAAGAAAAGAAAAGAAATTAAAAGCTAGAGCTTATTTCTCCTTTGTGTACACCTACGGACAGGGTTTTAGCATTGTCTTAAATTGGGTGAATTTCTAGGGTTTATTATATGTAGGGTTTCAATTCTAGGAGTAAAGGTACTCGAACTGTCCTTCTTGGTGCCCCCTTAGGCTGCCAGACCCTCAATCCTAGTCCATTACAGACTTAAGCGGACCGAGTTTAATTTGAGGGGACACATTTCCCTATGCCTGACACGGAGAATAAATTCTCATGAAGACATAGTGCATATAAACCCCGAAAACTACTTACTAGGTCTGAGACGGAGAATAAATTCTCATGAAGACGTTGCTTTCACTCCCACTTAAAAGGGACAAGCTTGATTATAAAGCTTATGTTATGCAATGCACGTGTTGTGTGTGAGGAGAAATTTTCACACATAATTTAATATCTAAAAATAATCAAATATACAAAGAGTATAAAATAAATTGAAAGAAATCAAAAGAATCATAAATTAAATAAAATTGGATTCTCAATTTCTAATTATAGAGACAATATATAATCGAATTAGGTTTAACCGATCCCCAGCGGAGTCACCAAGCTGTCGTAACCAATTTTTTCCCAGGTATGAATTTTTACTTGGCAGGAAAAGTAAAATGAATAAAAAATGATTTTGATTTAAAAAATGTTTTGGGAGTCGTCATCGACCTTTTTCGATTAGGTAGGTCGAATACCTAAATATTATCTTTTAAAAGAGTTTTTAAGAAAACATCAATTAAAAGATAAACTGGTATGCGTTTAACCAAAAATTCATTCTTTTTAGAAATAAAAAGGGATTCGTGGTTGATTACGTTTGAGGAAGGATTAGAACCCCCACAACGCCCAAAATTGGTCCTTGTCGATTATAAATTGCCTCTTAATAATAGAATTTAAGAATTTGAATATAAATTTAATTTATGATCCTATTATTTTGTATTTTAATCGGATAATTCTAAGGAAGAAAAATATATTAAATAATTTTTATAAATTATAAATAAAATATTTATTTATTTAAAACATCAAAAAAGGACATCTAGTTGCTTTAAGACTGTCCTTTCTTAATATTTGAAAAATAAATAAATATTAAAAATAATAATAATTTTTTATAAGAAAAATAATTTAAATAAAACAATATGAATTTTCTGGTTTTTATAAGTAATATATTTATTTATTTTTAAAATACCAAAATAGGACATCTAGTTGCTTTAAGACTGCCCTTTTCTTTGATATTAAAAATAAATATTATTATTTAAACAAATATATACATACATATTTATATGACTAATATAATAATAAAATAATAATTAAAGTAATAATTTAAACATATTGAAATTAAAATGATAATAATACAAACTAATTTGCAATTAAATAGTGACTAAATAAAATTAAAACAATAGGATTAAAATACAAAAAAGTAATAAAACTTGTAGTTAAAAATGAAAGTATTAAAATTAGTGATTAAAATGTAAAATATTTAAACTTAGTGCTCTAATTCGAAATATCACAAGATCTAGAGGTCTACAGTGTAATTTAGCCAGAAATATTAATTATTCGGGTTAAAATAAAATTTATAAAACTATAAAGGACTAAAGTAGTTATTTATCATAAATATTATATAAACATGGCCAGGGACTAAATTATAATAAATAGAGATTCAAATACCAAATTAAAAGTTCATAAATTAGTTTCAGTGACTAAAATATAAATAAGTAAAATTAAAAAAATGAATCAGAATACTTATAAATTTGATTTAGTGACTAAAATATAAAATTATAAAACTGAGGGTACTGCAGAAAGGGTTTGCCCATAAGAGAAATTACGAACATACACCTCCTCCAAAAACGACGTCGTTTGGGAGGGGTATATAAACCCCTAAATGGACGACCCTAGAGCCAACTTCTTTCATTTTTCTTTTTTTTTCACTCTCTCTAAAAGAGAGAGATTCAAAATGCTCTCCCCTCTCTCTATGTTTCCCTCACCGGAGGGAAATCGGCCACCGTTGGCCACCTTATTCCGGCGTCGATCGCCACCGTCGGCCACCGTCCATGGTGGCCGAAATTCGTGAAAATAACCCCGAATCACCCCTTTTTTTATCTTAAGGCTGAATATGGTCTCTATTTCCCCTAAAAGTCCCCAGAATTTCTCAGATCTAAGAAAATACCTTCGGTATTTTCGGTTCTCCAATGACGTTTGGGGTTCTTCGACAAGGTAAGTTCTTTCTTCTCTTTTCTCGGTTGGTTGTTGATTATTGTGGGTGTCGTGATTTGCTCTGTTGTTATCGATGGCTCTCTGTTTGTTGCTGTTGTGGTCTCTTGGTTGATGTGTCTGTTCTGTTCTACTCCCCGTTCTCCTTTTATTTTGCAGGTTATGGTGGCTTTTATAGCCACCACCGAGGCTCTCGTCAAACTGGTCCCAAGAGGGATTTTCCGGTGAGTCACCATAGCTATGGTGGTGACTCACCATAGAGCTTTGACGAGGACGGGCAGCTGGCCTCTGGATTCTTTGGAGAAGCATCGACGTGGCACTGTCGGAGTATCGGCAACGGCTGGATGAGGCATCTGGCATAGGCAGCGTCGCGTGACCCTAGGGTATGATACCCTAGTGTTTTCATCTGGAGGGTTTCTTTTGGCTTTTGGATATGGGACGGTCACTATTGGGCTTCGGGTTTATTATAAAACGGGCTTTAGGGATATGGGCCTTGTAATATTTGTTTAATAATAATAATAATATATAATAATAATAATAATAATTTTAATAATAATAATAATAATAGAATGAAAAATTAGTGTCTACTTTGGTACGCCCCACTATGATCCACGAACACATAGCCCTCTTCAATGGTTATCTCATCGTCACTCATCTTCGGGAACGAAGTCCAAGAAGTTGGATTCATTCCAATAAGATTCACAACATAGGATTTACCGGCGGTAGGAAAGGTCGTTGTTGCCTGATTGGACGCCCCCTGCACATTCGGTATCTCATATTTCTCCTCTCGCCGATAATCGTATCCATATCATACTTCAAAGCTCCAATAATAGCGCCAGAAATCCCTCCAGACGTTTCAGAGACAATTTCCATTGTCGAGACCCTCCTGGTAGCCTCCAAAACATCTTGGAGATCCGTCGTCAGCAAGGAGTCCAAAGCCACCCGAGACAGCGGGGATGGATCACCGAGAACCGTCGTTAAGGGCAGTTGCAAACTTTCTCTCATAAACCCTAAACTCAAATTCTCTGAGAAACATGAAAGCCCTTTATTTACCCTTCTAACAAAGTGTCACGACATTAAAATAGAGGAACAAATTATTTTTTTAAACTGTCAAGACCTCAAGATGGAGGAACAAGTTATTTTTCAAAGTGTCAAAACCTCAAGATGGAGGAGTAAGTTACTTTTTTTTCCTTTTTGAAAGTTCATTACTAGAACATGGTTGAGTTCTTTAGTTATGTTTTAACTAAAACCAATGCAATCTCAAAGTTCATGTTTCATATTTTGAATTATTACTGGATGAAATTCGTTGGTTTAGTTATGAATTATTTTTAATGAATTTTAATCACTATTAATAATCAGAATTATTGCGACACTTTTATTTAAAAAAATATTTCTCGTATTTTCTTTATTTTTTTAAGTTCTTATATATCTCAGTTTTTCACATCTTGCTATTTTTGTCATCATCGCGTTTCATTTTCTTGAAAATTATATTCATCATTTTCATTATTTAGGAGAAAATAGTTTAAAATTTAAATATATAAATTAAAATTAAGTATTGCCCGTCTAGCTCAATTGGTAGAGCACAAGGCTCTTAACCCTGTGGTCGTGGGATCGAGTCCCACTGAGGGCAATTCATAACGGAAGTCTTCCACGGAAGCTGCTCTCAACCTGGCGTTGGGGGCAGCCTACTACCTTACCTCTCCCTTACCCCATTACATATGGGAATAGGGTCAACTAATTTTTAATTAAGTCTACGCAAGCTAATAATAGTATATGATAAACAATTTTTAACACAGACCATAATCAAATAGAATTTTATATGAGAAGTCGTCTAGCTTGTAAGAGCAAGCTTCCATAGTGGAAAGGTTGGTAAACTCCAAGTAAAATGTTGGTAATTAAGCAATTCTTCTAAATTTGTTTGCAAAAATCGCCTCTAATCCTGGATTGTTACCCAGACCAGAAATTTCTAGTGGGATAGTGTTTTTACCAAAACGGATCCAACCATTTTTACTATGTTTTATCCATTATCATCCATACAACTTTCATTTTCATTAACAAATATAAATTATACCCCTCGTAAATAGATTATGCTCACCATGTCGTCAAATACATTGAACAGTAAAAGGAAACAAATATTGCGAATATTTTCAAATATTTGCGTTCATTATTAGCTTTCGTCTGAGAGTGTAGTAAGCGTATTGGCGGCTGTCAGTGGGGTGCTGGAGATCTCTGGGGAAACCCTTGTTCTTATGCAAGCCTAGAGCTTTCATAAAACCACTGTGGGTCTTCCTCACGTGTTTAAGCTCATACCAGGATAAATCGATGTCCATCCGCCAGTCATAGGGACTCATTGGATCTGGATCAACTTAAAAGAAACAGAAACATAATTCAATCAATTTAGAAACACTTTAATTTAATTCAATAAGAAATAATGCATTTGCTACATCTTTGTCTATAAATATGATATGGATACTGGTTAACATCCCCTCCCAATCAGTAAATACACTTTCAAAATCTGTTCTTGTTTGTACATGCATGTTCATCATATATCCTTATTGTGATTCATATTATGAGTATTGATTGAATTATGTTTCTGTTTCTTTTAAGTTGATACAGGGGCAAGGTATTTTTCTTCTTCTTTGATTCAGTTTCAATTTTAACATTTCCAGAATAAGCTAATAATGAACGCAAATATTGCGAATACCTTTCACCTTTTCTCTTTTTCTGCAGAAACGACTGGGCTTATGGACCTTGACATCTTTCTTTGGATCTGGATCTGTTCCACTCGAACTCTCATTCTGATCTCGTACTCCACGTCCGGTCAAATGCTACCAAATAATTCACATTTAGAACATAAATGTTTTTCCATTTTTCAAAGAAAAAACTATTTAATCCAACAAGAAAAAGAAAAATGCATGCAAATTGTGTTGGGAAATAAACGAGTAATTTCCCTATAATCAGATTAGTGAGAATGAGAAATAAAAGCGACAAAATAATATCCAAAATTGATAATGGAGTTCAACCAATTTTGTCTACGTCTCCGGACAGCTGCAGATCTTTTACTAAAGAGAGAAAATTTACAAGTGTTTACAAAACACTCACAACTCACAAGAAAGCTCTCTAGTATTGGGAGAAAGAAATGATTTGAGATGATTTTGAAGCTAAATGGGTTAGGGTATTTATAGTTGAAGCTTAAGTATTAATCTTGTAAATATCCTAAAGTGTGCAGGGACTAAAATGTAACTAACCCACTAATTTTCAACAATAGCTGCCCATTTTCGGCGCCCCTTAAATTTGAGCCCCTAAATTTAACTATGTCCCACTTGCACTTTTGCTGGAACTATCTCCTACTTGCACTTTCGGTGGAAAGCAATTGTTATTTTCAATAATCTCCCACTTGAAGACTGATTTTAATCTGTCTTCGCACAACGATCAATGCAGCAACATTTCTAGTCTTGTTATTATAGCATGCCAACTGAAGCTGAACACAACTTCAGTTTGTCCGTAGTCACCGTCTTTGTCAACATGTCTGCCGAATTTTGAGCTCCACTAATCTTTTCAAGTTTCAAAATCCCATCTTCCAGAAGATACTGGATAAAATGATATCTTAATTGTATGTGCTTCGTCCTGGAATGAAAAGACGGATTCTTCGCTAGATGGATAGAACTTTGACTATCGCAATACAAGATATTGTTTTCTTGTTTCTTGCCTAACTCTTCCAAGAAACTTTGGAGCCAAACCATCTCCTTGCTGGCTTCCGTAACAACGACATATTCTGCTTCAGTTGTGGAGAGAGCAACTATCTTCTGTAGTTGAGAAACCCAACTTACTGCAGTACCTCCTAGAGTATAGATATACCATGTAGTGTTCCTTCTGATGTCAAAATTTCTGGCTAAGTCAGCATCTACATAGCCTGTCAGTATTGTATCTCCACCTTTGAAATAAAGTGCTTTGTTTTTGGTACCCCGCAGATATCTGAGGATCCATTTGACTGCTTCCCAGTGTACCTAGCCTAGATTATTCATGTACTTGCTAACAGCTCCCACTGCATGAACAATATCTGGTATGGTACAAACCATGACATACATCAGACTTCAAATTGATGAGGCATACAACACCTTCACCATGTGTGCACGTTCTTCCTCCGTCTTTGGTGACTGTTCTTTGGAGAGTCTAAAATGAACACCTAAAGGTGTACTTACTGGTTTAACATCTTGCATGTTGAACCTGGAGAGTACTTTGTTGATGTACTCAGCTTGTGATAACATCAAAGTCCCCGACTTTGTGCCTCTCTTAATCCTCATCCCAAGAATTTGCTTTGCATCACCCAGATCTTTCATTGCAAATTACTTTGACAATTTTTGCTTCAAGTTTATAATCTCTTGCATGTCTGAGTCTGCAATGAGCATGTCATCAACATACAACAATAAAATAATGAAGTTGTTGTCAAACTTCTTGATGTAGTAGCAACGATCTGCTTGGCATCTGGTAAAACCACTGCTACTCATGAAACTATCGAACTTCTTGTACCACTGTCTAGGAGCTTGTTTTAAACCATACAAGCTCTTCTTCAACCTGCATACTAGGTTTTTCTTGTCTGCCTTTATGAAGCCTTCTGGCTGCCTCATATAGATATTTTCTTCCAAATCACCCTGAAGGAAAGCTGTCTTTACATCTAATTGCTCAAGATGTAGATTTTCTGCAGTTACAATTTTCAGCATCAGTCTGATTGTAGACAGTTTTACGACTGGAGAAAAAATTTCATTATAATCAATACATTCTTTTTGTTGAAAACCTTTGACAACCAATCTTGCTTTATAGCGTTTGCTCCCATCGTGCTCTTCTTTGATTCTGTAAATCCACTTGTTATAGAGTGCTTTCTTGCTTGGTGGTAATTAAGCTAATTTCCACGTTTGATTTGACATAAGCTACGCCATTCTGCTGCGATGTCATGGGAACTGTTATCTCCATCTTGATCCCATTGTTTGCACATAAATCTTTGAATCTACTGTTTCTGCACTGTCCTCCATTATCAGACCTCAATTGCTTGACTTTCAAACCAGTCTCATTTTCCACCATGGCCTTTCATTTTCTGAATATATCAAAGACTTCTGATTTCTTCTTCAGAAAATAAACCCACACCTTCCTCGTAGAATCATCAATGAAGGTGACATAATATAATGAGCCTGCAAGAGATGGAACTAGAGATGGTCCCCATACATCAGTATTAACCAACTCTAACTTTTCTGCCTTGGTTGTCTTGCCAATCTTTGCAAAACTTACTTTATTTTGTTTGCCAAAGATGCAATCCTCACATAGTCTGACATCTACATTCTTTAGATCCGGAAGCTTTCCTTTTGACAAAAGTGTCTTCATCCATTTCTCGCTCATATGGCCAAGCCTTTGGTGCCATAGGTTTGACTTTCCATCAGCATCTGCTACTGAAATGATATTCTCTAAATTTGAAGTTATATAGAGAGTACCAGTCTTCTTACTATGAGCAATGATGAGTGCTCCTTTGGTAATCTTCAATTCATAGCATGAAAAAGTTGTATTATATCCTTCTCCATCAAGTTGTCCTACATAAATCAAATTTCTTTTGAGGCCATGAATATGTCTCACTCCTTTCACCTTCCAAGTGGTCTGGTTTGGCAACTTTAGTCAGATGTCTCCTTTTCTAACGATCTTCAATGTTTCATCATCAGCTAGATGAACCTTCCCAAAGTCACCACTGACATAGTTCTCCATGATTTCTTGGCATGGGATGGAGTGGAAATATGCCACTGAATCCAAAATCCATGATTCAATCGGACTGTTTACGCTTAGAATCATGGCATCACCTGTCTCCTTTGTCATGTTGGCAGATTCCTGTTCGCCGATATCTTTCTTCAGTACTCGAAAATCTCTTTTAAAGTGACCCTTCTTGCCACAATTATAACATATAAAATCTTTCTTTCCCGTTCTTGATTTTCCCCTTCTGGACTTCGATCTACCACGATTTGAATTTCTTTCTGAAGTTCTCCCTCTAGACTCCGTGTGCAAGGATGAGGAGCTTGATGCTTCACCCCGATTCTCTCCGTCGAATTTCTTCACTCAATATCAGATCCCAAACATCGTCGAATTTTAATTTGTTGTTTCCCGATGAGCTGCTACTGTTGAAACAATAGCATTCCTACTTTCTAGTTGAGATGATAAGAGAATTAAAGCTCGAACTTCATCATCGAATTCAATTTCCACGGAACTCAACTGGGTTGTGATCGTGTTGAGTTCATTTAGGTGTTGAGCCACTAATGCTCCTTTCGCCATCCACAAATTAAATAATCGTCTCATCAAATGAACTTTGTTTGAGGCTGATGGCTTCTCATACATAATGGAGAGAGCCTCCATAAGACTTGACGTGATCTTTTCCTTTGCTATGTTGAAATCAACATTGCGGGATAACGTCAATCGGATAACTCCAAGGGCTTGTCTGTCAAGAAGAGCTCATTCTTCATTATTTATGCCCTCTGGTTGTTTTCCTGACAGAGGTTGATATATATTTTTCTGGAACAGAAAATCTTCAATCTGCATCTTCCTAAAGCCAAAGTCCGCACCATCGAACTTCACATTCCCTTCGTCTGCATCCATCGCTCTCACTTGAATCTGGCTTCGTTTGGATCGTTTCTGACAATTTATGCGAACCACCTTGTATTAAAACACTTTCATCGATAAATTTGTATCACCGACAAAATTTTTACTATTAACAAAATTCACTATTCATGTGAATAGTAATGAATAGTAATCTCGTAGAAAAACCGACAAAATTAACCACCAAAAGCTCTGATGTCAGTTTTTGGGAAATAAACGAGTAATTTCCCTAGACAAGATTAGTGAGATTGCGAAATAAAAGTAGAAAAATAATACCTGAAATTGATAACGGAGTTCAACTAATTTTGCCTACGTCTCCGGACTGCTGTAGATCTTTTACTAAAGAGAGAAAATTTACAGGTATTTACAAAACACTCACAACTCACAAGAAAACTCTCTAGTATTGGGAGAAAGAAATAATTTGGGATAATTTTGAAGACGGATTATGATATTTATAGTTGAAGCTTAAGAACTAATCTTGTAAATATCCTAAAATGTACATGGACTAATCTTATAAATACTCTAAAGTATGTAGGGACTAAAATATAATTAACCCACCCATTTTTCAATAATCGCTGCCCATTTTCGGTGCCCCTAAATTTGAGTCCCTAAATTTGACTATTTCCCACTTGCACTTTCGGTGGAACTATCTCCCACTTGCACTTTCGGTGGAAAGCAATTGTTATTTTCAACAAATTTATACCATGATCAAATCATAATGTAACACGGTTATAGCTTCCTTTGCTTATGCATTGCACTTTAAAATTGAAAATAATTAAAAAAAATAAAGTACTTGTTTAAAGATTGGAGAAGTTGCTAAAGAGAGTTCGGAGATGATAGAATTGTGGTTGCGAGCAGAAGAGGAGCGATCGGCACTAGCGGAAGCCGAAGAGAAGATGTTGAAGTTGGACTCCCTAGTGAATATAACGGAGTCGGGGCTCGAATCTCGAGCAATGTAACTTGGTCTCACTGACCTTTGGCCTTGAAACCATTGCCCCGCCATGTTTTTCTCAAAGCTTCTTCTTCTTCTTCACATGTCGGCCGTTTCCTTTTCCTTATTCTTTCACTGTCACACCCCATTTGGTGGGATTAGTTTTTAATTGAATATGGGGTTTAAAGGATTATAGAATTCATGTGAATTCTATCCATAGCTGATTGATGTTAACCATATTATTTTATTCAAAATGTTTGGAACCATAAATTTGAGATTTTTTATAATATTCATTTGTAAATCGGGATATAGGGAGACCATTTTTTGAATACATCCAAAGCTCTAGCAATAATTAACAAATGATCCAATCCAGAGGGTCCCTTTGTGTAATCTGCACCGTTCATTGAAAGTAAAGACAGGGGAAGAGATATGGAAAGCAGAGTTCATCTTCCTCTTTTCGTAACCAGGCTTGTCAGTGGCCTCATCATCTTTCAATTCTACGCAGCTTCCATATTCATCACCATCTTCTTCATTTGTTTCTATCGACTCATCTGTTTTCCACTCCAACAAGGAAAAACCCAGAGCTTGTCTTGGTTCAGAATGTTCCTGTCTGAAATCTGGTTCAGTTTTTATTTTTTACTACCGTTGTTGTCAGATGGAACCCTATCTTTCATTCCACTTTCAAGAGTAGGGTCTCTTCCAAGTATGCTGAAGAAGCTTTGTTGGGAGTAGACATTTTTGTTAGCACGGCAAACCCCGTGATAGAGTCATCGATAATGGTGATCAATACGGTGTTATCAATTATGGCTTATGACTATCCGTCTGAGAAGCTAAGGGTGTATATGTCTGATGATGGGTGCTCAGATCTAATGTTCTATGTTTTGTTAGAAGCTGCATGTTTTTCCCAGGTATGGCTGCCGTTTTGCAGGAAGTTGAAAGTAGAACCCAGGTCACCAGAGATTTGTTTCAGGAATACTGTTGAACCCAGTGATGATTCTGCCATGCCCCAACACCGGTTGCTCATCAAGGGGACCTTCTTCTTCGACGAGCTAAATCTTTAAGCCATGGGTGGACAAGTTAAACCATGTTTGGTGTTGGTTTTCACCTTGTATTTTCTTGTTCATTGTTCAGCTTGATTAATTCGGTCACTTGCTCGAAACTCCAATATTCGCTTATCTAAGATTTTAGCTTTTTGAACCTGGAATACATGTATAGTTGTTGACAGCATTATATGGTCTTTTAATGCTAATTCCACAGCAAAGTGCCGCATTCAAGAAATTGCGAACTCGCTTAAAAACTGAGCCATCATACTCCTTCAATGGTGATCAACTCAAACAAGCATTATCAGGTAACCCGTACTCCCAAATTTTACATGGTCTATCCCAAATATCTTTGGATGGTGACATTACCCATGATAATAGAAATTTACAAAACGAAATTGATTTTGCTTCAAGGCTATGACAGTTTGAGCAAATTCAGCAACAACACCGTTTGCTTCCACTTCGTTATTGAAGGAGATTCATCAAGCGAGCCAATATTTTGTTTCCCGAAGAGAACATATTAGCCTAGTACCATCAGGCGCAAGAGGAATTATTGGAAGTTGATTTTAAAGATTGATGGCGTTCGAATGAAATTTAAATGGTCGATCAGTATGGCATGGAAATCGAGGTAATACTTTACTACCTCTTTATGCTTTATGGAACATGTTGATATTGGTAAATGCATTAATAAAAAAATATTGGTCACATTTGTGTAGTTAATTAATTTCTACACTCGATCTGAATACGGTAGAAATTCAATAATTGATTATGGTTCATATGACTTTTATAAGAAATTGAGGGTTTGTTAGAATTAAATTACAAGTTGTGTTTAGTGATAAGGAATCAACCTGGATCTGTAACTTATAAATTATATCATCAAAGGTTAAATGTTAAAGGTACATGCATGAGAAATTATGACAATACTTCGATTAAGTAAAATTACGAAAATACTCTTATGTGGTAAAAAGACAAGAATTGACTCTGGGAGTTGTATAATAAAACTTTGGGCTTATCTGTATAGTTAGGTAATTTTTTATATTCGGTCTGAATATGGTAAAAAGTCAGAAATTGAATGTAATTATGATGGTTCGTATAAGAAATTAGAAGTGGTTAAGGAATAATTTAAAGTTCAGGGATTATTTGGAAAAACATTTAACTCTGGGATCTCTAAATTTTATTTATCTTTGTTAAGAGTTTTAATATCAAAGTTACCTGGTTAAGGAATTACAAAAATACCCTTGAGAGGTATAAATAGTCCAAGTTGACTCTGAATGAGAAAGTAACATGAGAATTTGTATTTAAATCGATAAATTACTGATTTGACTGTTGAGATCCTATTTTTGTATGGAAAATTCATGATAATCCATTAGTAACATATGCGAAGGCATTTAACCTGGAAATCTCTGACTTGAGTAAGTACATGAAGAATAATAATTTATCGATGGCGATATTTTGTCAGAATTGTTCGAAATAACTAAAATAATGATAAGTTTGAATTCGATAATGAGATCGGACGAAAGAAAATGATTGTAATACACTGGATCTGTAAAATGACCAGAATACCCTGGAATCAAAATGACACAACAATAGTACTAAGCTCAGGAATGATTGGATATCCTCGAACTCTGAAATGAATAGAATAAAATCGAGCATCAGAATAACCAAAATACCTTTATGACCAAGAATAAGTAAATGTTTTGGGTTGATTAAGGAATTCAAATAAATATGGATGTGGCATTACCCTTAAAAAGCTATGGAAAACACCTTAAGCAGGTCGATCAACGATAATAATATATCAGTACCTGAACGACATAGATATCATTTGAATGTGTGTTCGTCTTCTCAAGTTTGGAATGATGATAATTCTGGAAGTACTTGACTCAGCTCGACTCTAGAGTGCATACATTACTAATAAGTGGGTATTCATGAGACAAATCAACCACGAATATTAGAATGACTTTATTATATGATTAAATTAAATTGAAAGGAAGTACAATATGTATTTGAAATTCAGAAATGTATGAAATACGTTGGAAAACTCTGAAGAAATCGAGTTAGACTTGATTGCTAAATGTACTAAGTAACCTCAATGACTGAGGATTAAGTAAGTGATTTGGATAAGTCTGGAAACTCTGATAAGTTTGCATAGTGTACTATTCTTATGGATCATGAACCACAAATCAAGTACGTTGACCTTTCCTAATATCGTTGAAATGTAGAAATGAAATAACGACCGTGGAATATCTGTTCGTTCCCTTAAGTTGTATTCAGTGATGATTCTGAAGAGAATCTTTGGATAATAAATTTTGTATTAAAGAGTGAGTACTTTTGAAAGGCAAGGATTTGACCAGTCAACTGATATCAGTTTTAGGAGTTGTTTGATAATCCGATCGATCAATATAAATGGTAAATGTCATGAATCTTTCTTTCTCCTTTATCAGCTCAAATCACTTCGATCATGTCTGATTCACACAAGTAACTCGGATGCAAAGGATTTTATATATTCCAACTTTGTTGAGTAATGAAATTACTCTCCATAAATATGAATCTATAACTCATCTGTATAAACGTTCATGAACACCTTCCTGATACACTTGAATCATAGTGGAATTCTAAAGTATCGATTTTAATGTCTGATTTGAACGAATAGTAATTGAATCCTTTTTAATAGAACCTCGTGCCTGGGATTTGATAAAAAGACATCAGTTTCATGTTATCTATGCTGATAACTGCAAAATGCCTCTGATAAGTATTGGGATTTCTCTAGTGTGTTCCTTATTTTTTTTAATAAATTATTTTGTTATTTTAACATGATGTACACTGAAATCTATGGTTACTATTTTATGGATGCACCGACTTAATGGTGATGACTTATGGATTTGTATCATGGTATAAATTGTATCTTGGAGAGATTTGTATAGTACAGCTGTGATCAAGCTGGAAAATTTTTATGGACCTAATGTGACTCTTATGTAGGCTCTGCGTCCCTGAGATTATTCTCGGGTAGGCCCTGCGGCCCTAAGATGTGTTCTTAAGTAGGCCCCAAACTTTCTTGGGTAGGCTCTCAAGCCCTAAGATGTTCCCTTAGGTTAACTCTTTATACGATGATTTTAAACTACGAGTTTAGAAAGCTCCACTACAGTATGATTTATGAGATTTACTGAACTATCATTTGATTAGTGTATCTATTATGATTTTATCGTACTGATGGAACACACTAGACATCCTATTCGACCTAATGAAAACGTGATAATATGAAAGGTTTCTTATGAACTGAGATCTTCATGACTACTACTCGATGAACTACTAATGGAACCCCAAATTATCCTACAAATTGGTATACGTCTGAGTCAATAAGGACATTATACGGCTTTCCATTTATCTGCATGTCATGTAGCATCATCTGGTAGTTATGTATTACTGAGCTTTCCGAAGCTCACTCTATTACTCACTATTGCAGGGTAAAAGAATTGTACCATTGCAACTTTCGACATCAATAAGGGAGTTCTTTAGGCATTGCTTGCAGAGAATGATATATGTGATTAGAGGGCATGTAATGCTATTTTGTTTTATATACGAGTCTGAAAATATATTTTATTTCTGAATGCTGATAAAGAAATTATGAGTTATATGTTTTAACAAAAGTTTTAAATTTTTTGAGACTTTTATAGTGGGTCGCTCAGGTGACCTTAATGTGACACATCGGATCGGATCGGACTATCTGCATTGGTCTGAGGGGTTACATTCACTCATTGGCTATTTTTTTCCTGTTGTTAGGGTTGTTATACAGGGCGGGATGATGTTAAAAGTCAAAGACAGAGAAGACAGACCAATGCCATATTTTTAAACGATGGTGTCTATCAAGCGGAAAACGATACCGTTATAGAGATTTTAAAAAATTAAGAGGCCTAGACCTAGATAGGGGTAGGCAGACACCTCCCTCCCTAAAATGGAAATACTGTAGTTTAAGTACCTGAAAAATTACAAATTTTAAAAATAATGAAATCGTGAAATTGAATTTTGGCAGTCAAAAATAGTAAAACTTTAATTTAATCTCTTCAAAAGTAATAACCATAATAATAAAAATTTTATTTTAATTTTCTTATGTGAGAAAAAATTTATGTACTTAACCTATAAACTTATGGTGAAATTTAAATTAAAATAAATATAATTATAATTTACACACCACATACACATGTATATGAATAATGAGATTTAAATCTAAAAATTCCACATTCTAATATTCAATCTTTTCGTTTCAAACGTTCTTTTTACGTGGGATTAATATTTTTTTCTCTCTTTAAAGTATAATATTCTTTTTGATTTAATTTTATGATATCCTGGTCCCGGATTCATTATACAATTTGTCCATCCTACCTATTTCAGCTACTAAGACGTTCGACAGCTAAAGAGTCATTCTATGTCACTTATCATGAAACTATTATTTTCTTGCTAAATAATATGTGTGATAAGATATTTATCATCAGCGAAATTGGGAAAATAATCCATGCGGGTGGATTATATAGCCTAATAGCGCAACAAGAAATTTATTTTGGGATCTACGGTAAATCCTACAGTGTTCATGGAACTCATCATATCGGCGTGACGAGTTTCATGGGATATATTTTTTAATGGTACGTGTCATGTGGGTCTCATAGTCTGAATTTATTTAATATATTTTATAGGACTCGTCAAGCGGGGCGTGACGAGTCCCAATAAAAAATAATTTTTTTGAAAATTTTAATAACATTGTTTAAAAAAATATATTATTTTAATGGTGAAGGATCTCGTCACGCCGGTGTGACGAGTTCCAACGACTAGAAACTTGAAAGTTTAGACAGTTGGATTGACCGTTGTTGAACAGTCAATTTGTTTTTTTAAATTCAATGGAACTCTTACATAACACACTCATTTCTTCTAACCAAATACATTTCAAACAATGAACAACAAATTCTTCAGAGTTGTTCATTATAATGGCGAAATTCTACAAATTGATGTTGGTGTTGCGTTTAAGTCACACAGACCCATCAATATGATGTTCCCTGTAGATGTATCTCATAGCCAAATGAAGTAAAAATTGAGAGAAAACTTGGGGCTTCTATTTCATGTTTAAGTTATCGGAACCTAATCTCCTCAAATCCAATGACATATGGAAAAGTCTAGCTTGATGATGACGACGATGTTGTTGTTATGGTTGGACTTCATCAATATTTAAATAACAATATGGTGAAGATGTACGTCGAAACCACAAATACAACTGATATTCCGACCTCATCAGTACCATCTCGAATAACAGAAGAAGCATGCCCATCTGAACCACATGCAAATGATGGTAATGATAACCTTGATAGACGATTCGGTGAAAGTCTTGCTGAAATTAGCGAAGATGATGAAGATATTGTTCCATTAGTAGACAATGATGACACACCATTAGTTGACGAGTCTGATGTTTTTGAGGCTGCTTTAAGTGTGGATGTTGAGGCTGATGTATGGGAGGCAGCTCTTTCAAGATGTCAAGGATTGCAAAATGCTCCAAATGTTTGGGCAAAAACAGAGCCTTAACCTAAAATGCCTCACCATAATTTGCCTTAGTATCATCACGCGGTTGCAATGCATGACATTAACAACAATGCTATATGAAATCCTGAAATATATGAAATGCTAGAGTTATGTGCTACCCACTAGGGTTCTTCAGACGAGCAGTCATCTGAGTTGGCATTGGGTCTCAGTTTGAAACAAAAAAAGAGGCACAAATGAGTATTGCATCAAAGCTTATCTTCAATTCTATGTCGCGGAGTCGGATCAAAAGACTTATTTTGTACGGTGTATACACCATGATGTTGGCTGTAAATGGAGGATACGAGTATCATTTTTTCTTCTTATGCTCCTCAACTATGTACTTTATTTCCTCCTTTTCCCACTCTTCATCCGAAGAAGAGCTTGAATCCGAATCGTCGATCTCCGAGTCTATGTTGTGAAACCCATAAACACTGTTAGCTAAATCAATCCCAAATTTTCCCATGACCACATATCTGATTTTCTCAATTTTTTTCTCACTTCTTATTCATCCTGATCTTCAACCTAAACCCTATTTATACTAAAACCACCAAAGTAGCCGTTGTAACTCGTCACGTTGGGTTGACGAGTTCCACTGAATTTAAAAAATAATTTGACCGTTCCACAACGGTCACCCCAACGGTCGAAATTTAAATTTATTCTCATTGGAACTCGTCACACCGGCGTGACGAGTTCCATGAAAATTTGAAACAAATTAAAATTTTAAAATATAACATATTTTTTAAATACAAATTTCTAAAATTAACATATTCTTTAATTTCAAATTTCAAAAAAAAATAACATTTTTATTAAAAAAAATAACATATTTTTTAATAAAAAATCAAATTTTATATACTACACTAAATATCAAGTAAATTTTCAAAAAAAAATTAGAAACTTTTAAAAAAATTAAAAATTACACTTTTTTGTTTAAATATTTCAAAAATTTTTTCCAACTTTTATAAACTACACTAAGTATGAACGAAACTTTTTTAATTAAATTTTATTTTAATTAAATGTTATTTTTTAATTAAAGATTTTTTCATTTTTGTTTATATATCTTATTTGTTTACATATTTTTCAAACTTCTTTTAATTAAAAATAAAATTATTGACAACATTTAAACATTTTTATGGGTGAAAACGAACAAACAACTTTATTACTTAGTAATGAATTTTTTATACAATTAAATATCGAGTAAAAAAACTTAAATAAATAAATTTATTACGTATATTTGCACAATTCTTGCCGATGTCGAGAAGTGGTAGAATAGTAATGACGTGGTGCTCGTCGATTTCGTCGAGGTTATCCACCTTAGTCATTTTCGTCTTCTTTCAGTTCCGGTGTACTAAACATTAATCCATCACTTTGATTTACATCTTCGGGTGAAAACGATGGAGTATTCAAGCTATTTGACATCACCGCCTCAAATTGCACATCGAAATCGCCATGAGATTGAGATTGTTCGTATTGAACAACATGATCCCATGGACCTCTTTCTTCCAGTTCTGAGGAAAATTATTGTAAAGGGGGAATTTGATCCCACGAAATTCCTTCCCACGATGCTCGCCTCTCCATCGATGGTTGATATGCACCATATCCACCATAACTTTCTTGCGATGGATAATAATTGACGAAAGAATAAGATGAAGATGTTGATGAAGATGATGATTTTTTTTTTTGCATATTTTACCTTCATTATTTCCCACTCGAACCGATCCTCTGGCATTGTCAAGTATGGTTTCCCATTTGCTTCATAATTTTGGAGGTATGTAGAAACATTGAAATCAAAATCTTCGGGTTGCACCACGGAATGATTAGGCAAATGTAAATGTATATTTTTCCATTGATGTATGAGTATAACATGCTTCCTCGGCCAATCTTCCCTATGTTTCCCACACACATCTATTTTATAAAAATAGTCCATGTTAAATATGGACATTTATATCGGTTGGTGAAACCTATATTGTCGCAAAACTCTATCGGTGGCATGGATCTCAACAATTGTGAAATGGTTCAATGGTGTTACAACACACCATGTCTCTGCTCCTTCAAAGAACATTGGCAGTAGGAACCGCTGGATATTTGATTCATAATAAGTCATCCAATTAAATTGTAAAAGTATTATGTTAGTATAATTAAATAATTAATATTACAGATTCAAAGTTAATGCAAAAAAAAATATTAAAATTTATCGCATGTCTACATGCGATATCAATTATTATCCGGATATCTACTTTGGTTGCACCCGACAACTTTGTATCGGTTATTCGGTGTCACCATCTAAAAAATTACATGTGTCATTTTCAAAATATTAAATATATATTATAAAATATCAAAACTTTAAATATAGGAATTTACATTACGGTGAGAGGAAATTCCATAGGAGTGGATGTAATAGGCGTAAAGAACGGGAGACAATACCATGCCCATGATTGTAGCAAAACTAAACAACCCGCTACATCCTTTTTTTGTCCTCTAACACTATGGTCTCCTTACAGAGTTTACGATACAAAAAAGCCAAAATTGCATAACCCCAACTATATTGGCAACATACAGCAAAATCCTCCAATACCGAAATATATTGGGTGTGCACCAAATTGCCCGATTTATCCGGTAGAAATATCCCTCCAATCAACATCATGAGATATGATACATGCACACCCTACTCTACTTGGTGAGGTAAAACTTGCACTTTGATTGTAGGACCTAGAAAGGTAGCAAGTGTCCCTGAAATAAGAAGACTTAAAAGAAAATGGTTAAGTATGAATGAATAAGTTAGTAAGATAAAAAATGACAGTGGAATAAATGAAGATGATAATATGTTTGAAAGGATTTAGAGAAGTATTTGTATGGTGGAATAATGGTATGGTTATGGTTAAGTTTATGAAAGAAAATAGAAGATGATGGTGATGATAGTATCTTGTAAATAACTAAAGAAGAACCTATATTAATAAATATAAACTCGATCTCTATATGCCTTTACAAGGTGTGGTAATATAGGAATTGGATCCGCTAGATATAATGATCTAGGAACCACAAGTATCATGGTGGATAGAAGATAGGTGATGCCACAAGAACAAGACCACTTGATAAGTCAATATAGTTCTTAAAGAACTAGAAAGAGAGAAAATCTCAAAAGTTTTGATTAAACAAAGTTGGTTCCATTACAAAATTAAAGCTAAACTATTTATAGGTCTAAGTATGTCTAGGATGCACATACAAGATTTAATGATTGAACATTCATGGATGAATGTTCACCCCTTAGGGAAATACAATGTACGACCAATGGTGAATGTATGATGAATTAAATGAATAAATCTTCATGAATGTATAATGAATTAAATGAATAAATCTTCATGAATGTATCTTCATAGCCAAATCCTTCCTCCCATGTGTGGACATGTTGATTTGTCTTCTTTTGGATGAATGTTCATGAACATATCTTGGCTCAAATTCTTCCCCCTAGTGTGAACAAGACCATTCGGCTTCTTGCATGAATATGTGTGATGGATGAACTTAAAAGCCTTTGAATGACACCTTGCACCTTCTCACAAATGTGCTGACTCATTTTAATATTATTTTCTCGTCCATGCATGTCTCCATTAATGCTTCTCATGCATAAGTCCATTGAATGAGATGAATGGTTTCAAATCCCATATTAATTTCCAGCCTGCATTGTCTTCAGTAATTTGGAAATATCTCGAGAACACGATATAAAATTGATGTGATTCAAACTGCGTTGGAAAGCTAAGAGATAGGGTATTAAATGTTAAGAAGACTTAGTTGAAAACATTTTGATGTTTTGATATAACAAATTAAGGGTTATTGAATTTTAAGATTTCACAATCATTTTTACAGTCCATGCATGTCTCCATTAATACTTCTCATGAATAAGCCCATTGAATGAGATGAATAGTTTCAAATCCCATATTAATTTCCAGCCTGCATTATCTTCAGTAATTTGGAAATATCTCGAGAACACGATATCAAATTGATATGATTCAAACTGCGTTGGAAAGCTAAGAGATAGGGTATTAAATGTTAAGAAGACTTTGTTGAAAACATTTTGATGTTTTGATATAACAAATTAAGGGTTATTGAATTTTAAGATTTCACAATCATTTTTAAAGAATATTCAATTCAATTATTCGAATATCAAAATATTACTCAAAGTTTTTCAAAGATCAATTTCAATCCTTACTAAAGTGTAAAATTATGTTTTAAACTTAAAATATTTTTGAAACAATTTTACAAAGTATTTCGAACCAAATTCTAGCCAAAAAGTAATTTTCCAAAGGGATGTATTGATGCACTCCATGAGGCATCGATGCACACCCATTTCAAATGCATTTTGTGTACTGATGCACAAGCTATGCATCGATTCACTCTTGAATATTTTGAAATATCGAATGCATTTTGTGTACCGATGCACATACCATGCATCGATGCACTCATGGCTCTTTGAAACATCGAATTTAATTAGTGTACCAATGCACCCCTAGTGTACCAATGCACTAAGTCTTATAACGGTCAAAATATTTGAATGTTACGCATAGTGTACCGATGCACCTGTGCTATGCATCGATGCACACACGCTCACAACTGCTTTATTTAATTGTTTTCAACAATAACAACTCTATTGACTTCACTAATGATCCCCAATGTTCAGAAGTGATTCAAGGTGTATTTAAACAAGCTTAGGAGCCATTGATCAATAACAATTGTGAGAGAAACAAAGAGAAAGCTTTAAACATCAAGTTTGAGCAATTCAAGCCCATTTTCATTAAATATTCATTTTTGCTTTCAAGAACACCATTTGTACTCAATTGTATTCATTCTTGAGTGTTCTTTCTTTGTTCTAGAATTGTGCAAACATGTTGCCTTGTGAGGTTTTTCTGTAAGTTTGCAAATTTGTGTATTTCTCTTTGGGAGAGAGTGTTATCAAGAATTTGGGGTATAATTCTTGAGGGAGTTGTAAGGTTACTCTTTGTCCTCAAAAGAAATAACAAATTAATGAATTTGTTGGAAAATCCTTAGTGTGGATAGCTAAGGTAGTGGACGTAGACTTTGATTGAGAAAGTCAAACCACTCTAAATCGTTGTGCAAATATTTTCAATTTTCTGCAAAAGCTTCCACCAAAATTTTTATTGCCAATTCACCCCCTCTTGGCTATTTCGTCGATCGATTAACTCAACAATTGGTATCAGAGTCTCACTCATTTGAAGGTTTAATCGCCTCTTGAGTCAATTTGGGAAGAGTTATATCAATATTCAAGTCATTAATGACCTCTACTTTAAACTCCGACTTCAGTCTTGATTCTATGCCCGTCAACAAGCCTCCTTTCTTCAATGGAGCTAATTACGGTTATTGGAAGAATTGAATGAGGTATCTTATTCAAGCAAGTGATATGGGAGCATGGAATATCATAGAAGACAGATACTTCATTCTTTCCACTCATTCAAGATTGTGGAGTAAAGTAGAGACAATAATGTTCCAGCTCAACTCAAAGGCTATCCATATTATTTTTTGTGCTCTAAGACTAGATGAATATGAGAGAGCTTCATTTTGTACAACCGCCAAGGAGATATGGGATAAACTACAAGGCATAGACGAGGTAAAAGAATCTAAAATTAGTATTCTAACTCATTGCTATGAAAATTTCAGGATGAAACCGGATGAAGATATCAAAGCTATGACGGATAGATTTTCCACGATTGTTAATGGTCTCAAATCATATGGAGAGATCATTCCAAACGAAAAGCTTATGAGGAAATTAGTTTACTCTCTTCCAAAATCTTTGCAATCAAAGAATACGACAATCATCGTGGCTAAAAACTTAAAGTCTTTAACTCTCGAAGAGTTAATTAGTTCTCTCCTCACTCATGAAATGATGCTTTAAAATGAGGTAAACCTCGAGAAGATTGACGAGATAAAGAAAGATAAGGAGAAAAAGAAGAACGTGAGAGTTACTCTCAAATCCATAAAATATGAGAGTGATTCGAATAAAGATGACGATGACGAGGAAATGGCATTATTTGCCAAATGGTTCAGAAAATTGATGAAGCCCAACCGAGGAAGAAAATTCAAACGAAATGAAGGCTTCAAAACTAAATCAAAGGAGAAAGACCCAATCATTTGCTACGAATGAAAAAGACTGGGTCATGTCAAATACGATTGCCCACAATTGAAGAAGAATGGTCAATCAAAGGAAAAACACAAGGCTCATGTGGCTACACAGAGTGATGATGAAGGTTCCGATGAAGAGGAACGAGAAGTAGCAAACTTGTGATTGATGGCCATCAGGGAAAGCTCTCAGGTAACCTCTAGCTCATTTAATTTTGAAGATTATTCTTTTGATCAGCTGTTAGAGGAATATACTAGGATGGTTTCAGATTATGAGAAAATATTTTTAAAATAAAAAAATGATATTTTAAAATTAAAAAATGAAAATAATCTCATATTCAATACCAACAATGATCTTGAAAGTAAAATTAAAGATTTGCAAATCAAACTAGATGAGTTTGAAAAGAAAATTTCTGATTTGCATAATTTACTTTCAAAAGTCAACGATGATCATCAAAAAGAAATTGATAATCTTAAAACTTCTTTTGATAAAGTTGGAACAAAACGTTTTGAAAATAGAGAAAGTTCAAAATCCAACTTTGTTAGAAAAAGTTTTAAAAACTACAATCATAGAGGTCCCCGAATAACCTCTAATTGAAAAATCGTTAGAAGTATATGGGTTCCCAAAGAACACATTACTGCTAAAGATAAGGATATCCTATATAAATGGATACCTAAGGGGACTAGAATTTTGGAGACTAATGAATATGAACCCAAAAGAAATTGGGTACCCCAAATCAAAAATTAATCTATGTTTATAGGAAAATGAGCATTGCTACAAGGCACAGAAAACAAATTCAAACTCATGGTACCTTGATCGTGGATGCTCAAGACACATGACTGGAGACAAGAGCCAGTTCATAGAGCTTAACGACAAAAATGGAGGAGAGGTGACTTTTGGTGATAATTTAAAATGTCACATTGAAGGTATATGTACTATAGGTAATACCTCTTCCATACAAATTAAAGATGTTTTATATGTGAATGGGTTAAAACATAATCTATTGACTATTAGTCAATTTTGTGATAAAGGATACAATGCCTTATTTGAAACAAATGGTTGTAAAGTCATTGACATTGCATCTAATCAGATTATACTTGTTGTTCGTAGAATAGGAAACATTTACATGGTGTATTTAGATTCTATTAATATGACTAATTTATGCCTAGTTGCTAAGGTTGAGCATGATAGTTGGTTATGGCATAGGAGACTAGGACATGCAAGCATGAGTGTTCTACAAATACTAATTTAAGGAGATTTAGTAAGAGGGTTTTCAAAGCTAAAATTTGATAAAGATAAAATATGTGATGATTGTGTTAAAGGAAAACATCAAAAAGCTTCATTTAAGTCCATTAATGATGTATCAACTAGTAGAGTATTATAATTGATCCATATAGATCTTTTTGGGCCAATTAGAAATATTAGCTTGGGTGGAAAACAATATTGTTTTGTATTGGTAGATGACTATTCTAGATATACTTGGGTTCTATTTTTAAGTACTAAAGATGAAGCATTAGAAAAATTCATCACGTTTTCAAAAGTAATCCAAAATGAAAAAAATTACTCCATAACTAGTGTTAGGAGTGATCATGGTACTGAATTTAAAAATATTGGATTTACTTATTTTTGTAATTCTAATGGTATTAGCCATAATTTTCAGCTCCGATAACCCCTCAACAAAATGGTGTTGTTGAAAGGAAAAATTGAACTTTAGAAGAAATGTTTAAAACCATGCTCTGTGAAAACAATTTGCCAAAATATTTTTGGGCGGAAGCCACAAATACCGCTTGATATGTTATTAATCGAGTAATGATTAGGCCAATTTTGAAGAAAACTCCATATGAACTTTTCAAAAATAAAAAGCCAAACCTTAGATATTTTTATCCTTTTGGATGTAAATGTTTTGTTTTAAACAACAATAAAGAAGATCTTGTCAAATTTGATGCTAAAAGTGATGAAGGAATTTTTCTAGGCTATTCCTTAAATTCTAAAGCTTATCGGGTATTTAATAAAAGAACTTTAGTTGTAGAAGAGTTTATACATATTGTTTTCGATGATAATCCCCTTCCGAGGAAGGATTCTTGTGTGAATGATGATGTAGGTATTGTAAACACAAATGACGTTAGATATTACGTTGGAGAACCATCATCAAAGGAAGAAACGAAAGACGAGGAAACGAAAGATGAGGAAACTCATGATGCTCTTGAGAATCCAACCATTGAAGAAAGGGAAGTCTCTTACCCAAGAGAATACAACTATGTCAAGGATGGTGAGATTTCAGGTAATCCATCTAAAGGGGTAACAACTCGATCTTCTCTTAGAAATATATGTAATTATGTTGTATTTATCTCATACATAGAGCCTAAGAATATTAAAGAATCATTAAATTATGAACATTGGATTATGGCTATGCAAAAAGAGTTAAATCAATTTGAGAGAAGTAAAGTATGGACATTAGTTGAAAGGCCTAGTAATAAATATACTGTAGGTACTAGATGAGTATTTAGGAATAAGCTTGATGAAAGTGGTAATATAGTGAGAAACAAGGCTAGACTTGTTGCTCAAGGCTATACTCAAGAAGAGCGTATAGACTATGATGAAACATACGCTCCCGTAGCTAGGATGGAAGCAATTAGAATGTTATTAGCATTTGTATGTTTCAGTGAATTTAAATTATATCAAATGGATGTTAAAAGTGCATTTTTAAATGGTTTCATAAAAGAAGAAGTGTATGTGGAACAACCTCCTGGTTTTGAAGATTCAAAATTTCCAGATCATGTTTTTAAATTGACAAAAGCGCTTTATGGTTTAAAACAAGCTCTTAGAGCTTGGTATGAAAGACTGTCAAACTTTTTAATTGAAAAAGGTTTTTCAAAAGGGAAGGTTGACACTACATTTTTTTAAAGCATAAAGGTAAAGATTTATTAGTAGTTCAAATTTATGTTGATCATATAATATTTGGTTCTACTAATGATGTTCTTTGCCAAGAATTTTCTAAGCTAATGCAGAGTGAATTCAAGATGAGCATGATGGGAGAGCTCTCATTTTTATTGGGACTCCAAATCAAGCAAAGAAAAGATGGCATCTTCATCAATCAAGCAAAAGACGTCAAAGATATGCTCAAGAAATTTGTATTGGAAAATTGAAAACCTCATGCAACTCCAATGAGCTCATCAACAAAGCTTGAAAAAGATGAAGGAGATAAATGTGTGGATGTTAAATTATATAGGTCAATGATTGGCTCTTTGCTTTATCTAATCGCAAGTAGACCGGATACTATGTTTAGTGTTTGCTTATGTGCTAGATTTCAATCATGCCCTAAGGAATCACATTTACTAGCTGTGAAGAGGATCTTTAGATACCTTAAGGACACTCCTAGTTTAGGACTTTGGTATCCTAGAGACTCTAGCTTTAGCTTGCATTCTTTCTCTGATGCGGATTATGGAGGATGTAAAATAGATAGGAAAAGCACCTCCGGTACTTGTCAATTCCTAGGAAATATATTGATTTCTTGGTTTTCAAAGAAACAAAATTGTGTTGCATTATCTACTACTGAAGTGGAATACATTTCAGCCGGTAGTTGTCGTGCACAAGTTTTATGGAGGAAACAACAACTTTAAGATTATAGAATTGAAGTTAGTACCATACATATCAAGTGTGACAATACTAGTGCTATTTGTCTCACTAAATATCCCATCCAATACTCTAGAACAAAGCACATTGAAATAATACATCATTTCATTAGAGATCCTGTCACAAAAGGAGATATAGTTCTAGAATATGTTGATACTTTGCATCAATTAGCGGATATTTTTACAAAACCTTTAGATAAAGAAAGATTTTGGACACTTAGGAGAGAATTAGGTTTAACTAACCTATCTTCACTTAGTGTTTAAAATAAGTTTAGCTCTTTTAATTAGAAATGAAAAATACTTATAAAAATAATATTTTTTGATTGCATTCTTTGATAGTTTATGATTCTTATTGAAAACTAATCAGATGTTCAAATAATGTTTAAGGATATATTTGATTGTTTGAACATTGTTAATTTTCGTGATATGAGTTGTCAATACCACTAGAGCTAATTAATTTAGCATTTTAAGTGTTTAAAACAGATTTTTGACATTTTTGTGCTTCATGCATCGATACACTAGAGAGTGTACCAATGCATCCTTTGAATGTGCATCGATACACTAGAGAGTGTACCAATGCATCCCTTTAATGTGCATCGATACACCATGAAGGTGCACCGATACATTCCTTGAATGTTCATCGATGCACTCTGCTGTGCATTGATACACTCGTCGGGTTTTTGGGTTTAAATGCCTAATTTCTTCATTCTTTCAAAACCCCTAAACTAAAATACACTCTACAATCGTCGTCCTCTCTCATCCTACTCTCAAAAATCACTCAAATCCAACGTTTTAAGTCAGAATTCAACAAGCTTTCATCTCACTAACCAGCTAGCAACCATTAAATCATGCAAAACATCACTACATTCCACTCAATCCGAAATTTCAAGATAATATTTTCTAAAACCCCTGTTTTATTGATTTTTGAACATAGGACTAGTTTTGATTAGTTCTAGGTTGAAATATATATCGGGCATTGATTTTATAATGATTAGAAACTAGATTCATCAACTAATTTCATCAAAAACACAAGATTTTTCAAAAAAATTTCCAAAATTTTGAAATTAAAAAAATTCAAAAATTATAATGTTTTTGATTCGGTTATGTTGTTTTCATGAAAACTATATGTATTATGTTTTTCAAACATTGTTTTCCAAATAGTTTTCAAAACTTTGCCCATTAGGATTTGGTTTAGAGAACCTTGAATATTGTGGACTCAATTGAGTTTTGGGATTGATTATATTGCATACATGTGTTTCAAATTTGCAGGTTATCTATCCTATTCCGATTTCTTAAACCATGTCTAATCGTAAACGCCCTAGGTCATCATCGAGTCTTTTGAGTCAAAATCTTCCTCCGATTCCTCCTCCACCACAAAATCCAAATCCAAACGAACCCGAATTAACCATTCTTAATTCTTGCTTCAACCAACCCGGTCGTCGTCGAGATGAATTATATCATAGGTTTGTTAATTCTTTCCAATCATACAAAATCTGGGAAGAAAGTATCCCCTCTATTCAAGCAATGGTGGATATGAACTTCGAATATCTTCCTATCCTCCATTCCTGGAAGTTTGATAAATTGTGTCAAATTAAGCCCATTGTTTATCACCAATTAGCCCGCATTTTCTAGTCCAATGCGGTCTGTATCCAAAATGAGCGTCGAACCGAAACCGTAAGGATTCGATCCTATCTCTTAGGTGAAGTTATTTATATCAATTCGGACGCAATAGCTAATGCCTTTGGTTTAGACAATGTCGGTATAGATAATGAAAGAGACATTGTGGTTACACCATATCAATCTAAGGGTAGTGTAAGTACCTTCATTTAATGATCTCTTGGTGGATTAGATCATCCAGAGGTAGGTACTCCTCTCTTAGGGTCATAGATTTATGGTGGATACATTGTATCCAACATAAGAAGAAAATAAATTTGCCACATATTATTTTTGGTGAGCTAGTAGATACTATAAACATTGTCCCATCCAAAAATGTAGAAACTTTAGTTTATGACTGTCACCTCAGTAACCTATTTATCAAACTCAGGCTTAAGGTTTCAGTTGATATTCCCATCCCTCTTCAGAACCAAATCAATTTCACTTCCTTAAAGAAATTAGGATGGAAAAAGGAAGGTGACCAATGGGTTCGAACCTCTAAGAAAACACCGGGAGCTAGCTCCTCACGAGCTCCACCTCCTCTGGAACCGGCAACGGATGATGACCTAAAGCTTTAGCAACTTATGCAAGATATCGACGATATTGACGATGAAGCACCTGAGGATGAGCCAGTACAACAAGAGGATCAAATGCCTCCATATTTTCGATCGTTTTTTGGGTCATTTGATCTAACGTTTGCATCTATAGAGTCCCATCTAACTGCTTTGGGGGATCAACAACGGGAGATGACCGAACATTTAGATACACTCACACTCGAGATGTGAGTACATTATCCTCCTTCTCTCGATCCTCCTTTGGATGACTAGACCTATCTTGCTTTAGTTTTCTTGGATTTAGTACCTATTGTTAAAACATTTTGAATGTTTTTGGATGATTGTGGATTAATGTTTTTGGATTGTTTTATTTTGGATGTTTAAATTTGTTTTGGATGATGGATGTTTAAACTTGAATGCTTATATTTATATATGTTGGGTTTGGTTAAATTTTTGCATCGTTTACATCTTAGATAAATATGACCAATTTACCATTACACATTGTTCATGAATATTGAATTATGAAATTAATGGCTAACCTTTCTCTTGATTGTGATCTTAGCAGCTTAAGCTATATTAATTTAAATCAATGGCTAATATTACAAAATCTTGTTTAAATTGTTTTATAGAGTCTTTTTGATTTAACAAAAAGGGGGAGAATATAGTAAGGGGGAAATATAGTAAGGGGGAGTAATTTTTATTTTTTACAAATTTGGTTTCAAAAATGATATTCAATGAAAATCTTAAAATTTTCTTAAATATTTTGTTATATCAAAAAGGGGGAGATTGTTGAAAACATTTTGATGTTTCGATATAACAAATTAAGGGTTATTGAATTTTAAAATTTCACAATCATTTTTAAAGAATATTCGATTCAATTATTCGAATATCAAAATATTACTCCAAGTTTTTCAAAGATCAATTTCAATCCTTACTAAAGTGTAAAATTGTGTTTTAAACTTAAAATATTTTTGAAACAATTTTACAAAGTATTTCGAACCAAAATCGAGCCAAAAAGTTATTTTCCAAAGGGATGTACCGATGCACTCCATGATGCATCGATGCACACCCATTTCGAATTCATTTTGTGTACCGATGCACAAGCTATGCATTGATGCACTCTTGAATATTTTTGAAACATCCAATGCATTTTGTGTACCGATGCACATACCATGCATCAATGCACTCCTAGCTCTTTGAAACATCGAAAGTAATTAGTGTACCGATGCACCCCTAGTACCGATGCACTAAGTCTTATAACGGTCGAAATATTTGAATTTTACACATAGTGTACCGATGAACCTTGGCTATGCATCGATGCACACATGCTCCCAATTGTTTCATTTTATTGTTTTCAAACTTTAACGGCTCTATTGACTTTATCAATGATCCCCAACATTCATAAGTGATTCAAGGTGCATTTAAACAAGCTTAGGATCCATTGATCAATAACAATTGTGAGAGAAACAAAGAGAAAGCTTTAAACATAAAGTTTGAGCAATTCAAGCCAATTTTCATTAAATATTCATTTTTTCTTTCAAGAACACCATTTGTACTCAATTGTATTCATTCTTGAGTGTTCTTTCTTTGTTCTAGAATTGTGCAAACATATTGCCTTGTGAGGTTTTTCTGTAAGTTTGCAAATTTGTGTATTTCTCTTTGGGAGAGAGTGTTATCAAGAATTTGGGGTATAAATCTTGAGGGAGTTGTAAGGTTACTCTTTTTCCTAAAAAGAAAGAACAAATTAGTGAATTTGTTGGAAAATCCTTAGTGTGGATAGCTAAGGTAGTGGACGTAGACTTTGGTTGAGAAAGTCGAACCACTCTAAATCATTGTGCAAATATTTTCAATTTTCTACAAAAGCTTCCACCAAAATTTTTATTGCTAATTCACCCCCCTTCTTGGGTATTTTGTCGATCAATTAACTCAACAGACTTCATCACCCAAAGATGCTTGGACCATATACAAAATTGGCGATCAATCTTACTGACGTTAACTGGCCAACTAACTCTTCAACTGCCTTTAGTCTTCTTAGCATCCAATGTACCTAGACAAAGTATGTAAACAAGTAATTAGATAGGAATTAAACTATGATAATTATGAATGCATGCTGGTACCTATGTTATGAATGAAAAATGAGCTAACTATGAATGTATATTCATTGAATGAGCAATGTAAAGATGTGAATTAATAAGTCATGCATAAATATCATATATTATACATATGAATGAAAACATATAATATTCAAGCATAGTTAAGAATGAGTTAAGCATATTCACGTGACATGTAATGCATAAATAAGTAAATAAGTAATAAAATAAGGTAAGACTCCCTTAGAATCAACAAGGTAGAACGTCCATGAAGTAATCATGTGTTGAAGAAGTTTGGTTCTTGGCATGATCGCATCATCCCCCTTCTTTAGAGCGATTTGTCCTATAATCGAAGGCTTCTATCATTTATTGATCGATTGTTGTAAGAACGAATTAATGAATATCATTATGCCTAGTAGGGTATGCATGAACTTCTTTGAATCCTTCAAGTAGGTAAGTCACGCCAACTTTAGTCTTTGTACCCTTTCATATTATGAATCTTGAATAGTTGGATAATGTTCGTTTCTTTTCCTTAAATTAATGATCACAAGCAATAACACTTCCATGTAAATGATTCAATGTGCTGCAAAATAGAAAAAAGTTAGAACATGAAACATCATTAACAATGTGAATGAACGTACAAGATTCATTAAGGTTCATGAATGGAATTTGGTTCGTTGAAACTTCCTTTTCATAAGGTTCATTGGATCTTGAATATGAAGTGAATGTACTTTGAAGGTTAATGAACATGTTCTTTGGAATTTCAAGTGACACGTCTTTTGGAATTTCAAAAGAAATGAATCTTGAATCATCTTGTATGTCCCTTGGAATAACCTGCAAATTCAAAGAATGAATAGAAGAAACAAATTGATTAATATAAAGCAAAACTTCCTTCTCCTAACATTCTTTTCTCTCATTCTTATGTTTGTTTTGTATTCTCTCTTCAATCTCACTCTCATGTTTTACAACACACTCATATTCACTCTCAATGCTCTTACTCTCATTTTTGATTACTCCAATGGCCTTCTCACATAAAATCAAACTCTTATTTTCAACTCCAAATGTCTTGGTTTTCTCACGATGTTCTTCAATGTTTTTCTTCAGTTGAGTTTGGTCTTTATGCACTTGATTTGGCAACATTGGAACCAACTTGATCTTTCTCCCTTGGTGTTGGAATGAATACTCGTTGGTGAACCCATAATGGTTTGCCTTCTTATTGAATTTCCATGGTCGACCAAACAATAAATGACTTGTATTCGTATGCACTACATCAAAAAGGACCTCATCTTGGTATTTCTCGATTGAGGATGGAATTGTTTAGTGACCTTCAACTCCCTTCCATCATTTAGCCATTGCAAATTGTAAGGGCTCAGATGTTTGGTAATCTTCAGGCCAAGTTTCTCAACCATATAAGTGGCTGCAATATTTGTACAACTTCCACTATCAATGGCTACAAGACATACTTTACCATTTACATGGCAATGAGTATGAAATACATTCTCTCTTTGTTGAATGTTCTCCATTGCTTGGGAAGAGGAAAGATCAAGTAACATTATTAGTAAAAAAATTAAAATGTGAAAAATAGGACCTTACCAAATTTCACACAACAAAACCTCACAGTCACTCCAAAAGAATTGTGATGTCACTCCTCTCAAGCACTTGTGTTTCACTCGGGAATATGTTTTTGGCTTTTGTAATTCCCCTTATAATCTCACACGCTCTTTTTGCCTTTTCCACTCGTTTTTATCTTGTTAAGTTCTAAAAGAACTAACTCAAGACCTTCAAATGAAGTGCTTAGGCGCTTGCTGCAAAATAATGTTTGGTAGGAAAAAGAAAATTGATGGCAAAAGGTTGAATTAAGAAGAAAAGAAATAAATTGATACAAGGAAAGGGGTTCTTACTACAAGACACTTACAACCTTCCCTATCCACAATCAAAATCTTGAAAATCACTTTAGGCTTGCTTGCAATTGTTGTTGTAGATCACCTTTTGATTTCACTTTTTTTCTTTTCTTTCTTGCTTTGATTTTGTCTTTTCTTTTGCTTTTTTTTTTTTTTTGCACCTTTCTTCAACAATTTTTGAATTAAACCTCTTTTTCTTTTTAGTTTTGCTTGATTTGTTTGAACAACACTTCACAACTTGCTTGCCTCCACCTTAGCTCTGAATACCATATAATACATGCACGCCCTACTCAACTTAGTGAGGTAAGACTTGCACTTTGATTGTAGGACCTAGAAAGGTAGCAAGTGTTCCTGAAATAAGAAGACTTAAAAGAAAATGGTTAAGTATGAAGGAATAAGTTGGTAAGATAAAAAATGGAAGCGGAAAAATGAAGATGATGATATGTTTGAAAGGATTTAGAGAAGTATTTGTATAGTGGAATGATGGTATGGTTATGGTTAAGTTTATGAAAGAAAATAGAAGATGATGGTGATGATAGTATCTTGTAAAGAACTAAAGAATAACCTATATTAATAAATATAAACTCAATCTCTATATGCCTTTACAAGGGGTGGTAATATAGGACTTGAACTCGCTAGATATAATGATCTAGGAACCACAAGTATCAAGGTGGATAGAAGATAGGTGATACCACAAGCACAAGAGCACTTGATAAGTCAATATAGTTCTTAAAGAACTAGAAAGAGAGAAAATCTCAAGAGTTTTAATTAAACAAAGTTGGTTCCATTACAAAATGAAAGCTAAACTATTTATATGTCTAAGTATGTCTAGGATGTGCATACAAGATTTATTGATTGAACATTCATGGATGAATGTTCACCCCTTAGGGAAATACAATGTACGGTCAATGGTCAATGTATGATGAATTAAATGAATAAATCTTCATGAATGTATATTCATGGCTAAATCCTTCCTCCCATGTGTGAACATGTTGATTTGTCTTCTTTGGATGAATGTTCATGAACGTATCTTGGCTGAAATTCTTCCCCCTAGTGTGAATAAGACCATTCGACTTCATGCATGAATATGCATGAATGGATTAACTTAAAAGCCTTTGAATGACACCTTGCACCTTCTCACAAATGTGTTGACTCATTTTAATATTCTTTTCTCGTCCATGCATGTCTCCATTAATGCCTCCCATGCATAAGTCCAATGAAGAAGATGAATGGTTGCAAATCCCGTATTAATTTCCAGCTTGCATTGTCTTTAGTAATCTAGTAATATCTCGAGCTCCTAATATCGGATTGATGTGATTCAAAGTGTGTTGGAAAGATAAGAGATAGGGATTAAATGTTAAGAAGACTTCATCACCCAAAGATGCTTGGACCATGTTCAAAATTGGTGATCAATATTACTGACGTCAACTGGCCAACTAACTCTTCAGCTGCCTTTAGTATTCTTAGCATCCAATGTACCTAGACAAAGTATGTAAACAAGTAATTAGATAGGAATTGAACTATGATAATTATGAATACATGCTGATACCTATGTTATAAATGCAAATGAGCTAACTATGAATGTATATGCATTGAATGAGCAATGTAAAGATGTGAATTAATAAGTCATGCATGAATATAATATATTATACATATAAATGACAACATATAATATTAAAGCATAGTTAAGAATGAGATAAGCATATTCACGTGACATGTAATGCATAAATAAGTAAATAAGTAAAAAAAAGGTAAGACTCCCCTAGAATCAACAAGGTAGAACGTCCATGAAGTAATCATGTGTTGAAGAAGTTTGGTTCTTGGCATGATCACATCAAGATATGCTCGAGCTGCATATATCAACTCTTGCTCCGTTGATTGTCCATCTACTATAAATTATCTTTCCAACCACGTCATCTGTATCCGCCTCCCATCAATGACATCTATTAGAGTCTCATTTCCCAATAAATTTGAAATAACATCATCTCGCGCATAATTGTTGCGAAGCACCAATGACATGTCATTAATCGGAACACCAAGTTGATACTCGACATCTTCGAATGTTATCATCACTCACTGCAAAGAAAATGAAATGTATGCATTTCGGGCCTCCAACACTCAATCAACATCGATATCAGTGCCGACATCACCTTAAATCCATGAAGAAACGTCGGTCCATATAATCCGAATTATGAAAGATATATCATCATCTGCTGATGTGGCTATTCATTCGTCATTCCTCGATGACGAATGTCTCGTTTTTCTCGCTACAATTTAAAAATAAATTATTTAATACAATTACATAAATAATTATTATTACTACTATAATTTTGTCAAATCTAAAATGAAATAAAACAAATTAAATTTACCGTAGTCAGCTTAGTCGACGAAATATGAACGTCATCAAGACGTAACATTTATTCTCTTGAGGCCATTTCAACACAAAATCTTCAACACAAAAGTTTTTACTCCCAATAGAATGTTTGATTCCAAGTGAAAAATCAATCCAACACAAATATCTATTTATACTACTCTACCCAACGACTATAAATGTCTAGTTTTTTCAAATTAAAAATAGCCTTAGGAACTCCTCACAGCAGCTTGACGAGTTCCATTGAATTTTTAAAAAAATATTTGATTGTTCAATAATGGTCAATCCAATGGTCAACAAATTCAAAATTATACATGTTGGAACTCGTCATATCGGCGTAACGAGTTCCTTCAGCATTAAAAATAATATTTTTTACAATGCTTTTAAAATTTTCTAAAAAAAATTATTTTTTATTTGGACTTGTCACGTGGACATGACGAGTCCCGTATGATATATTAAATATATTCGGGCTGTGAGACCCACTTGACACGACTCATTAAAAAATATATCTCATGAAACTCGTCATGCCATGACGAGTTCCGTGGACACTGTAGTATTTGCCGTAGATCCCAAAAATAAAATTTCGGGTGCCCTATTATACTAAATAATCCACCCACATGAATTATTTGCCCAATTCTACCTTTGTCATCACTATTTTTAAGAATTTATGATCACTTTTCTATTTTCGATGCATGATGACCCTCACCTCTTTAGGATGTGAAATATATTTGTACTTAAAATTTCATTAAATAATATATTATAAATAAAAATAATGATATAATAAATATTTTTAAAATAATAATAAATGCTTTATTTAGTTAATTATTAATGTTTTAAAAATATTTTAGAAACTCGTCATAATTGCCTGTGAAATTACTTTAATTCACTATCATCGCTTCATATAATAATTTACACATCTTCCTATTAATACTCAAAGAGAAAAAAAATCGCTTTTGGAACAGTATTAAACAGGGGATGTCAGTTTAACCAAGTTAATTCAAGTGGTAAATAACTTGATATCGTTCAATAGATTATAAGTTAAAGTCTTTTGTATATGCAGAAAACTCTATCAGAACACTTACCAACCAAAATTAGATGTACAACCCGAATCATTATAAATTAATCAATATAAAACTTTAGAAACAAAAATAACACCAACAAAAATATAAGGTTATGTCAGAATAAAAGTAACAAATAGCGAGAAAGAATTAAGGGCAAACTGTATATTTGTCATTTACTTTTGCTAATATGTTTCAGTTCAATAAATTTAATTTAAGATTTTTAGTTTTATTTTTAAATTTATTTTTCTTTAAATTCATTTATATTTTTTGATAAATTTATACAAAAAAAATTGAAACTTTATTTAAGCTTAGATTTTGGGGCTCCCTTTAATTCATTGTTGTCATAGAATTTTCTTAACAAATATGGAGAGTTTACGAATGAGGAGAGAAATAATATATATCAATTCTAAGTTGATCAAATAGTGGAGATTATAAATCAGACCTAGATAAGTTGAAGCTTTGATTTGAATTTTTTTAATATTGATAAAATATTGAGGAAACCCAAATTGGGATAAAAAAGGAATATTTCAATATTAATTACGTCACAAACGATGGAGAATAATTTTCGGCTATAAAAATGGAATGTTACAATTTTAAGAAAATTTTAGAAATAAAAGACTCAAAACTTCAAAAAAAAATTCCTAGAATAAGAAAAATTTTAAGTTGATTGATGAAATTTAAAAATTTTAAAGTTAAATGATAAAAATATAATTAAATTTTAGTGAAAAAATTTAAAATTTTTAAAGTTGAATGATCAAATATGGGTAGAGTTGAGCAACTAAAAAAGTAATTTACCCAAAAATCACCCAAACAATCAATAATTATCTGTTAGACACACTTTCTCCAAATATTACTAATCTAACAGCCATTTTGACAGAGTGATAATAAAGTACGTTTCGAGATATGTGACTTGCAGACGTAGACAGAAGGCGAGGATCATGAAGCGCGCCTTCTTGGGGTTTTGTCCTAGCTGGCGTCGTGGTGAAAAATGTGGATTGTAATTCGTGCCTTTGTAGGGTTTTCTTATACGCCAGGGAGATGCAAATCATGAAGCGCGTCTTCGATTATTCCCCCCAATTATTTCCCCTTCTATTATTACTACAACTGCCTTAAATCCCGAACGACCTATTCCCCTCCCTCTATAAATACCCCGAATCCAAATATCAAACCACATCAAAATTACATTCACATTATTCCTTCTATAAATTAATTCTATCAAGTAGATTTTGTTACAATTTTTAGAACGTAAAATTATTTTTTATTATACTATATTTATTTCATTTTTAATTTATTTTATGAAATTTTATTGTACTAATTATTTTTAATTACTTTTTACGGTTGTAAAATGGAAGGCATGATCATATCGAGGCATATTTTGCTGATACGATAACAATATTAAATCGGGTTAATTAAATTATTGTGAACATTTTTAAATTTTTTAGTATTAGTTCATATTTTAATTCGTATATTAATTAGGGGAATGGTCCTATATTATAAATAATTATTCATTTTTGCAGATATAAGACTTTCAATCTTTCAAACACTCAAAATCTCAAAATGAGGCGTATTTAGCTATTGTTTACTATGATGGAGAAATTCGGGAAGATGAAACCAATTTATCTTCGAATCAAATTATTTTCTTACCTAATCCTTCAAGAGAAACATCACTCTTGAGGAGTTGATCACTAAAATTTCAAGGAAGGTTCATGTTGAAAAGTACTAGAAGATTGTCCTCACTTTAATACATATTTTCAAATGCACTATTTCTGTTAACTTATACAACGTTCGAACTCTCCAACAAGACGATGTTGCTATGATGGTTGACTCAGAATCAAAATTCAGATGTTGTTACACAAATGTATGTCACATTTGTTGAAGTGTTTGAGGTTTGTGGTATGTTATTATTCTCCCACTATGGGTTGGCTCAACAAGCTGATCAATTTGACAGCCCAACTCAAGTATTGTGTAATGATTTTAACTCATTAATGGGAAATCCACATCCTATGACCATCTCATCAAGTTCAATGGGGAGACATTCATCAATAACTTGTTACAATCTCTACCGAGGTGGCTCCACGAACAATTCGTATGAAAACATCGTTTCCAATTCAAGGGGAAGGCAATCATCTGCCAATTTCTTTGACCTTAATATGGAGATGCCCTCGACACATCAATCCGTTCAGTGCCCATTTGACACGATGCCTTCAAGTTCCAAGGGGAGACATTCAACTACGAGTTACTTCGACCTCAATGTGGAGATGCATGCGACACATCACTCAGTTCAAAAATCGTATGACACGATGCCTTCAAGTTTATGGGAAGGCATTCAACTACCAGCTTGTTCGACCTAAATATCGACATAATAGAGGAACCATCATCTCGACTAGAAGAACCTTTTCATGAGCAAGGTGAAGATGGTGCTGAAATTGGACTATTTGTTGAGCCAGAATCACAACAGATCAACATGTACTCTGATGATGATGTAGATGAAATTTCCACGAATACAGTACACACCGAACATTCAACACACATGTATGAAGCTGACTATGATGCAATGTACTGGCCATAATTTGCAGATATGCCTAATGTTGGTAACTAAAGATTTAACTCATCAGATAATGATGGTGAGTTATATATCGAAATGGAGTTTCCATCTAAAGAAGAAGTAATGATTACAATTAAGAATTACAACACTTGTAATTCTGTTCACTCTAGAGTCAATCGATCCACCATCAAAAAGTATGTTTGTCATTGTATCCAACGTGATAATGGATGCAACTGGATGGTTTTTGTATCAAATAGGAAGAGGAAAAACAACATATGGGAAATAACAATAAACAATGATCCTCATATATATTGTGTTAGAGGAATAAACTAGGACCATCCCAACTTGGACTCTGATATTATCTACCAAGTCATCATGCTCATGGTCAAAGCAAGCTCCCATATAACTACTGCGATGTTGATTTCATCTATACATTCTCAATATGGGTACACCGTCTCCTACAGGAAAGCATAAAAGGCAAAGTAAAATGTCATTAAAAAACTTCACGACAAGTGAGATTCATCTTACAACAAACTACCAAGTTGGTATGGGGTAGTGGGCATATTGAATACTGAGACAATAATCGACTTCATAACTTGCCATGCATACCACAATGATTCTAGTGTTTCGCGATTGACCAACTTTTTTGGACTTACCCACACTGCATTAATGTTGTGAAATACTACAAGCATGTGGTCCAAATTGATGGGACATTCTTGTATGGAAAATAAAAGCAAATTTTACTATTGACAGTTGTCTAATATGGTAATCGCAAATTCTTCCAGTTGCTTTTGCCCTTGTTAAAGGTGAACATACATATTGTTGAAACATTTTAATATTTCGATATAACAAATTAAGTTAAATGGATTTTAAGATTTTCCAAATGATTTTCTAAGTATATTCGATATAACTATTCGAATATCAAAACATTACTCCAAATATTTCAAAAATCATTTTTAATCCTTACTTAAGTGTAAAATTAAGTTTTAATCATAAAACAATTTCAAAATAATTTTACAAAGTATTTCGAACCAATTCAAAGCCAAAAATTACAGATTGCTCAGAGGGAACCGATTCCCCCCCATAGGAGGAACCGATTCCCCCCTGAATGGTTTGGCTCCGAGATTTCCAGAATGCTCGGAGGGAACCGATTCCCCCCAAGGGGGTACCGATTCCCCCCTTGTACAACGGTCGAAATATTTGAATTTTACACTTAGGGAACCGATTCCCTATGAGGGGAACCGATTCCCCCCACGCTCCAAGCTGTTTTATTAAATGTTTTCACACTAAAACGGCTATAATATATTCTCTAATCATCCCCAACGTTCAAAAGTGATCCAAGGTGTATTTAAGCAAGCTTAGAAGCCATTGATCAAAAACAAGAAACATCAAGCAACTAGAATCAAGAGAGAATCAAAGAGAAAGCATCAAACCTCAAGTTTGAGCATTTCAAAGCCTATTTTCATTCAATATTCATTTTGCTTTCAAGAACACTTTTTGTGCTCAATTGTATTCATCTTTGAGTGTTATTTTCTTTGTTCTAGAATTGTGCAAACATCTTACCTTGTGAGGTTTTCTTGTAAGTTTGCAAATTTGTAATATTCTCTTTGAGAAAAGAGTGTTCTCAAGAGTTGGGGTATACTCTTGAGGGAATTGTAAGGTTATCTCTTTGGCCTCAAAAGAAAGAACAAATTAGTGAATTTGTTGGAAAATCCTTAGTGTGGATAGCTAAGGTAGTGGACGTAGACTTTGTTTGAGAAAGTCGAACCACTGTAAATCGTTGTGCAATTACTTTCAATTTTCTGCAAAAGCTTCCACAAAATTTTTATTGCCAATTCACCCCCCTTTTTGGCATATTTCGTCATTCGATTAACTCAACAATTGGCATCAGAGCCTAACTCATTTGAAGGTTTTATCGCCTCTTGAGTCGATTCAGGAAGAGTTATATCGATTATTAAAGTCATCAATGGCCTCCGCTTCAAACTTCGACTCCGGTCTCGATTCGATGCCCGTCAACAAGCCTCCTTTCTTCAATGGAGCTAACTACGCCTATTGGAAGAATAGAATGATGTACTTCATTCAAACAAGTGACATGGGAGCATGGAATGCCGTAGAAGAAGGATACATTAAGCCTATCACTCATCCAAGGTTGTGGAGTGAAGGAGATACAAAAATGTTTCAGCTCAACTCCAAAGCCATCCATATTATCTTTTGTGCTCTTGGACCAGATGAATACGGAAGAGTTTCATCGTGTACAACCGCCAAAGAAATATGGGACAAGCTTCAAGTCACACATGAAGGTACCGATGAGGTAAAGAAATCAAAAATTAGTATTCTAATGCATAGCTATGAAAATTTCAGGATGAAACCAAATGAAGACATCAAAGCTATGACGGATAGATTTTCAACGATTGTCAATGGTCTCAAATCATATGGAGAGATCATCTCAAATGAAAAGCTTGTGAGGAAGTTAGTCTACTCCCTCCCAAAATCATGGCAATCAAAGAAGACGGCAATCATCGAATCTAAGGACCTATCGTCCTTAACTCTTGAAGAACTTATCGGTTCACTCCTCACTCATGAGATGATGCTTGAAGATGAGGTGGACCTTGATAAAGTTGAAGAGACACCAAAGGAGAAGGAGAAGAAGAAAAACATTGGAGTTGCTCTCAAATCCACAAAAGATGAGAGTGATTCTAATGATGATGATGATGACGAGGAAATGGCATTATTTGCCAAACGGTTCAGAAAAATGATGAGTCCTTACCGAGGAAGAAAATTCAAACGAAATGAAGGCCTCAAAGATGAACCAAAAGAGAAGGACCCGATCATTTGCTATGAATGCAAAAAGCCAGGGCATGTCAAATATGATTGCCCACAATTGAAGAAGAAGGGTCAATCAAAGAATAAGCATAAGGCTCATGTGGCTACATGGAGCGATGAAGAAGGTTCCGATGAAGAAGAACAAGAAGTAGCAAACTTGTGCTTAATGGCATTTGGGGAAGATTCTAAGGTAACCTCTAACTCATCTGATTTTGATGATTTATCTTATGATGAGCTATTAGAGAAATATAATGGGTTGGCTTCGGATTATGAGAAATTATTTTTAAAATATAAAAATGATGTTTCAAAGTTGAAAAATGAAAATAAACTCATATCCAAAACCAACAATGATCTTGAAAGTAAAATCAAAGATTTGCAAATCAAACTAGAAGAGTTTGAAAAGAAAAATTTAGATTTGCAAAATTTACTTTCAAAGGTCAATGATGATCATCAAAATAAAATTGATGATCTTAAAACTTCTTTTGATAAAGTTGGAACTAAACGTTTTGAAAAAGGAGAAAATTCAAAATCCAACTTTGTTAGAAAAGATTTTAGAAACTACAATCATAGATATCCTCAACGAACCTTAAATGGTAAAATCTTTAGAAGTATATAGGTTCCTAAAGGACTCATTACTACTAAAGATAAAGATATCCTACACAAATGGATACCTAAGGGAACTAGGATTTTGGAAACTAATGAATATGGACCCAAAAGAATTTGGGTACCAAAAATCAAAAATTAATCTATGTTTGTAGGGAAAGGAGCATTGCTACAAGGCACGTGAAACAAATTCAAATTCATGGTACCTTGATAGTGGATGCTCAAGACACATGACCGGAGACAAAAGCCGGTTCATAGAGCTTAACGTTAAAAATGGAGGAGAAGTGACTTTTGGTGATAATTCAAAAGGTCACATTGAAGGTATTGGTACAATAGGTAATACCTCTTCCATACAAATTAAAAATGTTTTATATGTGAATGGATTAAAGCATAATCTATTGAATATTAGTCAATTATGCGATAAAGGATTCAATGTCTTATTTGAAATTAATGGTTGTAAAGTTATTGACATTGCATCTAATCGGATTATGCTTATTGGTCATAGAATAGGAAACATTTACATGGTGCATTTAGATTCTATTGATATGACTAATTTATGCCTAGTTGCTAAGGATGAGCATGATAGTTGGTTATCGCATAGGAGACTAGGTCATGCTAGTATGAGTGTTTTGCAACGGCTAATTCAAGGAGACTTAGTAAGAGGGTTGCCTAAGCTTAAATTTGATAATGATAAAATCTGTGATGCTTGTGCTAAAGGAAAACAAAAACGAGTTTCTTTTAAATCTATTAATGATGTATCAACTAGTAGAGTATTACAATTGATCCATTTAGATCTTTTTGGGCCAACTAGAACTACTAGCTTGGGAGGAAAACAATATGCATTTGTCTTGGTAGATGACTATTCTAGATACACTTGGGTTCTATTCTTAAGTACTAAAGATGAAGCATTAGAAAATTTCATCACATTTTCAAAAATAATCCAAAATGAAAAAGGTTACTCTATCACTAGTGTTAGAAGTGATCATGGAACTGAATTTGAAAATCTTGGATTTATTGAGTTTTGTAATTCTAATGGTATTAGCCACAATTTTTCAGCACCTAGAACCCCTCAACAAAATGGAGTTGTTGAGAGGAAAAATCGAACTTTAGAAGAAATGGCTAGAACCATGCTTTGTGAAAATAATTTGCCAAAATATTTTTGGGCGGAAGCCACAAATACCGCTTGTTATGTTGTAAATCGAGTAATGATTAGGCCAATTTTAAAGAAAACTCCATATGAAATTCTCAAAAATAAAAAGCCTAACATTAGCTATTTTCATCCTTTTGGATGTAAATGTTTTGTTTTAAACAACGGTAAAGAAAATCTTGGTAAATTTGATGCTAAAAGTGATGAAGGAATTTTTCTGGGTTATTCCTTAAATTCTAAAGCTTATCGTGTATTTAATAAAAGAACTTTAGTTGTAGAAGAGTCTATACATGTTGTTTTCGATGATAATCCCCTTCCGAGGAAGGATTCTTCTGTTAATGATGATGTAGGTATTGTACAAGAAAATGACGTTAGACATAACGTTGGAGAATCATCATCAAAGGAAGAAACAAAAGATGAGGAAACTCATGATTCCCTCGAGAATCCAACCATTGAAGAAAGGGAAGTATCTTTTCCAAGAGAGTACAACTATGTCAAGGATGGTGAAATTATAGGTGATCCATCAAAAGGGGTAACGACTCGATCTTCTCTTAGAAATATCTATAATTATGTTGCATTTATTTCATGCATAGAGCCTAAGAACATCAAAGAAGCATTAAAAGATGAACATTGGATTATGGCTATGCAAGAAGAATTAAATCAATTTGAGAGAAGTAAAGTATGGACATTAGTTGAAAGGCCTAGTAATAAATCTACTGTAGGTACTAGATGGGTTTTTAGAAATAAACTTGATGAAAGTGGTAATATAGTGAGGAACAAGGCTAGACTTGTTGCTCAAGGCTATACTCAAGAAGAAGGCATAGACTATGATGAAACATACGCTCCCGTAGCTAGGATGGAAGCAATTAGAATGTTATTAGCATTTGCATGTTTCAATGAATTTAAATTATATCAAATGGATGTTAAAAGTGCATTTTTAAATGGTTTTATAAAAGAAGAAGTGTATGTGGAACAACCTCCAGGTTTTGAAGATTCAATCTTTCCGGATTATGTTTTTAAATTGACAAAAGCTCTTTATGGTTTAAAACAAGCTCCTAGAGCATGGTATGAAAGATTGTCAAACTTTTTAATTGAAAAAGGGTTTTCAAAAGGAAAGGTTGACACTACATTATTTTTAAAACATAATGGTAAAGATTTATTAGTAGTACAAATTTATGTTGATGATATAATATTTGGTTCTACTAATGATGTTCTTTGCCAAGAATTTTCTAAGCTAATGCAAAGTGAGTTCGAGATTAGCATGATGGGGGAGCTCTCATATTTCTTGGGGCTCCAAATCAAGCAAAGAAAAGATGGTATCTTCATCAATCAAGCTAAGTACGTCAAAGATATGCTCAAGAAGTTTGGACTGGAAAATGGGAAACCTCATAACACTCCAATGAGCTCTTCAACAAAGCTTGACTTAGATGAAGGAGGTAAATGTGTAGATGTTAAATTATATAGGTCAATGATTGGCTCTTTGCTTTATCTAACTGCAAGTAGACCGGACATTATGTTTAGTGTTTGCTTATGTGCTAGATTTCAATCATGTCCTAAGGAATCACATTTACTAGCTGTTAAGAGAATCTTTAGATACCTTAAGGACACTCCTAGTTTAGGACTTTGGTATCCTAGAGACTCTAGCTTTAGCTTGCATGCTTTTTCTGATGCGGATTATGGAGGATGCAAATTAGATAGGAAAAGCACCTCCGGTACTTGCCAATTCCTTGGAAATATCCTGATTTCTTGGTTTTCAAATAAACAAAATTGTGTTGCATTATCTACCACTGAAGCCGAATACATTTCAGCTGGTAGTTGCTGTGCACAAGTTTTATGGATGAAACAACAACTTTTTGATTATGGAATTGAAGTAGGTACCATTCCTATCAAGTGTGACAATACTAGTGCTATTTGTCTCACTAAAAATCCCATCCAACACTCTAGAACTAAACACATTGAAATAAGACATCACTTCATTAGAGACCATGTCACTAAGGAAGATGTAGTTCTAGAATTTGTTGATACTTTGCACCAATTAGCAGATATCTTTACAAAACCCTTAGACAAGGAAAGATTTTGGACACTTAGGAGAGAATTAGGTTTGACCAACCTATCTTCACTTAGTGTTTAAAATAATTTTAGCACTTTTAATAAATCTTGAAAAATGCTTATAATAATAATTTTTGATTGCATTCTTGCTATTAGTTAGGGGGAGTTTGTGATTCTTAGTGAAAATTAATTTTATGTTCAAAAATCGATTAAAGATTAATTTAATTGTTTGAACATAATTAATTTTTGATATATGAGTTGCCAATACCACTAGAAAAGATTAATTTAGCATTTTGTGCTTAAAAAAAATCGGATTTTAGCATTTTGGTGCAGAGGGAATCGATCCCCCCTGAGGGAACCGATTCCCCCTTTGAAGGGGAACCGATTCCCCCCACAGGGGAATCGATACCCCCCTGGGGTTCTGTTAAAATCGAACAGAATACCCCAAAACCCCAAAACCCTCATTTTCTTTTCTCTTCCACCGTTCTTCATCTCCTATACCCTCAAATCTCCATTTTTGTCTCAAATCAACGATATTAATCGGAATTTACTTCAAATATCATCTTCTAAACCTGTTGAAATCATTAAAGTCGTGCAAACAACATCTAAATCCACTCAATCTTCATCTTTCAAGGTAAATTTTTCTAAACTCTTTATTTCATTATTTTTGAACATAAGATTAGTTTCAATTAGTTCTAGGTTGAAATAGTGATCGGGCATTGATTATTTAGTGATTAGAAACTAGATGTTACAACTAATTTCATCAAAAACACAAGAATTTTTCAAATTTTTTAATTTTCGAAATAAAAAAAATGTTATTTTTCAAATTATTGTGTTTTGATTAAATTATGTTGTTATTATGAAAACTATACAAATATTGTTTCTCAAAACCATATTTTTCAAAAGTTTCTCAAAAACTTTGCCCATTAGGATTGATTTAGAGAACCTTGAAATATTGAGGACTCAATTGAGTTTTGGGATTAATTGAGTTGCATACATTTGTTTTAAAATTGCAGGTTATTCTATCTATTCCGATTTCCTTCACCATGTCAAATCCTAAACGTCCTAGGTCTTCATCTAGTCGTTCTAGTCATCAACCAAATCCTCATTCTATTCCAATTTCTAATCCCAATCCCACTGATCCTAACTTGACTATTCAAAATTCGTGTTTTAATCATCCTGGGTCTAGAAATCACCGATTTTGGTATTATCAATATTTCGATTCTTACAAAATCCGGGAAGAACGTATTCCTTCTCATCAAGCTATGTTAGCTATCGATTTTAAATATCTTCCCATTTTACAAGAATGGAAATTTGATAAACTATTTGATCTTGAACCCATCGTTTACCATCAACTTGTTCGTATATTCTACTCTAATGCCGTATGTGTTAAAAACCAAGCTGAAACCGAAACCATAGGAATTCGTTCCTACCTCCTAGGATAATTCTTATATATTGACCCGGCATATATAGCCAATACATTTGGATTAGATAATGATGGTATTTCGAATGAAAAACAAATTTTAGGTTCTCGTTATAAAAGAAGAGATAGTGCGAGTGTCTTAGACCTACATGAGCGTTTTCTTCATCTAATGATTTCTTGGTGGTTTCAACCATCCGGAGGTCGTTATTCTACTCTTAGAGCTTTGGATCTTTGGTGGTTACATTGTTTCGAAAACCGTATTAAAATTAACCTACCTCAGATTATTTTTGCTGAAATTGTTGAAACCGTAAATCTTGTTCCTAACAAGAAACACTGTTCATCTCTAGTTTACGGTTGCTTTTTGAGTAATCTGTTTTCCAAAGCTGGGCTTAGAGTCGGTCTAGATGTCGTTTTTCCTCTTAAAAAACAAATAAATCTTCTTTCCTTAACGAGAGCGGGATGGGTAAAGAACAAATAAACCGGTGAATGGGTTCGATCTTCTACTCCGGGAGCTAGTTCTTCACAAGCTCCACCCGAAGCTGACGAAGATCCCGAGCTTGAGCAATTAATGCAAGATATTGATGAAGCCGAAGATGAGCCTGATCAACCCGAAGAGCAGCCCGAGGAGCAAGCACAACAAATGCATCAAATACCTCCATATTTTCAATCCTTTATGGAGACATTCAATTTCCGATACGCTACCATGGACTCGCGCTTTTCCTCTATAGAGTCTCATTTATCCACAATGGGAGCTCAACAATTAGAGATTCTTCGGGAGATGCGTGCAAACAATGAATCTACCAACGCTCGTATCAATGAACTAACTCATGAAATGGCTGCTATGCGAGCCCGTTTTCCTCCTACCGATCCGGATGCTTGATTTTATGTTTAGCTTTAAAACTTTGAACAAAATGAATATTGTTTCAACATTTTGAATTGTTTGATTTTGTGGATTGTTGGATTTTGGATTTATGGATAGTGTGAACTTATATGTTTGGTGTGTTTTATTCGTTTTTGCATCATTTACATCATCATTAGCAATATGATCAATTTTGCCATATCACATTATTTATGAATATTGATTTATGAAACTAATGGCTAATCTCTTTTGATTGTGATCTTAGCAGCTAAAGCTTATAATTAATAAATCAATTGGCTAAATGATTTCAAAACCTTGTTTTACAATGTCTTTTTGATTTAACAAAAAGGGGGAGAAGAATAGGTGTTAAATGTTTTACATGATAAATTGAAGAAGTGTTAAAGTAAGGGGGAGTAATTTCAAAACTTGATTTCAAAAATCTTAAAATTACTAAAATGTTTTGTTATATTAAAAAGGGGGAGATTGTTGAAACATTTTAATATTTCGATATAACAAATTAAGTTAAATGGATTTTAAGATTTTCCAAATGATTTTCTAAGTATATTCGATATAACTACTCGAATATCAAAACATTACTCCAAATATTTCAAAAATCATTTTTAATCCTTACTTAAGTGTAAAATTAAGTTTTAATCATAAAACAATTTCAAAATAATTTTACAAAGTATTTCGAACCAATTCAAAGCCAAAAATTACAGATTGCTCAGAGGGAACCGATTCCCCCCCATAGGAGGAACCGATTCCCCCCTGAATGGTTTGGCTCCGAGATTTCCAGAATGCTCGGAGGGAACCGATTCCCCCCAAGGGGGTACCGATTCCCCCCTTGTACAACGGTCGAAATATTTGAATTTTACACTTAGGGAACCGATTCCCTATGAGGGGAACCGATTCCCCCCACGCTCCAAGCTGTTTTATTAAATGTTTTCACACTAAAACGGCTATAATATCTTCTCTAATCATCCCCAACGTTCAGAAGTGATCCAAGGTGTATTTAAGCAAGCTTAGAAGCCATTGATCAAAAACAAGAAACATCAAGCAACTAGAATCAAGAGAGAATCAAAGAGAAAGCATCAAACCTCAAGTTTGAGCATTTCAAAGCCTATTTTCATTCAATATTCATTTTGCTTTCAAGAACACTTTTTGTGCTCAATTGTATTCATCTTTGAGTGTTATTTTCTTTGTTCTAGAATTGTGCAAACATCTTACCTTGTGAGGTTTTCTTGTAAGTTTGCAAATTTGTAATCTTCTCTTTGAGAAAAGAGTGTTCTCAAGAGTTGGGGTATACTCTTGAGGGAATTGTAAGGTTATCTCTTTGGCCTCAAAAGAAAGAACAAATTAGTGAATTTGTTGGAAAATCCTTAGTGTGGATAGCTAAGGTAGTGGACGTAGATTTTGTTTGAGAAAGTCGAACCACTGTAAATCGCTGTGCAATTACTTTCAATTTTCTGCAAAAGCTTCCACAAAATTTTTATTGCCAATTCACCCCCCTCTTGGCCAATTTCGTCATTCGATTAACTCAACACATATTCTTGGGTTTTTTTTCCTCAGAAACTTGTGCTTACATGTTGTCACGACGGAAAAAATATGCATCATTTAAGACCGCGGAGCAAGATCAAAGTAGCAATTGACTCTTTGGGTTAAATATGGCAACTAACAATGTTTAACACCAGTATTGTATCCGACATGATAACAGTATTCGACCACCGTTGCAATTAAGAGAGATACCTAATTTGTAGCCAACCATGATAACGATATTTGACCGCCGTTGAAATTAGGCGGGATACCTCCAAGATACTCCTCACACAAGGAATGCCAATTATCATCCGTCACACCAGAAATAACATCACCATCTACTGGAAGTCCCAAATGTATAGAAACATCCTCTAGCGAAATATTGCACTCCCCACATAGAAGATGACATGTGTGTGTCTCTGGTCTCCACCTTTTAATCAGTGCAGAAATAAGGTTAGATTCAAGGTTACAGTGCCCTTCGTATTTCGTTATGTAACCAAATTCAGCCTCAACTAAATACAAAGTTACGAATAAATGGATCTAATATACGATCATTTCCCTAATTAAATAAATAATATACAAATTAAAATATAAACTAATACTAAAAAAAAACATTCATAATAATTAAAATAACACAATTTAAAATTGTTAACGTATCGACAAAATGACTCGAGATATGATTTCCATCTAAACGCAACAATCCGCCTCCCATTTTAAGACTGCAAAATGTAATAAAAAATTAGTAAATTAAATAATAATAAACTATTAAATGATTATAATATAATAAGAAATTTATAGATTCTAAAAACTATAGCAAAACTCACTTAAAGCTTGCTACATGAGTTAATAAGGAAGATAATAAAATTTTTGGTGTGGTTTGAGTGCTATGTGGGAGGGTATTTATAGAAGGGAGGGGGAGGGAGACGGGTGGTATTAAAGGAGGGTAGGTGTTAATTTAACGGAAGGCACGAATCACGTGTCAAATTCCCCACGAATGCGCGGATTATAATCTACACTTTTCTATTGTGGCGCCAGCTCGGAAATAATCCCAGGAAAACGCGTTTCACGATACACGCCTTTCATCCACGTCTGCAAGTCGTGTATCTTGAAATACACATTATTATCACTATGTCAAAAAATGTATTAAATTGATAATATTTGATAGATATCTGAGAGGTAATTATTGATTGTTTAAATGTTTTTTTTTTGGGGTAAAACGAGGTTAAAATCTTGGTATGAAATATTATTTGATGGAACGATATCTGAGAGGTAATTATTGATTGTTTAAATGTGTTTTTTTTTTTTTTGGTAAAACGAGGTTAAAATCTTGGTATGAAATATTATTTGATGGACACAAAATTTTATAAATGCTTCGAAAGAGCGACTCATGTTTGTCTGGTTCTTTGGTAATGGTGAAGGCAGGCAGGCCGGGGCCTGCTGTCAGTTTAGTTTTCACCGCCCACGTGAGGTGGAGCAATTTCAGTGAGTCGCTGTTGCTATTATTATCAATAATTATAATTATTTTAAAAAGCCATAAAAATATCATACAATACTAGTTTTATATCATACCCTATTTATATTTTCTGTTCGGATTTTATAAATATATCTCTTAATGGTATTATCTTTAAGGATTAACACAAATTTTATATTAGGAAATCTGGATTTAAAAAAATTATATTGAAAAATTTTAAAATTATAAAATTATAAAATTTTAAAAAATATAAAACTAAAACATCAATAAAAATAAAAATAAAAATTTATAAGGAGTGTAACTGCATCCCCAAATACATCTTTAATCCCTAACTCAAGAAACGAATCTAATTTTTTTTCTTCAAGGATGTGATATATTTTAAAATTACATCTGACATATATTAATAAAATAATATAATATAATAATTTAAAAATAAAGAAATTTATATAATTAGTTACTAAATTTTAAATTTTTTATTATTTTAATTATTAAATTATTTTTTATTTTTAACTAAACATTTTCAACTTTACAGCGCTCAACAAGTAGCGACGAGCACCTCTAACGATGAGTATCATTAATTTTAATTTATAAAAAATTAAAATTTAAAGGACTCAATGTATGATTATAAAATAATTAAATATTTAAAGATAAATTATTTATAACATAAAGTGTAAACTATACCAATGACCACCTAACTATTGTCCATTTTCATTTTGACCAATATTTTTGAATTTTTTTCAATTAGGTCACTCAACTATTTAAATGCATTCAATTAAGTCACTTGCCGTTAATATTTAACGGAGAAGCTGATGTGGTAGTTAAAATATTTAGTATAATTACACATTTGGTCAATGTTACTTATATATTCTATCAATTTGGTCCTAATTTTAATAAATCAAAATAAACTTAACCCTGAAATCTTTAATTTTAAAAGATTTTAAAAGTTACAACATATTCTACATTTATAACAAAACAAAATCTATGTTGCTTAGACACTTCCTATATTTTTTTTGAAATATCCGTATTCGATAAGTTCTCTGGGTAATTAAATTAATCCATGTTCATATGATTATATTATGTTCTTGTAAGATAGGTTGTAATTAGAGTTTATATTCTATTCTATCCAGAAGATCTGTAATCGAGTTTGAATAGCGACCAATTCAATTTTGAGTTTGAGTTTGAAACTTGGTTTGAGTTTCAACTCCTTTAATAAGTTTGGCTCGGTAATTGCACTCCTAATTGTAACAATTTTCCTGTTGAAAAATGCATGACATGCATGCAGATTTATGCAACAACTGTGCTTCTTTGATTTTGAAACTTTGTTTTTAATAAGTTTAGCTCGGTAATTACACTCCTAATTGTAACAATTTTGCTGTTGAAAATTCGTGACATGCATGTAAATTTATGCAACAATTGTGTTAAGTCAAACTAATCAATGGAATGACCAAGAGTGGGTGAATTGGTAATTTAAAAATTGATGGAAGCTTTTTGCAATAAAATGAAAAATTGACACAAGCAATTTTAGAGTGGTTTAACTTCTTCAATGAAGTCTACATCCACTACCTTGGCTTCCACACTAAGGATTTCAACAAATCCACTAATTTGTTCTAACATTTTAGGACAAGGTGTAACCTTACAACACACTTGGACTTATACCACAAAGTCTCAAGTGCCCAACCCTTCCTAAGAAGAAATTACAAAGAAGCAAACTTTTGAATATCCTCACAAGCACACACCCAAGAACATTTAGGATGAAGAATACAATGAATGGAATAGTGTTCTATGTAAGAAAGACAATATGGATACAAATTTGGCTCTAAATGCTATTTGATTGTTGGAATAGCTTTCTTATATTTTCTTAGTTGTTTGAAGACCCCTTTTATATGCTCTCATTGATTTCTACCCGTCTGGGGTCGTTGGAGGGAGTTTCGACCATTTGAAGCATTAAATTCATGCATTAATGGTTACATGTACACAAAGTTACGAAACTATGTGAAAAGTTTCAAAACTCTGCAAAAGATGAATTGAAAAACATGATCGTTAGACCCAAAGTACCAAAACTTTAATGAAAGTTTTGGAACTCTTGAGATATTTTTGAAACTATAGGAAGTATCGAAACTTTTTAGGCTTATATCTTGGAAAGTTTCGAAACTCTTGAAGTTTCAAAACTTATGGTCAATGCTTGTCTAAAATGTTAGATTTTGACATGTTGAGAAATATAAGACTTTGAAAATTATTCTAAAGTAAATGAATGCTATTTCTAATATATTTTGAACTTAAAAGACTCATTTTAAAGATTTGAAAAAATTTTAGGGATTTAAAAATAATTTTACAAAAAATATTATAGTTAATGTTATATCAAAAACATTTATGTTTATCAATCTCCCCTTTTTGATATAACAAAACATTTTTGTAAAAAGTTTCTTGATTCAAAATTTGTCATAAACTTTTTAAATTATATATCATTCAAATTTTCATTTAACTCCCTCTTTGAAAAACAATTTAAGGCTATAAAAACTTTCAAAAAACGATATAAAAAATGAAAGCTAAATATTTTAATTAAAAGTTATTTTTGATATTTTGTCCCCTTTTTGTAGATCAAAATCATTTAGCTACACAAGAAGAAAAGATTAGAGCATCATAAGCCAAGATAAGTATAATCCAACATAATAGGCCCAAAATATATCCATAAAACAAATACCCAAAAATATTCGATATAAGCATAGATATGTAATCCAAAATATCCAACAAAATCAAAATATTGAACATAAGCAAATCATCCCAAAATATGAAATAAAATCCAAGATAATCATAAATATCCAAATGCAATAATAGGAAAACCTAACAATCCTAAATGCAACATGAGGTAAAAAAAGTCAATCCTCATCATCATCATTAGCAACATCTTCATCATCATCATCCGGATGTGAAGAAAGACTGGAAGGAGGATGAAGATTCGGGTGACGAGCCTCCAAGACACAAAGACGAGCAGACAAGTCATTAATGCGGTGACAGATATCACTGAATTAATCGACCATGTAATCGTTAATCATCTCATTAGTGATGGTAGGACGAACAACAATCCCATGTGCGACATTAATTCTAGGAGCTTATCCGACTTGATCTTGATGAATGTGAACATATTCACCGTCGATGAAGTCGTACTCGATTTTGTGAGCTAATTTAAAGTCAATAGGGCTCGAAAGAGGAACCTTTGTGTCATAGCAAAGATTAACTCAACGCTAGGTGAAGATGTGATTAAGCACACAAGCTTAAGAAAAGGAGCGTTTAGACCCTAGAACTTTAGAAATGATATTGACAAGCTTGGTGAAGATGATATAAGCAAGGTGAGATCGAGTTTGAGAACATAAATGGTAAATCCACCAATAGTCTAGGTCGTGCATACGAGTGGTTGTTCTACCCTAAGGGCGGAGAAACCAAGTGACAAGTAGGTGTAAAAGAAGCTCTTAAAAGGGTAAAAGAGTGGGATTGAGACCTTGAAGAGGAGTAATGGCAATGGGAGCATTCTCATCGTAAGGACCATCACAAGGAGTTCCTAAATCATCGTCTATAGATTGAACAGTAAGCTCGATAATTTAACCCATGAGATAGGATTGGATAGCGGTGATCTTTTGGGTTTGACATCGAGGAGGAAAATTTGGATCATGTTCTTCATGAATAAGAGCGGTATTTGAAAAGAAGACTCCAATGAGATTAGGATAAAAGAAGTTTGGGATTCGCATAAGATCAAGCCACTCCCAAGTGGTAAAAAAGTAAAGAAAACTGAAGTTGTAAATGGTTGAGAACAAAAATACTTCATCAAATTTACGTTCCAGACGAATTTGTCTATTACAAAAATGTTGGTGGAACCGACGACGATAGTCGTCATGTTCAAAACATAGGGACTCAAAGGAGTTCGACAAAGAGGATGAAGTACTGACTCTAGGACATTTATTTGAAGTTTTGAGAGCCATTTTAGGGAGATAAAAATAATGGGCAAGGATGATAGAGTTTTGGTTCAGGACTTTTGTCGAACAAGTTAAGGGCAGACCTAATAATGATGGTTATAATGAAAAATTAGGGAATGGGTAATCTTTTTGCATGAAAAACATATATATTAAACACTAATTAATAACCTAGTTGCATCAAAATTCATGTAATTTTTGTGTATATAAAAAAATTTCAAAACAGTGATGAACCAATTTTTTTTAAGAAACACTAATTGAAATTACAACAAAAAAGAACAAGTTCAAAAATAAATTAGAAATATGTTAGAACTTAAATAAAGCATAATAATTCGAAAAAGAAATAAAATAGAACTCAAAATTTATGAAAAAGGAGTTTAGGGTTCCATTCAAAATTACCTTAAAAATATAGAAAGATGAAGCAAGGAGGGAAAAGGGAGATGACCGAAACGAGCGACGGCTATCGGAGAGCCGAATGGTCTACGGAGGAAAAATGGACGGACGATTTGGTTGAGAGGTTTGGGGGTTTTCGAATAGATGGGGGAGAAGATATAAGAAAGATAGGAAATATAGGTTTAAAACCTAGCTTTAAAATCGAGTCGCGTGACAAGTTTCGATACTCCTCAAGAGTTTTGAAACTTTTACTATAGTTTCTAAACTTTTCAATAGTTTTGATACTTTTTAGTAATCTATTTTAGTCAGTATCGAAACTTTTTAATTAGTTTCAAAACTTTATGACACGTTTCGATACTTTATTCTTAGTTTTGAAACTATTCATGTAGAAAATGCAATTGGCTAATTTACAGTCATAAAACCAACCAAAATATAGTGCTAACATATATGGAAGCATTGAAACACTAGTATGCATAATATAACAAGATTTAACTAATATGGAAAAACTGTGAGCTCTATTTGTATATGTATGAACACATAAAATCATATTTTTGCATGCATAGCCAAACTTAAAAGAGTGCAAAACAAGTCCAAAAAGGTCATGAAATGGCATACATATCTCCCCCTCAATTTTAGCATTGGATAACCATAGAGAGTCACTCAAGCATGTATAAAAAGCAATTTTAAGCCAACAACTTAATTAAAATCATAAGAACTCAAAAATTTGGACTAAGGCCTAGGGAATTCTAGAAAGTCCTAACTCTCTCCTAAGTGTCCAAAATCGTTATTTATCTAAAGGCTTGGTAAAAATATCAGCTATTTGATGCAAAGTATAAACATATTATAGAACTACATCTTCCTTAAGGACATGATCTCTAATTAACTGATGCCTAATTTCAATGTGTTTAATTCTAGAGTGTTGGATGGAATTTTTTAGTGAGACAAATTGCACTAGTATTGTCACACTTAATTGTAATGGTACCAATATCAATTCCATAGTTTAAAAGTTGTTGTTTGATCCATAAAACTTGTGCACAACAACTACCAACCGAAATGTATTATGCCTTGGTGGTTGATAATGCAACACTATTTTATTTCTTAGAAAACCATGAAATTAGCATATTTCCTAGGAATTGACATGTACCGGAAATTCTTTTTCTATCCAATTTGCAACCTCCAAAATCCACATCCGAGAAGGCATACAACCTAAAGTTTAAGTCTGTAGGATACCAAAGTCCTAAACTATGAGTGTCTCTAAGGTATCTAAAGATACTCTTAATGGCATGTAAATGAGATTCCTTAGGAAATGATTGATATCTAGCACACAAGCAAACACTAAACATGTTATCTAGTCTACTTGTGGTAAGATAAAGTAAAGAACCAATCATTGACCTATATAGTTTAACATCTACACATTTACCTTCCTCATCTTTGTCAAGCTTTGTTGAATTGCTCATGGGAGTGACTTGAGGTTTAACATTCCCCAAGCCAAACTTCTTAAGCATGTCCTTTATGTATTTAGCTTGATTAATGAAGATGTCATCCTTCATTTTCTTGATTTAGAGTCCCAAAAAGAATGAGAGTTCCCCCATCATGATCATCTCAAATTTACCTTATATCCACTTAGAGAATTATTGGCAAAGAAGATCATTACTAGCACCAAATATAATATCATCAACATAAATTTGTACTACTAACGTGTCATTATCTTTTCTTTTGAAGAATAGTGTAGTATCAACCTTCCCTTTAAAAAAACTTTTAAAATTAAGAAATTTGATAATCTTTCATATCGAGCTCTAAGAGCTTGTTTCAAACCATAAAAAGCTTTTGAAAGTTTGAAAACATGGTTTGGAAATTTTGAATCTTCAAAATTGGGAGGTTGTTCAACATATAATTCTTCATTAATAAATCCATTTAGAAAATAACTTTTGACATCCATTTGATAAAGCTTAAAATTATTAAAACATGCAAAACCAAGTAATAATCTAATGGATTCCATTCTAGCTACGAGAGCATATGTTTTATCAAAATCAATTCCATTTTCTTGAGTGTAACCTTGAGCAACTAGTCTAGCTTTATTTCTCACTATGTTTCCACTCTCATCTAGTTTGTTTCTATAAACCCATTTTGTACCTATAGTATACTTATTACTAGGCCTTTCAACCAATGTTCATACTTTACTCCTCTCAAATTGATTTAACTCTTATTACATAGCCATAATCCAATGTTTATCATTTAATACTTCTTTAACATTCTTAGGCTCTATGCACGAGATAAATGCAACATAATTACACACATTCATAAGAGAACATCTAGTGGTTACCCCTTTGGATGGATCACCCAAAATTTCACCACCTTTGACATAGTTGTAATCCTTTGGGAATGAGACCTCACTTTCCTATAGAGTTAGATTTTTTAGGGAATCTTGAGTTTTCTCATTCTTTGTTTCTTTCAACGATGATTCACTAACTTTATTTGAATTTAAGATACCTATATCATTATCAACACAAGAATACTTCCTCGGAAGGAGAATATCATTGAAAACAACATGTATAAACTCTTATACCACTAGAGTTATTTTATTAAAGACCTGATAAGCTTTAGAGTTTGAAGAATAACCAAGAAAAATACATTCATCACTTTTTGGATCAAATTTGTCAAGATTATCTTTTCCATTGTTTAAAATAAAATATTTTCATCCAAAATGATGGAAATAGCTAATGTTAGGCTTTTGATTTTTGCAAAGTTCACATGGAGTTTTCACATAACAAGCGGTATTTGTGGCTTCCACTCAAAAATACTTTGGCAAATTGTTTTCACAAATCATGGTCATAACCATTTCTTCAAAAGTTATATTTTCCTCTTAAAAACTCCATTTTGTTGAAGGCTTCTAGGGGCTGAAAAATTATGACTAATTCTATTAGAATTAAAAAATTCACCAAAACCAAGATTTTCAAATTTAGTTCCATGGTCATGTTGGGACCGTCGGCGCACCCCACGACGCATCAGAAACAAAACTCGATGGTCTCACCAGCAATCCAAGTACGTAAAACCGAAATCGGGAGGAAATGATGCGAATACTTACAATGGTTTCCTTGAAAAACAACAAAGACAACAACGAGAAGTGGTGATCACGAACGGTTCGAATCGTAAGCCTCCACGAAAAAATGTCTCGGTCTCTACTTAGTTCACCCGATTGAGAGCAAAATTTTGTTTTCCCAAAATCGGTTTTGAGAAAAATGACTGAAGTGAAAAACGACTGCTAGACTTTACCTCATTTAAATATATCAATTACCCTAACATCTTAGGTTTTTTTAAAGTTATTTCGAATTAATAAATAAAATATTATTTAATTAATTCAAATTAAATATACATTAAAGACTTATAATCTGAATTATAATCTTTAATGTTTATTTAGAAACTTGTTTAATTATTTCAAATTAAATTTTAATTAAAAGAGTAGTAATCTAAATTACATTCTTTTAATACTTACTATATTTGGGATAATTAAAATCATATGTATATAAAATATACATATATTAACTCTAGATATATTTTATTAACATACAATAAATTGTAAATCTTTACTCATTTCAATCCTAGGGTGTGACCCTGTAGGTTCTTGTAACGTTAGTAGTAATTATTAGAACAATTATAATATTACATACAATGAGTGACATCAAACAATATATCATTGTCACCTAAGTTACAAGAAATTATGATTCAACATATTATCTTCATGATTAACACTTCTATGTATTACATCCTTTTGTCCTTTATATCTAGAATAGGCACAAGTCTTAGAATAGTCACACTTGTATAGCCCATCTATTGTTTCTTAATATCTAGAGTAGACTATAATCAACGAATAATTTGTTATATCACATATCAACTTATTCGAGCATGGCCATGCATTTCTAGTCTCACTTAATCAAGTGGCATGTGATATATTTACTATTATGTAGGAAGGACAATCCTATCTTAACCATACACACCCTACTACATATATCGAGATATATTCAATAACACTCTTTATAGTGCAACCAATTATGGAGCTTGTTTAACTGTATCAAAACATACAACAATATATGTTGGGGCGACATTGATCTCAAGTCTGAGGATCATACATATAGTCATCACCATGAGCAATGTTATGACCATTACATAATAATCCAAGACATATGCTCTTAATAGGTCAATCCAATACATTGTTCTCCAATACTATAATCATGTATCAATTCTGAAATCTCTATGTCAATGACAACTCCTTGTCATCAATCAATAACATTTTAGTCTTAAGCGTATTATTATTGTCCATGGCCATAATAATACTTGATTATTGATCTTCTAATAATGTTATTATATGGACTTTATTATCTTTCAGTTTATGTTAAACACATACATATAACTGAAAATAATATTGGTAAGGCCTTTATTCAATAAAATCGGTAAATAAATGTATTATTACAATCATCATATGATTGGTCTTTGGGCATACTCTAACAATCTCACACTAGCTCTAAGACCAATCACTAATATATCTAATACCGAGTGACTCTATGTGACGATCACGCCATTGTTATGTAAGAGGCTTCGTCAAGGGATCAACAATGTTGTCATTCGTGTGTACTCTGCATATTTCCACATCTCCTCGATCTATGATCTCTTGAATGAGATGAAAGTGCCTAAGAATATGTTTGAATCATTGATGAGATCTGGTTCCTTTGCTTGTGTAATTGCTCCATTATTGTCACAACGGAGTTCTACAACATCTTATATGCTGGGAACAACCCCTAATTACAATATAAACTTCTTGATCCAAACAAACTCTTTTGTTACTTTACTATCTGCAATATATTCAACCTCTATTGTAGAATCAACTATTATGTCTTGCTTCAAACTTTTCCAGCTCACAGCACCTCCATTAAGACAAAACACAAAACTCGATTACGATCGTGAGTCATCCTTGTCAATTTGGAAGTTGGCATCAGTATAACCTTTTACACTAAGCTCTTCCTCCCCTCTATAGAAAATAAATTTATCCTTAGTTATTCTTAAATACTTAAGGATATTTTTAACCGCAGCCTAGTGATTTTCACCAGGGTTTGCTTAATACCGACTCGTCATGCTTAAAGCGTATGATACATCTGGTCGTTTACATACCATGGCATCCATGATAGAACCAATAGCCAAATCATATAGATTATTATTCATCCGTTCTCTTTCTTGTGGAGTTGAAGGACACATTTTCTTCGAAAGAGAAATCCAATGTCTCATAGGCAAAAATCCTTTCTTGGATTCTTCCACACTGAACCTTTTCAGCACTTTGTCTATATATGTACTTTAACTCAAACCTAGAAGTCATCTTGATCTATCTCTATTGATCTTAACTCCTAAATATGCATTGCCTCACCCAAATCTTTCATAGAAAAATAACTACCTAGCCAAGTCTTAACAGACTGTAAAGTAGGTATATCATTTCCTATGATGAGTTTGTCTTCTACATATAAGATTAGGAAAAACAACAATGCTCCCACTAGCCTTTTTATAAACATAAGGCTCATCTTCATTTCTGATAAAACCAAACTCTTTGATTGCATCATTGAAACGAAGATTCCAACTTTGAGAAGCTTGCTTTAGTCCATAAATAGACCTCTGTATCTTACAAATCTTTCCAACATTTCCTGGAATGACAAAACCTTATGGTTGTGTCATAAACACATCCTCTTCAATTTTTCCATCAGGGAAAGTGGTTTTGACGTCCATTTTCCAGATTTCATAATCATGGAATTCAACTATTGCGAGAAAGATTTGGATGGACTTAAACATAGCTTCAGGGAAGAATGTTTCATCATAGTCTACACCATGAACTTGTCGAAAACCGTTAGCGACTAATTGCCCCTTTTATGTTTGTACATTACCATCCATGTCGGTTTTCTTCTTGAAAACCCATTTACACCCTATAGGTTTTACCCCTTCAGGTGCTTCAACCAAAATCCATACTTGGTTTACTGACTTGGAATCTATCTCAGATCTCAAGGCTTTAAGCCATTTCTCGGATTTTGGGCTAGACACTGCCTCTTGATAAGTCCTGGGCTCATCTTGATCCATAAGAAGAACATCTCCATGTGCAGTAACAAGAAATCTAAATATCTTAGGTGTACGGCGTTCTCTTGTGGATCTGCGTAGTAGTTGTGTTTCTAAATCTATTGAATGCTCCTCAACAACTTGTCATGCTAAACTTTAGGTTCATTGATCTGTTATTCTTGAACTTCTCCAAGTTCAATATTTCTACCATTCCCTTTCTTTGAGAGAAATTCTCTTTCGAGAAAAACTCATGTTCGACCAATAAATACTTTGTTCTTGTTAGGGTTGAAGAAATAATATCCCTTAGTTTCTTTAGGATATCCAACAAATATACATTTATGAGATTTAGGTTTGAGCTTTGTAGACATCTTATGTTTTACATAAGCTTTACAACCTTAAATCTTCATAAAAGACATACTAGACGCTTCCTAGTCCATATCACGTATGGTGTCTTTTGAATCAATTTAGATGGAACACGATTAGTGTGAAAGCTATTGTTTTGAGTGCATGTCCCCAAAAAGAAGTTGAAAGATCACTATGACTCATCATCAATCGAACCATGTCTAACAGTGTTCGATTCCTTCTTTCAGAAACTATATTTCACTGTGGTATACCAGGTAATGTAAACTGTAAGACAATCCCACATTCTTTCAGGAGTTCATCAAACTTTATGCTTAAGTATTCTCCACCTCGATCTGATTGAAGTGCCTTAATACTATTGCCTAGTTGATTTTGCACTCTATTTTTAAATACCTTAAACTTTCCAAAGGCTTCAGATTTATGGTGCATAAGAAAAATATACCCATACCGACTGAAGTCATCAGTTAAAGTAATGAAGTAATAGAATCCACCTCTGGCTTGTATATTCATCGGTCCACATACATCACTATGTATTAGCCCCAATAAATCACTTGCTTGCTCACCTTTACTATTAAAAGGAGCTTTAGTCATTTTTCCCAACAAGCAAGATTTCCATACATCATATTGTTCGAAAACAAATAAATCTAAGAATCCATCTTTATGGAGTTTTGATATATATTTCTCACTTATATGGCCTAAACGACAATGCCAAAGATAAGTTTGATTCAAGTCATTTGTTTTTGATCTCTTAGTATTTATGTTATAAATGGTGTTTTCTTGGTCCAAAATATAGAGACCATTAACCAATTGTGTCAAACCATAAAAAAAATTATCGAGATAAAAAGAACAACAATTATTCTTAATAATAATCTCAAAAACAATCTTGTCCAAACAAGAGATAGAAATAATGTTATTAGTCAAACTATGCACAAAATAACAATCCCCTAAATTTAAATCAAGTCCATTAAGCAAAGATAAAACATATGTCCCTATAGCTAATATAGCAACTCTTGCTCCATTTCTCACTCATAGGTCTACGTCTCCTTTAGCCTAATTCCTTCTCTTTTGCAGTCCTTGTACGGAAGTAAAAATATGAGAACCACAACTGGTATCTAATACCCAAGAAGTAGATGTTCATAAATTAACATCAATAACATAAATACCTAAAACAAATGTTTCGTTTTTTTCCTTCTTGATCTTTTCAAGGTAAACATGGCAGTTTCTCTTCCAGTGTCTAGTCTTATCGTAATGGAAACATTTTCCTTCCTTGCTAACTCCCCTTTGGGTTTCAATGCAATTTTCCCTTTCGGTTCGAGCTTACCATTGCCCTTAGACTTTGCCACTACCTTTTTCTTTCCCTTTCCTTTGTCCTTGTAGACCATCAGAATGGGCTTAGGTCCAACCTTTTTCATATTACTTTCAACAGTTCGTAGCATGCCAAGTAACTGTGGCAAAGTCTTGTTAATTTCATTCATGTTGAAATTAAGTATAAATTGGCTAAAGCTATCTGGCAACTATTGCATGATAACATCGGTAGCCAATTCATCTTTGAGATGAAATCCCAACTTTTCCAACGTTTGGATGTAGTCTATCATCTTGATGACATGAGCTCCTACAGGAGTACCCTCTTCTATTTTGCATTGAAATAGAGCTTTAGAGGTCTCATATCTCTCTTGATGTGCTTGCCCTTCATATATCTCTTTGATATTTTGAATTATCTCATATGCAACCATGTCCTCATGTTAATTCTGAAGCTCAGGAGTCAAGGTGACAAGAATTAGACATCCAACATCTAACATATCATCCATATGTTTCTTGAAGTTGTCTTTGTCAACTCTTGAAGCATTAGTTGTCGGTTCATTAGGAATAGGTTCTTCAATGACATATTCCTTCCTTTTTTGTTTGAGAACAATTCTTAAATTACGAAAGCAGTCAAGGAAGTTTATGCCATTAAGTTTGCCATTCTCAAAGAGTGATCGTAGTGATAAAGTATTGTTTTCCATTAAATCTACAACAATAGAAATATTAAAGTAAGTAAATTTACCGAATTAAAATTTATAAATAGGTTTTTATTTACAAATTACTCCCACTATTTTATTCAAAATTAAAAACCCTATCTATTTTAATTTCAAAAAAATTCAACGAAAATTTTTCTAGTGGGTGAGGAGGATCCATAATACATCAATTTCCTAAATCAGCTTTGGCTTTTCTTTTAGGATAATGATTATTTAGGTAAGTAACACTTTACAAGTTACATTTCATGTAACTCCTCCTTTTGGTGAACAACTCTTGTTCAAGTCATCTCATGACTTATCCAAATATTTAACCTCTAGGTTTCTAATCCTATTAGATTAACCTAGCTAAGTTATTACCAATATCTTAACATGTGAATATCACTTGCTTATTCTTCGAGTTTAACCAAGATAGATTTATTTTCCAATGCTTTGGCAAATCCCACACAATATCGATCGAAGCCTTAACGAGGGTAAATATTGGACGGTTAAGTTAACTTAGATTATAAAGAGGGATTTGCGTAATTATCTCATCATTGTTCAGTTTAATATTAGATCCTTATTGATCTTATCAATATTCATTCTTATTTTTTCATTTGATGCATTGCATACATAACATATATAATAATAAACAAGATGCAATGGTTATAGCCCCAAAATAATGACTAAGGTGGCCCATCCCAAGCTAATGAGAGAACCAAAAAACCCTAAATCCTAAGACTACTCTCTAGATATCTTCTCGTCATTCTTCTGCTCCTTGTGAATCTTCATAGGATTACAATTTTAAAAGAAATTCGTTTTACATAGGAGGAAGTAAGATGAGAAGTGAAATACAATTGAGATATAGAAAGACATGGCTAGCAGACCGTATTTCAAATTAAACCATTATAAATTGAACAAGGGCTATAACCATGCATGTCAAACATCGTGCAAAACAAACATATCATATATATCTACATATTTTTACGAATTTGTTACAAATATTAATATGGGCCTTCAATTTGTATTGCTGATAAAGGCTCAAGGGGTGAAGCACCTTGCGGGGTCTAGGGACGGAGCCCCTAGCGCGCATTAGCTGTACAACAACGGCCGGTGGGATTTTTTTTTTTAAATAGTACTTCCGTTTCTATATAAAAACCTCTTGATTTGATAACACTTATCAACAGAATCGTGCTTTTGGGATTTTCAATCCCGAAGGTTTTCTGCATCGGAACAACCATTATTCTATTACCAAACGCGATCTGTTATCGCACTCCCATGGATCATCATGTCAACAATTGACATATGGATTTCATAAAATCCTTGCAGTAACAAATAGATTGAAAAATATATTAACAAATTAACATATTAATCGTTGCGGATATCGATTCGAACAATGATATCATGCATATTTGCCGAAAACGATAAAACTATAACATGCATCTCATACATATCGCATCAACCAAGCCCGAATTCGGATCGTATAAGTGGCTCTGATACTACTGTTGGGACAGTCGGTGCACCCCACGTCGTAGCGAAAAACAAAACTCGATGGTCTAACCAGCGATCCAAATACGTAAAACCAAAATCTGGAGGAAATTATACGAATACTTACAATGGGTCCCTTGAAAAATAGCAAAGACAACAACGATAAGTGGTGATCACGAACGATTTGAATCGTAAGCCTCCATGAAAACATGTATCGGCCTCTACTTAGTTCACCCGATTGAGAGAAAATTTTTCTTTTCCCAAAATCAATTTTAAGAAAAACGGCTAAAGTGAAAAACGGCTGCTAGACCTTACCTCATTTAAATATATCAATTATCCTAACATCTTAGGGGTTTTAAAGTTATTTTGAATTAATAAATAAAATATTATTTAATTAATTCAAATTAAATATACATTAAAGACTTATAATCTGAATTATAATCTTTAATGTTTATTTAAAAAATTATTTAATTATTTCGAATTAAATATCAATTAAAAGAGTTGTAATCTAATTTACATTCTTTTAATTCTTACTATATTTGGGATAATTACAATCATATGTATATATAATATACATATCTTAACTCTAGATATATTTTAGTAACATACAACCAATTGTACTTCTTTGCTCATTTTAATCCTAGGGTGTGACCTTATAGGTTCTTGTAACGTTAGTAGTAATTATTAGAACAATTCTAATATTACATACAATGAGAGACATCTACCAATATATCATTTTCACCTAAGTTACAAGAAATTATTATTCGACATATTATCTTCATGATTAACTCTTTTATGTATTACATCCTTTTGTCCTTTATATCTATAATAGGCACAAGTCTTAGAATAATCACACTTGTATAGCCCATCTATTGTTTCTTGATATCTAGCGTAGACTATAATTAACGAATAATTTGTGATATCATATATCAACTTATTCGAGCATGGCCATGCATTTTTAGTCTCACTCAATCAAGTGGTTTGTGATATATTTTCTATTATGTAGGAAGGACAAATCCTATCTTAACCATACAACCCACTACATATATCGAGACATATTCAATAGTCTTTATAGTGCAACCAGTTACAGAGCATGTTTAACTGTATCAAAACATACAATAATATATGTTGGGACGACATTGATCTCAAGTCTGATGATCATACATATAGTCATCACCATGAGCAATGTTATGATTGTTACATAATAATCCAAGACATATGCTCATGATGGGTCAATCCAATACATTTTTCTCCAACAATATAATCATGTATCAATTCTGACATCTCTATGTCAATGACAACTCCTTGTCATCAATCAATAAAATGTTAGTCTTAAGCGCATTATTATTGTCCATGGGAATAATAATACTTGACTATGGATATTCTAATAATGTTATTATATGGACTTTATTATCTTTCAGTTTATGTTAAACACATATATATAACTGAAAATAATATTGGCAATGTCTTTATTCAATAAAATCAGTAAATAAATGTATTATTACAATCATCATATGATTGGTTATTAGGAATACTCTAGCAGGTCACTCTTAACACTTGAAACTGAGTAACCTTTTTCATTGTGGTTAATTTTAGAGAAAGTAATAAAATTTTCTAAAGCTTCATCTTTTATTCTTAAGAAAAGAACCCAAGTATATCTAGAATAGTCATTATCAAGTAAAAAATCATATTGTTTTCCACCCAAAGCTAGTAATTCTAATAGGGCCAAAAATATATATATGGATCAATTGTAATACTATACTAGATGATACATCATTAATAGGTTCAAAAGAAGTTCTTTTGTGTTTTCCCTTAGCACATGCATCACAAATTCTATTAAGATCGATTTTTATCTTAGGCAAACCTCTTACTAGATTTCTTTGAGCAAGTTTTTGTAAAACACTCATGTTAGCATGTACAAGTTTCCTATGTCATAACCAACAATCATGCTCGTCCTTAGCAACCAAAAAAACATTTGAAATATCAATATTATCTAGATGCACCATATAGATATTTCATATTCTATAACCAAAAAGCATATTCTTATTAGATGCAATGTTAACAATTTTGCAACCACTAGACTCAAATAAGACATTGTATTCCTTATCACATAATTGGTAATACTAAGTAGATTATGCTTTAACCCAATAACATACAAAACATTTTTAATAAGTATGGAAGAGTTGTTACCAATAGAACCAATTCCTTCAATGTGACATTTTGATTTGTCACCAAAGGTTACTCCTCCTCCACTTTTAGCTTTAAGCTCCAAGAACTTGATCTTATCACCGATCATGTGTCTTGTGCATCCACTATAAAGGTACCATGAATTTGAACTTTTGCTTTATTCCTTGTAACAATGCTTTACCTACAAACATAGATTAAGTTTTGAATTTTAGTACCCATATTCTTTTGGTTCCATTGACATTAGTTCACAATAATCTTGTCCCATTTGGTATCCATTTTTCAATGATATCCTTGTCATTAGTAGCAATGAGTCCTTTGGGGACCCATATGCTTTTAATAACTTTTTTTATAAGAGGTTCTTTGGGGAGCTATTTGATTGTAATAATTAAAGTTATTTTTAATATAGTTAGGCTTTGAGTTTTCACTTTTTTCAAATATTTTTGTCCGAACATTGTTAAAAGAAGCTTTAAGATCATCAAGCTTCTTTTGATGATCATCATGAACCTTTGAAAGTAAGTTATGCAAGTCTTGATTTTTTCTTTTCAAACTCTTCAAGTTTAACTAGCATATCTTTTACTTGACTTTCAAGTTCAAGATTAGTCTTAGAAATGAGAACATTTTTCATCTTTCAATTTTGAAATATTTTTATTATACCTTGAAATCATGTTCTCATATTCTAAGGCTAATTAATCAAAAGTCTCTTGTAATTCATCAAAACAATAATCAATTGAAATACATGAATTAGAGGTTACCTTAGAACCATCCTCTATGGCCATGAGACACAAGTTGACTACTCCTTCCTCTTCATCATTGGATGACTCATCATCACTCCATTTAGCTACATGTTCCTTGTGTTTCTTCTTGGAGGATCCTTTCTTCTTTAATTGTGGCCATTCAAACTTGACATGCCCGGGCTTTTTGCACTCATAGTAAATAATAGGATCCTTCTCCTTAGATTCATTTTTGAAGTCCTCATTCCTATGAAATCTCCTTCCTTTTTTGGACCTCATGAACCTTTTGAATCTTTTTGCAAACAATGACATTTCTTCATCTTCATCATCTTCATTTGAGTCATTCTCTTCTTTTGTAGACTTGAGAGCATCACCAACCTTTTTCTTCTTTTCAATTTCCTTCTTTTACTCATCTTTATTCTCTTGTTTTTCTTCTTCCTTCTCCATCATCTCATTAGTGAGCAAAGAACCAATGAGCTCATCTAGATTGAGAGTCTTTAGATTATTTGCTTCAACAATGGATATCTTCTTGGATTTCCATGACTTAGGAAGACTATAGATAATCTTCATAACAAGTTTTTTATTAGGAATGATTTATCCAAAGCCTTTGAGACCATTTACAATTACCTAAAAATTGATCGGTCAAGCTCTTAATATCCTCATCTGGTCTCATCTTGATGTTTTCATAATTATGATTGAGAAAACTAAGTTTCTCATACCTCGTTAGTTTCTTCATGAGTAACTTCAAGTTTGTCCTAAATATCTTTGGCATTGGAACAAGATGGAACTCTCCCATATTCATCGGGACCAAGTGCACAAAATAGAATGTGCATTGCCTTTGGGTTGAGTTGGAATAATCTTCTCTCTTCTTCACTCCATTTTGTCATTGGTGTAGTTGGAGTAGTATCTTTAGTAAAGATGATGCTCCAAGATCCCAAATCACTAGCTTGGATGAATAGCATCATCCTATTCTTCCAATAAGCATAGTTGGCTCTATTGAAGAAAGGAGGCTTGTTGATAGGTTGTGAATCATTGATACCATTGAAACTTGATGTAGAGGTCATAAATGATTTAAAAAATGTATTGACTCTTCTAGGATCTCCTCAAAAGGTGGTAAAACCTTCCAATGAGACTAGCTCTAATACCAATTGTTGATTCAAACTAATCAATGGAATGGCCAAGAGGGGGTGAATTAGAAATTTGAAAAATAATGGAAGCTTTTTGTAAGAAAATGAAAAATAGACACAAGCAATTTTAGAGTGGTACGACTTCTTTAATGAAGTCTACATCCAATACTTTAGCTTCCACACTAAGGATTTCAACAAATCCACTAATTTGTTCAAACCTTTTAGGAGAATGTGTAACCTTACAACAAACTTAGACTTATACCCCAAATTCTCAAGTGCACAACCCTTCCTAAGAATAAATTACAAAAAAATAAACTTTTGAATATCATCACAAGATAAAATGTTTGCAAATTTAAACTCTCATACACCCAATAACACTTACGATGAAGAATACAATTAATGAAATAGTGTTCTATGTAAGAAAGACAAAATGGATTACAATTTTGGCTCTAAATGCCCTTTAATTCTTGGAATAGATTTCTTATCTTTTATTGGTTGTTTGAAGATCCCTTTTATATGCCCTCATTGATTTCTAGCTACTTAGGGTTGTTGGAGAGAGTTTAAAGCATTAAATTTGTGCATTATTGGCTACCTTCATACAAGGTTTCGAAACTAAGGAAAGGTTTGAAACTTTTTGAAAGATGAATTAAAAAATATGATTGTTGGACCCTAAGTATCAAAACTTTAATGAAAATTTCGAAACTCTTGAGATAGTTTCGAAACTATAGGAAAGTATCGAAACTTTTTGGGCTTCTTTCTTGGAAAGTTACGAAACTCTTGAAGAAGTTGCGAAGCTTATGGTCAATGCTTGTCTAAAAAGTTGGTTTTTAACATTTTGAGAAATATAAGACTTCGAAAATTATTCTAAAGTATTTGAATGATATGTTTAATATAATTTGAACATAAAAGAATCATTTTAAAGATTTGACAAAATTTTAGGGATTTTAAAATAATTTTACAAAAATTATTATAATTAATGTTATATCAAAATCATTTATGTTTATCAAATTGTGCTTCGATTAAACAATAATTATTGGTAATTAAATTAATCCATTGACGGTATTCTTTTGAGAACCATAAATGGATTTTTTAGTAAAATATTTGTTTTGTTATAAATATAAAATATTTCGTAACTTTTAAAATCTTTTAAAATTAAAGATTTGAGGGTTAATTTTATTTTAATTTATTAAAATTAGGAACAAATTGATAGAATATATAAGTAACAGTGATGAAATGTGTAATTATAATTAAATATTTTAACTGTCACATCAACTTATCCGTTAAATATTAAAGGCAAATGGCTTAATTGAATGCATTTAAATAGTTGACTGATCTGATTGACAAAATTTCAAAAATATTGGTCAAAATGAAAAAGGGCAATAGTTAAGTGATCACTGGTATAGTTTACTCTTTATTTTAAATAAATTATCTTCAAATTTTTAACTATTTTATAATTATACATTGAGTCCTTTGAAATTTAATGTAACCCTTTAAACCTGACCTAGAAGAATTTAGGCAGATAGAGAGTCATGAAGAAACTTGTCACTCACGAAAAACCTGCTCGATTTAAAACTTAAAAATTAATACTTTTGTTACCGAAATATCCCTCAAATTCAAACTACAAAATTTTATTAAAACAAATGTTCGTGAAAAATCTGATAGAAATAAATAATCATTTAGAAACATGCATAAACAATTTCAAAATTAATTATAAAGTTCGAGTCCAATTACACAAATAATAAAAAAAAATATGAAAATAAATTAATATCTAATAAATGAAAAGTAGAATAAAAAAATCATACTGAAATGATAATTTATCTGAAAATAAATGTGATTCTCCAAATATCGAATCTCCTAAGTCTGAGTATCTGAAATAGAGAAATTAAAGATGTGTAAGCTAATAAGCTTAACGTCTCTAAAGTGCAAACAAACACAAGTCATAGCATAATCTGAATCAATCAATAATAATCATAGTTCGATTCAATCATTAGTAATCATGAACCAAGCCAACGAAAATAATTACATTAAATGGCGTCCATATGATTATGCACCCACCCATATGCCAAACACACCATATTCGAAGAGTGGGTTCTCCAGAACCACTCTAACTACTGCACCATCTGAAGTGGGGCTTTACACAAAAACAGAGACCATTGAATCCGAAGTTAAATTCACCCCGTTAGGTGAAAAACACTTAATTCCCCTATCAAAATTTCGGAGCCTCTGAAGCAGTTTCTTTTGTTTTAGGATTATTAAACCCTCTAACATTCCAAAAACATAAAGTCATTGAAAAGGAATAGATGAAGTACTACCAATTGCCAAACCAACAACACAATTATCCATGACTTCATTCACTTTGTCTTTCCTTTTAATTTTTGCCTCCTGGACCATAAAACCTTTAATTGAGCAATAGTAGAACTGACCCTAGCACCCATCAGAGAAGTTAAGACACCAATAAAACTAATGAAAACTTTCATTTTTGGAGGCCTTCCCCTAACTCTTATTTTTTTTTCCTGAGAAACAGATTTTTGGAGTGAAGGGAACTCTTTAAAAGTTTAGACATTTATAAATTCATTCTGTTATATTATATCATTTTATTGATTTAATTTTCTGTTCAAATTTTTAAAAGTTTATGAAATTAAATAAAAGATTCATTATTTTTCTAAATAGATTCATCATTTTTTATTATTTAAAGTGTTCATTAAAAAAATTATCAATAATAAAATTGTTTCAATAAGAAGAATAATATATTGATCAAAGTATTAAAATCTGAATTCTTAGATAATGTTACTTTGATATTGAGTGGATTATATGAAACATTAATTTTTTTGAGAAAAGAGAATATTAATCACATTATTACACTGTTAATAATTTTTTTTATAATTTTTATATTCAAAATGAAATAATATCTAAATTTAATGAACAATAATATAACATATTAAAAATAAATTATAATATAAAAATACATCAATATAAATCATTTAATTATAGATCAGTTAAATCGATTGAACTACACATAAAATGATAAGCAACATCTTATCTAATCTTTAATTAATATGAATCCTGTAACACCCCAACACATATCTGACTCGGATACAAATACGAGGTGTCACATTGACTTTTCAAATCATTTACTTTTAAAAGATAGTTGAAAATTTATACTTTTATTTATATAAAAATGGTGAAACCCTTAATCAAATGTAACTAATGGAAGTTTAAACTCAATTTGAAATTATAACTCCATAATTTACATAAATACACTAAGGTTTGTTTACAAAACTAATCAGAGCATATATGATTCAAACCTTTAATAAATGCCAACCACATTCAGTATAACAAAATACATACGGTTTAAATTCGTTTATGATATGATCTTCTGAAAAGAGATGTTGTTCTGACTTGCTTAGCTTTGCTCTTCTTACTTCTTTGAACCTACGTGTGAAACACTCACATGCTAAGTCGTTGTCTTAGTGAGGCATATAAATGAAAAATAACACCTTAAACATTTAATATAATCTAAGGGTTTAATACCATCATATGATATAGAAAATCATAAAACAAATCATATAAAAAATGCAAACATGTATATATACCATTATTATCATGTTATGTTCACTTATAAAATCTTAAAACATTTAAGCATATTCTAAACATATCATAAGTATCATATATAGAAACCATGGAACACCTCATATAACAAAAGCATGTATGTATGTATATATATATTATCATCAACATCATTATCATTACATTCACTGTTCATTAATATCCTTTCTTTTACTAGCCCATGTACATCATTGAGAACTTAAGGTATGTGAGTGCATTGAGGTTGTGCACAAATGCTATCACCACAGCTCATATAAATTGCATCGAAGCGCCTCGTAGAAATTGCACTGAAGTGCCACATAGAAATGTCCCAAAGGACCATATAGTATTGTCCCGAAGGACCACGTAGAAATGTCCCAAAGGACCACGTAGAATTATCCCGAAGGACTGCGTAGAACCCTCGACTCTTGGCATGCCAATTATACCCTTAGCTCTCATATCACATACTTATGGGCTTTACCTTTTATACCATTTCATATAGTTTATCACATAGTCATATATTCACATATACCATTTTCACATTTCACATATTCATATAATCACGTAGTTCAATATCACATAGACATATAAGCACATAGATCCTTATTATATAACTTATAGCATATTCTCATGAATCACATAGATCACATAACACAAAGATCATGGTCACATATAATATATCACATTTTCATATATCACATAAGTAAATGTCACATAACTTATTTTACCTTTTCATGTAATCACATAGACCAAGTATAATAGTGCATATAACACATATACATATGCTTGTATTCATGTACACATATAAATCATATCACATCATACTAGTATTCATAAATCATGAAATGAAAATATTGGAAATAGACTCATCGCAAGTATTATTTCCCATATCACCATATAATCTAGTAGTTTGCACTCATCTTGGCCTCACTTAGTCAAAGCAACCCTTATAGCTCTTATCTATCTCTTGCTCAAACTTATATCTTCGATTCGTCCGGAATTGGCTTTCGTTTGATATCTACACAAATATATGATCGATATGAACATCAGAATTCATATCACTATAAACAATCCTAATAACATAAACTAAACGAAGCATTTAATTCCAAATTTCAATGTGAATAGTGTCGGTACCCTAACTCCAGTACCGATACTTCCCTATAGTGATATCGATATTATACTTCAATATCGATACCCTTTTTACATTTTGGAATTCGTCCTTAAAAGTGGTACCAATAGTTAAACATTGGTATCGATACCCCTGGTATCGATGCTAGTACTTCAATATCGATACTCTTTAAAGAATTCATCCACTTTTACATTATGGTATCGATACTTTTCATCTAGTATCGATACCCATACCCAATTATCACCTATTTTTGTTTTGAAGTATCGGTATAGTTCTTCAAGTATCGATACCCCTTGCCCAGAACTTACTTATTTTAACCCAAAAATCAACCAAAACTCAGCTTACTTCCTTACTTTACTCTTCTTTAAAGCCTTTAAACTCAACTACACCTATTCAAATCAACTTATATCACTTTAACTCATCTTAACATCAAATATCTAAGTAGAACACTTGAAACCCAAAATCATACCAAATAATCATTGTCTCAAATCCATATCTAACGCTTTAGATTTCTTATTCCAACTTATGACAAGTCAAATATGACTTCAAAATCCATTTAATAACCTTTTCTCAACAATTCACTTAAAAACACTTTTTATTCAATCACCCATAACTTGTAAATCTTTTAGTTTTTACTTCTCTTTAAGCTTCCTTAAGCTTTCCTAACATCCCAAGAATCAAAACCACTTAAAGCTTACAAGAATTAACCAACTGAAAGCATTTTTACCTTAGTTATGGAGTTCACGATGAAAGGAGGAAGAAAGGATGAAGAAAGATTCTAGAGTTCTCTGATTTTTTTCTTTCTTCCTCCCAAACTCCACGTGGGTATATATATAACACCAACCATGAGTTTTTAATTTATTTTCTTGACTAATGACCAATATGCCCTTCCAGCTTTCATTCTTTGCTATTCAATCCTACACAAAGATATTCTAATTAAGTCTCTGAACTTTTAATTTTTTTGAAACTAGACATGAAGTTTTAAAATCTTACAATTTAGTCACTAGCCTGGTTTATGGGATGTTACAAATCTTTTCACGAACTAAGTTATCTCAACGGTTAAATGGGTTGTTGTTATTCTTAGATATCTCAGGTTTGAGCATTAACAATTGTAGAGGTATTTGAACGTTCATTATCAAATAGTTAAGAATATCTAGCATATATACTACCACTTGTAATCACCCTAATTAATAAAAAATAATTAATACGAATTTTTATACAACACACAATGTTTTGGGGATAAAATAGTGAAAATAATTTTTTCAATATATGGTGTTAGAAAATTTATTTCTTCAAATGAGGTGAATGCTATAATGTTATCGAAAGTCATTGAAATCATTTGACGTTTTCTAGAAGATGCCTGAAAGACAACAATTTCTTCCCGCATCAGGTCCCATGCTTATGTTCTTCGTCCTCCTAAGCAACATCAACAACATCACTATTTTCATGCTTAAAACCATGCATAAAGGGTGGGAAGCAACCGAATCTTTCAGAACTCTTCACAAAAAGTCAGGTGATCAACGTGTCTTCCTTAATCTACCATAAAAAATACGCCATTTAAAAAAATAAAATTTGATCATCTTTATTTAAAAATATTTTCACCTCATTATTTGGTGATTTTGCCCTATATAACATTTACCCTCTGCTATTTACCAAAAGAAATTATTGGGTGGCTAAGGTTGGGTTTGGTTTGTTTCATTCATATAGGAATGGACCCAATCCTTGTTTTGGAATATAAAGGGATGAGATGGAGGTTCAGGTGTTTCTTTTCCATTTTTATTTTATGATACAATTCACAAGTTTTGATTTGCTTGGATCTCATCTGTTGTATATTCAACTCAGCCTCATGACCCCACTTCCGTTGCCTTACCCCACTTGTGATCATCATTAAAATATCTTCAATTGAAAAGTGAATGAAAACATAAATATCCCAGTATACAAAAGCGAGGAGCTATCGAATACATCCCAAAATATTATCATAGTATTTGTATCAAAATAAACTTAAGACATACTCTAGTGCCTCTGCAAATTTGGAATTCGCGAACCGACAATAAACTCCTCAAGAAACCTCCTAAGATACCTGTGCACAGAAAAAAAAAATTGAATGCTGAGCTCACAAGCTCAGTGCCACATAAATAACTCTACTATACTACGTGCATTCACTACATGAGCATACTAGCGAGTATATAAGTATACAAGAACACTAAACATACAAAGCTGATGTAGGCATCATAGTGTGGTCAGAGGGTTTGCTACATCTCAGGACTCACACCCCTCTAGTCTACTTACAATACCTTTGAGTATATAGGGGAGATCTGGAACTGCATTAAAAGAGAACACCCGACTAAATTACTCTTTGGAGTACTTGAGACATCTGTGTTCAACCAGTAAAGAAAAGTGCCTTGACACTAGTTGAGATATATCCAGATATTCTAATAAAACAAGAAGATCATCATACTTGCTAGAGTAAATCAAAGCGTTACACAAGGGCTAGTTTTATGACATCTCATCTCATAAAATTCTTATCTTTTGCTGTAATCATTAGCTGTCTAAGACCCCTTCCTGACTCCTTAGCCCCAAGTTAGGCTTCTTACTAAAAAATGTGAGATGGTACATATACTGAGACTTTTAGTATCGATATTCAAATGGGAGTGTTATAAATATTTATTTATGTGGATGTCTATATTTGTCTAGAGGATAGGATTTGATTAGATCTCCAATATTCATTCGTATTAGAGTTGTATATTACATCTATTACTTATTGCTATAAAAAGAGATTAGAGAAAACATTATACACAATTCATTGAGAAAATAATATAGTTCTTTCTCCTTATTATTATATATGTTGTTCTTCTTGTTCTTTTTATTGCTTCATTTTATTTATTTCACAACATATCTTATAACCACCCTAAATTTTTCAAAAAATATTCAAATATTACTTCAATCGATATTATAAATTTATTTATATTTTAAAGTATATCAAATATTTTTGTATAATATTTTTTCATTATATACTTTTATAAATTTTAATACAATTATTAAAACTTTTTAAATACAAGTCTTTTATCAATTCATTTATGATTATTTGATAATTTATTTTTAAAAATAAAATTATTTATATAATGTATTTTTTTAAATGTATCACTTAACTTAATAATATCTTAGATCATAAAGTATGTTTAAATTAAAGTATAAAATAAAAAAAATTATAAAATATATATTTATATGGATAAAATAATGACTCAATTTTATTTATACTAATGGAAAACTATAGACAGTTATTTATAGATTATGAGTATTTAAATTATTATTTTATAATATAATTACTTTTAGTAGTTAATTTATTTAAAATAAAAATATTTTTAAAATAAAAATATTTTTTGAATTTGTATATTTTATTATAAAAATAAAATAATATTTACATGTATAAATATGTATCTAAAAAATTAACACAGAAAACAAATACCTACTTCATATCTCAGTTTTGTAACCAACAGTGTGCCTAACTCCTCATAAAGTTTAGGATAAATTTTAAATTTCATCATTAAACTTTACTCTCTTTCTTATTTCATCATTGAATTTTAAAAAAATTTAATTTTCTTACAGAACTTAATACATTGGGTTCTTTTGTCACTGAACTTTAACTTTCTCTCCTATTTATGTCACTCCGCCGTTAAATAGTTAACGATGTTAAAAACGATGTCGTTTAAAAAAATCACAAATCGACGTCGTTTTGCATTTGTATAGCAACCCATTTTAACGTTGTTAACTATTTAATAGCCGAGTGACAAAAAACTCAATGCATTAAATTCAGTGAAGAAATTGAAAAGAGAATAATTAGTGAAATGAAATAGAGTAAAATTAAATTATCAAATTTATAATTTACCCTAAATTTTAATAGTAAGCGGTCAAATCCTAATTGACAAACCTCACTTTACAATAATAATGCCAAGACGTGTTCAAGGCCTGGCGCTCCGAACTGATTTCATATAGGATGAATTATCTGAGTTGTCACTTTTGATTTCAATGTCTTATTTTAATCATCAATTTTAAAATCATTTTATTATCAATTTGTCGTATTTTGATTGCTGGGCTGTTGAATCTTGTAAGTTTGAAAATATGACAAGTTAATAAATTTATTAATTTTAAATTTAACCTATAATTTTTTTATAAGTTTAATTTTTTATCTTCTTAAGAAAAAAAAAAAACATATTTCTCTTAGAAAAAACGATTATTTTCTCTAACCCAAACGTCAACCTTAGACTTTTTGTCATCACCTTCATGTTGTATCTGATAAAAAAAAACTTCAAAGAGATTGGAAACTATCTCGACGACCATAACTTCATCTTGCTTGTTTTGTTGAGACCAAGACCTAAAGGACGGGAGATCTATTTTATGACGGAGTTAGAGGCTACCAAGGCATGCATATCTTCCTCTTGGGGCGGTGATTGTGTGGCAGTCCCGCAAAACACCCAATAGTCTAGTTTTTTTAAGCATGACCGCAAAATTTTATATTAAAGAAATGATAGATTTTAGGGAAATAAATTTAAAAAATTTTTAAAAATAAAAATAAATTATCACTAAAATACATAGAAATATTTAAATTATATAAAAATTTAAAGTGTTCAAGACTTTCCTATCGCCCTGAGTACATCCTGTTTTTATAGTTTTCCAGCCAATATAGAGTTCAACGATTTCGGTGAAATTGCAAATTTTCCCCTAGGACTAAGCCACAATGGTCGAAAAAAGCTATAAATCAGCAAATATGAAACAACAACGCGATTCATAAACAAAAACAATGAAGGATTAGTGAAGAAAAAAAAACAATTTATAACCACCATAACTAGCAGCGGATCCAGAAATATTAAAAATATAATATTTTTAAATGAGATTAGTACAAATAAAATTTTAAGATAGACACCGTCTATAAAACAAGTAACTAATCGAAGAAAACTCTGATTTTAAGATGAACACAAATTTTTTTAAATATCATTAGTAAAATAAATAATTAATAAAAAAATTGAGTTTCAAGATAGTGACAAGATCTTAATGGAAAACAATTCATAGTTCAACTCGTTAAATCAGATAAGAATATATTGGTTCAGATACTGCAAACAATAACATATCACCAATTGGAGTTCATATTCACAAGCTAAAAGATTTACGGTTTAAATTTTGTTTTTAAAAGGAACACATTTTTCACAGTCTAATCAATGAAGCAAAGAATGAGTAAAGCTAACAACGATAATTATTTTATATTTTCTTGGTTAATGTTCCCAACAGATTATCCTACAGAATCCAAGGAACCAAACTCTTTTAATTCGGAAACTAATTTTTCTAAAAGCATAAATTCTGATTTTATGTAATATTTGGATTTGCTTTACATTTTATATTTTTTTAGTTTTCATAACTAATTTTTTTTGAAAAGAAATAGAAATTACTAGAAAAAATCATAATATGAAAAAATACATTGTTAAAAAGTCTAGAATTAAATAAATGGTTTACAAAAGTAGACCTTTTAACATTTTATATTTTTTAAAAAATTTCTTTAAATTTACATGATTCAACTTTTAAAAATAATTCAAGTATAACTACTTTTTTTAGAAAAATATATAAATTCGTAAACATAACTATTTTCTTTTTGTATTTTTGATTTTTTTTATATTTTTAATGATTTAAATATTTTATTGGAAGGTGTGGAATATGTCCAAAGTACATACAAAATAAATAAAAAAAATGAGGGATTTAATGAATAAAAAATAATAAAAGTAATTGATCTAAAAAATTATTAAAGTAGGTGAACTAAAGCATATATTAAACCTAAATAAAAATAAGTTTCCATGAACATGAGGTATATGAAATATATATAAACACAAGTATTCTCATCCGCGTCGCAAATCTTTGAGGACACAAACAAACACACATACAAAAGATAAAAGAGGTTTTAATGTCTTCGGTTGGTGCTAGGTTGAGATAATATATCAACTATACGAATGATTCATTAGTCAATGGAGTATACTACTAAGATAGACTCATAATCACTGTTTCTTGACTTCGAGTGCCAGTGTTTGAATGTATAAATTATATTCAATTTATTTTGAGATTTCTATTTTCATGATAAAAATTCCATTCAACATTTCTGGTCCAAATCAGAGCTGGATCATGAAACCAAAATACCTAGCAAATCATTTTGCATACAGTTTTTCACCAATACGGCTACCGCCCAAAAAATTAACCCAATATGGCACAAAGAAGTTTATTTTGTTCTACGATATTTGCTATAGTGTTCATTGAACTAGTCATATCGACGTGATGAGTTCTAATAAAAAATATATTTTATTAGATTGATTCGTCTAGTCTAATAATTTATTATTTTTTCTTGGAACCCGTAATGCTAACATGACGAGTTCTATTATAATAATAATATTTTTAGTATAGATTGTTTTTTGTAATTTAAAAAAATCAAGGAACTCGTCTTGTTGAGGTGGCAAGTTCCTTTGCATTTAAATAACTAGTAGTGTATAGCCATTGGTCAACGAAATGATTAAGAATTGACGGAACTCGTCATGTGGGTGTGATGAATTCCAATGATCATTTTGATAAATTTTCATTATAAATAAGAGTTGGGTGAGTTGATAGAGTGAGTTGATAGAGTCTATATGAGAATCAAATCATACATTTGTGGGAAGAATATTACGAAAAATTCCTTAACGGTCTATTTGGGTATAATTACTCAGACTTCGATGATTCGGATTCAAGCTCGTCTTCAGATGAGGAGTGGGTAAACGTAGCAAACGACTTATAGAGAGGAATGAGAAAAAGAAAAATAATAATGTATAAATTGAGAAGAAGAAGAAGACGAAAAGTTGATTTTATGTTGAAAAAATATTTTAAATATATGTATGAATTTGTGTTGAGTTAAAAGTTAGTTATGAATACTTTGCAATTATAAAAGAAAAGCTAAAAATAAAGATGGTTAATGATTTTCATAAATTATCTAAAAAAGGTACAATAAACAACATGGGAACATAATTATGAAGGTTTTAATGGCTTTATCTATATTTAGGAAGATGTGAAAATGCTTCTTGTTGTAGCCTTCACCTTTGCAGTGATCACAAAGCTTTGGTAGACCTTGCTCTCGTTTAAGATCATCTATATCAGTATGAATTCGACTAGATTTATGTCGACCCTTCAACTTCCTTCGTAATTACGAATTTGACAATCATTTTTTAGAAATTGTTGGTGGCCAATAAGCATCGTTTGAGAGACACTTAAACTCACAATTGTATATGTTGCACATAGTTAGGCTATAACAATCATCAACATAAGAGTATGGGTCTACATTACCATGTGTACATGCAACAACAACGTGAGCACATGGGTATCCCAAAACTTGAAATCGAACGCAATCACACCATCTTCTATTGAGATTACTGGTATATCTGTAAGAATTCCCACCCTCACGTTGTCGAACAAGTGCTTGGATAACGTAATCAGAATCAAATATGAAAAAATTATGCACAAATATTGATGTTGTATGCGTTTTATTTTTTTTCATTACCTTCTCCAAATATGGGGCCCAATTTCTACCATCGATGATCATGACCTCTATTTGTACACCTTTTCCCCAATACCCTTTGAATTGGAGGGATGACTTATATGTTCTCAGTTCACTGACATTCTCGAAGCACACACTTTTCACTATTATTAAATCTAACTTACTTATCGTATCGTTTGTCGATACATCCTCTGTAGTGATCCTCGTTCTTAACTATTCAATACGTGCTCGACTGAAGATACATTGACGTAGTGCGCTTAGTATGGTTACATCATTTGTAATCCACTTCTAAGGGTGTTTCTTGGAACCATTTTCTATTAATGTTCCTCGGAATGATTAGTCATTCACAATCATTCGCTACGTGCACATTTAAGGGTACTTTTGAAGTTTTTTTCTCATTAATGGTATTTTGGTAATTTACCCCACCTATAGGGTAGTTTAGTTATTTCATAAATTAGGATCATTTTTCAAGTTTAGTTGTACATTTCATAGGAATCTATAGGCATCCGAAAACAAGGAACGACGTTTTATATCTTTTAATGTTGATGAGTATTGGTACTATAAGAAGAATATTGGTACTCGCAGTATTGATACTCACAATACCGGGACTCATAGTATTGGTACTCACAATGTCAATACTTCTACCCCCAATATCGATACACTCTATTAGAACTTCCCAAAATTCATAACAGTTCATCTAATATTGATACTCGAACCTATAAAGGCCTTATTCAAGCTTGGAAAACACTCAAAAAATAATCTTATGGGTCTTAGTTTGGTTCCAAATCATGTGCTAAAGCTTAGGGAAGTTACTTAAGGTCATATAGAACCTTAGAAACATGATCTAAGCTACAAAAATGTCTTTTATTGCATGAATCGAGTATAAACCCTTAAATGCTCAAATACTCAAATCTTAACAATTCTTCATATTTTTTATAGTCATAACACTCCAAAGGCTTAGAAATACACTACCTTGATGTTAGGACCCCAAAATAAATCTCCTTTAACTAGAAATCACTCTCCTTCAAGAACCTGGTTGATTTTTCCTATTTTCTTAACACAAATGTGAATGAAAAAGATTAAGGACAAATTGAAGCCTAATGATGTAAAAAAAGAACCCCAACCACCAACCTTGAGTTCGACACATACTATAGATGAGGGAGATGAAGAAAGAATGAATAAATGAAGAAAGAAGGAAGAAATGAATAAGAGAAGATAGAAATGGGAGACTTCATACCCAAAACACAAATAAAAACCTAATGTATCAACTTATTTCCTTTGATGATCTAATTATGCTTTTGGACCATTGTATTTTCATCTTGAACCAAAAATACCCTTTTAAAATTAGTTGGGCTCAATTCACAACCATATAAGCCCACATTTAGTCCAACAACTTTATTTGGAACATCCACACTGTCGACTAACATCTTGGGTAAACTCGTAACTATTAACCTAGAATTTGGTGTATTACAACTCTTCCCTCTTTAAAAGGAATTTTGTCCTCAAAATTTACTTGGATCAAATAATGACCCATCTTTAGGTTAAGTACATAGAAAGTTGAAGCAGCTTAATTCTTATCAAATTTGATCCTCAAGGAAGAATTCCCTACAACATGACATGCAACTCAAGAACTCATGATATCAATCCACCACTCCTTTTTTTGTATGGAGCTATCATCATAAAACCTTAAGCAAAAACCTTTGAGAATAGTAAAACTATTGAGTCTTACTCTGGTTGTTCTAACACTAAATATTTATAGTGTTTTACAAGGAAAACGCTACTCCACGACTCAATTGCTATCGTTAAACTTTTATTGGCTAACCTTACTCAATCGAGTTAACTTACATCATAACCTTATAGCCTCTTTTACTTGTTGAACATAGATAACTCATCATGCTACACATCGAAATCTTACAGGTAATTGCCAAACATGATCTCGATATCGAATACTGAAGATATAATGATAATTATCAACTTCCTAACGTCGATCTCTATGCTTCTAATCCGTAACTCTAATTCAATGCTCATCCATACTATCTAACAGTTTCTCACTTGCCTTGATGTTTACATATGCTCTACTCCTCGGATCGTGCATCTAAGGTACTTACAATTGAAAATCGACCACTTGCCTAGTGAAACTAAATACATTTGGCTTTCTTGGACAACACATATTACAAAGTGGATATCTTATGCAACTATACTCTAGCTTAAGGTTTCTCAGACTCTATGTCTTGCACTCACTATCTCTTATCACCATTGATTTATCGGATGATGATTAATGATAGTCAAACAATGCTTAACATACTTGATTTTCTTTAATCTCAGGCACTAAAATCTAGGTACTACATAACACTACATACTACTATGTGGTGTATATAGCTCGCACTCATATACCAACACAAAGACATCATAGATAAGGCTTGCTCACCTAGCTAAATCACTTATTGTTCACACAAGAAGGCGTCATGGTGAAGTCGAAGGGTTCACTATACCTCAAGACTCATAACTCACTGTCTTACTATGTACCCTTAATACCTATGATGAAATTTCAAAATTATTACATCAGAACATACACCTTACAAACTTACTCTTTATGAGTACTTGAGACATCTATGCCCAGTGAGCAACTGAAGTGTTGTGGCAATAGCTAAGGTATATCCTGATGTTACTGGAAACAAGGTTACAAACATATTTGTTAGGGTGACTTGGGTATTCTTAACACTCTATCGTAGAGATCTTCACCTCTAAGGCTGAACTTGGGATTACAAAGTCTTCGTAGGTTTCTCTCATGATCTCTCTACTAACGATGCGAAGAAGTCTTTATAGTCTTATATCTAGCTTGACAACCTACATGGATTATCCCCTAGGGAACACAGAAGGGTAGATAATTCTACGACTAAACATTTTATTAGAGTTGACCTTCAACTCAATAAGGGACAATCACCTATTCACAAACCTCCAAATCGACAACCCTCGAAGAATATCTAAGATAAACATTGTCTATTATACTAAGGTCCACCAACTAGGCACTTGTATAGTCACGCTCGAATCCTCTACATGAATTTTAAATTCATTTAAGCTTAATAAATGACAAATTAACATGAAATTAACTAGAAATTTCATGAAAATAAGGCCTTTTCAACCTCCATTTCGTGCTCCCTCATAACCATAGGTAAGAAAAATTTTATTTTTCATTTTTGAGCAATTTCCTTAGGTTTTTGGATTAAGACGTGAAATAGAAAATTGTTCTATTCGAAGAGCTCTATTATTTCATACCATTATTGCATGCTAATTTTTCTTTAATGTTAATTCCCAAATTTTAGGGTTATATTCATGTTAGGGTTTTATGAATTGATTATGGATTTTGAGGCTATTGAGGTCGTAGAATCATTTCAAGCTTGTTTGATGATGAAAACCACATAAAAAGTTATTATGATTTCAGCCTAAAGCTTAAATTTGGGTAAAATTGTGATTTGATTAAATTATGTTAGGGGTTTAATTGTAGAGGATTGGAAATGATGGATAGAGGTTGATTTAATGCTTGAATTAATTGAAATCAAGTGAAAATAATGGAACCCTAACCTTAAAGTATTTTGCCTAACCATTAGAAGGTGGGAAAAATTATGGAAAAAATATGTAAAGGTTAGAAATGATGTAGGAAAGATTCTAAAAGCCTTAGAAATTTATAGGGACCCTTTTTTAATTTGTGAAATTGGGGACCTATTTTTAAATTATGTAAAATTATGGGATCAATGTTTAATTGTTCAATAGTTGATATACTATGCTAGAAATTAATGTTATAGTGTTGAAATTGATGTTAGAATATGAAATTGGGGCATTTTGGAAAGTTGATAAAAGTTGAGGATTAAATCACAGATATAAAAAAGTTGAGGATTAAACTAGATTAAATCACAAATATTTTTAGACTTTAATACCCCAAAATTTTATTTAGTGATCAAAATGTAAATTTTGAAAGTTTAGTGTCAAAAGTATAAAGTTTGAAAAAGTTTAAGGACCAAAAAGATAATTTTCTAAAAGTTTATAGACCAAAAGTGTAACTTTCAAAGGTTAGGTGTTTTGACCCATAAATGAATAGTTCACCCCTAATAATGATGTTTTGGTATGATTCAAATTTTTGATCTAAAATTTATGTTAAAAGCTATAAACTGTTAAAGTTCGGTAAAATTCGTTAAATCGGATCGAGTAGACATTCTGATAAAATTTGAAGGATGATAAATTAAGCTTATAAATATTATTTTCACATTTTAAAATGATGGAAACTAATATGGATTAATAGATTTGAGAATTAATTTCCATGCGCATTTTGGACCGTTGGATGAAAAGTGGCAAGGTACATGGATAAAGTTGTCAAGGGTATAATATTTTTTTCATATTTTACTTTGGAAGATGATAACCAACATGTGGCTTGGTATGGATGTAATTATCAAGTTTCATTAATGGTAAAATTGACATTTTCAATCAAATGAATTTTAAATTCATTTAATCTTAAATAAATGACAAATTAACATGAAATTACTTAGTAATTTGATGAGAAAAGCTCATGTTCGAGCCTCCATGCTGTGAGCTCCAACCCTAGGTAAGATAAACTTTGTTTTTCATTTTTTAGCAATTTCATTTGGTTTTTGGATTAAGATGTGGAATAGAAAATTGTTCTATTCGAAAAACGATATCATTTAGTACCAATATTGAATGCTAATCTTGCTTGAGTCAAAGATCCCAATTTTTAGGGTTTATGTTCATGTTAGTGTTTCATGAATTAATGATGGATTTTGAGGTTATATAGGTTATTAATCATTTTCAAGCTTGTATGATGATCAAAACTTCCTAGAAATGCTATTAATGATTCTCAGCCTAAACCCTACATTAGGGAAGGGGTTCAGTTGTGGAAGCTTGCAAATGTTGGTTTCATGCTTGAATCAATTCAAATCAAGTAAAAATCATTGAACTTAACCTTAAAAAATTTGTCCATGGTGTTTAAGGGTGAGAAAATTATGGAAAATTTATTTAAGGGTTGGAAATGATTAGGAAAGATTCTAAAAGCCTTGGAAAGTTATAGGGACCCTTTTTGATTTTGGGAAAGTTAAGGGACCTATTTAACAATTATGAAAATTATGGGATCAATGAGTAATTATTCAATAGTTGATACACTAAAAATTAATGTTTGAGTGTTGAAATTGATGTTAGAATGTGAAATTGGGCCATTTTTTAAAGTTGATAAAAGTTGAGTATTAAATCACAAATATCGAAAAGTTAGGAACTTTAGTAAAAATTTTATGTGAAGTTTGGATAAAAAGGAACTTGAATGGTCAAATAGAAGTGTTAAGGTCAATATTTATGTTGTGACATGGAATTTGTATCGAATTAGCATTGGAAGATTTTTAGTAATTTATTTTCTAATGTGTGCATATGTTAGCAAGGTTCTAGCATGTGGTTTGAATTTGTATATCTTTTCTAATGATGATTATTTAGATTGTACGCTTGAAATCAAGATCAAACATTATTAAAGCTAAGAGAAGCTTAAGGATGAAATGTGAATCTCTAAGGAAGGTTTACAAGCTAAGGACACCAGGTGAGTGCAAATTTATTTTATACTTATGTTATCAAACAAATATTGTCTTGCGATGAGCCAATGATGGAGTTACTATGGTAAGGGGTAACTCATAAATGTTATGTGACGTGTGATTCATGCATATATTTCCATTTGGTAAGATAATAGAATTAGTGAATAAGCTGAAAAATATAAATTAGTGATATTTACCTATAGTTGTGTTATGTCAGTATAGTTTTGTAAAAAAACGAATACTTATTTTGAAATGTATAAAAAAAGATATAACCTTTTAATCGAGGATAGGTCAGAAAACATAGCAGCAAATTCTGCTGAACTTTGAAAATTCACTATAAATTGTAAAAATTGAAATTGAAGAAGTACTTTATATGGTTAGATTCGTATTTGTGTCTAGTTCCCAGAGGTATAAACATAATAATTTTTAAATGTTCATATTAATACATAATAATATTTCTTTTAAGGTAGTACAAACTGCCAAAATATGAAATTGTGATAAATTTTGGGATAGAACCAAATCGAAAGCAAAAGATCAAGTTAAAGCTTAGTTAGACTTATATTTTGACTTGTATATAATGTCAAAGTGAGAGTAATTCATGCATAACATTATTCATGAATGTTTTATACATCATCAGGTATGACTTGCAATAAGTTTACCTTATTTATGTTGGCATGATATTTATGTCATTTCCATATATTTGACATATTCTAAATATGTCAAAGGTTAAATGTAAAATGCATTCATCATTGGTTATTATATATGGTGTTTATCATGAATATATATGATGTTTATTACGAATATTATTTTGGGTATGAACTACCCAATGCTAAATTATATTGATATACATTGTCATGGATTGAATAAAAATATACTATATACCCAAGTAAGTCATTGAGGGACAGGGTATAGTTGACATGCCATAGAGTCTGGCAGTAGGGCTGCATATCCGGATCAGAACTACAGTGTAAACTTAGTGCAGGAGGTGGGCACGACCTTATGTTTCATATATGGATTAACACTAGAGTGTAGACTTAGTATAGGAGGTGGGCACGACCTTATGTGTCATATCCGGATCATAACTAGAGTGTAAACTTATTGCAGGAGGTGGGCACGACCTTATGTGTCATAGTCGGATCAACACTAGAGTGTAAACTTAGTGTAGGAGGTGGGTACAACCTTATGTGTCATGTTAGCACTACGGTGCATGTATTTGAATCATGTACCGAGGGTCCTCAGGGTTTAAATTGGGCTATGGTTTATTGGTTAATAATTGATATACAGGTGAATAAGATTATGAGCTTATGGAATAAATGGAAAGTATATTGGTAAGAAATTCACATGTGATTCATATCATGTTAATATTAGTAGCATGGTTGGATATACAGGTAAAGTGATCATAATGCATTAAATATTATTATTGTTTATGCTTATGTATTGCATTGCCATGAATATTTCTATTGATTGCCTAAGTGTATACTTAGCGTGTGATGATTTTCATGCGTAGGTAAAAGAAAGTTAGAGCAGTAAGGAGTTGAGCTTGGTATCAATCATCAAAGAATATTAATAAGTAATAGTAATGACATCATACTATATGTTGATTTTCTAACTGGCATGTATACGAACATAAAATGTATGGAAAATCATACTTGAATTGATGTTAAAATATTTTATTTTGGTTTTACACAATTAAATGATTTATAGATTACAATTAAATTGTTTTATTTTAAAAGAAACAAAATTTTATCAGATTTTCAAATAGTAAATATTTTATACGGTTGATGTGGCATGTTTAACTCGTAATAATACACGTATACGTGTTAAGGGTGTTACACAAAGAGGATAACCTCGCAAATATATTGAATAATGCAATAGGGATGCCTTACAAATACCAAGGCATGGACAATTTATAGAAAGTGAAGAGAAATGGACGAAAAGATACATAATGGTTCGGCTAGGCACCTCCAATGAACATACATGACTATTTAAAAAATAAATACAACTTTATGGAGTGAACATAAGGTGTTGATTCGGTTAGCCTTTTTATTCCTCTTAATCGAATGGTGATGATGGTTCAACCCTTGGTACATTCAAATGAGCGGTGTAGCAAACTTTGGTCGAATGGTGAGATGTCTTTTCCCATTGGAGCCTAGATTATGTGGTTGAGAATGCATAGGTTGAATGAGTGTGATCCTTGGTGCTTGGAACCTTGTTTGAATTCAAATGAAATTACATGCTTAAGGTGTGCACATGATATCATGCTTTACTCACATGACTCCTTTGATTTTTTATGCACTTCTACTCCATGGTAAGGTGTAGTCTCGACCATAGGATGCTTCTTCGTACCATGGATGTTGTATGATGCTTAGGTGGTGACATAGGTATCTAACTAGTGTAGCTAGTGAGTTAGGTATCTTTAGTAGCTAGCTAGCTAGACACCTAGTGTAACTCCAACTGCCTCAAGCTGCCATGAGTCCTCACCTTAGCTACAAGCTGCTCAATTTCTCTCTAGTTAGTATCAACTTCCATTTAGCTCATTCAGGTACTTTCCATTTTCTTTGAGCTCGAATTAGCTAAGTCAAGCTAGTCTTTGACATGTTTAAGCTATCCTGAGTTGCCATAGATTGAGTTAGCTATCCAAGTGGAGACATAACCTTCCTTAGCATCCTGTGTACCTAGTTGTGTAAGAATATCAATGGTATAAGTCTTGAATCAATGTCAAACAATGATAATGTATTATGTCGCTTATATTTGAGCTAAGTATGAGATATATATATATATATATATGAATGCATATGCTTATGATGAGCTAAGTAATTATGCCTAATCATAATATATGCTAAGTAAAGATGTGTATGAATGTATAATGCTAAGCAAAGTATAGTATAATCATAATACAAGGACTATAAACTATGCATAACATAATATGCATAAAATAACCTATGCTAAGCATGATGTGAATCATAAGGCATGCAAGTTCATACTTAACATGATATGAAAAAGATGCAAAGCATATTATATGAACATGACATATGCATAAGTATAGAATGTAATGGAATAAAAAGATGTAAGAAGATAGTAAAAACTTCATGATGTTTAAACTTATCCATGTTTGAAGAAAGTGACATGAAGAGTAGAACGTGCAAGAGTAAGATCACATTATCCCCCTTATTTAAAGCGATTTTTCCTCAAGTCAAAGTTCTTGGACATGACAAACTCCTTTTTCATGGGGATGACCGAATATGGTCCTTTCAACTTGTTGAATTTTCCCTGTCTCTTATGTTCATCCACAATATACTCTTAATGTTTGTATATGAAAAGTGTCTTCTTAAAAGGCCTTTCTTTGGAATAATCAAAACCAACAAGTACTTTATTTAAAGAGTTCCTTTCGATACAATCCTTTATCAAATTGTTTTTGTAACACCTTAACCCGTTTATGTGTACTATTACGAGTCCAAAATGTCACAACAATTATTCAAAACATTTCTTAACCCAAAAAGGTAAAATTTTGTTTCGTTCAAAGATTACCAATTATTGACAATTATTATAAAATAGTTTATCAGAGAAAATCAAAATATAATATACTAAATTCTATTTCAAATTCGGTTTCAAGTAGTAATAGACAGTTCTACTATGTTTCATATATTAAATAAAATTGTCGATAAACTGCCTGATTTAAAATTAAATTAATTAATATTTAAAACACAGTTTGATTTCATTATAATATTTATTCATACTATTAACCATATTTAATACTAACTATATTAATAATTTGCATACATTTCTTACTCGTATAAATGCCAGCTAGATAATTTAGAACACAATAGGATGTCATCATTGTTACCTAAAAATAGTCCTTGGTGATTGATTCCAAGATCAACTCCGTACCCATCTGGCTATCTTTTACCTACGCGTGAAAATCATCACATACTAAGTATAAATTTAGTGAGGCAATAACATAAATAATCAAGGAAATGTAGCATATAAATGTAAGTGAGAAACAATATTCCATGCATTATGATCACTTTACCTGTAATTTCAATCATGCTACTCATATTAACATGATATGAACTACATATAAAATTTCTTACCAGTATACTTGCCATTTATTTCATAATTTCATAAGCTTATTCACTTATTTATCATCTATTAACTAATAAACCATATCCCAAACATAAACCTATAAAGACCCTGAGTACACGAGTCAAATGTATGTTCCATAGTGAAAACCTGAATATGACACATAAGGTCGTGCCCACCATTTGCACTAGTTATACTTAAGTGCAATCCCGAATATGAAGCTTGTTGCTGGACTCTATGGCATGCCAACTATATCCTGTCCTTCAATGACTTACTTGGGCATATAGTATATTTTTATTCCATCCATTGCAATGTATATCAATTTAATTTAGCATTGGGCAATTCATACCCGAAATAACATTCATAATAAACATCATATGTACTTATGATAAAGATCATATATAACAACCAATGATCAATACATTTTATATTCAACCTTTAACACATTTAGAATATGTCAAATATATGATAAATGACATAAATATCATGCCAATATAAATAAGGTAGACTTATCGCAAGTCCTACCCAATAATGTATAAAACATCCATGTATAATGTTATGCATGCATTACACTCAATTTTACATTAAATACAATTCAAAATATAAGCCTCACTAATCTTTAACTTGATCGTTTTCTTTTGATTTGGTTCAATCCCAAATTTATCACAATTTTGTATTCTGGTAGTTTGTACTACCTTCAAAGAAATATTATTATGTATTAATATACTCACTTAAAAATTATTTCGTTTATACCAATGAAAACTAGACTTGAATACGAATCCAACCATATAAATCACTCCTTCTATTTTAATTTTTACTATTTATAATGAAATTTCAAAGTTGACTTACATAAGCTGTTTTGAGCATAATCTGTTGCCCTATTTTCTAACATATCATTAATTAACAATTCATATCTTTTTGTATACACCTTGGAATCTGGATCTATTTATTTTTTTAGAAAAACTATACTGATATAAAAATCCAAAAATATAATAATCATCCTCTAATCATTTTCGTAGAATTTATGGTGATTTTCTAAACTTACTGTCCAAAACTTAAATTTCTAGGCAGATTTCACCAATTTTCATTTTCAGCTTGTTCACTAATTCTATTAGCTCACCACAAGCACATATATGCATGAATCATAAATCACATAACATTTAGGAGTCACTCCTTACCATAGTAAATCCTTCACTGGCTCATCGCAAGCCAAAGTTTGTTCAATAACATAAGTAAAAATTAAATTTGCACTCACCTAGTGTCCTTAGCTTGCAACCTTCCTTAGAAATTCACATTTCATCCTTAAGTTTCTCCTTAGCTTTAATATTGTTTGATCTTGATTTAAATCACACAATCTAGATGAGCATTATTACAAATCATATACAATTCAAACCACATGTTAATATCACACAATAGAAAATAAATTCCTAAAAATCATCCAATGCTTATTCGATACAAATTCTAATTCACAACATAAATATTTGACTACTCAAGTTCCTTTTTATCCAAACTTCACATAACATTTTCACTTAAGTTCCCAACTTTTCCAGATTTGTTATTTAATACTCAACTTTTACCAACTTTCCAAAATGACCCAATTTCACATTCTAACATCAATTTCAACACTCTAACATTAATTTTTAGTATAGTGCATGAACTATTGAATAATTACACATTGATCCCATAATTTCCCATAATTTTCAAATAGGTCCCCTAACTTTCACAAAATTACAAAAGGGTCCCTATAACTTTCTACGACTTGTAGAAACTTTCTACATCATTCCAACCCTTACATAATTTTTCATGGAAGAAATTTTCAAGGTTATGGTTCCATGATTTTCACTTGAGTTCAATTGATTCAAGCATGAAATCAACCTCTAATCAACGTTTGTAAGCTTCTACAATTAAACCCCTAATCTAATTTCATCAAAGCATAAACTTCCCCAAAGTAGGATTTAGGCTAAAAATCATTAATAACATTTCTAGAAGGTTTTGATCATCATACAAGCTTGAAAATGATTCTACAACCTCAATAACCTCAAAATCCATCATTAATTCATGAAAGCCTAACATGAACATAAACCCTAGAATTTGGAATCTTTGAACTCAAGCAAGACTAGCATGCAATATTGATACCAAATGATAGTGTTTTTCGAATAGAACAATTTTCTATTTCACAACTTAATCCAAAAACCAAGGGAAATTGATCAAAAATGAAAAACAAAGTTTATCTCACATAGGGTTAGAGCTCACAGCATTGAGTCTAGAAGATGAGCTTGTCTCATCAAATTTCTAAGTAATTTCATGTTAATTAGTCATTTATTTAAGCATAAATGAATTTAAAATTCATTTAATTGAGAAATAACAATTTTACCATTAATGAAACTTGATAATTACATCCATACCAAGCCACATGTTGGTTATCATCTTCCAAAGTCAAAGATGGACAAAATATTATACCCTTGACAACTTCATCCATGTACCTTGATAAAAATTTCAATCTTGCCACTTTTATCCAACGACCCAAATTGCACATGGAAATTAATTCTCAAATCCAATAATCCATATTAGTTTCCATTATTTTAAAATGTGGAAATAATATTTCTAATCTTAATTTATCATCCTTCAAATTTTCTCAGAATTTCTACTCGATTTGATTTATCGAATTTTACCAAACTATAACACTTTATAACTTTTAACATAAATTTCGGATCAAAAATTTGATTCCCACCAAAATGTCATTCTTAGGGGTGAACTATTCATTTATGGGATCAAAACACCTAAACACCTAAATTTTGAAAATTACACTTTTGGTTCATAAACTTTTAGAAAATTACCCTTTAGTCCTTAAATTTTTCCAAACTTTATACTTTTGCCACTAAACTTTCAAAATTTAAATTTTGTTCACTAAATAAAATTTTGGGGTATTAAAGTCTTCAATATCCTGCAAAGGAAATTTTCATACCTTGATATCTTCATAATGATAAGGCATGGCATTTTTAGATGCCAAAAGAAATGCCCTAGTGACTTCCTTCAAAAAAGTGCACAGTTCCTTGTGTGGACCATCATGTTTACTATAAATGGTGCAAACAACTTGTAGAGTCTCTTTTGGATCATTATGTCATTCGGTGAAAGAACACATTCATGGTTGTTTTCTCTTCGAATCATCACATACCTTTTCAATGGTATAGACATGTTCATTCACGAACAAGGGTGTCTCTTCATATAAATCCTTGTGATGCTTCAAAGTAACACATCCTCTTTGAACAATTTCATTATACTTTTTGGTGAAGGAATATGTCTCCTCAAAATGTCCTCTCTGTTCAATTTCCTTGTGTGTGAGAAGGCTTGACTTTTTGGTGTTTTCTTCGGTCTTGGATGTGGATTGAGTCTTCTTGAAGGATTTTATGCTTTCCTTCATATTATTTTGGCCATTTTGCACTTTTTTAGGAGAAAGTAGTACCAATAATTTTTCTTCCATCATATTTGAATGTATATTGATTTGTATAACAATCATGCAATGTCTTCTTATCATGTTGACATGATCTTCCAAGCAAAATGTGACTAGAATGCATGTGAACCACATAATATAGAACCTCATCCTTGTACTTGTTCATAGAAAATGGAGCATGTACTTATTTTGTGACATTAAGCTTATTCCATCATTTAACCATTGCAACTTGTATGTTGTTGGATGCTTCAGAGTCTTCAAACCTAGTTTCTCAACCATGATAGTATTAGCAACATTAGTAAAACTATCACTATCAATGATCATGAAACATACCTTGCCTTCCATGTTGCATCTAGTGTGAAAGATGTTCTCTCCTTATTACTTCATATTTGCCATATGAGTGTTTAAAAGCCTTTTGACTACCAGAAATTCTCCTTCAGCAATATTCTGAATCTCTTACTTTTCTTTTTCAATTATTTATTATATAGTTTAATCTTTGGGATTGGATGCAACCTCTTCATTTTCAAGCATAAGCATGGTATTTCGATTTAGGCATTAATTTGTAACATGGCCTCTACCTAAGCATTTGAAGCACTTGATGTCTCAGGACCTTTCTGAGCTTTCTTATTGCTTGTTCTTCTATTTCCCATCCACCAATGGTTACTTTGACTTTAGTATCTCCATATTCTCCTTTATTTACAAAGGAGATTGATTCTTGTATGCATTCCCTCATTGGTTCCTTTTACTAGAGGAATAAGTGTTGCCTTAGCTCAAACTTCTTCTCTTGAGTTACCTTTCAATCTTCATGACCATGTAGACTATTTCATCCATCTCTACGTAGTAGTGCAACTCAAAAATGTTAGTAATGTCAAAATTCAAACCTGCAAAAAATCTTGCCATGGTTGCTTCTCTATCTTCTTCAACATTTACATGGATCATGGCCACTTACATCTCTTTGAAGTAGTCCTCCACACTATTGTTGCTTTGTTTAATATTTTGTAACTTCTTAAAAAGTCTTAGTGATAATGCACATGAATGAATCTTCTCCTTATGATAACTTTCATGTCTTGCCAATTGTTGATATGTTTTTTCCATTTCTTCTTCTTGTTGAAGTCAATTGATCCCACTGAACTAGAACGTAATCAATGAATTCCATGGTTGCCGATCTGACTTTCTTTTATTTTGAATAGTTGTGAAATTCAAATATATGATCAACCTTGGCCTCCCAGTCTAAATATGCTTTAGAATCATTCTTGCCTTGGAATGTAGGAATAGAAACGTGTATGCTATCGAAGTTGTCATTAAAGAACAAGCATCATTCATTACCTTTTCGTACATTCCATCTCGAACCTTGTGATACGACTTCGACTTCTTTATCTTCATATTCTTCTTGTTCTTTATGCCTTGGTTGTCTCCTATGTATATTTCCTCATGGTTTTTTTTAATTCGATTTAATCTTTCATAGAGGGGTTCAATATCCAACATCATTATTTGAATCATTTCTTGTATTAGCACCTGATTTTTCTAGTTCGAGAATGCTCCTTGATCTGAACCTTGAGACATGTTTAGAAATAAAGAAAAAATGAAATGTGGAAAAGGACTTTACCAAATATGCTATCACAAAGACCTCTCCATTCACTCCAAAGAAAGAAGAATTTCACTCAATCTCTCGTGTTTGCACTCAGGACACAAATGGATTTTACTATCCTTTTCTGATCTCTATCACTCAATATGTCTTTTCCCAATCTTTCCTCTTTGTATAAGTCCTAAAATAACTTTACTCAAAACCTTTTCAAGTCTTGGTATATGTTAGCGTCAGCTGTAAACTTGGTTAAGCTAAGGATAAAACAAAATGTAATAAAATGGGGTGGCTAAAAGTAAGAAATAAAAGGAGTACTTACAAGTAAGCACTTACAACTTCAAATTCACCACAACCAAAGGTCTTAATGTATTTAGCCTTGTGATGAAAACTTGTTGTTATTGAAGTGTTATCCTTGCTTTTCTTTTTGGTTTTTTACTTTACTTTTGGTCGTCTTTTTTTTAACTCTCTATGATGTTGTTAGAGTCTTCTTGCATGTTTATTCACTTTGGCCAAATACACCTTGTTGAACTTCATTATTTTTGTTTTATTTATCTTATTATTTATAGGGATTCTTTTGTGCATGTTTGGTCTCCACCCCAATCTAGTGAATGAGCAAGCACCTAGAAGAAGATAGGCTAAAAAAGAATGGCTTAGATAAGGATGAATGGTGAATAAGGTGGGCTATGATGATGATGATAAAAGAGTATGGATGTGGAAGTATTTAGGCGTAGTGAGGGTTATAAAACAAATGGATATGGTGGATATCATCTTAAGTGATTAAGTTAGGAACTAGGATATAAAATAGCCTAACACCAATCCTTTTATATCACTTAAGGGGTGGAAGAATAGGACTTGGTCCTGTTGGCCAAAAAAAGTCAAGAAACAAAAGTATCAATTAAATGAAGAGGGTTGACGCCACAAGCACCTAAGCATTTGATAAGTCGATAAAAGTTCTAAAGAACTTAAGTAGAGATGACAACCTCACAAATATATTGAATAATGCAAGAGACATGCCTTATAAATGCCAAGGCATTGGCAATTTATAGGAAGTGAAGAGAAATGGTACAAAAGATACATAATTAATCAGTTGGGCACTTCTAATGAACATACAAGGCTATTTAATAAATAAATAAAACTTTAAGGAGTGAAAAGGTAAAGTGTTGGTTTGATTAGCCTTAGGACTCCTCTTAGCCAAATAGTGATAATGGTTCAGCCCTTGGTGCATTCAAATGAATTTGTGTAGGAAGCTTGGCCGAACGGTGAGATGTCTTTTCCCTTTGATGCCTAGATTATGTGGTTGAGAGTGCATAGGTCGAATAGGTATGCCCCTTGGTGTTTGGCACCTTATTTGAATTTAAATGCAATCACATGCTCAAGTTGTACACATGATAGCATGCTTTATTCAGATGACTCATTTTATATTGTATCCACTTCCATGTCATGGTAAGGTTTAGTCTCAGCCATATGATGTTTCTTCATTAGATGGATGTTGTTTGATGCTTAAGTGTTAACATAGGTAGCTAACTAGTGTAGCTAGGTAGATTAAGTAACTCGCTAGGTAGTGTAGGTAGCTAGCTAGTCATCTAGTGTCACTCTAGTTGCCTCCAGTTGCCATGAGTCCTTAGCTTAGCTACAAGCTTCTTAACTACTCTCCAGCTAGTGTTAGCTCCTATTCAACTCATTCAGCTACTTCTCAATTTATTTCCATTTTATTTGAGCTCTATTTAGCTAAGTTAAGCTAGTCTTTGACATGTTTGAGCTATCACTAGCTGCCAAAGATTAAGTTAGCTATCCAAGAGCTTGTATAACCTTTCTTAGCATCATGTGTACCTAGGTGTACAAGAAAAACAATGGTATAAGTCTTGAATCAATGACAAACAATGATACTGCACTATAAGCTAAGTATGAGCTAAGTATGAGTTATATATACATACACACACACACACACACACACATATATATATATGAATGCATATGCTTATGATGAGCTAAGTAAAGATGCATAATCGTAATATATGCTAAATAAAGATGTGGATGAATGCATAATGTTAATCAAAATATTGTATAATCATAATATAAAGATTATAAGCTATGCAAAATATAATATGCATAAAATAAACTAAGTATAAGATGAAATAACCTATGCTAAGCATGATGTGAATCATAATGCATGCAAAGTTCATAGTTAGCATGATATGACAAAGATATAAAGAATATTATATGAACATGACATATGCATAAGTATAGAATGTAATGGAAATAAAAAGATATGAGAAGATAGTAAAAACTCCCTGGTCTTTAAACTTATCCATGTTTGAAGAAAGTGACATAAAGAGTAGAAAGTGAAAAGTAGGATCACATAAGTGAAGCTGGAGGTCTCTTATGAGACCCTACGTCTAACATCTGACATGACTAAAGTGACAAAGTTGACATTACTCTTCTATACTCATTCGGACCTCTAGTTCTCCTTGTCAATGAATGTGATAAGTATACTGGTAGATGACTCTTTCTACTTGGGGTGTCTAGCTTACCCAATAAACACTTTCTCACACACTACACTCTCTCAATGTTTTTAGCTTACCATGCTAACTTTGAAAATACCCTAGGAGGGTGTACCACCAACTATACATGGATATCGATATGAATTTCTCAAGGAACCACTTGTAACTCAAGGACTCAGTCACAACTAACTCTAAAGCGTAATGACTCAACTAAAGGAAATCTCTCTCGTACTCGTACATTGAGCGATCTCCCTAAACTAGTTGAGAAAACTACATCCTCAAACCATCCATGTATGACCCACTGATATACGTGCCTCTAAAATCATTTAGAAATTGATCCCTCGTAGGCACCTCTGCTGTATAACCATCTTTACAATTTCGCACCAATCGATAGCATTATACTTGAGCAAAGCGGTGATGTACTCTACTTACCCTCTAGGGTGAGGTAAAGATTCCTCAAAGTCCTTATGGTCTTTATCAACCAGTGATCGACTTAAATCGGATCATCATTTGAGCCATAGAATTCAACTACCTTATACCTCCTCAGTCTCTCTGCTGATGACTATATCGGCACTAACATACTATGGATGGCTGATTGAACAATCTGCACTCTAGGAATAATTTCCACTATCTCTTTGAGAGTGGAAGTTAAACCTCTGAAAAAGGTCGCCTCTACGACTCATGTGCCTAACGAGACCATATGATCTTTTTCTCTAAGCTAGAACTCATCGTTGACGCTATCAAGATGAAAGACTTGGCTCTCTATCCTATCCTCAAAACCATGATCGAAACTATCAACTATCATAAATTCTACAACATAGATTAAGAAAAGAATAATCATTAGGATTCTAGACTTATATAAGTACTTTCAGTACATAGGGGCATGTATTCACGAATACCTTACTTAATCTGAATTATGGGTCCTAGGACTGACTCAACTTAACGCTCTAATACCACTACATATAACACCATAAACTTCAATAGGCCTAAAGTGTTACATTGAGCCGTTGAGATAGCCCCTGTTTTTCAAAACATATTCATTTTCTTTAAAAAATACAATATGGTATCAAAATTAACATATAGTTATAAAAATATTTTATAAACTAAAGCTCTGTGACACATAATTTAAAATCAAAACAGTACAAACTCAGAGTTTGATAAACCAACTACATGAGTAAGGTTTTATGAATATATATACCCACTAAAGCTAGAGTGTAATACTCTAAAGGAGATGTTGGAAGTTGGAAGTCCTACTGCAACAGTACTTCATGAATAACCCAAGCTAAAAATATACGAATAGAAACATCTTAACGTTAAACTTACAAAACCTAGTAATATAATCCCTAATCTAAGGAAGCATTATGAATTTCATAAACGCAAGCATGCTAAAGACATGGTACTAAGAAGTAGGAACATACAATATCTTAATCAAGTGCCTCCTACTTAAGATTCAATTGTTCTAACGTTGAAGTAGGAGTATCACAGTTCCTTTAATCCTCTGCTAAGGGTCTCTCCATGAGTATTCCTCTAAAGGGTCTCTAACCACAGTTCATATATCTCATGTGCTTTATCTATATACGACATTGACACTCAATTGCATTATCTGAATACAACACTGACTATGTTATGCATTATCTGAATGCAACCTTGACTAGTATCTAGTCTCACATAGCCATCGTACACTAGTTAACTAAGGGAACCTGGTTTCACATAGCATCGGTGAAATTCTCACTAAGCTGCTAAATGAACTCCTGGTCCAACATAGTCATTGGGTAGATTATGGAGGGGAACCCAGTGTCATATAACATTGGTACAATTATCACTCAACTAAAGCATTAGCTCGGTCTTACAAAGTAGTCAAGCCAAGCTCTAAAGATATATGTTGTACTGGATTGATACAAATATACATACATATCTATGGGCCCAAAGGCCACAAAACACTAACACTGCTAACCCACTCTTCATTAGTGTTCGGTCTTAGCACCCTAGTCAGCCACTAAAGTGCCTCGTGCACTGAAAATACCCCACTAGGGAAACTAAGGTAGCCTTTACACCATAGCATAGCTAGACATACTAAAGTGAGTTCATCATCTCACTAGATGTTATCTCGCTTGTTCCCTCACCTAGAACGTATGTAAGAGTTTATTAGATTGTTACAGTTGTTAGTTTATTAAACGACTCTACTATGGTTGTTCGTTAAGTTCATTTTAATCATTATATGTCTCTAGATAAGTCTCTACACATTTCGTGATTTTACTATGATTATTGTGTTTGTTGTTCACTGGTTGTAACAACATCTAGCCCGATACCTGACCCGGGTTCACTACTAGGTAAGAACACTAAAATCACTCTTGTCGTACTTCTCCCCAATACCCCTTGAGTAGAAGGGACAATTTGTACTTTTTGGTTCACAATCATTCGCTACTTGCACCTTTCAAGGTACTGCTTGTTGGTACATCCTATACAACTATCATTGTTCTTAACTATTCAATACATGCTCAAGTGAAGATACTTTGATGTTGTGCTCTTAGTATGGTTACATCGGTTGTAACCCGCTTCTAAGAGTGTTTCTAGGCATATTTTTCTATTAATATTCCATGCAATGATCAGTCGTTCACCATTATTCGCTACATGCACCTTTCAAGGTACTTTTTTAGTTTATTTCCCATTAAGATGGTAGTTTAGTTATTTCATAAATTAGGACTATTTTTTATGCTTGGTTTTACATTTCATAGAAATCTATAGACATTCGTAAGAATGAATTATGGTTTAGATATTTTGATGTTGATGAGGTTTAGTACTACAAGAACAATATTAGTGCTCATAGTATTAGTACTCACAGTATCGGTATTCACAATATCGGTACTCCTACTCCTAGTATCGATATTCTCTGTTAGAATTTCCTAGAAGTCATACCAGTTCATCTAATATCGATACTCAAACCCAAAACTTCCTTATTTAAGCTCAGGAAATACCCAAATATCATCTTAAGGGTCTTAATTTGGTTTCAAAACATGTGCTAAATCTTAGGGAAATTACTTAAGGTCATTTAGCAGCCTAAAAACATAAAATAAATTACAAAAATCTTTTAAGGCATGAATTAAGTATAAACCCTAAAATGTTCAAATACTCAAATATTAACAATTCTTTATATTTATGAAAGCCTTAACACTCCAAATGATTATAAATAAGCTACATTGATGTTAGGAGCCTGAAATGAAGCTCGTTTAGCTAACAATCACTTTCCTTCAAGAACTTGGTTGTAGTAATGCATATCCTGAAAAATATTTGGATTTAAGAATAATAAATGAAGAACATAATGAATAACATAAATGACAAAAAAACATAGAAGTTACCCATGTGATAATCTCCTTTTTGATCATTTTGTTCTTAAATCTCGTCATAGCGTTAAAGGTAAAATAATGTCTACAATACATCGGATATATGTGAGGAGGAGGCTACCTACTTCCCAATCTAGAAATTATCGCTAACAACCCAAGCGAATGATCTGGTATCATGTAAACTTCATCTAGAGGGATAACATGGGAACGTAAGTTAGAGAGAAAGAAATTTCAAGTTTCCTCATACTTATTTTTAACAATGGCAAAGGCAACGTGGAAAATGTTTACGTTACCATTTTGTGCAATAACTATCATAAGGACCTTTTTGTATAACCCATACAAAAAAAGTCTTGCAAAAGCGAAACCCTTCAATTGCTAACTTTAAAGCCCAGAACCAACCACCATAAACTTTATTTCTTATGATAACTTCTTCAGTTTTTTAGGCCACAGGATGAGTATACGATCGTACAATGGTTTCAGGGATGAAAAATTCCATTTTGTGCAACTAATGTTGTAGTTCATTATGTGATCGATCCAAATCATCATACAACAGTGTCATTATTTTCCTTTTCTGCATTCATGACTTGTAGTAAGATGAAATATAACCAAATGTATTCTAGATTGATGCCACTATCACTGAAACTAGGATCCTTGGATTTTTCTTGATCAAAAGCTTAACATATGAGCATATGACATCAAAATGTAAGTGTTTGTAGTCTTGTGTCAATGAGCTCAATGTACAAGTATGATGGCCATTGAACCTTGTCACTTCCCACAACATCTTTCGTTGTAAGTATGAAACACTATCCTTCACTTACAACCGGTATTATGGTTTATACACCTGACAAAATATGTATTTTGATCAAACTATACAACATAGAACTCTGTATTAGCTATGATATCGAACTCCTTGACTGCTAGTTGGATATCCTTCTTAGTTTCAAATTGGGACCCAACTGCCAAATTCGTTGATCTGACATCAGAGAAACCCAGTGTGTTACACATATATTCAACATATCAGGAATCTCATAATTCCTCATGGTATTGTATTCAATGTCAAGCATTGCAACTGGATGATGAAAGTAAGGTATTTAGGGTTGATACATTTCGGGTTGAGGTATTTGGTGTTGAGGGGTAATGATGAATGGGAAACCCCTAGGAGCATTATACAATGCATGACCCCATGAAGCTGCTACCTCCCAAACGTCAACCTCAATACCAATACCATGTCCCTCTTAAGTAGCCTCGGTAATATCAAGAATCATCTATTATTGGTGAATCATCCTCTACCATCATTGGAACAAATGTTTCATCATCATCGCTAAACTCAGTAAGGCTTTCACTAGATTACCCAACAAGGTTATTGTCCTTTAAATGTCATACTTCTTCTGTGGTAGGTGCAACTATTGATGAGGTAAGAAGATCTACAATATTTGTCATTTCAGTGTATATCCCAATCATTTGATTATATGATGATTAATTCAATCCAACCATCACAACAACATCATCATCATCCTCAAGTTTGATTACTCCATATATGAGTGAAGTGTCTGAAATTATGTGTCAATAACTAAAACATGAAACATACGGTCTAAGTTTTCTTTCAATTTTCTGCTTCATTTGGTGATGTGATACATCTATAAGGAACATCATGTTTACGGGCCTTTGTGACATAAACACATCATCACCATCACAACAATATCATCATCATCCTCAAATTGGAATGTTCCATATTTGAGTAGAGTATCTAAAATTATGTATCGTTAACTGAAACATGTAACATATGCTCTAAGTTTTCTTTCAATTTTCTACTTCATTTGGAGGTGTGATACATCTACAGCGAACATCATGTTTACATTCCTCTGTAACGTTAAACACAATGCCATCATCAGTTTGTATAATTTGGCCATTGAAATGGACAACTGTAAAAACCTTGTTAGACATTGTTTGAGAAAATTTTTCTGTTGGTTCAATGAAGTTGTAAAACATTGAAGTTTTGTGAAGATTCAAAAAATATAAGCTAATTTAAAAGAAAAATGAGCTATCATCAATCACATTTAATGCATTATGACAAAAACTTTTCAGTGATATATCACTTCAATTCAATCATATATCAGACCATTAAATGATGTTTTGACTTGTTTCCCTTTAATGAAAAAATCCTTTTTTTCATAGACCATTTAATACACAATGATAAAATCTTTTTAGTGCCCAATCACTTGATTACGGAAACTTTTCAATGATATATCACTTCTATTTAGTGATATATCACTTTCATTTAGTGATATATCACAAAACATAAGCCAATTTAAAAGAAAAATGAGCTATCATCAATCACATTTAATGCATATTGACAAAAACCTTTTAGTGATATATCAGTTCAATTCAATCATATATCAAACCATTGAATGATGTTTTGACTTGTTTCCCTTTAGTGACAAACATACTTTTTTCATAGACCATTTAATTCACAATGACAAAATCTTTTCAGTGCTCAATCACTTCATTACATAAACTTTTCAATGATATATCACTTTTATTCAGTGACGTATCAAACCATTGATTTAACACCCCGAATCTTGGGTTAGTAGAGTTGGGTTACCTAAATAATGGTTAGATAAGCCCAATTACATCGCAAGAGAGCTTGGTCTATTTAAATGTTGATTTAGGCTTGGTTTGGGGCCTATTGGATTTTAAATAGGGACATTTTTTTAATAATAAGATGGAAAATGAAGGACTAAAATAGAAATTTCACCCTTATTTGAAACAAAAGTTTATCACCCATTAATTTGGGTGATCTCACGTTAGTACACCCCCATAGTCTTCACCAACTTTGTCTCTTATATCCCCCTTCATCTTTTTTCTCTTAAAGATTTACTCAAAAAATAAAAACTTGGTGGTTCTCCAAGATTACCTCGAGTTTGCAAAGGTAAGAGTACTCATCCCCACTTTTCTAGCTTTCATTCAAGCCCTTAGGATCAAATTTTGGCCATAGAAATTAAAAATGGGTTTTAGTAGGGTTTAAGAGACCAAGTGTTTAAAGCTCGTTTTTAGTGGATTTAAGTTTTAAGAAGTGTCCTTAACTATAGTCCAAGCTCCTAGATGAGTTATTAACTCATTTACTTACTTTTGATTGGTGAAAAAAGTGGAAGAAATCCCCAAGACTAGAGAGAATGATAAATTGACCCTTGGGTAATTTGAGGGCATTCTCAACAGCTAAGAGACTAAGGTAACACATTCATAACTCTTTCAAACCACTTGTGAGTCATGAGATGTGTCTAGCTAGAGAGTCTTTTGTTTAAAAACATAAATGAGCATTCATGGTATATTTCCAAAATTGGTGTTTTTAGTATGTTTAAAGACCTATTATGATCCTTTATTTCCTACATAAAACTTTAAAAAGGTTTGATAACCACAATAGGGTTTTAGGGTTATTTTGGGAGTCAAATTCATGCCATAATAGGGTATTTTCTGGATTTGGGTATTGGTACTAGAAGAACAATACCGAAATTGTTCTTACGAAAGGAAAGATAAGGGGATCTTTGGTTAGAAGTATTTGTACTCGTTCATTGGTACTCGTTGGAGGGGTATCGAGACAGAGATTTCCAATAGCCAATTTTGGTACTGAGTGTAAAGTATTGATACTCCCAATAGGATTATCGATTCTGAGGTATTTTTCAAAATATCAAAGCAAGTTCAATATCGATACCCTAGCACAGGAGTATTGATACTAGTCCTACAGTATCGATACTAACCTCTCATGTCAACTTTAAATTTGTTATTTAGTATCGATATACAAGGGATAATATCGATACGCATGGGTCAATACCGATAACATGGTGCTGAGTATTGGTTTCTACGTACATTTTGGGACAAGAAGTCTAAGGGAATTAGAAGTAATATTGAGGTACCCGAAAACACTTAAATTGCTTCCAAATAAAACTACAAGTGAGAACCAGGATAATAATCAATTACAGCTATAAACAATACCATTTAGGATGACATAAAACTAGCCTTAGTTGATGCTCGAGAAACAATCAGGATACCTGAGTTACTTTAGTTAATAATGATGGATTTGAGAAATAGAATTTTCGGATATCCTTAGGTTGTGCGCGAGGCACTTTAATGACTAACTAGGGTGTGAAGCTCGAACACTCGCGAGGGGTGGGTATGTCGGGTGTTGAGCCTGATATAGAGATTTCAAACCTCACTATAGGTAGATTATGTGTGTCCCGAGATGTGTAACCCTCCGACCACACAATGATGTCTACCCTAGAGTAGTGTGTAGTATACGAGTATACTCACTTTTATTATTACACTCGATATGATGAGCATTTAATGAACACTTTTAGTATGTTTTAGTTGTTTGTGTGGCACTGGGCTAGAAGTTTAGCATTCAAAATTTGTTTCTGTGCGCGGGTATTTAGGAGGAGCATTCGAGGAGCCTATCGCGCAACAGACATCCCAAACTGATCGAGCAGTGGGGTATGTCTTGAGTCTTATTCCTTAGAGGGCATGTATTATTCATAGTCATTTTTTACTTGAGTCGTAACTTTATTTTAAATACTTGGTTGTATTATTTTGATATAATTATTTTGGGAGCTCCCTGATGCCAACTCTATATATTTACGTTTAATTTACCTTACTTTGAATGGTTTCAAATTTACGATTTATATAATATTTTAAAGAAAATTTTTTGGTTAACCACTTTGTTGGTCCTGTGTGACATTCTAATGGGTTGAATTCGTTTCCTATCGGATTAGTGTGTAACATATAGTGGTATCAAAGCATCAGCTTCAGACGTTCTTAGGACCCACATATTAGAGTCAGTAAGAGTCTATAAGTATACATGCCTTTAGGGGGTTAAGATTACTTCCAAGTTTGGAATAGCGATAATAACTCCTCGTTCTTTTCTTAATTTTAGATTTATTCATAGATGATGGCACCACTCCAAGACATGAGGGTAGGGAGGAGAGTAGAGCTTCCCTAATAGGCTATACCGGTGACGATTTTGTCCCAAATTCTGAGTACGAGTTCCTAGGGGATACGAGGGTCGACAAGGTGACCTTCTTTTGAGATCTAACCAAGACCCTCAGACACATAGTGAGAGCTATCCTCAGGACACTTGTTGCACATCCTACCAGTCAGCTCTATCAACCCCTCCTGTTGTGGTGCTACAGGAGTCCCTAATTAAGAGGCTTTGTAGGTACAAGACAACCAATTTCTTTAGCTCTAGAGATGATGACCTGATAGCTAATGACCAGTGGTTTAGAGAAACCCTTAGGACACTCCGCCAGTTATATATTACCCCTAAAAGTATGTTGAAGTGCATAACCACCCTGCTGAAAGGTGATATCATAGACTGGTGGGAGACAGTTGAGATGGTGATGGAGCCTAATTGACCCACCTGAGAACACTTCTTGGCAGAGTTCCATGAGAAGTACATAGTTGAGGCTCTTACTGATGACTTGAGGGATTAATTCTTGCACCTGACACAAGGAGATCGGTTTGTATTCGAGTACGAGAGAAAGTTCCTCCGATTGAGTAGGTATGCATTAGAGTTGGTAGCCTCTAAGTATCATCAGTGTAGGAGGTTCCAGGAAGGCCTCCTCCTAGACATCCTCACTCACCTAGCTATTCATCTATCGAGGGTTTTTATTGAGTTAGTTTACCAAATGAAATCCTTAGAGAGTGTTCTAGGGATAAGGACTAAAGCATCAAGTGCTACATCTGGGCAGAATAGAAGATTGGTAGAGTCTTTGAGGCCTTCCTAACCATCAACTAAGAGAGCCATGGATTCTCAGGGATATTGGAGGACACCATTAAGCTAGCCTAGTCAGTCAAGGTAGAGTTCAGGTAGAGGGGGCAGATCCAAGCATTGTAGGAGACCCTTGGCATTAGTATATGTTGTAAGTGTTTGTGGTTTGATAAGGGCACTACTTCGGCCTGATTGTTCAGTCTGCGATAGAAGGCATCTAGGAGTTTACTAGTGTGGGTCTAGGGGTTATTTCAACTATGGTTCCCTGGACCACTTCGTTGGAGATTACGCTGAGTGTAGAGTGTGACCCTTGTATCGACCCAGAGCTTGGCTCTGTCAATTTATAAGGGTATAGAACCTATGAGAGAAGAGAGTACTATATCCAGGAATTTTAGTAGGAGTACAACATGATCTATAGCTAGTGTCGAGCCTAGAGTGACCTCTCGTCAGTATACAGTCAGATCTTAATAGAAGTACGACACAATCGATGTGATCTCAGGTATCTTTACAGTATTCTCTATTCTAGTTAACACCTTAGTTAACGTAGGGTCCACCCATTCCTATATATGTCATGACCTAGTGCAATAAAGCAATACCCCGATAAATGAACTTGAGATAGAGGTTCAAGTGTCTAGCCCACTAGGATTAAATGTCCTTGTAGATAAATGTCACTGTAGATGTCCCATCGAGATCCAAGGTGAAACCTTTCTGGCTGATCTGATGGAGCTACCTTTCAGAAAGTTTGACTTGATCTTGGGCATGGATTGGTTGTCAAAGCATAATGCTAGCTTGGGATGTAAATTTAGACAGCTTAAACCAGGAAAGGTTGATGGGACTAAGATCATAATACTTAGCTAGAAGCCCAAGTGTTAATGGATTGTGTCGGCCATGAAGGCACAAAAGATGATAGAGTTGGGTTGTAAACCTTTTTATGCTCATGTGGTTAACACCCGAGTTATAGTTCCCATACTCAAGGATATTTGAATTGTTTGAGACTTTCCAGATATATTTTTGGAGGAGTTTTTTAGACTCCCACCAGACCGAGAGTTAGAGTTCGATATCAAGGTGATGACAGGATTCGCTTCATTGTATATTTCCCCTTACCGTATGGCTCCGACTGAATTAAAGGAGTTAAAGGCATAAATTCAACATTTGCTAGATAAAGGTTTTATCCAGCCAACTAGTTTTCCTTGAAGAGCGCCAGTCTTCTTCGTTAAAAAAATGACGGATCAATGAGGTTGTGTATAGACTACCAGTAACTAAATAAGTTAATCATCAAGAACTGTTATTGCCTTCCAAGAATCGATGACCTCTTCCACCTACTTGAGGGAGCACGTATGTTCTCCAAGATAGATCTAAGATCGGGGTACTACCAGTTGAAGGTCAGGGATACAGATAAAGAAAATACAATATTTAGGACAATATATGGCCACTATGAGTTCCTTGTGATGTTTTTTGGACTCACTAATGCCCCAGTAAAATTCATGGACTTAATGAATCGAGTGTTCCAATCGTACTTGGACCAGTTTGTGGTAGTTTTTATAGATGAAATCTTGGAGTACTCACTGTTAGAGGTGAATCATGACCAGCACCTCCGCATAGTTATGCAGATCCTTCTAGACCGATAACTATTTGCCAAGTTTTTGTCCAAGGTTTCATTTCTTAGTCAAGTCATGGCAGCTGATGGCCTCCAGGTTGACCCTCAAAAAATCTAGACAGTACTAGAATGGAAAGCGTCAAAGAATGTAACCAAAGTGCATAGCTTTTTGGGTCTTATTGGGTACTACCATTGGTTTGTAAAGGATTTCTCGTTGATAGCATCTTCAATAACTAAGCTACTTTAGAAGAAAGTACCTTTCGTATGGGACGAGAAGTGATAAAAAAGTTTTGAGCAGTTAAAAGCCATCCTAACTCAAGGCCCAGTTTTAACCCAACCAAAGTCAGGGAATGACTTCATCATGTTTAGTGATACCTCGTTAAATGGGCTCAGATGTGTTTTGATGCATGAAGGGAAAATGGTAGCCTATGCATCCCATAAGCTTAAATTGCATGAGTATAACTATTCCACCCATGAGTTAAAATTGAGGCAACGTAGATAGGTTGAGTTGTTAAAGGACTACGACTGTGTGGTCGACTACACCTAGGGAAAACAAACATTGTAGATTCTTTGAGTAGAAAGTCGATGTCAGAGTTCAAGGTGTTATTAACACGCTTGAGTTTATCTAGAGATACTGGGTTATTGGTTGAGTTGTGATTGGAAACTGAGTTAGTGAGTGAATTTATGAGGTACAGAGTTCTGATAGTCACATATGGGCTCATGTGGAGCAAGTCCACTGAGGTGAAGCCCCAAGTTTTGAGTTGCTTGATGGAGACGTATTATTCTTCACATATCATTTGTGTGTACCCATAGACGAGTAGGTACATAGTAAGATCCTTCATGAAGCACATTGTAGTCCACTCTTAGTTCGCCCGGGTATAAACAAGATGTATTAAGAGCTCCGACCATTGAATTGGGGGCTGGGCATAAAGAGGGAAGTATCTGAATTTGTTGTTAGATACCTAATGTGTCAATAAGTTAAAGATGAACACTAGGTTCCTTTAGGGTTGCTCCAACCAATTCAAATACCAAATTGGAAGTGGGATAGGGTAACCATTGATTTTTAACCTGGCTACCGATAACGAGACATAAGCACAATGCAGTGTGGGTTATAGTTGATCAGATGACCAAATCAGCTAACTTCCTATCGGTTATGATGGATTTCACCTTAGAGAGGTTAGCGCAGATATACGTTCATAAGATAGTGAGATTGTATGGAGTCTCGATTTCAATCATTTCAAATAGAGATCACAGGTTCACTTCTCAATTTTTGGAAAGCTCTTCATGAATCCTTATGTATCAAACTCCATTTTAGCACTACCTTTCATTCTCAAGTAGACAGTTAATTTAAGCATCTTAACTAGATTATGCTTAGGTGCATCATTATAAACCTCGAGGGTAGTTGGGAAGACTACCTGCCATTAGTGGAGATCGTGTATAATAACAGTTACAAGTCCAGTATCTAGATGGCTTCGTACAAGGCTTTGTATGGGCGTAAGTGTATGAATCCCCTTTCTTGGACAGAGCTAATTGAAGGAAAGATAGTGGTAATTACAAAAACTGAAGAGAAGGTTAATTTGATTCAGAGTTGGTTGAAGGAAGCTTCTGATAGGCAGAGATCATAAGCGGACTTGGAAGGAAATGATATCGAGTTTGTCGTGGAAGACAATATGCTCTTCAAGGTGTCTCCGTGGAATAAAGTACTTTGATTTACGCGTAAGCAAAATTTGACCTCATATTTCACAGGACTCTATAAAGTACTCGAGAGAGTTGGACTCGTGGCATTCTGATTGACCTTACCACCAGAGTTTGAAAACATCTATAATGTGTTTTATGGTACATGCTTAGGAGGTATCGTTTTGACCCTTCCCATATATTACCGTTAAAATGAATCGAGGTAAGTCAAGACATGACCTACGAGGAAATACTGATAAGAATTTTGGCAAAAGATGAGAATGAGTTAAAGAACAAGAAGATACCCTTAGTGAAGGTGATGTGGAGGAATCATAGAGTCAAGGAAACAACTTGAGAAACTAAAGAGGATATGCATCTTCAGTATCCACATCTCTTCTATGAAAGTAAATTTCGAGGATAAAATTTCTTATTAAGAAGAGAGAGTTGTAACATCCTGAATCTCGGGTTAGTAGAGTCAAGTTTACCTGAGATAGGTTAGATAAGCCTAATTACCTCGCAGGAGAGCTTAGTCCATTTAGATGTTTATTTAGGCTTGGTTTGGGGCCTATTGGATTTTAAATAGGGATATTTTTTAATAATAATATAGAAAAAATAGGACCAAAAAAGCAATTCCACCATTGTTTGAAACAAAAGTTGATTAACCACTAATTTGGGTGATCTCACATTGGTACACCCTCGTAGTCTTCATGAACTTTGTCTCCTATCTCCCACTTCATCCTATTTTTTCTCTTCAAGAGATACTCAAAAGATCAAAACCTTGTTGTTCTATAAGCTTAGTTTGGGTTTGCAAAGGTAAAAGTATTCATCCCCACTTTCAAGCTTTTATTCAAGCCCTTAAGATCTAGTTTTGGCCATAGAAACTAAAAATGGGTTTTAGTGGGGTTTAAGATACCAAATGTTTCCAACTCATTTTTAGTGGATTTAAGTTTTAGGAAGTGTCCTTAAGTTCAATCGAAGCTCCTAGATTAGTTAGTAACTCATTTACTTGGCTTTGATTAGTGAATGGAGTGAGAGAAATCTCCAAGTCTATAAGGAATGAGAAATTGACCCTAGGGTGATTTGAGGGCATTCTCAATAGCTAAGAGACTAAGGTAACATATTCACAACTCTTTCATACCACTTATGAGTTATGAGAATGCATTTAGCTAGAGAGTCTTATGTTGAAAATCATAAATGAGCATTCATGGTAGATTTCCATAATCGGTGTTTTTAACATGTTTAAAGACCTATTATGATCCTTTATTTCCTACATAAAACTTTAAAAAGGTTTGGGAAGGGATTTAGGATTGTTTTGGGAGTCAAATTCATGCCCAAACAGGGCATTTATGGGTTTGGGTAATGGTACTAGAATAACAATACCAATATTGTTCTTTTAAATGGAAAAATATGTGAGTCTAGTTTCAATACTCGCATGAGGGGTATTGAGACTAGGATTCTAGTAGCCAGTTGTGGTATTAGTACTCATGGGAGTATCGATATCGAGGGTAGAGTATCGATAATACTCTCATTAGGAGTATCGATACAAGGTATTTTTCAAATCATTAAAGAAAAATTTGGTATCGATACCCCAAAGAGTATCGATACTACCCTCCCATCTCACCTTTAATTTTTTTCATTTAGTATCAATATACAAGGGAGAATATTGATACTCATGGGTTGATACTGATACCAAGGGGCTCAGTATTGGTATCCCAGTACATTTTTGGACAATAAGACTAAGGGAATTATATTTAGGGACCCGAAAACACTCAAATTGCTTTCAAATAAAACTAAAAGTGAGAACCATGATAATAATCAATTACAACTATAAACAATATCATATAGGATTACATAAAACTAGCCTTGGTTGATGCTTAGGAAATAATCAGGATACCCTAGTTACTTTAGTAGATGACGATGGATTAAAGAAATAGAATGTTTGAATATCCTTAGGTAGTGTGTGAGGTACTTTAATGACTAACTAGGGCATGAGGTCCAAAAACTCATGAGGGGTGGGTTAGTCGGATGTTGAGTATAATGTAAAGATTTTGGACCTCACCCTAGGTAGACTAGAGGGGTGTGTGTCCCGAGATGTGTAACCCTCTGACCATACCATGATGTCTATCCTAGAGTAGTGTGTAATATACGAGTATTCTCACTTTCATTATTGCACTCGACAACATGAGCATTTAATGAACACTTTTAATATAGTTTAGTTGTTAGTGTGACACTGGGTAGTAAGCTCAAAGTTCGGAAGTTATTTCTGTGCGCATGTATTTAGGAGGAACATTCGATGAGCCTATAACGTAGTAGACATCCCATACTGATCGAGCATCAGAGTATGTCTTGATTCTTATTCCTTAGAGGGCATGTATTATTCATAGACCTTCTTGTACTTGAGTCATAACTTTATTTTAAACACTCGTCTATATTATTTTTATATTCTTATTTTGGAAGCTCACTGATGTAAACTCTATATATTTATATTTGATTTACCTTACTTAGAATGGTTTCAAATTTACGATTTATAAAATATTTAAAGAAAATTTTTGGGTTAACCGCTCTAGTCTTCCTGTATGACATTCTAATCGTTCGACTTTGTGTCGTATCGGATTAAGGTGTTACAATTGAATGATGTTTTCGACTTGTTTCCCTTTAATAAAAAGGTCATTTTCTCATGAACCATTTAATATACAATGACACAAACTTTTTAGTGTCCAATCGCTTCATTTCATAAACGTTTCAGTGATATATCACTTCATTTCAATGATATATCAGATAATTGAATGATGTTTTTAACCATATTTAATAATTCATCATACGTTATCTTAATTCACCACTATTTTTTTAGTGCTATATATAGATAGCCATTACTTTTTCATTGTTAAAGTTTATATTATGTTATTCTTTTCATTCGCCTATCAAGTCAGGCAAGCTTTATGTTTACTTATGAACTCACTACCTCTGCCTTAAACCGACTACCTTAAGGCAACTATAAGGCTAAAGAACTTCCTTAAAAGGCTTCTTTTAGGCGGATCAATGGGCATTAAAGGAAACAGATCGGTCGATCTACTTCATTTGTTTTAGTGGATCAAAAATTCTTTCTCCTTACTCTGCAGCAAGTAATTTCATACCTTCTTATTTTTTATATTAAAATATTTTTCCGATGCACTCTAATATTTAACCACACAGTTCCATGGCAACAATTTATTGTGAGAAAAAATCTTTCATCATCTCTTTCAAGGGAGACATTCGACTTTTTTATTTGATGACAAAAATTTCATACAAGATTGGATCTACTGAAGATTCAACACTTTCTTTACTACAATTCAGGTTTCCAACCTCTTTGGTTCCACAACATTTATCAATGGGTAATTTGGACAATAATGTTGATATTAGAACGATGATTAACACATACATTACCAATTCGGTGAGTAATGTTGACTCATTTATTGAGTATCACAAGCAAGCTGTAACACCTTCCACATCAAAAACAAAATCTCCTGAAGTATTTGACAATATAGAAATTGAACTTCAAGAACTTTAACATTTATATATAGAAGGAAACGAGAGAGAAAAATTGAGGATTGAAGAACTTAACATCTGATGAGTTAACTGATTATGAAAATTAAGATGAGTGGGTAACTTAATGTTGTTATTGTATTGTAATGTAATGTAGGAGTTAATGTTTCTAATGTAAAGTAGGAGTTAATGTTGCTAATGTATGGGTAACTTAATACTTTGTATTTAATAAAAATAAAAATTATAAATATGACTGTTGGAACTCGTAATCTCAGCATTGCAAGTTTCATGATTTTTTTCTCAATATATTTTGAAAATAAAAAAATTTCTAAATTAAAAAAATAATATATTAATGGAACTCGTCACGTCGACATGATGAATTCCTTAAGAAATATTAAAATATTGGACCCAACATCTGGCTCCAATAAAATATATTTTCTTGTGCAACTCGTCATGTTAGCATGAAGAGTTTCACAAACATTGTAGTGTTTGGCATATATCTAAATAATGTTTTCCCAGGGGTACATGGCTAATATTTTAGCCCATTTTGCCTAATGGGCCAAAAATAAAACCATTTTGCATACTGCTTATAAGAACCCAATAAGGAATGTGGGGAATAACCGAAAGCCTAAACTAGTGTTACGTAATTTACGGCTCGATTAGGTTCGCGGAACAAATACTTGATAGGAATTAGTTAGTTTTATCGGTTGTGCTTCATTGAGGGTGGTTTTGTTTGGAACAAACTTTGAGATCATGATTCCGTGAGTGAGATAATTTGGCGATGATTGATTCATTATATAAATTAGAAATGAGGTTTTCTCGAGTTATCTTCTTCCCGATACTAGTGTATAGATTTTGGTGCTAGAATTTAGATGTTTCTTTCTCTTCCTGTATTATTGACCTTGTTTATTTTTGTTTTGTTAGATTTTCGGTACATCAATTGATCGTTCCAGCACACATTCCTTAACGAATTGGAACATGAATAAATCTCAAATTAGAACAAATGAATTCAAACTAGATTCGTGAGCGTGAAGGGTGAACCAAGTAACAATGGCCTGAACATAACCAAGCAGAGCATTTGCCCAGACCATATACTCACTCTGGCTAAAAATCAAACGTAAACGAAAGGATTTGATTAATCTAATTCACAGTAAATTTATGTTAAAAGTCCAAAACAATGGGTTTCATCAATAAATAGCAAGAAAAACAAAATTCATGCACTGTACCCCAACCAAATGCAGAGTGCATAAATGGTAATTACTTCAAATCTTCAATACCAAGAACCAACCATTTGAGCTCTGAGATGCTTTGAAATATACAGATACTGCGTGTAATTAACATAACCATGTTGTCCATAAAAGAAACAGATTAAAAAAACTACTACCAATATTGTGTATTCTTTTTTATCTATACTGCACTAATTCATCAATCCAAATCTAAAGGAAGACCCAACAAAGTACCCTATGACTTAAATATCTACAACCATCTAATGACCAATATATCACTATGTTTTCAGTTCACCATGGACCCGTGGCTGTTCTTCGCAAGGATCGCTTCTTAGCTCCTTGTTGCATGTTCATTGTCTCCATGACCTGTGGTGCCACCAAATAGTTCTAGAGAATTGAACAAAGTACTTCAAATCTAAATAACTAAGCACCCAACTTAGATATTACAAAATAAAAGATAAACAAAAGTGGATTGGTACCTGATTTTTCTGCATTTCCATTTTTTCTGCCTGCAGCAACCAAAGTACAGTCAAGAAATAATGTATGTGTTTGCCATAGCCAATGTGTAGTTATATGTGAGCAAACGACAAAGAACACACTGGAACAAAGAAAGGTAAGAACATACGTTTTGCTTCTGCAATTCTTCGTTCTCCTCTTTTAGCTTCGCGACTTCTTCTTCTAGTTCCGTTGTATAAGCCTAAAACGCAAAACACAGTGAATACCATAAGAAATATCAAAACACAAACCTAAGGGCACACCATAAATTTTACCAGTGATCGTAAGATATAACAGTTTTGATTCATTATGTTGATAACAAAATCAACTAGTTCAAGGAATGTTAAACTTAACCAATGGTTTTATTTGATTCTTATAATATGATATACAGCTTCAAACTCCTCATGTTGTCGAAACAAATGCTCCATTACCTCGCAACAGGAATCCTTATAACTCCTCATGACCTCGAATCCTCACAATCTTTCATCGGTTCTCATGTCAGATTGCTTTCAAATTACCACACCGCAGCACAATCTTTCATGAAGTTTGAGATGCAAGCATGTCATAGATGATAAAAGCACAAGGTCAATGGTTTGTAAAACTCCTTAATCCTTAATAAGAGTTAAAAATCTCTGAGATATCAAGTAAATGTGATCGATCTAGGCCATTTCTTAAACTTCAACGAGAAGCATAACACTGCATATTCCGAATTGTCTACCTTTACTACAATGAACTAAAAACAGCTATGAAGAATGTGTAAATAAGAAGCAAACTCACCTGCTTGCGAGCTCGAGATCTTGCAGCGGATTCTCTGTTCTTGATCATTCTCCTTTGCCTCCTCTCAGCAACCTTTTCAACTGCACTGGATTTCCTACCCCTCAAACTTCCATTAATCACATAAGGAACCGGCGAGATAGACGAATTATCCGCGCTACTCTTCCCGATCCCATTCGATGCTAGCTGGTTAGCCGGTGATCCGGTAGGGACCCCGACTGGTCCTCCTAAGCCAACCATCCCCAACCGTCCACCCTGTATAAGACCATTGCCCAGCCCATGATCTCCAATCCCAGTAGTTCCACCTCTATTTCCAGGACTCCCCAATTGAGATCCAAATCCTACAACAGGTTTAGGAAAAATCGGTTGCTGGTGCAGCTGCTGCTGCTGCTGCTGCTGGTGAATATGCTGAGTTTGCTGCTGAGCTAAGTGGTGGTTGTTTGAGTTAACTCCATTAACATTGAAAGGCAAATTGGAAGCGTGAAATCCAATTTGATTACCACCTTCAGAAATCCTATTCCCCATCAAATTTGGACCTCTACCACCATTTTGAAACCCATCAAAGAACCCTCCATTAACATCATTGACCTTCCCAGAAAATTGGGCGCCCTCTCTTACCACACCGGCCCTCGCCAAAAACTCTTCCAAAGTCATCTCCCCTAAAGTTTGCTGCCTTTGAGGCATATTATCATTAGTCCATGCGGCTCCAATCCCATCTTTCCCTATGGAATACTCCTTCGAAATATTTTTCCAAACTTCATCTACAGTCTTCTGGCTAAGTGTCCTGGGCAAAGTCAGGGACTCTTGCCTTCGTAACCCTCCATTTCCGTCTAGGCCACCACCGGCAGAAGCCAATGTTTGCGTTTCTTCAGCGCTCCAAATGTTCCTCAATAACTCATCCATATTCATCGACCCAAAATCTTTGCCTGTGCCACCCATAGTGCTTTGAAGCTCATCCAAGGTTAGAGAATAGATTGATGACTGTCTACTTAACAGAGTAATCCCACCGCCGTCCGCTGCTTGTGGCGGCTGGTTATTTCCGAAGTCCTTGAAGTTCAAGTTGGTCGCCATTAAAATCTGGATAAAACAGTATTAAAAAGTTTGACCTAAAGATTTATTCATATACAGACTCCTCTACTGTACTGCAATCAAAGATGAAATTAAAAGTTTTTTTTTTTTTGTGTGGAAGGAATACGAAATTAAAAGTTCTTTTTTAAATATTCCGGAAGATCCAAGCTAATAAAAGACAATTAAATCAAGGATAAATTGTATTTTTCATCATTTAATTTTGACCTTATTTCTATTTGACTCATTAATGTTTAAAACTTTTAAATTTAATTACAAAATTTTTAATTTTAGTTTATTAAAGTTAAGTTAATTAAATAAAGGGTAAATTATAACTTTCAATTTATATTCAGAAATTAAATTTTTTTATCTGATTTTTTATCTCGTGAACATTATATATAAAAAATGAAATATAAAACCAATGTTTTATTTATTAAACATATAAAGAAAGTTTAATATTCATATTTTAATTTTTATAAATAATAATTTTTCATAATTTCCTGAAAGTATTTAATGTCGGAATGGTTAGAATAGGAATAAATCGAATGTTTAATAACTAAATTGTTAAGTATTAAACTATAGTAACAAAATATGAATTAGAAGAAAGTTGAGTGCTAAAATTTGTAATTTACCGTTAAATAAATAGAGATATATTTATGTGAACTTGTCTTAAATAATGTTTTTGAGATTGGTAAAACGTGGACGAATGAGGAAGGTAGGGTCGGTAGCTGGTGATGTGAGATCTGGACTGTCCACGTTGAGAGTGTAAGGAACGGTAGTTATTTGTTTGAGTTTTTATTTGTTTGGATTTGTTGTGGTGTGTAATGGTGTGGTTGGCGGAATAACGTTATGGTAAGGGTTAGTTGAGCAGTTTAAACTTGATTTTATCAAAATTTGGTAAACGCTCGATTTAAATTGGTTAAACTTGAGACTTTAACGAATTGAGTCAAACAAAATCTAACTCGATTTGATAAGTTCGTAAACAACTCATTAATTTTTTAAAATATATTTTTATTAATTACTTCAAAATTATCTCATTCAAAAAATAAATCTAAATAATACTTATTAATTTATTAATAAATAAAAATAATAATAATTAACTAATCTATTATTTTTAATAAATAATAAAATATTATTAATTAATAATATTATTTTAATACACAATAAAAACCCAACCCTAATATCCTTGTATAGTATTAGTAAATTTTATTTTTAGTTAAAAAAATAAGGTAAACTTTTTAGTGAGCTGAGGAACAAGTCGAGTTGAGTAACAAATTTTTTTAAAGAGTACGAGTCGAGTATAATTTTAACGAGCTTAACAATTAAAGATTCGAATAAAAAAATTTTAACAAATCCGAGTCGAATATTACATAATTTATGATCGACTCGCTAGATAAGTATCCTAATAATGAGTGCCAAAGAGTAAATAGATGCTTAAGAGAGGGAGTTAGGGGTATTTTGGTGTTGGTCCGACATTTATCCGCGTTTTCATACACGATGTAAAAGCCAATGATTTTGGATAATTACGTCTACAGATACGGGACCCACAGTTTTATGCGTATTCCATTTTACAAAGTTGGCCTTACTCCAAAAATTTTATTACATTTTCTTGAATGACCAAAGCATGACTTGAGATAATGACTTCTAATAAAATATATTTAGGTTTAATAATTATAGAATTTGTTTCTTGAAGAATATGAATATAACACAAAATTAAAATTTATTATGACATTAATAGTAATAATTTGAATCGAGTAACATATTAAAATTATATAAATTGTTAATTTAAAAAAAATTAAAATACTATTAACTCAACCCACATTACCAACTTTAAATAAGCAAAACTTTTAAATAATTATATCTTTGTGTCACGTTTTCCTCTAATTTAGTTATACGTTTTTCATTTTTTTTAATCGTTTGAATGTTCTTTTTATTTATATTATTTTAGGGTTTAATTGACGATGCTACAATTGATTAAGATAATGTTTATTTATAATCATGTTGATCTTTTCTTTTATGTACCTCAGATTGAATTTGGATAAATGATTTTGTGTTCGTGGAGTTTCTCACGACGTTCGGCTCTTAGTTGGAGTTCTTGGTGATCTTTCAATTGCTTAATCATATTTTATGGTTCGTTTGCCGATGAAGTTATATTTATTTATATCTATATTTCGTTCGAATCTTTTGGTTAAGTTTATAATCTTTTCTATATATGCTCATTATATAATCTAAAGTGTTTAGTTTCAATGTTATAGAAAAAAAGTCCATATTATGTATTTAGTTTACGATGATAGTTATAAACTCTTACTATAATTTTGGATATTTACACTCTTTAATAAAACTAATAACTTTTATTAAAAATTATAGATGAAATTATATTAATGTCACGTGTTCTTTTCTTAATATAGTTAAAAGTCGCATAATAATTATATAATATTGTTAATAAAATATTTTTTATTTCTAATGTATAAAATAATAATGTTTTGATAAATATTTTTAAATATTATTTAATTTATGAGTACCTTATTTTGAAAACAATTATTGGAAAACTAGTTGAGAATACTTTATTAAATTAATTTATGACCCACGGAGTCAACGGTGTCAACGGTGAGGTTAACAAACCACGATATCAACGGAAAATCGCAAAAAATTGAGGCGACGACTTATAATTCCGACGAAGTTTCGAGCGATTTTCTACGGCTAACAGTGTTAGTTCTTGATGAGGAGGATCGGGATTTTGATCGCGAGGTGATGACGAACACGCTGACAGGGACGATGCACTTCACGACCACCGAACTGTGGTAGATTGGCGTAGAGACCGCTACGGGATGACCTGAAATTTGAAGATTTTTTGTTTTAGGGTTTGACTCAAATCTTATTGGGGAATTGAATTTTAGGGATCTAAAATCAACTTAATTTTATTATTTTATTATAATGAGTAAGACCTAGCCTAGTGGTAGAGGCATGGCTAGTCATACCTTAAGTTATAGGTTATGCTTGCTGGTCTCACCTTTTCCTTTTTGTTATTTTCTTAGTTGACAAGAGATGGTCAATTTTAAGTTTAGGTCCTAAACTTTCAGAAATTTCAAAAATTACCCTAAAATCTTCATAATCTTAAAAATTGGTCGCCAAAATAAATTAAGCTAATTAATTTAAAACAAATTGATTAAAACTACGGTATGACAACTCCCTCTAAAGAATAATTGATCTTCATTGATTCCTCTATCTCTTAGGTAGTTTCTGTGGGACCACGATTACTTCATTGAATTTTTACCATCGGGATACGTCTGTTATGAAAAACTCTCTCGTCTCGATCCAAAATTTAAATAGGCTCCTCATTATAAGATATATATAGTCTCAACTAGACATCCTCAATCTATATAATATAACTTAGACCCGTATGATATAATTGTCACACCCTAATTTCGGGGTTAAATTTTTCCTAAATTTATTTTGAGGACTAAATTAAAAATTTGAAAAAAATTTGAGGATTAAAATGAAATTTTAGTTAAATTCATATCTAAATAAAAAAAATTAAAAGCATAAGGATTCCATACATAATTTATCCATTTTCTCTTTTTTGGATGATTTGAAACCCTATTTCTTTTCAGATTTACCATTTCAGGAAACAAAACTCTTTCTCTCATCAAGCCTTCCCTTTTCGGCAAATTTAAGCAAAGAAACATTAACCATCGATTTGTTGTCGATCGAAGCTCCGTTTGACACCGCCCTCACCATCGTGTTCGTGGTGTTGTTATGAATCCAGTGGTGGTGGCTTTGTTGCCGTTGTAACCGACATATAGATGGGTGAGGTTAATCGAGTTTCTGACGAGTCGATATCAAGCTCTCTGTTGTTCATCGTTGTGAAACGAGGTTGGTAAATTCCTTAAAAGGATTGAAAATATTTTTTATAAACTTTTATGTAATTTTTATGTCGTCGAAAGCCTGCGAACGCGCCCCCACGCGATGTCGTTGTGTAGAGGAGGTCCACTGCTTAGTGGGCTTCTAAAAGCGGTACAACCTGACCCTCTGACCTGATCTGACCCGAATGCTTGACCCAATGACCTGTACTAACCCGTTGACCTGTGTTTGACCTGTTTTCCCAGTTTGTACCGTATTCAACTTGATCCCACCCGTTCACCTAACTGGCCCAAACTTAAACCAACCCAATCCGAGCCGGTCTAGCTGAGCCGAACTGATCTAGTCGAGACAGGTCGCGTTGAGCCAGACCGAGCTACATTGCACTACATCGTAGTGGTGACTGCACTATGTTGTTAACCACCGTTGACCAGCATTGACCGATCGTTGACTTTTTTCAAGACCATCTATCTTGAGAGTTTTCGATATCTTAAGTCTGATTTTGTGGTTTATTTTGCCAAATTCTAACCCCGAAAGGCTCGAATCAAGCCTGTTAATCGAAAAATGCTTAGTATTTTTAGCATTTTTGCTTATTTATTTCGAATTTGATTACGGAATTAATCTGAGATTATATTTTCTTGAAGATACCCGTGACTCCCCTGACCGAGGGTTGACCAGATTCGGTACTTCCCGTTTGAAAAATCTGTCGGTTGTATGTTCTTCGAGACCGACTCGTAGGTTTCTGTAAATTATTTAATTAGAGTTTATTATTTATTTCCTGTTAGGATTTTGAGATAGTTTTTCCTATTCGTAGGGTCTAGTGCTGCTGCCGATTATGATAGGTAGACCTAAGAGTAGGCTTATCGTCTCATACTTCTCAGATTAGTACATATGTGTTTCTATTTGGTGTTACAGTACTATTTCAAACTATTTGTCTGAATTGTTTTGGAAATTTAAATACTCTAACTCCATGACATTTGTTTTACTGCATGCTTTGGTTTTTTTATATCTGATTACCGTATAATTCTAATATGATCTTGATGTAAGGTACTCCTACCTTAAATTGATTGTGGATCTAGGAAGGAAGCAAAACAACCTGCATAAGTGAATGGCTCAAATAGATGGCTTGGAATTTGATGTAATGGTGAAATGGAGGGCTATTTATGTTATGAAAAATGGTAGCGGAAGTATGTTGATATGGATATGGTATGGGTAATGAAACAAAGGATGGTTGGTGAGGATAGTATCTTAGAAAAACCAAGGAAGAACTAGTGCTACAATGAACTCAGATTAATATAGGGAGATAGGAACCACAAGTATCAATGACAAAGGGGTTGACGCCACAAGTAATTAAATTACTTGATAATTCGATAAAAGTCTTAAGGACTTAAGAAAAGAGAATAATCTCACTTACATTAAATGAAAGGTGTGTTTACAAAATGAATAGGACTAGCCTATTTATAGTTTTCAAAGGGTTTAGGCTGAATAAATACATCATGGTTCGGCTAAGATTGAAATCCCTTTGAAAATACATGACTTTAATGAACATACATGCTCTTGAACGAATAGTAAGGTGTTGGTTCGGCCCTAAGGATATTTTGAATGCATTTGGAAGTTACGTGGCGCCAAAAATGAAGAGGAATAAACCTTTGGCCGAATAGGAAGCTTCCCTTGGTATTTTGGCGCCTATTTGATGTCACATGGAGTGCACATGCTTGAATGATGCACATGACAACCTACTTGAATGCACATGGGTCTTCTTGCAATGCTTTGGTGAGATTGCAACCATAGGATGATATCTTAAAGTTCATGGGCAGCCTAGAGATGAACTAGCTTCAAGGTAAGCCAGGTGATTGTCTTGGGAGCTAACTAGGTGAGTTATAGCTTGATGAACTCAAGCTTGTTAGCTTTGGTCTTCTCAGCTACTCAGCTACTCTCCCAGCTACTTCCAGCTACCTTTAGTCCACTTTTCAGTAATTTAGTCCAAAGCTCTCCTCCAGCTAAGTTCAGCTACATGTTAGCTCCTCCAGCTAAGTTGAAGCTCCTTAAGTGATTAAATGAGCTGCCATAATGTTCATGAGATAGTGTGAGCTGCTATGCTTATCCTTTTAGCTAACCAAGCTACCATAATATGCCTTGCTTTGTGTTTCACCTATAGAAATCAATAAACTAATAAAATAAACAATGTGTGAGCTCATTTAAGGTAATATGCATGCTATCGTGAGGTGTTTGAGTGATATGAGCTATGAATGCATGTCATGAGCTAAGTACATAATGATATAACATATGTAAGCTAGAGCTAAAATTAATGCACATGAGCTAACAAATGAATAATTAAGCATGCTTCCATTTCATGAATGTAATTAATCATGCTTAAATGAATGCAAGACTATTCTAACATACTTAACATAACATTATGTATCAATCATAAAGATATGAATATGTTGTATGCATGAATATCATATAACTTCGTATTTATAATAAATGATAAATGGAAACATGTAATAATAATATCCTAAGAAATTATATGTAATCATAGCATATATTTGAATGATATGAAAAACATGATCAACTAAGCATATGATGGAAATAATAATATGATAACTAACATATGAATGCATGATTATGATATAATAGAATGTATAAATGATATAATATAAGATAGGGTAAGGAAGAACTCCCTTAGAAACATCAATGAAAAACGTCAATGGAATAATCAACTTATGGAGAATGTTGGGCATGATCATGCATGTATCATCCCCCTCTTCTTTAAGGTGATTTGTCCTCAAATCGAAGCTCGTCGCCATTGATTTCTTATTTTATGGAGAAATGAATGAATCTACTCTATGTAGAACATTCAACTCCATTTGTTCAGCTTCTCCCCTTGCATAAGGACATGTCTCTTGAAAACCTCTATTGTGTCCTTTTGAATCATTATGTATGTTTGGAAATTCATCACCCTTGGTGATAGGACATAATCCTTGGAAGTTTTCCTTTGAACCATCATGTGCCCTTTGATGAATCTCTAACTCTTCAATGGAATCATCTCATTTGTGGGTGATTAATCTTACCTTTTTTCTTGAAACAACACATTTGATTGGAAAAGTACAAGTCCATTGCGATCACTCTTTCGAAATGTATTGTCCTTTTGGAATAAGACTTGCCTTTTGGATTACTCCTTTAAACTTTGTACCTTTTCAAATGATGGCTTTTGAGTTGGTGGATAATGCTCGATTCATCTTTTTGAATTGTTCAACACAAGTGAAAATAACTCCATAGATATGAATCCTTTAGTTGCAAAATAAGCCAAAGTTAGAAAATGAATAAAAAAGATGAATGGAAATAGCAAACCAGGGTGGATGTTTAATGGGCGTTGGTTCCTTGATGATAAAAAACTCCATTGGTTGCTGAATACTCTTCAATAGTTGTATTGTACTTGTAGCCTCAATGATCACAACTCGTGGAACTTCAAGTGACACATCTTCTTCAACTTCAAGTGGCATAACTGTTGGAACGTCAAAGGACATGTCTTGTGGATTACCAAAGGGCACACCTATTGGTTTTTCAAAAGACATGTTTTTTAAATCTTCAGCTTGAAAAGATATGTCTCTTTGAATATCTTACAAGGAAAAAGAAATAGTAGAAGAAGATTTGTTAGGTAAAATTTCTCCTTCACTCTGCTTCTCTTCTATATACTCATCCTTTTCAAATTTGCCACTTTCAATTTGCTCCACTACTTGCAAAACATCCTTTTCATCTTCAACAGATTCATTTCCACTGTTCTTATATCCTCAAAACATTATTCTTCAAAGTTTCTTTTTATGGCCTTCATTTTCTCCTATTCTTCTATGCATGACTTAACGGTCACTTGACTTTCATGGACTTGACTTGGAAGCATAGGCGCCAATATGATTTTCCTTCCTTGATGTTGAAAGGAATATTCATTGGAAAATTCATTATGAGTAGCCTTCTTGTTAAATTGACAAGGCCGTCCTAATATAATGTGGCTTGCACTTATGGGTACCACATCACAAAGAACTTCATCCTTGTATCTTCTAATTGAGAAAGGAACAACAACTTATTTGGTTACCTTGCTTCCCTTACATCATTGAGCCATTGAAGTTTGTAAGGATGAGGATGTTTGGAAGTCTTTAGACCCAACTTTTCCACCATGTGGGTGCTTGCTACATTTGCACAACTTCCTCCATCAATGATCACTACACAAACTTTATCTCTCACGTGACATTTTGTATGGAAGATATTCTCTCTTTATTCATCTTCTTGAATTTGAATGTTCAAAGTCCTTTTAACTACAAAGATGTTGGATGGAAGAGACATGTTAGAAAAATAAGAAAAGCAGATGTGTATAGGACCTTACCAAATAATTCTCTCACAAAGCCTCACGAGTTCACTCCAAGGAAACTTGAGTGTCACTCAATCCACTCGTGTTTGCACTCTAGGACTTCAAGGCTTTTACTAGTCCTCTTATAGTCTCCCACGCTCAAGCATTTTTCCTCTCAATCTCTTTATCTCGACTTCTAAGTAACTTTACTCAAAACTATACCAAGTAAAGTTTACTTGTTGTGCATCAGCTACAAAAGGTTTAGTAGGAATGGAAAGCGAAATATAATGAAAAGGATGGCTTAAAAATAAGAAAGAAGAGAATAAAAAGGTTACTTATACAAGGTCACTTCACAACATTTCTATCACCACAATCAATTTTAGATGCTTACTTGAAATGGCTTGGTGATGAGACATGTTGTATGCTTTCAACTTTCATTGTAATTTTCTTTTTTCTTTTTCTTCTTTTGTGTGCTTGCAATTTCTTTGCTGATTTTTTATTTCTTTCACTTTCACTTCTTTTTTTGTATTTTTGTTGTTGTTATTGCACGTTGCTTCTTATACCAAAGCTCTGAATACCGCTTGATGTAAGGTACTCCTACCTTAAATTGATTATGGATCTAGGAAGTAAGCAAAACAACCTGCATAAGTGAATGTCTCAAATAGATGGCTTGGTGGTTAATGTAATGGTGAGATGGAGGGCGGCTATTTATGTTATGAAAAATGGTAGCAGAAGTATGTTGATATGGCTATGGTATGGGTGATGAAACAAAGGATGGTTGGTGAGGATAGTATCTTAGAAAAAAGAAGGAAGAACCAGTGCTATAATGAGAAAAGACCCAGCCTTGCAAATCTTTTGAAGGGGTGGTAACAAAGAACTTGGACCCACTATCTATAGGGAGATAGGAACCATAAGTATTAATGACAAAGGGGTTAATGCCACAAGTAATTAAATTACTTGATAAGTCGATAAAAGTCACAAGGACTTGAGAAAAGAGAATAATCTCACTTATATTAAAAGAAAGGTTTGTTTACAAAATGAATAGGACTAGCCTATTTATAGTTTTCAAAAGGTTTAGGCCTAATAGATACATGATGGTTCGGCTAAGGTTGAAATCCCTTTGAAAATACATGACTTTAATGAATATACATGCTCTTGGACAAATGGTAAAGTGTTGGTTCAGCCCTAAGGATGTTTTGAATGCATTTGGAAGTTACTTGGCGCCAAATATGAAGAGGAATGAGCCTTTGGCCGAATAAGAAGCTTCCCTTGGTGTTTTGGCACCTATTTGATGTCACATGGAGTGCACATGCTTGAATGATTCACATGGCAGCCTACTTGAATGCACATGGGTCTTCTTGCAATGCTTTGGTGAGATTGCAACCATAGGATGATGTCTTGAAGTTCATGGGCAGCCTAGAGATGAACTAGCTTCAAGGTAAGCTAGGTGATTGTCTTGGTAGCTAACTAGGTTAGTTATAGCTTGATGAACACAAGCTAGTTAGCTTTAGTCTTCTCAGCTCCTCAGCTACTCTCCCAGCTACTTCCAACTACCTTTAGTCATCTTTTCAGTAATTTAGTCCAAAGCTCTCCTCCAGCTAAGTTCAGCTACATGTTAACTCCTCCAGCTAAGTTGAAGCTCCTTAAGTGATGAAATGAGCTTCCATAACATTCATGAGCTAGTGTGAGCTGCTATGCCTGTCCTTTTAGCTAACCTACCTACCATAATATGCCTTGCTTTGTGTTTCACCTATAGGAATCAACAAACAAATAAAATAAGCAATGTGTGAGCTCATTTAAGGTACAATGCATGTTGTCGTGAGGTGTTTGAGTGACATGAGCTATAAATGCATGCCATGAGCTAAGTACATAATGATATAACATATGTAAGCTAATATATAAGACCTAGGAGCTAAAATGAATGCACATGAGCTAACAAACGAATAATTAAGCATGCTGTCATTTCATGAATGTAATTAATCATGCTTAAATTAATGCAAGACTATTCTAACATACTTAACATAACATTTTGTATCAATCATAAAGATTTGAATATGTTGTATGCATGAATATCATATAACTTGGTATTCATAATAAATGATAAATGGAAACATGTAATAATAATATCCTAAGAAATGATATGTAATCATAGCATATATTTGAATGATATAAAATACATGATCAACTAAGCATAGGATGGAAATAATAATATAATAACTAAGATGTGAATGCATACTTATGATAGAATAGAATGTATAAATGATATAATATAAGATAGGGTAAGGAATAACTTCCTTAGAAACAACAATGAAAAATGTCCATGGAATAATCAACTTATGGAGAATGTTGGGCATGATAATGCATGTATCATCCCACTCTTCTTTAAGGTGACTTGTCCTCAAATCGAAGCTCTTCGCCATTGATTGCTTCTTTTATGGAGGAATGAATGAATCTACTCCAGGTAGAACGTGTAACTCCATTTGTTCAGCTTCTCCCCTTGCATAAGCACATGTCTCTTGAAAACCTATATTGTGTCCTTTTGAATCATCATGTATGTTTGGAAATTCATCACCCTTGGTGATAGGACATAATCCTTGGAAATTTCCTTTGAACCATCTTGTGCCATCTTTTCTTTGCTTGATTTGGAGTCCCAAGAAAAATGAGAGATCCCCCATCATGCTCATCTCGAATTCACTTTGCATTAGCTTAGAAAATTCTTGGCAAAGAACATCATTAGTAGAACCAAATATTATATCATCAACATAAATTTGAACTACTAATAAATCTTTACCTTTATGCTTTAAAAACAATGTAGTGTCAACCTTCCCTTTTGAAAAATCTTTTTCAATTAAAAAGTTTGACAATCTTTCATACCAAGCTCTAGGAGCTTGTTTTAAACCATAAAGTGCTTTTGTCAATTTAAGAACATGATTTGGAAATTTTAAATCTTCAAAACCTGGAGGTTGTTCCACATACACTTCTTCCTTTATAAAACCATTTAAAAATGCACTTTTAACATCCATTTGATATAATTTAAATTCATGAAAACATACAAATGCTAATAATATTCTAATTGCTTCCATCCTAGCTACGGGAGCATATGTTTCATCATAGTCTATGCCTTCTTCTTGAGTATAGCCTTGAGCAACAAGTATAGCCTTGTTTCTCACTATATTACCACTTTCATCAAGCTTATTCCTAAATACCCATCTAGAACCTATAGTAGATTTATTACTAGGCCTTTCAACTAATGTTCATACTTTACTTCTCTCAAATTGATTTAACTCTTATTGCATAGCCATAATCCAATTTTCATCATTTAACGCTTCTTTAATATTCTTAGGCTCTATGCATGAGATAAATGCAACATAATTACAAATATTTATAAGAGAAGATCAAGTTGTTACCCCTTTTGGATGGATCACCTATAATCTCACCATCCTTGACATAGTTGTACTCTCTTGGATAAGATACTTCCCTTTCTTCAATGGTTGGATTCTCGAGAGGATCTTGAGTTTCCTCATCTTTCGTTTCTTTCTTTGATGATGGTTCTCCAACGTCATGTCTAACATCATTTGTATTTATAACACCTACATCATCATTCAAACAAGAATCCTTCCTTGGAAGGAGATTATCATCGAAAACAACATGTATAGACTCTTCTACAACTAAAGTTCTTTTATTAAACACTCGATAAGCTTTAGAATTTAAGGAATAACCCAGAAAAATTTCTTCATCACTTTTAGCATCAAATTTGCCAAGATTGTCTTTACCGTTGTTTAAAACAAAACATTTACATCCAAAAGGATGAAAATAGCTAATGTTAGGCTTTTTATTTTTAAAAAATTCATATGGAGTTTTATTCAAATAGGCCTAATCATTACTCGATTAATAACATAACAAGCAGTATTTGTGGCTTCCGTCCAAAAATATTTTGGCAAATTGTTTTCACAAAGCATGATTCTAGCCATTTCTTCTAAAGTTCGATTTTTCCTTTCAACAACTCCATTTTGTTGAGGGGTTCTTGGTGCTGAAAAATTATGACTAATACAATTAGAATTACAAAATTCAGTAAATCCAAGATTTTCAAATTCAGTTCTATGATCACTCCTAACACTAGTTATAGAGTAACCTTTTTCGTTTTGGATTACTTTTGAAAACGTGATGAATTTTTCTAATGCTTCATTGTTAGTACTTAAGAATAGAACCCAAGTATATCTAGAATAGTCATCTACCAAAACAAATGCATATTGTTTTCCACCCAAGCTAGTAGTTCTAGATGGCCCAAAAAGATCTAAATGGATCAATTATAATACTCTACTAGATGATACGTCATTAATGGATTTAAAAGAAATTCGCCTTTGTTTTCCTTTAGCACAAGCATCACAAATTTTATCATTATCAAATTTTAGCTTTGGCAACCCTCTAACTAAATCTCCTTGAATCAATTGTTGCAAAACACTCATACTAGCATGTCCTAGTCTCCTATGCCATAACCAACTATCATGCTCATCCTTAGCAACTAGGCATAAATTAGTCATATTTATAGAATCTAAATGCACCATGTAAATGTTTCTTATTATATGACCAACAAGCATAATCAAAGTAGATGCAATGTCAATCAATTTTGCAAACACTTAATTTAAAAATAAGACATTGTATCTTTTGTCAAATTCATCTAATCGGATTATGCTTTAATCCATTCACATACAAAACATTATGAAATGTTGATTATCGAGATTAAGAGCACATGCATAAAGTTTTTGAAAAATGTTATGCATTAAAACTTTATAATATTTTTTAAAAAATATGCATAATCATTAAGAAAAATTTAAGGTCAAAATTTTGCAAAACCAAAGTTCTTGAAAAATCGATATCAATTGTTAAAGAGATATCAATTACATTTTAATAATAATTTTGACTAAAAATTAATATGATGAACTAGAGTTTATAAAACATTACCAAAAATTATTATGTTCATCATACAATATTTTTCAAAATACATGAGATAAAACATAATCATTTAGAATTAAAAATCTCATGCATGCATAAACTAAATGAGCAACCAAATAAAATAAAAACATTAAGTTTAGAGGTTACCCATTCCTTTTTCATGTGTGGCTAGAGCATCTTGAATATCATCATCTTCATCACCATTGCTCCCACACACCTACAAGAGACATTTAAGTAGATTTTGGTATCCAAATTGCTTTGGATCATTGAACATTAGTTTCAATGCCCCTTGTTCCTTTTGGAACCCATACTTGTCTAATTTTAAATTGTTTTCCTTTCTTTAAAGGACAAGTATGTTCCTTATGACCATGATAATGACAATGTGAACATATTGTCATTATTGAACTAGATGAATTATTTAAAATAATCTCTTTTTATTTTGTTAAACATTCAAGCTTAACTTTCAAATTGAAATTTTCTTTTTCAATACTTTCAAATTTCATTTTTGAAAGCTCTAAATCCTTCTTCAAGATTTCATTTTGATTTTCAAATTTCATTTTCGTTTCTAGAAGAAGTTTGTTTAATTTGACAATTTCTTTTTCAAAGTTTTCAGATTTAATTTTGAAAGTTCTAACTCCTTTCTCAACATTTCATTTTGATTTTCCAAGTCTGTTTTAGCTTTCAAAAGAATAACATTTTTAGAAATAAATTTAGAAATCAATTTATTGTATTTAGAGTTCATGGTCTCAAACTCTAAAAATAATTCATCATAAGCATCTTGTAACTCATTAAAAGATTTTGAATTTAATTTATTTGAGTTAGAAGATACCTTTGGCTCTGTGAGAGCTAATAGAGACATCACCTTTATTGGTTGGTCTTCTTCCTTGTCTTCATAGATCTCCGCAAGCTTATCCCACATCTCATTGGCACTTGAACAAGAAGAAACTCTTTAATATACATTAGGATCAATTGCACAACATAACATGTGCATAGCCTTTGTGTTTTGTTGAGCTTTCTTCCGTTCTTGATCACTCCACTTCTTTGCCTTCTTCGTAGGAGAAGAATATTCTTTCTCGATCATCATCTAAGCTTCCATATCAAATGCTCGGATAAATATCATCATGAACTTCTTCCAACGACGATAATTTGTTCCATTGAAGTGAAGAGGCACGTCAATTGGTCTGGATTCTTCCATGGAGAATGAACCGAAAGTGGACACCATCTTTATCGATTTAACTCTTCCTGGATCTACTCAAGAGGTGGTTAAACCTTCAAATGAGTCAAGCTCTGATGAAAATTGTTGAGTTAATCGATCGATGGAAATGGCCAAGAGGGGGGTGAATTGGCAATAAAAAATTTTGGTAGAAGCTTTTGCAGAAAATTGAAAATATATACACAGCGATTTAGAATGGTTCGACTTTCTCAACCAAAGTCTACGTCCACTACCTTAGCTATCCACACTAAGGATTTTCCAACAAATTCACTAATTTGTTCTTTCTTTTAAGGACAAAGAGTACCCTTACAACTCCCTCAAGAATTATACCCCAAATTCTTGAGCACACTCTTTTTCAAAGAGAAATACACAAATTTGCAAACTTACTAGGAAAACCTCACAAGGTAGATTGTTAGCACAATTATAGAACAAAGAAAGAACACTCAAGGATAATTACAATAGAGCACAAATGGTGTTCTTGAAAGAACAATGAATATTGAATGAAAAATAGGCTTGAAGTGCTCAAACAATGAGTTTGATGATTTCTCTTTGATTATCTCTCAACTCTTGATGATTGTTGTTTCTTATTATTGATCAATGGCTTCTAAGCTTGTTTAAATACACCTTCAAATGATTCTGAACATTGGGGATGCTTAGTGGAGTCAATAGAGTCGTTTAAGTGTGAAAACAATTAATAAATTCAGTTGGGAGCGTCAATGCATCGATGCATACCCATGGTGCATCGGTGCATCAGTGTAAAATTTAAATATTTTGACCGTTGAACCCTTAGTGCATCGGTGCACTAAGAGTGCATCAATGCATCAAGTGCATTTGATGTTTCAAAATAGCTAGAGTGCATCGATGCATGGCTGGTGCATCGATGCATCAAATGCATTCGATGTTTTCATAAAATCCTCAGTGCATCGATGCATGGTATGTGCATCGATGCATGAAATGCATTCGATGTTCAATTTAATTCATGGTGCATCGATGCATGGATTGGTGCATCGGTGCATCACTTTGATAAATTGATTTTAGGCTTGGTTTTGGTTCAAAATACTTTATGAAAAATTGTTTCAAAATAGTTTAAGTATAAAACATAATTTTACACATTTAGTGAGGTTTGAATTTGAACTTGAAAGACTTGGAGTAATAATTTGATATTCGATTAATTAAATCGAATATACTTAGAAAATCATTTGTAAAATCTTAAAATTCATTTAAACTTAATTTTTTATATCGAAACACAAAAAAATTTTTCAATACACAAGTCTATTGTGATCCCTATTTGGAAACGTAATGTCCTTTTGGAATAGGACTTGCCTTTTGGATTACTCCTTTAAACTTTGTACCTTTCCAAATGATGGCTTTTGAGTTGGTGGATAATGCTCTATTCATCTTTTTGAATTGTTCAACACAAGTGAAAATAACACCAGAGATATGAATCCTTTCGCTGTAAAATAAACCAAAGTTAGAAAATGAATAAACAACATGAATGAAAATAGAAAACCAGGTTGGATATTTAATGGGTGTTGGTTGCTTGATTATGAAAAACTCCATTGGTTGATGAATTCTCTTCAATAGTTGTATTATACTTGTAGCCTTAATGATCATAACTCGTGGCACTTCAAGTGATACATCTTCTTGATTTTCAAGTTGCATAACTGTTGGAATGTCAAAGGACATGTATCATGGATTACCAAAGGTCACACCTATTGGTTTTTCAAAAGACATGTTTCTTAATCTTCAGCTTGAAATGATATGTCTCTTTAAATATCCTGCAAGGAAAAAGAAATAGTAGAAGAAGATTTGTTAGGTAAAATTTTTCCTTCACTCCGCTTCTCTTCTCTACACTCATCCTTTTCAAATTTTCCACTTTTAATTTGCTCCACTACTTGCAAAACATCTTTTTCATCTCCAACAGATTCATTTCCAATTGTTCTTGTCTCCTCAAAACGTTATTCTTCAAAACTTCTTTTTATGGCCTTTATTTTCTCCCATTCTTATATGCGTGACTTAACAATCACTTTATATTCATGGAATTGAGTTGGAAGCATAGGCGCCAATATGATTTTCCTTCCTTGATGTTGCAAGGAATACTCATTGGAAAATCCATCATGAGTAGCCTTCTTGTCAAATTGCCAAGGTTGTCCTAATATAATGTGGCTTGCACTTATGGGTACCAAATCACAAAGAACTTCATCCTTGTATCTTCTAATTGAGAAAGGAACAACAACTTGTTTGGTTACCTTGCTTCCCCCACATCATTGAGCCATTGAAGTTTGTAAGGATGAGGATGTTTGGAAGTCTTTAGGCCTAGCTTTTTCACTATGTAGGTGCTTGCTACATTTGCACAACTTCCTCCATCAATGATCACTACACAAACTTTATCTCCCACGTGACATTTTGTATGGAAGATATTCTATCTTTATTCATCTTCTTGACTTTGAATGTTCAAAGTCCTTTTAACTACAAATATATTGATAGAAGAGACATGTTAAAAAAATAAGAAAAGGAAATGTGTATAGGACCTTACCAAATAATGCTCTCACAAAGCCTCATGAGTTCACTCCAAGGAAACTTGAATGTCACTCAATCCGCTCGTGTTTGCAATCTAGGACTTCAAGGATTTTACTAGTCCTCTTCTAGTCTCCCACGCTCAAGCCTTTTTACTCTCAATCTTTTTATCTCGAGTTCGAAGTAACTTTACTCAAAACTATACCAAGTAAAGTTTACTTGTTGTGCATCGGCTACAAAAGGGTTAGTAGGAATGGAAAAAAATATAATGAAAATGGTTGCTTGGAAATAAGAAAGAAGAGAATAAAGGGGTTACATACACAAAGTCACTTCATAACCTTTTAATCACCACAATCAATTTTAGATGCTTACTTGAAATGGCTTGGTGATGAGACTTGTTGTTGTGTGCTTTCAACTTTCATTGTAATATTCTTTTTTTTTCTTCTTTTGAGTACTTGCAATTTCTTTGCTGGTTTTTGATTTCTTTCACTTGCACTTCATTTTCACTTCTTTTTTTTTTGTATTGTTGTTGTTGCACGTTGCTTCTTCCACCAAAGCTCTGAATACCACTTGATATAAGGTACTCCTACTTTAAATTGATTGTGGATCTAGGAAGGAAGCAAAATAACATGCATAAGTGAATGGCTAAAATAGATTGCTTGGTGGTTGATGTAATGGTGAAATGGATGGCTATTTATGTTATGAAAAATGGTAGCGGAAGTATGTTGATATGGCTATGGTATGGGTGATGAAACAAATGATGGTTGGTGAGGATAGTATCTTAGAAAAACCAAGAACCAGTGCTTAAATGAGAAAAGACCCAACCTTACAAATCTTTCTAAAGGGTGGTAACAAAGGACTTGGACCCACTATCTATAGGGAGATAGGAACCACAAGTATCAATGACAAAGGGGTTGACGCCAAAAGTAATTAAATTACTTGATAAGTCGATAAAGGTCACAAGGACTTGAGAAAAAGAGAATAATCTCGCTTATATTAAATGAATGGTGTGTTTACAAAAATGAATAGGACTAGTATATTTATAGTTTTCAAAGGGTTTAGTCAAAATAGATACATGATGGTTCGGCTAAGGTTGAAATCCCTTTGAAAATACATGACTTTAATGAACATACATGCTCTTGGACGAATGGTAAGTTGTTGGTTCGGCCCTAAGGATGTTTTGAATGCATTTGGAAGTTACTTGGCGCAAACAATGAAGAGGAATGAGCCTTTGGCCGAATAGGAAGCTTTCCTTGGTGTTTTGGCGCCTATTTGATGTCACATGGAGTGCACATGCTTGAATGATGCACATGGCAGCCTACTTGAATGCACATGGGTCTTCTTGCAACATTTTGGTGAGATTGTAACCATAAGATGACGTCTTGAAGTTCATGGGCAGCCTAGAGATGAACTACTTCAAGGTAAGCTAGGTGATTATCTTGGTACCTAACTAGGTGAGTTATAGCTTGATGAACTCAAGCTAGTTAGCTTTGGTCTTCTCAGCTCCTTATCTACTCTTCCATCTACTTCCAGCTACCTTTAGACCACTTTTTGATAATTTAGTCCAAAGCTCTCCTCCAGCTAAGTTCAGCTACATGTTAGCTCCTTCAGCTAAGTTGAAGCTCCTTAAGTGATTAAATGAGCTTCCATAAGGTTCATGAGCTAGTGTGAGCTGCTACGCTTGTCCTTTTAGCTAACCAAGCTACCATAATATGCCTTGCTTTGTGTTTCACCTATAGGAATCATCAAACAAATAAAATAAGCAACATGTGAGCTCATTTAAGGTAAAATGCATGTTGTAGTGAGGTTTTTGAGTGATATGAGCTATGAATGCATGTCATGAACTAAGTACATAATGATATAACATATGTAAGCTAATGTATAAGACCTAGGAGCTAAAATAAATGCACATGAGCTAACAAATGAATAATTAAGCATGATGCCATTTCATGAATGTAATTAATCATGTTTAAATGAATGCAAGGCTATTCTAGCATACTTAACATAACATTGTGTATCAATCATAAAGATATGAATATGTTGTATGCATGAATATCATATAACTTGGTATTCATAATAAATGATAAATGGAAACATGTAATAATAATATCCTAAGAAATGATATGTAATCATAGCATATATTTGAATGATATGAAAAACATGATCAACTAAACATAGGATGGAAATAATAATATGATAACTAACATGTGAATGTATGCTTATGATAGAATAGAATGTATTAATGATATAATATAAGATAGAGTAAGGAAGAACTCCTTTAGAAACAACAATGAAAAAAGCCCATGGAATAATCAACTTATGGAGAATGTTGGGCATGATCATATATGTATCAGATCTATAGTTACCTTATTTCTTTATCTGATTCTGAAACATGACATGCTTTAAGGTATTATTAAATTAAATTATTGTTTCAACTCAAATTCATGCATATTCACTATCATTGGGGGTATGATTGGAGGAAATATCTCAGGCCTATTCTCTGACTTGTAAGTCCTTACCGCATGCTCCTCTGCTTTGTGTATTGGCTAAGACCTTACCACAGGCCCTTATGCTATCAGCATAAGGTCCTTACCAAGCGTATAGGTGAGTGTATGGTTTAGGGGAACCTACACATTCTGGAGTTCAGATTGGAGTAGTGTTCATGTTTTTATAAAATAAATTTTACTGAAGAATTTGTCTGAATATTTTATACACTGTAAGGATAACACTGGGTTTTTAGTTCATGGTTTAATTTTTAACTTTTTAGATTGTACCAGACAGTAGACTAGCGGGCTTGGCATCAGGAGGATCAATCTCTCCTCACTTTTTTATCACTGTATATTTCTGTATGCCCTTTTTGTTATACTTTGGTGACTTTGGTGACACGTGTTTTTACTATTGTTTTCACCCATCTGTATTATCAATAATTTTGTATATGACGTTGTTATCTCTGTATGTATTACTGTATGGACTTTTATGATGGTTATTTTCGTATTTTACTGTTATTCGTATTTTATTTACTAAAATAGATCTTAAATGCATTTTTAATCTGAAAACGATATCTAAATATGATATGTGACCAACTAGATTTGGGCCTACTATCTAGGCCAGGTCTAGGGGTTACACTTGATGATATCAAAGCTTTCGTTTTTAAACACTCGAACTGTGGATGAGTCCAAATACTATATTTTTAAAAGATATTTTCTAATATTTATAAACATTGTGTCACCTTATTTTTCGAGTTTTAAATGGATTTGGGATTTCTGATGCCATTCTAACTTAGGTTAAATTCTTTTTGTAGAGCATATTAGATCTGATCAGATGAGTGCTCGAGGTCGTAGGATAGGCCATGGTCGGGGTAGTGGGAAAGTGACCCAGTCTTCTGTTTTTTTAGGATTCGACGTTAGCCAAAGATCCTCTTGCTCCGTGTGTTCATCCGTCTAATTTTCGAGATGATCCAGTTACATATGCAAGAGACCTCCCATCACTAAGGGACGAGTATGCTGAGATAGATCAGGGTGCCATAGACAAAGCTATTTATAGTATGTTTCAAAGGGTAGCTAGAGTTCCTACTAATATGTTTGTTGTGGATATATCCACGTCTCTAGTGGCTGTATGAGTGTTTCTATTTGAGGGTTATAGAAGGACCTCCGACAGATGTTAGGTACTGGTTTAATGATACTGAGAGGATTATGGATGAGATAGAGCTGAGGACTGAGAAGAAATTGATTGGCATGAAAGCGATGAGATGGTGGAATTCAATTTCCAAGAGTATCCTGACACCTGACTTAGGATCTTTACAAGGAATGTTTCTAGAGTCACTACATTGGAGAGAGATACTTATAGGAGTGGTATCAAGAGTTTCAGAGTTTGGAGCAGGGTGATGTCTATTATGGATTATGAGATAGAGTTTCAGAGTTTGGAGCAGGGTGATATCTATTATGGATTATGAGATAGAGTTTATCAGACTGAATTGATATGCTCTGGGTTGGGTGGACACTGAGATTGAGCGTTGTTTGAGGTTTGAAAATAGTCTGAGTTATGAGATCAGGGATCAGATTACTACTCATCAGGAGATGAATTTTGATACCTTGGTTGAGATAGCCAAGGCTGCTGATGAGATAGAGTGAGTGGGAATGGAGCATATGAGGGATAGAGATCAAGATAAAGATAGAGACTGATTCAGGGGATCTTCTATTTCTGGAGATGTTTTTGTGCGTCCCAGTAAGAGAGGTAGAGAAGAGTCTTCTCATATAGGTAGTATGAGTTCTATAACTGCACTGTCATCCACTCCGACATATTTAGTTTCTAGTCAGGGTGGTTCTTCTGGAGTACCATCTCTACCCAAGTGTGAGTACTGTGGGAGGCATCATTTTGAAGAGTGTATGAAGAATATGGGTACTTGTTTCATATATGGGTCTAACAACTATTTCTTGAGGGATTGTGCAGAGTTAGCTTTTACCATTCAGACATTAGTTCATATACTCGCTCGTACTCAGAGTACAGTTCAGACTCCAACTGGGGGTCATAAGCAGCAGAGAGTATCTAGGTATGCTAGTAGGGATCGACCTTCTCAGAGTAAGGGTATAGCTCGGATTGAGGCTAGAAAACCTGGGTTGGTATATGCTTCTAGATGTCGACAAGATCACGATGAGCCTGATGCTATTGCAGGTACCATCACTATTTATTCAGTCCCATACTTTGCTTTATCTGATCCTGGTTTTACCAAATCCTTTGTATCGCATTTCTCATTTGACGGTCTTGATATTTCGGTTGAGAATACCTAGAGTTTTATGACAGTTCATATTTCCATAGGTCAACATGTAAAACTCTGTTCTCGCATCTTTCCAGACCAAGTAAATTTCAAGGATAAAATTTCTTTTAAGGAAGGTGAGTTGTCACGCCCCAATTTTGGAGTTAAATTTTTCTTAATTTTATTTTGAGGATTAACTTAAAATTTTGGCAAAATTTAAAGACCAAAATGAAATTTTAGTTAAATTCATACCAAAATTAAAAAGTTTTAAAAGCATAGGGACTCCATGCATAATTTACCCATTTTCTTTATTTAGATGGTTAAACCCCCTATTTTTTCTAGATTTTCCATTTCATGAAATATAACTCACTCTTATCAAACCTTCTCTTTTTGACAAATTTAAGCGAAGAAAATTTAATCATCGATTTGTCGTCGAGCGAAGCTCTATTGTTGACACCGCCCCCACCATCATGTTCATGGTGTAGTTCTAAGTCTAGTGGTGGTTGCCTTGCCACTACCATAAGCATGTAGAGGGGTGAGGTGAATTGAGTTTTCGATGAGTTGATATCAAGCGCTCCGTCGTTCACTGTTGTAAACTGAGGTTGGTAAGTGCCTTAAAATGCTTGAAAATATTTTTATAAATTTTTCTATCGTCGAAAGCCATCGCACGCGACCCCATGTACTAGGTAGGTCCATTGCCTGGTGGACTTCTAGGAGCAGTCCAACTCGATCTGATGACCTGTATTGACTCGTTGACTAGTGTTTGATCCATCTGTCTGATTCGTACTCGTATTCAACTTGACTTGACCCATTTACCTAACTAGCACAAACCTAAACCGGCCAAATCCAAACCAAATCGATCCAGTAGAGTCGAGCCATGTCGTGCCGAGCCAGATTGAGTTGTATTACATCGCACTATACTATTAACTGCACTGCACCGTACTGATGACTGTACTACGCCGTTGACTACCACCGTTGACCAGCGTCAACCGACCATTGAGTTTTTTTCCAAGACCATCTATCTTGAGGTGTTTCGATGTCCTGATTTTAATTTTATGGTCCGTTTTGCAAAATTCTGACTCGAAGGCCTCAAATCAATATTGTTAATCCGAAAATGCTTAGTGTTTTTAGCATTTCTGCTTATTTATTTAGGATTTGATTATTGAATTAATCTGAGATTATATTTGTCGTTAGGATTTTGATATAGTTTTTTTTATTCGTAGATCTAACGTCACCGTCGATAGTGATAAGAAGACCCGAGAGTAGGCTACCATCTCAAACTTCTAAGATGGGTACATGTGTGTTCCTATTTGGTGTTACAGTACTATTTTAAATTATCTATTTGAATTGTTTTGGAAATTTAAATACTCTAACTGTATGACATTTGTTTTATCACATGCTTTGGTTTCATATATTTGATTACCGTATAATTCTGATATGATCTATGGTTACCATATTTCCATAGATGGTTATAAAAATGGTATGTTTTAAGGTTTTATTAAATTAAATTATTGTTTCCACTCAAATTTATGCATATTCACTATTATTGAGGGGTATAATTGGAGACAGTATCTCATGCCTAGTCTCTGACTTGTCAGACCTTACCAAAAGGTCCTATTCTTTGTTCATTGGCTAAGACCTTATCACATGCCCTTATGCTATAAGTATAAGGTCCTTACCGGAAGTATAGGTCGGTGTATAGTTTAGGGGGGAACCTACACATTCTGGAGTTTGGATGGGGGTAGTGTTCGTGTTTTAAATAACATGTTTTTATAAAAACAAATTTTACTGAAGTATTTTTCTTAATATTTTATAAACCATAATGAGCACATCGTGCTTTTTAGCACATGCTTTAATTGTTTAACTTTTCAGATAGTACCAGACAGTAGACTAGCGGGCTTGGCATCAGGAGGACCGATCTCTCAACTTTGTATCACTGTATATTTTTGTATGCCCTTTTTGTTATAATTTGGTGACACGACTTTTTACTATTGTCTTCACACATCTGTATTACCAATTTTTTTTTCAACGCTGTTATTTCTGTATATATTACTGTATGGACTTTTCTGATGATCATTTTCATATTTTTACCGTTATTTCTGTTTTATTTACTAAAAATGGATCTTAAATGCATTTTTAATATGAAAACGATCTTTGAATACGGCATGTGACTGTCTAGGTTCGGCCCTGCCATCTAGGCTAGATTTAGGGGTTATAATAACCTCAACATGGACACATGAAAGCGTCATGAATACGACTAAGCTGGGGAGGTAACTCTAGGTGATAAGCAACAGGTCTGACTCTTTTCAGAATACAATATGGCCCAATAAATCTCGTACTCGACTTACCTTTGCGTCATAATCTCAACACTTTCTTCCACAAAGATACTTTTCGAAAGACATGATCTCTAACCTCAAACTCGATGTCCTTCCTATTATAATCAATATAAAAATTATGTATGTCAGAAGCCTCTCTCAAGCGATCACGAATCAATCTAACAACATCCTCAATCTCTCGAACCAACTCTAGACCCAAAGTCTTCTTATCTCACAACTCAGTCTAACAAATATAAGTACGACATCTACACCCATACAAAGCCTCGTACGGTGCCTTACAAATACTGACCTGATAACTATTATTAAAATTTATAAAAATTTATAGTACACTTTCATTGTAAATTAATTTATTAAAACATATAAATAAGAGATATAAGAAAATAAAATATTTAATTATTTTATTAAATAAAATATATAATTAATTAAATAAAAATAATTAAATGTATAATACTCATGCAACACACGTGACCAAAGAAATTAATTATATTGAACAATAAATTGAACTTTTTGTTCATTCTAGCTCGACCATTTAATCCTAATCATACTTTGAGAGAAGGAGAAATGATGACTCTAGAGAAGAAAGGGACTACCCCTAACAGGTCTAAAACCCATGAGAATATAATAACCTGATCAAATGGTGAAATATACGTTATACATTATAATTTTTGTTATATTTTTTTGGTAATCTATATTGTTTTTATATTTGTTTATTGTGTCCGGTTTACGTTGCATTTTATGTCATATTGAAAACTAATCATATCTACTAAAATAACATTATTTAGTGGTTGATTGGCTCAAAGCAAATCAGAACAGAAGTATTGGCGACAAAAACTTTGACAAAGTGATTGTTGAATTCTTTTCAAAGTCATCTAAAGCGGGGTTTCACCTAATTTTCACCTGTCTCTTAAAGAGGGTAAAGGCTCTTTTTCTAACCAAAATTTAGTGAATCCTATAGTTCAAGGCTCATGCATTGACCATCAAGTTTAGTATCATAAGCTTATTAAAAGATGATTTTATGTTCAATTATTATTAATTTATAAATTATTTAAATTATCAACGATCTTCTAATTTTATTGTTCAAACTGTTACCAGCTTTACTAAATGAATTCCATTGGTAAATATATCTTTATATTTAAATACTACCGCATTTATACAATCGACAAAGAATTCCATCGGTAACGATAACTTATGCTTCACTATTACTGACATTTAAACAATGGACAGTAAATTCCATTAACATTTAAGCTCATCATTTACCCGCATGAATAACATCAGTCTGTATTAAGCTTGTTTTAGAATAAATTCTATTAGTGCATCAAAGACAATGATAACTGTCACGTTATTTCTTTCGTTAACATTTAACGATAGGTGGTTTGATTAAAAATGTTCAAATTGTTAAGTGATATGATTGAAAAAATTGAAAGATCGTAGTCAAAATGAAAAAGGGATAATAATTGAGTGATTATGGGTATAGTTTATCCTAATATTGTTTTGTAAACCTCATCTATTATATAGTACATATGCTTTTTAAAAAATTTTAAAGTACAGTAGTATGTATATTATATCCCATATATATTTTTGGATATTTTAAAAACCATAAACTTTTGTAAGACTGGTTGGTGGCAAAACTTTCTAAATTGCTTAAGTGTGATTTTGTAAGATTGTCTAATAAAAATGTATTCGTTTTTTTATAAATAAACCATAAATATTTTTAGTATTAATATTTTATTTTACTCAAATATTTTTTTATCTTTCTTATGCACTAACATTCTTATTCATGTGTTCAATATTATGGTGGATTCATTTTCATTTTCGTGATTGCATCATCTGAGGCAATGCTGTTCTATTAAAATGTTGATGAGATAGACTTTTAAATTGTTGAAACGTTATTCTCGTTGATTTATCGAAATAGAATGACATCAACTTTTAAAAAATTGAATAAACTATGTTGTTTCATAAAGGAGTCAACCAAGGGCTTTAAATAAAAGGTTACTCCATTCAAATAAAATTGCATTAATGAAAATATCATATATTAAAGTATATTCAAACTCGTAAGTTTTAATATCAAGACAATGTATAATTGACTAGGTATTAAGTTTGAACGTTGTGGGAGTTCTTACCATTCCCCATATGTAATCGACTCCTAAACCTGTATTTTAATGAATCTCTGGTTGAACATGTATCTTAAACTTGTCTTTAAAAAGAAACATTCAATTTTTAAATTTTTTTTATAAGTACTTGATCCTACCTAATCTCAAATCATTAATGACAACTCCGAATTTTATTTCCAAAAATAAAATTTGCAAACAAATCCAAAATTGCACATATTTTCAAAACAATAAAAAATCTTCGAATTTAAAGACCGTTCTGACAACCTTTAAATAAATGTCAAATAATAAAATAGGATTGTATGTAATACTTTTTATCCTTGTATAATTCTAAAATTAAATTATACGTTTGAAATTTATTACTGTGTATTTTATAATTTAAAATGTATTTAATCTACATCAATAATATTTATAAATATTTTTTATACATATATTTTTAATTAGTCGCATCTTATATACGCTTCCCAAACAAGGTGGATGGTGGATGCTGAAACCCCTACCGGTGTTGGTTCTGTCTAAACAAAAGCATACTGATCTAGAATAGACACAACTGGAATTACCTTGTCCACCACTTCACATCAAGAGTGCGAGTGCAAAGACTTCTAGAAGGTAGATATTTATGTAGTAATAAACTTTAGCAAGGTAGATATTTATGCAGTAATAAATTTTAGCCATCCACTATAAGAATATTCTAACCCTTGGATGTCCTGGCCCTAATCTACATACAAGGATACCCGCCATTTATCAAAAACACATAGAGTTTAGTATATTTATTTTTTGAATTATCCTTATGTTATTTGCTTGCATATTTCATTGAAAATAAATTAAGTTCGAAAAAGTACACAAAAACAAACCGATATTAATACGTACCAGTTTCAATAAAAAAAAAGTATAGATTCACAATTGCGATATTACTATCTTGATTGCAATGTTTTCTCCTCACTCAAGAAAACAAAATCTCAGGTCTAACCATAACATTTTTTTGGCATCTTTTGACATGTAATGTAAACAAGAAAAGAACTATAAAGAGTATAAATTCCAATAAAATTTAAATTATATTTATTTTCTTTTAATAGGTGGTCACAAAATCCATTGAAGGTAACCTTGTACAATATCTGACTCTAACGGGTTAAAGTTCCGTGATGCAGGAGCCACGCACGTAAAAAGAATTCAAATATGCCCCTTTTATACATGTATGAACACCGCATGGGTGTGAGAGAAGATATGTAACATCCCAAATCCTGTGTTAATAATTTCATTCTAATCCGAGATGGTTGAGGATAAACCCATTAACATTGTAGGAAATCTTGGTTCACTTTGAATTGATTTGGGCTTGAGTTGGGTCTAATTAGAAATAAAAAAGGTATTTTTGATGTGAAGGCAAAGGAGGTGATTTGTCCATTTTATGATTCAAATGATGAATACCAATTAATGGGCAGGTCACGGCTGAGAAGGAAATAAAGTTGTCTCCTCTTCTCTTTTTCGTCACCCAAACTTGTCTTCTTCCCCCATTCAAACTTCCCTTGTTATATCTTGTATCTTGAACAAAGGTAGTAGTTTTATGGCTTTGCAAGTCTAGCACAAAAATCTCAAGATAATATACGTAATTTTTCATCCCAAGCTTCCATTCGAGCTCTCTAACTCAAGCTTTGGTTATGGTGGTCATATGTGGGGGTTAGTGGTGCTTTAGAAACCCTTGCTAAACAAGCTCGTTTTTAGTAGATTTAAGCTTTAGAAGGTGTCTTTAACTTCTTTATATTATTTTTTGTTTAGTGAAGGAGGTTGGGGAAAACTCTAAAAGTAAGGGCAATGAGAAGCTTGTGCTTGATTGAGTTGTGGTCGTTTTCCAGCAGCTTACGACTAAGGTAACATACATCTAACCCATCTGCTAGACTCAAACCCCGCAATCTACGCCTCGGCATCAACAAGCATAGTCCATATGCTATGAACACAAAGGGAGTCTCGCATGGCTGAAATAACCGGCAAGGCTAATATTCCCTCCAGAGACCCTTAAGTATGGTTGCAACCAGAGTTTTAAAAAACGGTCCGCGACTGCGATTTCGGTCGCGATATAGCAGTTTCGCCGCCGTCCGAGTTACTCGTGACAGCTGCAATAGCGTTCTTGTGCTACGAACTCCTCATTTGGGACCACAACACCTCCTTCACCAACAACCGTTCCCGGAGGCGGCAACATCGTCCCAATCAACATTCACTCAAGACAGTGGCTTCGAACAGTGAGCAATACTTGCTTCTTCCACAAGAGGAAATTTATTTCATCAAGAACCATATTTACCTCTTTGTTGGTGAAGACTTTCGTATTTCTTGAAGAGAACTCCAACGACGCAACAATCGAACTAGTACTATGATCCAGGCGAATCAGATTGATAGACAACGAAAGCTTTTCAGAGACGAAACCCTAGTACACTGACGAATTATACCATCTAACAGTTTAGGAGCTTACTAAACTCAACCATCAAAAGAAATTAAAATACTCTTAAAAGGGTGCACGGTAAAATTTATTTTTGTTTGGACGTTAATCAGGTGAACTGATAAACAATAATACCAAATAATGCACTGAGAAGGGAAAACAATAAACATTAGATTATATTAAAAAAATAATTAATAAAAGTCACATATGAAATTCAATTTTTATATTAGATATTTAGTTACCAATACAACTGATATTTGCTTTTACTGATAAAATAATTGATTGTAATCCTAACAAACAATCGATACTATATTAAAAATATTAACTTATCGACTTTAACCGTTAACAATCTAGACTCAATTAAATGATGAAACATGTGATGTGGATGCTTTAATTTAAAAGCAATACCAGGGAAGGACGACAATAAATATATTGAGGGCAACAAATTAGAGTTTTATTTATTTCCTCAATTATATTAGATTCTTATTTCCTTTGTAGCTTTAATTTTGCTAGTCAAGATCCTATATGTTAAGAATCATTATTTCCATTAGGATTATTTCTTTTGTCAATAAAGGCCTATTAAAGGCTGCTAATATTTAATAAAGAAGACAATCAAATACTCTAATAGAAAACGTTATTCATAGAGTGGTTCTGTCAAGGATGAATATGTTTCTTTAATTAGCCATAAATTCTTTTATGTCTAGACTTGTGACTAGATCCTATGTTAAGGCTTATTACGTCTTGGTGTCAGAGCCAGCTATCATGAGTGACGTAGAGGATTTGACGAAGAAGTTGAAAGCTTTCATGGAACAAATGACTACAAGACAGCGAACATTAGAGGAGCAGATGGTTGGATTATATCATTCGATCCAAAAGACAGCGAAGTATCTAGGGAGATACTGAAGGACTGGACAACACTAAAGGCCAAAAAAGACTTCAAACTCGCAACAGTGGACTATGAAGATGACAAGGTAAGCTTAGCGGCATTTCATCTCTTAGGCGAGGTGCAACTATGGTTTGATCAAATGGAAGAAGATGAGGCATGCATTGATTGGGGTTCAAGGAGTATTGTCATGTGAGGTTTGGGCCATCTATGAGTAATAACCCCTTGGGAAAGCTTGCCAACCTGAAACAGACAGGGATTATAGAAGAATACCAAAGCCAATTTCAATCACAATTGGCTAGGACTTTTGATCCTAAACCGAGACAATAACTAAATCTCTTTACTGCTGGGTTGGTGGATGAACTTAGAACTGATCTTGAGATGCAACAGCCAGGAAACCTAGGAGTTGCAATAAATATGGATCGAGCATTGGAATGTAAACAAAAGGTCTCTTAAAAATTTTCATATAAATTCAACCTGAATTGGACAACATATCAAAACACTGACAGCAGTCCGATCATTCCAACGACTAAGAGCTTTATTGCAAATGGAGGGGGATAAATAATGAAACCAGTGGGAAACATCAATAAAATAAGTTCTTCCACACCTCTTACCAAGAGATTAACATAAATAGAAATGGGGGAAAGAAGGGCTAAGGGGTTGTATTATAATTGTGATAAGTCTTATTCTTTGGGACACAAATGCAAAAGGTTATTTTGGATTGAAGTGTCAGATTATGAAGGTGAGCAAGATAATGATGAGGTGGAAGATCTAGCAACTTCTTTACATGCAATTAGCATGGCTCGTATCACTTCTACTTTGCAATTGATAGCAAAGGTGTCAGGAGTGACAATGCTAGTACTTGTCGATTCGGGCAGTACATACAACTTCTTACACGGTTTGATACCAAGGCTGGGATAGGAAGTATGGGACAAACTTGCAGTGCAAGTTTGTTCGGCTAATGGAGAGCAAGTGCCTAGCGCAAGTATTTGTAAATCAATACAGTTCATGGTTGCGAATGACAACTTTCAAGCTAATTTTTATATCGTACCACTAGAGGGGTTTGATGTGATTTTGGGGGTAAAATGGTTGTGTACTATTCTATGGAAAAGAGATTCTATGGCGAGGGAAATTTCCAGAGGTAGGTCCACGACTTACTCTAATGCAAGGATTAGGACCAATTGTAGTCAAATCGTATCGATACCCACATTTTAAAAAGGTAAGGATTCGTCGTATCTCATGACAATTTCTTCCCCTCAAATTAAAATTCTTGAAATAGTCCGACAATAATCAGAAACTTCTATAGAATTATTACAACCTTCCGTTTTAAAGACGCAAGGTGCACCAAGGCGCAAAAGGTCCCTGAAGCCTAGGCGCAAGGCACAAGGCACAGGAGTGCGCCTTCAATATTATCATGCACTTTAATTTTCTTACCCTATTATTTTCTCAGCTGCCGTTTCACTTTTTGCCAATTTTGAAACAGCTGGATTTACGCAAGTTCCTTCTTTGAGTAACAACTAACAGCTGGTGCCTCGACTGTTTCAATGCAGTTAACCATGATGATTAATGTTATTCCTTAATCCTTTTGTAATTGATACCAATTTGTTTCTATTCCCTATTTTGATAAAGATTCCATCTGAAAAGGTTGAAACTTAGTATTTCATCTCCTCTGTTCTTTGAATTTTTTTTACTTAAACTGATTGTTTATTTTCTTCTAAAGATCTCTCCTCTTTAGTTTCAATACTTTCCACCCCTCTTCTCCCTATCTTCCTTTCCTTTGCTTTTGCTGTGACCCCTCCTCCCACCCCTTCTTACTTAGAACACTTCTCGTTATCTTCCTTTTTGTTTAGAACGAACGAACTCAAGTTGATTATGTTTAATTATGTTTTCTTTCGATTTTCTAGTCCATCTTCTCCTTTATTTTGTTTTTCTGGACCAACTTTCATCAAAGGCACAAAGGCGCGGCGCCTGGTGCCTAAAGCCGGGAGGCACGCGCCTCCGGGAGCCTCTTGTTTATCGCCTCGTCTCAACCCAAGTGGGCGCCATCTTCATTGTCTGGCTGCGCCTTGCGCCTAGGCGCGACCGAGACGCGCCTTTGAAAACCAAGAGTACAACTCCAACAACGAATTACTCAAGGAGAATTGGGGTCAGAATCTATAGTTTTGGACACTGGACAGGTTGTTCTCAATAAGACACCACTTGGGAATCATTTGAATTTTTTACAAAAAAGCTTATCTTGAATTTGAGCTAGGGTGGCAACAGGGCGGGCCGGGGACGTTTTGCATTACCCAATCCGTCCCACACTTACCGGTACGGTTATGAGAATTCCCATTATATGTTTCAAGGATTTTTTTTGTCTTCATATCCTTCCTTTACGGATCCTTGTAGGTTTCTGTTTGTCCCCATGCAAAAAAAATAAACAAACATTTTTTAAATTAATGCAACACCTAAAACTTGTAAGATATATCATATTGTCTTAAATTGGTCTCTATCTATAATATGAAAGTTTCAAACATCAATATTCATCTAACACCCAATGTATATATACAATCTTAATCATTTTCAATCTCAACAAATCAATGTATATTAAATGAGAAAAGATCTAAACTTCAATTTTAATTCATTTGAGATATAAAAATTGCAACACGTAATCTCAATATCTTATCAAATATAATTTTTATTAAAATATATATTAAGCGTATATAGGTAAATGAATATAAATATATTTTTAAAAATTTTGTAAAATATTAGGGATTTCTATGAATATTTTTTGGGGATCCCCCGTTATTAACTCGGGTACGGTTCGATTATCCCCACGGTTCAGATATAGCAATCCCTGTCTCGTCCCCCATTTAAGCTTCGGGGATAAAACTTCCCCATCTCGTCCCTCATTTAAGCTTCAAGGATAAAACTTCCCCCATTCTCATCCCTGTGAGTGAAGATTTCGGTTATTCCCCATCCTGTCGATTCGGATCCCAACGGTTTTCAGTTTTTTTCCCACCCGATTGCCACCCTAATTTGAGCTTGAGGACAAGTTCAACTCCGAGAAGGGGCATATTGATGTGGATGCCTTTATTGAAAAGCAATATCAGGGAAGGAAGGCAATAAATATATTGAGGGCAGCAAATTAGAGTTCTATTTGTTTCCTCTATTACATTAGATTCTTATTTCCTTTATAGCTTTAGTCTTGCTAGTCAAGATCCTATATGTTAGGGATCTTTATTTCCATTAGGATTATTTCTTTTGTCACTAGAGGTCTATTAAAGGCTGTTAATATTGAATAAAGAGGACAATCAATTATTCTATTAGAAAACATTATTCATTCAGGGGTTCTGTCAAGGACGAATCTGTTTCTTTGATTAAACATTGGTCAGAGTGGAAATTCTTTTACGTCTAGACCACCGACTAGATCCTACGCTAAGGCTCATAACAAGATGATAATTACTCTCTCTTACACTTGTGTTCAATATGAGCTATTAATATTACTCTCTTACACTTGTGTTCAATGTGAGCTATTAATATTTTTTTTTTTGAAAGAGTTTGATTTTGTACATAATAGACGAGTCTAATACAAAATCGGATACAAACATAGACCTCATTAAAAAACCTCCCTAAACCTAAATGGAGGAAAAAGAGAATCCAAGCTCGTATCAGAATTTACACACCACAAGTTATTAACCGCATGCAATATGCAAAAAACGAAGTAATTACAATCCGTCCAAAACTATGGAACAATAGCAGCACGGACCTTACCTCAGAAATAGCATCACAAACCCTGCTAACTCTTACGAAACACCCAACTAATGGGCAACGACACACACCACCCAGCTCCCCAAAACATAGCAAACGATATAGAAAATAAGGCAGAAATGCCAAAGCATTCCGACACCACAGGAGCAGCATCTCCTAACAGCACCAAAACAGCAACGGCTGAGCTGCTTCTATCTCAACCAACGACTGCAACATTCTATACTGCGATAAGCACCACTCAAAACCTTGGACTCATATCTAGCCAAACAGCAAACGAAACTTAGCATCACACCACCCCTTCAATGAAGCAAGAATCTTGACGAATAAGCGAAGCCTTGGAAGGAACATATTTGAGCTGGGAAATAGCCTCCATACATCAGCAAGGAATCGAAGACAACAGATTTTATAACTCGCCCCCACAAATCCAGGGAAATAGAGTAACCGTGAAAATAGATGCAAAGTAAGAAGAAACAAAACCGTAGCATCCTAACACAGTTGGAACATCATACTTACGGAAAAGCCTTGAACAGGCGGAACCAACTAAGAACAGAAAGCAAAACTCTCCAGGAAATATAGCACCAACAGAACCTTAGCAAGACTCAGAGAAATACCATCAGATAACCCCACGACAAATAGCTTCCGGGTTCCGAACAAAATCAGTCACACCTGGAACCAACATCGGCCATAAAAAATGTGCCCATAGCCCCTATAGGAGTGTTTATGTTTGTAGAGATAGAACAGTAGGGAGCAAACAAAGAAAAATAGAAAAATCCTATTACTTGATAGAGAGTTACCTAGAATTTAGGATATACGCACATTAAACCTTAGACCACTTACAAGTCGAGCAATTCAACATAACCCATTATAATCTTTTAAGAAATTGATTTTCGAGAATCTACGGAATGACTTTTCATTGATGGCTTTTAATTTCTAAAATGTCATCTGATATCATAAATATGAAATATTACAAAAAATATACGAACAAAATTCAAAAGATCCTTAAAACATAGTGGTATAAAATGGGTAGACAAGTTCACAGTATTATCCTCATGAACTCGTCTATTCCGTCGAGAATGCTTGAGAATGAAGCTATCTGCATATAGAGGATAGTTTTTTTCTGATCAGACCCTTGATGCATTTCCAGTATGAAAAATCAACTAGTTCTCCATCTTTTGAACTATGAACAAACATCTTGAGCCTATAAACTCAGGATGGTAACCAACCTGTAAGCCAAATATGAGAAGTGTTCATCATTTACTTGATCAAGTCGGTCAAACAGGACATGATACCATTTAACTTGTGCAAATCACAAACAAAATTTAGTTACTTATGAGCAACTGAGCAAATCTAACAAAGAATTTTGGGCAACAATATCAAGTTCTATCACCTTGATAAAACTATAATCATGTACAAAATTAGTTGCAAAATGTATTTCCTACCAGGGTTTTTGTATGTTTATGGGGCAAAGAACTTAATCAATAATGAGATGGGAAATTCAATTCAACATTGAATAGGTTGCCCCCCACTACATAATAATGATAAAAACAATAGCAATTGCATATTTTAACATTTTTTATCAAAAGAAAAGTAATGAATAAGATATATCCCCATAACAAATCGACCCTAGAGTTGCTACAAATGAGAACCTAGCATGAGTTGATCTGGTTGAGTTCATAGCACCACATGATCACTCATAACCATAGTATTGAAACTCATAGATAGCATGATCGTATCAAGAAAGGAGAATCCCAAAGTCAAGGAGGATATACAATTACAAAAACCATTTCTTCTGGTTGAGTTCATAGCACCACATGATCACTCATAACCATAGTATTGAAACTCATAGATAGCATGATCGTATCAAGAAATGAGAATCCCAAAGTCAAGGAGGATATACAATTACAAAAACCATTTCTTAAGGCGATGAACCTCCATACATGTAAATGAGACAGGAAAACTAAAAGACCAAAAGAGTGGAGAAAACTAGAACGCTTTACCAGTAGAAATTAGAAAGCTTCAATATCAAAAATAGAAATTACAATGATTGATTAACCTATAAGCTTTCTAACTAAACCTAGGAAAGAACAGAGCTACACGTTAACAAGGCAAAAAAGGAGACGAATGATATGGAGGCGTTGGAGGTTCGAATGGAAAATATTGCCATCAGTATCACGGCAGATTCTAAGCCTCCCAAAGATCTCTAGTCTGAATTGAAATCCTACAGGGTAGCAACTTATACTACCAGGTAGGACTCCCACCTAAGTTTCTAAAAGCATGTCCCTTCACTCCTTCAGTTTTACTGCACAGACTAGATTTGAGCCCAAGCTTAGTAGCTTATGCATCGAAGCGTAGTTCTTCTCAAACATTTTCTCACAAAGTATATCTGAAATTAAACACACACACACATATATATATATATGTATGTATTGGAATGTCAAGAAGAATTTTAGTGTTTAAATTTATATTTATGCAACTTGATTTGGTCTAGTCCTTTCAGGACATTTGAACAAGATTAAAATGTGCATCTAAGATCAACAAAGAGAAAAAAGTTCTCCAAAAATCTTAGAAAGAAATATCAGTATAACTTATTTAAATTGGTTAGTTCAGACTTGTAATTATTCATAAATTCCCGTGGTCAGAAACCAGAAAAAGCTAAAGAAACATACAGTAATGTAATCAATTCCACATCCTATTTTCTTCTCGGCCTCCGGATGGTAAGGAAGCAACCTCTCAAGAATAGTTGTCTCGTGCTCTAGACTCAATCTATCTCCACTTCCATATCTGTAATAAATTTACAAAACTAACAATAAAAAAGTGTTTATAAAATTAAAAATTAGAAAAAAATGCAGGAAAATATAATTACTTACTTTCCAGAATGAATAATCATTCTAACGAATCCAACGAGAGGAACGGTGTCCTCTAAAATCTTGTCTTCCCAATCAGTCCATTCACCTCTACTTCTTTTTCCCTCACTACCCTCCTCTTCTTCCGAAATTCCACCACTGTCCTTCGCCGGCACTATACTTGTCTTCCTCATCAAATCAGCACCTTGAGATTCCCGGCTTCCGAATCTCCCGCCTTCGGGGCCGGCGGTCAGCGCGCAAAATCGAACGCGGTGCGACGTCGTTTGATGCAACGGAGAAGATAAGATGACGGAGGAGGAAGAGAAAGTGATGGGGATAAAGGTATGGTAAAAGTTGGGCTTCAGAAGTGTAGCCATAACGAGTTAAACTGAGTGAGTTATTGAAGCAGTTGAAAGAATCGGAAGAGTTAACGGTCGCATTACTGTTTTGCCATTGGAAAGATTATCTTAGCTGATAAAAAAAAAAGGTGAGAAGAACACAAGACCGCCTATTTGTCCAGCTAGGCGCTTTTTATTTAGGGTAAACTAAACAAATGGTCACTAATAATTAAGTGTGTTTTTTTTCTCTCTATTAACATTTTAAAAGTAACAAATTATTCATTAAAATTATCGATTTACAATAAATCAGTCGGTTGTCATTAATCTCCATTATTATAGTAACAAAATACTGACTTAACACGTTAAACCTGCCGACTTAGCAACTCCAGCTAGAAGAAAATCAAAGGACTCAATGGCCAGAGTGGCAAGCACTTTTTACGGTAAAGAAAACAAAGAAGGATATGATGCAAGCATTATTAACGCAATCAAAGACATTGGAAATAAAAGAGGCACCTGAGTTACAAGGGAGTATTGCGGAAAGGTGATGTAGCTGCACAAAAGTTGAACTCCGACTCTACAAAACACGTAAAACATTCGAGCAAATACATTTAAGTATTTGTAGTGCATGCTATCACCATCCACGACAAAATGATGTAAATAAAGAACTTGAAAGAAAATAGGGATAGAAAATAGCTAAAGGATTGAACTGATTCATATTTTGTTATGAGGCAGTCATTATTATATTCGAGAATCCATCTAAGTAGAAAGTAATGAATACCTGAAATAATGCAAAATGAATCAAGTGAAGAACTAATTGGGTTCGACCAAACCAAAAGTATCTGTCAACTTGTACAAGAGGCCTTCCCTGGAAGAAGAGTGCCCAAAAGAAATATTGCTTACAATGACAGGAATTAGGGATGCCCAAAAGAGTGCTTGTCACCCTGGAAAAAGCATGTATGTTATATTAGCAAACAGAATTCAGCAATAACCGGAGATGATCATTTCTGCCAATGGAGTATCAGAGAACATATCCGAGATTGCCTCTAAGAAGAAGAAGACCATGTCTGTATTCCTTTACTGTAATAACGGTTGTTAATGATGATTGACCAATTGTTATAAATCAATAATGTTAGTGATCAATTTATGTAGTTTACCCTTTTATTGGTTCATATCAGAGTCGGCTATTACTGGGATTTACTTTTATAATTGAGACTCCTAATTTTTTAATCCCACTTTTTTAACTTTATAATTGAGGTCCTTAAGTTTTTTCAATATCACTTCTACCTTTTCTAACTTTGTAATTGAGGGGCATAATTTTTTAATCCTGCTTTTTAACTTTATAATTGAGACCTTAAGTTTTTATAATCTCACTTTCTACCTTTACAATTGAGGCCCCTAAGATTTTTCAATTTCAATTTCTATCTTTATAATTGCGGACCCTGATTTTTAATCTCGCATTTTTTTTAATTTTATAATTGAAGCTCTTAAAATTTTCAATCTCGCTTTCTACATTTATAATTGAGGCCCATAAGTTTTTTCAATATCAATTATACATTTATATTTGAGGCGCCTAGTTTTTTTTCGATCTCAATTTCTACTTTTATAATTAAGACTTCTAATTTTTTTTATTATAAATTTCATAAAATTCTCCATTTCTCATCTCTTTTGTTAGTTCGTTTAATTTTGAACTAAATCTAATTATATTTGTCTCTTTTTTTACAAATCTTATTTTTCAATTTACCAAATATTCTTTATCTCTTAGTCTTCTCCAATCTGAATGTAACGATAATATTTATTTTATATTTCTTAATTTATTATTCAAAATCAAGCTCCATATCATAATTCATACTCACATTCGATTTTTTTTATTCTTTTATTTGTATTCATGTGTTTTCTTAACAAAACAATGAACCTAATGTTAAAAAAAGTTTAATCATTTTTCTATGATATTAAATTAATTGTTTAAAGTAATAGAATATATTTTTCTTATATAAGTGCCTATTTTTGAGTTTTCGCTCATGGCCTTGAACATGTTCGAGACGACTCTGGTTTAGATAATGAATTTTTGCCACTCAATTAGATTTATTTAATTTTAGTAAATTCAAAATATATTTCAAGATAAATAATTTAATTTATATTTTTTTGGTGTAACCACTGGTATCTGATCTATTGATCAACTAATCCGGATCGGATACCGCAGAGGCTAGGGTGACTCTCCCAACCCAGTTTGCTCCATTTACAATGGTCAGGATTTGAACTCCTGACTTTGCTTAAGGGAACTAGTGCCTCATCACACTAGACTAAATGGTTATTAGTATAATTTAATTAATATATTTGAAGTTTATAATTCAACTTTATATTTTATATAACCTTTGTTAGTTTAAAGATAAGGTCATTCATAATCATATGAAGTTTATGTTTTTGGCAATGATATGGGAATTAGCAAAAATTGATTTTGAGTAGTCAGATTAGTCATCTAACCAGATGATTAATAATTCGATTATTAAAAAAAATTGTGAATTTTTTGAATTAAAAATAAATATTAATTTTTGTGCAATTTCTGGATTTTTTTAAATCTAAATTTAATTATTTTCAAGTCATAAAATTTTACAGGGTGCACTTTATGATTTTATAAAATAATTAAATAATTTTTTTAACTGAAATGAATTTACTCAACTCGATTTTACTGTTTACAAATTTAATCCACTAACTCGAAAATTTTCATTTATCCCCTACGCAAAACCCTCTCCAGAAAGCAAAAACATGAATAATGATTGGAATTGACACTCTGTGAGTAAAAAATTGTCGAGTGTTATGGAACAAGCCACAGTTAAAAAAACAGAGGTAAAATCACAGCAACAATGATGACATCGGACTCCATTCAGCACTTACTATGCGAACCTGGCTTAGGTGACTTCTTTTTGGAGAAAAACATGAAAATCTTTGGGAATAATGCCCTTTTCTTTTTCTTTCCAACCTTTGCTTCTGAGGACGGTTGTTCAGTTTCTGTTTTGTTCACATCGACTTGTGCCCTTGGGCAGTCTATAGAACTGTCTGGAGCAGAAAGGAGAGGTTCAGAGTCATCATTTTCTTGCTTTTCGTCTACACTTGCCATCGGAAAGTTTCCTCCGCTACTCGATCCCGATGCCTTTCTATGCTTCCCGTGTTCAGTCCTCCACTTTCTCAAGTCCTGTTCTGTAGCTAACTTACCTTTCCTAGCTTTCTCAGCCTTCTCCATGGCAAATCTTAGTGATTCCTTTCTTTCAGCCATCTCTCGCTTTACTTCTTCAAGCCTTTTCTTGCTTCTCGACTCCGATTGCTTAGCTTGCTTAATCTGAGAAATGAAAGCTTCCACTCTCAAGGTAGCCTGTTCCTCTGCTTCATGTGCACGTCTACTGAGCTCATAGTAATCATCTATGGAAAGGATAACATCAGCTGCAGGTGAATCAACATTATCGGTGCTTCGAGCTGATTCACTCTGCCGCAATGCTTTGATGGCAGCTAAAGCAAACTTCTGTGAACCCTTGGCAGCCTGCATCTCCTTTTGAGCTGCATCTAATCTACTATACATGGTACTTGCAGCAGCCTGTGCTTGCTCCGCTTCTTCCTTTTCTTTGCACAGCTCTTCACGTACCGTTTGAGCAAGTGACTTGGCCTCATCAGCCTGTTGTGCTGCTTTCTGAAGTTGTTCCGGAAGCTCCTCCATTTTCTCTCTGGTCTCTTTTTCCTTTGCCTGGACCTCGGCTATTTCCGAGCGACACTTGTCCAGTTCAGCTTCCAGAGAAGCAACAACAACAGATGCCATTCCTTCTTTTTGCTCAAGGGTGGCAAGAGCAGACTTTTCCTTTTCAAGCTCTGATTTTAATGAACCAGCAGTCACCTTCAAAGAATCCACTTCTGTGGTCGCTTTCTCGATTTTGAGCTTCACCTCTTCAAGTTCCTTCTTCGCCGCGTCAACTGCATCTAGTATATCATAGTGTGAGTCTCCATCTGTTTCCCTTTTATGTTTGTTTTCCATATAATCAGCTAATTCTTCTATTAAATCAACTACCAAAGCTGAAGCGTTGTCTAGCTTTAATTTCAAATCCTTGGTTGACTGGATTTGCCGATTGAGACTCTGGAGCTCCTCTTCGGCCTGCTTTACTTCCTTCTCCCAATAGAAAGTATCTTGCTCTCTGGCCATGACTGCTCCAATCTTCTTATCTTCCGCCTCCAAATGGGCAGCACGTGCAGAATCCAAGGCCTCCTTTGTGGCGATCAGCTCAATACTCAAATTTTCCACCGTCTTCTCAACCTCTTTTGAAGCAGAATCTGTCTCTTCAGCTTTCTGAACTGCAATATCTCTCTCTGTGATCAAAGAAGTATACTCTTTTCTTAGTGTTTCCAACTCTTCGTTGACGGATTTCAGCTCCGAAACTGCATACGCATGCCTGGCTTTAGCGACTTCAAGCTGTGCCTTTGCCGCAACACTAGCCTCATCAGCAATCCCTTGTTCTATCTCCTGAACCCTGAGCTTGGCCAGTTCTGAGTCTTGTTTAGCTTGATTCTCTTCAGTTTGAGCTTTGTAGAGGCTTAGCTTGAGCTCTTCTATCTGTCTCTTTGTGCTCTCTAACTCTTTTAACACTTGCACCTTTGCCTCTTCAACATGTTCTAATTGTTTCTTGTATTCAGGTATTTCCTGTTGCATTTTATCGAGGTGTCGTTGTACGAACTTGCGTCTCTATAGTTAGACAAGAGGAAACAATTATAACGGTCAGTAAAATTGGAAGAAAATCATCATAAACAGCAATCACTGCTCATGAAAAGTATAACCATACTTTAAAATTAATTGATATACCTCCACAGCTTGCTTTCTATGAGCTTTCCAATCAGCAACCTCTCCAAACTTGGAAACAGCTTGTTTAACTGAATCGAAAGGTGCAGCTGTATCGATATGAATTCTGCTTGGATCAATTCGCTTCCAGAGTTTAGAACCATCAGATCTTGGGGATTCATCAGTAGAACTGATAATTTTTAGACGACTTAGGCTATGATTATCCATTTGAGCTACATGAACGCCATTTTCGGCATCTCCTGCCTTTGAATAATGGACCTTGGGGGAGGAGGAAATATTGCCACCAATCAGATCCCGAGAACTGCTAACAGAAGCAGCATCTTGATCCTGCATTCTGTCCAAAGTATCTTGTGAGGATCCAGCTGCAACAGTGGCGATCGTAAGATGGGGCTGAGTCAAACCGTTGGGTGGCATCACATGGTTATTACTTTGGGATTCAAAGGAAGCAGAATGAACATTTTCAGATTGCTTTCCATCAGAAACCCAGTTTCTAGATCCAAAAAAATCCCCGTTGATATCTACTGGGGGTAAAGAAATCTCAGTAGAAGATGCTAAATGTCCATTTTCAGAATCTCCAGTCTTTGGATTGGAAGCAGTAGGAAGAGCACTTCCGTCCTCGACATGAATATGTGAAATGCCAACAAAATCAGTCTTTTGAGATATCTGTTCATCTGAACCATCATGTATTCCCCAAGTCTTAGAATCTTCCATCAGTCTACCCTGATTATCTTTCTCATTTTGATTAAAAGCAAACCCGTTGACATCTCCAAGGGGTACAGAAATCTCAGCAGGAGATGCTAAATGGCCATTTTCAAAATCTCCAATCTTTGGATTGGAAGCAGCAGGAAGAGTGCTTCCGTCCTCGACATGAATATGCGAAATGCTAACAGAACTAGTCTTTTGAGATATTTTTTCATCTGAAACTTCATGTATTCCCCGGGTCTTAGAATCTTCCATCAATCTATCCTGATTATCTTTCTCAGTTTGATCAACAGCAAACCCGTTGACATCTACAGGGGGTAAAGAAATCTCAACAGGAGATGCTAGATGGCCATTTTCGAAATTTCCCATCTTTGGATTGGAAGTAGTAGGAAGAGCAGTTCCGTCCTCGACATGAATATGTGAAATGCCAACAAAATCAGTCTTTTGAGATATCTGTTCATCTGAATCTTCATGTATTCCCCGAGTCTTACAAAATTCCATCAGTCTACCTTGGTTATCTTTCTCAGTTTGACCAGCACCAACCCCAACCCCAACCCCATTGACATCTATAGGGGGTAAAGAAATCTCAGCAGGAGATGCTAAATGGCTGTTTTCAAAATCTCCCATCTTTGGACTGGAAGTAGTAGGAAGAGCACTTCCATCGTCAAGATAACTATGCGAAATGCCAACAGAACCAGTCTTCTGAGATATCTGTTCATATGAACCATCACGACTCTTAGAATCTTCCGTCTGTGTACCCTGATTATCTTTCTCACTTTGATCAAAAGTAACCCCGTTGACATCTACAAGGGGTAAAGAAATCTCACTTGGAGAAGCTAAATGGCCATTTTCAAAATCTTCAATCCTGGGATTGAAAGTAGTAGGAAGAGCATTTCCGTCGTCGACATGAATATGCGAAATGCCAACAGAACCAGTCTTTTGAGATATTTGTTCATCTGAACCTTCATGCATTTCTCGAATATTAGAATCTTCCATCAGTCTACCCTGATTATCTTTCTCAGTTTGATAAACTTCAGGTGATAAAGTTGATGTTGCACTATTGGTTATATGTTCTTCTCGTAACTTAATTGAGTCGTCAGATGCATTTTGTAAAGAGTTTTCCATTACCAACAAATAATTATCGGGTTGGTCTGTTCCATTACTAGTTGAAACTTTTGGAACTTCATCAGAAGCATGGATGCTTGATGATAAAGACGATTCCGACTGAGGTATCTCTTCTGGATTTACATTCTCCATACCAGAATATGGCAAGGAGTTGCACCGAGGTGTCTGAAACATAGAAAACAGAAAACAACACAAGCAAAGAAACGTTTCTTAGATCATTCATTTGCTAAGAACATACAGATAAAAAGTTCTATATACCTAAATAACAAAATTTGAATAGAATTCGGATTCAATCCCTAGGGTGCGTTAAAATCCGATCCAAATTCATAAATAGAAGCATCTTCCATTTTAAATCCCATTTAGTTTATTATCAGCATATCGGCAGATCACTGTTTTATAATTCACAGGTTTTCTCCTGTATTTTCAAATAAAATCTGTTCTTTTAGAAAATAATATAATCATAACCATATTCTGAGATAATGAGATAATATATTATAGCAAGCAAATAAATCGATTATATGAATTAAAAGCCGAAATTGGTTTAAATTATCGATTGCGTGTTGAATTAAACGGAGAAAAACTCGAGATGAAAAAAGAAAGAAAGAAAGAAAGCTCGATTACTTAAGTCGCACGTTATAATAAATGAACCCAGAAATTCAAAAATTCTCATAGCGTCGTTTACACAGCCTAAAAGAAGCAAACAGATTTTTGGCTTGATTCAAAGCTAAAGCATCGATTATACAGGAATTAACAGGAAAGCTAATAAATAAATTTCATTTAAAAAGACAGTGAAAGGAAATGAACTTACCGGGAACAACTAGAGAAAAGGAGAGACAAAATCTAAAAAAAGGAATCGATGATTAAAGATCAGTTAATTAAGAGAAATAAATGTTTATTGATAATAAAATAAATACATAAAAGAAGCCACTGATAAAATTAGAAAACGAATAGAAAAATCCGGGGAGAACACATATATACAAACACTGGGAATAAAAATCGTCTGCCCGTTAATCATGCCTTTCTTTGTGCCCAGCTGTAATAAACATAAAAAGAAAAATTACGATTCTTTTGGCCTCAATAGGATTCCTTTCATTCATGCTTTTCTACTTCCTTTTTTGAACTGAAATATTACATAATTCTATTGTAATCTTTTGCTTATGTTCATTTTCCAAGAACGTTATAGCTTGTGTTTCTCCTTCGCAATCACCTACAAACATCCTTAAATTTTTATTTGATATGTTGTTAGATTTTTTTTTATTAATATATGGTGTTTATAAGTGCGAGTATCTGTTTTAAAGACTTTCAATTATTTGAAAATAAACGCTTAAATACATGTAGTATTTGATGCTTCAACCTGAGATCTCTGGATTAACCACTGAGATAGCTTAATTTGTGCACATGTTGTGAGATATTAACTTAAATTATAATTATATTTTTTCAAATAGGGTGAATGTTACCGTGTCAATTGAAAGTCACTTAAATCACCTAGCATCTTTTGGAATACATCTAAAAGACATGACATCTTCTCGCATTAGGTCTCGTGCTGATCATTTGATTAAAAAAATCTAAAGATGAAGAATAAGATAGGTTATATATATAAAGATAAGTCTTAACATGTACAATTATGAGAAAAATTATATTATGTTAGAAATATATATTATTTTTGTAGGCTCTATAATATTTGGGGTGCATCTTATTATTATATACAATGAGAATTGAAATATATGGGATAGGCAAAATTTTTGGGATAATGCAATGAAAAATGAATTTGTTAATACAAGATATTCAAAAACACTTCTGTATACAACGTTACCAAAGATCAACATCATGCATTTATTCAAGAATTCATAGTACTCAAAAGTCATATGGTGAAGTCAAATTATATCCAACATCTCCATATTCAATCTACCCCAAAATAGAATTCCATATTGCCTTGAATTACAAAATAAGTCCACACGCTTTAGTAAAAATGAAGTATTGTTTGATCACGACCAAATGCTAACTCCTTGCTCCTCAACAACAATCAATCCTCAGTAAAATGTTAACAACGAGTGTGCGAGCTTAACACACAATGAATGACAAAACATTCCTATGTGATGCATGTATCAAGGCTAAAGTAGAACACTCATAAATGCCATCATACGAAACTGTCAAGCCATGATGCACACATAATATGTATCAAATACACACAAATAACAAATTTACATCACGCTTAATATCAACATACACCCTGCTGCAATCACACACTGTATACACTATTACATTTATGTCGGATTTCACACACAATCACACAATTAAATCATTTTATGAATCATTGGCCATTGCTCAAATTAAAACTTACTCATCAGATAAAGGACTCCATACAACTCCTATTTTATTTGTGGACTTACTTAGGTCCAATCTTCCACACTTCTGAGAAAAGCAGTGCACCAACCTTACCACGAAATTCTTCTCAGAGCTAAGCTCAACGCATCAACCTTATCACGAATATTTCCTATCATACACTTATAGAAAACATAGAGTACTCTTTCCTAGACATACCTTTCATATCCAAATGTCATATTTAGAACAATTTCCAAATAATCTATATGTACCAAGAGTAGTTGACACAAGATGCATAGTTTTACAGAAACATTTTCGGTTCAGAATTTTAAACACAAATCAGATTGCTTGTCATGATCAACCCATATGAGATAGCAATATAACTCCACTCATCTCTTTGGACAGTGAGATAACTCCACTCATCCACAACTAAACTAAGTATTCACATTTTATACAAAATAGCTATGCATCGAGTGTAATGTAACAATTCACAAATCACATATCAATAACATATCACATATGCACGTTCAATACACATTAACGACATACTTACTGTAGGGTTTAATCTAAGGAATTAACCTCAACTAAGCCCTAATTTAACTTTGATGACATTCATCATCCAAGAATGAAAAGTCACTCACCTCTATGACGATTCAAGCCAAATATCGATTCCAAACTATATCTATTCGCTTCTGATAGTTGATGCACCAATTTTACATGATCAAAGAATCAAAGAATACCTTAAAGAACATATTATCATGTCACAAAAACATCCAAAACAGAGCAGAAAATTCTGCTTTCAAAACATAGCGGAAATCAACAAAGCAACCGAAATTCTTACCACAGAAGCTATCTAACACCTCTAACACTTGGCCACTTGCTTCCTTACTCTAGAGTTGATCAAGAATGTTCCCAACCAACACCTAACACATTTAAAATACCAAAGAAAAACATCAATCATATTAATTCCCGTATTTAAAAAAAATGGCGAAATCAAGCTTGTTTTCAAGAAAATGATGTCTAAATCAATTCTAATTAAAAATCTATTTTAGTATGATAATAATCATCTCTAAAACGCCATATTCAACTTAATAAAAACTTGAATAATATTCAAGAAAACAATCACAATAATTAATTCCAAAAATCACTTTATTTGAGAAAAACTCATAATTAAAAACCATGATCAATCAAGATCATCTTATTAATGGATCTTTAATCATTGAAGCACAAAAAAAAAAAAAAACAAGATAAAGAATTACCTTAATAGAAGTTGAAAGAAACAATGAATGAAAGATCGATGAAGAATCGACTTCACCAATTGTGACAAAGAAAGTGGCAGCAAGAATGATGTTTGAAGGAAGGAAGGAAGAATGAGATGAATAATCAAGGGAAATGATATAAAAAATCAGCAAAGATTTGATGGAAATGGTGAGGAAAATAAATCAGCCATGGAGGAGAAACAAAGAGAATTTTGGAAAGTCTTTCAATGGTATTTTTGATGAAGAGAACAAATGATGAATCAAGGGTGTATGAAGTGAATTTAAGAAAAGGAATTTATGAATGACTCAAGGTGATTACATAGGAAAGAATACGAAAAGTCACGGTTAAGAATGGAGGGAAAACAGTGAATATTCCAAATTGGTAAAATAGTTTCATAGATTTTGATATTTCGATCCTTTACAATTTAGTCACTAAAATTGAACATTTTAATTCATTTAATTTAGTCACCTTATAAAATCATTTATAAAATACTAAAAATAAATCAAACCCATTAAAGCCATTTTAGAAAATATTTATTGCCTGAAAATTATACAAAGTTTATATTTTACCAAAAATCCAAAAAATCAACCTGACTATGGACTCAAACTACTAACCCAAATTTTGGGACATTATAACTCTCTCTCCCTAAAATAATTTCGTCCTCAAAATTGCCTCAGTAAAAAAGATGCAGATACTACACCTTCATCAACTCCTCAAGCTCCCATGTAGCCTCTTTAGTATTATGGTTATGCCACAACACCTTTACTAACGAAACAGTCTTGTTCTGAAGAACTTTCACATCATGAGCTAAAATTTTCACCGACTCTTCCTTTTAAGAAAAATCAACACGATAAGCTCCAAAAGATACCTCCGAATCATAGACATATGGAACACATCATGAATGCATCGAAGCTCAGAAGATAAACCAAGTCTATAAGCTAAGTAGCTATACACTTTGACACTTCGTGGGGTCCAATAAATCTAAGACTAAGCTTTCCTTTGTGGCCAAACCTCAACACCTTCTTCCAAGGTGAAACTTTCAAGAACAAAGTCACCAACTGCATATTTAATCTCTCGACATTTTAAATCCGTATAGGACTCTTGACGATCAAAAGAAGCCTTTAACTGATCCGATATCAACTTAACCTTACCCTCCACCTCATAAATCAAATCAGGATCAACAACACGCCCTTCACTCAATTCGGTTTAATAAAACGATGGACGACACTTACAACCAAACAAAGCGTCAAATGACGCCATTTGAATTCTCGCCTCATAACTATTATTAAATGTAAAATCAACTAGCGACAAATAACGTTCCAAAGAACCCTTAAAATCAATAACACATGCTCGTAACATATCTTCCAAAACTTGTATCACTCATTCAGACTGACCATTCATCTATGAATGATAAGCAATACTAAAGTTCAACTTCAAACGTAATGCCTCATGCAAAATCTCACATCTCCACTCCACATCAGAAGGTACACATAGTTGAACTCGCAACCGTAAAGTACCATTTAAATCTAGAGAAAATTCACCGCTTGAACCATCGTTTACCAACTGAATCTTGAGTCATAGAATTTGATCAGACAATTGTAACTCTCACACACACTGCAACAACACCGGTCGAACCTGTAACTTAACGAACCAAAGCACCATTAGCTAAAACGCTCAATCTCACCAATAGAGCTCACAATTCACCCATCAACTTACGAATCAATGCATCAACAACTATATTTGTTTTCCCGGGATGATACTCGATCGAATAATCATAATCCTTTAACAATTAGATCCAATATCGTTGCCTCAAATTCAACTTCTTCTGTTTCATAACATATTTGAGACTCTTGTGATAGGTGTAAATAGCACACCTTTAACCATAAAGATATTGTTTCCGAATCTTCAATGCGAACACCACTACATCTAACTGTAACAGCCTAATCCAGTTTAACCCGAAGATTGATGGATTAGAATATCACAGGAGACCATCAAAGTGGCTAACCCAAAAAATTTTCTTTTAAAAAGATTATAAATCATTTTGTAAAATCTCACCAAGGTAATGAAATTAAAACATAATAATCAGAGTTTAAATATACATGGAGCTCCCAAATATCCAAAATATTAACAATACTGAGTTTAAAATAGAATAGAGTTATGTTTGAATACAAACTAGACTGGAATAGTACATGCCCTCTAATATAAATCAAGGCGCACTCTAAATGCCTTATCGATCTGGAATATTTGATCATGATAATGTTCCACTAATAGTCTCCTAAGAACTTGTGCACTGAAACATATTCTCAATGTTGAGCTTACGAGCTGAATGTCACACTAATAACTATATTGTACTACTTGCATTCACTAAATGAACTGATTAGTGACATAGGTACGAATACATGAAAAATGCTGGTAAAAACTACTCAGTAGGCTGATATGGTGTGGCTGAAGGTTCTATATCTCAAAGCACACACCCCTCTAGTCTTCCTAGAAATACCCTCGAGTATTTGGGATGAGATCTAGGACTATATCAAAAAACATAAACTGACCAACTTACTCCGTTGAGTCTTGAGGCATCTGGCAACTAAAATGCCTTACACTGATGGGGATATGTCCAATTGAGACGCTCATAATATGCTAAAAATCTCGGGTGTCTTGGCTGTTTCTCGAGCATCAAACAAGGCTAGTTTTATATACTCATAGCTATTATTGTTTCTAACTATACTGCGCTTAATTAACGTTCTCACTTGTATTTTTATTTGCTGGCATTCTAGTGTTATTGGGCCCCTCGAGTCAAACCCATTGACATTTGGATTCTTTTGTTAGAGTATGCCCAAAGACCAATCATTGATGATTGTATTGGCATATTTTCTTTACTATATTTACTGAATAAAGACATTACCATTATTTTTCTTTTGTTATATTTATGTGCATCAAATAAACTAAAAGATAATAATGTCCATATAATAATATGATTATTATTAAAAGATCCTTAGTCAAGTATTAATATGGGCATGGATAATGATAATACACTTAAGACTAACATGTTATTGATTGATGACAATGAGTTGTCATTGACATAGAGATGTCAGAATTGGTACATGGATATGTTGGAGAACATTGTATTGGATTGACCCGCTATAAGCATGTGTTGAATTATTATGCGACAGTGACGATATTGCTCATGGTGGCAAATATATGTATGATCCTTAGACTTGATATCATTACTATCTCAACATGTATTGTTGTATGTTTTGATACAGTTAAATATGCTCCGTAACAGGTTGCACTATAAATACTGATATTGAACATATCACAATATATTTAGTGGGGTGTGAATGATCGAGATAAGATTTGTCCTTCCTACATAATAGGAAATATATAGCATGCTACTTGTTTGAGTGAGACTAGAAATGCATGGCCATGCTCGAATAAGTTGATATGAGATATAAAAAATTATTCATTTATTATTGTCTACTATAGATATCAAGAAATAATATAAGGTTATAATTATTCCAAGACTTGTGCCTATTCTAGATATAAAGGACAAAAGGATATAATACATTAAAAGAGTTAGTCACGAACATATTATGTCGAATCATGACTTCTTGTAACTTAGGTAATAATGATATAGTGCTAGTTGTCACTCATTGTTTATAATATTAGAATGGTTCTAATTATTACTACTAACGCTATATGAACCTACAGGATCACACCCAATGATTGAAAATAGCAACTTATAAATTTGTTACATATGTACAATTTTATTGCACATGAATAAAATGTGTAGTTAATATATATATATATATATATATATATATATACACGCGTAATTTTAATTACACATTAAATATCGAATTTAATTAAAAGAATATAATTAGGGTAATTATATTCCTTATTAAATTCTGATTAAAACCCTAATAGCTAGGGCATCACATATAAAAGGGTCATGTTGGATTAGTAATCGTTTTACTCTTCTAAAATTCCTCAAAAATGTTTTAAGAAAGAAATTGCTCTCAACTACTTTTCAAACGGGTGACATAAGTAGAGGCCGAGATGATTTTTTGTGGATGCTAGGATTCGAATCGTTTGTGAGATCGTGAGCCTTTGCTGTATTGTTGCAATTCAAGGAATCCAAGGTAAGAAATTATATCTCTTCCTCCCAATTTCAGTTTTATCATACATGGATCACTGGTGAGACCGTCGAGTTTATTTCTACTATGCCATGTGGTGCCCGATGGTCTCGACGTCTTTATCCAAAACTGTTCGTTGGTATCGATACTGAGCCCTTTAGTATCGATACTCACTACTGAGTATCGAAACATACCTTTTGGTATCGATACTGAATGACTATTATAAGGTGAGAAGGGAGGGTAGTATAAATACTCTTAGGCCGAGTATCAATACTCCTGAACTGAGTATCGATATTCCAGTCCTAGGGAATTAATACCAAATTTTGGTTCGATGTTTTAAAAAAACTACCTCGGTATCGATACCCCAACTGGGAGTTTTGATACTCTACCCTTGGTATTGATACTCATATGAGTACCGATAACAAAAATGGCTACTGAAATTTGCTAAGTGATCCCGTATCCATACCATTCCTAGAGGTATCGAGACCAACCATCTGTATTGATACACTATTAAGCAATATCGATACTTATAGCCTAAAACTCTCTTATTTAAAACTATTTGATGAATAGTATCAATATTGTTATTCTAGTACCGATACTAGTGCCCATAAATGCCCTGTTTTGGGTACGAAAAACACTAACTTTTCTCCCCAAATACCATATTGAGGTTCCCAACCGTTATTAAAGTGTCATGTATGTGAAAAAGGGATCATAATAGTTTTTTTAACATGCTGAAAAACATCAAAATATGAAAACTATCATGGATATGCTTAATAACTCATAAATGTATCTAATGATCTACATGTGGTAGAGTTGAGTTAGAAGTGTGTTACTTTGGATTTCTAAGCTGCTGAAACTGGCCAAGGTTCAACCAAGATTGACTTTTCTTCTCCCTTTGTTATTGGAGCTTTCTCCCACTTTTCTCACTAGACTAGGATCAATGAAGGCATTTCTAACTTGCTTAAGAAGTTAGGAGGAGATTAATAATAATGTCTAAGGCTTGAACTCCCTAAAATTAGATTAAACACTTAAGTTCCTTAAAGCCCCACAAATCCCATATTTGGTTTCCATGGTGAAATGAAAAGGTTGAGGGATTAAATGAAAGCTCTAGGAATGTTTATTTTGATTCTTACCTTCACTAAAATTAACTAGAATTGTTGGCCTACCAAGTTGCCAACTTTGATAGTGTTGATAAATCAGGCAAAGTAAACGAAAGAACACAAGAATTTTAACGAGGTTCGGCAATGTGCTTACGTCCTCATTGCCTAGGCGGCGCTAGAAAATTTTTATTCAATGATAATAGGTTTAGGTTACATCTCTATTTATAATAGAAAACCCTGGTACATAATTCCAAAATTAACCCTGTACCGTACCGCGGGGGCACAGCCCCCGTACCCCCAACCCACATAATCGTAACCCCCTCTACAAGACTTTCTTTGTAAGGACAGTTGATGTTCGCTTCGCTCACTCTGCTCCATCCCCTGTCCTCTTTACCGGTATATTTATGAGCCATACCTTACAAATATCCACCTTGGCGATATCCTGCCCCTTAGGAAACATTCAATGTGGGTTGGGTTACCTTACTTCCAACTTGAAACTTGCAATGCTTGAACTTGTCTGTTGTAACTGGCTTGGTGAACATATCAGCGATATTATCATCAGTGTGTACCTTCTGAAACAAAATCTCTCCAGATGCAACTAACTCTCTGATCTTGTGAAAACGTACATCAATGTGCTTAGTTCTAACACGATATACCTGATTCTTAGCTAAGTGAATAGCACTTTGATTGTCGCAGAGCAGCTGAACTCCACCTTGCTGAACACCCAACTCCTTCACTAAACCAGTGAGCCATAAAGCTTCTTTTGCAGCTTCAGCCACTGCCATGTACTCAGCTTCAGTTGTAGATAGTGCCACAACAGATTGAACAGTAGACTTCTAACAAATAGGTCCTCCACCAAGAGTAAAAACATACCCTGTCGTAGATCTTCTATTATCCAAGTCACCTGCATAGTCTGAATCCACATATCCTACAACCAAAGGATTATCTCATTGACTACCAAAAACAATTCCATGTCCCACAGTACCCTTTAAGTACCGAAAGATCCACATGACTACTTCCCAATGTTGCTTACCAGGTTTAGACATGTACTTACAAACTTAACTAACAACATGAGCTAAATCAGGATGAGTACATACCATTGCATACATCAAGTAGCCAACAACATTAGAATACGGAACCTTTGCCATATCTTCAGCTTCCTTATCTGTCCTAGGGCACTGTTCTGATGAGAGCTTAAAGTGGTTCGCCAATGGAGTGCTAACTGGTTTTGCGCTGCTCATCGCAAACCTTTCTAGCATTTTTTTAACATAACCCCGTTGAGATAGCCAAAGTTTTCTTGAGTCTCTGTCCCTGCAAATTTCCATTCCAAGAATTTTCTTTGCAGCACCTAAATCTTTCATATCAAATTCCTGACTCAATAAAGTTTTCAAACCGATAACATCATCCATGTTCTTCGCAGCAATCAACATATCATCAACATACAATAATAGAAAAATAAAAGAACCATCATCAAGGCTCTTAACATAGACACAACAATCATACTCACATCGGTTGTAGCCAATCTTGATCATATAGGAGTCAAACCGTTTATACCACTGTCTCGGAGACTGTTTCAACCCGTACAAAGATTTCTTCAACCTGCAAACTAAATGCTCATTTCCAAGTTGAGTGAAACCTTCAGGTTGCCGCATGAAGATCTGCTCCTCTAAATCACCATGCAAAAAAGCAGTTTTAACATCCATCTGCTCTAAATGCAAATCCCAACTGGCCACCAATGCAAGTACTGCTCGGATTGAAGTGTGTATGACCACAGGAGAAAATATTTCATCATAATCAACTCCTTTCTGCTGTGAAAAACCCTTTGCTATCAAACGAGCCTTGAACTTCTCCCCCTCTTTTTCTGTTACTGTTGGTTTCTTCTTATACACCAATTTGCAACCAATCGGCTTTTTACCCTCAGGAAGGGGAACCAACTCCCATGTACGATTGTGATTTAAAGACTCCATCTCCTCAACCATGGCTGCCATCCACTTGTCGTTTTCCTGACTAGTAACAACATCATGAAAAGTAACCGGATCATCACTGCTAACAATAAGTTCAAAAGAGACCAAGTCTTCAAAACCCAATCTACTAGGAGGCTTTATATTCGTCCGTCTGACCCTGTCTCTGGCGAGACTATAATCCTGCAAATCATCCGTAGTGGAACCACCAGAAGTCGGTTGAGACGTTTCTGGTTTCTCAACTGGAAACTGCTTGAAATCCACCACTGTCGTGTCTTTCTTCTGTTGCAACATGGATTGTTCACCAAAAACAACATCTCTACTGATCACAATTTTCTTCGCAACTGGATCCCAGAACTTGAATCCTTTAACACCTTTCTTGTAACCCAGAAAAATGCACTCCTTCGATTTTGCATCAAGTTTGGATCTCTCATCAGTAGGTATATGTACATAAGCAGGACAACCAAAAATCCGTAAGTTATCAAAACTAACATCATGATCAGTCCATACCTCTTCTGCAACTTTCCCAGCCAATGATGCCCTTGGCAATCTGTTGATAAGATAACACGCCATGTTAACAGCCTCGGCCCAGAAGTGTTTGGGAAGCCCCGCATTCAACCATAAACATCTGGCTCTTTCATTCAATGACCTGTTCATCCGTTCCGTAACACCATTCTGTTGTGGTGTCTTGCGCACTGTAAAATGTCACTTAATCCCGTGCTCCTTATAGAAGTGTAAGAACTGTGAATCTGTGTACTCCGTACCATTTTCAGACCGCAAACACTTGATTTTTCGTCCTGTTTGGTTTTCTACCTCTCCTTTCCACAGCTTGAACTTCTCAAAAACTTCAGATTTCTGTTTCAAAAAATACACCCAAACTTTTCGTGAAAAATCATCAATAAAAGTAACATAATACCTATATCCACCCAAAGACGATGTCGTGGAAGGCCCCCATACATCATAATGCACATAATCAAGAATCCCTTGAGTTGTGTGCTTCGCAGTCTTGAAACGGACTTTAGTCTGTTTACCAAGAACACCATGCAACAGATTTCTTTTGTGTAATTATGTCATACCACGTTCACTAAGATGAGCAAGACGCATATGCCACAGTTTTGTAGTATCATCACAGGATTCAACAGAATGAACTTCACCTGCAACGGTACTCCCTAACAATCTATAAATATTTCATGCAGTCATATTTCCTTTCATCACAGTCAAAGCACCTTTAACAATCCGAATGGTTTCCCTATCCTCATCAGCCTTAGGGATAAAACCATTATTGTGTAAAGTGCCCAAAGAAATCAAATTCTTCTTTAAATATGGGATATGTCGAACACCACTCAACGTCTGAACAGAGGCATCATACATCTTAATTCTGACATCACCAATACCAACAATATTGCAACATCAATCATCACCCAAATAAACAGAACCAGAATTAACCGACCTGTATGTCAAAAATGATTCCCTATTTGGCGTGATGTGATAAGAACATCCAGAATCAAGAATCCACGCATCCGTCAATTGAGTCGTTGAAATAAAAAGCGTATCACCCTCACTGCAATCAGAATTGTCATCCTCGACCACGTTCACAGAGTTGGATGAAACATCACGCTTCTCATCAGTCTGCTTTTTCAACTTCGGACAGTCTCGCTTCATATGTCCCGCTTCCTTGCACTTGTAACAGTGAATTGTCATCTTATCCCTAGATTTGGATCTGGAATTCCACTTTCCAGACCCTGCCTTCTCTGGCTTCTGTCCACGGTCTCGATTACCCTTGACATATAAGCTATCGGCTTGAGAGTTTTCCCCTGCATTCTGCTTCCGCTGGTTGTGAGCCAACAAGACTGCAGTAATCTCCTCAACGTTGATAGTCTCTTTCCCATATGTAAGAGTAGTCACCATATGTTCGTAAGAGGGAGGCTACGAACACAACAAAATCATCGCTCTGTCTTCATCCTCAATTTTTACATCAAGCCGAGCTAAATCAGAAACGATTTGATTGAAGACATTCACATGTTGCACCAAATCATGATCGCCCTGCATCTTCAGCCCATACAACCGCTGCTTTAGATACAGTTTTGTCGTTAAGGATTTGGACATAAACTGACTTTCCAACTTCCTCCAAATTTCGTCTGGAGACGATAGATGCATGACGTGATATATAACCTCGTCCGCCAAGCATAATCGTATGGTTCCTGCCGCTCGTTGTTGCAATTCTTCCCAATCTTCCTCCTCCATCGACGCTGACTTTGTAGGCCGCAAAGCCTTCAGGATCCCCTGCTGCGCCAACAGATCCTTCACCCTCGTTTGCCATAATTCGAAGTTACCCAGACCATCGAATTTTGCAACTTCGAATTTTGCTCCTGACATCTGATACCAATTGTTGATAAATCGGGCAAAGTAAACGAAAGAACATAAGAATTTTAACGAGGTTTGGCAATGTGCTTATGTCCTCGGTGCCTAGGCAGCGCTAGAAAATTTTTATTCAATGATAATAGGTTTAGGTTACATCTCTATTTATAATAGAAAACCCTGGTACATAATTCCAAAATTAACCCTGTACCGTACCGCGGGGGCACAGACCCGCACCCCCAACCCACATAAATCGTAACCCCCTCTACAAGACTTTCTTTGTAAGGACAGTTGATGTTCACTTTGCTCACTCCGCTCCACCCCCTGTCCTCTTTACCGGTATATTTATGAGCCATACCTTACAAATAGCTTAAATTGAAGAAATAATGAACATCAAAGACGTTTTTTTGGAGAGGATGAAGATGATAATGGGAGGGGGAAAAGATGTTCCTATAACGTGACCTCACCCATAATTAAACAAAATCAATCTTTCAAAAAGTTTAGGGGATAATTGCTCTCGTAGTTATTCTTCTTTTATTCAAGATTAAAAATTCCATTTTTAACATGCATTGGGCCCAAACTAAGTCCAATCTCAAACCCAATTGGACTAAGCTTCCTTCCAAAGCTAATAAGTTAACTGAAACACTATCAAGTTAGCACAAAAACTCCTAACCAGGATTAGGGATGTTCCACTAACTTTAAATCATGCGTTGGGTAATTACACTTATGCGACCTTAATTGTCTCTATTCATAGTCAATTACCTTACCATCTTTCATCAAGACACACCTAAGTCCGATAATAAAAGCATCACTAAACACCACAAAATATTTTCTTAATTTCAGTGGCACCAAAATAGGAGCTTCAATTAACACATTCTTCATCTTTTTGAAACAACTCTGCCACTCATCTATTAATTCGAGCTTAGAATTATTATGTAGTATTTTCCTCAAAGGAGCAATGATAAAGGGAAATCACTCGACAAAATGATGATAATACCCAACTAATCTAAGAAAAATACGGACTTCAATTGCATTCTTTGGCTGCTTCCATGAAATAATCACTTTAATCTTATTAGGATCAACCCAAATACACTTTTAGAATTTAGCGTACAACTACTTTGCTTGCAACACTTTTAAAAGAATCCTCAAGTGTGAACTATGTTTTTCCTTGGAATGAGAATATATCAAAATATTATTAATAAAATTAACCATAAACCTATCAAGGTACTGTTGAAACACACGGTTCATGAGATCCATAAAAGTGATAGGAGCATTAATAAAACCAAACGACATCACTAAAACCTCATAATGATCATATCGCATCCTAAAAGGAGTGTTCATCACATTTGTCTCTAATACCTTCAATTGATAATACCCTGAACAAAGAAAAATTCTAGAAAACATCTTAGCACCCCAAAGTTGATAAAATACGTCATCTATTCTCGGCAAAGGGTAATGATTTTTGATCATTAACTTTTTTAACTGATGATAGTGTATACACATAAGCATCGTATTATCCTTCTTCATAAACAAAACTGGAGCACCTAACCTCTACCACAAAATTCTAATCAACTTTCTTCATATTAGGGTACAACTTAAGAGCTTTGATACTAACCACACTTTCGCTACGCACTCTGATCTAAACCATACTTCATCACGGACATTTACTACATATTGTATCAAAAATCACATTAATTACCAAACGCTAGTCACTACTAACCACACATCTTTGAAACACTGACCAGTGCGATGCCGAAACTCACCTGAATGTCTTCTCTCGCAAGTCTTACAGATGGGAGATTGCTAAAAACCACCTCCTTGACCTCTTGTATATGTATGTCTTGGATAAAAATCTCTACGATTACCTAGATGATATAACCCTATATTTTTTTTACCTTAGTGACAAATTGAACTAGATGTATCCAAGGGTATCTTTCCTGAAGTCTCACACACTAGCTCACCCAAAGCATTCTTGACATCTCTTGCCTGAGCAATCAAAGTATCTTACTCACTAGACAATCAAATAACCAAGTAAGGTCGAATTTCTTTTTTAAACCCATCTTTGAACCTTTTACACTACTTAGCCTTGGTCAAAACTATCTCCTTTGCATATTTACTCAAACGGACAAACTCGACCCCATACTCAGATACGAAATATCGACCATGAACCATGTCCAAGAATTCCTTCTTTCTTGCATTGGTATATTGTGTTCCTAATTTTTTTTTTGACAAAATATCTCTAGAAAGTTAGTCCAAGTCAATCTATCAGCTACAGTACCTCTCTTGATCGTTAACCACTAACGGTGTGCATCACCTTATAGTAAAGATGACACACCAGTTTATCTTCATTGGAACAACTATCTGCTCCAAGATACGGATCACACTTTCCAACCAATCCTCAGTAATGGTTGGCTCAGTCTAACAGACATCACTAAATTTTCTAGCTCCTAATGCCCAAAGACGCTCCAAAGGTAATCCTCTAACTATGAATCTGGTGTAGGAGTAGGAACTACATTAGGGACGACTCGACATAGTGCATCGATGATTGCCTCTGTCAATAGATCAACAGGAGGAACTGAATGTGGAATCTCTGGTTGGGGTCCATTAGCACCAACTTTGATCTCACCTGCATTTGCTTCGATAGTTGAGCAGTTAGCATCTAAAGGTCCCAAAAGAGCATGACATTGTAACAACGTAACTGAATAAGTTTAAACATAACTCTGATACTACCAAATGTAACAACCTATACCGATCACGTAAGATAACCTGAATATTCTGAGTGCACATTAGATTTCGAATCGAGTCAGACAAAACAAAAGTTAATTATGTACTCTAAATGGAAACAGTTACGAGAAAACATTCAACACACAAAACATCATAATGGAATAGTATAAAACCAAGCTTCCAACAAACATATGATCATGCATTGTGAAGAAAACAAAAGAAGACAACATTTGGGTAATTTAGTAATTTCATATACCATCGTTAAAACAATAATAAAATAAAAAATTAACTCGATATTTTGTCATAAATAACAACCAATTGAACACATGCAAATTTTAAGACCAATCGTACACTAAATAGGGACATAATAAAACACGTAAATATAAAGACCAAAACGTAAATAATACAAAACTTACATATAACCAGCAAACATCTAATCGACACTTTCATTATGTAATTAAGTATATTGAAGGGTGACAAAACAAGTCTCACCAAATTGTATTAGGATAAAGTATAAATCAACAATTCATTTATGAAACCATTTTGAACTCATACAATAATGAACCACAATTTACAATTTTCCATCGAACAAAAAGTGACAGGATCAATCATTTAAGCAAGGGATCGATCTTTACAGTCAAGAGATCGATAATTTTTCTGGAAAATGCACATGAACATGCCACTAATTCAACATACGATAAACCCTAACATTTTAAAACATGTTTGACCACACTTAAACCCATTAATACATATAAAAACACGTGTGTAGCATGCTTAAAAACATTATTTAACACAACACACAAGAATCTAACATCAAAAGTCAAATAATACATATAAAGTCATCTTTTACACAAGTCGCATAACCATATCGTTCATTTCAGGTCGTTTCATGCATCCTATGAGCTTAACATATTCCATACACATATTGACATTTGTCCAAATACAAAAAAATATATCCAAAACACATTGCAACAATCAAGCATTCAAGCAACATAGCATCAAGAACACTTTTGCATACAAAATTACCAATGATCAACATCATGCACTTATTCAAGAATTCATAGTATTCAAAAGTCATATGGTGAACTCAAATCATATCCAACATCTCAATATTCAATCTACCCCAAAAAAAATCCAACATTACCTCAAATAACAAAATAAGTCAACATATGCTTTAGTAAAAACCAAGTCTTGTTTGATCAAAACTGAATGCTCACTCCTTGCTCTTGAACATCAATCAATCCTCTGCAAAATGTTAACAATGAGTGTGTGAGCTTAACGACAACTGAATGAAAAAAATATTCCAAAGTCATGCATGTGTCAAGGCTAAAGAAGAACGCTCCTAAATGTCGTGCAACCTCACTTGTTTTTACCTTAATGATCATGCTGAAATGTCATACCATGATGCACAAAATAAGTATCAAACACACTCAAATAAAAGATTTACATCACATTCAATATCAACATACATCCTTCTACAATCACACACATATGCACTATTGCCTTTCCATTAGATTTCAAACACAATTAATTTATTTTATGAATCATTGGCCCTTGTTCAAAATACCACTTACTCATCAGATAAAGGAACTCCTTACAACTATCGTTTTATTTGTAGACTCACTTAGATAAAAAATTCCACACTTTAGAGCAAAACTCAATGCACCAACATTACTACGAAATTCTTCTAGGAGCTAAGCTCAACGCACCAACCTTACCAAGAATATTTCCTATCACACACAAAACATAGAGTACTCTTTCATAGACATGGCTTTTATATCCAAAGGTCCTATTTAGAACAATTGCCAAATAATTCATATTTTCCAAGAGTAGTTGACACAAGATGCATAGTTTTACGAAAACATTTACGGTTTCGAATTTTTAAAACAAATTAGAATGACTGTCATGATTAACCCATATAGGATATCAATATAGCTTCTCTCATCTCTTTGGACAGTGATATAAGTCCACTCATCCATAACTAAACTAAGTATTCACCTTTATACAAAATAACTATGCATCGAATGTAATATAACAATTTACAAATCACATATAAATAACATATCACACATGCACATTCAATATACGTTAACAACATACTGTAGGGTTTTAATCTAAGGATTTAGCCTCAACTAAGCCCTAATTTAACTTTGATGACATTCATCATCCATGAATGAAAAGTCACTCACTTCTATGATAATTCAATCCCAATATCAATTCCAAACTATATTTATTGCTTCCGATAGTTGATGCACCAATTTTACTTGATCAAAGACTCAAAGAATACCTCAAAGAACATATTATTATGTCACAAAAAAATCCAAAATACATAAGAAAATTTTGCTATCAAAACAGAGCGAAAATCAACAAAACAACCAAAATTCTTACCACACAAGGGATATAACACCTCTAGCACTTGGCCACTTGCTTCCTTACTCTATAGTTGATCAAGAATAATTCCAGTCAACACTTAAACACATTTAAAGTACCCAAGAACAACAACAATTGGATTAATTCTTGAATTTCTAAAAAAAATGGAGAAATCAAGCTTATTTTCAAGAAAATGATGTCTAAATCAAATCCAACTAAAAATTCATTTTCGTATGATAATAATCACCTCTAAAACCCATGTTCGACTTAAGAAAACCTTGAAAACCCTTCAAGAAAATAGCTACAATAATGAATACTGAAAATCACTTTATCTGAGAAAAAAAATGATAATTGAAAACAATGGCCAATCAAGATCATCTTATTAATGGATGTTTAATCATTGAACCATTAAAAAGAAACAAAATTAAGTAATTACCTTAACAGAAAATGAAAGAAAGAATGAAAGAAAGTTTGACGAATAATATACTCCACCAGTGGTGCCAAAGAAAGTGGCGGCAAGAATGGTGTTTGAATGAAGGAATAATGAGATGAAAATCAAGAGAAAATGATACAAAAAATTAGAAAATATTTTATGGCAATGATGAGGAAAATAAATCAGCCATGGAGGAGAAACAAAGAGAATTTTGGCAAGGCTTTCAATGGTATTTTTTTTTATAAAGAGAACAAAGGATGAATTAAGGATTCAGGAAGTGAATTTAAGCAAACAAATTTATGAATGAATCAAGGTAATTATATAGGAAGGAATAGGAAGGGAAAATAGTGAATATTCCAACTTTGTAAAACAACTTCATAGATTTTGATATTTTGATCATTTACAATTTTGTCACTAAAATTGAACATTTTTATTCGTTTCATTTAGTCACCTTATAAATCATTTATAAAATCCCAATATTAAATCAAAACCATTCAAAATGTTTTAGAAAATATTTATCGCCCGAAAATTACAAAAGTTTATATTTTATAAAAAATATGAAAAATCAACCCGACTTCCGACCTGAACTACTAACACATAATTTGGGATGTTACAATGCTACAATGTATGGAGAAGAGGTCTAACGAGAGATTCTGACAGTATGCACAATGTTGGAAAGATGTAATTATACAAGTTTATCCTACCTTAGATGAAAGGGAAACAAGGAAGCTCTTCGTGCACACTCTAAAAGCTCATTTCTTTCGAGCACTTGGTTGAAATAACCTCTAGAAGCTTCGTTGATATCGTTATGACTGGGAGAATGATAGAGATGGCCATCAAAAAAGGAAATATTGCGGGAAATTAATCCCATAGGAGATCGATGCATATAGTTTTAGAAAGGGCATCACTATCTCTAAACCCAAATCGACTACAGTTTCATCATCAAATTCATTGAGGTAAGACTCAAGGGAGCCAAGAAGAAAAATAGAAAGGGACAATTTAACCTCATCCATATAACATACAATGATTTGTTTCAACAACTCTATGATACATAAGTGGTATCGTTGTATCCCGTGAAACCTCTAAAGCCACCATAATTTAAGTGGTATGACAAAGGTGCACGATTTAAATATCATGCTGGTGTTTCGGGGTATTCTATCAAAAATTGCCTAACTTTCAAAAGGATCATCTAAATATTATAAAACAAGAACTGGTTTCATTTCAAATCAGAGACACACAATGTCGCTTAGAATCCTCTACGTAATCATAGGGAAGTAGGAGCTAATGCTATAGCCGAAGAGAGAAAAAAAACCAATGCTAGTGCCTCAGATGTGAAGTCTCCCCTCGTTTGGGTATGAAAGCAGATAAACTTTTTTGGATTACTCCCCTCGCATCCCAATGCTATGAAATGTGAAAGTAGGAACTATTGCTTTTATCATAGCGAAGAGGCGCACACTATACAAGAGTGTCTCGATTTAGAACTTTGGCCCAATAGATGATGGATATAAAAGAGCTAGAATTCTATGAGGAAGATGAAGAGGCAACCATTTGTGTGACATGAGTCATTGAAAAAGGTGTACAATGCTAACCGTACTTTTGTAATCACACTTAAATGGAGAGTGCTAGAAAAGGCACCAACAAAAGTGGTGATAACAGTGTCGAGCCCATTTCCATAGAAGGACATCAAGAAAGTACCCTAGAAGTAAGAATGTTAGGTGGAACAAAAAAGAAACTGTTAATAAAGCGGGATGTTTTATTCCCAAAAACATAGTGCACAACAAAGAGTAGTCGAGCCATTTAAAGAAGACGAACCGATCATTAATGAGCCCATAAAGGATGATAAATATAAATAATTTTTTATATTTCTAAACCACAATGAATATAGAGAGGCACTACTAATGGTTTTAAATCATATATTTATACCAAAAGACTTATTAGTTAACAAGCTAGATTGATTGGTTAACAATATTCAGTCCGATAATCGCATCTCCATCTGATGCTATGATTAGTGCTACAACATTCAATGCAAGTATATTTATCATGTTAAAGTAGAACAAGTAGATGCAACTAGTCCATCAGATGTCCAACCCACAAAGAGCAAGGAATCAAAGATCAGAATTGTTAGCTTTGAATATAAAAAGGTATAAGTTGTGATTGAATGGCATCAAGAATATAGAAAAGGTATTGAAATCAGATTGAAGTTTGAGGGAATGTAATAATAATCAAGTGAACAACCAGACCAATGGACAAGAATGTTGTTGTCAAATGATAGCTTTTATCATAATAATGATATGTCAATGCAATTATGTTTTATGCAATGATCAACAAATTAATCCTTCTCAATAATTAAAAACCTAACTAACTAGAATCAATTCTCACTAACTCTATTAGTTAAGCTATTGACAAGGCATTAACAATTGGCGACATAAATCTCTTTATGCTAACATAATTTTCACAATGGTTGATGCTGTAGAACAACCAATATGCAATTTCAACAATATCTACAACTAAAAATCACCAAGAATAAACACACATAAAAGTTATTTTCATCTCTAAAAATAACTTTTTAACGATCCAACAACATAAAGTATTGTAGAGACAAAATCATAAAGGAAGCATTCCATCAAAAAATTTAAATTCAAATCCAAATAAAAAAAAACCATTCAACTTAAACAAGTAGTATCTTCCATCTCTCAAATAAATAAACTAAAAGCAAGGTTGAACCCAATCGATCACTACTACTACAACGACGCTGCTCCCCGACTACTGCTACACTCTTCAAAGGTTGAACTCCAATATTAGCTTGGTGTATTTCTTCACAAATAAATGCTTCAATGCTGAGTGATCTAAGTAGATGATAACCTTTGTTCAAACAAGATGAGATCTAAATTTTTCAAAGGTGAACACAACAATAAACAACTCTTTCTCAGTTGTTGTATAGTTGATCTGAGCATTATTCAATGTTCTACTAGTAACGCATGTCAAGGAAGATGTTTATTCCTTGTGGGTTTATTCATCTTCCTTTAGTTCATATTAATATGCCAACTAGTTTTGGTGCGAGTATGAACAAACACATTCTTATTATTGGAAACAACAATGACGCCACCTTTATTTGGTACATATTGAATCGAAATCACCCAATTACTATCAGAAATAGGGTAGATGATTCCAAAATTCAACCACATGATGACTTCATTTCTAATAACCTTATTCATAATAGGGTTCAACCCTCTTTGTTTCTGAACAAAATTACTGCTTGAATCTTTCAACTATATCTTATGCATACAAAAGGAAAGACTAATACCATTAATATCAATAATTCTCCAACCAATTGCTTTCTTGTGATGCTTTAGAACATCAAACAACTTTTCCTCATGTGATGCTTCAAGCTTTGCTGTAATAATGATAGGCAGAGTCTAGTCTTTTCCAAGAAACGAAGAACTTGAATAGGTCGATTCATAAGTTTAAGTGAATCAAAGTGTTGTATATACTTTCCTTCAACCTCGTTAGTCTCATCCTATTACTTATATTCCTCTATTTTCATAGCATTATTATTAGCAACATCTATGTTGTGGCATTCATCTTTTCGTTCTTATACAAAAGCATCAATAATTTCAGTAGCATGACACTCAACATTGTCATCTTCACAAAAAACTTTATTCAAAGCATTGAAAGTAATGTGTTCATCATTAAGGCACATAGTAAGTTGTCCCTTCTCAACATCGATCAAACCTTGTCCTGTAGTAAGGAACGATCGACGAAATATAATTGATACATTTTTGGAGGCATCAAGATCCAATATAATAAAATTAATGGGAAAAATGAACTTGTCCACTCGAACTAGCATATTATCAACTATGCCATTGGGTTACAATAGAACGATTAGCAAGGTGAAGTGTCATGGTGGTAGGTTTTGTTTCTCCACTTCTAAATTTCCAAGAAATGGAAAAGGCATAAAATTAATACTAGCACCTAGATCGTATAATGTTCTACCTATAAATTGATCATAAATAATTAAAGGGATAGTAAAACTCCCTGGATGTTTCAGTATCGGTGGCAATTGAATTGTAGCCATAACACTACATCCTTCAGTGAGTGCAATAGTTTCAAATTTTCCAAGTTTTATATATTTTGAAAGCACTTCCTTTAGGAACTTAATGTGATTAAGGTTTTGCTCCAATGAATCAATCAAGAGGATGTTGATTGTCAATTACTTTAGCATATCAATGAACTTCTTAAACTATCGATCCTCATTGGTCTTTTTGAATATTTAAGAAAATGGTGGAAGAGGTCTTGAATTTTGTGAGCTAAAAACTGGTTGTGACATTACATGTGGCAGTGTTATTAGCATTGTCTATGGAAATGTCCCAAAACTACTATATTGTCTTGCATCCTTTACCATGATATTCATAGTAGGTGTCTCAATGTCTACTTCCAACTCATTTTCTCTAGCTTACTACTCAATCCTCTCATCATTCTTCTTCATATGTTCATCATTTCATTTTCCAAGTTGGAGTCCGTTACGTGTTATGATGACTTTGCAATGCTTATTGCATTGAGCTTTTCTATGTACTTTTAGAATTTTAATTTCACTAGGCAATGCTCCATATGGTCTATTGCTCAAGGCATTAACCATCTACCCCATTTGATTTTATAATGCTCTTGGGGATGCTGACAGGGTTTGGACTATAACTTCATTTCTTGAGATGTACTATTTTAGTAGGGACTCTAGTGTTGATGTTAAAGCTTGATTAGAGGACAACCCTTGATAGCTTTACTAGCTATGATGTTGTAGCTATAGTGCTTCATGATGTGATTGATGTTGAGGCATCCTTTGTTGTTACATATACTATTATTGTGGGTGATATTAATGATACACATTCCTGAAATTTTACTGTAATGCCATATTGATATTATTTATAGTCTGACTTCTTCAAGACATGTTGTGATAATTTTAGATATTTAGATTGTAGTTGTTCCCAAAATTTTATGGACAATCCTCATAATTATTGTTATCCCTACAACAGATAGAATAAACAAAAGGTGTAACCTTTATCTCATATAGACCCCAAGTTTTGCATCTTCTTCATCATTTTAGTTAATGCTATAACTTTCATGGTTAGTGTGTTGATAGCATTCTTATCCACTACCACAACACTATGTTTGCTTGACATAATCCTTATATTAGGATATAGGTAGTCATTATTGGACATCCTTGTTGTAAGTCTTATCCAATAATGCTTCATTGGAAGAAACATCTACAACCATCCTTGTTTTCTTATTAAGTCCATTATAGAACATCTCCATTTGTGTCCAATGCTAGAAATGATGCATCGAGCATTTGTACACCAAATCTTTGAAAAGCTCCCAAAATTCATAAAGAATTTTGTCCTCTATTTTCTTGAATGGTTTAAGATCATTCCTTAATTTAGCATTCATTTTAGTAGGTTTGAAACGCAACAAGAAATTTTGTGAGTTCATTCAATGATGTTATAGGACTAGTGGCAGCGAATTAAGCCACATCTTAGCTTAAAAGTGTAAGGAAAAAGTAAGGATATAGTTTCAGCTTCAAGAAATCCTCAAGAACTCCTTGTTGTACAAAGGAATCACACACTTCCATGAGTGCTCTTAGGTGCGCTCTAGGATCCTCGATAAATGACCAACTATACTGCCCTATCGACTGTAGCATCTAGAACATCACATGCTTCAACTTGAAGTGGGCATCATAGATAGTAGGTCACACAATTCCATGATTCAAATAATCTAATGTTGGCATAAATTGCTCTCGGATTGGCTTGTTGTGATCATAAATGATGTAGATATTCAGTGCATATGAATATTACGTAGAAGTGGAATCACTCCTTTATTGTTAACTGGTAAATCATCTTCACTCCATTGTTACCAACACCTTGATTAGAAATATTTGGTTGATGTCGATTTGCTTGTCTACGAAGACAAAATGTTCATTCATTTTTAGATCAAAAGGTTTTAAGTTTTGATTGTTGTTGCGGGTCATGCATCAACTACACTGTGCTAAAAAAAGGTACCTACAAAAAGAAAAGAAACAAACTTAGTGAAAACAAAGGAAAACAACTCTAATGCAATACCGTTTCTCCCTACGATGATAAAAACTTGATTATATGATTAGTGCTACACCATTCAACGTAAGTATACATAGTAGTAAAAGTGGATGCAACTAGCGCATCAGATGTCAAACCCATATGAGCAAGGAATCATAGATCAAAACATTTAACTATGAATGCAAAAAAGGTATATGTTGTGATTGAATGGTAATGAAGATAGAACAAGGGTACTGAAATCAGAATCAAGTCTCAGGGAATGCAATAACAATGAACGGAGCAATCAAACCAATAAACCAAGAATGCTTTTTACAAACGGAAGCTTTCATCATAATAATGTTGTGGCAATACAGTTATGTGACATGAAATGATCAGAAAATTAATCCTTCTAAAAAATTAAACATCTAGCCAATTAGAATTAATTCCTACTAACTCTATTGATTAAGTTGTTTCAAGGCATTAAAAATTGGCAACATAAATCTCTTTATGCTAACATCATTCTCGCAATGACTTATGCTGTAGAACAAGGACTACGCAATTTTAGCAATTTCTATATCTAAAAATCACCAAGATTAAACACATAATAGCTATTTTCATATCTAAAAATAACCTTTTAAAGATCCAACATCATAAATGTATTGTAGAGACAAAATCATAAAGGAAACATTTCATTGAACACTTTAAATCCATATCCAAATAACAACATAAAAATAAACCATTCAAATTAAACAAATTGTATATTTTCTCTCTCAATTAATTAAACTAAAAATAATGTTGAACCCTGATCGGTCACTGTTGCTACAATGAAGCTACTCCCCGTCTACTATTACGCTCCCCGATGTTAGACTTAGGCGACCATTTCAGCTTTTAAGAAATTAATTATGGAAAAAATGGATACGAAAAAAGGTGCTAAAGTTGACTTCATCCTTCTTTTATAGGGCGAAAAAGTCAAACCTTTATCTAATGAAACAATTTCACAATTTCTTTAATTTTCAACCAAATTAAAGTTGTCGTTCCAGCTATCCTAATTCCAAAATCATCCATAACTTCCTGGTGAGGAAAATGGCCCAAATAATGTTTTTGAAAAAAAAAATCCCCCAAATAATCCACCTCACATTTTATTTCCCACGATAGGGTGTTGTTTACAGTAATTGTTGAAGACACATTGTAGTTTATGGGGCTTGAGAAAGTTTCCATGCTTCCTTGAAGACTCCATAATTTCCATCTGTCTTTAGCATGGTTCCCCGTGACTCCCTGCAGTGCTGCTCCAAGAACAAGTAAAACTGTTGCCCGTGAATGAATGGTTATGCAAAGTTGAAGCTTCAATGAGTGGTGCAATGCATTATTTATATTGTTTTGGGGTGGGTAAGGGTGATAATATTTTATATGGGAGAGGGAGATAGTTTGTTTACACTTACCCCTGTGGAAGAAGAAATAAAAAAGCCAGTGTTGTTGAAAGGGAAGGAGGAAAACTGTGTTGAAAAAAAAGAAAAAAAAAGTAAAATTTTTTATTTAAAATTTTTATTGTTTAAATTAATTTATATTTTTATTCAATTTATTTTATATATTTTTATTCAAATTAATTTATATTTTTTATTTAAATTACTTTAGATGAATTCTTACTTTGTCGATTAATATTTAATTTAGAAAATTTCATTCCAAAATGTCTATAAAATTAGGGTTGCATGCATAGAAAAGTAAACAATTTCATAACCAGCTTGTTTAGTTGCCCATTATTGTTGGGTGGCGATCAGTTCAAACATCAAAACAAAGGGTACTAAGCATACAATTTTTAAATTTTTATTGTTATTTTATATTTTAAATTAATTTATATTTTTTGTTCAAGTTAATTTAGATTTTTATTTTATCGTTAATATTTAATTTAAAAATTATCAAAACTTTTGTCATCACCCATTTTATCCAGCTCAGTTGGTAGAGCACAAGGTTCTTGACCTTGAGGTCGTGGGATCGAGTCCCACAGAGGACATTTTATAATTTGGAGGTCTTCTACGGAAGCTGCTCTCAACTTGGTGTTGGGGCAACCTACTATCTTACCTCCCCCTTACCTCATTACATATGGGAACAAGGGACATCCATTTATATAGTTTAGATATATCATATAATAAATAATAGTTGTTTGTAGTCCATGTTAATATCATGTAGTTGCATGTTATAAATAGTATGCCATATTATATTAGATATTATAATTAGTATAAGAATATAGTCCATAGTAGGTATTAAATAATTATTTATGTCAGATATTAAATAATAATTGCATATCATGAATAATTGCATGTATTAGATAGTTAAGTATTAAATAATTTTCGAGTGGTTTTTAGGTATTTATGGTGGATCAAACTTGGGTTTTTGGATGAACTATGGATGAACACTTGATGAACATTTGAAGGAGTTGGGGGAATTTCTTGGTGATTTTCAGCTACGGGAGAAAATGGAGGGGAGGAAAAATTTTGAAGGATGAAAATGAGCCTTGTCTATGATTTTTTAGGTTTTATATTGTATAATTTTTGGGCCAATTATTTTATTAAAACGCTTAAGAGTTAGCGTGTTTTTACTTCGGGATGTGGCTTTTCATTTATTTTATTTTAGTCACCAAATTCTTGTAATTTGCTCTCCGAATTTTGATTGAGTTTAATTTGGTCACCAATTTCATTCCTATTGGCTTGAATGCTTTATTAAACGTGTTTAATTATTAATATTAAATGTTAATTTGTAAATATTTTAAAATTGTCACCCGTTTAATTATAACATTAAATCTTTAGATTTTTTAAATCTTTTATCTTTGTCACTAATAGTAATTAATCTTTTAATCAAGCCTTAGATTTTAAGTATTTAGCTTTAATTAAAACCTTAGTTTAGGTTCATTAATTATAAATCAATTAAGTTTAGGATTATCCTTTTAGGAATAATTTCTTTATTAAAATTAATTAGAAACAAATAAATAAATGCATAATTTGATTAAAATATAATTTTTATTTGTTTTTAATATTGAAAGGAATTGTCTTAAAATAACTAGAAATTTATTCTTCAATATTTTCAAATAAATAAATATTCTATTAGTGATCACCTTTTAAAATTAAATAAGTTCATTAATTAAAACAAAAGGGTAGAGGTTTGTTCCTACGTTTAAATTGCTAAGGGTAAGTTGTTTGATTAACGTGAAAGGCTTGGTCTTCGTTCTTTAAATCAAGGAACATCCTTATTCTTTTCAATAATAATTTGATTAATTTGTCACTTTTATTTCTCTTTTAGGTTTTAATAATTTAATTTATTCTCTAATTTGTAAGGATAACTATATTTCATTATTTTGATTAAAATATAAGAAACAATCGCCTTAATTCTGATTAGGGGATTAGTTTCTTTTTCAATTGGAAATAGATGAATATTGTGTGTCTCTCTAAAATTCTTTAATAAGATAAAATAATTTAATTTTTAGGGAATAAAAGGATCATCAATTTAATAAATATTCGAATTTCTTAGTTTTCAATACAGGGACAAATTTATAATTGTAGGTATCAATTTTTGCGCATTGTGGGGTTCTAATCCTTCCCTATGTGTAATAGGCTTGCGAACCCAAAATATCTGAATCGCAGACCAAATCATGTCTTTTTATTTTTTATTTAAAATGGTGTATCCCAATTTTTCAACCTATATAATCCCAAAGGTTGATAGCGACTCCAAACGTTTCAAATCTTTTCTATAAATTCTGATTTTCTAAATTTATTCTAATTTTTGCCACTTCGAAAAAGTCATCTTAACCGCTTGGTGACTCTGCTGGAGACTTGAACCAAAATTCTTAGTTTTTCTCAGAGAGTCAGGCCTTAAAACAATTATACTTTGTCCATGTATTAGAAAATTAGGAAATTCAGACTTATTTCATTCTTGATTCTTTTAATTTCCTTGTATTTTTCCTTAATTTTAAATTATTCCTTTTAATTTTCATCTTTACTTCCCCTAATTATTTTAACCAGTTGTACTAATGTGTGACTTAAGTGAATTTTTCTGATGTTAGAATGTTTCCAAAACTACTTATCTTAGCTGGCTCATTTCTCCGCTCGTTTGATTAAAGGTTTGAGTATTTCTCCTTACACACAACATGTCCACATTCATGACATTCGCTCTATACCTGAGTTGTCCTTGTTAGTTGAGAGTGAAAGCGACTTATTCGTGAGAATTTATTGTCCGTATAGACCTAACAAGTAACTTTCGGGTCCGAAGTACCTATGTCTTTGTAGGAATTTATTCCTCGTGTCAGATGTTGGGAAATGCTCCCTCTTGATATTTAACTTGGTCTATAAGCCTGTAATGGGTAAGGATCGAGGGTCTGACTAGCCCTAGGGATCATCAGCAAGGATAATTTTGAGTATCTTATCCTTTTAGTGCCAAAACCATGCATTTAATTTGCCTTAGATCTACCCAATGTGAAACTTTGCCGAAATTTCACCGTAGTTACTCAAATAAGTACACAAGGGAGAAATCAACTCTAAAACTCTAATCTTTTTCTTTTTCATTGCATGCGAACTAGAAAATCATGTGGACTATGTTTTACTATATTATGAAATTAATTATTATTATGACGATACTAATTGATGTTTCTTTGTTTTTAGTCCATTTTTCTTTACACTTATTCCATCATCCATTGACAGAGGTATTGGATCTTTAGTCAGCTATGGAATTAGAAGGCTTACTATAGATGGAAAAAAACATTCATAAGATGGTTCCCAACATAGAAGTATGCTCGTGGTCTGAGGCTCTACAAAAAGAGAAAGGGACAATTTGCCTGCTGATCATGCATCAAGCTTAGCCGAGTATGCGTTGATTTCTTTGAAGAGAAATAATGTGTATAACTTTCAACATTCTTAGTGAGAGTCTTTAGCAGAGAATCACGTTGTGTCGTCATGTCCAGAGCCTCAAGAAAGAATTGCAACATTGTTAAGAGTAGATTTCTGACTTAGTGCACGCTGTTAGTGATGCTCATGACGAGTGACGAGAGGGTCGAAGCCTACAAGGATAAAAATGCTTCTAGGGAGCAAGTCATCACTGGGCCGTTGATTCATATGAGCGAGGTCACTCGATACTTGGGAGAGTTTGCTGCTTGGGCTAAAATAGTGGGGCATTACCTCGACCCAATTTCAGAAAGAGAAAAGAGAGTATTGTCCTTGATAGTCGAGGTTGTAGAGTTGAGTAGAAAAGTTAGGTCGTAATTGTAGAGAGAAACCATTGTGTACAAGACTTTGTTTTCATTTTGAAAGTTGTTATATGATAGCTGGCTTTCCGAGATCGATACCTCTTGCATTCATGCATTTTTCCTTTTTATCATTTATTTGTTAATATTAGTTTACATTTATATTCATATTCATTCATTAAAACATTTTATATAAGTTGAAAATTTTCATTTGAGGATAGTCTGGCTCATAGTAAAAGTATTTCTCACTCACATAATACTTGGGGAAAATCCAAAGAAAACATTGAGGACAAATTGAAAGAATTGGAAGAGGGCAAAAAATGCCTGGAAAATCGGTTGGAGAATATTCAAGATGACCTGAGGGACCAAGTGGCCTAGTCTCAAAGAGATGTGGTAGATAAAATTGTCATTTTACTTAGAGTAGACCCTAAGTAAAAGGGTTCTAACATGGTTGATCATGGTTCGTCAGCTCATGTGAGGGATCATCCAAAAAATGTGTTACCTGGAGGGGGAATCTGAATTAATGCTACTGGAGCATCTGCAACACACCCTGTTCATCTCAATGATAATGTGAAGTACCTCGATAATGTAATCCCTGATTTTAATCTGCTGAGCAAGGCTGAAAAAGGCTAAGTCTAAGTTAGCTAAACAATACGAAGATTGTTATAAGAAGCTTTAGGATAAGGTCAAAGCGATATAATCCATCAACGAATATGGCATGGATGCTAGAGAGCTCAGCTTGGTGTCCGATCTATTTTTCCCACAAAAGTTCAAAACTTTAGAATTTGAAAAGGATAATAGAACCAGTTGTCCGTCTAATCATCTTACCATGTAATGTCATAAGATGGTCGTATTTTTTAAAATGAGAAACTGCTTATTCACTGTTTTAAAGATATTCTCACCGGTTCTGTAACCCAGTGGTATGCACAACTGAGTCGTAACAATATCATGTCGTGGAAAGATTAGTCTAGAGCATTTATGGAACAATATAGACATGTTACTGATATGATACCCGATCGTGTAGTCTTGATGAATAGAAAGAAGAAATCAAATAAGAGTTTTCGATAATACGCCCAGAGATGGAAGGATTTGGCTGCACAAGTTCATCCGCCACTCTTAGATAAGGAGACTACAATCCTTTTCCTTTATACTCTGAAAGTTCTATTTTTAGATCGTATATTGGGGACCGCTTCCAAAAACATTTTAGATATGGCGATTTCAGGGGAATTGATAGATGCGATTAGAAAAAAATGCAAAAATCGATGGTGGTAAAAAGCGATTGTTTAAAAAGAAAGATAATGAAATAAACACCACAACCGCATATAACAAAGGCTATTCTAAGAATGTAACGATTACTCAACCAAAGACCATAGTGACAGAGTCCAATACCAATAAGAGCGAGTATTGTAGGAAAAAAAGAGAGGTAAAAAAATTGACATTTACACCAATTTTGTGCTCTTACACTGAATTGTATGAATCATTGTTTAAGGCAAATGTGGTTTGTCCATACCACCCCAAGCCGCTCCAGCCACCCTATCCAATATAGTATGATGGAAACACAAAGTGTGAGTATCATGCTTATATTGGGGACATTCGATTGAAAACTGCATGGCTTTTAAAAAGATGGTGCAGAATTTGATTGATACAGGGATATAAGAATTCAACTCCCATAACGTCGTAAAGAATCCATTTCCAAATCATGGTGAGCAAGGGATGGATGCCATACAGGAAGAGAATAAGAGAAAGAAAAAGAAGTACGTGTATGAGATCAGGTCATCACTCAACTGGGTGTTCGAACAACTATTGGGTGCTAGTTTGATTAAGAAAACTTTGTTTTCCCGTCACGCCGCTGCAAGTGGGTTGTTTTGCAAGTTCGATCAGGAGGAGGGGCATGTGATTCAACATTGCCGCGAGTTCATAGTTTTGATTCAATCGATTATGGATAATAAAGAGATTGAATTCTTTAAGAATGTTGATGAATGATGTGTAGTTTTTTTGTGTAAGTCAGAGTACATCAAGCCCACATATGAAGTTGAGAAGCCAATTGTTATAACTGTGAAGCCTAAGGTGATGAATCCTACACCTGTCTCTCTAAAAATAGTGATTTCTTCTCCAGCTCCATTAATATTTAAAGACACACAAAAGGTTTTGTGGTGCTATACCACTAATATCTTCGTGGAAAAGGGGGTAAATTTAGTAGAAGGACTAAAAGTATTGCAAGAGGTAAACATAGATGTTGAAGAGAAAGTGAAGGTACCCGTTGAGGTAATAAGTGAAGTTGGGCACTTTACAAGGAGTGACAGATGTTATTCTCCTCCTTAAACTTTAAAGGAAGCCAAGAAGATGAAAGGCAAGGAAAAAGCACTACCATCTCAAACGATACTTGAGGATGAGCCTCCACCAAGGATTAATGAGCCTTTTACTAAAGCTCAGGCCTAAGAGTTCTTGAAAGTTCTAAAACAAAATGAATATAACGTGGTGGAGAAACTGCACAAGCAACAAACATGAATCTCAATGTTAGACTTAATGATGAACTCTGAGGTGCACCAAAATGCTCTGTTAAAGGTGCTAAATCAAACTTTCGTGCCAGATGACATATCAGTGAAAAAGCTAGATTGGATAGTGGGCATATTGATGCAGATAATTATATCACCTTCGTCGATGATGAGATCACAAAAGGGGGCAGGGTGTTTGTAGAGGCCTTAAATATCAGTACCTATTATAATGGTCATTTGTTACTTGGAGGTTTGACCAACAATGGGTCTACACTCAATATGATGCCAATGATTACTCTTTAGAGATTGACGGTAGATGGATCCCATATGAAGGCATATTGAAATATCATCAGAGCTTTTTATGGTACTCAGAGAGATGTCATAGAGAAGATTGACGTTCTGTTATTGATAGGTACAATTGTCTATAATATTGAGTTTGTGGTGATGGACATCAATCCGACTTATAGTTGTTTGTTTAGGATACCGTGGATATATTCTGCAGGAGTGGTTCCTTAATCTCTGCACCAAAAATTGAAATTTTTTATTGATGGGAGATTAATCAATCCTGGAGCTGAACAAGAGATTATTGCCTTAGTAATTATCGATGCTCCTTGCATTGATCCAGATGAAAATACTTTGGAATGTTCTTTCCATGCTCTGGAGTTCATAAACACTATTTTTATCGCTGAAGGCAACAAAATTCCTCATCCTTTGTTGTCTAATTGTGCGAAAATGACTTTACTTGAGACCTTGGGAAGGGGGGCGAAGATTGGAAAGGCTTTTGGAATACATTTACAAGGAATTCCGCATCCAAAACCTATTGTATTGAAGAGAGATCACTTCGGACTAGGTTTTAAGCCCAATAATCTGTAATGCCAGAAGGAAATGAAAAGAAGAATGGAGGCGAGAAAGGCTCGGCTAAAAGGTAAGGATATTCATTCAAAACGTATATCTATCCAAATATGAAGTATATTTTTAGATCTGGAGGAATGTATGACACTGAACATCAGTTAGTCAGTGTAATTAGAGAAGATGAGTTAATACAAGATAAAGAAATGCCTGATGAAGCCATAGAGGGTTTAAACATTAATATGGTTGGAGAATGCTGCAAGCCAGGGAAATATTTAGCTAGTAAACGCCCATGTTTCCCTGGAGAAATGCTCAACAACTATATTACAGAGGATCTTTCTGTAGTTTCTAGGCTTAAACCAAAGTAATACTCGAACCAACCCTTGTGCTTGTGCCCGCGAGCATCAAGGGATCTTTTGTAATGGGAAGCCATGTTGATATTACTCATCTTGTTTCTAATAAAAAGATACTTTCATTCATTTCTCAAATGGAAATCGTTTTTCTTTCATTTTACATTTCATTATTTTTACATTTATGTCATTCATTTCATTTTCCTCTTTTCAAAGTATATATTCTTTCCATATTTTATTTTCATGTGTCCCAGTATTAATAGCATGAACATTTCTGTTACTAATCATGAGATTAATCTAGAGTGGCTTTTTTGTTTAGAAGACATTAATGAGTGTCAAAATGAGGTGGAATGCAACGTTTCGAACGAATTATCGAGACTGGTGGAAAAAGAAGATAAGCAAATTTTTCCTTATAAGGAAGAAGTCGAGATTGTGAATCTGGGATTTGATGAAGAGAAAAGAAAAGTGAAGATTGACATAACCTTATCGTTCGAGCCAAGGCAGAGTTTGATAAAATTGTTACAATAATTTAGGGATATTTTTGCCTGGTCCTATGAAGATATGCAGGGTTAAATACAAATACAATGGTGCACAAACTTCTGATAAGGCCTTAGTGCAAGCCAGTGCAACAAAATTTTAGTAGAATGAGGCCAGAGATGATATTGAAAAGTAAGAAAGAAGTAAGAAAACAAATCGATGTAGGTTTTCTTCAAGTGGCCAAATATCCTGAATGGGTAGCTAATATAGTCCCTGTGCCGAAGAAAGATGGAAAAGTGCACATATGTGTGGAATATAGAGACCTGAATAAAGAAAACCCAAAGGATAATTTTCTTCTGCCTCATATTAATATGTTAGTGGAAAACGCCATAGGATATTCATGGTTCTCTTTCATGGATGGTTTCTCAGGATATAATAAGAAAACATTGTTTGTGAACATGTGCGACACATTTTACTATAAGGTGATGCCATCCGGCTTGAAAAATACAGGAGAAACATATCAAAGGGCTATGCTGACCCTTTTTCATGACATGATGCACAAAGAGATTGAAGTGTACGTAGTTGATATGATTGCTAAATCCCATACTAAGAAAGAGCATATTGAAAATTTGAGAAAGTTATTGCAAAGATTGAGGAAATACCAGTTGAAACTCAATCCGACAAAGTGCACTTTTGGAGTAACGTTAAGGAAGCTTCTATGCTTTGTGGTCAGTCGAAGGGGAATTGAAACTGATATAGATAAAGTAAAACCGATTCAAAATCTTCCACCTTCTTCTATGCAAAAGGAAGTTCGAGGGTTCTTGAGAAGGTTGAATTACATTTCTAGATTCATCTCTCAGTTGACTGAGAAGTGTGATCCAGTTTTTTAACTACTTCGGAAGAATAATCTTGAATGTTGGGTTGATGAATTTCAAAAGGCTTTGGTGCTAGTCAAGAAGTATATGCCGAATGCTCCTATCTTGGTAGCACCAGTTCCTAGTAGACCATTAATTCTTCACTTAACAATGTTTGAGAATTCAATGGGATATGTGCTAGGGAAACATGATGAGTCTGGGAAGAAAGAAAGAGCGATATACTACTTGAGAAAAAACTTCACTGATTGTGAGTCAAGATATCAACAAATTCAGAAGTTATGTTGTGCTTTAGTTTGGCCAACCCGAAGAGTCCAACAATATATGTTGCATCATACTACATGGTTGATTTCCAAACTTTATCCATTGAAGTTTCTGATGGAATCTCCAACCTTGAATAGGAGAATGGCTTGGTGGAAAATGTTATTTTCAGAGTTTGACATTGCGTTTGTGAGCCAGAAGGAGATAAAAGGAAGTGCCATAGCATATTTCCTCGTAAGTCGTGCTTCACACAATTACGAGCCCCTAAATTTTAATTTTCCAATTGAGGATTTGATGTGCATCACAGTTGAAGAAAATAATGAAGAGGACGAATCTTGGAAGCTTTATTTTGATGGATCATCTAATGCCTTAGGACGAGGAATTGAGGATGTGCTAATTTCTCCAGAAAATATATATTATATGTTCACTACTACAATGGAATTATTTTGTACAAATAATATGTCAAAGTATGAAGCATGCGTTATGGGCTTGAGAGCAACCTTAGGAAGGGGAATAAAAATGTTCAAAGTATACGAAGATTCCTCACTGGTGGGTTATCAGCTGCGAGGTGAGTTGGAGACAAAAGACCCAAAATTAGTTGAATATTGAAACTTTATCGTTGAAATAATGAAAGAGTTTGAAAAGGTCAAATTCACTTATCTTCCTAGAGAAGAGAATCAAATGACAACATCGAATATTATTGGTCCAACATGGAAACATATTGCGTAGAATATGCTAAAAGATGTCATAAGTGTTAGATCCACACTGATAAGATTCATGCGCCTCATTTGCCCTTGAATGTAATGACTGCACCATGTCCATTCTCAATGTGGGGGCAAGGATGTCATTGGGGCAATTTCTCCAAAGGCTTCGTATGGTCATCGCTTCATTTTGATGGCTCTCGATTATTTCACTAATTGGGTAGAGGTTGTTTCCTACACCGGTGTCATGAGATCAACAATTTGTAAGTTTATCAAGAAAGACATAATTTGCAGATATGGATTGCCAGAGAATTATTACAGACAATGACACTAATCTGAATAATGAGATGGTGTCAGATTTATGTGTACAGTTCAAAATAAAGTGCAATAATTCAGTTGCCTACTGTCCAATGATGAATGGGTAGTAGAGGCAACAAATAAGAATATAAAGAATATCATCTTGAAGACTACTGATACATAAAGATTGGCATGAGAAATTACACTTCGCTTTGTTTGCATATCGTACTATAGAGTGAAATTCAACCGGTGCAACGCCATTTTCTTTGGTTTATGGAATGAAAGCATTATTACCTATTGAAGTTGAAATTTATTCACTTCAGATCTTGAAAGAAGTAGAGTTAGATGAAGCTGAGTGGGCTCAAGCTGGATATGATTAGTCGGATCTTATTGAGGAGAAGAGATTAAAAGATATCTGTCATGGTCATATGTGCCAGATGCGTATAATGTGAGCTCAAGACAAGAAAGTTCATCCAAGAAAATTATGAGAGGGTGATTTAGTGCTTAAAAAGATATTACCACTTCATAGAGACTTCCCTTTGAAGTGGGTGCCTAATTGGAAGGGCTATATATCGTCAATAAGGCTTTCTCTGGAGGAGCATTGATTTTGGTAGAAATAGATGGACAAGTGCTGAGAAATCCAATAAACTCAGATTCTGTCAAGAAAAAAAGACATGTTATTATTCATAAACCATATTAACTGGGTCAACATTTTCTGGCTCAGGTGTGTCTTTATATTGGGCTACGTTTGGAAATTATGTGGCATCATCAAATGGTGGCAGTCTTTCATCAGGGAAGCCTGAAAGACTCTGGATAATGTGTGGGAGCAGTTCTTTCTAGAGTGATTCCACCACAACATCTCTCTGCTTTACATACCCAAGGCAGTTGATAGTCTTACCCTCATGACGCCCGACACTCCGGACAAGATTTCATCAAATCCATTCTCCACAATCTTTTTTTGTGACTCAATAAAATAATAATATTAGGGAATACTAAGGCACTAGCTTGCCTTTTCAAGCTTGAATGAACTTGGTCCATAATGATTTTGTCGATATCAATCGGTATCTTAACCAAAATAGAATGTAACAACATCATATGAGGTAATAAAATAGTAGTATTATGGGCAGTGGCATGAGTTTATGCTTCATGAAATGATTCCAAAGTTTTACATGCGGTTGAAGGTGTTCTCTATCCATCGAATATCAGCCTTCTTACCAGTTATTCTATTTAGAATTGGAGAAGCATAAATCCTACATAACACCGTGGTAAGTTGCACTATTTGCCTCTTGTTCAAATGTGACATGGTAGTCCTGAACATCCTACAATTCAAAGTAGAAATTAATCACAGAAGGCGTGAAGCGAATAGATATACCTAAAACAAAAACTTCATGTTGATTCAGGTAGAAAGTATTGGCATAGAATTATTTCACTAATGATGTGTTAACATTCCTCGGATGTCGAACAAGTTTGTGCCACTTATGTTGAGGGACAATGTCCATCACTTCTGAACCTAAACTACCATTATTCTCATCGAAAAATATAAACCCCAACTTAAAAAAGAGCTTCTAGCTTTTCAAATGTTGGAACCATTCTTTAGCTGCATCATCAACAAATTGATGTGGAAGTGAAATATTTGAGCTTGCCAATCGGGTTCACACCATTTTATCTTTTATGAATGAAGAAAGAAACAAAAAGTTATAAGCTTTTTGGCTATGGTAATCATCTTGAACAAGATAAAAAGAGGATGAAGAGTTAAGAAAAAAGGAAATAAAAATAAGGAAGAAAAAATATAGGGGCGGTTATGGCAAAAACGTGTGGATAATGTTAAAGGTTGGTGAAAAGGTAATAAGATAATTAATGTAAAGTAAAAAGGATAAATAAAATATAAATGGAATTTAAAAAGTTAAAAGAAAAAATCCCTCCTTGTTTTATCCTTTGCCACCAACCCAAAAAGTTAGGGTATCCTTACTTTTGTCATTTTTTTTCCCTAGCCGACACCCGTATTGCATGAAATCTTCGTGGGCCCTAACAATAATAAATGTGATAAATATATAAAATAAAAATAAAAAACGATAAAAATGCATGTTTTATTTATGCATAGAAGTAAATCGAGAATGCCATGGCATTTGAAATTGCTTCACGGGGCACACTCAGACGTCATACAAGTAGAACTTTGATTTTGTGACGCATGGCTAGGGCTTAATTGTATACTTTCAAGCGTTGACCATTAACTTAAGATCATTCCATCATCCATATTCTTGATATCTACAGCTCCATGGGGATAAACTTGATGCATTTCAAAGGATCCTAACCATCAAGATTTAAGCTTGCCCTGAAAGAGATTAAGCCTTGAATTATAAAGGAGAAGCTACTGGCCAATATGAAAATGCATTAGCAAAAGCATTTGGTCATGCCACCTCTTAGTTTTCTCTTTATACAATTTGACATTTTCATATGCTTGTGCCCTGAACTATTCCATTTCATTTAGCTCTAGAAGTGTTTGCTCCCCAGCTAATTGTGCATCAAAATTGAGCTTTTTTATGGCCTAATAACTTTGTGCTATAGCTCAACAGGGAGATGGAAGGCTTTTCCATACACCAACTTAAAATGTGACGTGCCTAGAGGAGTCTTAAATTCTATCATATAAACCCAAATTTCCTCTTCCAGTTTCATAGACCATTTTTTCCACCTCGGATTCACTATATTTTCCAAAATTTGCTTTATCTCACGGTTGGACACTTCCACTTTCCCATTGGTTTGTGGATGATATACTGTGGCAATTTTGTACCATATTCCATATAGTTGCAATGCCTTGGCAATCAACTTGTTATCAAAGTGGCTTCTTTCATCACTAATAATAACTATAGGTGCTCCAAATCAGGTAAAGATGTTATTGTGAAAGAACGTGAGAACAATTTTAGATTCATTCATTGGTGCTGCAATTGGCTCAACCCACTTGGATACATAATCCATAACAAGAAAAATATAGAAGTCTCGAAAGAATATGAGAATAGTCCCATGCAATCAATGCCCCACACATCAAAGAGATTAATCACCAAAAAATTTTGCAAAGGCATTTCATGTTGTCTGGAGATATTTCTAGTATGTTGGCATCGATCACAAGACTTGTAAAACTCGTGGGCATCTTTGAATAATGTCGACCAATAAAATCCTGCTTGAAGAACCTTCGCACCAGTCCTTGTTCCTCCAGAATGACCTCCACATGGGGCCTTGTGACAATGGTGTAGAATATTTTTTTCTCCTCTTTAGGGACACATTTCCTTATCATCTAGTCTATGTATTTCTTGAATAAATATGTCTCGGCCTAAAAATAAACCTTGCATCATGGTTGAATTTCTTTTTACATTGGTTGTTCAATTTATAAGGCAAAATACAACTAACAAGAAAATTAACAATGTCAGCGTAACACGAAATTTTCGTGGCATATAATATTTTCTCATCAAGGAATTCCTCTTGAAAACCTTAATTTTCATGGCATTCTGAATTTTTTTCTAGCCTAGATAGATGATAAACAACTTGATTCTTAGTACCTTTCCTTTCTATAATCTAAAAGTCAAATTTTTGCAATAGTAAAATCCACCTAATAAGTCTAGGCTTGGCATCCTTTTTGTTCACTACGTATTTTATAACGGAGTGATCAATGTGAATAATAACTCTAGTGCTTATCAAGTATGACCTAATCTTATCAAATGCAAATACCTCTACAAGTAATTCTTTCTCAGTGGTTGTATAGTTAAGTTGCGCATCATTCAAAGTACGACTAGTGAAATATATGATATGAAATAATTTACCTTAATGTTGCTCTATCACTGCTCCAACAAAAAAATCGCTCGTGATGCACATCAGCTTGAATGACAATGTCCAATCTGGGGGAACAACAATTGGTGCTGAGATAAGGCTATACTTCAGGTCGATGAATGCGCCAAGGCAAAATTTATCAAACAAAAATGGTTGATTTTGTTGAATCAAGGTGGAATCTTCTATAAAACCCAACGTGTCCAAGGAAACTCTTAATGCCCTTGGCAAAGGTTGGTAGAGGCAGCTTTTCAATAACTTCTATCTTGGTTTTGTCTACCTCAATACCTTTGTGGGAAAGCTTGTAGCCTAACACAATGCCTTCGGTCACCATAAAGTGACGATTCTCCCGATTGAGAACAAGATCGACATCTTCACATTGCTTAAGTAAATTTTCCAAATTGCCTAGGCACCTCTCAAAGTCATCTCCTGAAATGGAGAAAACATCCATGAAATTTTCTAGAAAGTCGTCAACCATTTCAGAGAAGATAGCTTGCATGCAGAGTTGAAATATTGCTGAGGCATTATAGAGCCCAAAAGGCATCCTCCTAAAAGTAAAAGTTCCATAGGGTCATGTGAATGTGGTCTTTTCTTGGTCCTATGGTGCGATGGCAATTTGATTATTCCAAGAAAATCCATCTAAGAAGCAATTGAATGCCTTCCCCGCCAATCAATCTAGCATTTGATTGATAAAGGGTAGATGAAAATGGTCATTAGCTTGCGGTAATCCATTCACATCATACATCCTATGACAGTGCGTATGGACAATAGCTTATTATCTTTATTAATAACCATAGTTGTGCCACTCTTCTTGGGGACACATTAGATAGGGCTCACCAACGAGCTGTTGGAAATAGGGTAAATCACTCTAGTATCAATCCATTTAATGATCTCTTTCATCGCCACCATCTTAATGATGGGGTTAAGTCTTTATTGTGGCTCTATAGAATTTCCATGGCCTTCATCCAGCAAAATCTTATGTATAAAAACAATTGGACTTATCTCCTTCAAATTAGCCATAGTCTATCCCAGAGCTTTCTTATGCTACGAAAAAACACTTAACAAACTTCTTTCTTGGTCAGGAGTAAGGCTAGAGGAGATAATCACATGTAAAACTCCTTCACTACTCATGTAACTGTATTTAAGATGTTGCGGAAAAGTCTTTAGTTCTAGGATAGGTGCATGATGTGATAAGGGTTTAGGAGGAATAAATTCATTAAAATCAAGGGGTTCAAAGTGCGTAAATCTAGCTAAAAGTAAGCTACATTGCTTAACTCCAAATGAAGACACCTGAGGATCCTCTATGCTTTCCTCCTTAATAAGTTGCTCACAAGCTGCCAGCTGAATGAAATTACTTTGGGAAAGTTGTTTTGCTTCATCTTCTATCAGTGATTCACTTAAAAAAATGCTCTTGCATTCTTCTAACCCATCAACATATTTGAGAGTACAAAAGACATTGACAGTCTGGTCTGCAACTCTCATGGTGAGATCACCCATCTCACAGTCAATAAGAATACATCCAGTGCCTAAGAAAGGCCTACCCAAAATGATGGGTGTATTAGGATCAATTTCATAATAAAGAATAAGGAAGTCGGCTGGGAACACAAATTTGTCCACCCTCACTATGACATCCATTACTATCTCTTCGGGGTGAACATGAGATCGATCGACAAGTTGCAAAATAATAGAGTTGGGTCTCAGATTTACCATACCAAGCTTCAAGAATATAAAATTAGGGATTAAGTTCACACTTGAACCAAAGTCAAATAATGCATTTTCAATAAAATTGGCTCATATGGAACATGGAATAATGAAACTGCCCGGTTCTTTTTGCTTTAGAGCTAGCTTGCTCAGTGTGAAGCAATATTCTTTCACCATGGAAACTTTCTCATACTTCTCAACTTTTATTTTCTTACTAACAATTTCCTTAAGAAATTTGGCATAAACTAACTTCCTCAATGGCAGGAGTAGAATTCGCTTTTGTCGTGCCATCGTTATTTGGTAGCTTTGTTGGTTCACTAGTAAAACACTCATATTTGTAATTCTCGACAATGATTTCATCCTATAATTCAGTTTCAACTTATTTAGAAGTGGGGGTAGAATCATCTTGTTGCTTTCCCCTAAACTTGACTTGTTGATTAATCTGAGTGTCACTCCCAAGGGTGAGTACATTACATTTTTCCTTCCCTTAAGATTTAGTGACTTCAGTATCACTTGGAAACCATCCTTGCTGATGCCCTTTTAATGCTATGGCAATCTGACTAACTTGACTTTCAAAAGCTCTCAGAGACGAGCTATGGCTTTGAATTAAGGCTCATTGACTAAGTAAAAGTGCTCTTTGGTTCTTGTTTGATGTAGTACGGTCTTGCATCATGGTTTTGGTAGTTTCTATATATCTTGAATCGTGGCACCTAGAGAATTGCTATTAGATGAAGATTAGGCCGCCTTTAGAATTATGCCATGGAATAATTGTTTGGTAGCGTGGAGGTTCATTAAAATTTTTTTGCCGAGCAGGTTGACTAGCATTAGGGACTCCTTGATTTCATCATTAGAAATTAGGGTGTTGACGCTACCCCGAATTATAGGTTTTAGAGTATAGATTGTTATTTTCATTGATTGAAGGTGCCTACATAGTTGATGGAATCATGATTAGTTGGACAATCATTCTCATAGTGATTGCCATGATATAATAAATATGATGAATTAGCTGCCTTCACTTCTTTCACCTCATTAGAGCATTATAGATTCTTAAATATATTAGTGATAGTTGAGAGCTGAGCGGACACTGAGTTCTTGTCATCTAACAAGAATGCCCCATATGCTTTTGTCTCAGTTCCAAGCCTTGAGGAAGAAAATTGATAATCGTTGTTGGCAATCCTATCTAGAATTGCAAATGTCTCAGTAGGTGATTTGTTTAGCAATATCCCATATACCGAGGCATCAAGCATTATCCCTGTGGGTACATTGACTTCATTATAAAATGTTACCACTTGAGTCCAGTCTTGAAACCCTGATTAGAACATTTGTAAAGCAAACTCTTATAACGATCCCAACATTCATACATAGACTCATTATCAGCCTGATGAAAGGATGCTACGTCATTCCTTAGCTGAGTGTTCATGTTTGCTGGGTTATATTGCAATAAAAAGCTTTTAGAAAGATCGATCCATGATTCCATCAAGGCAGATGGAACACCACTCAACCAAGCCCTAGATCGGGCATGCAAAGAGTATGGAAATAACTTTAACTTCAAGAGATCCTCATGCACTCCTTGTTGGTGGAAAGAATCACATACCTCTAAAATTTTGCCAATGTACCGCATGTTATCTTCATTTTACATCTCCTAAATAGCCTATATAATTCAACATATTGAACATGACATGTTTCAGCTCAAAATGGGTACCTGAATTTTGAGTGCCACAATCCTATGATATAGATCATCCAAAAAAGGATCAAAGTGATCTCGAATAGCATGAGTCCTAGTAGCATTCCCAACATTGGGAATTGCCTTGGCATTCTCCCATTAATGACACATTAACTTCCCCGTATATCAAGTAAATTTGTGCCACTTACGTTGAGCGACAGTGTCCATCACATCTGACCGTAAACCACCGTCGTTCTCACCAAAAAATATAAATTCCAACTAGAACAAGAGCTTCTAGTTCTTCAACTTTTGGAACCGTTCTTTAGCTTCATCATCAACAAATTGTTGTGGGAGTGAAATACTTGAGCTTGATGATCGGGTGCACACCATTTTATCTTGCTTGAATGAAGAAAGAAACAAAAATTTAGAAGCTTTTTGGGAATGGAAATCAACTTGACTAAGAGAAAAAGGGGATGAAGAGTTGAGAGAAAAAAAGAAATAAAACAAGGAAGAAAAAGGGTAGCGGGCGGTTATGACAAAAATGTGTGGATAAGGTGAAAGATTGGTGAAAAGGTAAAAAGATAATTAATGTAAGGTAAAAATAATAAATACTATATTATATGAATTCAAAAAGTTAAAAACAAAAATCCCTCATTGTTTTATCCTTTTTCACCCACCCAAAAAGATTAGGGTTTTTTTGCTTTTGTCATTTCTTTTTGCCCTAGCTGGCACCCCTATTATATGTAATATTCGTGGGCCTTAAAAATAAAATAAAACATGTGATAAATATCTAAAATATTTTAAATAAAAATAAAAACCATAAAAATGAACGTTTTATTTATGCAAAGAAGTAAATCAAGAGTGTCGTGGCATTTTAAATTAATTCACGGGGCATACTTCGGCGTATTACAAGTAGAGCCTTGATTTCTCACGCAAGAGTGGGGCTCCATATTATACTTTCAAGTGTTGATCATTAACTTTAAACATCATCCCATTATCGATATTCTTGATATCTATAGCTCCATGGGGATATACTTGATGCACTTTAAAGGGTCTTGACCATTGAGATTTAAGTTTGTCTGGAAAGAGCTTAAGCCTTGAATTATAAATCACCACCTGCTGGCCAAAGTGAAAATGCCTTGGCAAAAACATTAGGTCATGCCACCTCTTAGTTTTCTCTTTATACTGCTTGGCATTTTCATATGCTTGTGCCATGAACTCTTCCACATCATTAAGCTCTAACAATCTTTTCTCCTCAACTAATTGTGTATCAAAATTGAGCTTTTTTATGGCCCAATATGCTTTGTTCTCTAGCTCAACAGGGAGATCATAGACTTTTCCATACACGAACTTAAAAGGTGACATGCCTAGAGGAGTCTTAAATTCCATCCTATAAGCCCAAAGTGCCTCATCCAGTTTCGGAGACCAATAATTCTGCCTTGGATTCACTATATTTTCCCAAAACTACTTTATCTCACGATTGGACACTTTCACTTTTCCATTGGTTTGAGGGTGATATGCCTTGGCAATTTTTTATCGTATTCCATATCATTGCTATGCCTTGGAAATAAACTTGTTATCGAAGTAGATTCCTTTATCACTAATAATAGCTATAAGTGCTCCAAATCGAGTAAATATGCTATAGTGCAAAAACTTGAGCACTCTTTGAGAGTCAATCCTTGGTTTTGCAATTGCCTCAACCTACTTGGATAATTAATCCACGTAAATAAAAATGTACAAGTCTCCAAAAGAATATAGGAATGGTCTCATGAAATCAATGTCCCACACATCAGAGAGCTCAATCTCTAAAATATTTTGCAATGGGATTGCATGTCATCTGGAGATGTTCCTAGCACGTTGGCATCGATGATAAGACTTGTGAAACTCATGAGCATCTTTGAGCTTTATTGAGCTTACGGTAATCCAATCATATCCTCCATCCTATGATGGTGCACATGGGAAATAATTCATTATCTTCATTAATCACCACATTTTTTTCCACCATTCTTAGGGGCACATTGGACATGGCTCACCCATGAACTGTTGTAAATATGGTAAATCACTCTAGCATCAAGCTATTTAATGATCTATTTCATCACCACCTTCTTCATAATGGGGATGAGTCTTCGTTGTGGCTTTAGAGAATCGTCATGGCCTTCCTCGAACAAAATCTTATGTAACTAAATAGTGGGACTTAACCCCATCAAATCATCCATAATCCATCCCAGCACTTTCTTGTGCTACGAAAAAAACACTTAACAAACTTTATTCTATGTTAGAAGCAAGGCTAGAGGTGATAATCATAGGTAAACTATCATCACTACCTAAGTAAGCATATTTAAGATGATATGGAAAAGTCTTTAGCTCTAGGGTAGGTATATGCTGTGATGAGGGCTTAGGAGGAACAAATTTATTAAAATCAATGGGTTCAAAGTGCGTAAATAGTCTAACTGAAAGTATGCTAGATTGCTCCACTCTAGATGAAGCTAGATTTCTCCACTCCAGATGATGACTACACTGGTTCCTCTATGTTTTCCTCATCAATAAGCTACTCATAAGCTGTCAGTTGAATGAAATTGCTTTGGTAAAATTGTTTTGCTACTTCTTCCATCAGTGAATTCACTGAAAAAATTCTTTGGCATTCTTCTAAGTGATCAAAATATTTGAGAGTATGAAGGACATTGACAGTCGCACACTGGTAAAAAACTCTTATAGTCAGTTCAATTTCTCAAAGTTAATAAGAATACTACCAGTGACAAATAAAGGCCTACCCAAAATGATGGGCACATTAGTATAAGCATCACAATCAAGAATAAGAAAGTTGATTGGGAACACAAATTTTTCACCCTCACTATGATATCCTCGACACTTGATAACGCCATAAAAGTACTCTATTCATAGTCATTTTACTTAAGTTATTGGTCGTCTAAACAAAGCATTGACATCATATTAGTTGCATTTAGGTTATATTTGTTTGTGGTGGAAAAGTTTTGCTTCGACAAAATTTATTTTGTTTGATTATTGATGCCAAGGAGAAAGGGCTTGTGTGGACTGTGTATGTGCAGGAAATTTAAGGAAGAACATTTCAGTCGCGACAAAGTATTTCGTAAGGGCCAGTGGAATAAAGAAGATAAAGACAGTGAGGAGCATATTTATCTCGCCAAGGCAAGATTTATCTTGCAAGTCTGAAGTGGATATGACAAAATTACTTATGTCACATGGCAGTTATACGACTACCCACACGTGTAAGGAAGCCCTCAAGATTCTTACAACAACCAACCACTTTTCCTTTTGTAGCATGGACAAAAAAATAACGATTATTTAGGGAATCTCCACTTACGTGAAACCCTAGGAGAATTCCCTTTATAAATACCTAGCCACAGCCGCAAAAAAAGAGGCAAGGAAGTTAGAAGAACATTAACTGAAGTGTGAGCGAGCAAATGTTGTGCTACCCCACCACTTCCCGACCGACCGTCCTTAGTGTCCTCCATAGCCAGGATGTAGCAGAGTGGTGGTCAAGCCTCGAGAGAGGCTAGCAGCCAGGACAGGCACGGTGTTGATCAGAATTGGCACGACTGAGCACCCGATTTTGGGAGTCATTCTTCCTTTGTTCTTAATCTCCTTATGTTATTTGGGGTTGTATTAAAACGATGATACTTTGGTTGACTTTTTGATAACACCATGAACTGTCTTACTTGATGTTAATATTTGTTTTTCCTAAACAATTATTTTTTGCTTTATAAATGATGAATTATGATTTTGGTCATGACTGTTTTGTTCATTGTTTAAACATTTTTCCCTGACACTTTAAGTGCTTCGAGAGATTGCCTGGGGTCTTGGTGAAACACGTCTTGACAATGTAAGAGCGTCGAGAGATTGCCGGTTGTCTAGATGTTGACTCTTAGATTCGAGAGAATTAAAATAGGTCTATGTGAACAATGTAATGGATCCAAGATGGTGATGTCCAACTTGTCTACCTTAGAGATAAAGAGAGGGTTTCAATCGACTAAAAGGGATAGACGCTAGAGTAGGATAGACAATTATTATAGTTTAAGTTAAGAGGTATTACTACAACAACAGTCTGACAAACCAAGGGTTGTAGTAAACGCTAAGCAGTATTGCCAACAACTGTCTAAGAATACTCAGTAATCCTGTCAGGCAGCTTAAGCATGTCATAACAAATCATTCTTGACCTAGAATAAATACAAAAGATTAGCATGAGTACTCTGTGATAAGTCTAAATATGTGAGGTTGTTTTGAATATATTTGAATCAACTTTTGCCTTTGCTTTATTTTAATTCGATAGTTTTGCATATTTATTTTTTTGACCAAATTTTTATACAACCATACTTTATAATATTTCCTTGTTTAGCTTTATTACTAATAGTTTTATAGTTTGACAAGATTCGATGAATTAGCTTGTGACATCTAGTTCAGGTTGTGGTGAAACTTAAAAAGAATCGACCAATCCATGAGGAGACGATAACTCATTTACCCTATATTACTTGATTCGATTGTGTATACTTGCACATAATTTCTTGCCTTAGCATATACATTTACAAGTGATCAATTTTTTGGCGCTGTTACCGGGGATTGGCAACTGATGAAATTTTTATTTTTCACTATAACAAGTTTTTCTTGTCACCTTTTATTAACTTAGTTAACTTATTTTCTTTTTCTTTTGAAGGATTTATCATCGCATGACCGTGAGATCTGCTGGTAAACCATTAGAACTATTAGACCCTGAAATTAAACAGTCGTTCAAACAAAGGTGACGTAACCAACGACCCATCGAGTATATGAATCAACTACAATTTCAAGGCAACAATATGGGTGATCAGGCAGATCTTGATGTGACAATTAATCTTCAGCGAGAAGTTGTATGACCATGAGCAATACGAGATTACTTAAACCCAATTCTTTACGATCTAAATCCAGTCATCATGGCACCTGAAATATAAGCAACCCATTTTGAGCTTAAACCGATGATGTTCAACATGCTAAACTCAATCGATCAATTTGGTGATTCACCTAATGAGGATGCTAGGTAGTATATCCGAGCCTTCCTTGAGGTGTGTGATTCATTCCGACAATAAGGAGTGCATGAAGATGTGTTTAAACTTAAACTTTCCCATATTCCATATGCGATAGAGCGAGAGCTTGGCTCGGTGGATTTCCTTAAGGCTTAATGGAATATTGGGCACATTTATGCAAGAGTTTCCTACTCCGATAAAATCCACCCAATATGAATACACAACTACACAATGATATTGCCAGTTTTCACTAAGGAGATGATGAATCAATGTAAAAATGTTGGGATAGGTATAAAAGTCTACTTCGTAAATATATGAACCATGGATTTCATGATTGGAATCAAGTCGTGATGTTTTACAACGGAGTTAATGAACCCACTCGAATGATGTTAGATGCCTCAGCAAATGGTACTTTACTTGATAAATCACCTAAGAAAGCCTTTGATATCGTCGACAGGATAGCAAATAATGACTATCAATTCCCGACTACAAGGCTGGGAACCGGTAGAAAAATATCTAGAGTATATGAAATTGAGGGTAAGGATTCAGTAGCTGCTCAACTTTTTGCCATAACTAATATGTTGAAAATTTGCAGCTAATGAGGTGAGAGAAGTCAAAGCAACAAGTAATGCATGCAAATTTTGTCATGACAACCATCATGAGAGTGAATGTCCAGAAAACCATGAGTCTACTAATTTTGTGGGAAACTAAAATAGAAGTAACAATAACCCCTACTCAAATACATACAATCCTGGTTGGAGAGAACATCCAAATTTCTTATGGGGTAATCAAGGGACCAACAACAATCAGGCAGGAAATTATAATAGGCCACAACAAAGTAACATGAACCATCAATATTTTTAGAATCATCATCATCAGACGCCCTGGCAAAACACTAAAGGTACAACTTCTTCCTCTAATACCAACTCCAATTCTAACTCATTGGAAGCTTCATTGCAGGAATTCATGGCCTCGACAAAAGATTTAACGGCTCAAAAAATGACTCTGATGCACGAGCACTCATCAACAATAAAAAACCAAGGAAATTTGTTGAAAAGTCAAGTTGCTCTTTTACAAAGCCATAACTCATCCCTGAGAGCATTGGAGAACTAGGTGGGTCAAATCGCTACGACATTATATTCTCGGACATATGGAAATCTCCCTAGTGATACTGAAATTGCTAAAAATCATGGAAAAGAACAATGCAATGTACTTACACTAAAGAGTGGAGCACAGATTAACTAGAACGACAAGTTTGGGGGAGGATAGCTGGACAATTCTCGCCAAGGCATTACACAACCAGAAGATCGAGCTGAAGATGTGGAACATGATGAATTGTCTGAAGAGAATGAAAAAGATAAAGGCTCCGAAAATCATCAACCAGACAATAGGAAATTTATGGCCAAGGCCAGAAAATCCTCAGCACCAACAACAAATGACGTGAGACCTCCACCACCATTTCCTCAATGATTAAAGAAATATAATTATGATATCCAGTTCAAGAAATTTGTTGATGTTCTGGTTTAGTTGTATATCAACGTGCCTTTACATGAAGCCATCGAGCAGATGCCTTCTTATGCTAAATTCCTAAAAGATATTGTCACAAAGAAGAAAAAGGTAAAAATATTACCACAAAAATATAAATATGCTCTACAGTAAGCAAACTCCCACTGAAACAAAAAGACCCTGGTAGTTTTATGATACATTGCTCAATCGACAACAACTTTTAGGGTGAGCTCTTGTTGACTTTGGGTCGAGCGTAAATTTGATACCAAAGTCCATATTTTTAAAACTATAAAGGTATAATGCTTTCGCAACTATAGTTATCCTACAACTAGCTGATTGGTATTATGTGCGTCTTGAGGGCAGAATAGAAGATGTCATTGTGAAGGTGGACAAATTTCTATTTCCATTTGATTTCCTCATATTGGACTGCGAAGCTGATGAAAACACACATATCATCCTTGGACGACCCTTTTTAGCCACTGGACGAATCCTAATCGATTGCAAGAAGGGAGAGTTCATGATGCATGTTGGAGAGCAAAACATCACGATCAATGTATTCAACTCGATGAAATATGTGGACGACTCAGAAGAATGCCAATGCATTAGAGACATGGATCAAATGGAAGAAAAGGAAAAGACAATTCTCGCTCAGGGCGAGAATTTTTCAAAAGACGATTATGATAACTATGGCCTTGGCAACAGTTGTTTGACTAAAGCACTAAACGGGTTCCCTGCCAATGATAGCAAAGCGGATTATGAAGGAGAATCAGAGGAACAATCTAGTTTCCTTCATACTAGTTTAGGTTTGAAATTTGAACCCTTAGATTTTAATGAAGTTAGGCCCCTAGAATCATCTATATATCATGCACCCAAATTGGAACTTAAAACTTTGCCATCACATTTGAAATATGCCTACCTAGGTAGTAATGAGACTTTACCAGTGATAATTTCTTCCAGGCTAACCTCCGAACATGAGAATAGTTTGTTAAATGTTTTCTCACAACACAAAAAGGCTATCAGGTTGACCATGGTAGACTTGAAAGGAATCAACCCTACCATATGCATGCACAAGATCAAATTAGAAGACATCCATAACACTTCAGTGGAACCACAAAGAAGACTAAATCTGATCATGAAAAAGTAATCATGAAGGAAATCATAAAATGGATGGATGCAGGAGTGATTTATCTAATATCTGATAGCTCATGGGTTAGTCCGGTGCAGTGCGTGCCTAAGAAGGGTGGTGTAACAGTGGTCAAAAATGAAAATTATGAGCTTTTAACTACTAGAACAGTCACGAACTGGCACATATGTATGGATTATATGATGCTCAATAAAGCCAAAAAGAAAGGCCACTTTCATCTCCCTTTTATTGACAAAATGCATTATAGGCTTGCAAGGAAAACATTTTGCTGCTTCCTTGATGGATACTCAGGATACAATCAAATAGCCATAGCACTAGAAGATTAAGAGAATACTACTTAAACATTCCCATATGGTACCAATGCATTTAGATGAATTTCGTTCGGGCTATGTAACGCTCCAACTACCTTTCAGAGATGTATGATGGCCATCTTTTTGGATATGATGAAAGATTGCATGGAAATATTTATGGATGACTTCTCCGTCTCAGGTGACGATTTTAACCGATGCCTCGACAACTTATCTAAAGTACTGAAATGATGTGAAGAAGCCAACCTAGTACTAAATTGGGAGAAATGCCATTTTATGGTAACCGAGGGAATAGTGTTGGGTCACAAAATTTAATGTCAAGGCATTGAAGTATATAGAGCCAAGGTGGAAGTAATCGTAACCCTACCTCCACCAATTAACTTGAGAGGCGTACACAATTTCCTCAGACATGTAGGCTTCTACATACGATTCATAAAAGATTTTTCTCAAATCTCAAAATACTTGTGCCTTTTGCTTCAATAAAATCAACCATTTGTATTTAATTATAATTGTTTAAATGCTTTTACAGATTTGAAGAAAAAACTTTTAGCAGCACCAATCGTTGTTCCACCAAACTGAAATAAACCTTTCGAGCTCATGTACAATGCTAGTGATTACACAGTTTGGGCAGTGCTAGGGCAATGAAAAAGTAAACTCTTTCATATTATGTACTATTCTAGCCGCACTCTTAATGATGCACAAGTAAACTCTACCACCACTGAAAAAGAACTTCTTGCAATAGTATTTGCATTCGATAATTTTAGACTATATCTCATAGGAACTAAAGTCATTGTGCATGCGGATCACTCTGCCATAAGTATTTGATCAATAAAAAAGATGCAAAACCTAGGCTAATCAGATGGATATTATTACTACAAGAGTTCGACCTAGAGGTCAAGGATTGAAAGGGTACGAAAAACCAAGTGGTAGATCATTTGTCTAGACTAGATAACAAAATTAATTGTCATGACATGAAAGATATTCAAGAGGACTTCCCTGATGAGAAAATTTTATTTGTTACGGCTGTGCTGTGGTATGCTGACATAGTCAACTTTCTTGTTAGTGGTATTGTGCCTCTAGATTTATCTAGCCAAGGCCGAAAAAAGTTTAGACATCATGTACAACATTACTACTGGGATGAATCATTACTATTCAAGCAATGTGGAGACCAAATAATCAGAAGATGTGTCCCATAAGAAGAGAACAAAGAAATTCTACTTCAATGTCACTAATCACTGTATAGAGGGCATTTTGGTGGGATTAGAACAGCGTCGAAAGTGCTTCAATCTGGTTTCTATTGGCCAACCTTGTTCAAAGATGCACATGAATTCTAGAAGTCATGTGATAGATGCCAACGAACAGGGAACATATCAAAGAGACATGAGATGCCATGGCAAAATATTCTGGAGGTTGAACTTTTCGATGTATGGGGAATAGATTTCATGGGACTCTTTCCTATATCTTTTGGTGATCTATACATACTCTTGGTAGTAGACTATGTGTCCAAATGGGGGGAAGCCATAGCAACACCTAAAAATGATTCCAAGACCATCTTGAAATTCTTGCACAATAACATATTCACATGTTTTGGAATGCCACGAGCTATCATCAGTGATGAAGGCACACACTTTGACAACAAATTAATTGCCAAGGCTCTGAAATGATATAGAGTGTGACATCAGATAGTTATGGCATATCACCCCCAGACTAATTGACAAGCTAAATTCTCTAATAGGGAAATCAAACAAATATTTAAAAAAATGGTCAACCCAAGCCGAAAGGACTGGTCGCCAAAGCTAGATGAAGCATTATAGGCTTATCGCACAACATTTAAGAAACCTCTAGGAATGTCCCCATTCAAACTCGTCTATGGTAAAGAATGCCATTTACCTGTGGAACTCGAACATAAAGCTTATTGGGCCATCAAGAAAGTGAACATGGATGCTCAACTTGCTGGAGAAAGAAGACTCTTGGAACTAAACGAAATGGATGAATTCAAAGCTCATGCTTACAAAAATGCTCGCATATACAAATAAAAGATGAAACAATGGTATGACAGAAAAATATTGTCTAGGCAATTTTATTTTGGACAACAAGTGCTGCTATATAATTTAAGACTCGAACAATGGATCAATGGAGCAATGAAACAATCTATAATTTTATTTCTCGGTAAACTAAAATCAAGATGGTCAGGACCATTCGTCGTACATCAAGTCCATGATAATGGAGCAATAGAAATCAAGAACCGAGATGATGGATCCATTTTCAAGGTGAATGGGCAGAGACTAAAGTAATATAAAGGATCACCAGTCATGTGTAACAAACCGACATCAATAGCAAACGATGGCCAAGATTTTGCCTTAGTAACCTGAACAATATTCGTTGCCTAGGCAACGAAAATTTGAATTTTGTACATAAATAAATTAAGTTATTTTATGCACTAGTTATCTATTTTACTTTATTTCTATTTTTGTATTTATTATAGGTATGAAAGGTGCACGTGGCAGTATGGGGTGAGAACTTACGCATGAAAGGAAGAGAAAGCCTAGAGCAAAGAAGGTTTTGGCGGTAATTGTAAAGAGGGAAAGTTTCTTTTCCCCACTTTATGTCAAATCAAATATTGAGCCATTCATGTAATATCTTTTCCCCTCTCGTTTTGACCAAATTGCCCCGAAGAAACCACCCATTAACTTTCTAGAAAAACCAACCTATACTTAATATTCCTCATCGTGCATCACTTTCTTTCCTTCAAAAATTTTTCCCTTAAAAAATTTCCCTCATTGCCGCCGCGAAACACATTGTACCAACAAGATGGCCAGATCAAAGGAAAATTCAGCCCCAACACAAGGCTTTGAGCGTTTCTAGATGGCTGAAGCCAAGGCACGATTCAAGAACTTCCAAAAATGGCAAGTATATTTGGAGGATGATTTCGTTTTCCCATCAGAAAATGACGAACCATTCAGACCAGAAGTGATGGATGTGGTTCGAAACACAATTGAGAGAAATTTGCTAGACACCCTAAAGCTGTAGCACCGGCGATGGTCAGACAATTTTACGCCCATCTCGAAGGCACATCCAAGCACACCGTATATATTAGAGGGAAATTCCTTAAAATTTTCCTCTTCAGCACTAAATAGATATTTCATGTTGGGAAAAGTGGAGGATCATCATAAGAAGTTTATGGCTGAGGCAGACCAAGAAACTTACAGTGGAGTACTTGAAGACCTCTATTTCAGGTGGGAAAATTTGAGGAAAATATGCCAACAAGGAAACGGGTCTATCGCCAAGCCCTTAAACTAGTGGTGAAGTTGTGGAATCACTTTCTCAAGGGCAAGCTAATGCCAACCTCCCATAATATGACCGTGCTAGTTAGGATTTCATCAAAACCAAGGAGGGAATGACCAAGAAGAAAGTGCCAGAGTTGATGAGTTTTAATGACAATGCCCCAAATGAAGGTCTGGAGAGAGGAACACAAGCTGTTGCCGCAGAAAGAAAGGCAGCAGTGGTCACATACAGGCGAGATGCATAACTCAACGCCTTTTTCAAGGTAAGGGATGTATAACTCAACGCCTTTTTCAAGGAGCTGATCCCAATCACCAACGAAGACCTGCCGCCCTTCCTTGATGTTATCCTGAAACACACTGCTGGAGGGAGTACATTCAATGCCTCGACACAGAATGTTCCCCCAGAGGTACCCGCATACGTTCTTCCACTGGGAACTCATATCTCTCCTATACCAGAGGAAGGCCACAGTGACACAGTTGAATTCCTCAGCCCCCCTCATTCTCTACTTCCGAAAGTACTCAGGAGATTCTACCCGACTTATTTGTTGATGAAGTTTTCACTCCAACCCTGACTCAACCTGAACAAGCACCCAAATAATCCCCTGTTCATCAAGCAACGCCAGTTCCTAAAACAGGTCAAAGACAAACTCCAATTTCTACACAACCCACTCTCGCTGAAGAATAACAAACACCAGCACGAGCCCTGAGCACCAAGCAAACAATGGACTGTGTCCTTCAGCCATCTCCCTCGACGACCGCAACAGCAGATTCGGGATCAGAGATTCCCCCTCCTCCCGGACAACATAGAACGCATGCCTTGAGTCAAGCCACACCACCATAGTAAGATCATATTTTAATTTTTTTTTCATTTTATCTTAGCATTTGCATATATATACATATAGTTTAGTCCTTCATGCATTGAGGATAATACATCCCTCAAGTTTGGGGAGGCATTGTAGCACACACACTTTGTTGAAAAGTAATTGATGATAGTAGGTTAAATATTTTGGTTGTCATGATATAAGCATGCTAAGACTATTGTTTGAAATGGATTAGGGATTCCCGATGATGAATACATAATTTAAGTGTCTATGCTAGAATTTTCTTTAAGATTATCAAAAGAATAGAACCAACCTTAGGATTGATTATTTGAAAAACTATAAACACAATTGTAGGTAGTCTGTGCTTAAATTAATCAGTAAATGTTTTAGGAAAGAACTCTATGCTTTCCGAGACATTGAAGAATTTTAAGGTTAAGGTCGAACTCCTCTATGTAATGGTATAACCAGAAAACTCCATAAAAAATTAAGAGTTATCGAGGTATATAAGTGAATGAAAGTAGTCACGGGATGACCCTACCTGAATAGCTTGGGGGTGGAAGGTATGCTCCCTTTCACCTAGAGTGTGGGAGGGTAGGTGTAATGAGCCGACTCCACGTTAAAAAACTTGATAAAAAACTAGGAGTGGAAATTGAGCCTCACAAATAATTTGATGCCTTGTCAAAACATAAGTATTTACTTGAAGTTTCTAATTACTTTAATGTATAGACTGATTACAATCACACACACGATAGCAAGTAATCCTGACTAGGGAAGGTACTTGACTGATATGACAATTAAACATGTTGAGGCCAAAATTTTGCTAAGGGCTGAAATTTCAAACCACATGATTTTCTTAATACTGTTTTCTCATGACAATCTTAATTTTTCTTTTAGCTACTGTCTATTGCTTAAAGACAACCAATAACTTAAGTTTGGGGGAGTGATAACTCCATAAAAGTATCTTGTCTAAACAAAGTATGCACATCATATTAGTTGCATTTAGGTTATATTTGTTTGTGGTGAATAAGTTTTGATTCGACAAAATTTATTTGGTTTGACTGATGCTGCCGAGGAGAAAGGGCTTGTGTGGATTGTGTTTGTCAGGAAATTTCCTAAGGAATAACATTTCAGTCCTGACAAAGTATTTCTTAAGGGCCAGTGGAATAGAGAAGATAAAGACAGTGAGGAGCAGATTTATCTCGCCAAGGCAAGATCTTACAAGTTTGAAGCGGATATAAGGAAATTACTTTTGTCACATGTCAGCTATATGACTACCCTCAAGTGTAAGGAAGCCCTTAAGATTCTGACAACAACCAGTCGTATTTCCTTTTTTAGCCTAGATAAGATAATAACGGTTATTTAGGGAATCTCCACTTATGCGAAACCCTAAGAGAATTCCCTTTATAAATACACAGCCACAACCGCCCAAAGAGAGGCAAGGAATTTGGAAGAGGTTTAACTGAAGTATGAGCGAGAAACTACAATACTTCCCCACCGCTTCTCGACCGACCGTCCTTGGTGTCCTCCATAGCCAGGTTGTAGCAGAGCAACAGGCAGGCCTCCAGGGCAGGCGTGATGTTGATTAGAATTGTCACGATAGAGCCCCCAATTTTGGGATTCATTATTCCTTTGTTCTCAATTTCCTTACGTTGTTTGGGGTTATATTAAAATGATGATACTTTTAGTTGACGTTTTGATAACACCATGAACTGTCTTACTTGGTGTTAATCTTTGTTTTGCCTAAACAATTATTTTCTGCTTTATGAATGATGAATTATGATTTTGCTCATGATTGTTTTGTTCATTGTTTAAACATTTTTCCCTGACACTGTAAAAGCTTCGAGAGATTGCCTAGGGTCTTGGTGAAACACGTCTTGATAATGTAAGGTCATCGAGAGATTGTCGGTTGTCTAGATATTGACTCTTAAACTCGAGAGAATTAAGATAGGTTTACGTGAATAATGGAATAGATCAGGGATGGTGATGTTCTAACTTATATACCTTAGATATAATGAGAGGGTTTCAATCGACTATGAGGGATAGACGCTAGAGTAGGATAGACAACGATTATAGTTTACGCTGAAAGGTATTTCTACAACAACAGTCTGATAAACCAAGGGTTGTAATTAATGCTGAGTAGTATTGCCATAACAACCGTCTAAGAATACTCAGTAATCTTGTCGGGAAACTTAAGCATGTCATAACAAATCATTCTTGACATAGAATAATTTCTTGTCAATACAAAAGAATAGCATGAGTGCTCTGTGATAAGTCTGAATATGTGAGGTTGTTTTGAATATATTTGAATCAACGTTTTCCTTTGCTTTATTTTAATAAAATATTTTACATATCTATTTTGTTTTGACCAAACTTTTCTACAACTATACTTTATAATATTTCCTTGTTTTGCTTTATTACTAATAGTTTTCTAGTTTGACAAGATTCCATGAATTAGCTTGTGACATCTAGTTCTAGTTGTGGTGAAACTTAAAAAGAATCAACCAATCCATGAGGAGACGATAACTCTCTTACCCTATATTACTTGATTCGATTGTGTATACTTGGACAGAATTGCTTGTCTTAGCATATATATTTACAAGCGATCAACAATCTCATCGGGGGGAACATGAGATCGATCGACAAGTTATAAAATAACAAAGGCGGCTCTTGTATTTCTCATACCAAACATCAAGAATATAGACTTAGGTATTAAGTTCACACTTGAACCAATATCACATAATGCTTTTCAGAGAAAATTGTCTCCTAAGGAACATGGAATAATGAAACTGCCCAGATGTTTTTATTTTAGCGGTAGCTTGCTTAGTACGGAGCAATATTCTTTCATTGTGGAAACTGTCTCGTACTTCTAAACTTTCAATTTCTTGGTAACAATTTGCTTAAAATATTTGGCATAAGTAGACATTTGTTCAACAACCTACAAGAAAGGTACATTAATATAAAGCTGATCAATAATGTCAACAAACTTTTTTAATTGAATATTATCATTGTGCTTCTTCAATTTATGCAGGAAGGACGATGGGGGTCTAACATCCTCAATAGCAAGAATAAGAATCACTTTTTGTGGCATCGTTACTTGGTACCTCAATAGATTCACTAGTAGAACACTCATCTTTGTCCTTCTCGACAATGATTTCATCCTATAACTCAGTTTCATCTTGATTAGAAGTGGGTTTATAATCATGTTATTACTTTCCCCCAAACTTGACTTATTGATTAATCTAAGTGCCACTCCTAAGAGTAAGTACATTACATTGTTCCTTGCCTTGATATATATTGAGTTCAGTGTCACTTGATAATCATCCTTGCTGATGCTCTTGTAATGCTGCATCAATATGACCAACTTAACTTTCCAAAGCTCTCAAATAGGAGCTATGTAATTGAAGCAAGGTTCCTTTACTATGTAGAAAAGCTAATTTGTTCATGATTGATGTATTATGGTCTTGCAACAAGGTATTGGTAGTTGCTATAAAATATTGAATCGTGCCCTCCAAAGAATTTGTATTAGATGAAGCTGAGGCTCCGTTGTTATAATTTTGCCATGGCATAATTGTTTGGTAGACTTGAGGTTCATTGTTAATTATTATTGACAATCCGATCCAATATAGTGAATCCATCTCTAGGTGATTTTTCTAGCTATTTCACACTTATCGAGGCATCAAACATCATCCTCGTGGGTGTATTGACTCTAATATAAAATGTTACCACTTGAGACTAGTCTTGAAAACCATGAATAGAACATTTACGAAGAAAACTCTTATAACGATCCGGATATTCATACATAGACTAGTCATCAACATGATGAAAGGATGACACATCATTCGATAGTTAGTGTTGATGTTTGGCAGGTTATATCGCAACAAAAAGCTTTTACAAAGATCTACCCATGATTCCATCGAGCCAGATAGAACACCACTCAACCAATCCCTAGCTCAGTCACACAAAGAGTATAGAAATAACTTTAACTTCAACACATCCTCATGCACTACTTGTTGGTGAAAAAATTTCATACCTCCAAAAAGTTGCGAAAGTGATGCCTGGCATCTTGATTTGGCATGCCCCCAGAAAACCTATATAATTTAACATATTAAACATGACTGGTTTGAGTTCAAAATGGGCTACCTGAATTTCAGGTGCCACAATCCAGGATTTAGATCATCCTAAATAGGATTAAAGTGATATGGAATAGAACGAGGCCTATCAACATTCCTACTATTGGGAATTACATCAACATTCTTTCACTAATGATGCGATAACATTCTTTGGATATAAAGAAGATTTTTGCCACTTATGTTGAGTGACAATGTCCATCACATCCAGACCTAAACCACCATCATTATCACTGAAAAATATAAACACATATCTAAAAAGAGATTCAAGTTCTTCAACTTTTGGAATCGTTCTTTAGTTGCATCCTCAATAAATAACTGTGGGAGTGAAGTATTTGAACTTGCTGGTCGGGTGTAGACCATTTATATTGCTTGAATGAAGAAAGAACCAAAAAGTTAGAAGCTTTTTGGCTATGCCAATAAGCTTGAAGAAGAGAAAAAGATGATGAAGAGTTGAGAGAAAAAAAGAAATAAAATAAGGAAGGAAAAGGGTAGTGGGCAGTTATGGCAAAAACATGTGGATAAGGTGAAATATTGTTAAAAGGTAGAAAGATAATTAATGTAAAGTAAAAAGAATTAATAAAATATAAATGTAATTCAAAAATTTAAAAACAAAAATCCCTCCTTGTTTTGTACTTTATCGCCCACCCAAAAAATAGGTTGTCCTTACTTTTGTCATTTGTTTTTTCCTAGCCAGCACCCCTATTGCATGCAATCTTCGTGGACCCTAGAAGTAAAATAAAACACATGATAAATATCTAAAATAACTTAAATAAAAATAAAAATCTTAAAAATGCATGTTTTATTTATGCAAAAAAGTAAATCGAGAATTTCATGGCATTTGAAATTGCTTATCGGGGTACATTCAGGCATCTTACAAGTAGAGCACTAATTTGTCATGCAAGGGCGAGGCTTTATTATATACTTTAAAGTGCCGACCCTTAACTTTAAATATCATCTCATCATCCATATTCTTGATAACTACAACTCCATGGGGATAAACTTGATGCACTTCAAAGGGTCCTGACCATAGAGATTTAAGCTTGCCTGGAAAGAGCTTAAGCCTTGAATTATAAAGGAGCACCTGCTAGCCAATGTGAAAATGCCTTGGCAAAAGCATTTGGTCAATCCACCTCTTATTTTTCTCTTTATACAACTTGGCATTTTCATATGTTTGTGCTCTGAGCTCTTCCATTTCATTAAGCTCTAGCAATCTTTTCTCCCCAACTAATTGTGCATCAAAATTGAGCTTTCTTATGGCCCAATATACTCTATGCTCTAGCTCAATAGGGAGATGGTAGGTTTTTCCTCACACCAACTTAAAAGGTGACATACCTAGAGGAGTCTTAAATGTCGTCCTATAAGCCCAAAGTGCCTCATCCACTTTCAAAGACCACTCGTTTCGCCTCAGATTCACTAATTTTGTGTTGTATTCCATATTGTTGCAACACCTTTGCAATCAAATTGTTATCAAAGTGGGTTCCCTCATCACTATTAATAGCTCTAGGTTCTCCAAATTGGGTAAAGATGTTGTTGTGAAAGAATTTGAGCACAGTTTGAGAGTCATTCCTCGGTGTTACAATTGCCTCCACCCAATTGGATACATAATCAATTGCAAGCAAAATATACAACTCTCCAAAAGAAGATGAGAATGGTCCCATGAAATCAATGCCCCACAGATCAAAGACCTCAATCACCAAAATATTTTTGCAATGGCATTTCATGTCATCTGTAGATGTTCCAAGTATGCTAGCAATGAACACAAGACTTGTAAAACTAGTTAAAATCTTTGAATAATGTCGACCAATAAAAGCATAATTGAAAAACCATGGCAGTGGTCCTTATTCCTCTAAAATGTCCTCCACATGGGGCCATGTGACAGTGGCGTATAATATTGTTTTGCTCCTCCTCAGGGATATATATTCTTATCATATAGTCTATACATTGCTTGAATAAATATGGCTCATTCCAAAAATAAAACCTTGCATCGTGCTTGAACTTCTTCTTACCCAAGTTGTTCAATTTATAAGGCAAAATACCACTAACAATAAAATTAACAATGTCAACGTACCACAGTATTGTCGTGGCATATAATATTTTCTTTTCAGGGAATTCCTCTTGGATATCTAAATTGTCATGGCATTCTGAAATGTTTTCTAGCCTAAATAGATGATATACAACCTGATTCTTAGTTTCTTTCCTATCTATAACCTACAAGTCAAATTCTTGCAAATAGTAAAATCCACCTAATAAGTCTAGGCTTGGCATCCTTTTCGTTAACTAAGTATTTTATAGATGAGTGATCAGCGTGAACAATAACTTTCGTGCCTATCAAGTATGACATAAACTTATCAAATGCAAATAACACATCAAGTAATTCATTCTCAGTAGTTTTATAGTTAAATTGTGCATCATTAAAAGTACGAATAGCGTAATATATGACATGAAATATTTACCTCGACATTGCCCTAGTATTGCTCCCACGATAAAATTGATTGTGTCTCACATCATCTCAAATGGCAACGTCCAATCTGAGAAAAACAATCGGTGTTGAGATAAGGCTCAGCTTTAGATCGGTGAATGTGCAAATGAAAAATTCATTGAACACGAAGGTTTGATTTTGTTGATGTAAGGTGCACAAGGGCTTGGAGATTTTGGAGAAGTCCTTGATGAATCTTCCATAAAACCATGTCCAAGTAAACTAATAATGCCCTTCATAAAGATTGGTGGAGGTAGCTTTTCAATCACTTCTTTCTTGCATTTGTCCACCTCAATGCCCTTGTGGGAGATATTGTGGCCTAGCACAATGCTTTCGGTCACCATGAAGTGAAACTTCTTCCAATTCAAAACAATATCGACCTCCTTACATCGCGAAAGAATTTTTTCCTAATTGCCTAAGCATTTGTCAAAGTCATATCCAGAAACAGAGAAATCATCCATGAAAATTTCTAGAAAATCCTTGACCATGTTAGAGAAGATAGCTTGCATGCAGCGTTGAAAAGTTTTTGGGGGCATTACAGAGCCCAAAATGCATCATCTTAAAAGAAAAAAATCCATAGGAACACGTGAATATGGTCTTTCCATGGTCATCTAGAGAAATGGTAATTTTATTGTACTAAAAATATCCATATAACAAGAAATAAAATGACTTGCTTGCCAATCGATCTAGCATTTGGTCGATTAAGAGTAGAGTAAAATGGTCATTCTTAGTGGCTTTGTTGAGCTTGCAATAATCCATGCATATTCTCCATCATGTGACAGTGCGTGTGGGCAATAGCTCATTATCTTTATTAGCTGCCATAGTTGTGCCACCCTTCTTGGGGATACATTGGACATGGCTCAATAATGAGTTATTGAAAATAGTGTACATCACTCCAGCATCAAGCCATTTAATGATCTCTTTTATTACCACCTTCTTCATGACGGGGTCGAGTCTTTGTTGTTGCTCTATATAATTGTCATGACCTTCCTCTAGTGATAACTCCATAAAAAGACTTATTTCCTAGTCTTTTCACTTAAGTTATTGCTCATCTAAACAAAGTATGCACTACATTTAGTTTCATATAGGTTATATTAGCCTGTGTTGGATAAATTTTTGCTTAGGTAAGATTTATTTGGTTTGACTGATGCTGCTGAAAAGAAAGGGTTGTTTGGGTTGTGTTTGTGTAGGAATCCTACAGAGAAAGAACATTTCAGTCGTGACAATGAAAAAGTGCAAAGGCCAGCAGAGAAGATGAGAACGTGAAGAGAAGATTTATCTTATCGAGGCAAGATTTATTTGAGGAAGTCTGAAGCAGGTGTGGCAAAACTGCTTATGTCACTCGCCAGCTGGATGACCTACTTCACGTGCAAGCAAGCCTCAATTATTCTTCCAGCCACCATTCCTTTTTAAGTCTGGGCAATTAATAATGGCTAGTTAAGGAAACTCAAAAAGTAAACAAAGACCTATGAGATCTTTCCTTATAAATAACCAGTCGTAGCCGCCAAAAAGAGGGGCAAGAAAGAAGAGAGAAGAGCTTTACCTAAGGCGTGAGCAAGCAACTGCAGTGCTTTCCCACTGTCTACCCACCAACCTTCCTTGGTTTCCTCCATAGCCAGATGATGGCAGAGTGATGATCAAGCCTCGAGAGAGGGTGATCACCAAGGCAGGTGCGATGCTGATCAGGATTGTCGCGATAGAGCCCCTGGTTTTGGGAGTCATTCTTCCTTTGTTTTTAACTCTTATTTTATTTGGTGTTGTATTAAACGTTGAATCTTGGATGATCTTTGATAGCAACATGAATGCTTTACTTGGTGTTAAACTTTGTTTTGCCTGAACAATATTTTTATGTTTATGAATGACGAATTATGTTTCGCTTATGACTATTTTGCTCATAGTTTAAATATTTTACCTTAGCACTGTAAGAGCATCGAGAGATAGCCTTGGGTTTTGGTAAAACATGTCTTGGCATTGTAAGAGCATCGAGAGATAGCCTTTTGTCTAAATAAGTGATTCTTAAATTCGAGAGAATTAAGATATATCAACGTGAGCAATGGAATGAATCCGGGATGGTGAAGTTCTAACTTGTCTATCTTAGATATAAGGAGTGAGTTTCAAATGACTAAAAGGGATAGATGCTAGAGTAGGAGAGACTACGTCTATAGTTAACACCGAGAGTTATTGCCATAGCAACTGTCTAAAAATACCTAGTAATCCTGTCGGGCAACTTTAATGAGTCATAATAATGCATTCTAAACTGAGATTAATTGTTGTCAAGACAATAGTTTAGCATAAGTGCTCTGTAACAAGTCTGAATATGTGAGTTTGTTTGCATTATATTTAAACCATCACTTGTTTTGTTTTATCAGTTTGCATATTAATTTTTCCTCGACCAAACTTTTCATCATTGAATCATTTTTCTTAGTTCATTAGTATTAGTTCTTGGGATAAGACTTAGTAGGACTTAGCTTCTGACATTATTTCTAGTTGTGGTGAAAATATATTTCTAATCCAATCCCTGTGGAGACGATACCCACTCACTACTATATTACTTACATCGATTGTGTATATTTACATAGATTTGCTTGCCTTAACATATACATTTACAAGCGATCAAGTTTTTGGCGCCGTTGCCGGGGATTGGCAACTGACAAAATTTTTAGCCATAATAAGTTATTTTTGGTCACTTTATATTTTCTTAGTCTAATGTAGTTTTTATTTTATTTTGTAGGTTTTTATTATTGCATGACCCTGAGATCTTCTGGCAAGCCTTTGGAACCATTCGACCCTGAAATCGAGCAATCACTCAGAAAAAGGTTGTGACCCAAAAAACCAGAGAACAATCAAATCAACTCCAAATGCAACACAACATGGGAGATCTAGGAGATCCAGATGCAACAATTAATCTTCAAGTTACAAGACCAAGAGCGATACGAGATCATTTGAACCCTATTCTTGATGACCTTAATCCAGGCATAGTTGCACCAGAGATATAAGCCACTCATTTCGAACTTAAACCGGTGATGTTTAATATGCTGAACTCTATTGGCCAATTTGGTGGTACACCTAATGAAGATGCTAGGCAAAATGTGCATGCTTTCCTTGAAGTATGCAATTCACTTCGACAACAAGGAGTACATGAAGATGTGCTTAAACTAAAGCTTTTTCCTTACTCCTTACGTGATAGAGCAAGAACTTGGTTCAACGGAGTTCTTTATGGCTCAACGGAGTCATGGTCAGATTTATGCAAGAGTTTTCTACTCCGATATAATCCGCCCAATATGAATACACAGCTTCAGAATGACATTGCGAGTTTCCGCTAAGGAGATGATGACTCAATGTACAAATGCTGGGATAGGTACAAAAGTCTACTTCGAAAATGTGTTATCCATGGATTTCACGATTGGACGCAAGTGGTGATGTTTTATAATGGAGTCAACGCACCAACTTGAATGATGCTAGATGCCTCAGCAAATGGCACCTTACTAGAAAAATCACCCGAGGAAGCTTTTGACATCATCAACAGGATAACAAAAAATGATTATCAATTTCCAAGTGCAAGATTGGGAACTGGCAGAAAAACATCAGAAGTATATGAATTAGAAGGTAAGGAATTAGGATCAACTTAACTTTCGGCCATAACCAATATGTTGAAAAATTTGCAACGTCCTAATGAGGTAAGAGAAGTCAATGTGACCAATAATGTATGCCTATTTTTTCATGGGCATCATCATGAGAGTGAATGTCCTAAAAACCATGAGTCAACCAATTTTCTAGGCAACTACAATCGGAACAATAATAACCTCTATTCGAACACGTACAATCCTGGTTAGAGGCAACACCCAAAATTTTCATGGAGTAATCAAGGGAATAGTAACAATCAAGCCGCAAATTACAGGCCATAACAAACTAATTCTGACCATCAACATTTTCAGAATCAGCATCATCATCAGCCATGACAAAATAATAAAGGTATAACTTCTTCATCTAACACTAATTCGAATACTAATTCCTTGTAGTTATCATTGCAGGAATTTATGGCCTCAACAAAAGGTTTCATGGCTTCTATAGAAACCTTGATGCACGAACATTCTGCAATAATTAAAAATCAAGGAAATTTCCTACAAAGCCAAGCAACACTTTTGCAAAGCCATAGTTCATCTTTTAGAGCGTTGGAGAATAGTGTGGGACAAATTGCTATGGCATTACATTCTCGCCCACATGGAAATCTCCCTAGTAATACTGAAGTCACTAAGCATCATGGGAAGGAGCAATGCAATGTACATACACTAAGGAATAGAAAACAAGTCTACCAATATGACGTTTGAGGGAGAACACCTGAACAATCCTCACCAAGGCATAACACAACTGGATGATCAATCCTAGAATGTTGATCGAGAGGAAGTGCCTGAAGAGCATCGATCAGATAACAAAAAATTCATGGTCAAGGCCAGCATTACTCATCACCATCAGCAGTCGATGTGAGACCTCCACCATCGTTCCCTCAACGGTTGAAGAAGCATGATGATAAAATCCAGTTCAAGAAATTTATTAATGTTCTGGATCACTTTTATATTAATGTTCCCTTACTTGAAGCCATCGAGCAAATGCCTTTTTACGCCAAGTATCTTAAGGAAATTGTTACAAAGAAAAGAAAGGTAGAAAGTGTTACCATGGCAACAGAAATATGTTAAGCAGTAAGCAAACTCCCACCAAAATAAAAAGACACTGGCACTTTTATAATGCCATGTTCCATTGGTAATGACTTGATAGGACGAGCTCTTATTGATTTGGGATCAAGTCTAAACTTGATACCAAAATCCATATTTATGAAACTGGACGGGGTATCACGCCCATCCCACCTTGGTCATCCTACAGTTGGCTGATCGGTCTTATGTGAGACACAACGACTGAATATAAGACGTCATAGTAAAGGTGGATAAATTCGTATTTCCAGTCGAGTTTCTCATCCTGGATTACGAAGCTGATGAAAATGCACCAATCATTCTGGACGCCGCTTCTTAGCCATCGGGAGAATCCTCATAGATTGTGAAAATAGAGAATTCACTATGAGAGTAGGCGAGAAAAGCATCACTATCAATGTATTCAACTCTATAAAATACGTGGACGATTCAGAGGAATGCCAATGCATTAACAAGATTGAAGAAAAGGAGATCCTTGGACGAGATGAATCCCTAAGGCTCGATGAATACAATACTTTGTACCATGAACCCACAACCAAGATACATAAAGCAGAAAACTTTGGCCCAGACGAACTATTTTCAGAAGACGATCCTGAAAATCATGGCCTCGGCCACAGAAATCTGAGCAATGAACACCCAAAAAATGATACCAATGCAAGATGCAGAGGAAAGATAAGGAACCAATCGATACTTCTTCATAATAGATCAGGTATGAAATTTGAACCCTTAGAATATGAGAAGGTTAAATCTCATGAGTCATCTTAACAACATGCACCGAAATTGGAACTTAAAACATTGCCATCACATTTGAAATATGCTTATCTAGGAGTTGAGAAACCCTACCAATGATAATTTCTGCCAACATAACCTCCAAACAGGAGAGTAGTTTATTGAATGTTTTGTCACATCACAGGAAAGCTATAGGATGGACGATGGCAGACTTAAAAGGTACCAGTTCGACCATATGCATGCACAAAATCAATCTCGAAGATAGCCACAGTACCTCGGTAGAACCCCAAATATGGCTCAACCTAATCATAAAGAAGGTAGTCATTAAGGAAATTATAAAATGGCTGGATGCGGGAGTAATTTATCCTATATTCGATAGTTCATGGGTTAGCTCGATGCAATGCGTACCAAAGAAAGGTGGTGTGACCATGGTTAAAAGCGAGCATGACGAGCTTCTCACCACAAGAATAGTCACGAGATGGCACATATGCATGGATTACAAGAAGCTCAACAAAGCCAAAGAATGATCATTTTTCCCTCCCTTTTATCAACCAAATATTGGATATATTAGCGGGAAAAGCATTTTACTGCTTCCTCGATGGATACTCGGGGTATAACCAAATTGCCATAGCACCCGAGGACCAAGAAAAAATGACTTTCATGTGCCCGTATGATACCTATGCATTTAGACGAATGCCGTTTAGACTGTGTAGTGCTCCAGCTACATTCCATAGATACATGATGGGAATATTTTCGAATATAGTGGAAGAGTGCATGGAAATATTTATGGACGACTTCTCTGTCTCGGGTGATGATTTTGACCGATGTCTCGATAATTTATCCAAGGTGTTGAAACGCTTTGAAGAAGCCAACCTAGTACTGAACTGGGAAAAATGCCATTTTATGGTAACAGAAGGAATAATGTTGGGTCACAAAATTTCATGCCATGACATCGAAGTCGATAAAGCCAAGGTGGATGTAATTGCAAATCTTCCCCCACTTATTAATGTGCACGGTGTACGCAGTTTCCTTGGACATGCAGGCTTCTACAGGCGGTTCATAAAAAACTTTTCATAAATTTCTAAACCCTTATGTCTTTTTCTTCAACAAAATCATCCATTTGAATTTACTAATGATTGTTCACATGCCGTCACAGATTTAAAGAAGAAGTTTTCGACATTACCAATTTTTATCCCACCAGACTGAAATGGACCATTTGAGCTCATGTGCGACGCTAGTGACTATGCAGTCCGAGCGGTGTTAGGGTAACGAAAAAGTAAAATATTTCATGTTATTTACTATGCAATCCGTACTCTTAATGATGCACAGGTTAACTATACCACCACTAAAAAAGATGTCTTAGCAGTAGTATTTGCATTCGATAAGTTTAGGCCATATCTAGTAGGAACTATAGTAATTATGCACACAGATCACTCAACCATTAAATATTTGATTAATAATAAAGATGCAAGGCTTAGACTAATTCGGTGGATATTACTACTGCAAGAATTTGATTTAGAGATCAAGGATATAAAAGGTATATAGAATCAAGTGGCAGACCATTTGTCTAGGCTATATAAAAAACTTGATTGTCCTGACAACCCAAAAATTAAAGAAGATTTCCCTGACGAGAAAATATTATTTGTCACGACTGCGCCGTGGTATGCTGACATTGTTAACTTTCTTGTTAGTGGTATTGTTTCTCCTGATTTATCTAGCCAGGGTAGAAAGAGGTTTTGACATGATGTACGACATTACTACTGGGATAAACCATTTCTATTCAAGAAATGTGGAGACAAAATAATCCGAAGATGCATTCCAGAAGAAGAGCAGCAAGATATCCTACACCAATGCCACTCGTCTCCATATGGAGGGCATTTTGGTGGAATGAGAACAGCAACAAAAGTGCTTCAGTCTGGATTTTATTAGACAACCGTGTTCAAAGATGTGCATGAATTCTAAAAGTCATGTGATAGATGTTAACGAACAGGAAACATCTCGAAACAACATGAGATGCCATGGCAAAATATTCTGGAAATCAAACTATTCGACATATGGGGAATAGACTTCATGGGACCCTTTCCCATATCTTTTGGGGATTTGTATATCTTCTTGGCAGTAGACTATGTATCAAAGTACGTTGAAGCTATTGCTACACCTAAAAATGATTCCAAGACGGTGTTAAAAATTTTGCACAAAAATATATTCACCCGATTTGGAACACCACGAGCTATCATCAGCGATGAAGGCACTCATTTCGATAATAAATTGATTGCCAAGGCACTAAAGCGATATGTAGTACGACAAAGGATTTCTATGGTGTATCACCCTCAAAAGAATGGACAAACCGAAGTTTCTAATCGGGAAATTAAATAGATCATTGAGAAAGTGGTCAACCCAAGTCGAAAAGACTGGTCGCCAAAGCTAGATGAAGCACTATGGCTTATCGCACAACATTCAAGACACCGTTGGGAATATCACCATTCAAACTGGTTTATGGAAACGAATGTCATCTACCGGTTGAACTCGAACATAAAGCCTACTGGGCCATCAAGAAGATAAACATGGATTCTCAACTTGCTGGAGGAAGAAGACTTTTAGAGCTTAACGAGATAGATGAATTCAGAGCACATGCATACGAGAATGCCCGCCTATACAAGGAGAAACAAAACGATGGAATGACAAAAAATATTGCCAAGGAAATTTTATTATGGATAACAAGTACTGCTCTACAATTCACGCCTTATGTTATTCCCATGCAAGTTGAAATCAAGATGGTTAGGATCGTTTATCGTCCACCAAGTCTATGACAATGGAGCAATTAAAATTCAAAACCAAAATGATGGTTCCATCTTCAAGGTGAACGGGAAGAGACTCAAGGAGTATAAAGGTGCCCCAGTCATGCACGACAAACCGACATCGTTGGCACACGATGCCCAAAAGTTTGCTTTACTTTCTTGAACAAAATTTTTTTGCCTAGGCAACTAAAATTTGAATTCTGTACATAAATTAGTTAAGTTATTTTATGCTTTAATCCGTTTTATTTTATTATTTTCATCTTTCTTGTTGTAGGCAAGCAAGGAACACGTGGCAGCATGCAGAGTTGAAGCATGCATGAAAGAAAAAGCCCTAGGTTACATGGTTTTGGCGGTAGAATAAAGAGGGAACGAAATCTTTTCTCCCCCTTTATGTCCAATCATATATTTCTCATTTAATGAGAAATCTTTTCCCTACCATGAAAGGACTAAATTACCCCAACACATCCCATTAATTTCCAAAGAAAAAAACTGTTCAATAACTTCTTCTTCTTCATCGTGCCTCAACCTCTCATCACTAGCATTCTTCTAAGTCGTCAACATATTTAGTACAAAAAAAATTGATAGTTACACACTGGTCGGCACCTCTCATGTTAAGTTCACCCTTCTCACAGTCAATAAGAATATGACCGGTGGCTAAGAAAGGTCTACCCAAAATGATGGGATCATTAGCATCAACTTGACAATCAAGAATAAGGAAGTTGATTAGGAATACAAATTTGTCCACCCTCAGTATGACATCCTCGACTCTCTTTCAGGGCGAATATGAGATCGATAAGCAAGTTGCAAAATAATAGAGGTGGGTCATGTATTTCCCATTTCAAACTTCAAGAATATAGACTTATGCATTAAGTTCACACTTGAACCAAGGTCACATAATTACTTTCTAAGTAAATTGGTTCATATAGAACGTGGAATAATGAAATTGTCAGATCTTTTTGCTTTGGCGGTAGCTTGCTCAGTGCAGAGTAATATTCTTTCGTCGTGGAAACTGTCTCGTACTTTTCAACTTTTCTTTTCTTGGTAATAATTTCCTTAAGAAATTTGGCATAATTTGGCATTTGTTTAACAACCTCCAAGAAAGGTACATTAATATAAACTGATCAAGAATGCCAACGGATGTTTTGAATTGAATTTCATCATTGTGTTTCTTCAATTTTTATGGGAAGAACAGTGGGGGTCTAACTTTTGAAACGGCGAAAGTAGGAATCACTTTTGTCATGGCATCATTATTTGGTACCTCAGTAGGTTCACTAGTAAAACCCTCATCTTTTTCCTTATCGACAATGAGTTCATCCTGTAACTCAATTTTAGCTTATTTAGAAGTGGGGGTAGAATCATCTTGTTACTTCCCCCGAACTTGACTTGTTGATTAATCTGAGTGCCACTCCTAAGGGTGAGTACATTACATTGTTCCTTGCCATGTGAATTAATGACTTCACTGTCACTTGGCAATCGTCCTTGTTGATGCTATTGTAATGTTATGACAATCTGACCAACTTGACTTTCTAAAGCTCCCAGAGACGAGCTATGGCTTTGAAGTAAGGCTCATTGAATATGTTGAAAACCTCCTTGGTTCTAGATTAATATAGTATAGTCTTACACCATGGTCTTGGTAATTATTTTAAAATATTGAATTGTGGTGTATTTGATGAATATGAGGCTCCATTGTTAGAATTAAGTCATGTAATAATTATTTGGTAGCCTTGAGGTTCGTTAAAATTCTATTTCCAATAAGATTTACTAGCATTAGGGACTCTTTGATTTCCCTATGAGAAATTAGGGTGTTGATGCCACCCTCAATTTTAGGTGTTGGAGTAGGGATTGGTATTGCCTCGATTAAAGTTGCTTATATAGTTGATGGACTCATGATTAGTTTGACACTCACTATCATGGTGATTGCCATGGTGTAATAGACATGTTGAACTAGATGCCTTCAATTCCTTCACCTTAGTATAGCGTTGAAGATTCTTCAACATATTAGTGATAGCTGAGCGTTGAGCGGACACTGAGTCCTTGGTATCTAGCTTGAATGCCTAGGTGATTATTTCCCAGTTCCAAGCCTTGAGAAAGGAAATTGATAATAATTTTTGGCAATCTTATTCATAATAGAAAATACCTCCGTAGGTGATTTGTCTAGAAATGTCCAATTTGTCGAGACATCAAGCATTATCCTCGTGGCAAGATTGACTCCATTATTAGACATTACCACTTGAGTCCAGTCTTGAAAACCATGATTAGAACATTTAAAGAAAATTCTCTTAACGATGTCAACATTCATATATTGACTCGTCATAATCCTGAAAAAAGGATGTTACATCATTCCTTAGCTGAGTGTTCATGTTTGGCGAGTTATATCGCAACAAAAAGCATTTTAGAAAGATCGACCCATGATTCCATCGAGCCAGATGAAACACCAGTCAACCAAGCTCTAGCTCAATTAGAAAAAAGAGTATGAAAATAGCTTTAACTTTAAGACATCCTTATGCACTCCTTGTTGGAGGAAAGAATCACATACCTCAAAAAGGTTACGAATTTGTTGACTGACATCTTCATTTGGCATGACCCCAAATTGCCCTAGAGAGTTTAGTATATTAACCATGACTGGTTTGAGCTAAAATTGGACCACCTGAATTTTGGCTGCCACAATCCTAGGATTTAGATCATCCAAAATAGGATTAAAGTAATCTCGAATAGCATGAGGCCTAGCAGTATTCGAAACATTGGGAATTTCCTCGACAATCTAATCTTCCTCTTGACCAATGCCTTCGTTTCCAATTTGATACATATTTTCCATATTATGTTGAGCACGTCTCCTTTATCTAAAATGTCGTTAAATCTTAGGTTTAATTGGTAGCAATGGTCCTTCAAAATTTCCTCTGGTCACCCACCAACTAAGCCTGAAAATGATAAAGAAAAATATCAAGTAAACTTTACAAAAATAAAGAAGCAAAATAAAATGATATGACAAACTAATTAACTTCCAAATTGCCAATCCCCGGCAACAGTGTCAAAACTATTTACATATAGTGAGTACTATAAATTGGATGCAAATTATGTGCAAGTATACACAATTGCACAAGTAATACAATGATGAGTGAGTATCGTCTCTATAGGGATTGGTGGAAATTTATAAGTTTAGTCAAAGCAACAAGCTAAATTACTTAAGTATAAATAATGATATTTACAACTAACTAAGCTAGGGAAAATAAAATTTTATGGATAATGGCGGGATAGTGCCATTAATAAGTAACAAGTGGAATGTCAAGGTGAGATGCCAATTTATGTCATGAAAAAATGGATGGAAATTTCATGGCAATGGAAATGTTTGCAATATAATCAAGTGAAATGTCAAGGTAAAACAAAATATAAACACAAGAGTTAAATAGAATAACTTGGTAATCCTCACACGGTACGCTACTATGGGAATGAATGGTGGAGTCACTTAGGAAACTTAAATCTTATCTTTTAGGATGATCTAATCTTCTAATGCCTTACTTATTCGACAGAGTTTGCTAAAGTTGTTATATGCTACCTCTAGTCTAGGAACCTAATAGTATAGGATACCACGACAAATCCTCTCGGCCTATGCAACAACATTATAATCTATTGATTAAGCTCTACCCCTCTTAGTTATTGAAATGCTAAAGGATTATGTCATAGTTTCTCTCGAGCGCTAAAGGATTAGGCTCTAGTAATTAAGTAAAACCCATTGTTTATGCTAATCTTCCTTTAGTTTCTCTCGAACACTAAAGATTAGTGACTAAGTTTCTCTCGAACACCTAGTCTTCTACTTAAGAAATTGACACTCTCATGCCTCCTATAATATCAAGTGATTAAGAACTCATAAGAAAAACAAATGATAAACACAAGAAAACAACAGTCATCCATTAAAGAAAAAAACTTAAGCATCCACCATGAACCCCACAAAATAAAGTCTAGCTCATGGTGGAGTACGAATAAAATATGAAATAATCCATGAAATTCATTCATTTCTTACAACCCGAATAAAGATGAATCAAAAAGAGAGAAATATGGTGAAGAAAAGCCTTCTGACGTGCACTGTTGACACTCCGTCACACTCACCAATGGAGGAACACCACATAAAAGATAGGAAAGAGTGAAGAAGGAAGAAAACTTGAGCTCACGCACTCCCCAAAATGCAAGAATGAAGAAGAAAATAAAATTAGAGAGATCCCTCAATTGTGGTATCTTTATCCTTTTAAATCCAAGGAATGTACTTAGGGAATTGTACTCAAAATTCCAATGGTACCCTAAGTCACACTTCCCACATATAAGGGTGAGTAAATAGGTGGTAGTGGGCCCCTTTCAAGTGGTTTTGCAGCACAGAACACGTGTTCAAAATACAAGTATCATTTCTGAAAATATATTCTTTGCCTTTTACTGCGTCTATAAATGCCAAGGCATTTCATTCTGCTTTAGAAACTCCTTATACTGCGACATTTTTCTCACACACCCTTTGCTCCTAGAATCTTGCACACCAACATCCAAAACAAGACATTTCACATAAATATCACAATTCGCAAAATAAATTGTCAAGGTAACTTAAATCCACCACATGCAACTATATATGTTGGGATCGTTAGCGCATCCCATGGCGCAGTAGAAACAAAACTCGACGGTCTCACCAGTGATCCAAGTATGCTAAACCAAAATTGGGAGGAAATGATGCGAATACTTACAATGGGTTCCTTGAAAAACAGCAAAGGCAGCAGTGACTATTGGTGATCACGAACTGTTCGAATCATAAGCCTATACGAAAACACGTCTCGGCCTCTACTTAGTTCACCCGATTGACAGCAAAATTTCTTTTCCCAAAACAGTTTTAAGAAAAACGACCGAAGAAGAAGTGGTTGCTATACCTTACCTCACTTTAAATATATCAGTTACCCTAACATATTAGGGATTTTAATTTAATTTAAATTAATTAAAAATCTTATTTAATTAATTCAAATTAAATACCCATTAAGTACTTATAATCTAAACTACAATCTTTAACGTTTATTTAAACTCTTATTTAATTATTCTGAATTAAATAACGATTAAAAGAGTTGTAATCAAAATTACATTCTTTTAATGTTTACATATTATATTCGGGATAATTAAAATCATATGCATATCAAATATATATATATATATTAACTCTAGATATATTTTAGTAACATACAATAAATTGTACATCTTTTCTCATTTCAATCATAGGGTGTGACCCTGTAGGTTCTTGTAACGTTACTAGTCATTATTAGAACAATTATAATATTTCATACAATGAGTAACATCTAGCAATATATCATTTTCACTTAAGTTACAAGAAATTAAGATTCGGCATATCATCTTCATGATTAACTCTTTTATGTATTACATCCTTTTGTCCCTCATTTCTATAATATGCACAAGTCTTGGAATAGTCACACTTGTATAGCCCATCTATTGTTTCTTAATATCTAGAGTAGACTATAATTAACGAATAATTTGTGATATCTCATATCAACTTATTCGAGCATGGCCATGCATTTCTAGTCTCACTCAATCAAGTGGCCTATGATATATTTCCTATTATGTAGGAAGGACAAATCCTATCGTAATCATATGCACCCCACTACATATATCGAGATATATTTAATAACAGTCTTTATAGTGCAACCAGTTATGGAGCATGTTTAACTGTATCAAAACATACAACAATATATGTTGGGATAACATTGATCTCAAGTCTGAGGATCATACATATAGTCATCACCATGAGCAATGTTGTCAACGTTATATAATAATCCAAGACATATGCTAATGGTGGGTCAATCCAATACATTGTTCTATAACAGTATAATCATGTATCAATTCTGACATCTCTATTTCAATGACAACTTGTTTGTCATCAATCAATAACATGTTAGACTTAAGCATATTATTATTGTCCATGCCTGTAATAATACTTGACTATGGATCTTTTAATAATAATAATGTTATTATATGGACTTTATTATATTTTAGTTTATGTTAAACACATACATATAACTGAAAATAATAGTGGAATGTCTTTATTAAATAAAATCATTAAACAAATGTATTATTACAATCATCATATGATTGGTCTTTAGGCATACTCTAACAATCTCCCACTAGCACTAAGACCAATCACTCACATATCTAATACCGAGTGACTCAGTCTGACGATCATGCCTCTACTGTGTAAGAGGCTTCTTCAAGGGATCAATAATGTTGTCATCTGTGTGTACTCTGCATATTTCCACATCTCCTCAATCTATGATCACTCAAATAAGATGAAAGCGCCTAAGAATATGTTTGGATCGTTGATGAGATTTGGGTTCCTTTGCTTGTTCAATGGCTTCATTATTGTCACAACAGAGTTCTACAGCATCTTACATACTGGGAACAACCCCTAGTTTCTATATGAACTTCTTGATCCAAACAACCTCTTTTCCTGCTTCACTGGCTGCAATGTATTCACCCTCTATTGTAGAATCAGCTATCGTGTCTTTCTTTGAATTTTTCCAGCTCACAGCACATCCATTAAGACAAAACACAAATCCCGATTGGGATCATGAGTCATCCTTGTCAGTTTGGAAGCTAGAATCAATATAACCTTTTACACTAAGATCTTCCACCCCTCCATAGATAAGAAATTTATCTTTAGTTCTTCTTAAGTACTTAAGGATATTTTTAACTTCAACCTAGTGATTTTCAGCAGGGTTTGATTGATATCGATTCGTCATGACTAAAGCATATGATACATCTGGTAAAGTACATATCATGGCATACATGATAGAACCAATAGCTGAAGCATATGGAAACTTATTCATCCGTTCTCTTTCTTGTGGAGTTGAGGGACACATTTCTTTTGAAAGAGAAATTCCATAGGCAAAAACCCTTTCTTGGATTCTTCCATACTGAACCTTTTCAACACTTTGTCTATCTATGTACTTTGACACAGACATAGAAATCATCTTGATCTATCTTTATAGATCTTAACTCATAAGATATACACTGCCTCAACCAAATCTTTCTAGAAAAACAACTACCTAACCAAGTCTTAATAGACTGTAAAGTAGGTATATTATTTTTTATGATGAATATGTCGTCTACATAGAAGATTAGAAAACAAACAATGCTCCCACTAGCCTTCTTATAAACACAAGGCTCATCTTCATTTCTATAAAACCAAATTCTTTAATTGAATCATTGAAACAAAGATTCCAGCTTCGAGAAGCTTGCTTTAGTCCATAAATAGACCTCTGTAGCTTACAAACCTTTCTAGAATTTACTGGAGTGACAAAACCTTCTGGTTGTGTCATATACACATCATCTTCAAGTTTTCCATTAAGGAAAGTTATTTTGATGTGTATTTTCCAGATTTCATAATCATGGAATGCAACTATTACGAGCAAGATCCTGATGGACTTAAACATAGCTGCAGGGGAGAATGTTTCATCATAGTCTACACTATGAACTTGTCGAAAACCTTTAGCAAGTAATCTCCCCTTGTATGTTTGTACATTACCATCCATGTCAATTTTCTTCTTGAAAACTCATTTACACCCTATAGGTTTGACCCCTTCAGGTGGTTTAACCAAAGTCTACACTTGGTTTACTGACATGGAATCCATCTCAGAACTCATGGCTTCAAGCCATTTCTTAGAGTCTGGGCTAGACACTGCCTCTTGATAAGTTATAGGCTCGTCTTGATCCATAAGAAGAACATCTCCATATACGGTAACGAGAAATACAAATCTCTCAGGTACATGGCGTTCTCTTCTGGATCTGCACAGTGGTTGTGTTTCTAAATATGTTGAATGTTCCTCAAAAACTTGTGAAACATGTTCAACTTCAGGTTCACAGATCTGTTGTTATTGAACTTCTCCAAGTTCAATATTTATACCCTTCCCTTTATTTGAGAAAAATTCATTTTCGAGAAAAACTCCCGTTCGAGAAATAAATATTTTGTTATTGTTAGGGTTGAAGAAATAGTATCCCTTAGTTTGTTTAGGATATTCAACAAATATACACTTATGAGATATAGGTTTGAGCTTTGTAGACATCTGATGTTTTACACAAGCTTCAAACCCCTAAATCTTCATAAAAGACATACTATGATGTTTCTCAGTTCATATCTCGTATGGTGTCTTTTGAACTGATTTAGATAGAACACGATTTAGTGTGAAAGCGACTATTTCAAGTACATGTCCATAAAAAGAAGTTAAAAGATCACAATGACTCATCATCGATTGAACCATATCTAACAGTGTTCAATTCATTCTTTCAGAAACTCCATTCCATTATGGTGTACCAGGTGGTGTAAGCGGTGAAACAATCTCACATTCTTTCAAGAGTTCATCAAACTCTATGGTTAAGTGTTCTCCACCTCGATCTTATCAAAGTGCCTTAATGCTCTTGCCTAGTTGATTTTGTATTGCATTTTTAAATTCCTTAAAGTTTTTAAGGGCTTCAAATTTATGGCGCATAAGATAACTATACCCATACCGACTGAAGTCATCGGTGAAAGTAATGAAGTAATGGAATCCACCTATGGCTCGATTATTCATTGGTCCACATACATAACTATGTATTAACCCCATTAAATCACTTGCTCACTCAGCTTTACTATTAAAAGGATCTTCAATCATTTTTCCTAACAAGCAAGATTCATATACATCATATTGTTAAAAAATAAATGAATCTAAGAATCCATCTTTATGGAGCTTTGATATGCGTTTCTCACTTATATGACCTAAATGACAATGCCAAAAATAAGTTTGATTCGATCCATTTGGTTTTTATCTTTTAGTATTTATATGTTATAAATGACATTTTCTTGATCCAAAATATAGAGACCATTAACCAATTGTGTCGAACCATAAAAAACATTATCGAGATAAAAAGAACAACATTTATTCTTAATAATAATCTCAAAACCAATCTTGTCCAAACAAGAAATATAAATAATATTCTTAGTCAAACTAGGCACAAAATAACAATCCTCTATATTTAAATCAAGTCCACTAGGCAAAGATAAAACATAAACTCTTGCTCCATTTCCCACTCGTAGGTCAACGTCTCCTTTAGCCATATTCCTTATATTTTGCAGTTCCTGTACAAAAGTACTAATATGGGAACCACAACCGGTATCTAATACCAAATAAGTAGATGTTGACAAATTAACATAAATACCTCCTTAATAACATAAATACCTGAAACAAACATTCTGTTTTCTTTTGCCTTCTTGACCTCCTCAATGTAAACATGGCAGTTTCTCTTCCAGTGTCCGGTCTTATCGAAATGGAAACATTTTCCTTCCTTGCAAACTCCCCCTTTGGGTTTCAATGTATTTTTTCATTTTGGTTTGGCCTTACCATTACCCTTAGACTTTGTCGCTACCTTTTTATTTCTCTTTCCTTTGTCCTTGTGGACTATAAGAATGGGCTTAGGTCCAACCTTTTTCATGTTACTTTTAGCAGTTCGTAACATGCCAAGTAACTATGGAAAAGTCCTGTTAATTTTATTCATGTTGAAATTAAGGAAAAATTGGCTAAAGCTATCTGGCAACGATTGCAGGACAATATCGGTAGCCAATTCATCTTTGAGAGGAAATCCCAACTTTTCAAACGTTTGGATGTAGCCCATCATCTTGATCACATGAGCTCCTACAGGTGATCCCTTTACTATTTTGCATTGAAATAGAGCTTGAGAGATCTCATATCTCTCTTGATGTGTTTTCCTTTCATATATTTCTTTGAGATTTGGAATAATCTCATATGCAACCATGTCCTCATGTTGCTTCTGAAGCTTAGGAGTCATGGTGGCAAGCATTAACATCCAGCGTCTAACATATCATCCATATGTTTCTTGAATTTGTTTTTGTCATTTCTTGAATTTGTTTTTGTCAGCTCTTGAAGCATTAGATGTCTGTTCATTAGGAACAGGTTCTTCAATGACATATTCCTTCCTTTCCTATTTGAGAACAATTCCCAAATTATGAAACCAGTCAAGGAAGTTTATGCCATTAAGCTTAACCTTCTCAAGGAGTGATCGTAGTGATAAAGTGTTGTTTGCCATTAAATCTACAACAACAGATATATTAAAGTAAGTAAATTTATGGAATTAAAAATTTATAAATAGGTCTTTATTTACAAATTACTCCCATTATTTTATTCAAAATTTAAAACCCTCAATGTTTTAATTTCAAAAAAATTCAACGAAATTTTTTTAGTGGGTGAGGATCCATAATACATCAATTTCCTAAATCAACTTTGGATTTTCTTTTAGGATAATGATTATTTAGGTAAGAAACACTTTACTAGTTACATCTCATGTAACTCCTCTTTTTGGTGAACAACTCTTGTTAAAATCATCTCATGACTTATCCAAATACTTAACCTCTAGGTTTCTAATCCTATTAGAATAACCTAGCTAAGTTATTACCAATATCTAACCGGTGAATATCACTTTCTTATTCTTCGCATTTAACAAAGATTTATGTGCCAATGCTTTGGAAAATCCCACACAATATTGATCGAAGCCTTAACGAGGGTAAATATTGGACGTTTAAGTTAAATTAGATTATAAATAGGGATTTGCGTAATTATTTTATCATTGTTCATTTTAATATTAGGCCCTTATTGATCTCATCAATATTCATTCTTATTTTATCATTTGATTTATTGCATACATAACAGATATAGCAATAAATAAGAAGCAATGATTATAGCCCAAAAAATAATAACTAAGGTGGACCATCCCAAGCCAATGGGAGAATAAAAAACCCTAAAATGTAAGACTGCTCTCTAGGTATCTTCTCGCCTTTAGTTCAATCCATTCCTATTCTCCTTGTGAATATTCATAGGACTACAATTTTAAAAGAAACTCGTTTTACATACGAAGGAGTAAAATAGGAAGAGAAATACAACTGAGATATAGAAAGGCACGACTCACAAGCCGTATTTCAAATTCAACCATTGTAAATTGAACAAGGGCTATAACCATGCATGTCAAACATCATGCAAAACAAACATATCATATATATACACGTTGTTACGCCTTTGTTAAAAAATATTAATATGGGCCTACAATCTATGCTGCTCATAAGGGTCAAGGGGCGAAGCCCCTTGTGGGGTCTACGACCGGTGGTTTTTTGTTTTTGAAAAACAGTACTTATGTTTCTATAGAAAAACCTCACGATTTGATAACACTTATCAATAGAATGGTATTACCCCAAAAATTAAGACAATGACTAAAATGAAAATTTTAAAAGTTTGATGGTCAAAGTATAAAAGTTGGGGAAAAATTTAGGGAATTAAGTGATAAATTTCCTAAAAAGATTTTTATTCCATAAATATATGGTTTACTCTTGAGATTAGAGTTTTATGGAAATCATATTGTTGGATTTGGAATTTAGTAAAGAAATAGTTAAAGCCGGTAAGGAATCGGTAAATTCTGATCGAATCAGAATATTACAAAAATTTGAAGGATGTTATAAAATGGTTGGAAATATTATTGTAATATTTTGGATCAGAGAAATTTGGTTTGGAATTGTGCAATTTTTCAGATTAAACCGAAACTGTGAAATTTAGTGACTATAATGCAAGTTTTGAAAATTCATGGGCAAAACGGTAGAGTGCAAGACTAATTGTTCATCTTTGACTATTATGAGATGATAAAACTGATATTTCTCTGATTTGGAAGGAGATAAGAATAAGTATTTAGGTTCTTTGGTAATTATAAAGTTTCATTAAGGTTAGATTGGTATTTAACCAATTTAATGAATTTAATATTCATTAAATAATTAACTAAAGGATAAAAGCATGATATCAATCAAACATATCATGCCAAAGTGTTCTTCTTCTCCAGCACAACAACGTGAGAAAGCTTGAAGGTAAGAAAATATTTCATTTTCAATTTTGAGCTAATTCCTTTGGAATTGGAGTTATGTTGTGAGATAGGAAAGTGATATAAGAGAAAAACGCTATCATTTGGTACCAATATTGCATGATTATCTTGCTTGATTTAAAAATCCCCAAATCTGGAAATTTGGGTTTATACTATGGTTGTTAAATTGATGATGATTTTAAGGTGGTATGAATTGATGAAGAACATAAGGATGAGGTTAAAGAAAAACAGTTTAGATTTTGGGAATTACAGTAGGTTCGAAAATTCACCAGAAAATATATAAAAATAATTTGGAGGTGAATTTTATATATTGTGTTCATATATGGATCTAGTTTTTTTTAAAACAAACGGAGATCAATTTCAAGTTGTATACAAATATATATGAATTTTTAACTGAGGAAAGGTCAGAAAAATCAGACAGCAAAATTCTGTACAAAACAGATTCTGTTGGTGAACTTTGAAAATTCACCATAAATTGTACAGAATGAATTAGAAGGAGTTCTTTATATGGATAGATTCGTATTTGAGTCTAGTTTTAACGGAAGAAACGGAATTAAATTCTAGTGTCTATATCAATATAGAATAATGATTCTTTAAGGGTAGTACGAGTTGTCTGAATTCTGAAAAATTGATGGGTTATTGTATAAGTGTTGTATAATTAATGTACTATGCTGGAATTGTTGTTTGAGAATTGAAAAGAGTGTTAAATGTGAAATTGATTATTTTGGGAAGATTGAAATGATTGGTGATTTAAGTACAACAATTGCATAGTTGGGGTACTTAAATGTATTTATGCTTTTGTAAAAGCATTTGAATGGAAATAATTTCAATGTTGGAATTATTGGTATTAAGAATTTAGGTGGTAAAATGGTGAAGACCATTTTGAGTAAATGGGAAAAGTTGGTTCCAATGTTATAAGGAATTATTAAGAGTTAAATATTTTGATAGATGATGAATTTCAAATATAGTATGGAGATATGATGGAATGTATTTATGTTAGTAAAATACTAACATATGGATTATTATGAATTTGTGATTTATACAGATTGTGATTGATTTGTAATCGAAGCAAATCAAATATAAAAGGGCTTATTATGGACAATATTGAGGCTCATATATTTTGAAAGACATAAAGTGTCAAGGTGAGTGCAATACATGCATGAAATTACACATGGATGTTTTATACATCATAAGGAAGACTTGCGATAAGTCGACCTTGTTTATATCAGCATGATATTATGTCATGTTTTTATAAATTGACATGACATTTAAATGTCACGGTATGAAATCAAAATGCATTGATTATGAAAAATGTGATATTTTACCATGAATGTTTTCGGGTATGAACTGCCCAATGTTAAATATTGATAATATACTTTGCCATGGATGAATTGAATAAAATAGACTATATGCCCAAGTAAGTCATTGAGGGATAGGGTATAATTGGCATGCCATAGAGTATAGCAGCTACAGGTTTATATTAGCACTATAGTGTGTAAGGACACTAAGTGCAGGTTTATGTCCGGATTAGCACTATAGTGTAAGCTTAGTGTAGGTGGTGGGCACGACCTTATGTGTATTGTCCGGATTAGCACTATGGCGTAAACTTAGTGCAGGTTTAGCACTACGGTGCAGGTATTTTACTCGTATACCCAGGGTCCTCAGGGTGTTATATTGGGCTATTGTCTACGGTTTATTTACTATGGATTATGTTTTATTGGTTAATAATGGTAACCATGCAAATAAGCTTATGAGCTTACGGAATAATGGCAAGTATATTGAAAAAATAATAATAAGCTTATGAGCTTATGGAATTTAAATGGTAAGTATTTTGGTAAAAATAAGCTTATGAGCTTATGGGATGAAAGGTAAGAAATTTTATATTATTTTGATCATGGTAAAATATTGAAGATGCTATTAGCATGGTTTTATGGCATTGGATTTGAAATCTAAATTCATCCATGAATTGTATTGCACTATATATTATTTTAATTGCCTCACTAAGTTTATACTTAGCGTCTGATGATTTTCACGCGTAGGTAAAAAGCAAAGAATAAGAATAAAGAGTTCAGAACGACATCAAGCATCGAGAGGTATATTTCAATATCAGTAAGACATCCTATTAAGAAATTTGATTTTAGATAGTGGCATGTAATTTGAAAATGATCAAAATATTTGTTGAATTAATATTGAAAATTTTTATAGTGATGAAAGGTTAATTTTTATGAATTTATATGTAAATTTTCGAAAGTACTGTAGCATGAACAGTAACCACGTTTTAATCAAATTTTTCCAGAATACATTTGGGGTATCGATTCCCCTGCTACAGGGCATCGATTCCCCCACTGTTCACTGTTCACTGTTCATAATTAAAAATATTTTGAATTAAATTGGTTACAACGAAACTTAATTTTTATGATATGATAATTTTATAATATCATTTACTATTTTATGAAAATAAATTTTAAATCGCTTTCGAATCGTAAAATGGTTTTAGAAAATATGGGTGACATCCGTAATCTGTATAAGTATAATTATACGGGTTATGGGTGTTATATTTATTGGTATCAGAGCTACAGGTTTAGCCGATTCTAGGACTAAACCGAGGTTGTTTTTGAGTTAAAAAAGTGCATACATGCCACTAGGATGTCAAAAGTTACTGATATTTGTATATATACTGTGATGATGTTTATTGGGAGTAAAGTTACTTTTAATAATATATGATGATTCTGACTATGTTCAGATATTGAAATTAAAGACAAAGGTAATAAAGTGGAAATGTTGAAAAGAAAGTCGAGATTGAAATCGACTAAAAAGGGAACCGACATGAATTATGTAAAACACCTTAGAAGGGTGGATGTTGTAAGGGATTTTTCTCCATTTGATGGAAGAAATGTTTCAGTTTCAACGAAGTTTTTAAATGGAAAAAAATTGATTAAAAAGTTTGAATGATTTACAAGAAAAGTCGAATCGGATGAGGATCCAAAGGAGATTTTTGAATCTGTGATGATTCTGAGGTTTATCCAAGTAAGCTTAAATAAGTGAGAAATATTTAAGCTAAGCATTAAATTATTTAAAGCATTGTTGATTTGAGCAAGAGGAAATACATAAGCGGTAATATGATTTCCGCTAAACGTTTAAAGAAAGTTGAATTATTAGTAAATCAAATGGTTATGAGTTGGTTTGAAAATGGATATCAAGTCCATAAAATTGGATAGAGTTACCTTGTGAAGGTAAATATGTGAAAATGGATTGTCCAACTTTCCATGCTACAATGAATTATGGAATTATAAAGTATAAATATTCAATTCTACTTGATATCGAGTGATATTATAACGGGAAAACCCATAGGTCATGGTCATGGTCATAGTCATGGTCATAGTCATGGTCACGGTTATGATACAAGTGTTAGAAGGACAATTAATAAATGTCCAGCAAAGATTCAAGAGCTTATGTTATTGATGAATCTGATAGGATTATCATTAACAAGTTTAAGATCATTTTGATCATGATTTGGTTGTCTCTGCATTAAGGTCCGGTTAATGATCGCAAGAAGCGATTAATTTACAAAAATGCAGGAAAAAATTATTGATTGATGAAAAAAGTGAAATTATCAATAGGTGATATCAACAATGGTTACGATTAAGATGATGTAAAAAGGATGCATAGCTTTTATAGCTAAGGTGATGGATACTCAAGTATCTGAAGTAAGATCATATGATATTTCCATAATTTGGGAATTTCCATAAGTCTTTTTAGATTTATTATTATGGGTTACCTCCAGATTGAGAGGTGGAATTCAATATTGATGGTTATCAAGACATTAATCTTGTATCTATGGGTTCATATCGAATGATTTCGATTGAGCTAAGAGAATAAATAACTAATGCAAGAATTGATAGATGAAGGATGCATTAGACTGAATATTTTATACCTTGGGGTAAACAGGTATTGGTTATAAAAAAATTGATATATGCAATTATGTATAGATTATTGAAAATATTATTGATAGTTAAACAGAGTAACTATCAAGAACATATATCCTATTCTGAGGATTAATGACTTGTTTTATCAGCTTAAAAGGAGCAATAATGTTTCTAAAATTAATATTCGAATGGGATATCACCGGTTAAATTTTAAAGAGGAAGATGTTCCAAAGATAGTTTTCAAGAAACGGTATAGACACTACGAGTTCGTAGTAAAGCCGTTTGGTTTGAAAATGCTCAGGTAGCATTCATAGACTTGATGAATCAAGTATTTCAATTTTACTTGGATTAATTTGAGGTGGTTGTATTGATGACATCCGGGTATACTCGAAGAAAAAGATAGAGCATGATGCTTATCTTCGTACTGTATTCGAAATACTTAAGGATAAAAAGGTATATACTAAACTGTCAAAGAGTGAGTTTTGGCTATCAGAAGTTGATTTTCTTAGTCATGTTGTCTCAGCATATGGCATAAGAGCTAAAAATATATATATTATAAGAAGAAGAAAAAACAGAAGAAGAAAAAAAATAGAAGAATAAAAAAATAGAAAAAGAAAATGAAAATGAAGAAGAAAAAACTGAAAACAAGAAAGAAAAGAAAAAGAGAAAAAAATGAGAGATGAAAAAAAATATTTCACTTGTGGAAAAAAAATGCGAGACTAAAGACTTTGAAGTCAACTTTGATGGAAATTATTGAGGAAGAATTTGTATTCCTCATAATGATGAGTTGAAGAAAGATATTCTTTCTAAGGCACATTATAGTCTACTCACTATACATACAAGTGGGAACAAAATGTATCAGGATGTAAAGAGTCATTTTGGTGGCTAGGTATGAAAAGAAACATTACTGAGTTTGTTGTTACATGTTTGACATGTCAACAAATAAAAGCTGAGAATCAAGTGCTTTTGGAATTATTACAACTGATTGCTATTCCAGAGTGGAAGTGGTAAAGAGTCACTATGGATTTTGTTAAAAGACTACTTTTGACATTAAATAAAAAGGATTTCATTTGGGTGATAGTGACTGGTTTATTAAATCGGTACATTTAATTCCAATGTGGATGGACTATGCATTGGATAAATATACAGAGTTGTATATCAAGGAGATAGTTCGATTACAAGAAGTATCAATATCCATTATATCTGACAGGGATCCAAAGTTTACTTTAAGATTTTGGAAATATTTGCATAAAGTTTGGGTACTTGATTGAATTTCAGTGCGATCTTTCATCCACAGACGGATGGTAAGTCAGAAAGTATTATTCATATATTTGAATATATGCTAAGTGCATGTGTGATTGATTCCAAAGAATCATGGGAAAGGAAAAGTATTTAATTTTAGTAGAAATTTTCTACAATGAAAGTTATCAATTGAGTAACAAGATGGCTCCGTATGAAACTCTATATGGGAGAAAATACCGAACACCAATGAATGGGTTCGAGTTAAAAGATCATAATCTTGTTGGCCCAGATTTTTATTGAATGATGTTGAGCATAAAGTAAAGATAATTTAAGATAATCTCAAGATGATATTGGATCGACAAAAGTCTTATGTAGACTTGAATTGAAAAAAAAAGATTGAATTTTTATGAAGGTGATAAAATATTTCTAAATGTATCATCTTGAAAAAAATATTGTGCGCCCAAAACGCAAAGGAAATTAAGTCTAAGATTTATTGGAATTTATGAGATATTAAAAAGAGTTGGACTGATGGATTATCAGTTAGCATTAACTATGGAGGTAATTGAGAACCAGAGTTGGACGAAGTATACAATTTTTTTTTCATGTGATGATGCTCAGAAAGTATCGATTGGATATTTCATATGTCATTTCATCAGAGGAAATTAAGATACAAACGGATTTGACTTATGAAGAAAAACCATTTCGGATATTAGCTCGAGAAATCAAAGAACTACGTAACAAGATGATTTCTCTAGTTAAAGTGATTCAGAAAAATCATAATGTCGAGGACGTTAATTGTGAAAGAGAGGATGATATGAAGATGTGTGGAAATTCATATCAATTTAAAGATTTGGACTAAACAAGTTCAAAATATAATGATGTGCATGATCTTTACAAAATTCTCAAAGTAAAGAAAAAAAAATTTGGAATTCAAGAAGTTGACAGAAGAGGTTTTTGTATGAGACGAGATTATGTCTTACCAGTTCATACAATCCTAAATTAGGGTTATGAATCTACAATAGAAAGTGCAATCCTCATAAAAAAGAAGTTATGGTTTTCATAGGAAGTTTTAAAATTCGAGGATGAATTTTCTTAAGGAGGGGAGAATTGTAATACCCCAAAAATTAAGACAATGACTAAAATGAAAATTTTAAAAGTTTGATGGTTAAAGTATAAAACTTGGGAAACGTTTAGGGAATTAAGTGATAAATTTTCTAAAAAGATTTTTATTCCATAAATATATGGTTTACTCTTGAGATTAGAGTTTTATGGAAATCATATTGTTGGATTTGGAATTTAGTAAAGAAAGAGTTAAAGCCGGTAAGGAATCGGTAAATTCTGATCGAATCGGAATATTACAAAAATTTGAATGATGTTATAAAATGGTTGGAAATATTATTGTAATATTTTGGATCAGAGAAATTTGGTTTGGAATTGTGCAATTTTTCAGATAAAATCGAAACTGTGAAATTTAGTGACTATAATGCAAGTTTTGAAAATTCATGGGCAAAACGGTAGAGTGCAAGACTAATTGTTCATCTTTGACTATTATGAGATGATAAAACTGATATTTCTCTGATTTGGAAGGAGATAAGAATAAGTATTTAGGTTCTTTGGTAATTATAAAGTTTCATTAAGGTTAGATTGGTATTTAACCAATTTAATGAATTTAATATTCATTAAATAATTAACTAAAGGATAAAAGCATGAAATCAATCAAACATATCATGCCAAAGTGTTCTTCTTCTCCAGCACAACAACGTGAGAAAGCTTGAAGGTAAGAAAATATTTCATTTTCAATTTTGAGCTAATTCCTTTGGAATTAGAGTTATGTTGTGAGATAGGAAAGTGATATAAGAGAAAAACGCTATCATTTGGTACCAATATTGCATGATTATCTTGCTTGATTTAAAAATCCCCAAATCTGGAAATTTGGGTTTATACTATGGTTGTTAAATTGATGATGATTATTGATGATTTTGAGGTTGTATGAATTGATGAAGAACATAAGAATGAGGTTAAAGAAAAACAGTTTAGATTTTGGGAATTACAGTAGGTTCGAAAATTCACCAGAAAATATATAAAAATAATTTGGAGGTGAATTTTATATATTGTGTTCATATATGGATCTAGTTTTTTTTAAAACAAAAGGAGATCAATTTCAAGTTGTATAAAAATATATATGAATTTTTACCTGATGAAAGGTCAGAAAAATCGGACAGCAAAATTCTGTACAAAACAGATTCTGTTGGTGAACTTTGAAAATTCACCATAAATTGTACAGAATGAATTAGAAGGAGTTCTTTATATGGATAGATTCGTATTTGAGTCTAGTTTTTAACGTAAGAAACTAAATTAAATTCCAGTGTCTATATCAATACAGAATAATGATTCTTTAAGGGTAGTACGAGTTGTCTGAATTCTGGAAAATTGATGGGTTATTGTATAAGTGTTGTATAATTGATGTACTATGCTGGAATTATTGTTTGAGAATTGAAAAGAGTGTTAAATGTGAAATTGATTATTTTGGGAAGATTGAAATGATTGGTGATTTAAGTACAACAATTGCATAGTTGGGGTACTTAAATGTATTTATGCTTTTGTAAAAGCATTTGAATGGAAATAATTTCAACGTTGGAATTATTGGTATTAAGAATTTAAGTGGTAAAATGGTGAAGACCATTTTGAGTAAATGGGAAAAGTTGGTTCCAATGTTATAAGGAATTATTAAGAGTTAAATATTTTAATAGATGATGAATTTCAAATATAGTATGGAGATATGATGGAATATATTTATGTTTGTAAAATACTAACATATGGATTATTATGAATTTATGATTTATACAGATTGTGATTGATTTGTAATCGAAGCAAATCAAATATAAAAGGGCTTATTGTGGACAATATTGAGGCTCATATATTTTGAAAGACATAAAGTGTCAAGGTGAGTGCAATATATGCATGAAATTACACATGGATGTTTTATACATCATAAGGAAGACTTGCGATAAGTCGACCTTGTTTATATCAGCATGATATTATGTCATGTTTTTATAAATTGACATGACATTTAAATGTCACGGTATGAAATCAAAATGCATTGATTATGAAAAATGTGATATTTTACCATGAATGTTTTCCGGTATGAACTGCCCAATGTTAAATATTGATAATATACTTTGCCATTGATGAATTGAATAAAATAGACTATATGCCCAAGTAAGTCATTGAGGGACAGGGTATAGTTGGCATGCCATAGAGTATAGCAGCTGCAGGTTTATATTAGCACTATAGTGTATAAGGACACTAAGTGCAGGTTTATGTCCGGATTAGCACTATAGCGTAAGCTTAGTGTAGGTGGTGGGCACGACCTTATGTGTATTGTCCGGATTAGCACTATGGCGTAAGCTTAGTGCAGGTTTAGCACTACGGTGCAGGTATTTTACTCGTATACCCAGGGTCCTCAGGGTGTTATATTGGGCTATTGTCTACGGTTTATTGACTATGGATTATGTTTTATTGGTTAATAATGGTAACCATGCAAATAAGCTTATGAGCTTACGGAATAATGGCAAGTATATTGAAAAAAAATAATAATAAGCTTATGAGCTTATGGAATTTAAATGGTAAGTATTTTGGTAAAAATAAGCTTATGAGCTTATGGGATGAAAGGTAAGAAATTTTATATTATTTTGATCATGGTAAAATATTGAAGATGCTATTAGCATGGTTTTATGGCATTGGATTTGAAATCTAAATTCATCCATGAATTGTATTGCACTATATATTGTTTTAATTGCCTCACTAAGTTTATACTTAGCGTGTGATGATTTTCACAAGTAGGTAAAAAGCAAAGAATAATAATAAAGAGTTCAGAACGACATCAAGCATCGAGAGGTATATTTCAATATCAGTAAGACATCCTATTGTGAAATTTGATTTTAGATAGTGACATGTAATTTGAAAATGATCAATATATTTGTTGAATTAATTTTGGAAATTTTTATAGTGATGAAAGGTTAATTTTTATGAATTTATATGTAAATTTTCGAAAGTTACTGTAGCATGAACAGTAACTACGTTTTAAGCAAATTTTTCCAAAATACATTTGGGGTATCGATTCCCCTGCTACAGGGAATCGATTCCCCCACTGTTCACTATTCGAGTACTATTCACTATTCAAAATTAAAAATATTTTGAATTAAATTGGTTACAACGAAACGTAATTTTTATGATATGATAATTTTATAATATCATTTACTATTTTAAGAAAATAAATTTTAAATCGCTTTCGAATCGTAAAATGGTTTTAGAAAATACGGGTGACATCCGTAATCTGTATAAGTATAATTATACGGGTTATGGGTGTTATAAGAATCGTGTTTTTGGATTTTCAACCCCAAAGGTTTTTTGTATCAGAACAACCATTATTCCATTGCCGAACTCGATCTACTATCTCACACCCTCGAATCATCGTGTATACAATTGACATAAGAATTTCGTAAGATCCAGCAACAACTCACATTAAAAAAACAAATTAACATATTAATCGTTGCGATTATGAAATCGAACAATAATATCATATATATCCGCTGAAAACAATCCGAATTCTCATACATACCGCATCAACCAAGAATTTAACCCGAATTCAAATCGTACAAGTGGCTCTGATACCACTGTTGGGACTATCAGTGCACCCCATAGTGCAAGTACCAAAACCGAAATTGGGAGGAAGGAATGCGAACACTTACAATGGGTTCCTTGAAAAACAACAAAGGCATTATTGACTATTGATGCTCACGAATGGTTCGAATCATAATCCTCGACGAAAACACATCTTAGCCTCTACTTAGTTCACCCGATTGATAGCTAAATTTCTTTTCCCAAAAACATTTTTGAGAAAAATGGCTGAAGAAGAAGTGGCTGGTACACCTTACCTTACTTTAAATATATCAATTACCGTAACATATTAGGGATTTTAATTTAATTTAAATTAATTAAAAATCTTATTTAATTTATTCAAATTAAAAATTGGTCATAATTTCATAGTATGACAGTTTGTAATACCTTCAAAGAAATATTATTCTATATTAATATACTCGTTTAAAAATTATTCTGTTTATACCACCAGAAACTATAGTCAAATACAAATCTATCCATATAAGGAACTCCTAGTTCAATTTTTAAAATTTATGGTGAATTTTCAAAGTTGACTAACAAAATCTATTATGAGCAGAATTTGCTGCCCCATTTTTTGATCTATCATCAATTAGAAATTTATATATTTTTGTATATACCTCGAAATCGGTTTTCGTTTGTAAAAAAAACTATAGTGATATAATAATCCAACGGTATAAAAATTATCCTATAATTTTTTTGAGAATTTTTGGTTATTTTGTAAACTTACTATCCATAACTAAGATTCTAAGCAGACTTCACCAATTTACATTTTCAGCTTGTCACTAATTATATTAGTTCACTAAATGCACATATATGCATTCATAACAAATCACATAACAATTTAGGAGTCACTCCTTATAATAGTAACTCCGTCACTAGCTCATCGCAAGCTAATGTTTGTTCGATAACATAAGTACACATTAAATTTGCACTCATCTGGTGTCCTTAGCTTGCAAACTTCCCTTAGGATTTTACATTTATTCCTTAAGCTTTTCCTTCGCTTTAATATTTCTTGATCTTGATTTCAAGCACACAATCTAAATGAGCATCATTAAAAACATATTCAAAATAAACCCACATGTTAGAATCGTACTAACATATGAACACAAAAGAAACGAATTTTCTAAAAATTCTTTCGATGCTCATTCGATACTAATTCCATGCCACAAAATAATTGTTAACCATAACACTTTAAAATTGACCATTCAAGTCCCTTTTTATCCAAATTTCACATTACATTTTCATTCAAGTCCCAAACTTTTCCATATTTTTCATTTAAGGCTCAAATTTTACCAACCTCCTAAGAAAATCCAATTTCACATTCTAACATCAATTTCAACTCTCAAACATTAATTTCCAGCATAGTAACTCCACTATTGGACCATTGCATAACAACCTACAATTTTTCCATAATTACCGATTAGGTCTCCTAAATTTTATAAAATTATAGAACGGTCCCCAAATTTTTCTAAGGCTTGTAGAATACTTCTTACTTCATTTCCAACCACTTTATAATTTTTCCATAATTTTATCATCCTCGGTAGTCAAGGCTGAATGCTTTGTATGTTCAACATTAGGGTTTCCATGATTTTGCTATGATTCGTGTATGAAATCAACCTCTATTCAACCTTATAAAATCTCTAAAATCAAAACCCTAACTTAATGTCATCAAATCACTATCTTTCCCCAAATCCAGGGTTAGGCCAAAATCAACATAAGCATGTATAGTCATGTATAGGTGATTTTAATCGACAATCAAGTTTGTAAACGATTCTACAACCTCGATAACATCAAAATCCATCATCAATTCAATAAACCCTAATATTATCATAAACCCTAGAATTTGGTATCTTTAAACTCAAGCAATATTAGTTGCACTAACGATACCAAATGATAGTGTTTTTAGAATAGAACAATTTTCTATTTCACGGCTTAATCCAAAAACCAAAGGAAATTGCTCAAAAATGAAATATAAAATATTTCTCTTACTTTGGTCATGGGGAGCACGAAATGGAGTTGAAAAATGGAGTGGTCTCATGAAAATTTAGTTAATTTCATGTTAATTTATCCTTTATTTAAGCTTAAATGAATTTAAAATTCATTTAATTGAGAAATCACTAGTTTACCATTAATGACTCCTTATAATTACATCCATAACAAGCCACATAACCCTTATCATTTTTATAAAGTCAAAGATGAACAAAATAATTCACCCTTTACAAGTTTTCACATGCAATCTTTCCAAAATTTCAATCTTAATTTATTATCCTTCAAATTTTCTTGAAATTTCTATTCGATCCGATTTACCGAATTTTACCTAACTTCAACACTTTTTAGCTATTAATTATAAATTCAGGATCAAAATCTGGTTATGAGCAAAATGTCAATCTTGGGGTTGAACTATTCATTTATGGCTCCAAAATACATAAATTTTGGATATTACACTTTTGGTCCCTAAACATTTGAAAATTTACATTTTTGGCCCCTAAAATTTTACAAACTTTATACATTAGCTACTAAACTTTCAAAAATTACATTTTAGTCACAAACCAAAATTTTGGGGTATTACAATTCTTCCTCCTTAAGAAAATTCATCCTCGAATTTTCAATACGTACATGATGTAAATAGACGAGGATACTACTTTTTCATTTATTGTTCCCATTTCCGATTAATTTTTTTAACCTTTGATTTCTCTAACGAATTTTAATAAGTTCCGATTTCATAAGTCAAATTTTGACTGAATCTTAATATCTTCCAATGTGATAACCTAAGAAGTACCTGATTATACTTTTAGCAATACTTATCACCACTTTAATAGAATATCTCTTTTCCTTTTTAAATCTGAATAAGACTTTTATTGAATGACATCTATCATGATATTATATTAAATAATCATTTCTAGTTACAAAGTCTATTTTAACGTTCCTATTCCCACTGAGAAATGGCAATTGATTACTATAATTCAGAAGATAATTGATTTTCTATTTAGTTTTTTTATCATATCAGTCATTTAGAAACAAACTCAGTAATAGCTCTTTCCATATCTTCTCTACTATTAACTGTGTTCTTGATAATATAAGTATTAATCAGACTTAACTTCTAATTCTTTGGTTTTAACTTTTTTCCACTTGTTCTATCTTTGACAAACATAACAATTTTCATATTTTCTTTGTAGATCCTTTACTTGATCTAGCCACACAGGCTTTAACTTAAATTCTACAATCAGAGTACCATCTTTCCTTAGAGACAATCACATAATCAAAGTTCTCAAAACAGAAATTTCTTTTTACTTATTTGTATCCACCATCACATTAGCCTTTTCAGAATGTAATCGATAAACATATCATCATTCTTAAAGGAATTCAATTGATTTCTTTTATTTTAACTTCTTTGAGTTAACAAATATTTTTTTACTTTTGAGATCCATATAGATATAGCATCAACTCAAAATCATGAGTCATGTAATTTCTCTCATGATTCTCTACTTGCTTTGAAGCATAAACCTTAACTTTTCCTCTTGCACAAGGACACATCTCATACTATTACGAGACACATTACTATAAATCATATAATCTTTTCTAGATTATGATTACACTCACGCTAGAGCTTATGTCAATTTTCTTTTAACATCTCAAAGCTTTATTGTCACTTACCAATCCAAGTGAATAACATGTCTTTCTTTAGTATCTTGATCAGATGGAAAACTATCATTGCAACGTTCTTCATGAACCTTTATTAATAACCAACAAGTCCCAAGAAACTTTGAAATTCAAAAGCATTATTTGGACTTTATCATTCGACTATGGCTCATGCTTCCTTGAGATATATTCTTATCCGCTCAGCTGAGGTCGTATGGTCAAGAAATACAATCTTTGACAAAAAGAGCTTGCACTCTGTCATCTTAGCATACAACTTTTCTCCCGAAAAATTGGATGAGCTTTACAAAGACATACATCGTGTTCTTTCCTGGTACTACCAATTAGTCCAAGTATAACTAAAATACTCTATTTATCCAATTCATAAGTGTCGCATGAGAATTCGTTAAACCAAATGGCATTATCGCAAACTTGTAGCGTTCATATCGAATTCTACAAACTGTCTTAGGAAGATCTTCTTCCTCATTTTTAACTAATAATATCATGATAGGAGATCAGACTTAGGAGACACCAATGCATCTTTTTAACTTATCAAAAGATTATCGATCCTCAAAATAGGATACTTGTTCTTATTTGTTACCTTATTTAATGGACGATAATCCATGCATAATTGCATATAATTGTCTTTATTTTTTCACAATAAAACTAGTGCATCCCAAATGACATGCTTAGTCTTGTAAACCCTCGTTTTAGCAATTCTAATAATCATGCCTTTAATTCTTTGAGCTCAGTTGGATCCATTTGATACATCTATAGAAATAAATGCAATCCTAATAACATCTCTATTTCAATTTCTACATCTCAATCTAGAGGTAATCCATGTAACTTTTGCAGATACACATTTGGATACCCTCGAACAGTTGGAATATCTTTCAACTTAACTAAGTTTGAGTATCCACATCATTTTCTAAGAATGTTTGACAACATAGTAGCAATAACTTTATAGTAGTTGTTGTTAAAATCACATTAGAAAATAAATTTACTCTATTTTTCTACCAAAAATATCTTGAAACTTTTCGGGTTCTATAAAATTCAATCGCTCTAATCGATAATTCATTGCAACATGTTAGGGGGTAATTAATCCATTCAAAAAATTGCATTCGAAAGGTAATTCTATTAAGTCTATTATAAATCAACACGTTGAATTCTTACCAATAAATTATTGTCTACAAATACGATTCACCCTCGCACTCTAGCCAAAAAGCGCACATATATCACTTAGGATCAACTGAAGAATAATGTTTTATTCATTCATCAATACTATTCTTATGCATAAATGAGGGTTTTCCTTAATTCAAGGTTGGCACTTCCTATTGTGCCAATACATCATCTTATTAGACACAAAACAATAACAACGACGTCCTAATGGCATGTTTAAACTTTTTGACACAAAACAAGTTCGGTTTAGTCCAAGAATCGACTAAACCTATACCTCTGATACCAATAAAACCCATTTCCCGTATACGTCCCCATACACGAGTCATAGTTGTCACATCAAATCAATAAAACATTTCTTAACCCAAAATAGGTAAAATCTTGTTTCTTTCACAAATTCCAGATTTGTACATTTATTATGAAATAAATAATCAGAAGAATTCAAAATATAATATTTTAGCTTGTAATTCAAATCCAATCTCAAGTAGTAGCAATCAGTTCTGCTTTGTTCATATAATAAATAAAACTACTTGATTTAAAAATCCAATTTAATGAATAAGTAAAATAAAATTTAATATAGTAATATTGATTTGTATTATAAATTTATTTATTTCTAACTATAATAAAAATTTGCATACATGTCATTCTCGTATACATGCCAACTAGAAACTTTAGAATAACATAGGATGTCATTACTATTACCTGAAAATATTCTTTAATGATGCCAAGCTCAGCTCCTTACATCTTTTTTCTTTTTACCTACACGTAAAAATCATCACACGCTAAGTAAACACTTAGTGAGGAAACCATAGAAACATTCAATGAAATGCAACACATAAATGTAAACAATAATAATATTCAATGCATTATGGTCACTTTACCTATATTTCCAATCATGCTACTAATATGAACATGATATGAATCACATATAAATTTCTTAACAATATACTTGTCATGTATTCCATAAGTTCATAAGCTTATTCATATATTTATCATTTATTAACCAATAAAACATAGCTCAAATGTAAACCTATGAAGACCCTGGGTATTCGAGTCAAAGATACACCGAAGTGCTTAACATATACAATGAGTGTCCTTACACACCACTATTGCACTGAGTGTCCTTACACACCACTATTGCACTGAGTGTCCTTACACACTACAATGATGTAGTAAGTGTCCGTACACACTATAGTACTGTACTAAGTGTCCATACACACCATATGCATTAAGTGTTTTTACATACTATACTGTTAATCTGATTATGCAACTACCAGACTATATGGCATGCCAATTACACGTTATCCTTTAATGACTTACTTAAGCATACAATTTATTTTATTTGATCCATCCATGGCAAAGTATATTATCATAATTTAACATTGGGCAATTCATACCCGAAATATCATTCATGATAAATATCATATATGTTCATCATAAACATCATATGTTATGATAAATGATCAATGCATTTTATATTCAATCTTTGACATATTTAGAATATGTCAAATATATGATGAATGACATAAATATATTGCCAATATAAATAAGGTAGACTCATCGCAAGTCCTACCGAATGATGTATAGATCATCCATGTATAATTTTATGCATGCATTGCACTCATTTTGACATTATATACAAGTCAAAATGCAAGCCTCACTAAGTTTTAACTTGATCATTTGCTTCTAATTAGGTTAAATCCCAAAATTGGTCGTAATTTAATATTTTGGCATACACCTTTAAAAATTATTTCGTTTATACAAATACAAACTAGACTAAAATAATAATAATTTATCCATATAAGACTCATTCGAGTTCAATTTTTACAATTTATGGTGAATTTTCAAAGTTGGCTGACAAAATATGTTTTGAGTAAAATCTGTTGCACCATTTTCTGACCTATTATCGGTTAAAAAGTTATATATTTTTGTATATACCTAGAACTCATTTTCCATTTGTTCTAAACAAAACTATATTGATATAAGAATCCAAGGGGATAAAAATCATCCTTTAATCAGTTTTGTATAATTTATGGTGATTTTCTAAACTTACTATTCAGAACTAAATTTCTAAGCAGACTTCGCCAATTTGCATTTTCAACTTGTCACTAATTCTATTAGCTCACCAAATGCACATATATGCATCCATCACAAATCACATAACATTTTTGGAGTCACTCCTTACCATAATAACTCTGTCATTGGCTCATCATGAGCCAACGTTTGTTCGATAACATAAGTACAAATTAAATTTGCACTCACCTGGTGTCCTTAGCTTGCAAACTTCCTTTAGGATTTTACATTTCAAATATAAGCTTTTCTTTAGCTTTAATATTGCTTGATCTTTATTTCAAGCACACAATCAAAATAAGCATCATTACAAACATTTTCAAATTCAACCCAAATGTTAAAATCTTACCAACATAAGGACACAATAGAAAATAATTTCCTAAATATTCTTTCGATGCTCATTCGATACTAATTTCATATCACAACATAATTGTTAACCATAACACTTTCAAATTGACAATTCAAGTCCATTTTTATCCAAATTTCTCATAAAAGTTTCACATAAGTTCCCAACTTTTCCATATTTGTGATTTAAGCCTCAACTTTTACCAACCTCCCAAAATAATCCAATTTCACATTCTAACATCAATTTCAACTCTCAAACTTTAATTTTCACCATAGTGCCTCAATGATTGAACCATTACAAAACAACCCTCACCTTTTCCATAATTGTCTATTAGGTCTCCCACTTTTATAAAATTATAAAATGGTCCCCAAATTGTTATAAGGCTTGTAGAATACTTCCTACATCATTTTCATCCCCTGCATAATTTTCCATAATTTCTTATACTCTATAGTCAAGGTTGAATGTTTTGTATGTTCAACATTAGGGTTTTCATGATTTTACTCTATTTTGATCCAATTTGAGTATGAAATCAGCCTCCATTCAAATTTATAAAATCTATAAAATCAAAACCCTAACTTAATTTCAACAAATCACTATCTTTCCCCAAATCTAAGGTTATGCCAAAATCTACATAAGCATGTACAGACATATATATGTGATTTTGAATCGACAATCAAGCTTGTAAATGATTATACAACCTCAATAACATCAAAATCCATCATCAATTCAATAAACCCTTATATGAACATAAACCCTATAATTTTGGATATTTGAACTCAAGTAATATTAACATGCAATAATGATACCAAATGATAGCATTTTTCGAATAGAACAAATTTATATTTCACGGCTTAATCTAAAAACCAAAGGAAATTGTTCAAAAATGAAAAATAAAAATTCTCTTACCTATGTCATGGGGAGCACGAAATGGGCCTGAAAAATGGCTTGGTCTCATGAAATTTTAATTAATTTCATCTTAATTTATCCTTTATTTAAGCTTAAGTAAATTTAAAATTCATTTAATTGAGAAATGACTCATTTACCATTAATGACTACTTATAATTACATCTATACCAAGCCACATAACCCTTATCATCTTTATTAAGTCAAAGATGAACAAAATAATTCACCCTTTACAACTTTGCCTATGCAATCTTTCCAAAATGTTTCAATCTTGTCATTTTTTATCCAACGGTCCAAATTAAACATGGAAATAAATTTTTAAATCCAATGGTCCATATTATTTCCCATCATTTTAACATGTAGAAATAATATTTCTATGTTTAATTTATCATCCTTCAAATTTTACTGAAATTTCTATTTGATCCGATTTACCAAATTTTACTGAACTTCACCATTTTTTAGCTTTTAATCATAAATTAAGGATCAAAATCTGGTTCTCACCAAACCGTAATTCTTGGGGTTGAACTATTCATTTATTGGGCCAAAATACATAACTTTTGGAAATTAAAATTTTGTTACCTAAACTTTTGAAAAATTACCTTTTTGGTAAACTTTTACAAACTTTACTCTAAACACTAAACTTTCAAAATTTACATTTTTGTCACTAAAATTTTGGGGTATTACATAATTTCCCAAGAATAATTTTTATTCCATAAATGAGTAGTTCACCCCAAGAATGACGTTTTAGTTGTAATCAGATTCTTGATCCAAAATTTGTGTTAAATGCTCAAATGTGTTAAATTCCAGTAAATATTTTATAAACCAGATCAAACAGAAAATTTGAAGGGTATTAAATTAAGCTTGGAAATATTATTTTCGAATTTTAAAATGATGGAAAATAATATGGATCATTGGATTTGAGAATTTATTTCCATGTTCAATTTGTATCGTTGGATGAAAAATACAAGATTGAAGTTTTTGGAAAATGACATGGTAAAGTTGTAAAGAGTAAATTATTTTGTTCATGTTTGACTTTAGGAAGATAATAAGTAACATGTGGCTTGGTATGGAGGAAATTATTAAGTTTCATTAATGGTAAAATTTTTATTTCTCAATTAAATAAATTTTAAATTTATTTAAGGTTAATAAATGACAAATTAACTTGAAATTAACTAGAAATTTCATGTAAACTTGGTCTCCATCATCCTCCATTGTCATTATCTTCAAACCCTAGGTAAGAAAAAGTTTATTTCTCATTTTTGAGCAATTTCCTTAATTTTTTGGATTATGACGTGAAATAGAAAATTGTGCTATTCGATGATCTCTATCATTTGGCACTAATCTTGCATGCCAATCTTGCTTGAGTTCAAAGATCCCAAATTCTAGGGTTTATTTTCATGTTAGGGTTTATAGAGATGATGATGGATTTTGAAGTTTTTGATGTTGTAGAATCATTTCCAAGCTTGATTGATGATTAAACCTACCTATACAAGCTTATAGTCTGTTTGACCTAAACCCTAGTTTGGGGAATATTGTGTTTTGGTGAAATTAAGTTAGAGGTTTGATTGTAGAGGCTTTGAAATGTTGAATAAAGGTTGATTTCATGCTTGAATCAACTAAAAATAATTAAATTATAACCCCTATATTGTTCAGACTTGAAGAAAGAAATGACAAAAAATTGTGAAAAACTTCCCATTGCTGACAAATGATGCTTGGAAGGTTCTACAAGCCTTGATTTTTTGAACTAATTTGTAATTTTATAAAAGTTGAGGGACCTATTAGTTAATTTTGAAAAGTTATGAGGTAAATGTGTAATTATCCAATAGTTGATGTGCATAGAAGGAATTTTATATTAAAAGGCTGAAATTGATGTTAAGATATGAAATTGGGCTATTTTGGGAAGTTAACAAAGTTTGAGCATCAAATGGTAAATATTGAAAAAGTTAGTGACTTAAGTGGTAGTAATGGCATTGTTCAGTTTTTTGGCTGGAAATAAAATGCTAGAATTTTATTTGAGCCATTTGGGACTTGAAATGAAGAAATAATGGAAAGGGGCAATTATGTGTAAAAAATAAAAATTAAGATGAATTCTAGAAGAATTCAAATATAGTTGTACTTTTGAGTATTAATATTATGCTTAAAATGCTAGTAAGATTACTAACATGTATTAATGCTTGTGTAGCTCGTGATCAAACTCGTGATACAAGCAAATCGAAAGGTAAGGAAAAAGTCCAAGAATAATCGGATATCGATAGTAAGTTATAATAATGAGGCATGACATGTGAGTACATTTTATTATGTACTTATATGAATATGAGGAAAAATTGCGATTAGTCAACCTTGATTGTTTTACTAAGCACATTTTTAACGTATTTTGAAATATTTTCATAAAGTTTATGAAAATTATTTTTATGATAATGATTTTAGGGTATGAACTTCCCTAAAATAATTGGATGCGTTTCACACTATTTATCATCTATTGATGTTTTGGAATAAATGTTTAATATGTGATTTGGATAAAATATCCTATTGTATGTACATCGAGAGTCATAAGCGTTGTATTAATACCTTGAATAAGGTGGTTATCGATATATTTTGTTTAATGTATTATTGTGTTCTTGTGGTAATACATTTGTTGTACTATGGCACTATGTGTGCAAGGATGGTATTCATAATGAATTACCACTCCAGAATTGTTAGTAAAGTGTCACTGTGTACTACAGTGCCTCTACGTCATTGTAGGACTTAGGTGTTAATTGTGTACCTTGCATTCTCATCTTTGATACATTGGGTTTTGAATGGATTTTTGAATACACAAATTGATAAGTATGCTATGCATATGAAAATAATATTTCGCGGGTTATGTGACGAATTGTTTTCTTATCAAGTCAATTTTATGCATTTATATATTTTATACAAAATAAATTGTATTTTGATCACTTATGATTACTTATGTTTTTAAAATGCCTTAATTTATTATGCCTCACTAAGTGAATACTTAGCGTGTGATTGTTTCACACGTAGTTTGTAGCGTACCTTCGGAGTGAGGAGTGCAACTAATATCATCTGTCAAGGGTTACCCCATCAATAACAATATGATATCTTTAGAGGTTCTTTTGATATTACTAATTGGCATGTATTTTGTTATGTTATGATGCTCTGATTGGAATAGTTGTAATTTACTTTTGTTATATTATATTTATCAGTGAACTTAAAATATAATATGATGCATATATACACTATATTACATATTAGTAGTAAATGTCATTTAAATGTTTTATTATTAGATTGTATTATTTAAAGAAACAAAATTTTATTGTTTTTCAAATACGAAAATTGTTTTAAGAGCATGTGACATCTCTGACTCTGTTCGGGAATGTATACGAGAAAGAGGTGTTACAATTACTATAGTCGTGGGCTTTGCACATCCATTTTTAACACTGATTAGTCTATATGAGATTGACATTCATCTTGTCAAAAGGTAATACTTTGATTTAAAATATTAGTTTGAATTTATTTATTTTATTTAATATGGAAAGAATTATATAATATTATTTTATTTGGTATACATATAGATGACAAAAATAGAAGAAATGGTGTTAGCACATAATAATGTGAATGAGTTTAGAATAAAGATTGACATTAAAAGAAAAAAATGAGGTATCTAATATTGATTTAAATTTTATATCTATTTATTTAGTTATAATTATATAATTTTGTTTTATAGTTTGTTTACAGGCCATATCATGATGGAGAAATAAGACTGTTTCTGTTGTCACAAGCACAACCTATTTGGTAGGGTTGTGAGTATTGGTGTGTTGTTACACCGTTGATCCATTTTGTTTTTGTTGTGTTCCAGTGGGCCACTAGAGTGTTGAGGCAGTTCGACTTCCACAACCTATTCTACAAATTCCAAAAAATCATAATGATCTCCAAAGATTAGATGCACAAGGTAGGCCCGTAACTTATTGGGTTATGAAGCATGCTTACTATATCAATCTTTGGAACAATAAACTTAGGTTGATGTCAACTCACACTCCCATTCAAGATTATGACTTTGATTTACGAAATTAGACTTACCATATCTATTATTGGGATAATGGGAATCCTTACTTGAAAACAACCACAAATAGGAAGAAATTTAACCAATATAAAAAATTAGAAAAAAAAAATCTAGACCGAGTGGGAGTGGGAGTTCAGCTCAATATCAAGCGGAAACAATGCCACTGGATGCAATGTTTGATGAATCTGGAAAAATGAGATCAACATGGCAGTTGTGGGACATGAATATGAATCAAAGATTTAGTCCGGTCATATGGAAAAGGGGTAATATAATAGTAGGCAAAGATTCATCAATTCATCAAGTGTTTGATGATTCGACTGTTACTACCTACACACCTGAATTTATTCCACCACTTCATTTGCCCATCTACTCTCCCATGTTTGGTTCGACAATTTATTTTGGTAACATGACATCCATGATGTCAAATACGACAAATTTTCACCCATTAGAGATGGGAGAACAGAGTGGTGGGCATATATTTACAACACCAGAGAATATGCCCTTAGTGAATGAGCAAGTTGCCTATAATGACCAGACCCCTGAGCAACTACAATGAGCACACTAAAATTGGTTTTCCCCTCGACATTATTATTCAACAACACCTCATAACCAACAATAATTATAAATGCTTCATTGACTTTTGTATGAAAAATTATTATTAAATAAAATTTTCTTCAAATGATGGTTTATATATTTAAATTGATATTTACAAACATTCATTCAAATAGAAATAATATTTACATACATTTGTTCAAATAGAAATAATATTTACAAATATTGATTCCATTCTATTTACAAATATTGATTCAAAAAGAAATAATATTTACTGACATTGATTCAAACATTTATTCAAATAAAAAAATATGCAAGAAATCCAAATGTTTGTTCTAATAGAAATAAAATTATTACTAAGCCCTATATCGTGGTAGATTCAAACAATTTTTTTCGAATGACCCAATATATTCAACATCTCTTTTATTGACCTTTCTCTTCAATATGGATATCCATACTGGTCTAGATACGAGTGGACTCAGGTGGACCCTTTGGACTTCTATGAAGTATTGGATTTGGAAACCATTAATCGTGATCTTGTTTCTACCAATATGATTCATTTAGGATATGTTTGAACTCATAGGAGTATATTGAAATTATAATGCATTGAGTTTGGAAAATATGATATTTTACCACGAATGTTATTTCGGGTATGAACTGTCCAATGTTAAATATTGATAATATATTGTGCCATGGATGGATCAAATAAAATAGACTATATGCCCAAGTAAGTCATTGAGGGACAGGGTATAGTTGGCATGCCATAGAGTCCAACAGCAGGCTGCATACGGGATACACTAAAGGATACATAGTGTATATGGTGGACACGACCTTATGTGACATACGGGATAGCACTATGGTTCTTATAGTTGACTCGTGTACCCAGGGTCCTCGGGGTTTTATATTGGGCTATTGTCTATGGTTTATGGTTTATTGGTTAATAAATGGTAAGTTTTGCAAATAAGCTTACGAGTTATTAGAATGAATGGCAAGTATTTTGGAAAGAATATTTTTATATTTAGTTATGATATTTTGATCATGGTAAAATATTGAATATGCTATTAGCATGGTTTTATGGCATTGAATTTGAAATCTAAATTCATGCATGAATTGTATTGCACTATTTATTGTTTTATTGCCTCACTAAGTATATACTTAGCGTGTGATGATTTTCACGCGTAGGTAAAAAGCCCGTAGAGGAATAGAGAGTTCAAGGCAACATCAAGCATCAAGAAGTATATTTCCTTATCAGTAAGATATCCTAATATGTGATGTAGATTTAAATAGTGGAATGTAATTATTGTGTTTTATTTTCTTTGTTGAACAAAATTGAAAACAAAATGGAATTTTATGAAATTATATGTATTTTCGGAGTTACTGAGTTACTGTAGCAATGAACAGTAACCACGTTTTAGCAAAAAAAATCTAGAATGTAAAAGGGGAACCGATTACCCCCAACAAGGAACTGATTCCCCCACTGTTCATGTGTAGTGTTCACTATTTATAAAAAAATCTTTTGACATAAATTGGTTACAATGAAACATGATTTATATGATACAATATTTTTATAATATCATTTACCATTTTAAGAAAAAAAATTTAAAATCGTTTTTGAATTGTGAAATGGTTTTAGGAATTCGGGTAACATTTAGAATCTGTATAGGTATAATTATACGGATTATGGGTGTTACATTTGGTTTGAATCATGTTATGGTATATTTCCATAATCTTTTCCGAAAATGATTTATAAATGATTTTAGTGTATGCATTACCCAAAGTGTTTATATGAAATTTGATAAAGGGTTGTGGATGATTTTCGGTATGAACTACCCAATGTATTAATTTATGTGATTTAACTAATTGATATTGGGTATATGGATATATTGGATTTGTAAATGAAATATGATTTTTCTACAAAGCCCACTGTATGTTGCATTAAGAGTTTAGGTACAATTGGTATGATGATCGCTTGTGAATGTATACGCTAAGACAATCAAATCTATGCAAGTGTACACAATCGATGTAAGTAATATAATAGTAGGTTGAGTTATCCTCTCCTCAGGGATTGGTAGGAATTATTGATGTTTTACTATAGCTAGAACTAGATGTCACGAGCTAGTCTTGAAAATCTTGTCGAAACAGAAAATAATTAGTATCAGAGGATGTAAACAGATGGAAAAGTATTGTTGAGGCAAGAAATATTGTGAAGTATGGTGTGCAGAAAAGTTTGGTCAAGGAAAAGAAAATTTGCAAAAGTAAACAAATAAAAATTGTCAAGGCAAATAAAAGTGGTGAGTTCAATATATTCAGAAAAACCTTACACAATTAGACTTCTTACGGAGCACTTAGGTTTGTTTTGCTACGGCAAGAAGTTATTCTATGTCTAGAATGACTTAGTGTGCTATGCTTAGGTTGACCGACATGATTATTGAAGTATTCAAGGACTGTTGCTACAACAATACTAGGCGTGAACTACAACCTTTGGTTTGTCAAACTGTTGTTGTGGCAATATCCCTCAGCGTAAACTGCATTCGTTGCCTATCCTACTCAAGTAGTTACCCCTTTTAGTCGAATAAAACCCTCTCCTTATCTCCAAGACGGGTTAGAACCTCACCATCCCGGATTAGTTCTGTTGTTCACATAGATCTACCCTAACTCTCTCGATATTAGGCATCTATTCCTAGAGAAATGGCAATCTCTCGAAAGCTCTTACAAAGTCTAGGAATGTTTTGCCGAGGCACCAGACAATCTCTCTAAAGCTCTTACAGTGTCAAGGCAAAATATTAAAACAATGAACAAAACAACATTAAACATAAGCAAACTTCATCATTCATTAACATTCAAATAACGTTTCATCAAAACAATAGCCAATACCAAGTAAAGCAATTCATGGTGCGACAAATATCATCCAAAAGTTAAACATTCAGTACGAGAAGTCAAGTACTTTTCCTAGGTCATGACTCTTTGTCGGTGTGTGTGCGTGATTGTATATCAGTCTATGCTTTAATGTAGTTAGAAAACTCATAAGTAAGCGCTTATGTTTTGCCAAGGCATCAAATTATTCATCAAGCATAGTTTCACTCCTATTTATTCAACATGTAACTTCAACTTTTTTTTAAGCATAACTCAAGGGGAGTCAGTTCATCACAACTACCATCCTACACTCTATGTGAAAGGGAGCATACCTTCCACCCCCGAGCTAGTCAGGTAGAGTCATCATATTATTGCTTTCATTCACTCATATGCCGAGGTAACCATTTATTTAAGGGATTTTTCCAGGTTATGCCATCGCACAGAGGAGTGTCCCTCTACAGTTATGTCGAGGCATTTATTTTTAATTCAACACAATTCAAAACATTAAGGAGTTCGATTTAGCTTTTCAAACAATTAAAGCCACAATGCGCAAAAAGTTTTTTCCTAAAATGTTTTAAGCACCTTAAGCAGAGAAAACATACAATTAAGTTCACAGAGTCACAAATAATAAAGTCCTAAGGTCGGTTCTAGCCTTCAACAGTCATGTAAATTAATTCTGGCATATGCAATAAAATTTGCTTACATCACCGGACATCATCAACTTTTTCCAACAACTATCCTAATGGAACTCATGCCATAAAAACAAATACTTAAACCAAATATTATCGAAAATGCAAAAACTAAGTATAGAGTACAACACCTCCCCCAACCTTGAGGGATGTATTATCCTCAATGAATGAATACGAATATAATGAAAATAACTCTAAAATGCTAATATAAATGCAAATGAAAGAAAGATTACCTTATTGTGGTGGAGAGGCTTGACTGGACGCGCGGGTTCTGTGTCTTTTGAGAGGAGCGGGCTTTTGGATCCAATATCTCCTGAAGGAAGTAAAGAATGAGATGACCTATAAAGACATCCAAATATTCGCTTGATGCGACATAGCGTACCGGGGGACTAGACGATGATGGCATATCCTCGGTGTGGGTGGGCTCAACAGGGACATCTTGAGATTGGCTTGCTTCAAGGTCAAGAGCTTATTCAACAATGAGATCCAGGGGCTGTTCAGATACTTGTTCAGGAGTAGGCTGGTTAGGGACTGGGATAAAATCATCATCGTCAAAGAATTCTGGTGTGATTTCTCAAGTGTTATCGGAAGAAGCTGAGGAGGATATGAGATATTCATCTATCACATTGTGGCCTTATTCGTGTATAGGGGAGACATGCGTGGAAAGATGAGTGACATCTATGGGGGACTCGGGTGAAACATTTTGTGCTGAGGCATGAAATGTACTGCTGTCTGGAGGGACCGATTATCGCAGGATTTCATTTGAAAAAGGAGACAGATCCTCATTTGTAATCGGGAGCAGCTCCTTAAAGAAAGCATTCATTTGTGCATCCCTAGCCTTGACATAGTTGAAGAAGGTCTCCAGGTGACCTTCCAGATGCTCCAACCGCTCTTATGTCATCAAAACTGATAAGTTTGGGCGCCTTTTTTGGTGATGCCTTCCTTCGACTTGATATAGTCCTTGAAAGTCTCCTCAAGTACTTTTTTCTTCATGCATAAAGCGGTTATCAAATTAGGAAAAAAGAAGGTTACCTCGGGTTCTCTTCACACACTCGTGGATCTACTAAAAAATTATCTCTTCCACTCGATCGAGCACCCGTAGATGATAGAGTGCAGTAACATCAATTGCCTCACTAACATTGTCATGTTATGTGAAGTAGGCATCAACCTGCCTTTCAAAAAATGATTCCACAGCTTGGTTACTAGCTTAAGGGCTCGGTGATCCACACGCTTTCGGTTGGGTGCATTCCCTTCAAACTTCACCCAGTCGAAACACAAATCCTTCAGTACACCATTGTACGTCTCTTGATTTGCTTCAGCAATAAATATTTTATGTTGATCCTCTACCTTACCGAGCTTGAAGTAGTGGTTTAAGGCCAAGGGAGTGAACGGGATGGATTTCCCTCTAACATACACAGTGTGCTAGGATGGGTCACCTAAGTGGGCTTAAAATTCTTAGACCATTGCCGACGCCACTGCCTTTGGATGCTGGGCAAATTTCTCCTATTTATATTTCTGGACGATGTCCATTACCTCCAGTCCAAAGGGTTATTCGCCAGGCCTCAGGAAGATAAAGCCGTCCTCCAAATAAACTTGATGTTTCTGTAGGGCTTTGAACTTTGCCTTAGCCTTGATAGTTTGGAAGCGTTGGAATCTTGAAGCCACATTAGAGGATGTAGAAGCGCCTGGATTCTTCTTGGATAGGGCCATGGTTTGTTGTGATAGATTTAGGGAAAGAACAGAAGATTCTCACGGTAGTAATGAAGGGTTTTGGTGAAAGGTGTAAAATCGAAGGAAAGAAAGGTTGAAGAATAAGAAGTTGAAAAAGAGCGAACAGTGAGGAGAAAGAGGAAGTATACGGTTTTGGAGAAAAATAATGGGTAATAGGTGGTTTATTGGGGGTAAAACAGTAAAAAGTGAAAGAGAAAGAGATATGGTATTTATTGAGGGAGATATGTGATTTGACTAAAAAATAATAAAATAAAGGGAAAATATCTTTCCCTCTTAAAAGTCCCACCAAAACTAATTTTTTAGGGTTTCTCTCCCTCCCATGCATGAACTTCATCTCTAAGCTACCACGTGTACCCTTGCTATAAAAAGAAACAAAAATAGAGAATAAAATAGAAATAAATAACTAGTGCAGAATAAAATAAAAATAGATTATTTATATACAAAGTGTAATTTTTTTTGCCTAGGCAACAAAATTCGTTTAGGAAATAAGGGCAAACTCTTGGGCATCGTGAATTAAATTTGCCGATTTATCACGCAGGATGGGTGCTCTATTGTACGCCTTCAATCGTTGACCATTCACCTTAAAGGTTGACTTATCATCCATGTTCTTGATTTCTATTGTGTCGTGGCTATGGACTTGATGTACGATGAATTGTCCTGACCATCTAGATTTCAGCTTGCCTAGAAATAGCTTGAGTCGTGAACTATAGAGCAATACTTGTTGTCTAGGAAAAACCTTCATAGGCAAAATTTTTCTATCATGCCATCTTTTCATCTTTTCCTTGTAAAGACGGGCATTTTCATACGTCTGAGCTCTAAATTCATCCATTTCATTCAGCTCCAACAATATTCTTTCTCCAGCAAGTTGCACATATATATTTAGTTTCATGTTGGTACAAAATGTTTTGTGTTCCAATTCCATAGGCAAATGGCATGCCTTGTCATATACTAGCTTAAATTGTGACATTATGAGTGGCGTTTTGAATGCTATTTGGTAGGCCAACCGTGCCTCATCAAGCTTTGGCGACCAATCTTTGTGCTTGGGGTTGATCACCTTTTCAAGAATCTGTTTGATCTTGCGATTAGAGACCTCAGCCTACCCATTACCTTGGGGATGGTATGTCGTGGAAATTCTATGGAGCACCCCATATCTTTTCATTGCCTTGGCAATTAATTTATTGTCAAAGTGAGTGCCTTCACTGCAGATAATTTCTCGTGGTGCTCCAAAATGTGTGAATATATTTTTGTGCAAGAATTTCAATATGGTTTTGGAGTCATTGTGAGGTTTGGCCAAGAATTTAACCTATTTGGAAACATAATCTACCGTCAAGAGTACGTACAGATCACCAAAGTATGATGGTAAAGGTCCCATAAAATCGATCCCCCATCATTGAAGAGCTCACCTTCCAAAATGTTTTACCATGGCATCTTATTTCTCTTCGATATGCTCCCAGTGCGCTGACAACGATCACATGACTTAGAAGTCATGTGCATCCTTGAACAAGGTAGGCCAGTAGAAGTCGGATTGAAGGACCTTTGCAGCATTCCTCATCCCACCAAAGTTCCCTCCACATGGGGATATATGACAATGAAATAGGATCTCCTTATGTTCTTCTTCAGGGATGCACCTACGAATTATTTGGTCACCACCTTCCTTAAATAGGAATGGTTCTTCCTAGTAATAGTGGTATAAATCATGTTTGAACTTTTTCCTACGCTGGCTAGATAAATCTAGAGGCATAACACCACTAACAAGAAAGTTAACTATGTTAGCGTACCACGACACTGTCGCGACAAATAAAATTCTCATCAGGGAAATCCTCCTGAATATCCTTAATGTCATGGAAAATGTTTTTGTTCATTAGTCTAGACAAATAATCTGCTACTTGGTTTTCAGTACTATTCTGACCCTTTACCTCTAAATCGAATTCTTGCAGCAATAATATCCATCTAATAAGCCTAGGCTTTGCATTTTTTTTATTAACTAAGTACTTAATGGCAGAATAATCAATATGTACAATAACCTTAGTTCCTATAAGATATAGCCTAAACTTATCAAAAGCGAATACCACGATAAACAATTATTTTTCAGTGATGGTATAATTAAGTTCTGCATCATTAAGGGTATAACTAGCATAATAGATGACATGGAAGATTTTACCTTTTCTTTTCCCTAGAACTGCCCCTACATCATAGTCACTTGCATCGTACATCAGCTCAAAAGGGCATCCTAGTCAGGTGGAACAACAATTGGTGCCGAGGCAAGATTTTTTCTTCAAATCAGTGAACGCATTGAGGCATTCATTGTTGAACACGAACGGTTAATTTTTTTGAAGCAGCAGACACAAAGGCTTTGAAATCTTTGAAAAGTCCTTGATGAACCGCCTATAGAATCCTGCATGCCCTTGGAAACTTTATATGCCCTTCACAGTGGTGGGTGGAGGCAAATTATCAATTACTTCCACTTTGGCTTTATCAACTTTGATGCCTTGGCGAGAAATTTTGTGTCCCAACACAATTCCTTCGGTCACCATAAAGTGACATTTCTCTCAGTTTAGCATAAGGTTGGACTCCTCACATCACTTCAGAACTTTAGATAAATTACTGAGGTATCGGTCAAGGTCATTGCCTGAGATAGAAAAGTCATACATAAATATTTCCATGAAGTCCTCCACCATATATGAGAAAATGGCCATCATACACCTCTGAAAAGTTGTCAGAGCATTACATAGTCTAAACGACATTCTTCTAAAGGCATATGGGTAGGCGAAGGTTGTCTTCCCTTGATCTTTAGGTGCTATGGTGATATGATTTTATCCAGAATATCCATAAAGAAAATAGTAAAATGCCTTGACTGTTAATCGATCAAGCATTTGATTGATGAAAGAAAGGAGGAAGTGGTATTTCTTCATTTCCTTGTAGAACTTCCTATAATCCATGCAAATATGCCAGCTCGTGATGGTTCTAGTAATCAAAAGCTCGTCATTCTCATTCTTAACCATAGTCACGTCACCCTTCTTCGGCACGCATTAAACTAGACTGACCCATGAACTATCGCATATGGGATAGATCACCCCAGTATCAATCCAATTTATGATTTCCTTCATCACCACTTCTTTCATTATCGGATTGAATCTCCTTTGTGGTTCCAAAAAAATTATATGGCTATATTCTAAATAAATCTTATGCATGCATATTGTAGGGTTGATTCCCTTTAAGTCTGTCATAGTCCACCTGAGAGCTTTTTTGTGATGTGACATAATATTCAATAAACTTCCCTCTTGTTAGGGGTTAGACTAGCATAAATTATAACTGGTAAAGTTTCATTACTACCTAGACAAGCATATGTCAAATGCGATGGCAATGATTTAAGTTCTAAGGTAGGTTAATGCTGCAACGAAGTTTTTGCAGGAATAAATTCATTAAAATTAAGGGTTTGAATCTATACCTGGTCTAGCTTGAAGTAAACTAGATTGTTCATCCTCCAATGGATTGTCTTTAGACTCCACATTCGCTCTATCTTTGGTATGTCTTTCATCTGCTTCAATTAAGAAACTTTTGCCTATGCAAATATTTTTGTATGCTACATTCATAAAACTTTCGTTTGGGAAAAAATTATTGTGTTCCTCAGATTGTAAAACATCATTTTGGCAAAAACATTTACTCTTATCATTCTGGAGAATTTTGTTTTGGAAAAAATTATCATACTCGTCAAGATGTAAGAATTTTCCTTGACCAGAATTTTCTGTTCTAGCTTCCTTCAGTGAATCAATGTCTTCAATGTAATGGCATTCTTCATAATTATCAATGTATTTAAGAGTATTAAAGACATTGATCATGAAGTTTTGATCAACCACCCTCATCATGAACTCTCCCTTCTCACAATCTATTAAAATACACCTTGTAGCTAAGAATGGACGTCCAAGAATAATAGGTGAATTTTCATCGACTTCATAGTCTAGAATGAGGAAATTAGCTAGAAAGACAAACTTGTCCACCTCAACAATAACATCTTCAATTCTGAGCTCGGGACGAACGTGTGACCGGTCATATAGTTGTAAAATCACAGTGGTTAGTCGAGTATTACCTATTCTAAGCTTAAAAATATGGACTTGGGCATCAAAATTACGCTTGACCCTAAGTCACAAAGAGCTCTTCTAATATATCTATCACCGATGGAACATGGTATAAAAAAGTTTCTATGATATTTTTTATTCGGTGGAGTTTACTCATTACCGAACAATATTATGTTACCGCGGCAACAATTTCTATTCTTTTTGACATTGTCCTTCAAAAATTTGGCATAGCATATGTTCAATGGATTCAAGTAATAAAACATTGAGATGTAGCTGATCAAGGACATCAACAAACTTTCTGAACTGTATCTCGTCATTGTACTTCTTCAACCACTGAAGGAAGGGTGGTGGAGGTCTAACTTCATCCGCTGAGGTGGTTAAGAAACTTTTACCTTGGAAAATGATTTTTCACCATTAGTGTGATAACTTGTTGAACCCTCGTTCTATTCCTTCTCCTTAGGCAATTCTTCTTGTTCAACAATTTCAGCTTGATCTTCAGATTGTTCATGTGTGGTGTGTGCCTTGGCTAAAATTTTCTGGTTGATTCCCCCAAACTTATCATCAAGATTAATCTAAGTACCACTCCTCAACATGAGCGCACTGCATTGCTCATTTCCATGAGGCTTAGTGACCTGAGTATCACTAGGGAGACTTTCTTGTGGGTGAAAATGTAGTGCCATGGCAATTTATCACACTTGGTTCAACAATACCCTCAATGATGAGCTATGGATTTGTAATAGAGCTACTTGGCTTTGCAACAGTTTTCCTTGATTCTTGATTGTTTATGAGTGTTCGTGTATCAAGGTCTTTTTTGAAGCCATTAAATCTTTTGTCGAGGCCATAAATTCCTGTAGTGAAGCTTCAAGGGAGTTAAAATTTGAAGAAGATGCATTACTTTTATTATTACCTTTCCAGGGCATCTGTTGATGTTGCGAACTTGAGTGTTCATAAATGTTTTGCTGTGGCCTATTAAAATTGCCTGCATAATTGTTATTGTTGTTCCCTTGATTACTCCACGAAAAATTTGGATGTTGTCTCCATCCAGGATTGAATGAATTTGAGTAGGGGTTGTTGTTTCTTCTGTTGAAGTTGCCCACGAAATTGATGGACTCCTGATTTTCTAGGCATTCACTTTCATGATGGTTGTCGCGACAGAAAAATGCATGCTGAATTAGGCTCCTTGTCTTCTTTCACCTCACTAGAACGCTACAAATTTTTTAGCATGTTAGTTATAGCAGAAAGTTGGGCAGAAACTGAATCCTTACTATCAAGTTAAAGGCCCAGATATTTTCATACTGATTCCAAGCCTTGCAGACAAGAATTGATAGTCATTATTGGCTATCTAATGGAGGAAATCAAAGGCTTCCTCGGGTGATTTATTGAGCAAAGTTCCATTTTCTGACACATCCAACATCATGCGAGTAGGTGCATTGACACTATTGTAAAACATCACGATTTGAGTCCAGTCATGGAATCTGTGGTTAGTTTACTTGCAAAGCAAGTTTTTATATTTGTCCCAACACTCGTAGATAGAGATTCATCATCACCTTGGCGAAAACTTGCATTGTCATTGTGGAGCTGGGTGTACATATTGGGCGGGTTGTATCTAAGCAGGAAATTTTAGAATAAGTCAGCCCAAGATTCCATTGATCCAGAAGGGACTCCACTAATGCTCGGTCACGTAGAGAGTAGAGGAACAATTTAAGCTTCAGTACATCTTTGTTCACTCATTGTTGCCTGAATGAATCATAAACTTCAAGGAAAGTACATACATGATGTCTAGCATCCGTATTTGGCGAGCCACCAAATTGACTGATGGAGTTTAACATGTTGAACATCACCAGTTTAAGTTTAAAATGGGTTGCCTGTATTTCAGGTGCCACGATTCTAGGGTTAAGATCATCGAGGATCGGATTTAAGTGACCTCACCATCTTGGATTAGTTCCATTGTTCACGTAGGTCTACCCTAACTCTCTCAATATTAGGCATATATTCCTAGAAAAATGACAATCTCTCGAAAGCTCTTATAAAGTCTAGAAATGTTTTGCCGAGGCACTAGGCAATCTCTCAAAAACTCTTATAGTTTCAAGGAAAAATATTAAAAGAATGAACAAAATAACATTAAACATAAGAAAACATAATTATTCATTAACATTCAAATAATGTTTCATCAAAACAATAACCAACACTAAGTAAAGTAGTTCATGGTGCGAAACATATCATCCAAAAGTTAAACATTCAGTAGAAGCCCTTTAAGTGAATTGGAAATCAAGAACAAAGGAATAAACACTCCAAAACAGAGCTCTGACGTGACATTCTGACCACCACTACGCCTGCTTCAGTGGTCAAATCTCTCGAGGGCCTGACCGATGCTCCTATGAAGCCCGCCTATTGAGGGCACCAAGGACAGTCGAGTGGGGGAACAGTGGAAAATAAGGTACTGCAACCGTTTACTCCAAGCCTAGGTTAATCATTTCCATTATTTTTCACTTTTTTGGACGACTATAATCAAGTATTTATAGTGGGAATTTCTAGGGTTTTGTGTCCTTGGAAATACCCTAAATACCCTTATTGACTTACCCATTTTATGAATGGCATAGCGGTTAGAAGTAGTCAATTTCGCTGATGAGGGAATGATTGCAGTTAGGATGAAGCTGGGAAAATGACGTCAACATTTGTTGAGCCACATCAAATCTGTAAGATAAATCTTCCCTCGGTAGGAAAATTTTGTTCCTCACTGTCTTCTTTTTATATTCCTCTAGCCCTGGGAAATAGTTTTATCTCGGCAAATAAATTCTTCCTTAGTTATTTCATGCATCAAAAAATCTAACAAAGAACCTTCCTCCTCAATAGCATCAGTTAAGCTAAATAAATCTTGCCTAGGCCAAACTTATCCACTACATGAAAATTTGAACTAAATGAAACTAAAATACTATGACAACAATTTTTAGACACACAATAACTTAAGTAAAAAGACTAAAAAACATAGTCTTTTTACGGAGTTATCACATGCCATGAGGTGGAGTGATTACATTATATGATATGGTATCCGTTGGATATATTTTACGAGGTACATTCGTGTACATTACATGTGACACTGTTGGTACAAGTTATATAAGGCACTTTCGAGTGCATATTACTGATGAGGCGGTGATGCATATTGCACACACTTTTCTGACTCACATACCTTGCAATTCTCTTTAGATGTACATTAAGCTATGAAAGTGAAAATGTGAAAGCATAAGCTATAGGAATTGGTATATGATTGAATGATAGTGAACATTTTATCGATGAATTCGATTTGACATTGGTTTCCATGATTATTTATTATATATAATACAATGTTTTTATAGGTTATGTGATAAGGGAATGGTTTTATTTAGTTGATTTTTATGAGCTCAAATAATTATATGATAAATTTTACTATATTGATTATTTACATCGTTTTCATATTTTAAATTGTTTTACTTGATTTATAATGCTTAACTAAGTATTACTTAACGTGTGATGGTTTCAAGCATAAGTAAAAAAAAATATAAGGACGTGAAGTGAGGAGCACAACAAACATCACCTTTTGGGAAAATCATACTGAAGTACAATATCAGTAAGACATCTTTGATATTATTTTGACTTGTTTAGTGGAATGTACATTATGAATATTTTAGTTGATGTGATAGATTATTTATAAGTTGGTTTGTAAAATTAAATTAGTTTTGCTTTAAAATGGATAATAATAGATATAATTAGTTGCATGAATGAATAGTATTTTATTAAATTATGTTTTAAAAGTTAATTGGTTGATTTTTAATTAGGTAGTTTTATTTATGATGTGAAACAGTATTGGACAACCTAGTTGTTTCCTAAAATAAGATTTAAATTGGAAGTCAAAATATTATATTACGATTTTAAGTGATTAATTAATTTGGTTTTTATCGTTAAATTGGAATTGTAAATGAAACAAATTTTTTTCGATTTTCTGGTAGGAAATGTTATAAATGGTTAATGTGACATCTTTAACTCGTATTTAAGTACATGTACAGGTTAAGAGTGTTGCATTTATTGGTGTCAGAGCTACATGTTTAGCCTATTCTAGGCTTAAATTGAGTTTATTTTATTTTGAAAAATATGTACTTGCCACTAGGATGTCAATATTACTGATATGGTATGTTTATATGATTTGATCTTTGATGTTTCTCCTTACTAACGTAAATCTAAAATGTGATTTTTTTTAAATGTCTGATTTGGAGGGCCTCTTAGAGCTACTGAGCAAGAGGTTCTGGAAGGAACCGCTAGCGGAAATAATGAAGTAAATCACAAACCTCCTGCTTAATCAGGATAACATGGAGCACCGACACAACAAGGAATACCAATACCATATCAGATGACTTTTCTTTAGGAATTAGAGGCTATCTTGGCATGTTATCAGCTACAACCTCCAACACCTCCACTTTTCCCTGCTCTTCCGGCTCCCAAAGTGTTGATTCCTAAGGAGTTTAAGAGTTTACGAGCCCCTTAATTTAGAAGAGAAGAAAATAATGGAACGATAACAGTTGATATGTGGTTAAATGATGTGAAGATTATGTTAGACAGTCTCTATTGTACTGATGAAGAGAAATTGAAGGGTGTAGTGTCATTGGTTCAAGGGAAAACCCGTATTTGGTGGACTAATACGACAATATGTGCCCCTCCATAATAGGTTACTTGTCAATTTTTCGAGGAAGAATTCATGAGGAAGTATATTGGGGACCAATTCATCATGCAAATGAAGTAAGAATTTTTTAATCTAATACAAGAAAATATGATAGTGTACGAGTATGAATTTGAATTCAATAAACTGAGCCAGTTTGCTGCAGATTTGGTTCCTATTGAAAAAAACTATTGTCTGAGGTTTATCGAGGGCTTACGTCCCATATTGAATGAATTTATGCTAGCACTGAATTTGCCTACATTTCAAAAAGTGGTAAACCAAGCCAAAGCTTTAGAGAGGGCTCAGAATTAAAGAATTATGATAGAATAGAGAAGGCAACTGACGAAAATATTATGAGCATCTTCAGTATCACTTTAGTCTAAACGAGGACAAGGTTCCATCTCTCGATCTCAAAACAAAACTAAGAGCGGTGCTTCCAGTCGTAGAAGGACTGATGCTGGAGAAAAATCTCGACAATATCATACTACAGCTACTAGTATAGGCAGATCATAACAGGCATAGGGTCAATTTTACCATGTCAGCTGTGTGGTGAAAATCATGATGGAGTATGTAGAGTTTGTATAAGAGCATGTTTTCGATGTGGCAACATTGACCATTTTATTAGATTGTCCAATAACATTGGGAGAAAGATCAGTTCAAACATAAAGATCATTAGCAGTGTCCCAGAGAAGAAGAGACAAAGGTAGAGGAAGAGTATTTTCAGAGTCAACTATCCATTTTGATTTGTGAAGTCTAGATAGAGTATACAATATCAAGACTGGAGAAGATCGAGATGATCCAGAAATCATTATAGGTATATTCTATCTTTATAGTGAACCTGTGTTTGTTTTGATTGACCCTAGTTTAACACACTCATATATTAGCTCAAAGTTCATTAGAGAAAAAGATATTCCTTTAGAACCTATTATGAGTGATATAGTATCTACAAACCCATTGGGTCAGAGTTCAATAGTGAGTCAAATATGTATAACCTTCCCAATAAATATTCAAGGAGTTAAATTCCCAATGAATCTAATGGAATTATTGTTTGAGGAGTTTGGAATAATTTTGGGCATGGATTGATTATCTCTCTATCACGCTATGGCATATTGTCCCTTGAAGCGATTAGTTTTAAAAGATTCAGAAGGTTCTAAAATTATAGTGGTTGATGAAAAAGCAGATCCACTATCTAACGTGATATCAGTTGTATCTTCCAAGATATTGTTGTTACAAGGTTGTCAAGATTTTTTTAGATAATATAATAGATACTAAAGCAATTGAAGTTAAGTCAGAAGATATTCCGACAGACATGGAATTTCCATATGTGTTCCCAGATTAATTACTGATATTGCGTCCAGATCGAGAAGTATAATTTAGAATTGAGGTATTTCTGGGTACTTATCCTATTTTAATGGACCCATATTGTATGAATCCAAATGAACTCAGAGAGCTAAAGGAATAGTTATAAGAGCTATTTAATTGGGGTTTTATCAGACCAATTGTGTCACCTTGGGGCGCACTGGTTCTGTTTGTGAAAAATAAAGATGGATCTATGCGATTATAAGTATATTATCATCAGTTAAATAAGCTTACAATGAAGAAAAAATATACTCTTTTAAGGATTGATAATATATTCAATTAGTTAAAAGACACAACAGTGTTCTCCAAGATTGATCTTTGATCGGGATACTACCAGTTAAAGATCAAATAATAAGATATTCCTACGACAACTTTCCAGACTCGGTATGGACACTACAATTTTGTAGTTGTCATTTGGTTTAAGAAATGCTCTTGTGGCATTCATGGATTTGATGAACCGAGTATTTTAGCCATACTTCGACCGATTTGTGGTGGTATTCATAGATGACATTATGGTTTATTCTAAGACCAAAGAAGATCATGATGCTCATCTTTGCATTGTACTTCAGACCATTCGAGTGAAAAATTTTTATGTCAAACTGTCAAAGTGTGAATTTTAATTGTTAGAAGTTGCTTTCCTTGGCCATGTTGTTTCTGCAGAAGGCATAAGAGTAGATCCCAAAAAGTACAAGTTATAGTGGTGTGGAAACCCCCAAAAATGTTTATGAGTTCAAAGTTTCTTAGAACTTGCTGGTTATTATCGAAGGTTCATGAAGAACTTTTCGATGATTGCCTTCCCACTGTCCAAGCTTTTAAGGGAAGATGTACCATTTGTTTGGAAAGAGAAATACCAAGAATGTTTTGAAACGCTAAATAAAATTTTAACAGAAGCACCAATGCTAGCACAACCAGAATCAGGTAACGATTATGTGATTTATAGTGATGCATCTCATAATGGCTTGGGATGTGTGCTTATGCAAGAAGGCATAGTGGTGGTCTATGCTTCGAGACAACTTAAGACGCATGAGAGGAATTATCCTACTCATGATTTGCAATTAGCAGCGGGGGTATTCATCAGTGCCTCTGTTCCCTCCTAGATTTCCTCCATATGAGCATCTACATCCTCTTTATTTATCACTTTCTTTGTTATACGTTGATCTTCATCTGGGACAGGGGAGCCTGATCTTTCAAGTTGCGGGGAGCACAAAACTTCAGGTCCGTCGAAGAATTCAGCAAGGTGACCATCGTTCTTGGGGGGCGCCAGAGTCACAACCGAAGGCGGCGGTTGATTCTCAGTATTGCGTAGAAGAGGAAGAGGGTTAACTTTAGGCCTTTCCATAACTTTGAAATTCAGCTTTTTATATTATGAATATTTTAGTTGTTTGGACTGTCAGCACACCCCATGGCGCAGCGGAAACAAAACTCGACGGTCTCACCATCGATCCAAGTACAAAAAACTGAAATCGGGAGGAAGGGATGCAAATACTTATAGCGGGTTCCTTGAAAAACAACAAGGATAACAGTGAATACTTGTGGTGTAGATCGGTTCAAATCGTAAGCCTCCACGAAATCACGTCTCGGCCTCTACTCAGTTCACCCCGATTGAGAGCAATATTTTTCTTCCCCAAAACAGTTTTGAGAGAAAAACGACTGAAGGTTTTGTGTGTGTGTTCTAAAACGGCTGCTAGACCTAACACACCCTTTTATAGCCAAGTTACCCTAATCATATTAGGGTTTTATTATTTTAAATTAATTAAATCTATATTTAATTAATTAGAATTTAATAATCCTTTCATATCCAAATTACCCTAATCATATTAGGGATTTTATTATTTCAAATTAATTAAATATACATTTAATTAATTGAAATTAAATATTTGGGATTATTAAAACATATATTTAATTAACTCTAGATATATATTTTAGTAACGTACAACAAATTGTACATCTTTGCTCGTTTCAATCATAGGGTGTGACTTTGTAGGTTCTTATAACGTTAGCAGTAATTATTAGAACAATTCTAATATTACATACAATGAGTGACATCTAGCAATATATCATTGTCACCTAAGTTACAAGAAAATATGATTCGACATATCATCTTGGTGATGAACTCTTTTATGTATTACATCCTTATGTCCTTTATATCTAGAATAGGCACAAGTCTTGGAATAGTCACAATTGCATAGCCCATCTATTGTTTCTTGATATCTAGAGTAGACTGTAATTAACGAATAGTTTATGATATCTCATATCAACTTATTCGAGCATGGCCATGCATTTCTAGTCTTACTCAATCAAGTGGCCTTTGATATATTTCCTATTATGTAGGAAGGACAAGTCCTATCTTAATCATACACAACCACTACATATATTGAGATATATTCAATAACAGTATTTATAGAGCAACCATTTACGGAGTTTGTTTAGCTGCATCAAAACATATAACAATATATGTTGGGATAATATTGATCTCAAGTCTAAGGATCATACATATAGTCATCACCATGAGCAATGTTATGACTCTCACATAATAATCCAAGACATATGCTCATGGTCGGTCAATCATATACATTGTTCTCTAACAATATAATCATGTATCAATTCTGACATCTCTATGTCAATGACAACTCGTTGTCATCAATCAATAACATGTTAGTCTTAAGCGTATTATTATTGTCCATGCCCATAATAATACTTGACTAGGGATCTTTTAATAATAATTATTATGTCATTATATAGACTTTATTATCTTCCAGTTTATGTTAAACACATATATATATAAATGAAAATAATAGCGGCAATTCCTTTATTCAATAAAATCGATAAATAAAAGTATTATTACATCATCATATGATTGGTCTTTGGGTATACTCTAACAATCTCCCAGTATCACTAAGACTAATCACTCACATATCGAATACCGAGTGACTCAGTGTGACGATCATGCCTCTGTTGTGTAAGAGGTTTCGTCAAGGGATCATCAATGTTGTCATCCGTGTGTACTCTACATATTTCCACATCTCCTTGATCAATGATCTCTCGAATGAGATGAAAGTGCCTAAGAATATGTTTGGATAATTGATGAGATATGGATTCCTTTGCTTGTGCAATGGCTCCATTATTGTCACAACGGATTTCTACATCATCTGATATGCTGGGAACAACCCCTAATTTCGATATGAACTTCTTGATCCAAACAACCTCTTTTACTGCTTCACTGGCTGCAATGTATTCAGCCTCTGTTGTAGAATCAGCTACTGTGTCTTGCTTCGAAGTTTTCCAGCTCACAGCACCTCCATTAAGATAAAACACAAAACCCGATTGCGATCGTGAGTCATCCTTATCAGTTTGGAAGCTGGCATCAGTATAACCTTTTATACTAAGCTCTTCCTCCCCTCCATAAACAAGAAATTTATCCTTAGTTCTTCTTAAGTACTTAAGGATATTTTTAACCGGAACCCAGTGATTTTCACCAGGGTTTGCTTGATACCAACTCGTCATACTTAGAGCGTACGATACATTTGGTCAAGTACATATCATGACATACATTACAGAACCAATAGCTGAAGCATATGGAATCTTATTCATCTGTTCTCGTTCTAGTGGAGTTGAAGGACACATTTCCTTAGAAAGAGATATGCCATGTCTCATAGGCAAAAATCCTTTCTTGGATTCTTCCATACTGAACCTTTTCAGCATTTTGTCTATATATGTACTTTGACTCAGACCTAGAAGGCGTCTGGATCTATCTCTATAGATATTAACTCCTAAGATATACGCTGCCTCATCCAAATCTTTAATAGAAAAACAACTACTTAACCAAGTCTTAACAGATTGTAAAGTAGGTATATCATTTCCTACGATGAGTATGTCATCTACATACAAGATTAGGAAATAAAAAATGCTCCCACTAGCCTTCTTATAAACACAAGGCTCATCTTCATTTCTGATAAAACCAAACTCCTTGATTGCATCATTGAAACGAAGATTCCAACTTCGAGAAGCTTGCTTTAGTCCATAAATAGACCTCTGTAGCTTAGAAACATTTCCGGTATTTCCTGGAAAGATAAAACCTTATGGTTGTGTCATATACACATCCTCTTCAAGTTTTCCATTAAGGAAGGCGGTTTTGACGTCCATTTGACAGATTTCATAATCATGGAATGCAGCTATTGCGAGCAGGATCCGGATGGACTTAAACATAGCTACAGGGGAAAATGTTTCGTCATAGTCTACACCATGAACTTGTCGAAAACCTTTAGAGACTAATCGCCCCTTTTATGTTTGTACATTACCATCTATGTCAGTTTTCTTCTTGAAAACCCATTTACACCCTATAGGTTTGACCCCTTCAGGTGGTTCAACCAAAGTCCATACTTGGTTTACTGATATGGAATCCATCTCAGATCTCATGGTTTCAAGTCATTTCTCAGATTCTGAGCTAGACACTACCTCTTGATAAGTCCTCGGCTCATCTTGATCCATAAGAAGAACATCTCCATGTATCGTTATGAGAAATCCAAATCTCTCAATTGCACGATGTTATCTTGTGGATCTACGCAATGATTATGTTTCTAAATCTGTTGAATGCTCCTCAACAACTTATGAAACATGCTCAACTTCAGGTTCATTTATTTTTTGCTCTTGAACTTCTTCAAGTTTAATATTTCTACCCTCCCTTTCTTTGAGAGAAATTCTCTTTCGAGAAAAACTCCTGTTCGAGTAATAAACACTTTGTTCTCGTTAGGGTTGAAGAAATAATATCCCTTAGCTTTTTAGGATATCCAACAAATATACACTTATGAGAACTAGGTTCGAGCTTTGTAGACATCTGATGTTTTATATAAGCTTCACAACCCTAAATCTTCATAAAAGACATATTGGGAAATTTCCCAGTCCATATCTCGTATGGTGTCTTTTGAACCGATTTAGATGGAACACGATTTAGTGTGAAATCGGCTATTTCAAGTGCATGTCCCCAAAAAGAAGTCGGAAGATCACTATGACTCATCATCGATCAAACCATGTCTAACAGTGTTCGATTCATTCTTTTAGAAACTCCATTCTATTATGGTGTACCAGGTGGTGTAAGTTGTAAGACAATCCCGTATTCTTTTAGGAGTTCATCAAACTCTATGCTTATGTATTCTCCACCTCGATCTGATCGAAGTACCTTAATACTCTTTGCTAGTTGATTTTGTACTTCATTTTTAAATTTCATAAACTTTTCAAGGGCTTCAAATTTTGGCGCATAAGATAAATATACCCATACCAACTGAAGTCATTGGTAAAAGTAATGAAGTAATGGAATCCACCTCTAGCTTGTGTATTCATTGGTCCACATATATCACTATGTATTAACCCCAATAAATCACTTGCTCGCTCACCTTTACTATTAAAAGGAGCTTTAGTCATTTTTCCCAACAAGCAAGATTCGAATACATCATATTGTTCGAAAACAAATGAATCTAAGAATCCATCTTTATGGAATTTTGATATGCGTTTCTCACTTATATGGCCTAAACGACAATGCCAAAGATAAGTTTGATTCGATTCATTTGTTTTTGATCTCTTAGTATTTATGTTATAAATGGTGTTATCTTGATCCAAAATATAGAGACCATTAACCAATTATGTCGAACCATAAAAAACACTATCGAGACAAAAAGAACAACAATTATTATTAATAATAATATCAAAGCCAATCTTGTCCAAACAAGAAATAAAAATAATGTTCTTAGCCAAACTAGGCACATAATAACAATCCTCTAAATTTAAATCAAGTCCACTAGGCAAAGATAAAACATATGTCCCTATAGATAATGCAACAACTCTTGCTCTATTTCCCACTCGTAGGTCCACGTCTCCTTTAGCCAGACTCATTCTCTTTTGTAGTCCCTGTACAAAAGTAAAAATATGAGAACCATAACTGGTATCTAATACCCAAGAAGTAGTTGTTGGCAAATTAACATCAATAATATAAATACCGGAAACAAACGTTCCATTTGCTTTTGACTTCTTGACCTCTTCAAGGTAAACAGGGTAGTTTCTCTTCCAGTATCTGGTCTTATCACAATGGAAATATTTTCCTTCTTTGCTAACTCCCCCTTTGGGTTTCAATGCATTTTTCCCTTTTGGTTTGGTCTTACCATTGCCCTTAGACTTTGCCACTACCTTTTTCTTTCCCTTTCCTTTGTCCTTGTGGACCATCAGAATGGGCTTAGGTCCAACCTTTTCCATGTTACTTTTAGCAGTTCATAACATGCCAAGTAATTGTGGCAAAGTCTTGTTAATTTCATTCATGTTGAAATTAAGGACAAATTAGCTAAAGCTATCTGGAAACGATTGCAGTATAACATCAGTAGCCAATTCATTATTGAGAGGAAATCCCAACTTTTCCAACGTTTGGATGTAGCCCATCATCTTGATGACATGAGCTCCTACAGGAGTTCGCTCTGCCATTTTGCATTGAAATAGAGCTTTAGAGGTCTCATATCTGTCTTGACGTGTTTTCCCTTCATATATTTCTTTGAGATTTTGAATTATCTCATATGCAACCATGTCCTCATGTTACTTCTGAAGCTCAGGAGTCATGGTGGCAAGCATTAGACATCCAACATCTAACATATCATCCATATGTTTCTTGAATTTGTCTTTGTCAGCTTTTAAAGCATTAGTTACTGGTTTATCAGGAACATGTTCCTCAATGACATATTCCTTCCTTTTCTGTTTGAGAACAATTCTCAAATTACGAAACCAGTCAAGGAAGTTTATGCCATTAAGTTTATCCTTCTCAAGGGGTGATCGCAGTGATAAAGTGTTGTTTGCCATTAAATCTACAACAATGGAAATATTAAAGTAAGTAAATTTACCGAATTAAAATTTATAACTAGGACTTTATTTACAAATTACTCCCACTATTTTATTCAAAATTAAAAACCCTATTTATTTTAATTTCGAAAAAATTTAGCGAAAATTTTTCTAGTGTGTGAGGATCCATAATAAATCAATTTCCTAAATCAGCTTTGGCTTTTCTTTTAGGATAGTGATTATGTAGGTAAATATCTCTTTACTAGTTACATCTCATGTAACTCATCATTTTTTGTGAACAACTTTTGTTCAAGTCATCTCATGACTTATCCAAATAATTAACCTCTAGGTTTCTAATCCTATTAGAATAACCTAGCTAAGTTATTACCAATATTTCAACCGGTGAATATCACTTGCTTATTCTTCGCGTTTAACCAAGATAGATTTATGTGCCAATGCTTTGGCAAAGCCCACATAATTTCGATCAAAGCCTTAACGAGGGTAAATATTGGACTGTTAAGTTAACTTAGATTATAAAGAGGGATCTACGTAATTATCTCATCATTGTTCGTTTTAATATTAGGCCCTTATTGATCTCATCAATATTTATTCTTATTTTATCATTTGATGCATTGCATACATAACAAATATAGCAATAAATAAGATGCAATGGTTATAGCCCAAAATAATGACTAAGGTGGTCCATACCAAGCTAATGGGGTAACCAAGAACCCTAAAGCCTAAGACTGTTCTCTAGGCATCTTCTCGCCATTCTTCTGCTCCTTGTGAATCTTCATAGGTTTACAATTTTAAAAGAAACTTGTTTTACATACAAGGGAGTAAGATGAAAAGAGAAATACAACAGAGATATAAAAAGGCATGGCTCGCAGACCGTATTTCAAAATATACCATTATAAATTGAACAAGAGCTATAACCATGCATATCAAACACCGTGAAAAACAAACATATCATATATATACACGTTTTTATGCCTTTTTTAAAAATATTAATATGGGCCTTCTATTTGTACTGCTGATGAGGGGTCAAGGGGCGGAGCCCCTAGCGTACGGCCGGTGGGATTTTTTTTGAAAAACAATACTTCTGTTTCCATGGGAAAACTTCACGATTTGATAACAATTATCAACATAATCTTGCTTTTGGAATTTTCAATCCCGAAGGTTTTCTGCATCGGAACAACCATTGTTTCACTTCCAAACGCGATCTGCTATCGCACTCCCACATATCATCCAACAACAAATCGATTGAAAAACATATTAACAAATTAACATATTAATCTTTGCGGTTATCTATTCAAACAATAATATCAGTATATTTACCGAAATCGATAAAACTAAAACATGCATCTCACATATCGCATCAACCAAAAAATTTAACCCAAATTCAGATCGTACAAGTGGCTCTGATACCACTGTTGGGATCAGCGGCGCACCCCATGGCGCAGCGAAAACAAAACTTGATGGTCTCAACAACGATCCAAGTACGAAAAATTGAAATCGGGAGGAAGGGATGTGAATACTTACAGCAGGTTCCTTGAAAAACAACAAGGACAACAGTGAATACTGGTGGTGCAGATCGGTTCGAATCGTAAGCCTCCACGAAATCACGTCTCGGCCTCTACTCAGTTCACCCGATTGAGAGCAATACTTTTCTTCCCCAAAACAGTTTTGAGAGAAAAACGGCTGAAGGTTTTATGTGTGTGTTCTAAAACGGCTGCTAGACCTACCACACCCTTTTATAGCCAAGTTACCCTAATCATATTAGGGTTTTATTATTTCAATTTAATTAAATCTATATTTAATTAATTGAAATTTAATAATCCTTTTATATCCAAGTTACCCTAATCATATTAGGGATTTATTATTTCAAATTAATTAAATCTATATTTAATTAAATGAAATTAAATATTCGGGATTATTAAAACATATATTTAATTAACTCTAGATATATATTTTAGTAACGTACAACAAATTGTACATCTTTGCTCATTTCAATCCTAGGGTGTGACCTTGTAGGTTCTTGTAAGTTAGCAGTAATTATTAGAACAATTCTAATATTACATACAATGAGTGACATCTAGAAATATATCATTGTCACCTAAGTTACAAGAAAATATGATTTGATATATCATCTTGGTGATGAACTCTTTTATGTATTACATCCTTATGTCCTTTATATCTAGAATAGGCACAAGTCATGGAATAGTCACACTTTTATAGCCCATCTATTGTTTCTTGATATCTAGAGTAGACTGTAATTTACGAATAGTTTATGATATCTCATATCAACTTATTCGAGCATGGCCATGCGTTTCTAGTCTTACTCAATCAAGTGGCCTGTGATATATTTCCTATTATGTAGGAAGGACAAATCCTATCTTAATCATACACACCCACTACATATATTGAGATATATTCAATAACAATCTTTATAGAGAAATCAGTTACGGAGCTTGTTTAGCTGCATCAAAACATACAACAATATATGTTGGGATTGTATTGATCTCAAGTTTGAGGATCATACATATAGACATCACCATGAGCAATGTTATGACTGTCAGATAATAATCCAAAACATATGCTCATGGTCGGTCAATCCAATACATTGTTCTCTAACAATATAATCATGTATCGATAACATGTTAGTCTTAAGCGTATTATTATTGTCCATGCCCATAATAATACTTGACTAGGGATCTTTTAATAATACAATTATGTCATTATATGGATTTTATTATCTTCCAGTTTATGTTAAACACATCTATATAAATGAAAATAATAGCGGCAATGCCTTTATTCAATAAAATGGTTAAATAAAAGTATTATTACAATCATCATATGATTTGTCTTTGGGCATACTCTAACATTAGTTGCTCTGATAGATTATTTATAGGTTGGTTTGGAAAATTAAATTAGTACTACTTTAATATGGATAATAATAGATATAATTAGTAGCATAAATGAATAGTATTTTATTAAATTATGTTTTAAAAGTTAATTGGTTGATTTTTGAATTAGGAAGTTTTGTTTATGATGTGAAATAGTATTGAACTGCCTAAAATTGGATTTAAATTGGACGTCAAAATATCATATTACGACTTTACGCTATTAATTAATTTGATTTTAATCGTTAAATTGGAAATTTTTAAATGAAAGAAAATTTTACCGATTTTCTAGTATGAAATGTTATAAATGGTTAATGTGACATCTTTAACTCGTATTTAAGTATGTGCACGGGTTAAGGGTATTACAATGCATCCGAACTTAGGAATAATGTGAATATTTTTTACATTCGGATCAGATCAGAAATCGGATATGTATGTCATTTTGCCATGTCATAATGAGATGAGTTTGATAGAGGAAGTTCATTGCATTCACTCGATGGGGTGAATGACACTTTTGAATTTTGTGGCCTTTTCCTTTGTGGCAGACCCCACTTCAGATGGTGTGACAGAAGTATGGGTGAATAAACATTTACATAACATTCAAGTTTATGATTATCACTATTGATTCAAACTATGATTTATACTGATAGATTTGAACTATGTTATGAATTGTGACTGATTGTACTTCAGAGACACATTAATCTTAATAGCTTACACCCTTCTACTTTCTCTTTCACATTCTCAAATCTAGTGAACCGATACTTAGAGACTTTCGTATTCAGATTTTATTAATATTCATAGTATGGAAAATTTTTACTTAGACTTATTACTTCGGGTTTCATTAATACTTTTATTTGGGAATTGTTATTTTTTATATTTATTTATCTTTGGGACATCGGACTTTGAAATTTCATTTTGAACTTTGGACTTTGTACTTTGTACTTTGGTTTGACATGTTTTGTTTTTGGTTTAATTTATTAATTGAATTAAATTCATTTTCTTAAGCTTTGAAATCGATAATGCTAGAGAATAAATTCGATGTTTTATTAAATTACTTTTAGGCTAATTTTTTTTTGGGGGGAGAAGTCAACGGGCTTTTTGGATCCAATATATTCCTTCTAGGTCGAGTAAAGAGGGTTATAATATTTGAGCTAATAACAAAAATACACTCTATTGTTACACTCACCTAATCCAAACTTAAGAAATTCCTCGGATTGAAGTATTCTATTATCCTGAGTTTTCCTATTTCATTGAAGTTTCATTAATGTCTTGTTTTCCGAAATACAAAGCCAAATTAATGACATTTTATTACATTAAAATAAAAATATAAGCATTTAAGAACACATATATGAATCCTAACTTCATTTTAAGGTTTTTGGTAATCTTACTAAGCCTTGGATTTAAGAATTGAAGGTACCAAATGATGGATTTCACTTCGAGTTTATGATACTAATTATGATTTTCAAGATCACTAAAGAAATTTAATTTTTCTCTTAATTAAGAGAACATTCATTAGCGAAAAATGAAACAAAGAAATTGAAGAAAAATAGTAATTATCACCAAAACGTTTAATTTACTAATTTTCAAAGAAATCAATATATGACATCAATCAACAATTTCTTTTTTTTCAATGACATATAGCTTTGATACATATTCTATAAATTTCTATAATTTTCCACTAATATTTCTTTTGGGATAATCAACATGTAAAATTTCCACTTTTATCTTCTTATAATTTATTTTCAATTTTAAATTTCACTTTTCGATGTTTAATTTGATCCTAAATGAACTATCATGTACTTTAATGAACTTCACAATGATTAAAATAAATTTTAATAATCAAAATAAATTTTTGATCTTCAAATTCAAAAAAGGCTTAATACCAAAATAATTGCCTAAACTATACGTCTTTTCCCAAATAGGTGCCTAAACTATTTTTTGACTCATCACGGTGCCAAACGTTACAAACGTTACCCATTTAGGTGTCTGGGCCGTCAATGGTGTTAATTTTTCCGTTAAGTCACATGTGTCATAACCTGGTATTTTAAAATTTTTTATTTAAAATTAAAGAATTAAAATTATATATATATATATTTTAAAAAGAAAACAAAAATTTTGAAACAAACCCAAAGCTGTGAAAACCTTCATTTCAACCCCTAAACCCACGTCGGCTGCCGCCAACTTTTGCTGTCCACGAAGCTCCACTCGAACTCCATGAAATCGTGACCGATCAACGGCTGATCAACGACGAATCAATGTTTTATACCCCACGAACCCTAGGATGAAAATTGCAGTCCCGTGCGATTCTGATAGCCAATCGACAGAAACTATGATGACGTATGAGTAGGAGGATGGCAGGGACTATGTCAGTGGCGGTGGCCGGAAAGGGCGGCGGTGACGGATTAAGGTTAGGATTTGGGATTTTAGGGTTGTTTTATAATATAAGAAAAGTTAGTGTTTTTTATAAATATCATAATATTTTTAATATTTTATTTAAAAAAATAAATTTCAAAATACCAGATTGTGACACGTATAACTTAACAGGAAAAATTAACGTCATTGATAGCCCAGGAACCTAAATGGGTAACATTTGTAATGTTAGGCATCTGGATGAGTCAAAAATAGTTTAGGCACCTATTTGGGAAAAATGGTATAGTTTGGGCACTTATTTTGGTATTAAGACTTAAAAAAAGATTATTTAAGAAAATCGAGATATTACATTTGCATATTTCCAATATAGTCATTGTACAGATGCTGACCTTAATGTTGGTTGGCTTGTACCGGGTCATAAATTTTAATTTCAGGTTCACTTTGGGCTAAGCATTTTGCTGTATTTTATCGTTGGTAAAGGATGGTTTATTTCTCGTTTCTTTAGATTTTCCATCAAACTATAGAGGTATATGCAAAACACGTTCTCTTTAGTATTTTCTATTTTATGAAAAGATAAAATCGAAAATTACTTGCATCTCTTGGAATCAAACAAAGCCTGGCACATCCATTCCTTCCAAAATACCGTTTTTGTTTTAAAATTGAGAAAGTTTTGAGTGTACAAGACGAATTCTAAGTACCCTTTCCTGTTTCGAAGAAACAAACCATGAAGAATACGCTCAAGAATTATACAACAATAACGAAGGGCCAACATATTCGTGTCCCGCAAATATGTAAACATGGGTTTTTTTTCTTTGCCGAAAAATCACCAAAAGAATGTAAAATTATTAAAATAGCATCCTTTGACCAATATTTATCGAAATGTCACCCTTTCGTACAGCTTAGTAATAAGACGTGCTTTGCCTACGTGTTAATCCCCACAACAAAGGCCTTTTTTTATAAGGCTCGCCATGTTGATTTGGCCTGACACCTGGGAAACACGTCCTCGGGACCACGCTTTACGCTGACTTGGCAAAGACGCTTCCCACAAAACGCATTTTTGTTGGGTCTAGTCCCATAATTTCCTGCCCCCATTCCCCACCTTTCTGTTAGGTTTGATGAAACTCGTTTGATCAACCAAAATATGCGAAGAGGAGGTGAATTGGTTTTTTGAAGTTTAGGTTGTAAAGAGTATAAAGATATGAAAATTTGCACAATGATTTATAGTGGTTCAACTCCCTCAATAAAGTCTACATCCACTACCTAAGCTCCTCATTTAAGATTTTTCAACAAATTCACTAATTTATTCCTTCTTTTTCAAGGATAAAGAGATAACCTTTACAAACTCCCTAGCTTTTCAAATGCTTAGCTAGAACCAAAACCCCTTTACAAAGGAAAAAAATTATAAACAAGTAAACCTCTAAAACGGAAGTTGTTTACAAATTAAAGCTCACAAAAGAAAAAATATTTACAAGAGAAAGAAAATAAAGAATGAAAAGTTTTTCTCTTGTGTTTGATTGCTTGGATAGGTTTTAGTTAACCTTCTTCAAGTGTCCTTGGGTTGTTTTTATAAGTTGGAATGAGTTACTAGCAGTTTCTAGCCATTGGGATGTTTCGGAGCCGTTGGGGATCAAAATAGTCGTTACCTGTAACTTTTAAGGCACAAGGGATCGACCTTTTTTCAAATATTTCGATTATTATACCAAAGGGATCAACCCCTTTTTGGGAAGGGATTGGTCCTTTTCCTTGAGGGATCGATCTTTTTGTCAAGGGATCGATCCCAAACTCACTGTTTTCCAAAGTATCGATCCTTTTGCCAAGTGATCAATCCTTTAAGCCAGAAAAGCTTGGAAACATGACTTTAAAGCGCAAAAACGATCGAGTATGTTTTGAAATGGCTCGACTAAGTTTGAAAAACATTTAAAAACATATTTTTAACTTTTATTTGGACTTTGAATTATTTTTGAAGACTTTGAATAAATTCAATTTAGTCCAAAAACATTTTGCCCTTATTTGTTATATCAAAATATAAATTCTACAATCTCCCTATTTTTGATATAACAAAACCTTTGAAAAATGGTTTTTGGCAAAACTCCCCCTTAATAAAACATTTAAAGAAAAGGAGAAATATTTTGGAAAATATTAAAGCTCCCCCTTTTTTCATTCTTGAAATTGAATTTTTCAAACCTATACTTCTCTCCATTTTTGTTATATCAAAAATAATTCAAACTTTAAGGTTCAAAATAACAATGGAGAGTAAGTAGTAATTTTAACAATAAAATCATTTGAAAAAAAAAACTCCCCCAACAAATGCATTAAAAAAAAATTGACTTTAAAAGCATAACACTACATAAACATTGAATTTCAACAAAGATGAACAAACATGTTAGTAGCACGTGAAATTCAATATATCAAAGTCTAATAAACTTTATGCAATACCAATTGATGTATTTAAGTGCATGTGCATAAAGCTATTCAAAAATATTATGCATTTGAAAAATTGATAACAATTGTTAGAGAGATAGAAAACATACATTATGAAAAATCATTAAAACTTTAGAAAATGTTCATCACAACACTTTTTAACATACATGAGATAGAAAACATAAAATCATTTAATATCAAAACTCATGCATGCTTTAAAAACAAATGAGCAACCAATTAATCAAAACAAAAACATTAAGCTTAGAGGTTACCCATTCCTTTTCAAGTGTGGCCAGAGCATCTCAATTTATTCACTTTGTCACCATTACTTCAACACACCTACAAGAGACATTTATTTGGATTTTGGTATCAAAATTGCTTTGGATCCTTGAACATCAGTTTCAATGCCCCTTGTTCCCTTACGAACTCATACTTGTCTAATTTCAAAACATTTTCCTTTTTTTAAAGGGCAAACATGTTCCATATGACCATGATAATGGCAATGTGAGCATTTTGTCATTATGAAACTAGATGAATTATTTAAAATGATTTCCTTTTCATTTGTTAAGCATTCAAGCTTAACTTTTAAATCAAAGCATTCTTTTTTTAAAAAAATCAATTTTTACTTTTGAAAGCTCTAAATCATTTTTCAAAATCCAAATTTGCTTTCAAAAGAAAATCATTTTCAATTTTAAATTTTGAAATCATTTTCTTGTATTTGGAGTTCATGGTCTCAAACTCCAAAAAAAATCATCGTATGCATCTTGTAACTCATTAAAAGAATATGAATTAGATTCACTAGAGTTAGAAGATACATTGGGCTCTTCAAGAGCCATTAAGCACACAACCTTTGGTGGTTCTTCTTTCTTGTCACCATGAAGTTTTTTAAGTTTATTCCAAAGCTCCTTGGAATTTGAACAAGAAGAAATGCCTTCATAGATATCGGGACCAAATGCACAAAACAACATGTGCATGGCATTGACATTTTGTTGGGCGTTCTTTTGTTCTTGGTCACTCCACTCCTTTGCCTTCTTCGTTGGAGAAGAACATTTTTTCTCAATCATCTCCCATGAATCAAGAACATTGGATTAGATGAATACATTAATTAATTTCTTCCAATTATGGTAGTTAGCTCTATTGAAGCATGGAGGCTTATCGATCGGTTGGGACTCTTCTATGTGGAACGAGCCAGAGGTGGAAGCCATCTTTGTCGGTTGATTGAAAAAGTTGATAGAGCTCTTCTAGGATCTTCACAAGGTTGTTAAACAGTTGATGTGACCCGCTCTGATACCAATTATTAGATTCGATGAAGCTTGTTCAATCAACCGAAATATACCAAGATGAGGTGAATTGGTTTTTTGATATTTAAGAAGTAAGGAGTATAAAGATAGGAAAATTTGCACAATGATTTATAGTGGTTCAACTCCCCCAATGAAGTCTACATCCACTACCTAAGCTTCTCACTTAGTATTTTCTAACAAATCCACTAATTTGTTCTTTGTTTTTTAAGGATAAAGAGATAACCTTTACAAACTCCCTAGCTTTTCAAAGGCTTATCTAGAACCAAAACCCCTTTACAAATGAAAAGAATTGTAAACAATAAAACCTCTAAAAAGGAAGATGTTTACAAATTAAAGCTCACAAAAATACAAATATTTACAAGAGAAAGAAAATAAAGAATGAAAGCTTTTCTCTTGTGTTTGATTGCTTGGATAGGCATTAGTTAACCTTCTTCAAGTTTCCTTGGGTTGTTTTTATAAGTTGGAATGAGTTACTATCCATTTCTAGCCGTTGGGGATGTTTCGGAGCTGTTGAGGATCAAAATAGTCATTAACTTTAACTTTAAAGCACAATGGATTAATCCTTTTACAAAAGGGATCGATCCTTTTTCAAATATTTTGATTGTTATACCAAAGGGATCGATCCTTTTTGGGAAGGGATCGATCCTTTTCCTCGAGGGATTGATCCTTTTGTCAAGGGATCGATCCCAAACTCATTGTTGTCCAAAGGATCGATCCTTTTTCAAGGGGATCGATCCTCTAGTCAAAGGGATCGATCCATTTGCTAAGGAATCTATCCTTTTAGCAAGAGAAGCTTGGAAACATGACTTTAAATCGTGAAAATGATCGAGTATGTTTTGAAAAGGTTCAACTAAGTTTTAAAAACATTTAAAAACATATTTTTAACTTTTATTTGTACTTTGATTTATTTTTGAAGACTTTGAATAAATTCAATTTAGTCCAAAAACATTTTCCCCTTATTTGTTATATCAAAATATAAGTTTTACACTTTCCATCGCCTTTCCTAGCCTTTCCCCCTTCCCCAACCCTTTATATAAACCTCATCCTCGCTTTCAAATCACACCAAACAAAAATCATATCATCTACTTTCTTTTCTCTTTAATTTCTTTATGTTGGGTTCAGAATGTTCGGTTTAAAGTTTAAGGTATAAGTATTTTTATTATTCTTTCAATATATGTATTTAGTTTTTTACTTAATTTTAGTTACTATTTTTTAATGTGTGCGGTTAAAAAATATAAGTCACAATGCTACAATTGGATGAAAATCACATTTCGTCTCATTTAGTGAATATGATAAAAATATTTAATTATGTTTATTTAATTTTTTTAATATTTTATTGAATAATTCAAAATTTTAATATATTAATTTTTTATTAATTAGAAAAATGATCGTATATTGGAAGTGTTTATCTATAAAACTAATGTAATACCCCAAATAATAGGTCAATGACTAATTTAAAAGGAAATTAAAAAATTGGAGGACTAAATTGAATAAAATGTAAAGTAAAAGAAATGACTTAAAGAAGACCAATGTGTAAGAGATATATTAATGAAAGCGCATTTTGGTCTTTTTAAGTGAAATAAAATTAAAACCCTTTTAAATTCTAGGGATTTAAGAAAAAATGGAAAGTCAGTCAAAGAAGTTATCTCTTCCTCTTATTCTTCTTTCCCGTGGGTTTGCTCTCCTCTATAGCTCCAAAGGTAAACTTTAATTAATCAATTTTTCCTTTTGATTATGTGTAGTTCTTGTAACCTTAAGTGATATATAAGCTTAAGGAAAGATTATATAGGATTAAAGTTATGAGATGGAAGAAATAATAGATAATTAAGAAAATGTATTTTGAAATGATATGTTAAGATAAGAGTGTTTATTGATGTCTATTAGTAGTTTTGACTTGTCAAAGAGGTAAATGAAAGATCGGAAGCATTTGATGAGTGTTTCTTATAGATGTCTGGCTAATCAACAACTTTATCTTTTCCTCTTTTCTTGCTAGATTCAGGAGCTTGGTTACGATCTACACAAGCATCCATTAAGTACATATGACATACCAATATTAGTATACTCCTTAACATTATACTCAAATAAGATTCAAAAGTATCATTATTTAAATTTCTATAACAATTTCCACCTATCTTGTAGTTCCAAGGTTATTAGTATCGGTACTACTACCCTCGTATCGGTACTACTACCCTCGTATCGGTACTACTACCCTGGTATTGATACTTCTATAATATGGTACTGATACCCCCTTTCAGTATCGATATCATTTCTATATTTTGTGTTGCATGGTTTCGATTCCCTTCTCTCAGTATCGATACTACTACACTATGGTACCGATAATCCCTTTCAGTATATATACCATTTTGACATTTTGTATCCATGGTATCGATACTTCCCTTCGTTAGTATCAATACCCCATCAGTATCGATACCACTTACATCAGTATCGCTACTGTTCGTCCCATTTCTACCTATTTACACCTATAGTATCGGTATTGTTCTAGCAGTACTGATACCATTACCCAGATTTACCATTTTTCAGCTCGATTTTCACTTAATTTTCCCCTCTAATCTTATACTTTTAACTTCAACAATACTATTTAACTCCTCTTTACTTAACCCAACTAACTTTACTTCATTTTGGCATCTTTAACATCTAACATCTTCTTGGAATATCTCAACTCAAGAATCATATCATTTTTCTAAACATGTTTTTAATCATATCTCATGCTTCTAATCTCTTATTCCATCATTTGACAAGTCAATTCCACTAATAAACCTAAATAAAAACATATTTATCAATATATCATTTAAAACCCCATTTCTTTAAATCTCCTATAAAACATCCACTGCTTAGTTTTACTCTTCTTTAATCCTTCCTTAAGCTTACATATCACTTAATGTTGCCAAAGCAACCCATAATTTAAAGGAAGAACTAGCTAATGGAAGTTTACCTTATACCAGAGAGGAAAACAATACCCACGTGAAGAAGAAAAAGAATAGCAAATGCCTTGCTTTCCTCTTTTCTCCTATTTAAAATCCCTAATAAGAATATATTTTAAATTCATTTCCCCCCTTAAAAGACCAAATTACCCTCTTAATTTATCCATTGATACAATTTAGTCTAAACACTATTCCAAATCATTTTCTCATCTTTAACCACTTATTCAAATAAATCTTAAAATTTTCAAATCTTTTTAATATAGTCCCTGATATGATATTTGGGGTATTACACATAATCCTTACCCAACTCAAATTGATAAACACTGATGTCTCTATTACAATCCTCTTTATCATTTCAAAACTCTCTTGGCCATTTTTCGTTATACAAAAGACATATAATTCTTTAAAAACTTGGTTAGCGGCAAGGCTAACATCGAAAAGTTTTTCACTAACCTTCGATAGTAACCAGCAACCCCTCAAAGAAATTCGAACTTCTGGATCATTGTTTGGGAGTTTCCAATTACTACAACATGAGTTTTCTTAGGATCTCTTCTTATACCATATGCTAAAACAACCTGGCCAAAGAAAGCCATCTCTGCTAACCAGAATTTCACATTGGTATAGTTTGGCATACAAGTTTTTCTCTTGAAGAGTCTTATTTAACTGCCAAAATCTATTTATAACAACATTGTTTATCTCTCTTTTTTCTAATAACACAAATGTTCTTCAAGATGAAATACTCGGACTGATAAAATTTTGATCAATCAACCCTTATAATTGAGCCCTAATTCTCTTGGCTTACATAAGTCATTTGATACAAAATCGGAGAAACATGTTCAATACATTAATAACCATCGAATTTGAATTCCTCCTCTCGATTTGGAGATAACCCCAAGAATTTATAATGACAATTGTACTTTAATTAATTGAGAATCTATCACTTTAACCACAAAAACTATATATATATATATATATATATATATATATATATATTTATGACATCATTTTGTTCATCATCATTATCGATATCACCTTGAGCGATGATTTTACTTTCTTTTCAAAAACTATAATTTCCATACCCTCTGCATCTTTCTAAACTAATCGTCCCTGGAAACAAACAACTTATACTCAATATGATTTTAACTCGTCAAATGAAAATTCCATCAGATCCGCCGGAAACATAGCCCCGTGAATCTTTATTAAATGTTTACTAATTGTCCAACTCACACTTGTGCTATGACCCGCTAGGGCTTACTATTATCATCTCACTCGATATTAAGTTAAATAGAATAATTTTATTTTAAAATCTTTCATTTCCTTCTTGAGGTAATCCGTGTAACTTTTTCGGATCCATATAAAATATTCTCGTGCAGTTGAAACATTTTATATCTCAACTATGAAAGTCTAATTATCCACCTTATTTAATAAGAAGACTTGACAACTTTGTAGCAATAATTTCATAGCAATTAATGCTAAAAATTACACTAGTAATTACTCTTTTTCCTATCATTACAAACTTGACAATTTTCCAAGTTCTTGAGAATTAATCTCTATTTTAAATAATAATTTATTAAAGTAGGAAATGGGTAGAAAATCATTTTCACAAATTACCTTCTACAAATAACTCTATTAGGTCCATAAAACTTAACATTTATTCTTAACAAACTTATAATCAGTTGATCCGCTAATAACTCCTATTTCTATAAACTTTTAGCAATCAATGTATTTACCGCTTACACATTTACTCAATTATATAAGCTTACATGAAGAAACCTCGGAATCATTTCTAGATTCAGAAATCTTCTCTAGATCCTCATCTCATTCAACTTCTCTTGGGTTGATTTTTATCTTGACCTTCTTTTCAATATCATATACTTTCTTACATTTGTCATTAGTTTCTGACATCTATTAGGACATACATAATAATAACACTTAAGTTAATAAGGATTGAAATCAATCACACTCTAATTAACACCATATCAGTTACTTTGACAATATTAATGGCATGTAATCCTTTTTCTTAATTCAATTAAACTTGATTTTGGTCGAGAATCGGCTAAACCTGTAGCTCTAATACCAATAAATATAACACCCATCTCCTGTATACCTTTCCGTACATGAGATATAGATGTCACATCACTTTTAAAATAATTTTTCATTTGGAAACCCTTAAAAATTTGTCTTGAATTTTAAAACTAAAAAAAAATTTATACAACAAGAAAACAGTCGTTGAAACCTATTTCCCCAAAGTTATCACTTTAAATACATTCTAAAGCAATTTTTTTCTTAATTTCGATTATACCAGTAATTTTTCAAAATACCATGATTTTCCTATTGTTTCTGATGAGAGTCAACCTTAGATTGATGATAACTGCTCCTGCTCCCAGCACCCGACTAGTCTTTACTATTACCTACGCGTGAAGTCAACACATGTTAAGTATATACCTTAGCGAGGCATAATATCGTAAAGAATCTGTAATTTAAACATAAGTATCTCATGACTATTTAATGACGAACTAAATCGCATACTCCATAATAATCAAAAAAAATCCTTCTCAATTAAACCATATTTTTCTTTTATACAATCATCGAAACCATTTTTAATAGGCCCAACATACCTATCCTTCTATATATTTTCCCAATTATTCTTTATTTTCCCTATATACATTAAATGAGAAAGTATTGTACATGTATTGCACCAAAGTGCCAAATGGTCCTTTATCTTTTATAATTATCATGAGTGACACCTTATATACCATTAATATACCACTATGTATTTTCATTTGTGGCATCATTTCATGCCAATTATGAACTATTATACATTTCCATTTATGGCATCCTTTCATGCCAATTATGCACTGTTCTTCATCTAACTTGTATTAGTGGCACATTTATGCCAAATTGCACCATTAGGCATTAGTCTTTTATCCTAAAGGCATTTAACCTTTCTTCTAACTTGCATTATTGGCGCCCTTATAGAAAATGCACAGTTAAGCATTAGTCTTTTAGTTTAGAATAATTTCTACTCTAATATTTATTCATAATACCAATTAACTCTTTCAATTCATTATAAACTTTATAGTTTGCACCCGTAGTACTAACATGGTAATTTACCAACTTTCTAGTCATGATCATTTTATTAAGATGCACACGTAATGCCTATACGGTCATTCATCAACACATGATGAATTTCGTGGGTTGCACACATATTGCCTGTACGGTTGTTCATCAACTCAAGATGAATTCTATGGGCTGTACACATAGTGCATGTACGGTTGTTTATCAACTCATGAAGAATTATGTGGGTTGCACACATAGTGCATGTACGGTTGTTCATCAACTCATGATGAATTCTATGGGTTGCACACATAGTGCGTGTACGGCTGTTCATCAACTCTTGATGAATTTCGTGGGTTGCACACATAGTGCTTGCACGGTTATTCAATAACTCATGATGAATTCAGTGGGTTGCACACATAGTGCTTGTACGGTTGTTCATCAACTCCTGATGAATTCTATGGGTTGCACACATAGTGCCTATACGGTTGTTCATCAACTCAAGATGAGTTATGTGGGTTGTACAGATAGTTCTTGTATGGTTGTTCATCAACTTATGTTGAATTTCGTGGGTAGCACACATAGTGCATGTACGGTTGTTCATCAACTCATGAGGAATTCTATGGGTTGCACACATAGCGCATGTACGGTTGTTCATCAACATGATGAATTATGTGGGTTGCATACATAGTGCATGTACGATTGTTCATCAACTCATGATGAATTCTGTGGGTTACACACATAGTGCTTGTACGGTTGTTCAACAACTCATGATGAATTCCGTGGGTTGCACATGTAGTGCCTGTACAGTTGTTCATCAAGTCATGATGAATTCTGTGGGTTGCACACATAGTGCATGTACGGTTGTTCATCAACTCATGATGAATTTCGTGGGTTGCACACATAGTGCATGTACGGTTGTTCATCAACTCATGATAAATTTTGTGGGTTGCATAATAGTGGATGTACGGTTGTTCATCAACTCATGATGAATTCCATAGATTGCACACATAGTGCTTATAGCACACATAGTACTGATATACATTTGTAACAACATACATTTATGATTCTTAATGTATATAATAAATGCACTCACCTGGCTTGCCTCACTATAATATCCCAAAATGCAAATCTGATTACTCGTCTACTTTGGCTTTGCATACCGTTTTGCTTGACTCGGGAGATTGATTTTGATCTACTCAAACATCCATTAAAGACACGTACAATATCAATTGTTAGTATATTTTCTAACTTTTATACTTGAATAATATTCACAAGCTATAACAATTTCAACCTACCTTATAGTTCCAGGCTCAATAGTATCGATACCCCTACTATGGTATCGATTTTTCTATATTATGGTACCGATACTCTTTTTTGGTAACGATTTCATTTTTGCATTCTGTTATCCATTGAATCAATACTTTCTCTTTTAGTATCGATACCCTATCAGTATCGATACCACTTACATCGGTACCGATATTGTTTGTCAGAATTCTACCCATTTAAGCCTATAGTATCAGCACTATTCTATCAGTACCGATACCCTTACCCAGATTTACCATTTTTCAGTCCGATTTTTACTAAATTTTCCCTCTAATTTTTAATTTTACCTCCAACAATACTAGTAAACTCTTCTTTACATAACCCAACTAACTTTACTTCATTTAACTTCTTATAACATCTCAAATTTCCAAAGAACAATTCTACCCAAGAATCATACCACTTTTTTGAGCTTGTTATTAATCTCATTCAATGCTTCTAATCTCATATTTACTTCTTTGACAAGTCAAATATACTAATAAACATCAATAAAAGTTCATATCCTAACATATCATTTAAAAACCCATTTTCTTCAATCTCAAATATTTCATCTATCTCCTAGTTTTAATCTTAATTAACCCTACCTTAAGCTTCCATAAGACTCAATATTACAACAACAACCCAAAAAAAAGAGGAAGATCTGGTTAAATTAAATCTTATGTTGAGTTAATCGATCGACGAATCAGCCAAGAGGGGGTGAATTGGCAATAAAAATTTCGGTGGAAGCTTTTGCAGAAAATAGCAAATAATTAAATTGCGATTTAGAGTGGTTCGACTTTCTCAACCAAAGTCTACGTCCACTACCTTAGCTATCCACACTAAGGATTTTCCACAAATTCACTAATTTGTCTTTCTTTTGAGGACAAAGAGTAACCTTACAAATCCTTCAAGAATTATACCCCAAATTCTTGAGAACACTCTCTCCCAAAGAGAACAATACAAATTTCACAAACTTACAGAAAAACCTCACAAGGTAAGATGTTTGCACCATTCTAGAACAAAGAAAGAACACTCAAGAATAATACAATTGAGCACAATAAGTGTTCTTGAAAGAAAAAATGAATATTGAATGAAATAGGCTTGAAAATGCTCAAACTTGGGGTTTGATGATTTCTCTTTGATTCTCTCTTAATTCTTGTTGATTGTTATTGATCAATGGCTCCTAAGCATGTTTAAATACTCCTTGGATCACTTTTGATTGTTGGGGATCATTAGTGGAGTCAATATAGCCATTATTGTGTGAAAAAAATTAATAAAAGAGTTGAGGAGCGTGGGTGGTATCGATACCCCTTCATAGGGTATCTGTACCAGCAATGTAAAATTCAAATATTTCGACTGCTAAGTGACTAAGGGTATCGGTACCATATGGGGGTACCGGTACCATCAGAGAATTCTATTTTTCTCGGAGCCAAACATGGGGGTATCGGTACCATTTGGACAATTTGGTTTTTCTTGAAGCCCTTCTATTTAAAAATTATTTTTGGCTCGATTAAGGCTCGAAATACTTTGTAATATTTTTTTAAAAAATATTTTGAGATTAAAACATAATTTTACACTTTATGTAAGGATTGATTTTGACATTTGAAAAACTTGGAGTAATATTTTGAAATTCGAATAATTGAATCGAATATACTTAGGAAATGATTTGTAAAATCTTACAATTCATTTATACTTAATTTGTTATATCGAAACATCACAATGTTTTCAACAATCTCCCCCTTTTTGATATAACAAAACATTTGAGTAATTTTAAGATTTTCAAGAAAATCATTTTTGAAATCAATTTTGTAAAATTACTCCCCCTTACTATAACACTTCTCCCCCTTTTTGTTAAATCAAAAAGACTCTATAAACGTTTTTAAACAAGGTTTGTTTTTGAAAAAAAAATAGCCAATTGATATTTAGAAATTTAAAGCTTAAGCTGCTAAGACCACAATCAAGAGAAATGTTAGCCATTAGTTTCATAAATCAATATTCATAAATAATGTGCAATGGTAAATTGGTCATATTAATCTAAAATGTAGATAATGAAAAAATTAATAAACATGAAGCTCAAAATGAAAATTCAAACCAAACCAAATATATATATAAGCAAGTAAGTTCAAATATCCAAAGCATCCAACATCATCCATAACAAACAAATTTAAACATAACAATCCAAAAATATATCAATCCAACAACATCAAAGTGTTTTAACAATCCAAAACATAAGACCTAAGTTCAATCCAAGCAAAATAGAGCAGAGTAAGACAAGGTCAAGCATTCGTATAAGGATCGGGAGGAGATAGATGTGACCATATATTAGCCATATCTTATATAAGTGTATCGAGTCTATCTTCCACAACATTGAATCGATTATTCATTGCTTCGCGGGTAGCTCGAATATCTCGTTGATTCTCCAAATGTTGAGTCCCCATAGCAGAAAAGTGAGACTCTAACGATGCAAACCTCATATCAAATAACTAAATGAAAGAGCTAAAGTAACGAGGCATTGAACTATCTTGTTGTTTCGGCTCATCCTCGGGTGCTTCATCATCAATATCTTGCATGAGTTATTGAAGCTCAGGATCATAATCATCTGCCGGTGCCGGAGGAGGTGGAGCTCGTGAAGTACTAGCTCCTGGTGCTTGCTCAGAGGTTCGAACCCATTAGTTAGTTTTTGTATCCTTTTTCCATCCCGATTTCCTTAAAGAAGTCAAGTTAATTTGGTTTTTGATAGGGAATGCTACATCAAGATGTACTCTAAGCTCAGGTTTGATAAACAAGTTACTCAGAAGACAACCGTAAACAAGAGTTTCACAAAGCTTTTTATTAGGAACAAGGTTTACGGTTTTAACAAGTTAGGTAAATATAATCTGAGGTAGGTTAATTTTCCTATTATTTTAGATAGAATGTATCCACCAAAGCTATAAGGCTCGAAAAGTGGAGTATTTGCCTCTAGATGGTCTAAACCACCAAGAGATCATCAGATGAAGAAAACGATCTTGGTGATCTAACACACTCGCACTATACCTAACCTTGTAAGGAGAACCTATTATTTCATTTTCATTATATAAGCCGTGATTATCTAATCCAAATGCGTTAGCAATGTAGGTCGAGTCAATATGGATGAATCTACTTAGAAGATATAATCGAATTCCTATTGTCTATGTTTTAGTTCGGTTTTGAATACAAACGGCATTTGAATAGAATATCCAAACGAGTTGTTGGTAAACTACTGGTTCGAGATGAAAAAGTTTATCAAATTTCCAATCTTAAAAAGTAGGAAGATATCTAAGGTTTATTGCATCCATAGCTCGAAGAGAAGAAATACTTTCTTCCCGAATTTTGCATGACTCAAAATATTGAGAATACCTAAAGAAGAGATTTTGTCTATGACCAGGTTCGTTAAAGCACGAATTATGAATAGTAATTTCAGGTTCATCGGGATTAGGAATTTGTTGAATAGGAGGTGGGTTTTGAGGTGGAGTTGGTGGTCAGTTTGAACGACTAGAGGATGTCTTAGGGTGTTTATGGGACATGGTTTAAGAAATCGGAATAAGTACCTTGAAATATGAAGATTGAGTGGATTTTGATGTTTCTTGCACGAAATTAATGATGCTAGCAAGATTAGGAGTTGAAAACTGAGTGAAATCTGACTTGAAATTGTTGTTTTTAGGCAATGTAGCGATTAGGCATGATAGAGAGAGTGAATGGCGTGAGAATTGAGAAATGATGGTTTTGAAAAAAGAAGAGATTTGGGCGTTTTAATAACCAGAACCTGAATGGGGTATCGGCACCCATTCAAGGATGGTATCGGTACCTATTCAAAGGGGGTATCGATACTTAGCACGCAGAAAATTAAAAAATATGTATTTAAACACTTAAAATGCTAAATTAATTTGCTCTAATGGTATTGGCAACTCATATTACGAAAATTAACTATGTTCAATCAATCAAATCTATATTTAATCATAATTTGAACATATAATTAATTTTCTCTAAGAATCATAAACTCTCCCTAACTAATAGCAAAGAATACAATCAAAAATATTATTTTTATAAGCATTTTTCATTTCTAATTAAAAGTGCTAAGCTTATTTTAAACACTAAGTGAAGATAGGTTAGTTAAACCTAATTCTCTCCTAAGTGTCCAAAATCATTCTTTATCTAAAGGTTTTGTAAAAATATCCGTTAATTGATGCAAAGTATCAACATATTCTAGAACTATATCTTCTTTAGCGGCATGATCTCTAATGAAATGATGTCTAATTTCAATATGCTTAGTTCTAGAGTGTTTGATGGGATTTTTAGTGAGACAAATAGCACTAGTATTGTCACACTTGATAGGTGTGATACCTACTTCAATTCCATAACCTAAAAGTTGTTGTTTCATCCATAAAACTTGTGCACAAAAACTACCCACTGAAATGTATTCCGCTTCGGTGGTAGATAATGCAACACAATTTTGTTTCTTTGAAAACATGAAATCAGCATATTCCTAGGAATTGGCAAGTACCATAGGTGCTTTTCCTATCTATTTTGCATCCTCCATAATCCGCATCAGAGAAGGCATGCAAGCTAAAGCTAGAGTCTCTAGGATACCAAAGTCCTAAACTAGGAGTGTCCTTAAGGTATCTAAAGATTCTCTTAACAACTAGTAAATGGGATTCATTAGGGCATGATTGAAATCTAGCACATAAGCAAACACTGAACATAATGTCTGGTCTACTTGCGGTTAGATAAAGCAAAGAGCCAATCATTGACCTATACAATTTAACATCCAGACATTTACCTCCTTCATCTTTGTCAAGCTTTGTAGAAGAAATCATTGGAGTGGCATGAGGTTTACCATTTTCCAGTCCAAACTTATTGAGTATATCCTTGACGTACTTAGCATGATTGATGAAGTGCCATCTTTTCTTTGCTTGATTTGGAGTCCCAAGAAAAATGAGAGCTCCCCCATCATGCTCATCTCGAATTCACTCTGCAGTAGCTTAGAAAATTCTTGGCAAAGAGCATCATTAGTATAACCAAATATTATTATATCATCAACATAAATTTGAACTACTAATAAATCTTTACCTTTATGCATTACGAACAATGTAGTGTCAACTTCCCCTTTTGAAAAACCTTTTTCATTTAAAAAATCTGACAATCTTTCATACCAAGCTCTAGGAGCTTGTTTTAAACCATAAAGCGCTTTTGTCAATTTAAAAACATGATCTGGAAATTTTAAATCGTCAAAACCAGGAGGTTGTTCCACATACACTTGTTCTTTTATAAAATCATTTAAAAATGCACTTTTAACATCCATTTGATATAATTTAAATTCATTAAAACATAAAAATGCTAATAACATTCTAATTGCTTCCATCCTAGCTACGGGAGCGCATGTTTCATCATAGTCTATGCCCTCTTCTTGAGTGTAGCCTTGAGCAACAAGTTTAGCCTTGTTCCTCACTATATTACTACTTTCATCAAGCTTATTCCTAAATACTCATCTAGTACCTACAGTAGATTTATTACTAGGCCTTTCAACTAATGTCCATACTTTATTTCTCTCAAATTGATTTAACTCTTCTTGCATAGACATAATCCAATGTTCATAATTTAATGCTTCTTTAATATTCTTAGGCTCTACGCATGAGATAAATGCAACATAATTACATATATTTCTAAGAGAAGATCGAGTTGTTACCCCTTTGGATGGATCACCTATAATTTCATCATCCTTGACATAGTTGTAATATCTTGGGTAAGAAACTTCCTTTTCTTCAGTGGTTGGATTCTCGAGAACATCATGAGTTTCCTCATCTTTTACGTCTTCCTTTGATGATGGTTCTCCAACGTCATGTCTAACGTTATTTGTGTTTACAATACCTACATCATCATTCATACAAGAATCCTTCCTCGAAAGAGGATTATCATCGAAAACAACATGTATAGACTCTTATACCACAAAATTTCTTTTATTAAATACTCGATAAGCTTTAGAATTTAAGGAATAACCCAAAAAATTCCTTCATCACTTTTAGCATCAAATTTGCCAAGATTTTCTTTACAGTTGTTTAAAACAAAACATTTACATCCAAAAGGATGAAAATAACTAATGTTAAGCTTTTTATTTTTGAAAAATTCATATGGAGTTTTCTTCAAAATTGGTGTAATCATTACTCTATTAATAACATAACAATCGGTATTTGTGGCTTTCGCCCAAAAATATTTTGGCAAATTGTTTTCACAAAGCATGGTTCTAACCATTTCTTCCAAAGTTTGATTTTTCCTCTCAACAACTCCATTTTGTTGAGGGGTTCTAGGTGCTGAAAAATTATGGCTAATACCATTAGAATTACAAAAATCAGTAAATCTAAGATTTTCAAATTCAGTACCATGACCACTCCTAACGCTAGTTATGGGTATCCTTTTTGTCTTGGATTACTTTTGAAAACGTGATGAACTTTTCTAATGCTTCATCTTTAGTACTTAAAAATAGAACCCAAGTATATCTAGAATAGTCATCTACTAATACAAAGCAATATTGTTTTCCACCCAAGCTAATAGTTCTTATTGGCCCAAACAGATCTATATGGATCAATTGTAATACTCTACTAGTTGATACATCCTTAATGGACTTAAAGAAAGCTCTTTGATGTTTTCCTTTAGCACATGCATCACAGATTTTTTTTCTTTATCAAATTTTAGCTTTGGTAACCCTCTTACTAAATCTCCTTAAATTAGTCTTTTTAAAACACTCATGCTAGTATGTCCTAGTCTCCTATGCCATAAACAACTATCATGTTCATCCTTAGCAACTAGGCATAAATTAGTTATATTAATAGAATCTAAATGTACCATGTATATGTTTTCTATTCGATGACCAACAAACATAATCCGATTAGATGCAATGTCAATGACTTTACAACCATTAGTTTCAAACATGACATTGAATCTCTTATCGTAAAATTGACTAATACTTAATAGATTATGTTTTAACCCATTCACATATAAAACATTTTTAATTTGTATGGAAGAGGTATTACCTATAGTACCTATACCTTTAATGTGACCTTTTGAATTATCACCAAAAGTCACTTCTCCTCCATTTTTGTCCTTAAGCTCAATGAATCGACTCTTGACTCTGGTCATATGTCTTGAGCATCCACTATCAAGGTACCATGAGTTTGAACTTGTTTCTCGTGCCTTGTAGCAATGCTCCTTTCCCTTAGAGTTTTCCCCGATGGTCATCAAGCACAAGTTTGCCACTTCTTGTTCCTCTTCATCGGAACCTTCATCATCGCTCCATGTAGCCACATGAGCCTTGTGCTTCTTCTTGGATTGACCCTTTTTCTTTAATTGCGGGCAATCATATTTGAAATGACCTGAATTTTTGTATTCGTAGCAAATAATAGGGTCTTTCTCCTTTGATTTATTTTTGAAGCCTTCGTTTCGTTTGAATTTTCTTCCTCGGTTGGGCTTCATCAATTTTCTGAACCGTTTGGAAAATAATGTCATCTCCTCATCATCATCATCTTCATCTGAATCACTCTCATCTCTTATGGATTTGAGAGCAACTCCCACGTTCTTATTTGTTTCCATCTCCTTCTTTGGCTCGTTAATCTTCTCGAGGTCTACCTCATTTTGAAGCATCATTTCATGAGTAAGGAGTGAACCAATTAACTCTTCGAGAGTTAAAGACTTTAAGTTCTTGGCCTCGATGATTGTCGTCTTCTTTGATTGCTAAGATTTTAGAAGAGAGTAAACTAACTTCCTCATAAGCTTTTCGTTTGGAATGATCTCTCCATATGATTTGAGACCATTGACAATCGTGGAAAATATATTCGTTATAGCTTTGATATCTTCATCCATTTTTATCCTTAAATTTTCATAGCTATAAGTTAAAAGACTAATTTTAGATTTTTTTACCTCATCTATGCCTTAATGAGTGACTTGAAGTTTATCCCATATCTCCTTGGCGGTTGTACAAGACGAAACTCTTCCGTATTCATCTGGTCCAAGAGCATAAAAAATAATATGGATAGCCTTTGAGTTGAGCTAGAACATTCTTGTCTCTGCTTCACTCCACAATCTTGAATGAGTGGAAGGAATTAAGTATCCATCTTCTATGATATTCCATGCTCCCATGTCACTTGCTTGAATGAAGTACCTCTTTTTATTCTTCCAATAAGCATAATTAGCTCCATTGAAGAAATGAGGCTTGTTTATAGGCATAGAATCAATACCAAAGTTGGAGTTTGAAGTGGAGCTCATTAATGACTTGAATATCAATATAACTCTTCCCGAATAGACTCAAGAGACGATTAAACCTTTAAATGAGTGAGGCTCTAATACCAATTGTTGAGTTAATTGATCAACGAATTGGCCAAGAGGGGGTGAATTGGCAATAAAAATTTTGGTGGAAACTTTTGCAGAAAATAGAAAATAATTGCACAGCGATTTAGAGTGGTTCGACTTTCTCAACCAAAGTTTACGTCCACTACCTTAGCTATCCAAACTAAGGATTTTCCACAAATTCACTAATTTTTCTTTCTTTTGAGGATAAAGAGTAACCTTACAAATCCCTCAATAATTATACCCCAAATTCTTGAGAACACTCTCTCCCAAAGAGAACAATACAAATTTCGCAAACTTACAGAAAAACCTCACAAGGCAAGATGTTTGCACAATTCTAGAACAAAGAAAGAACACTCAAGAATAATACAATTGAGCACAATAAGTGTTCTTGAAAAAAAAATTAATATTGAATGAAATAGGCTTGAAAATGCTCAAGCTTGGGGTTTGATGCTTTTTCTTTAATTCTCTCTCAATTCTTGTTGATTTTTATTGATCAATGGCTCATAAACTTGTTTAAATACTCCTTGGATCACTTCTAAATGTTGGGGATCATTAGTTGAGTCAATAGAGTCGTTATTGTGTGAAAACAATTAATAAAACAGTTGAGGAGAGTGGGTGGTATCGATACCACTTCATAGGGTATCTGTACCAGCAGAGTAAAATTCAAATATTTCGATCGTTAAGTGACTAGGGGTATCAATACCATATGGGGGGTACCGGTACCATCTGAGCATTCTGTTTTTCTCGGAGCTAAAATTGGCATGGGGGTATCAGTACCATCTGGGGGGTACCGGTACCATCTGGGCAATCTGGTTTTTCTTGAAGCCCTTATATTAAAAATTATTTTTGGCTCGATTAAGGCTCGAAATACTTTGTAATATTTATTTTAAAAATATTTTGAGATTAAAACATAATTTTACACTTTAATTAAGGATTGATTTTGACATTTGAAAAACTTGGAGTAATATTTTGATATTCGAGTAATTGAATCGAATATACTTAGGAAATGATTTGTAAAATCTTAAAATTCATTTATACTTAATTTATTATATCAAAACATCAAAATGTTTTCAACATCTTACCTTTGGCTATGGAGAATGACTATTCCACAAGAAAGAATGACTGAAAAATAACTTAGGTTTTTCCCCTTTTCTATCTTTAATACCTTATTAAAAATGATTATTAAATTCATTTCCCTTTTAAAGGACTAAAATGCCCTCTCTATTTATCTATGGTTGCAAATTAGTCTAAAACACTATTCCAAATCCTTTTCTTCTATTTATCAATTATTCAATAAATCCTAAAATTTTAAAACTTTTCACTAAAGTCCCAGTCCTGATATTTGGGGTATTACAAGGTCCCTCAACTTTTATAAAATTAAAAAATTATTCCTAAATTTTTCTTAACCTAGGTCGAATGCTTTGAAAATTCAAGACTAGGGTTTTTATGCTTTTTATTTGATTTCGATTCAATTTGAGCATGAAATCAACCTCTATTCAACCTTATAAAATCTCTACAATCAAAGCCCTAATCAAATTTCATCAAAACACAAACTTCCCTTAATTTTAGGGTTTGGTCGAAATTAACAAATGCATTTCTAGGATGTTTGATCATTATTTAATCATCAAAAAAGCATGGAAATGATTCTACCGCCTCAAAAACCTCAAAATCCATCATCAATTCCATAAACTCTAATGTGAACATAAACCCTAAAATTTGGGATTTTTGAAATCAAGGAAGATTAGCATGCATAAATGGTACCAAATTATAACATTTTTTGAATAAAACAATTTTCTATTTCACAGCACGATCCAAAATCCAAAGGAAATTGCTCAAAAATGATAAATAAAACTTCTTACCTTGCAATAGGATACACAGCTTGGAGGCTGAAAAATACCCAACTTTTATGAAACTTCTAAGTAAATTTCCTGTTAATTTACCTTTTATTTAAGCTTAAATGAATATAAAATTCATTTAATGATAAATGTTCATTTTGCCATTAATGAAACTTGATATTTACCTTAATACCAAGATACATAAACCTTATCATAATTAAAAAGTCAAAAACAAACCAATTATCTTGCCATTTACAACTTTGCCCATGCAATCTTTCCAAAATTTCCATCTTGCCATTTTTCATCTAATAGTCCAAATTAAACATGGAAATTAATTATCAAATCCAATGATCCATATTATTTTCCATCACTTTAACATTTGAAAATAATATTTCTAAGCTTAATTCATCATCCTTAATTTTTTTCTCAAAATTTATACTCGATCCGATTTATTGAATTCTTTTACCAGACTTTAACTGTTTCTAGTTTTTAACATAAATTTCGGATCAAGAATCTATTTTCCATAAAATCTCATTGTCAAGAGTAAACTATCCATTTATGGAATAAAAAATCTTTTTAGGAAAATTACCACTTAGGTCCCTAAATTTTTCTAATTTTATACTTTGGCCATTAAACTTTCAAAATTTATGTTTTGATCACTAACCAAAGTTTGGGGTATTACAATAAGGAGTTTCCCCAGGCCCATTGGGCATAGGATCTAACATGAGAGGATACCTTAGGTCCATAAGTAATTACCAAGCTTATCAGAGCTGAACCTATAGAGACTCCAAAACAGTTCTCAGATAGTACCCCCAATATAAATCATATAAAGTAGTAAACTGTAATATCAAAATCGTGATCCAATAAAATATCGTAAACATGACAATAATGTTTATTTAAATCACATAATATCGCCCCTAGCCCGTACACCAATATATAGTCCCCAGAACTGCATTCATAAGAACTTATCATGAGCTCATTGAGGAGCCAACTTGAGGGGATACCTCATATCCATAAGCAATTATTAGTTTGATTGGAGATAAACTTGCATAACTCCAAAATACATCCCATAGTGTACCACCAATAAAACACTTCCATATAGTAAGTTGTAGGATCAGAATTCCACAAATAAGATATATTTATATTTTTTGGTAAAAATTAGTAACCAGTGAGCATGTATCTGACAAACATAGTTCATAAACAATAAATCAGGAATTAGGATATCAATTAGATAAAACATCCATAAATCAAATCAGATAAATATTTATATTTCAGAACATGTAAAACAGTCATATGATGATTTGCAATACTCAAAATTTATATAGAACTATCAGGATTTCTAGTCAAATCGAACTAATCAAATCCCAATACTATGGTACTTGTCAATTATCCGGATGAAGATCTTTCACGAATATTCACTTCTTAAATACTGATTGCACTAATTGAATTTATCACCTTTAGAATTATCATTGAATGGACCTTGAAGAGACTAACGGTATTCTAGAGGTATTTATTTTTATTTTTGTATTGCCACAGTATCATAAATGACCAACGTGCTTTCGTGGCTGTCCCTTTTATGGGCCACAATCGGGTAGATACGCCAAGGCCAACCATGTATAGGGCCTCTTGGTAGGGTAAAATAAGCTTTTCCTCATTTCAAGCATTTCAATGTTTAAGTTAGGGAATAGGGGTATGACTTACAGTCCCCTGTTCGAGCATTTTAATGTCTATAGGTAGAATTTTTGTTAATTTGTTTTCGCATATATGTAGGGGGTGGACAGCCGACAGAGTTTGGGATGATCCACATGTAAAGGTAAAATGACATTGTTTTAAGAAAATAAAATTTTCACCAAAGCGACGTCGTTTTGTATCTATATAAAAGCTCATTTGTAACATCACAAGTGACAAAAAACCCAATATATTAAATTCAGTGAGAAAATTAAAAAGATTTAAAGTACAATGAGTGAAATAGGAAGGAGTGAAGTTCAATTACCAAATTTGTAATTTACCCTGATTTTAATTGATATAAACAATTCTAAAAAATCAATAAATTTAACCTTGCAAATGCATTAATTATATACTATATTCATAATCTAATTGATGTAATACAAAAACATTCAAAACTAAATTTGTTATTGTATAATCAAATTTATGTAAAATTAAAGAAAAACATTAAAATTATCTTTATTTGCCCACCCAAATAACTAATCAAATAAAACATATTTTTATAAATCCTGGTATATATTTTTTTATAATTTATAGATTTTGAAACGTTCATATTTACATGACCCAAAAGGAAGAGGCTTAGGCCACTCTTTTCATTAAGACATTCAAGAAATAAGCATCTAATTCAAAAGTCTAACAAATTTTACTTAAATACCAAAAAAGGTCAGAGAATGGAAAGAGCAAAGAGTAAATTAGAAAGAGAGGGAATTGGGGTGGTGGAAAGGGTCTAATTTCATACAGAATTTCACCAAAGCTATTCACCTCATTCACTGCTAAGGGGAAAGAGATTACGTTCCTGCTATCAGTTACATGAACATTTTCCAGATAAAGAATAATCAAATTCATGGTTTTACGGTGAACTTGCCAGGTTGACTGTAGGTTTCCTCCAATTGCTCCTTTTTGTCGATTCTGAAACCCCGGATCCTCAATTCCTCCGGAAAACCAGTATCTTTGTAGTCTATTCTCTCGATAAACCAGCCCTTGTTCTGTATCGGTCCTCCAACTTTCACCTATTCCAGAAACCGTATTGTTATTATAATATTGTGCTCCAACCAAACTGAGCCAGTAACCCAAACAAAAATTGTTCATTGATCATGCAAAAACCGACTTCCACAATACAGACATGGAGTAAAACAAAGCTAGAAAACTTGTTGCAAAAGAATGCAAGGTAAAAGATTAAACGATAGCACGTCTACAGTTAGATTTATCATCAATGGCATACCTCTGCATCATCAATAGAATTGATGATAAGAGCTACGTCCAAGTGTAGATCTTCAAGAACGATATTACGGCCCTTAGGGCCATGGTAGACCTTTGAGAAATAGAGCAACTTCCACTAATTTTTCTTTTGATCTCAGCAAAAGTCATCCCCCGTTTAGGCTTCTAAGTAACACGCGGCCACACTTCCACCTCTTGCCCGTTGAAAACCTGTTGCAGTGGATCCTCCACTTGGGCACCCGCCTAGCAAACAGATAAAAAGTGGAAACAGAAAGATTTAACGATACGACGAGAGATAGAATGGAAGTGAAGAAGATTCTAAAGAAAGAAAATCTAGAGGTGGAGTTCAGTAAAAGAACAACATGCTCGCCTTCTTAAGGATGAGACTGTTAGCACGATATATGGCCATTTCACCAGAAGTTGCACTGTGATATGGGTTCCCTTTTGGAACCTTAGCAGCTTCCTCGGGGTTGTTTTTCACCGGTGCATAAGCAAGCCATGTATCCATCACCTACACAATTTTATTACATCAGCTTAAATATTAGTAGCAAATTAATTCACAGAACTAAAAGAGAAGTTGGGTCTATTAAGATGAAAAAATCTCAAACTGGAACAAGACAAAAGGATTGGAACCACCCATTACAGTGAAGCCAACTCTTGCTGATGGAGGCAATGTTTTAGGATAGTCTTGCATCATTCACTCTAGTCGAGTTGAGGACTTAAAATATGTTTTGCTAGCATCTTTATATCTGCAGTAACATAGGGCAAAACATATGACAGTGCTCGCTTTCTTCTTTACAAGCAACTAAAAATATGAAATAGAAACATAAGGTTTTGGTGAACAAATTACTTGGGGTTAACAAATTCCTTAATAGCACCTCCTGTTTTGGTGAGCTCCTCGATATATGGACCGAGCTCCAAAATCAACTGTAAAACAGACAGAAAAATAACAGGAGACGGAGAGAGCAATTAGACAATGAATGGACCATTTTCTACATATGGATAAGAGATTACAAAACCAAAAAATGAAGGGGGGCGGGGAAGAGAATCAAATTCAATGAATATCACAATGTTAATGAAGGTTTCAACAGGTGTACAACTTTGTAATTTTGTACTCCCAACCATAGTATCAAATTGCGATTGTGGTATCCGTCGCGGATGCGGTTGTGGTGTCGTTGTTGCCAACGCTGCAGACGTTACGTAATGCGTAACGGCTGCTGCGGGTGTGATTTAAAAAAAAATACACTATTTCTAAAATATTACGTAACGCGTTGTGTTAATATTGCGTCGCGGTAACCTCCAAAAACGTTACGATGCTGCCATTACGCTACGTTGCTGCCGCAATTTAGTACTATGCAGTCCCAACCATATCAATTACAAAAGTGCACAATCCCTGTTATCATCCAATATGGAAATTTGATAAAACTCCTCAAAGTTTCATCTACTTTATTCATCACACTAGACATCGTTCTAGAAATGAAACATCTAAATAATGAGTGAGCGGGAAAATTACTTGGTTTATATTTCCTGGAAAAGGAGAATAACCGGTCTCACAATTAACATCTCCATCAGGATGTCCAGTGGCTCTAAGCAGAGGATCAAGCTGATTGTATTCCACATTGATCACCATCGATCTCCCTGGAGTTGATTTCAAAGAACAGTTGTACTATCATATATGTTATATGATACAATTTATACAAGAAAATGAAAGGAGATGGTGAGGAAAGAGCCAATTTGCACAATCCTACACTCTCAAAGAACTTTTACATGTACAACCACAAATGGTGGGAAATGACACTAAAATAGTCAGAAATTACTGAATTTTAGACCTTATTTTAGTTAAATGTTATTATCCCTGAAGAAATAGGTTAACAAGAACAAGGCAAAGGTAGCATCTAAGAGTTAAGAATTTCGGTCTCATATATATATATATATATACCATCACTATGAGTGAGTTTAGTGATTCCACCAATGGCTTCTTTTGCTTTCCGCGGAACAGCAAAAGAGTTGACAAGGTACTCTTTAGTTGCACTGACACCCAGAGATGCTGGAATTGCCTACATTGTAATATTAAATTTTTATTTCTATCAGTTTTGATATAAGAAATTTATATACAAAATCATGGAAATTAAGATTCTAACCTTGAACAGAAGTCCATTTGTATCTTGAAAAAAGATAACCCATCTCAAACCGGAATCATGCCTAGCAAAAAGTGAAGATAAAAATTCAACATGGTGGAATATAAAAAGAATTATCCATTAAACCAATTTCCAGAGACCGACAGTTGACCTTTTTATGCAACCTGGCTGACCTAGTATAATAAATTTCAAGACAATTAAGGTGAATAAGCATTAGAAAATGGAATAATTATAACTGTTGGTGTATGGTAGCGAGTTAAGAGAGTAATCACATGGAAGTTACAGCTTAATGTGGGTTTCGGACAAACAATTTTGTGTCTTACTACCATAAAGAGAGGCAAGGGCAGACACAATCACATAATTATCATCATATAAGGAGTTTCTTTGCCATTAAGAAATGAGTTTCTGACAACAGGCAACATCTAAAAAACACTTGCAGAGACATGAAAAGAATTTCCAGATTCCAGACATAAGAAGCAGTCTATGTATTTGAGAGACATACCATACTTTCAGAAGCCCGCTGGAAAAAAGGAGGGAGTGTACATCACCATGGCCATGAGGTTTTGTCTAACAAGACAAGAAAAGAGTTAAGAGAAGAACCTAATGACTTTAGCAATCAAAACATAACCATGTTTTTCATACAGCATTTATGGAGGCTACCTGAATTTTGTATTTGTTATGAGGGTCCAAAGCAAGCCTAGCATCATTACCATCTAAGCATGCAACCTTTTCCTGCCAGTAAATATGACGAGGTAAAGCACCTTACAACAGCTTTCTCAAACCACACATCAATAAGAGATTTCATACCTGCTTAAGAAGTTTAACTTGTGTAGACTTCATCCCAAAATAAGAATTTGATTCTAAAAGGTCCAATGTGCGGCCATGTGTGTCATCTGATGTCATGATAACAAAAGGAATCTCTTTTTGACAAGTACCTAATTTTAAGACGCACACACTCAGAAGGAGATTGAGAGAAAATGAAGTGTAAAATGCAACAACCAATACAATATTTTGTAAAGAAGGCTAAAAGGTTAACTAATTTCCTTTTTACTTATTAAAGCAAATATGTTGACTTGGGCCCTTCAAGCATAAGAAAATTGTCTTGTAAGAATATGAACTGCTTATGCTAGCGAGATGAGAGAGGTTACTTAGATACGTAAGCTCATTTTCTATTATTGATTACAGAAAAAAAAACAATGCAGTCTAACTTAGAACTCTTTTCCATTTGTTTAATCTATCAACTATTCATGGCCGTTTTACAGGTTAAGTGTTGGGGAGGTAATTGAGGGTAAGGGGTAGAAATGGCTACGGATTGAACCCAAGCTCATGCCACACAAGAATCTTACCACTAAAGAAAGATGATGGACATTTCACGGGTAAAGTGTTGGGGGGTGTTAAGGGGTAGAAATGCTATGGATTGAACCCAAGCTCTCATGCCACACAAGAATCTTACCACGAAGGCAAGTTGTTATTGGCAATTCTTGACTTATTTGAAAGTTAATTTTATGATGTCCGCTCTAACTTATAGCTAAGTTCACCAAAGAGGTTTTTCTTTTCCAAAAGTTGGAGCACTAAGCAATTGCTGATGCATTTCAACAAGTTAAATAGACTACCATATACTTCTCAATAATCTCCCATTGGTAGCTGCAATCCATGGTACTGAAGGAAAATAACACTTAGTCTTTCATGATTAGGTTGATGACAAAACGGTCAAAATGCTTTTTAATGTGGAAGGCCTCGACAAACAAATGAGAAACCATGCAAACCTTGTGTGAGCCGATTGCTAGTTTCCTGAAGAGCCAGTATAGACTCGATGTACAATTGTAAGAAACATGTTCCAGTTGTGGTCTCTGCAGGAAGTGCCACCTACAAGGTATCAAGGTTAGCTAGTCAAATATTTTGTTTCGGGAGCAAAAATAATCAAGAGTGTTGGAACTGGTCTATTCAGTACAACACCATAACTGTGATCAATTCTCCTCAAAAGGGGAAAAAGCAAAATATTAACTGTTGGTCTATGGGTTACCTTAATTCCATTGTAACCAAGACGTTCACCAAGCCCACCCGCAACAAGAACAAATGCCGCATTTTTAGCTTCTTTGACACCGGCTTCCTCAAATTTGATGAAACTATCATCACCAAGAGAGAACTTCTCCGGTTCGAACCTGCCAAAAAAAAAATTTACTGTGTTTAAGACAGTTGCGTAGAAAATGGTGAGATTAGAATCTTGATTAAAGTGAACTTTACCTTAATGTCGAATTACATTAATAATAATATGAATCATGTTAAGACAATTGGAAAGATAAACAATTTGATCTCTTCCATAATTTCATCCTAGTTTCGTTCCTGTTTGAGGGTGGCCATACTTTCATTAATAACATAATTTTTTTGTATGAGGTGTGTACAAGTAAAAAGACTCCCCTCGAGAATCCACTGCTCTGCCGCCGTAGGCAAGCCAAGTACTCTTCCTTCGTCACCTTCTTCATCTCTTCAATCTCTTTCAGATCTCTGTCAGTTTTGTTTATGGTAAATTAAATTTTCTTTGTTCGTTGCAGATAATGCTTTTTTTCCATATCTTATTATAGCTGCATTTTTCTTTAGTGAATCATTAGTTTTTCTTTGAAATATAGGTCTGATTATTCTTTGACACTCTTTCCTATCTTTCCTCTGACACTCTTTAAAACTTGTTCTTTTTCATCAGATCTTTTATCTTTCCCATTTTCCTATACTTTTCTTTCAAAATTAAGATCGGGGTGTGTTTCATTTTGTGATTTACGGTTCAATTTTTCTTTGTTTTTGTTTCTGAGTACTGTTCTTCCTTTTTCACGTTCCCCTTGTATTTAAATTTGTTGAAGGAACAAAACTGCAGTTGAGTGTTTTTTCCTACGTTTAGTTTTACTGTTTAAGCTTGAAAATACTACTTGTTTATATTGATATTTTTTTAGCCTAGTTTCAGTACAAGAAAACAGGAATTTACTTGTTTTTGTTTTTGATTTGAGCTCTCGATTTGATTCTTTGGTGACAATAAGCCATTTTTAATATTTACCTGGACTGTTTAAGCTTGAAAATACTTACTTGTTTATGTATATCGTTTTCCTTCCCTTTTTAACACTAGGCTTTTAGCAATAATAATAACAATAGTATTTTATAAATTAAAATCCTATTAAGTAACCAACTAGGATTCTTAGTACCCATCAATTCTCTAGCGTTTTATTGGTGCATCTTCTGTCTTCTTTGGATTCCTTTTTCATAGTTCCTCATAGCTTCGACTATAGATGATTACTTGAGGTCATGTCCTTCTTTTATATCCCATAGGGCGTATAGGGGGCGGGCTCGACATAGTGATGTCAAGGAGACTAGACTTAGAGTTTGTACGTTGAATGTAGACACATTAAATGCTAGGCTACTGGAGCTGACCGACGTAATAAGTAATAGGAAAATATATTTTTGCATGTATTCAAGAGACTAGGTGGAAAGGGGCTCGCACCAGAGGGTGTAACGGGTACAAGTTGTGGTATTCAGGCGTAGATAACGCTAGAAATGGGGTGGGTATCTTGGTATCCTCTAGACTTAAGGAAAATGTAGTTGAAGTTTGCAGATACCGTGATAGGATCATGATGATTAAGGTTATTATAGAAAAGGAAGTGGTGAATGTCCTTTCAGTGTATGCCCCACACGTTAGCCTAGGGGAGGGGGAGAAACGTTGCTTCTGGGATTCGTTAGATGATGTACTTAGGAGCATTCCGGAGGACCAAAGAGTTTTCATAAGGGGAGACTTCAATCAACGGGTATGATGGTGTTCATGGGGGTTTCGATTTTGGTAATAGGAACGAGGAGGGACGTACGTTGCTTGAAATTGCTACTGCACACGATATGGTGGTCACTAACTCATTCTTTAACAAGAGAGGTGTGAACTTGATTATGTTCCATAGCGGGGGTCATTGTACCCAAATCGACTACATCCTGGTTCGAAGTCGGGATCGATGGGCTTGCATTAACTGTAAGGTGTTCCCTAAAGAGGCATGTGCATCACAACACAGATTGTTGGTTTTGGTGTTCCGCATACGCCACGGGCGGAGCACTCATAGGAGGGCTACACTAGGTAAACCTAGGATCCTTTGGAAGAATTTACATGGAGCGACAACTAATGACTTTAGGAGTAAATTTTGTGTCATACAGGTTTTGGAACTACAAACTCAAATAATGCAAATATGTTATGGAAAAATATGGAAAATTCCATCAGAGAGGTGGGCAAAAACACCCTTGGGTTGTCGACATGGAATGACAAGGATCATAAAGAATCTTGGTGGTGGAACGACGAAGTCCAAACTATGGTGAAGACAAAGCAAACATGCTTCAAGGAGTTGCTACAATGCAATAACGATGAAGAAAGATCGAGAGCTAAACAAAGATACAAGGAGGCAAATCGGGAAGCCAATAAAATAGTGGCTAAAGAAAAAGATAAATCATACGAGGAAATGTACAAGAGATTAGACACCAATGAAGGACAAAACGACATCTTTAGGCTTGCAAAATCCAAAGAGAATAGGAAAAAGGATCTAGGTAGCATTAGGTTTATTAATGACAACAATGGTGTTCTTTTAGTGAAAGATTATGATATTAAGAGGATTTAGGGTAGTTACTTCTTTGGCTTATTTAATAACGGTGCCTCTCCCTATAGAGATGGTAACGTTGATGGGTCTGTCGACTATCATACTACGGCCAATGACTACCCTACAAGTAGGATTGGGATTGATAAGTCAAAATGACCCTTAGAAAGATGGGGAGGGACAAAGTTGTCAGTCCAGATCAAATTCCTATCACTGTGTGGTTGAACCTAGGAGAAGAGGGAGTTAAGTGGTTGACCAACATCTTTAATATTATTTTAGAGACTGCCAAGATGCCAGAGGAGTGGAGAGAGTCTACGGTGATACCATCTATAAGAATAAAGGAGATTCCCAACATTGTGGTAACTACAGAGGTACTAAACTACTCAGTCATACTATGAAGATATGGGAAAGAGTGATAGAGGCTATGTTGAGACAGGTTACTAGGGTTTCGGAAAACCAATTTGGCTTTATGCCAGGCAGGTCTACTACGGAGGTGATTCATCTACTTCGACGGCTTATGGAGAAATATAGGGAAAAATAGAGATCTTCACATGGCGTTCATTAACATTGAGAAGGCGTATGATAGCGTACCCAGCGATACGATCTAGAAGACCTTGGAAACAAGACGGATCCCAACTGCTTATATTCGGGCGATTCGTGATATGTACTGTAGATCTACTATATACGTCAGGACTACAGCTGGCGACACCGTGGCATTCCCGGTGTTCAATCTTCGCCCTTACATCTTCACCTTGATTATGGACTCCACCAGAGGTTTGCTCTTAGCCCTTACATCTTCGCCTTGATTATGGACGACACCTATTATGCGTCACCAGACGGTGTTCCATAGTGTATGTTTTTCGCTGACGACATTGCCCTAGTTGCTGAAACAAAAAATGAGCTGAATAGTAGACTAGCTACGTGGAAGACTGCTTTGGAAGAAAAAGGTCTAAGGATCAATATTGAAAAGACAGAGATTTATGTTCAAACTTCAGTGGGAACCAAAACGATGAAGATGTAGAAGTTTGCATCGAAGGACACGTTTTCCCCTCAAATGATTGTTTCAAGTACCTAGGATCTATGATACATAAAGATGGGGGTGTAGATGATGACGTTACACACCGTATAAAGGCGGGATGGCTAAAGTGGAGGGTTGCTACTGGAGTTTTGTGTGACAAGAAGGTGCCTCTAAAACTCAAGGGAAAATTTTATAAAATGGCAATAAGACCAGCCCTGCTATATGGATCAGAATGTTGGGCAATCAAGAAGGATCACGTAAGGAGGATGGAGGCCGCATAAATGAGAATGCTTCGATGGGCATGTGGTAGGACTCTGTGGGACATGACACCAAACTCTGCTATTAGAATGTCCTTAGGGGTGGTGCATGTATCCGAAAAATTGAGGGAGGAAAGACTACGGTGGTTTGGGCATGTCCTTAGGCAACAACCGTCGGATGCGGTCAGGAGGGTAGAGTCGATTACAATCGACGGTGCCAGAAGGAGAGGACGACCAAGGAGGAAGTGAGTAGACTGCTTGAGATCTGATTTGAAGGATTTATCCCTACCGAGGACATGACCTCTGATAAGAAAGTATGGAGACTTAAGACTAGGGTAGCCGAGTAGTGTGGGTTAACAGCCGTAGGGTGTAGTATCTCTGTCTTCTTTTTAATTGCCTTTGTAGTAATTTTCATGACCTCTACTTTTTATACCTTTCTGTCATTGGAATTTATGAAGGCTTAGAACTAGGGTAGCGGAGTAGTGTTGTCTTAGTTTAGGTTTTAATCCATTTTGACATTATTCCTTCTCGTAGCTTGCTATCGCTGACTTCTGTGTATCATTCTCTTCATGTTTCCTCTTTTCAAATTTAGTTGGGACTTACGTTTCTGTCTATATGCAGAGATTTTTAGGCAGAGATTTATTTGCAGGGATTAATTACCTTTACAGACGTGCATATGAATGACTGCATATGAAGACTGTTCAACTATATATTCATTTATTTATACATGCATTGTATTTTATCTTTATTTTTAATTTTTCTGACTGTCAGAGGTCTTCCACGGAAACTGCTCTCAACCTGGTGTTGGGGGCAGTCTACTAACATACCTCCCCTTACCCATTGCATATGGGAATAGGATTTTGTTGTTGTTGTTGTTGTATGTTAAGACAATTGAACAATGATTGCGGTAAAACAAATTGTATAAAACTTAAGAAAATTTCGAAGTGAAAGAGTGATTTCCTTACAGAAGGTGTGAAGCCATCATATGGGTTCTTTCCAGCTTTCGAGTCAACTAACAGCTCCCTAGCGGTTTTAATATATGATGCCAAACCACCAGGATAGCTCGAATTTAGCTTAGCTACCTATATTATGGAGAAAATTCAGTACATACACTCCCAGATATACGTTACTGAAAATCATTTAAATACAATTCAAACGTAAACAGTGGACCAAAAGAAAGAAGTATACTGTAGAACTCAAACTTATAACAGAGACCTGAGCAAAGAAAGCCTTCTTTTGGTCGTCATCGACGCCAGGATCTGCCCAATACTGAAACAAATAACTCTGTTCCATCTCCAACAACATCTTTCCCAATTCAATCTGCCAAAAAAAACACAAAATGCACGTACTCACACAACACACACAACACACACAAGGTATTTAAATCCAGTAAAAGGTACGGAATTGGGGACACGTAAGACCTCACCGTTGAATCTGCCGTTGCCATTCTCGCCGGAATTGTTATTTTCTAATAAAACTGACTGACTTTAAAATAAGGAATCTTCAATGTCTGAGAATCCCTTAGCAATTATTTCATAACCGTCTAAAGGAAGTACTCAAATTACTGAAATGCCACTATGTTCATTAAAACTCTAATATGATTAGAGTTGATGTGAGTGTTGGATTGAGTGGAATTGTGTGGAAAATTTTTGAGTTGGATAAGTTCATAATTATTATTTTATATTTAAATTTTATTTGAAATTTATCACGTGGGGAAAAGAACAAGAACATTATTTTTAAGAGATTCTATGTTAAAATAATTTTGTTTGTAGAGGGGTATGTAATGATAAATCTAAAAAATTAAAGAATGGGTTCAAAATTTCTATTTTTTAAGAAAATAAATACGCAGTTAAATTTTTTTATTTTCTTTTTTCCTTTCCCTCAATAAATTCAACTAGATTTTTATATTTTTTTCAAAATAATGGGTATGAAATGACCCTATATATCCGCGGGCATATGCGTTATCAATTGGTTAAGAAGATTCTGAATATATATTATCTTTAATTATCAGACTATTCAAAAATGATTATTTGAATTTTTTAATAGAGTTGAGTTTATGAAAGTTTAATTGAATCAAGTATGTGTTTAAGTTTTTATTTATATTTTTTTCACGTGTAGAAGTATAACTTATAATATTATATAATAAATTAAATATATATTGTATTTATACTGCTTTTTCAAAATTTTGGTATCTGTTATATTTTTAATCTCAATAAAATGTATATACATCTTGATAGAAAAAAAGAATCTACAAAGAGTTATAATTAAAAGATTAAATTCAACAAAAAATAAATCTAAAATATTAAATTATAAAAAGAAGAAATTTATTATCAAAAACTAAAAATTGAAGTTGTACAAAATTCTAGAGTTTTTGAGAAATATTATTTTTAAATTTAGTTAAAATGAAAAAATAAAAATGAGAAAATTGTTGATTAAATCGAAAAATATTAAATTATTTAGCTAAGACTAAAACAACGTTTTAGGTTTTTTTTCAGTTATTTAATTAACTCGATACGTAAATTAAAATTCGAATTAATTTTAATAACTTTACTTAAAATTAAAATATAAATTTTTTAATGAGGATAAATTTTACTCACCCTTAATTATATTATAGTCTCAATTATATCTTGATTCAAATTAATTTAGACTATAGAAATCATCTATCTCTAGATTTTATATTTATAAAAATTGTTATATAAATAAGGGTAATTATGTGTTTAGTACATAAATTATCAATTTTAATCTATTTTAGTACCTAAACTTTTAATTGTTTTTCAAAATCATGCCTAACTTTTAGTTTTTGTTTTATTTTAGTAACGTATAGTTAAAAAATTAACGAGTGATTTGCACATGATACTTTTTTATGAGTAAATTGCATCATTCATCACTCAACTATCTTCTCACTTCTATTTTGGTGACTAAAGTTTAAATTTTTTTAATTTAATTACTTAACTTTGAAATTTCTCATAATTTAATCACACTAACTTTCAAATTTATTTTTTATTTTTAATTATATGTTAATAAAATAATAATAAAATTGGCATGTCGCAAAAATTATTAATAGAATAAATTGGAGTGATTAAAATTGGAGCAATTAGAAAGTTGAGTAGTTAAATTGAAAATTTTTAAACTTTAGTACCAAAATATGAGTGAGAAGACAATTGAGTGATGAATGATGTAGTTTACCCATAAAAAATGTGTTATGTTTTTAACGTCAAGATACTAAAATGAAACAAAAACTAAATGTTAAGTATAGTTTTCAAACAACTGAAAGTTTAGGTACTAAGACGGACAAAAACTGATAGTTTAGATACTAAAAGTGTAATTTTCATACTATTAAAATTTGTTGAGTTAATCGATCGACGAATATAGCCAAGAGGGGGTTAATTGGCAATTAAAATTTTGGTGGAAGCATTTGCGGAAAATTGAAAATAATTGCACAATGATTTATAGTGGTTCGACTTTCTCAACCAAAGTCTACGTCCACTACCTTACCTATCCACACTAAGGATTTTCCACAAATTCACTAATTTGTCTTTCTTTTGAGGACAAAGAGTAACCTTACAAATCCCTCAAGAATTATTCCCCAAATTCTTGAGAACACTCTCTCCCAAAGAGAACAATACAAATTTTGCAAACTTACAAGAAAATCCTCACAAGGAAAGATGTCTGCACAATTCTAGAACAAAAAAAGAACACTCAAGAATAATACAATTGAGAACAATAAGTGTTCTTGAAAGCAAGGATGAATATTGAATGAAATTTGGCTTGAAATTGCTCAAACTTGAGGTTTGATGCTTTCTCTTTGATTCTCTCTTGATTTTTGTTTCTTCTTATTGATCAATGGCTCCAAAGCTTCTTTAAATACTCCTTCAATTGATTCTAAACGTTATGGATGATTAGTGGAGTCAATAGAGCCGTTTAAGTGTGAAAATAATTAATAAAATCAGTTTGGAGCGTGTGTGCATCGATGCATCAATTGTAAATTTCAAATATTTCAAACGTTGGAACCCTTAGTGCATCGGTGCACTAAAGGTGCATCGATGCATAAAATGCCTTTGATGTTTCAAACAAGCCTAAGTGCATCCATGCATGGTCTGTACATCGATGCATAAAATGCATTCGAAATGGTGAGTGCATCGGTGCATCCCATCACAAATTTGATTTTTGGCTCGTTTTTTGTTCGAAATACTTTGTGAAAATTGTTTCAAAAATATTTTAAGTATAAAACACAACTTTACACTTTAGTAAGGATTGAAATTGAAATTTGAAAGACTTGGAGTAATATTTTTATATTCGAATAATTATATCGAATATACTTAGAAAATCTTTTGTAAAATCTTAAAATTTATTTATCTTAATTTGTTATATCGAAACATCTAAATGTTTTCAACAATCTCCCCCTTTTTGATATAACAAAACATTTGAGTAATTTTAAGATTTTTAAGAAAATCATTTTTGAAAACAAATTTGAAAATTACTTCCCCTTACTATAATACATCTTCTCCCCCTTTTTGTTAAATCAAAAAGACTCTATTAAAAGTATTTGAAAGAAAAAGTTTTGAAACACAACCAATTGATATTTATAAATATAGCTTAAGCTGCTAAGATCACAATCAAAAGAGATATTAGTCATTAGTTCCATCAATATTCATAATAAAAAATGTGTAATGGAGAATTGGTCATATATGTGTAAATGATGCAAAGATAAAAATTCAAACACACCAAATATGTATTAAGTTCAAATATCCAAGCATCCAAAACATAAATCCAAACATATAATCATCCAAAATCAAACAATCCAAGAACATCAAAATGTTTATCAATCCAAGTTCTAAATCCAAGAAAGCATGGCAAGTAAAGATCTACTCCATCGAAGGATCGGGAGGAGGATAATATGATCGTACTTCAAATGTGAGAGCATCCATACGTTCATGCATCTCCCGTTGAAACTCAGTCAGTTGAGATTCCATGGAAGCAAACCTCAGATCAAATGACTCCATAAATGATCGAAAATATGGAGGCATTTGTTCTTCTTGTTGTGTTGGTTCCGGTGCTGGCTCATCGTCTGGTACGTGATCGTCAATATCTTACATTAGTTGTTGAAGCTTGGGATTAACGTCAGCAGCCGGTGCCGGTGGAGGTGGAGCACGAGAAGAACTAGGTGCAGGAGGAGCTCGTGAAGAACTAGTTCCCAAAGTTTGCTCAGTGGGTCTATATTCCCATTGACCCGTTACCTTATTTTGTTTCCATCCATCTTTCTTTAAGGAAGTTAGGTTGATTTGGTTTTAGAGAGGCATGGGAAAGTCAAACGAGACCTTAAGACCTAACTTGATAAAAAGACTAGAAAAAAGACAACCGTAAACTATGGTTTCTACATTTTTGGAGGGAATGACGTTTACGGTATCGACAAGCTCACCAAAGATAATTTATGGCAAATTAATTTTCTTATTATGTTGGATACAATGTATCCACCATAAATCTATGACTCTAAGTTTGGAGTACCTACCTCCGGATGGTCTAAACTACCAAGAGATCATCAAATAAAGGAAACGATCGTGATGAGTTCGTAAGGTACTAACACTATCATTAGACTTATAGGGAGTAGCCAGAAGATCTTTTTCATTATCTATCCCATCATCATCTAAATCGAAACCATCAGCAATTGTTTTTGAATTGATAAAAAGGACTTCTCCCAAGAGATAGGATCGTATACCTATGGTTGCATCTTGACTAGCATTTTGAACACATATTGAATTTGAGTAAAAAATGTGAACTAATTGTTGATAGACAATGGGCTGAATTTGACACAATTTATCAAATTTCCAGGAACGAAGAACAGGGAGATATGTAAAGTTAATAACTTCCATTCCTTGAATAGAAGGGATACGTTCCTCTCGAATTTTATAGGATTGAAAATGACTAACGAACCTATCATATAAATCAACTCTACGACGACCGGGTTGGTTGAAGTAAGAGTTAAGAATGGTTAACTCGGGTTCGTTTGGGTTTGGATTTTGTGGTGGAGGAGGAATAGGAGGGCGGTTAGATCGACTTGAAGAGGACCTAGGTCGTTTTGGATTAGACATGGTTTAAGGAATGAAATGGGATAGGTAACCTACAATTTGAAAAACATGTATGCAATAATCAATCCCAAAACTCAATTGAGTCCGCAATAATTCAAGGTTCTCTAAACCGAATCCTAATGGGCAAGATTTTGAAAACTATATAAAATAATATTTGAAAATTATAATACGTATAGTTTTCATGAAAACAATACAATTAAATCAAAAACATCAATAATTTTTTATTTTTATAATTTCAAAAATTCAAAAATAAGTGAAAATTTGAGTGTTTTTAACGAAATTGTTTGTAAAATCTAGTTTCTAAACACTAAACAATCAATGCACGATGTAATTTTCATCCTATAACTAATCAAAACTAGTTCTAAGTTCAAAAATCAATAAAATAAAGGTTTTTGAAATAATACCTTGAAAATTGGATTTAAGTGAGAATGTGATGATGTGTTGCACGATTTGGCAGGATTTGGAGATGAATTGCACGATGAATCTGACTTGAAATAGTTATTTTTTAGTCAAATTTGAGAATAGAGAGAGATGGACGAACGGCGACTTGAGAGTTTTTTAATAGTGTTTGAGAAAATAAAGAAGAAATAGGGTTTTTAACCAAAAACCCGACGGATGCATCGATGCATGGCATTGTGCATCAATGCACATTCAAGGAGTGCATCGGTGCATCTTCATGATGTATCGATGCACATTCAAAGGGATGCATCGATGCACTATGTTGAACTATGTTTCGATATAACAATTTAAGGAAAAATGGTTTTTGGACTTGAATTGAGTTTACAAAATGTATTTGGACTTAATTGAATTTATTCAAAATTTACAAAAATAATTCAAAGTTCTTTTTAATTTAAAATTGAGCACAAAAATGTTTTTATGAATAGTAATTTACTATTTGAACAGTATATCACTGTTTGAACAGTAACCCAAGGCTCAAAAATTCCAGTATGTAAAAGGGGAACCGATTCCCCCCAAGGGGGTACCGATTCCCTCACTGTTCATCAGCCCAACGGTCATAATATTTGAATATTATGAAGGGGTATCGATTCCCTATGAAGGGGTACCGATTCCCCCCATTCTGGGCAGCCTATTTTTGCAGAAAAATCATTCCCAAACGGCTCCAAAACATCCCCAATGGCTAGATATGACTTCAAACACATTCCAAGCTATAAATACAAGCTAAGGACACTTGAAGAAGTAAGAGAACAACTATCCAAGCAATCAAATACAATAGAAGAGTTTTTCATCCTTATTTCATCTTTCTCTTGTATATATTTTGTTCTTGTGAGCTCAATCTTGTAAACACCTACCTTAGAGAGGTTTTCTTGTTTATATTTCTTATCCTTTTGTAAAGGGGAAAGGTTCTAGCTAATCCCGTGTAAAAGCTAGGGAAATGTTCTAGTTTAGCCCAGAAAAACTAGGGAGTTTGTAAGGTTACTCTTTATCCTCAAAAGAAAGAACAAATTAGTGAATTTGTTGGAAAATCCTTGGTGAGGAGCTAAGGTAGTGGATGTAGACTTTGATTGAGAAAGTCGAACCACTATAAATCGTTGTGCAATTCTCTATCTTTAAATCTCCTTACTCCCTAAACACAAAACCGTTCCGACCCCTCTTTGCAAACCGTTCCGGTTATCGATTCGAGCTTCCGAAAATCCTAACACACTATTTAGTGTATCGATGCAATATGCACAAAAATGTCAAAAATCCGTTTTAAACACTTAAAATGCTAAATTATTTAGCTCTAGTGGTATTGGCAACTCATATATTGAAAATTAATCATGTTCAATCACTTAATTTTATCATTAAACTAAATTTAAACATATAATTAATTCTCACCAAAGATCATAAACTCCCCCTAACTATTAGCATGGAGTGCATTCAAAAATGTTATTTTATAAGCATTTTCAAGTCTAATTTAAAAGTGCTAAAATTATTTTAAACACTAAGTGAAGATAGGTTAGTTAAACCTAATTCTCTCCTAAGTGTCCAAAATCTTTCTTTGTCTAAAGGTTGTGTAAAGATATTCGCTAATTGGTGCAAAGTATCAACAAATTCTAGAACTACATCTTCCTTAGTGACATGATCTCTAATGAAGTGATGTCTAATTTCAATATGCTTAGTTCTATAGAGTTGGATGGGATTTTTAGTGAGACAAATAACACTAGTATTGTCACACTTGATAGGAATGGTACCTACTTCAATTCCATAATCAAAAAATTGTTGTTTAATCCATAAAACTTGTGCACAACAACTACCGGCTGAAATGTATTTCGCTTCAGTGGTAGATAATGCAACACAATTTTGTTTCTTTGAAAACCAAGAAATCAACATATTTTCTAGGAATTGGAAAGTGTCGGAGGTGCTTTTCCTATCTATTTTGCGTCCTCCATAATCTGCATTAGAGAAGACATGCAAGCTAAAGCTAGAGTCTCTAGGATACTAAAGTCCTAAACTAGGAGTATCCTTAAGGTATCTAAAGATTCTCTTAACAGCTAGTAAATGTGATTCATTAGGGCATGATTGAAATCTAGCACATTTACCTCCTTCATCTTTGTCAAGCTTTGTTGATGAGCTCATTGGAGTCACATGAGGTTTCCCATTTTCCAGTCCAAACTTCTTGAGCATATCCTTGAAGTACTTAGCTTGAATTACGAAGATGCCATATTTTCTTTGCTTGATTTGGAATCCCAAGAAAAATGAGAGCTCCCCCATCATGCTCATCTTGAATTCACTTTGCATTATCTTAGAAAATTCTTGGCAAAGAACATCATTAGTAGAACCAAATATTATATCATCAACATAAATTTGAACTACTAATAAATCTTTACCTTTATGCTTTAAAAACAATGTAGTGTCAACCTTCCCTTTTGGAAAACCTTTTTCAATTAAAAAGTTTGACAATCTTTCATACCAAGCTCTAGGAGCTTGTTTAAACCATAAAGCATTTTTGTCAATTTAAGAACATGATTTGGAAATTTTGAATCTTCAAAACCAAGAGGTTGTTCCACATAGACTTCTTCTTTTATAAAACCATTTAAAAATGCACTTTTAACATCCATTTGATATAATTTAAATTCATTGAAACATGCAAATGCTAATAACATTATAATTACTTCCATCCTAGCTACGAGAACATATGTTTCATCATAATCTATGCCTTCTTGTTGAGTATAGCCTTGGGCAACAAGTCTAGCCTTGTTTCTCACTATATTACCTCTTTAATCAAGCTTATTCCTAAATACCCATCTATATTACTAGGTCTTTCAACTAATGTCCATACTTTACTTCTCTCAAATTGATTTAACTCTTCTTGCATAGCCATATTCCAATGTTCATCATTTAATGCTTCTTTAATATTCTTAGGCTCTATGCATGAAATAAATGCAACATAATTACATATATTTCTAAGAGAAGATCGAGTTGTTACCCCTTTGGATAGATCACCTATTATTTCACTATCCTTGACATAGTTGTATTCCCTTGGATAAGAGACTTCCCTTTCTTCAATGGTTGGATTCTCGAGAGGATCTTGAGTTTCCTCATCTTTCGTTTCTTCCTTTGATGATGATTCTCCAATGTCATGTCCAATGTCATTTATGTTTAGAATACCTACATCATCATTCACACAAGAATCCTTCCTCGGAAGGAGATTATCATCGAAAATAACATATATACTCTTCTACAACTAAAGTTCTTTTATTAAATACTCGATAAGCTTTATAATTTAAGGAATAACCCAGAAAAATTCCTTCATCACTTTTAGCATCAAATTTGACAGATTGTCTTTACCGCTGTTTAAAACAAAACAATTACATCCAAAAGGATGAAAATAGCTAATGTTAGGCTTTTTATTTTTAAAAAGTTCATATGGAGTTTTCTTCAAAATAGGCCTAATCTTTACTCGAATAATAACATAACAAGCGGTATTTGTGGCTTTCACCCAAAAATATTTTGGCAAATTGTTTTCACAAAGCAAAGTTTAGCCATTTCTTCTAAAGTTCAATTTTTCATCTCAACAACTCCATTTTGTTGAGGGGTTCTAGGTGCTGAAAAATTATGGCTAATACCATTAGAATTACAAAATTCAGTAAATCCAAGATTTTCAAATTCAGTTCCATGATCACTCCTAACACTAGTTATAGAGTAACCTTTTTCGTTTTGAATTACTTTTGAAAACGTGATGAATTTTTCTAATGCTTCATCTTTAGTACTTAAGAATAGAACTCAAGTATATCTAGAATAGTCATCTACCAATACAAATGCATATTGTTTTCCACCCAAGCTAGTAGTTCTAGATGGCCCAAAAAGATCTAAATGGATCAATTGTAATACTCTAGTAGTGGATACGTCATTAATGGATTTAAAAGAAACTCGCTTTTGTTTTCCTTTAGCACAAGCATCACAGATTTTATCATTATCAAATTTTAGCTTTGGCAACCCTCTAACTAAGTCTCCTTGAATTAGTCGTTGCAAAACATTCATACTAGCATGTCCTAGTCTCCTATGCCATAACCAACTATCATGCTCATCCTTAGCAACTAGGCATAAATTAGTCATATAAATAGAATCTAAATGCACCATATATATGTTTCCTATTCTATGACCAACACGCATAATCCGATTAGATACAATGTCAATGACTTTACATCCATTAGTTTCAAACATGACATTGAATCCCTTATCGCACAATTGACTAATACTTAATAGATTATGCTTTAATCCATTCACATATAAAACATTATTAATTCGTATGGAAGAGGTATTACCTATAGTGCTTATACCTTCAATGTGACCTTTTGAATTATCACCAAAAGTCACTTCTCATCCATTTTTGGAGTTTAAGCTTTATGAACCAGCTCTTGTCTCCAGTCATGTGTCTTGAGCATCCACTATCAAGGTATCATGAGTTTGTTTCCCGTGCCTTGTAGCAATACTCCTTTTTCTACAAACATAGATTAATTTTTTATTTTTGGTACCCAAATTCTTTTGGGTCCATATTTATTAGTTTCCAAAATCCTAGTCCCCTTAGGTATCCATTTGTGTAGGATATCCTTATCTTTAGTAGTAATGAGTTCTTTAGGAACCCATATACTTCTAATGATTTTTCCATTAGAGGTTCTTCAGGGACCTCTATGATTATAGTTTTTAAAACTTTTTCTAACAAAGTTGGATTTAAACTTTCTCCATTTCCAAAACGTTTTGTTCCAACTTTATCAAAAGAAGCTTTAAAATAATTAATTTGCTTTTGATGATCATCTTGAACTTTTAAAAGTAAGTTATGCAAATCATTATTTTTCTTTTCAAAATCATCAATTTTGATTTGCAATTCTTTAATCTTACTTTCAAGCTCTTTGTTGGCTTTGGACATAAGACTGTTTTCATTTTTTAATTTTGATATATCATTTTTGTTTTTTGAAAATGAGTCTTATAATCCGAAGCCAACTCATTATAATCCTCTAATAACTCATCATAAGATAAATCATCTAAATCAAATGAGTTAGAGGTTACCTAAGAGTTTTCCCCGATAGTCATCAAGCACAAGTTTGCTACTTCTTGTTCCTCTTCATCGGAGCCTTCTTCATCGCTCCATGTAGCTACATGAGCCTTGTGTTTTTCTTTGATTGACCCTTTTTTCTTTAATTTAGGGTAATCGTATTTAACATGCCCCAGCTTTTTGCATTCGTAGCAAATGATCGAGTCTTTCTTCTTTGGTTCAGTTTTGAAGCCTTCATTTCATTTGAATTTTCTTCCTCGGTTGGGCCTCATTAATTTTCTGAACTGTTTGGTAAATAATGAAATTTCCTCATCATCATCATCTTCATTCGAATCACTCTCATCTTTTATGGATTTGAGAGAAACTCCAACATTCTTCTTCTTCTCCTTCTCCTTTGGTGTCTCATCAATCTTATTGAGGTCTACCTCATCTTGAAGCATCATTTCATGATTGAGGAGTGAACCGATTAGTTCTTCAAGGGTTAAGGACTTTAAGTTCTTAGCCTCGATGATTACAGTCTTCTTTGATTGTCATGATTTTGGAAGTGAGTAAACCAACTTCCTCACAAGCTTTTCATTTGGAATGATCTCTCCATATGATTTGAGAACATTAACAATCGTGGAAAATCTATTCGTCGTAGCTTTGATGTCTTCATCCGGTTTCATCTTGAAATTTTCATAGCTATGAGTTAGAAGACTAATTTTATATTCTTTTACCTCGTCGGTGCCTTCATGAGTGACTTGTAGTTTGTCCCATATTTCTTCAGCAGTTGTAAAAGGTGAAACTCTTCCATATTCATCTGGTCCAAGAGCACAAAAAATAATATGGATGGCTTTGGAGTTGAACTAGAACATTCTTGTCTCTCCTTCACTCCACAATATTGGGTGAGTGGAGGCTTGTTGACGGCCATTGAATCGAGAACGAAGTCAGAGTTTGAAGCGCCGGTCATTGATGACTTGGATATCGATGTAACTCTTTTCAAATCAACTCAACAGGTGATTAAACCTTCAAATGAGTGAGGCTCTGATACCAATTGTTAAGTTAATCGATCGACGAATATAGCCAAGAGGGGGTGAATTGACAATTAAAATTTCGGTGGAAGCTTTTGCAGAAAATTGAAAATAATTGCACAATGATTTAGAGTGGTTCGACTTTCTCAACCAAAGTCTACGTCCACTACCTTAGCTATCCACACTAAGAATTTTTCAAAAATTCACTAATTTGTCTTTCTTTTGAGGACAAAGAGTAACCTTACAAATCCCTCAAGAATTATACCCCAAATTCTTGAGAACGCTCTCTCCCAAAGAGAACAATACAAATTTTGCAAACTTACAGGAAAATCCTCATAAGGAAAGATATTTGCACAATTCTAGAACATAGAAATAACACTCAAGAATAATACAATTGAGCACAATAAGTGTTCTTTAAAGCAAGGATGAATATTGAATGAAATTTGGCTTGAAATTGCTCAAACTTGAGGTTTGATGTTTTCTCTTTGATTCTCTCTTGATTTTTGTTTCTTGTTATTGATCAATGGCTCCAAAGCTTGTTTAAATACTCCTTCAATTGATTCTGAACGTTGGGGATGATTAGTGGAGTCAATAAAGTCGTTTAAGTGTGAAAACAATTAATAAAATGTGTTGGGAGTGTCTGTGCATCGATGCATAGTCAAGGTGCATTGATGCATCAAGTGTAAATTTCAAATATTTCGACCGTTGGAACCCTTAGTGCATCAATGCACTAAGGGTGCATCGATGCATAAAATGCATTCGATGTTTCAAACAAGCCTGAGTGCATCGATGCATGGTCTGTGCATCAATGCATAAAATGCATTCGATGTTTAATAAAAACCTGAGTGCATCGATGCATGGAAGTGCATCGATGCATAAAATGCATTCGAAATGGTGAGTGCATCGGTGCATCCCTTCCCAAATTTTATTTTTGGCTCATTTTTGGTTCAAAATACTTTGTGAAAATTGTTTCAAAAATATTTTTAAGTATGAAACACAAATTTACGCTTTAGTAAGGATTGAAATTGAACTTTGAAAGACTTGGAGTAATATTTTGATATTCAAATAATTATATCGAATATACTTAGAAAATTATTTGTAAAATCTTAAAATTTATTTATCTTAATTTGTTATATCGAAACATCAAAATGTTTTCAACAAAATTATTTACCACTCAATCTAAATAATTAAATTAACCTACTTACAGCCATAAGCCTATAAAGTAAACAAAGATGAATTGAATTTCAAAATGTAAAAATCGGGGAAGTCTAAGGAAAGGCAACCTAATATAAGGATAAGAAAATGCGCTACCGGAAATGTTAATATTTTTTTAACATTTTCGGTAGAGCGCTACTTAAAATGTTATTTGTTTCTACCAGAAATTTTAATATCGGGAATATTCATTTTAGGTAGCGAAATTAACATTTTTTGTAGAAAAAATAACATTTTAGGTGGCGTTCTACCGAAAATGTTTAAAAATATTAATATTTTTGATAATTCCTTTCCTTAGTCTTATATTAGGATGCCCGATCGTGATATATGAGTTTCAAGTCATATATATGATTGCCCAATCGTGATTCTAGTAAGAGATTGAATTGCTTTCTTTGAATGGAATATGATAGAAGTTGTAGATGAAAGTATGGCGAAGGTATGGGTTGGTAATGGTGTGGAATGTGTAAGATGGATTGAAAAGAAAACAGATTGCTACCCTCTAACTATATAGAGTTAGGAACCAGCAATATAAAGAGATGGAATCAAAGTGGAAGTAGATGAAACGTGACCCACTAGCTATAGATGAGCTAAGAACCAACGCTATAATAAAAGGAAATGGATAAAGACTACAAGACTATCTTGAAGCCGATAAAGTTCTACAAGAGAACAAGAATGAAAGCAACCTCTCAAAGATGTTTTATATATTCAAATGTGTGTCTACAAATGATCCCAAAGGTGTCTGTTTATATATTTCTAAGCTGCATATGAAAAGACTCAAAAGAATAAAACATTCTCATCAATTTAACAATGAAATGCACTTGAATGATTTGTCTTCTTATCTTCAAGGTTGGATGAATATTCTAGATCAATTTGGGGATGAATATAGACAATGTAAAGCTGAATTTGACATTAATTTCGTCCAAGGGGTGGAACACTCTTGCTATTTCATGCTGAAAATTGTCTTAATAAATGCTCCCTTGAAGAATATGAACATCCCTTGAATTTAGATGATAACAATCAGCTTTGAATGCCTTGAATGGGTGAATTTATAGTCCTTCAATGGCTTGTCACTTGGATGAAGTTGAAAAGACTCTTCATTGGCACAAACGCATCCAAATCATCCATGCATAAAATTCCCGTAACAAAATTCCAGTTTGCACTGTCTTCAATAAATCGATCATATCTCAAGCTCCTGATATCATATTATGGTGATTCAAAAGGCGTTGGAAAGATAAGAGATAGAGGAATAATTTCCAATTGATTTCTAGAACCAAACACATATGTATCTCATCCAGAATCAGATGACATTCTGACTGACCTTCTTGCATCTTATGAAACCGTTCAACTTCTCTCATGCACTTACACACAAAGGTGAACTTTATTCAATATTTAATTGAAAACATGCATGAAACAAATAAGAGTTAGTTTATAAATGAACTAGTGTTATGAATGAACTAGTTTAATTAATGAACTACTTCCCTAAATGAACTAGATGATTTAAATACAATGCATGCTTGAATGAACAACACCCTTATTAAATGCAATGAATGTTATGCAAACTTCAAATTCTCATGAAAATTAATACATAAGAAACGTAAAGTGTTCCTCCCTTATTATTCCTCCTTCATCACGCCCCAAACTTGATGTAAACATACTCTCCATGGTTGCTTGAAACTCCTTAGCCGTTGCTCGAGTGATGAGACCACCTTGGGTACTTCTCCGGGTCTTTGATATTGGCGATCATATCAGTCCCTCCCTCTTTAAGGCAATTATCCCCAAATCATCACCTATATCATAAAGAGACAAGTCAGCAACATTACAGGTTGCATTGGCATTAAACTCACCTGGAAGATCTAATTGATAGGCATTGTTATTGATCTTCTTGACTATTTGGAATGGTCCATCTCCCTGAGGCATTAATTTGGACTTTCGTTGAGTTGGAAACCTTTCTTTCCTCATGTACAACCACACCCAATCCCCTGGCTCAAAAATAATTCACTTACGACCTTATCTGGTTGTTGTTCGTATTGTCTAGTTCCCTTTTCAATGTTCTCCCTTACTTGTTGATGAAGCTTCTTAACAAACTCAGTTTTGTTAAGTCCATCTTTATTCACAATTTGATCAGTGGGTAATGGTAACAAGTTTATCGATGCTAATGGATTGAACCCATACACCACTTCGAAAGGCATGCATATCGTAGTATTGAACGGTTGTATGCAAACTCCACATGTGGTAAACTCTCCTCCCATGTTCTCAAATTCTTTCGAATGATAAATCGAAGTAACATGGAAAGTACTCGGTTAACTACTTCAGTTTGGCCATCCATTTGAGGGTGGCAAGTGGTAGAGAATAGTAGCTTAGTATCAATCTTACTCCATAAGGCTCTCCAAAAATGGCTTAAGAACTTCACATCTCGATTAGACACAATAGTTTTGGTTATACCATGTAGCCTTAAAATTTCCCTGAAAAACAAAGTAGCAATATATGAGCCATCATTAGTTTTGTTACAGGGAATAAAATGAGCCATTTTGGAAAATCTATCAACAACTACAAAGATGGAGTCTTTGTTGTTATTTGTGAGTGGAAGCCCTAGCACAAAATCCATTGAAATATCCATCCATGGCGCTTCCGGTATGGGTAGTGGTGTGTAAAGTCCATGTGGCATGACTTTAGATTTGGCCTTCCTGCAAGTAATGCAACGTTCACATAACCTTTCCACATCTCGTTTCATTTTGGGCCAATATAGGTGTTCTTGAAGTATAGCCAAAGTCTTTGCTATCCTAAAATGTCCCATTAATCCTCCTCCATGGGCTTCCTTAGTGAGCAATTCTCGCATGGAACCTTGAGGGTGCATAATCTCCTTTCCTTGAATAGAAAACCATCGTGCTTAAAGTATTTATCAATCGTCCCTTTCTCACAAGCTTTGTAAATTTCTCCAAAATCAGAGTCAGAAACATATAAGTCTTTAATAAAAGTAAAACCCAACAACTTAGATTCCAAAGTGTTTAAAAGAACATACCTTCGCGACAATGCATCGGCAACTATATTCTCCTTACCTTTCATGTACTTGATAACATATGGAAAACTTTCAAGAAAGTCTACCCATTTGGCATGCCTTTTGTTGAGTTTATGTTACCCCCGAATATGTTTCAACGCCTCATGATCGGTGTGAATGATGAACTCCTTAGCCCAAAGGTAGTGTTTTCATGTTTTCATTACCCTTATAAGATCATACATCTCCTTGTCGTAGGTAGGATAATTAAGTGTAGCTCCACATAATGTCTCACTAAAATAGGCTATAGGACATCCACATTGAGACGACTGCTCCAATTCCTACACCTGATGCATCACATTCAATTTCAAAAGTTAAATTAAAATCAGGTAGAGCAAGTAAAGGGGCATGAATTAAACAATCTTTAATGCTATTAAAGGACTTCTCTTGATCTTTCCCCCAAAAGAATTTAGAATTCTTCTTAATAACACTTGTTAGTGGGTCGGCTATAGTGCTGAAGTTAGGGAAAAATCATCGATAAAAACTTGCAAGTCCATAGAAGCTCCTAACTTTAGAAATGATTAATGGTTGTGGCCACTCTTCAATGGCTTTAACCTTCTCTTTGTCAACCTCCAAGCCTTTACAACTCATAACGAAACCTAGGAAAACAACCCTATCAATACAAAACATACATTTTTGTAAATTAGCAAATAATTTTTCCTTCCTCAAAACAAGTAAAACTGACCTCAAATGTTGAACATGTTCTTCCATGGTTTTACTATATATTAGAATGTCATCAAAGTAAACCACACAAAACTTACCCAATAATGGCCTAAGAACATGATTCATTAACCTCATAAATGTGCTTGGTGCATTAGTTAAGCTAGAAGGCATAACTAACCACTCATAAAGGCCTTGCTTTATTTTGAATGTTGTTTTTCACTCATCACCTTCCCGTATTCATATTTGGTGGTAACCACTCTTAAGATCAACCTTAGAAAAGAGGTTAGAACCGATAAGCTCATCTAACATGTCATCTAAGCGAGAAACAAAGTCTTTGGCACAAGTAGAACTAACACGGCACATGGGCTAAGGCTTTCCCTCACGTAGCATTTTTCCATCAACTCAGATACTTGCCTTTGCAATTCCTTAGTTCTTCAGAGTTGCTTCAGTAAGTTGGTCGGTTTGAAATGACAGATCAGGGAACAAAGTCAATTTGATGTTCTATGCCACGAATAGGTGGCAGCTCACTTGGTATTTCTTTCATAAATAGGTCATCAGACTCTTTCAATAAAGACATTACAAAAGCAGGAAAATTTTGATCAAGGTAGTTAGTGTTCAAAACATTTTCCTTGTACATGAGCACAAGTGCTTCCTTTGCCATCATTAAACACTTTTTCAACTCTCTCTCTTTAGAAAGAATGATGAATTTCCTTTCCTCATTTTGATCACAGTCCTTTATTTTTACCTCCATTTTGGTCTAATTTTCCTCTCAATTAAATTTGCTCTTCATGTATTTGCTTTGGTTAAAGTAGAGCTAAAGTGATCTTCCTTGCCCCATGGGTGAATGTATACCGACTGGTATACCCATCATGGATCACTCGCCTATCAAATTGCCAAGGCCTTACAAGTAGTAAATGGCTTGTGTACATTGGAACGACATCACATAACACCTCGTCTTTGTACTTCCCAATGGAGAAAGCAATTTGAACTTGCTTGGTCACCTTGAGTTCTCCTCTATTGCAGTTTATAAGGTTGTGGGTTCTTTGTTGTTGCCAAGCCAAGTGTATCTACTATTAAAGTACTAGCAACATTAGTGCAACTACCTCCATAAATAATAACAAAGCATACATTTCCTCCAACAAGGCAGTGAGTATGGAAGATATTTTCATGTTGTTCATCTCCTCCATTGGATTACACGTTTAGGCTCCTTTTGACAACAAAAACATATCTCTCCATGGTATGCTCTAATTTTTCTTTATCAATGGTTGCATCTTCATTCTCATCATTTTCTTGTTCCAATTCAACTTCTCCATCCTCTCGAAGAAGCATGGTGTTGCGATTTGGACATTGGCTTGCAATGTGTCCACGCCCCAAACACTTAAAAAATTGTATGTCACGAGAACGATTTGGAGTGGTAGTAGTCTTACCCTTGCTGGTTTCAGCAATGGTCTTACTTCCTTTGGGTGGTCTTCTTCTTTCGTGGGATGGCAATGTAGGAGTCTTCTTGTATGAACTTTGCTCTCATTTTGAAGTTGTACTCCTATAAGATCGTATGACACCCTTCCTTTTGAGCTGTTTTTCCATCTTTATGGCCATATGCACCATGTCTTCCATCTCCACATAATGTTGCAACTCAACCACCTTCGCAATGTCCAGATTAAGTCCCGCTAGAAATCTTGCCATTGTGGCTTCTTGATCCTCATTTATGTTGGCTCGAATCATTGCTACCTCCATCTCCTTGTGATAATATTCAACACTTTGGTTACCTTATGAAAGGTTTTGAAGACAGTTGAATAACTCCCGACGGTAGTGGGTTGGAATGAATCGTCTTTGCATCACTACTTTCATTTCATCCCATGTAGTGATAGGATGTTCTCCATTGCGTCTCCTACTTGATGTCAATTGATCCCACCATATTAGTACATAATCCATAAACTCAAGGGCAGGGAGTTTTACCTTCTTGAGTTCGGAATAATCATGACATCCGAAGATGTGCTCTACCTTCTTTTCCCTTGCTAGGTAAGCCTCGGGATTTGTCTTGCCTAGGAATGGTGGAATGGAAATCTTGATATTAACAAGATTCTCATCCATTAATGGGCAAAACCTTTGGGGCCTTATACCTCAATTTCCCATTTTTTGTTGTGATGCACAATCTTCTTCTGGTCTTTCCATTTCTTAATTTCCTCCTTGATTGACATCTTCTTGCTCTTGGAATCCTTGAGTATGCTCTTCTTCAATGCGGTTCATATGTTCATGTAGAGGTTCCAACTCTTCCCTCAAAATCCTGGTCAATTCACACACCATGGCTTGCATTTGTAGTTTTGGTTCAACGTTATATGTAACTTGAGAATTGTCTCCCGAATGATGAGACATAATTAGTAATTAAAAAAACCTCACAAATAAAAGAAAAAACCTCATCAAACACTCCAAGAAAAGTCACTCCGACACATACTTCACTCGGGATGGCTTTTACCCTTGATGATCACTCTTGCCTTTTACCACCCATTCTTTGATTTCAAGTCCTTTTGGGAACTTCCTCAAGGCTTACAAGTGTCTAGTGGACTTCGGCTAAAACAATTGTGGCTTGGTAGCAAGGATAGTGAAAAGAAATTGACTACAAAGAAAAGAGATGGTAAGTAAAGGTAACAAAATTGAATAATGGAATATAAAGATGAAGTAAATATTATTTTCTTCAAAGATGAAAAAAATTACTCCCTCCCTCTTTAAACTTTTTTTTTAATTATTTATTTTTAAATTTTTTTACTAACCTGGTAGAGAGAAAATGATATGGTACACTTATTGAATCGACAAGCTCTGATGTCAAATGATATGATCTCGATTATAAGTTTTGAGTCATATATATGATTAACCGATCGTGATTCTAGTAAGAGATTGAATTGCTTGCTTTGAACAGAATATGATGGAAGTTGTAGTTTTGATGAAATGAAAGTATGGTGAAGGTATGGGTTGATAATGGCATGGAATGTGTAAGATGGATTGAAAAGAAAATAGATTATGACCCTCTTACTATATGGAGTTTGGAACCAACAATATAAAGAGAAGGAATCGAAGTGGAAGTAGATGGAAATTGACACACTAGCTATAGATGAGCTAGGAACCAACGCTATAATAAAAGGAAATGGATGAAGACTACAAGACTATCGTGAAGCCGATAAAGTTCTACAAGAGAAAAAGAATGAAAGCAACCTCTCAAAGATGTTTTATATATTCAAATGTGTATACAAATGATCCCAAAGGTGTCTATTTATAGTATTTCTAAGCAGCATATGAAAAGACTCAAAAGATGAAAACATTATCATCAATTTAGCAATAAAATGCACTTGAATGTTTTGTCTTCTTATTTTCAAGGTTGGCTGAATATTCTAGATCATTTTGGGGATGAATCTAGACAATTTAAAGCTGAATTTGGCCTTAATTTCATCCAAGGGGTGGAAGATTCTTGCTATTCCATGCTGAAAATTGTCTTAATAAGTGAATTAACTCACCCTTCATTGCATGCTCCCTTGAAGAATATGAATAACCCTTGAATTTAGATGATAACAATCAGATTTGAATTGGTGAATTAAGAATCCTTCAATGGCTTGTCACTTGGCTGATGTTTAAAAGACTCTCCCTTGGCTCAAACTCATCCAAATCATCCATGCATAAAATTCTCGTAACAAAATTCTAGCCTGCATTGTCTTCAATAAATCGATATCTCAAGCTCCCGATATTGGATTAAGGTGATTCAAAAGGCATTGGAAAGCTAAGAGATAGAGGAATAATTTCCAATTGATTTCTAGAACCAAAAATATCTGTATTGCATCCAGAATTGGAAGACATTCCTACTGACATTCTTGCATCTGATGAAACAGTTCAACTTCTCTCATGCACCTAGACACAAAGGTGAACTTTATTCAATATTTAATTGAAAATATGCATGAAACAATTAAGAGTTAGTTTAATAAATGAACTAGTTTGATGAATGAATTAGTTTAATTAATGAACTACTTCCCTAAATGAACTAGATGATTTAAATGCAATACATGCTTGAATGAACAACACACTTATTAAATGCAATGAATGTTATGCAAACTTCAAATTCTTCTACAAATTCATGCATAAGAAACATAAAGTGTTCCTCCCTTATTATTACTCCTTCATCACGTCCCAAACGTGATGTAAACATACACTCCATGGCTGCTTGAAACTCCTTAGCCCTTGCTCGTGTGATGGGACCACTTGGGTACTTCTTCGGGTTTTTGCTATTGGCGATCATATCAATTAGCATTTCCGATATTGTCTTTCCTTAGTCTTATATTAGACTGCAGTACAACAGAACTACCCGTAAAAATCTAACTGGTGTCGAAGTTGAGAATAAATAAAAAATATAGCTGTAAAACTGAGTGATGATGACCCGATTACCACACAGTAGATAAAATATTTAAAGACTCTTTATATGATTTATTATCTAATTTATTATAATTTAAAAATATTTCTATAAAATAATTATACTTAAATACCCATATAAGAATATAGGACCATAATTATTATACATGTACCCAATGAGATGTATAATTATCATAATCGATTATGATTTATTTTTTATTTCGATCCTAGTTTAGGTACTGATATCATAATCAAATAACATTCCCAGTGATTATAGAATCAACGAAGGCCAAAGTGGAGACCCTCAACTCAAGCAAAATTAGAAAGGCAGAAACGAGAGGTTATAACTCTCAAATCTAAGGATTTGATAACAGTTTCTCTCCCAAGTGAAGTCAATATTTCTTGTTTCTCTTTATTTTATATCATATCTTTGATTTTTCTTCGATTTTCTAGTTTTTAATAATTCTACCTTTATGATATGTATTTTCTTGCCTTTTGACACGTTTTCAGTTGTTTTTGTTTATCTTTTTCTCAAGATTGGGTTTAACGTTCGTCATAATTGATCAAGATTATGTTTACTTGTTATCATGTTGATCTCCCCTACTTTAGACCATCTAATTGAATTTAAATACGTGATTTGTGTTCTTAGATTATTTTCTCACGTCGCTCAACTCTTATTTGCGGTTTCTCGGTGATATTTGAATAGCTTCATCCCCTTTTATTGTATGTTTACTGATGTGATCAGGAATGTTTGTATCTATCTATTGTGTGAGTTTTTTTTATTAAGTTTTTAACCTTTTCCTTGTATAGTCCTTGTGTGATCTTAAGTGACTATCTTTTGTGTGGTTATAAGAAAAATATATTAATTATGTATTTAGTTTATAATTATAATTGTAAATGTTAAACCATATTTTATAATATTTTGATATAACAAATTAAGGCAAAACGTTTTTGGACTTGATTGAATTTGTTCAAAGTTTTCAAAAATAATTCAAAGTCCATTAAACTAGAATTTGAGCACAAAAAGCTTTTCTGGGTACGTAGTATCGATATTGTTTTTACAATATCGATACTACATGAACAATACCGATATTGTTCACGTAGTACTGATATCAAAGGTAAGAGAAGTATCGATACTCTCTAGGTAGTATCAATACTACCAGTTGTTTTCCAAATTGCTCAAATACCAGAATGCAAAATAGGTACCGATACCCAACGGGGTATCGATACTACTGCCGATACTACTTTACACAGTAGTATCGATACCATGAGCATAGCATTGATACTGGTCAGGCCCAACGACTAATAACATCAGTTTATTTAAATATTATAAAGGAAGTATACGTACTCATTTAATGAGTATCGATACTCCCTGTCCTGAGCAGTTTTATTTTGTAGAAAAATAATCTCCAATGGCTCTAAATCATCCCCAACGGCTAGAAATGGCCACAAGCTCATTCCAACATATAAAAACAAGTTGAGGACACTTGAAGTATGGTTAGAACACCTATCCAAGCAATCAAATACAAGAGAAAAGTTTCTCTTTCTTATTTTTCTTTCTCTTGTAAATGTTAGTGTTTTGTGAGCTTAATCTTGTAAACATCCTACCTTAGAGAGGTTTTCTTGTTTACATTTTATACCTTTTGTAAAGGCGGAGTGATTTTATCTTAGCCATTGAAAAGATAAAGATTTGTTAAGGTTATCTCTTTATCCTGTGAAAAAGAAAGAACAAATTAGTGAATTTGTTAGAAAATCCTAAGTGAGTAGGTTAGGTAGTGGATGTAGACTTGGTTGAGAAGTTGAACCACTATAAATCCTTGTGCATCAATTTGTTTCATCTTTAAATCTCCTTAATCCCTAAATTTTCTCATATTCACTTCAAACCCCTCTTGGTAAATTATCTGGTTGATCATTGAGCTGCATTGAATATCCCAACAATTGATATAAGAGCTTGACTAATTAGAAGGTCTAATAATATTGAGACAATCCTCGAAGAAACTCTATCAATTCTTGATGCAATTGAGAAGATGGATTTTACCTCCAGCTCTTACTACATGGAAGATTCTCAACCGGTCAACAAGCCACCTTATTTCAATGGAGCAAATTATGCCTATTGGAAGAATAAAATGATGCTCTTCATTCAAGCCAACGATCCAGTGGCTTGGAACTCAATCATTAAATGATACTTCATTCTAACTGATGAGATGGATGATTGGAGTGATTGAGAGAAGAAGAAGTTCCAACTCAATGCAAAGACTATGCACGTTCTATTTTGTGAATTAGACCCAAATAAATATGGAAGAGTCTCCTCTTATTCTAATGCCAAAGAGATTTTGTACAAGCTCCAAGTCACTCATGAAGGAACCAATGAAGTGAGGAAAACCAAAATTAATCTTCTCAACCATTGCTATAATAATTTCAAGACAAAATCGGATGAAGATATCAAAGCTATGAGAGATAGATTTTTCGTGATTGTTAACGGTCTAAAGGGATTTGGAGAAGTGATCCCTAATGAGAAGCTTGTGAGGAAGATGATATACTCTCTTTCAAAGTCTCGGTAATTGAAGAAGATATTGATTATCGAAGCTAAGAACCTAAAGTCACTCACTCTTGATGAGCTTATTGGTTCTCTTCTCACTCATGAGTTGATGGTAAAGGAAGAAGAATAAGATGAAGAGAAGAAAAAGAAGGTAGGCACTGCCTTCAAATCCACTAATGAGAGTGGTCAAGACTTAACTGAAGAGGTGGATGATGCAGATGAAGAAGAAGAGATGGCCAAGCTCTTCAAGAGATTCATGACTTCTAAGAAAGTGAAGCATGAATCAAGGAAAAAGAAGGGACCCCGGTGTGCTTCGAATGTCAAAGAACGGGACATGTCAAGTATGATTATTCGCTCCTAAAGAATAAGGGATTAACCAAGAAAAAGGCATTTGTGGTAGATTAGAGTGATGAAGATGACAATAATAATGAAGATGAAGTAGTCAACCTATGCCTCATGGCCATCGAAGAAGATTCATTGGTAACTTATAACTCTAATGAATCAAATTCTTATTCTTTTAATGAGTTACAAGTTACCTATGATGAATTATATTTGGAATTTGAGACCATGAATTCCAAATATAAGTAATTAATTTTAAAATTCAAAATTGAAAATGATTTTATTTTGAAAGCAAAATTGGATTTTGAAAAGAAAAATGAAATTTTGAAAATTGATTTTGAGCTTTCAAAAATCAAAATTAATGATTTGGAAAAAGAAAATCTTGATTTTAAAGTTAAGCTTGAAAGCTTAACAAAGGAAACATAATTAATTTCTAAAACCAATTCATCATATTTAAAAATGGCAAAATGATCACATTGCCATTTCCATAGTCATTTGGAACATATTTGTCCTTTAAAGAAAGGAAAACGTTTTAAAATTAAACAAGTATGGGTTCCAAAGGGAATTAGAGACATTGAAATTAACGTTCAAGGATCCAAAACAATTTAGATACCAAATCCAAATAAATGTCTCTTGTAGGAAAGTGGAAGCAATTATGATGAAAATGGAGATACTCAAATGCTCTAGCCACACTTGAAAAGGAATGGGTAACCTCTAAACTTAATGTTTTTTGTTTTGCATAATTGGTTGCTCATTTAGATTAAGCATGCATGAGTTTTGATTTTAAATAATTTTATGTTTTTCATCTCATGTATGTTGAAAAGTATATTATGATAAACATTTTAAAGTTTTAATGATTTTTCTTAATTTTTTTGTTCATCACAATGAATTTTGGTCAAAATTGGTTTTAATGCTTCGTTTTTTTTAATTGTTGACCTTAATTTAAATCTTTATGCATGTGATTTATTGCAAATGATATCTCTCTAACAATTGATATCAAATTTTCAAATGCATAACATTTTTGGATAGCTTTATGCACATGCACTTAAATACAACAATTTGTATTGCATAAAGTTTATTAGACTTGGATATATTGAATTTATTGTGCTACTAACTTGTTTGTTCATCTTGGTTGAAATTCAATATCTTTTAAGTGTCATGCTTTTAAAGTCAAATTTTTGTTTGGAATGCTTTTATTGAGGGGGAGCTTTGATTTTTCAAATGATTCTATGCTAAAATTTACCACTTACTCTCCATTTTTATTTTTGAACTTTAAAGTTGAATTAATTTTGATATAACAAAATTGGGGAGAAGTATGAGTTTGAAAAATTCAATTTCTCAATGAAAAATGGGGAGCTTTAATATTTTCTAAATATTTCTCTTTTTCATGAAATATTTTATTAAGGGGAGTCTTGCCAAAAACAATTTTTCAAATGTTTTGTTGTATCAAAAGGGGAGAGATTGTTGAACCATGTTTTATACTATTTTGATATAACAAATTAAGGAAAAATGTTTTTGGACTTGATTGAATTTATTAAAAGTTTTTAAAAGTTTTCAAAAATAATTCAAAGTTCATTAAACTAGAATTTGAGCACAAAATGTTTTTCTGGGTACGTAGTACCGATACTATTCTTACAGTATCGATATTGCATGAACAGTACCGATAATGTTCACGTAGTACCAATACCAAAGGTAAGAGAAGTATCGATACTCTCTAGGTAGTATCGATACTACCAGTTGTTTTCCAAATTGCTCAAATTTCAGAATGCAAAATAGGTACTGATACCCAATGGGGTACCGATACTACTTTACACAGTAGTATTGATATCATGAGCATAGTGTAATATCCCAAATATTGAATTAGGGACTTTATTGAAATGATTTAAAAATATGAGGATTTATTCGAGTAAATGATAAAAGATGAGAATGATTTGGAATAGTGTTTAGACTAAAGTGTATCAATTGATATAGTAAGAGGGCGTTTTGGTCTTTTAAGAAGATGAATGAATTTAAAAATATATATATCCTTGTTAGGAATTTTAAATAGGGGAAAAAAGGAAAGTAAAACATTTTTTCCTTCTTCTTCTCCTTCACGTGAGTAGTGCTCTCCTCCATGTTATAAGGTAAACTTCCATTAGCTAGTTCTTTCTTTAAATTATGGATTGGTTTGGTAACATCAAGTGATAGGTAAGCTTAATGAAGGATTAAAGAAAGTTAAAACCATGAAATGGAGGAAATATGGGAAATTTTAGAAAATGTGTTTTGAAGTGATATGTTAATATATGAGTGTTTGTTGATGTTTATTTGTAGATTTGACTTGTCAAAAAGGTAATTAAGAGATTATAAGCATTGGATAGTATTAAGAACATATTAGGAAAAGTGATGTGATTATTAGAATTGAATGTTCTTGAAATATTTTAGATGTTTTAAGAGGATAAATGAAGGAATGTTAGTATGGATAGTTAAAGAAAAGTTTAATAGCATTGCATGGTGTATGTATAATGAAATTTAACCTTAAATTGGGTAATATTCAAGCTGAAAACTGGAAAATCTGGGTAAGGGTATCGGTACTGATAGAACAGTACCGATACTATAGACTAAAATGGGATGAATTAGCTTAGTAGTATCGATATTGATTGTAAGGGTATCGATACCAAGCAACATCGAACCTAAAATCTGTATCGATACCGGATGGGGGCATTGGTACCATAGTATGGTAGTATCGATACCATGGTAAGGGTATCGATACTAGGAAACTTCGAACCTAAAATTGGTATCGATACCGTAAGGGGGTATCAGTACCATAGTATAGAAGTATCGGTACCAGGGTAGTAGTATCGATACTATTGAGTTTGGAACGACCAATTAGGTTGAAATTGTTATGGAAATTGAGATAATGATATTTTGAATATTCTTAAAGTATAAGGTTAAGGAATATACTAACATTGGGTATGATGCATGTTTTAATGGATGCTTGAGTAGATCGGAACCAAGTACCGAAGTGATCAACTTTGCAATTTGGGTATAATAGCTAGATAATCCAGGTGATTACAATTAATTATGTACATATATGTTACAATAATCATAGTTATATGAATTATTAGTGAAAGTATGGTGATTACCAAATGGCACTAAGTGTGCATTCCATGAAATTCATCATGAGTTGATTAATAACCGTACAGACACTAAGTGTGCATTCCACGGAATTCGTCATGAGTTGATGAATAATCGTACAGGCACTAAGTGTGCATTCCACGAAATTCATCATGAGTTGATGAATAACCGTACAAGCACTGAGTGTGCATTCCACATAATTCATCATGAGTTGATGAATAACCGTATAGGCACTAAGTGTGCATTCCATGAAATTCATCATGAGTTGATGAATAACCGAACAGGCACTAAGTGTGCATTCCATGGAATTCATCATGAGTTGTTGAATAACCGTACATGCATTAACTGTGCATTCCATGGAATTCATCATGAATTGATGAATAACCGTACAGGGTACTAAGTGTGCATTCCAAAAAATTCATCATGAGTTGATGAATAGCCGTACAGGCACTAAGTGTGCATTCCACGGAATTTATCATGAGTTGATGAATAACCGTACAAGCACTAAGTGTGCATTTCACGGAATTCATCATGAGTTGATGAATGACCGTACAGGCACTATGTGTGCAAATTCACAGAATTCATCATGAGTTGATGAACTACCGTATATGCACTACATGTGCATGTTAATAAATGATTAAGAATAGGAAATTGGTAAATTACCATGTTAGTACTAAGAGTACAAATGTATAAAGTTTATAATAAATTATAAAGAGTTAATTGATATTATAACTAATTATTAGAGTTGAAACTAGTCCAAAATAAAAAGGATAATGGTCTAACTGTGCAATTGGCATAAATATGTCAATTATCTCAGTTAGATGAACGGTTAAATACTGTTGAGTAAAAGGATGATGGCCTAACTGTGCAATAGGCAGAAAGGTGTCAATTATGCCAGTTAGATGAACGGTTAAATACCATTGAGTAAAAGGATGATGGCCTAACTGTGCAATTGGTAGAAAGGTGTCAATTATGTCAATTAGATGAACGGTTAACTATCGTTGAGTAAAAGGATAATAGCCTAACTGTGTAATTGGCAGAAAGGTATCAATTATGCCGGTTAGTTGAATGGTTAAGCACTGTTGAGTAAAAGAATAATGGACTAGCTATGTCTTAGACAGAAAAGTATCAAATATGCAAGTTAAGTGAAAAGCTAAATACCTTTGGGTAAAGATAAATAATTATAATGTATGTGATATTGGCATATAAGTTATGAAGGGATATATATTATATATATATATATATATATATATTGTACAACAATGCATAATTATTATGCAAGGATGTTATAAAGGAAAACGTAAACAAAACATAATGGGCATGAAAGGATACCCAAATAAAAATACAAAATGGTGTATTAATAGTATCTAAGGTGCTGCTATAATGGTTATAAAAGATACATTGGTACAATACATGTATAGTACTTTTACATTTAATGTACACAGGGCAAATAAAGAATAAAGGGGGAAATATAAAGAAGGATAAGTATAAGGGACATAATAGAAATAATTTCCAAGATGGTATGAAAGAATTATGGTTTAATTGAGAAGGGCTTAATTGGTCTTTATGAATGATGAAATTAAATTCTTCATTTAGTATTCATATGATACTATTGTATAATTTGTAATATTCATGCAGTATTATGTCTCACTAAGTAAATACTTAACGTGTGTTTATTTCACGCGTAGGTAAAGACAAAGATTAGTGGCATAGGGAGTGTAAAAGTACCAGTAGCTTTCATCAATTAAAGGTTGACACATCAGTAACATTATGACAATCTTATTCATTTGGGAACTAAATTGGCATGTAATTAAACTATAGTAAATATTTTTGCAATGTACTTAATTGATAGTTTTAGTATGTTGCTTTTATAAATATCATATTTTGTTTTTGATCAAATTGAAACAAATTTTTACGGGTTTTCAAATAGTTTTATAAAGTGATGTGACCTATGTATCTCGTGTACGGAAAGGTATACGGGATATGTGTGTTACACATAGTATTGATACTGGTCAGGCCCAACGACTAGTAACGGCTAGTTTATTTAAATATTATAAAGGAAGTATCGATACTCATTAAAGGAGTCGATACTCCCTATCCTGGGCAGTTTTATTTTGCAGAAAAATAATCCCCATTGGCTCCAAATCATCCATAATGACTAGAAACGACTACAAGCTCGTTCCAACATATGAAAACAAGTTGAGGACACTTGAAGAAGGGTTAGAACACATATCCAAGCAATCAAATACAAGAGAAGAGTTTTTCTTTCTTATTTTCCTTTCTCTTGTAAATGTTAGTGTTTTTGTGAGCTTAATCTTGTAAACACCTACCTTAGAGAGGTTTTCTTGTTTACATTTTATACCTTTTGTAAAAGGGGAGGGGTTCTATCTTAGCCATTGAAAAGATAGAGATTTGTAAATGTTATCTCTTTATCATGTGAAAAGGAAATAACAAATTAGTGAATTTGTTAGAAAATCCTAAGTGATGAGCTTAGGTAGTGGATGTAGACTTGGTTAAGAAGTCGAACCACTATAAATCCTTGTGCATCAATTTGTTTCATCTTTAAATCTCTTTAATCCCTAAATTTTTCTCAAATCCACTTCAAACCCCTCTTGGCAAATTATCTGGTTGATCATTGAGCTTCATCGAATATCCCAACAGTAAACCTCCATTATAATTTTGAATATTTCCTCTTTTTAATAAAATTAGTGGCTTCTATAAAAATGATCTAGTTAATATTTTTTTTGATAAATATATAGTTTAATATTTAATGATAGAATGATATATTTATTATAACATTTTAATTAAATAAAATACTTATAATTTTATAAAGAACACATCGAGGACCTTAATGATAAAAGAATAAAGTTATTCTTATTAAAGGTCTTAGGTTCGAGTGATTACGTTTGAGAGTATATGTGCGTTGTTAATAGATTAAGAAATTTCTAAACATATAATATATTGTAATCACGTCATACTATTAAAAACCTTTTTTAAAAAAATTATTATTAAACTCTCGTAATTAAGTGATCTTTTTACAATAATTTACCTTAAAACTAACCCACTCAGTTGACTGAATCCAATACCTAAATTTTGGCTGCTTCCATCTTAGATATTAAGATCAAACGATAATTACCAAAGCAAAAGGCCTTTTGCTTTGTACTTTTTCAAGGGGATCATAAAGTTAATAAGAAAATGTAATATAAGTGGCAGACAACCAAATAGATAAAGATTTCATAATTTTAAAAGGAATCCAAAAGTTTCTGAAATTAAATAATAGAGGAAATTTGATACACAATCTAGAATTTAGACTACAATTTTATATTTGAATGTGATTTGCTTTATTTAATGTTTAAGATTTAAGATTTAGAGGTTAAAATGTAAGGTTATAGGATTAAAATAAACTAATTTAAATTTTATACAATTTATATATCAAATAATTTTTCATAATAAAATATTTAAAATATAATATTAATAATTATTTTCCTAATCCATTGATTTATTATTTTTTTCAAAGTTATCATCTGCAGAGAAAATTCATTTTTCCCTAATATTTAAAATTCCTAAAATACTTTTTAGACTTGATAAATCCATATTTGTATACTTTCAATGACATATTATATTCAGCTTAACTACTTATCCATAACATGTACATTTCATTCTTACCATCTGCATACCAAGTGAAGTCTTAATCCAAATTCTCATTTTCATAGTTTTCAAACGGAGAATTAGAAAAAAACAAATCAATTACCAAAACTAGAAACAAAATGTGTGCCAGTGCAACAATTGCTGCATATGTTAACAGTAGCACTATAACACTAAGGTATATATATTGCTAGATTTATACAAAAGCTGTAGTCATCCCAAAGCATTCAAATACAAAGAGTCCATCCAAGGCTTGAATACACCTTCATGAGCAGTATTCTGACAAACGTGGAATATATATATGTAGACACTAATTTCCGTCCATATTTTTTATTTTATACATATATACCTATACATATTATATGGTTTGCAAACGGTTTTTGAATATATATAATATATAGTTTTTAAAAAAGAAAACATTTTGAAAATATGGTAATATATAGTTTTTTAAATATTTTTGAAAACTATATAACATATAGTTTTTAAAACATTTTAGAAAATATATAACATATAATTTTAAAATCATTTTAAAACTTATATAATATATAGTTTAAAAACATTTTGAATAAATTATAATATGTAGTTTTAAAAACATTTTTGATAAATTATAATATATAGTTTTAAAAACGTTTTTTAAAACTTATATAATATTTTTAAAACATTTTGAAAACTATATATATAGTTTTGAAAACTTTTTTAATATAATATATTTTAAAATATTTTGAAATATATGTATTATATAATTTATATTATCAGTTATTATTATTTATTTTCTTTTTTATTTTCTTTTTATGTTTTTTTTCAGGGTCCAAACAGTCCAATAGTCTCGAGGGCCTGATCCAGCCTAAAGTTCAAAGTTAGGGTTTCAGCATATGTTAAGGCACCGCACGAATCACGGCAAAAAGGGAAGGGCACAGGTCAATCTGGACCGTTGGATCTGACCCAATCCAACGGCCAGAAAGCAAGTCAACATCCAGAAGCAATTTCAACGGCCAGAAGCATCAGTCGTCACTGGAAATGAAACCGGTCAAACATGCAACAAACACGTTCCATAACAGAACGCAAATCTCGCAAGAATCGAGTCACAACAGCTCAGTCTCCCACAGGCCGAAAATCGCGCCACCACACGGGACTGACCCATCCCGTGAAGTTCGGTAACGCTCACCGGCCGAGAGTATAATACCCCAGACAGAACGGGACAGGGGGATCCACGCAAATCTCAGAAGCATAAACATAGTAAACCAAATAACCAAAACAAGATCAACGAGAAACTCAAACGAAACACAAAGCCAACATAATCGCAACCATCAACCAAAGCAAAAGCATAACAATAACACAAAACCATCGAAATAAGTGAAGCCGAAGCCAACAGTATCCAAAGGCGAAGGCTCGGAATGCATCTCGCCGAAACCACCGGGAAAGTGAAAGGCCATCAAAGTAACATTTTCTGGTAAGGTTGTAAGGTTTTGTGTGTGGTTGATGTTTGTATCAGAAAGGAGATAAAGGAGGAGGAGAACGGCCAGATTAGGGAAATGAGGGAGTGATAGCCAAAATCGCATATAAGGGGTATATAAACCCCCCAGAACGACGTCGTTTAGGTGAGTCTAGGGCATCTCTCGGGTCACGCAGGGTAAACCGTGTAGAGGGGGCCTTACTTTGTATACGTTTCATCTTGGCCACTTAAAGGAAATCATATTTTACGTTTCAGTCCTTTTCACTTAAAGGAGATCTTTTGTGTTCCAATTCGACCTTCTATTGCCATTTTATTCCTATTTAGTCACTTCTACATATTTATAACTATTATTATTATTATTCTATTTCATTATTTTTCTGTTTTATCATTTTTTTCGGGATTTATATACATACTTATATATATACATGTATAGTTGTTTTTTTTTTTTTGATTTATTGTTTTGATTTGTATATAGTTTCTATTTATTTATTACAACTATCTTATTTTTTTTTTTTTTATGTTTTTCTATATATATACATATATATATGTATATTATTATTTCGCCTTATTATAAATTTTTTTTTCTTTTCTTTCGACTTTTTTGATTCATTTAATATTTATTTATTGTTATTTTCCCCCTAACGTTTTTGATTTTTTAGAAGAATTTCAACAAATCAGAGGTAAACAATTCGAATTGAATATTTTAAATTTTAATTTAATTTTTTATTTTTGCGATTAAGACAACCGACGAATTAATTGGTACCGAAAGGGCGGTTCAAGGGTGCTAATCCTTCCTTGACCGTAACCGACTCCCGAGCCCGACACGTTTCTGGTACAACGCAGATCAGGTAAGATGTGTCCGACCCCCTAATTTGTTTTAAAGTGGTCGGTGGCGACTCCAATCCTTTTTCAAGTCGAAGCCCAATTCCGGGGCCCAACCCGAAAGACGGTTACGACAGTTTGGCGACTCCGCTGGGGAAAGGTAAGTGAGTCAGGCCAGAATTAATTTTCCGTTGTCTTTTTATGCGAAAATTGTAAATTTAAATTTTAATTTATCTATTCGATTCCAATTATTTACCTTTGATTTGTTTCAAATAATAGTTGTACTGATGTTTTTTAATGATTTCAGATTTTTTCAAAATTGTCATCTCTAAGCTCTAAACCCGAGCTCCGAACCCTTTTAAGTGGGGGTGAAAGCGACGCATTCGTGTGAATTTATTCACCGCATATGCCTAGCAAGTAGCCTTCGGGATTCATATACCTTATGTCTTCGTGTGAATTTATTCACCGTATGGGCATAAGGGAATGTGTCCTCTCGAGTTTAACTTAGTCCACACAAGCTTGTAATGAGCTTAGGACTAAGGGTCTGGCAAGCCCAAGGGGGTACCGGCAAGGAGACTCGAGTACCTTTTTAGAACCTAAACCGGGAGACTATGGAGAATTAGAGCCCACCTCAAACCTCACTTCAAACCCTAGGCTGTTTTATTTCATGCTTTACTTTCTGTTCAAAGCATGCGAACTAGACAATATGCGGTTAGGATTTGTTTGAAATTAGCATACGGGATAGAGATCATCCGGTAGGAATTAAAGCATGTGGGGTAGATATCATGTGGGGTAGGATTTTTTCATTTTTGTTTTGATTTACTTCACTAACTCTTTTTATTTTTGTTTTATTTTATTTATTTTCATCATTCGCATCATTTAAAACGGGTGTTGATCCACCAAAAATGTGTTTGTTAAACATGAATAATCAATATAATGGACAAAGGGGTTACAATACAAAGAGATAAAAAACTCAGAAGTCCAGCCGTGGTCAAGAATACTCAAAGGCAAAGTTGCAGGGGCAATACGAGGAAAAGGTCACTGACCCGGTCGCTCCTTTTAAAAAAACAAGAACAAGATGGTGAAACCCTAACTGAGCGGGATGCCATTGCTGATGAATTCAAGAAGCAAGCTTTGGATAGTTTCTCTCGCTCCAATGGCATTTTAGAAACAAGCTCGGCAGATAGTGAGAGCCGGAGATGCAGTCCTTCGACCTTTTGGGGCAAGCATCATTATTTGCACATTTTAGCCAAAGGAGCCGGATGGTTCGGCAGGATATTCAACTAGTGAAAAAGACGAATCAACCTGTCAGAAGCTGTACATGACTCGTACCATCAAAAGAGTTTTTTGTCTCTTCAGACGTAACACTTTTGTCACCAATAGGGGTTATTCAGAATAACAGGCACATTTTTTGGATCAATGCCTCAGACATTTCATGCATCACATATTTAGACATTTTGCATTTCTTATTTTTGTGCATTTTGTTTGCATTCACATTAACTAATATATACATGTCGCATCAGAAAGGAGTAAATACTGGATACACCGCCTCAAGTACTGGACACACCCCATCCACATAACACTCGTTTGAAGAAGAGGATGGAAGCCAGAATTACACAAATCGAATATGTTAAAACTACAAAAGGAACTAGAAGACAAAATAAACCAGAACAGTCGAAATACTCTGGAAACAATCACAAAGAACCAAGAGTCCTTGGTTGATCAGATCGCCAAGTTAGTTGGCTTACAACAGACCAGTGCGCCTGGGGCAGGTTCATCGGAAGGGGTAACTATACAACCTACCCCACAGGTGGTTATCTCACCTGAAATCTTACCAGAACTTCGAGGGGACTCATCTGCTGCAAAAAAGCCCTCGTCCTCTGTATTCAACCCTAAGAACAATCCGGGTTATTACCATGTACCGGATTTGGACGAAGGTAAAAGCGAGGAAGATGGAGGAAAAATCAAACAATTGGAGGACCAAATGAATATAGTCAAAGGAGACCGTGACTACCATGAAATCGATGCAGCGGAACTTTGTCTAGTCCCGGACTTGGTTCTTCCCCCGAAATTTAAGTCCCCGAGTTCGAGAAGTTTGACGGGAATAGTTGCCCATCCACTCACATCACCATGTTCTGCCGAAAGATGACAGGATATGGAGGAAACGACCAACTTCTGATCCACTGCTTTCAGGATAGTCTGTCGGGCTCAGCCATTCGGTGGTACAACCAGCTAAGCCGATCAAATATCAAGAGGAAGGACCTGGCCAAGTCATTTCTGGAACAATACAAGCATAACAATGACATAAGGCCAGATCGAGTTATGCTACAAAACATGGAAAAGAAGCATAACGAGAGTTTCAGGCAGTACGCACAAAAATGGAGGGACTTGGCTGTGCAAGTTCATCCACCGTTAGATGAAAAGGAACTCGGAAACTTTTCGTGCAGACTCTGAAGGCTCATACTTCGGGCATCTGGTGGCGATCACATCAGGAAGCTTTTCAGACTTGGTTATGGCCGGAGAAATGATTGAGTCGGCCATAAAGCAAGGCAGATTAAGGATGGGGAAGCCAGTAAGAAGCCTCCTATGAGGAGAGGGATGGAGAGGTTAATAACATCAACACTCCAGCAAAGGTGTTATCTCCAGCCCAAAATCAACTGCAGCTGTACCGTTAGGTACTTCTAAACAAGATTCCAGGAGGGAAAGGGAACATTTCGACCCAATTCCCATGACCTACAAAGAGCTTTACCAGCAACTTCTTGACACCCATGTGGTGTCACCATATCCAGTAGAACCCATGAAGCCCCCATACCCCAAGTGGTATGATGAGAATGCGTATTGTGAATATCACGGCGGAGTCCCAGGGCACACAATTGAGAACTGTTACGCATTCAAGAGGGTTGTACAAAAGATGCGCAACCAGAACTGGATCGACTTCAACAACTTGGGGGCATCCAAGTGAGGGATATCATTTCATCATTTGAGGCATTCTGTTTGACTTTGTTTTTCTTCCATTTTTTTTTTTTCTTTTCTCAAGTTTTTGTAAAGACATTTTAATCAAATTTATGTTACTTTAAAGGTTGTAAGCAATGAATCACATTTGCAACTCACAATTCTTTGAATATCATCTGAATTAAGAAACTGTAAACGGTTCAAAGTTACGAATCTTTGACGAAGTAACATGATTTAAAACAAGGACTTTGACCTTATCCAGTTCTTAGAATTAACCAATTTCCCTTTCATAAGGTACGGACAACATGGGGCATCATTTGCATATGACAATTACTATGTTTTTTAAGATGTTCAATGACGATGATGATCTTACAAATGAAGAGTCGTATGTGAATCTAGTTAGGTCAGCTGCTTGAAAATTAAACTCTAAAGATGAAATTGTTGACTTTCAACAAATACCTGGCTATAACAGGTTCTTCTTAACAATCTTAAGAAATTAAATCCATAAAAACTGAGCTATTCCGCTAAGGCAATTGGTTATAGAGGAACTTGAAAGCCCTGGCCTTATGAGTAGATTACGTTCAAACCATGACATTGCTCGGACACTTGGCAATTCGGTGTTTGCTCCACTGCTCTTGTCAGGTTGAAAACTCTGTGATGAGATGAACCCTTCAGTTGACTTGATAAGAGTGATTATAATGTTAAGTTGTCCCTCTAAGGCAATTGGTTAAATGCCCCGGCTTTATGGATTCAGTAGCCAGATAATGACAAATTAAATCAAATTTATCTAAAATTTTCGGTAAAATGGACTAAGGAGTTAAGGAACACCTGTTATAGTCAACTACACACGAGCACTCAGAATTTCATTTTAGACCGTTTTTGCTGCCTTTGTTGGAAGAGCCTACAAAGCTTGAACAAATGAAAGATTTCAGAGGACTGAGATAAAAGGTCTAGTAATTGATCATGCTAGTTGCGTCATTTTGTCCGCACCCAATTAAAGTGCCAAAGCATGTTGCGATATTTAAAAAAATGACGTTTTTACCAAAAAAACCTTAGAAAGGAGGTCAACCTAAAGCCGACTCGTCCCTTTGAACATTTGTCAAAGATTTGTAACTCTGAAAGCATTAAAAGAGCTCTTGATTCCTTTGATATTTTTTTTGAACTCACATTTACAATTTGATTCAATTGCGAATAATACTTTACAACATTTTTATCATTTCTCCCTCCTGAAACAAGAAAAGGAGAAAAACGTTTCAAACAGAACAATCTCAGATATGAAATGTCTGTAAAGCCCAAGCTCGAGAAGCAAATGGGGCACGATCGATTACATGGAGGAGATTGGCAGGCAAAGCACGAGACTCCATCCAAGAATAACACATAATTTATTCATGTTGCATGCATCTTAGACATACTTAGGTGCATTACATTCATTTTAGCATGCATAATTTTGCAGCTTTCAGAGTCAAGCTTCGACTTCAGGATGAAGGCTACTCTTGCAGGCACCTTTAAAGAACAATGGTGTAACTCAGCAGCAAGAAGCTACACCTCAATCGACTTTACATATATACAGATCTCAGAACCAATTTCAGATGGGTTCGAGAACCAATTCAGATCAAATTCAGTTCAGTTCAACTCAACAATGAGCAACATCTTTTCAGTTAACACTTTCAAGCCAGATTTCAATTCCACGACGGAAGATATCCGGCTGTCAGAATTTATCAGTAGGTTTTCCCAGACCAGCTTAGGGGAACCACCTGAAGAATCATGATCGTTTTCGACCCGTAAAGGGAAGCCATTTTTAAACAAACTATTTGCAGCTTAGCTCAAGGCCAGAAGGGCTATCTGCCCACCAAGACCTTCGAGTTCGACTACGCTCAGCTCCAAGGCACATCATTTGCAGAATAGCTTAAGTCAAGAAGGGCTATCTGCCAAAGACCCTCGAGTTCGACTACGTTCAGCTTTGAAGGCACATCATTTGCAGTATAACTTAAGTCAAGAAGGGTTATCTGCTAACCAAAGACCCTCGAGTTCGACTACGCTCAGCTCCAAGGCACATCATTTGCAGAATAGCTTAAGTCAAGAAGGGCTATCTGCCAAAGACCCTCGAGTTCGACTACGTTCAGCTTGAAGGCACATCATTTGCAGTATAACTTAAGTCAAGAAGGGTTATCTGCTAACCAAAGACCCTCGAGTTCGACTACGCTCAGCTCCAAGGCACATCATTTGCAGCATAGCTTAAGTCGAGAAGGGCTATCTGCCAAAGACCCCCGAGTTCGATTACACTCAGCTTCGAGGGCACATCATTTACAGCATAACTCAAGGCTAGAAGGGTTATCTGTGACCAAGACCTTCGAGTTCGACTACGCTCAGCTCCAAGGCACATCATTTGCAGCATAGCTTAAGTCGAGAAGGGCTATCTGCCAAAGACCCCCGAGTTCGATTACACTCAGCTTCGAGGGCACATCATTTACAGCATAACTCAAGGCTAGAAGGGTTATCTGTGACCAAGACCTTCGAGTTCGACTACGCTCAGCTCCAAGGCACATCATTTGCAGCATAGCTTAAGTCGAGAAGGGCTATCTGCCAAAGACCCCCGAGTTCGATTACACTCAGCTTCGAGGGCACATCATTTACAGCATAACTCAAGGCTAGAAGGGTTATCTGTGACCAAAAGACCTTCGAGTTCGACTACGCTCAGCTCCAAGGCACATCATTTGCAGCATAGCTTAAGTCGAGAAGGGCTATCTGCCAAAGACCCCCGAGTTCGATTACTCAGCTTCGAGGGCACATCATTTACAGCATAACTCAAGGCTAGAAGGGTTATCTGTGACCAAAAGACCTTCGAGTTCGACTACGCTCAGCTCCAAGGCACATCATTTGCAGCATAGCTTAAGTCGAGAAGGGCTATCTGCCAAAGACCCCGAGTTCGATTACACTCAGCTTCGAGGGCACATCATTTACAGCATAACTCAAGGCTAGAAGGGTTATCTGTGACCAAAAGACCTTCGAGTTCGACTCCGCTCAGCTCCAAGGCACATCATTTGCAGCATAGCTTAAGTCGAGAAGGGCTATCTGCTAAAGACCTTCGAGTTCGATATTCAACTTAGAGGCAAATCAAGCTTACAGAATAACTCAATGCAAGAAGGGCTATCTGTCAATAAAACTGTCGAGTTCGATTCTAATCAGAATCACACTACTGTCCGGCTGTAATCGAGATTTTCAAGTCCAGAAGAAGACCTGGGTTAACTGTGCCTCAGTGATAAAAATCGTTTTCCAGCAACATAGCTTAAGTCGAGAAAAGCTATTTGTCAACAAAGACTTTTCGAGTTCGATTTTATTCAGCTCGAGGGCTTGTCAAGCCAGATGGTGAAGTCAAAGAAATATTTTCCAGCCGAACTTTTAACCAAGGTCCTTAAACTGAGGAAAGACCGAGGTTGACTACAATTGGGCAACAAGAAGTCGCATTCCGATTCAATTCCATATCATTTCAAGATTGACTTGACTTCACGACGGAGGGGTCATCCGCAGCTCAATCCGACAGGGGGTTTTTCTTCAACCCACTGAACGAAAATTTGTGTCTTTTTATCTTTGTCCTATTTTTCGTTCCACGAAAAAGGACAAAGAGGGGCAGCTGTAGACACTAATTTCCGTCCATTTTTTTTTATACATATACCTATACATATTATATGGTTTGCAAACGGTTTTTGAAAATATATATAATATATAGTTTTTAAAAAAGAAAACATTTTGAAAATATGGGTAATATATAGTTTTTTAAAATTTTTGAAAACTATAACATATAGTTTTTAAAACATTTTAGAAAATATATAACATATAATTTTAAAATCATTTTAAAAACTTATATAATATAGTTTTAAAAACATTTTTGAATAAATTATATATGTAGTTTTAAAAACATTTTTGAATAAATTATATAATATAGTTTTAAAAACGTTTTTTAAACTTATATAATATTTTTAAAACATTTTGAAAACTATATAATATAGTTTTGAAAACTTTTTTAAATATAATATATTTAAAAATATTTTTGAAATATGTATTATATAATTATATTATATCAGTATTATTATTTTATTTTCTTTTTATTATTTTCTTTTATGTTTTTTTTTCAGGGTCCAAACAGTCCAATAAGTCTCGAGGGCCTGATCCAGCCTAAAGTTCAAAGTTAGGGTTTCAGCATATGTTAAGGCACCGCACGAATCAACGGCAAAAAAGGGAAAAGGCACAGGTCAATCTGGACCGTTGGATCTGACCCAATCCAACGGCCAGAAAGCAAGTCAACATCCAGAAGCAATTTCAACGGCCAGAAGCATCAGTCGTCACCGGAAATGAAACCGGTCAAACATGCAACAAACACGTTCCATAACAGAACGCAAATCTCGCAAGAATCGAGTCACAACAGCTCAGTCTCCCACAGGCCGAAAATCGCGCCACCACACGGGACTGACCCATCCCGTGAAGTTCGGTAACGCTCACCGGCCGAGAGAGTATAAATACCCCAGACAGAACGGGACAGGGGGATCCACGCAAATCTCAGAAGCATAAACATAGTAAACCAAATAACCAAAACAAGATCAACGAGAAACTCAAACGAAACACAAAGCCAAACATAATCGCAACCATCAACCAAGAGCAAAAGCATAACAATAAACACAAAAAACCCATCGAAAATAAGTGAAGCCGAAGCCAACAGTATCCAAGCGAAGGCTCGGAGTGCATCTCGCCGAAGAAACCACCGGGAAAGTGAAAGGCCATCAAAACATTTTCTGGGTAAGAGGTTGTAAGGTTTTTGTGTGGTTGATGTTTGTATCAGAAAGATAAAAGAGGAGGAGAGAACGGCCAGATTAGGAAATGAGGGAGAGTGATAGCCAAAATCGCATATAAGGGGTATATAAACCCCCAGAACGACGTCGTTTAGGTGAGTCTAGGGCATCTCTCGGGTCAACGCATGGTAAACCGTGTAGAGGGGCCTTACTTTGTATACGTTTCATCTTGGCCACTTAAAGGAAATCATATTTACGTTTCAGTCCTATTTCACTTAAAGGAGATCTTTTTGTGTTCCAATTCGACCTTCTATTGCCATTTTATTCCTATTTAGTCACTTCTACATATTTATAACTATTATTATTATTATTATTTCTATTTCATTATTATTTTTCTTTTTATCATTTTTTTTCGGGATTTATATACATACTTATATATATACATGTATAGTTGTTTTTTTTTTTTTTTGATTTATTGTTTAATTGATTTTGTATATAGTTCTATTTATTTATTACAACTATCTTATTTTTTTTATGTTTTTCTATATATATACATATATATATGTATATATTATTTTCGCCTTATTATAAATTTTTTTTCTTTTCTTTCGACTTTTTTTGATTCATTTAATATTTATTTATTGTTATTTTTCCCCCTAACGTTTTTGATTTTTTTAGAAGAATTTCAACAAATCAGAGGTAAACAATTCGAATTGAATATTTTAAATTTTAATTTAATTTTTTATTTTTGCGATTAAGACAACCGACGAATTAATTGGTACCGAAAGGGCGGTTCAAGGGTGCTAATCCTTCCTTGACCGTAACCGACTCCCGAGCCCGACACGTTTCTGGTACAACGCAGATCAGTTAAGATGGTGTCCGACCCACCTAAATTTGTTTTAAAGTGGTCGGTGGCGACTCCAATCCCTATTTTTCAAGTCGAAGCCCAATTCCGGGGCCCAACCCGAAAGACGGTTACGACAATATAATATATATATGGACCAAATTGTAATCATTAGACTTTAATCCCACTTCAAGACCTATGCTACTCGGACTAAGGTGAACGTCAGATATGATTATGTGTCCCAAGACAGATACTTCAATTTTTCTAAGTTTTTCCTCTTTTTATAAGAACATACCCCCATACTCATTTTCGAATATATGTCAAACTTGCATACTTTAAGAAAAATAAAGAATTCGGATTTTAAAATGGGATCAAATTGCATTATACCCTTTTCCCCCTACTTCAAAATCCACCCTATTTTTCCCAGCTCTGGATTTTCTAGGAAAAATATCTTAGCATCTAAGAAGAATTTTGGCAGGATGAAAATGGATGAACATGAAAAGAATAAGATACTCCAATGATATAGGATACTACCTTCAACCAAAAGAAAAATCCACCTAAGAGACTTAAAACTTTACATCGATCACAGCCAAATTCATCAACTTTTGCTTTTAGATCTGCAGGAGTAAAATGTACGAGTACTGAATAAACACTTAAAGCTTAATATTCGAGCAAAATAACTTCCAGAAACAATCCATTCTGTGAGAGCTGCACTTTGAGGAATACCAGACAGAAATCTTGAAATGGTAAACATAAAATCTTATTAGACAACAAAGAAATTTAGGAGAACAAATTCGAGATTCCAGATCATCTACAACTCAGTAGCATTACAAACAAAGGACAATATCGCATTTCTCTTTCAAGTCTAGTAAAAGTTTTTGCATCAGCCGTTTAATAAGACTACACAACTTTTAAAAGGATACTTCTAGAAAGAGGCAATCAAAGTATGCATAACTATAATGCACAACACACAAAAGAATCACTCACCTTCATACCAATAAATGATGAGTGTTCAAAATCATTAATCTTTGCTCGTTATTTCTTCGGTTTTGAGGAATTATTACTGCTAAATTGGTTGTGTTATGTTTTTTTTTCATGTAGGTCCTTACTTTCTAGAATTAGTGACAAAACGGGCGCATTCTGTATTTTTTTAATTATTTGGTCACGGCTGGAGACATGGGCACGACTTTGGGCATGACGCGGTCTGACGTGGCAGTTTCTAGAAGGTCCAGTCAGCGACGGCTTCTAGAAGACTTTCTCCGCACGCCTTCTGGAAGATTGACGAGCAGAGTTGCATTAGAAGACTAGTTTAAGTTTGAATTTAAATTAAAAAAAATAATTATCTTTAGGATTATTTTATTTGTTTTCTTTGTTTTTCCTTTAGGCTTTGAGATGCTATAAAAAACCACTTGGGGTAAGCCTAAACTCATCATTCAGATTACAATATTCTTTTCTCTCTAGTTTTTATAAAAGCTTTCTCTTTTTACTTTTCAAGTTCTTTTCATTTTTTTTTTATTTTTCAAGCTTTGTTTTCAAATGCTAAGTATGACTTTTGTCACGCTTAGCTAAACTTTTCATAAGCTGAGAGCTGTCGCGATGACTCAATTCCAACGGGAGAATTGAAACAAGCCCTTAATATCTTCGGAATATCTCTCTCAATCTTTGCGCTTATTTTACAAAATCAAAACAGTTTTCGAATTCAAAGATTGACTTTGGCTAAAAGAATGTTGCGATTAAACGTGTGGGAGGAAGATTTGGCTTATAGAAAGCAATTCGACTTCCTGGGAACACACTTGGCGAGATAGCTTTGCCAAGAGGGATTTGAGATCGGAATTGACGGTTATTGAAGCAACAATCCGAGTCGGACGCCACGAACATAAACGGTAATTGATCTGCGACAATTGATGTTGTTAGAATCAATTACCAAAGTCGGAATCAAAGATTGCCTTGGGTATTCGGTATACAAGATAGAGTTACGGGGATAGCCCTTGTAGACAAAGTAACCGACGTGAATCCCAGAGGGAAAATCATATTCGATGATCTAAAGGAAATTGAGTCAAAGCAAAGCTTGAGGCTATTTTTACGGTATTTATTCACAATCTCTACTCTCTTATTTTTATTTAAATTATTTTTATTTATTTAATCATTTTTCTTTACTACTTAAATATGTTTTTACCAAAAATCCCCCCATTTTCTATATCCACGCCTGACATAAATAATTCAGACAGAAATTCAGAATTTTCTAAGTCCTTGTGGAATCGACCCATATTTCTCTATACTATGAATTTCCTTTATTTATTGATTGAGAAAAAGGAATTTATTTGACATCGAAAATGATAGTTGTCAAATTGGCGCTGTTGTCGAGGACTTCGCCAAAGTTACTAATTTTTTGTTTGCTTTTGATTTATGACCAGGTCTAATTCGGGAGCATTAGTGGAGTACGACCCGGAGATTGAAGCCAAAGCTAGGAGACTCCACACACAGACACTTCGGGAAAGAAAGAGACAACAATAAAATCCAGAAGAAGAATCAAACTCAGGTGAATCCGTTAATACAATTCTGATGGCCGATCCTACTACCCCGGAACTGAACAAGAGCCTTTTTGCTTTGATTTTCCTCAAGGAGAAACTCCGTACCAGTTGAAAACTGGCCTTATTCATCTCCTCCCTACATTCCGCGGACTACTAAACGAGGATCCACACAAACATCTCAAGGAATTTCATATGGTCTGCTCCAGCATGAGACCACAGAGTAACGGAGGACCAAATAAAACTTAGAGCTTTTCCTTTTTCATTAGCCGATTCGGCTAAGGAGTGGTTATTTTATCTTCCTCCTAATTCTGTTACTACATGGGCTCAAATGACTCATCTTTTTCTTGACAGGTTTTTTCCTGTGGTGAAAGTAAGTGAACTACGAAGGAGAATACTTGGAATCAAGCATCTTGATGGAGAGTCACTTTACGACTACTGGGAGCGGTTTAAGAAGTTATGTTCTAGTTGCCCACAACATGGTTTAACCAAACAAACACTCCTTCAATACTTTTAATAAGGATTATCTCCCCTAGAAATGAAGATGATCGATGCTGCCAGCGGTGGAGCCTTGGTGAATATGACTCCTACTGAGGCTAGAGACTTAATTTCGACGATGGCTGCAAATTCCCAATAACTTCGCACAAACAATGAACCTTCCCGAATGGTTCATGAGATAAGTTCATCTTCCTTAGAAGATAAAATAGACAAGTTAACTGAATTTGTACACTCTCTTGTTGCAGGAAAGATAGGACAAAACCGATTATGTGGAATATGTGCATTACCTGATCATCCAACAGACGGTTGTCCACTGATTCAAGATGATGCAGCAGCTCAATTCAACATAGTCAGAAAATTTCTGGGACCTCCCCAAAGAGCTTATAATCCTTACGGTAATACATACAACCCAGGATGGAGGGATCATCCAAACTTCAGTTATGCTCAGAACCCAAGACCGAATCAAGGCTATCAAGTGAGACCTCCACCGCCACAACAACTGCAGAAGTCATCATTAGAATCGATTGTCGAGAGGTTAGCACTATCCCAGGAAAAATTTCAGACTCGAACTGAAGCCAACTTCCAAGAGATGGACAAATAGATAAGCCAACTGACTCAAGCCGTACGAAGATTAGAGTCACAAAGGAGGCTATCATCACAAACTGAGTCGAATCCAATAGAAAATGTTAGCACCATCACCCTCCGAAGCAGTACAATTGTTGAACAACCAGACCCAAAGGAAGTAAGCGTAAGATCCCAGAAGAAAGAAGAAACTTTGAACTCCCAAATAGAAGAAGAAGCAGCTGACGCAGGATTCTAGAAAGAGAATGATGAAGAACAAATGGATGACACGATGCCATCCCCCTATGACGTACCACCGTCTTTTCCATCGAGGTTAGTTAAAAAGAATAAAAAACTGAGGAAAAGGAAATATTAGACAAACTTCGGAAGGTAGAAGTTAACATACCTCTCCTTGAGGTTATCCGGAAAGTTCCAAGGTATGCCCGGTTCTTGAAGGAACTCTGCACTAATAAAAGGCAACTTACCGGAAACGAGAAGGTGGATTTAAGTGTGAACGTCTCAGCAACTTTCCAACGACCGCATCCACCAAAGTATAAAGACCAAGGTATGTTTTCAGTACCTTGTAAAATCGGTGAGGTTAAAATCAAGCGAGCTATGTGCGATCTAGGTGCCTCTATCAATGTAATGACTCTCTCCGTCTATAATTTAATTTTCACCAAGCCTTTGAAAGAGACGAGAGTTACACTTCAGCTAGCCGACAATTCAATTATTTATCCTGAATGACTCATAGAAAATGTTCTAGTAGAGGTAGAAGAATTAATTTTCCATGCTGATTTTTATGTGATTAATATGGAAAATGATCGTAGCAAAATTGGTTCTGAAATTCTCCTCGGTCGTCCTTTTCTAAGAACGGCAAATGCAAAAATTGACGTTTGAAGCGGTATTCTTACTATGGAGTTCGACGGTGAGATCTTAAAATTTGATATTTATAAAGCAATGAGATATCCAGACAATGTGCATAGTATTAATTTTGTTGGCATTACTGAGCTTGTTGATGATGAATCTAACTTCGTTGATGATTTATGCAAGGAATCGGATGATAAAAAAGATGACATAAGAGAGTTGGAAAATATTTCAGTTGTCGATTCAAATTTGATCTTAACTCCTTTAAAAATTAAAGATTTACTTTCTCTTTTGCAGGTACCAAAAATTAAGTCGAAACCATCATGGAATCATTTGAAGAAATCATTTTTTGGTAAAAACGATGTTTTGATGACCATTCTTTTCGAAAAGATTCTTAATTTAGGAAATATCTGAAGAAATCTTAATGAGAATTTTTAAAAGAAATTTCTTAGTTGGAAAAAGCGAATGAAGTGGAAGTGTCTGTCACGGAACCTGTAGTCTGAATCAGGTCGTCGAGCTAACGACGTTAAACAAAAGCGCTTCATGGGACGCAACCCATTGTTTATCCGCTAAATTTTTATTTTTACTTTTTATTTTTATTCGATCAAGCATGTTTAATTTAATTTTTATTTTTATTTTGCAGGAACCAAATATTTTTATTCAAACTTAAACGACGAAGAATTGTGAAATTTTCATTCGAACAGTGCCAAATTCGGATCCTACAGTGCAGTACACGGTCGAACAGAAGAAAAAAAAGGAAGGAGAAGCATGTGCGCACCGTTTCATTAACAGCGCACGTTAGCAAAACCCAAGGGAGGCTTGGGCGCACGTTAGTAAAACCCAAAAACAATTTTCCCACCTTTTGTCTACTTTCTGCTGCCCACACTCCTCAATTCCCCCATCTTACTATGCCATGGGCCCCATCCCTATTATCACTCAACTTTTTCAAATTTCAAAACACCTATTATCATTAAACCCTAATCTCTATCAATTCACTTTTTAATTTTAAACTCAACTTTATATACACAAAAAAAACAAAAACAAAAACCCCATTTACTTCCAATTCAAACACCCCACGGAAGTAACCAAACTTAAACCCACCCCCTTTCATCTTCTCCAACTCGATAGCCATCCCCAAATAAATACAAAACCGTCGCTCCTTCTTCTCCTCACTGTCGACGGCATCACCGAACCTTACGACTTCGCTAACAAGTTCCCATGCCATCTGCTCCTCTCTACTCCATGATGGTGCGCACACGAAACCGACCCGACAACACCAACGTTCCTCCACCCCAGACCAAGCACTGTTCGTTGTTCCTCTTCGCTGCTCTCGTCGTCTTCGTCATTCTAGTCCATGCCAACTGTGGCAACCTCTTCCACTCGACCACGCCTACTGAATTTACATTTTGTTCCAATCATTCAGTAACAACGGATAATACTCCTAGGGTAAATTTATATTCTATTTTTATTAATCGATTACTAATGTACTATCCCGTTTATGGTTTTACAGGAGATTAGATGATGGTTTTCCACCGACGACACCACTTGATAATGTTTCCAGTTCAGGACATCAAACCGGGCAGCCCACTTCACCGTCCTAGCGTCTTTCACCATGGCCGAGGCCATAGCCGCGGTAGACATTAAATCCGGGTAGTACTCTATTCCTTCTCTTGCACTTTATTTTTTTGTTTTGGGGAAAAACGCTTTAAGTGAGGGGGAGTAGAGTATAGGATTGAATTTCACCTTCCTTATCTTTATGTTTCGATGCTAGTATGTGTTGATTGGATTTGTCGAAAATTTCATTAATTGTCTTTGTCTTGTTGAAATTTTTTGGAATGATATGCTTCTTTGGGAACACATGATTGTTTAGGTTAGGATATTCTTGATAGTGAATAGCATGAATTGTGTCAAGTTGGTACTTTTGTGATATTCCATGATTTTATTGGTTGAAATGTGATTAGCTCAATGCATGAAACAATCTGGTGAGATTTGAGCCTTTACGAGCATATCATTTTCGCTCGCATTTTGTTTGATTGAGTGTGTCGAATTTGGCATTGATATTCTAGAAACTGTATGTTGAATACTGTCGAGATTACACATGAACATGATGCTTAAAAATGATTTGGGCACCTTAGGATTAACCATTCCGTTTCCCCACTAAATAGCCTACCCATACATTTTTCCCTTAGTTAACCACTTTGAGCCTATTGCCATTTTTTTTTCACCATGTTTACAAACCCGAGCCTTTTATTTTATCACTCTTTTCTACCATTTTCAGGGCAAGTGAACAATTATCCATTGTATGCTCCATTAAAAAAATAGAAGTTCGAAAAATAAAAAAAAAGAAGAAAAAATGTTGTTCGAAAAAAAAAGGAAAAAAGACATGAAGAAAAAAACGGAAAAAGAAACAACAACAAAGAAAAAAAATGCAGTTCGAAAAGAAATTTGTTGGTTTATATGTCGTCTTTTTATCTTGTTGTGCTTAATGTTTTGATGGAGTTGACATTATTATTTCTTAGTTCCTTGCCTTGAATATTTAGCCATATATTTAGCCTTTTTCCCCACCTTTACCTAAGCCCCGTTACAACCAATAAAAGACTCTTTGATTTATGCATCTTGTTCTTATTAGTAGTGGAGATTTGATTTACTTGTAGGCTTAAGGTAATATCGTGTCAATTTTGACATTAAGCGTTTCTTTACCCCAAACACATTGAGTGATTTGAGTGAATCCTGATAAGGTATTGAGTTATAAGCATTGAGATTAATGAATGAATGGATATTACAATTGCACTTGACTTGTTCCAATTGGTGATGTTCAATTGATTGATTTCTTGACTTGAATAGTTATTGTGGTCTCTACCTTGCTTCCTTGAATGTGAAACTTGACAAAGAACGGTAAATGAAATTTTTGACTAGTTTGATTAATCATACTTGAGGACAAGCATGAGATAAGTGAGGTGGAATTTGATGAGTGTTCAGAATCATTAATCTTTTCTCATTATTTCTTCGATTTTGAGGAATTATTACTGCTAAATTGGTCATGTTATGTTTGTTTTCATGTAGGTCCTTACTTTCCAGAATTAGTAACAAAACGGGTGCATTCTGCATTTTTTTATTATTTGGTCACGGCTGGAGACATGAGCACGACTCTGGGCATGACGCAACAGTTTCTAGAAGGTCCAGTCAACGACAGCTTCTAGATGACCTTCTTCGCACGCCTTCTGGAAGATTGATGAGCAGAGTTGCATTAGGAGACTAGTTTAAGTTTTAATTTAAATTAAAAAACAATTATCTTTAGAATTATTTTATTTGTTTTCTTTGTTTATCCTTTAGGCTTTGAGAGGCTATAAATACCCACTTGGGGTAAGCCTAAACTCATCATTAGGATTACAATCTTCTTTTCTCTCTAGTTTTTATAAAAGCTTTCTCTTTTTACTTTTCAAGTTTTTTCATTTTTTTTATTTTTCAAGCTTTGTTTTCAAATGCTAAGAATGACTTTTGTCATGCTTAGCTAAACTTTTCATAAGCCGAGAGATGTCGCGATGACTCAATTCCAACGGGATAATTGAAACAGACCCTTAATATATTCGGAATATCTCTCTCAATCTCTGCGCTTATTTTTCAAAATCAAAACAGTTTTCAAAATCAAAGATTGACTTTGGCCAAGAGGTTGTTGCGATTAAACGTGTGGGAGGAAGATTCGGCTTATAGAAAGCAATTCGACTTCCTGGGAACACAATTGGCAAGATAGCTTCGCCAAGAGGGATTTGAGATCGGAATTGACGGTTATTGAAGCAACAATCCGAGTCGGACGCCACGAACTTAAACGGTAATTGATCTGCGACAATTGATGTTGTTAGAATCAATTACCGAAGTCGGAATCAAAGATTGCCTTAACTATTCGGTATACAAGATAGAGTCACGGGGATAGCCCTTGTAGACAAAGTAACCGACGTGAATCCCAGAGGGAGAATCATATTCGATGATCTAAAGGAAATTGAGTCAAAGCGAAGCTTGAGGCTATTTTTACAGTATTTATTCACAATCTCTACTCTCTTATTTTTATTTAAATTGCTTTTATTTATTTAATATTTTTCTTTACTACTTAAATATATTTTTACCAAAACCCCCCCCCATTTTCTATATCCACGCCTGGCATAAATAATTCAGACAGAAATTCGGAATTTTCTAAGTCCCTGTAGAATCGATCCTTATTTCTCTATACTACGAATTTCCTTTATTTATTGATTGAGAAAAATGAATTTATTTGACATCGAAAACGACAGTTGTCAATCAAGGTATGATTTTCCATCAGTGTTCGTTGAATATAGTTTCAATATTCCACAACGTAACTCTCTAGCACCTTGCACTGGTGTTTTGCTAGTTACTTCTTGCCATAGACTTTCATACTCATTTTGGTCATAGGGAATTTTAAGAAGATCCATAAGCTTCTCCCTAAACTGAAACTGAGCAGAAGTTCCATTGCCAACCCAACTATCTTCCTCAACCTTCACACACACATAAACCAGAAGAACGTAAAAGGATCAGCAACATGCAAAATTAAAATACAATCATAAAATAACAATTTAAAAAAAAAACTTCCAATGGCATGTAGATAAGGCCTATTAAACGTCTTGGCAGAGAAAATAATAGAATAGATGGAACAAAACTGAAGATACTAATTTTTTACCCATATTAAATATTATTATTATTGTTATTATAATTATTATTATTATTATTATTATTATTATTATAATTATTATTATTATTATTATCATTATTATTATTATTAAATATATATTAAATACATATATAAATAATATTAAATTACAAAGCCCAATCAACCGGCCCAAAACCCAAACCAAACTGAAACCCAAAATATTTAGGGTTTCAGTTAGGGTTTCCTAACCCTAATCCCTAGTCGCATCTGCCTCCCACCGCCTCTGCCTCCAGCCGCCTCAATGGTTTCCAGCCGCCTCCACCGCTGCCACGTCCCAACCGAAGGCACCAGAAGGTTGGCTATAGCCGCACACGTATTTCCAAATGGTGAGTCACCACTGGAAGTCCGGTGACTCACCGAACTCTATCCTTCGGACCGGTGCCATCACCCAACCTGTAAAGAAAAAGACAGAGAACAGATCCCAGAGAGATAAAACCGAGAAAAAAAAATATAAAATACTACCAACGATCTCAACAACAAACGCAGCAAAGAAACAGAAAGAAAGAAAAAGGAAGAAGAACCTTACCAGAGGAAGCCGATCGCCGGATCTCACCAAAACCTTCGAAAAACAGAAGGTATTTTTTTAGATTTGCTCCGATTGGGAGCTGTTTAAAGGAAAAGATCATCGGAACCGTCATTAGGACGGTCCGATCTATGTTTCGATGTAAAAAAAAATTCCCGGCCACCGAAGACGGTGGCCGGCGGCGGTGGTTGGCGGCGGACGAACGCCGGCTGACGGTTGCCGGCCGGCTGGGCTTCTCTCTGTTTTAGAGAGAAGCGAGAGAAAATTCTCTCTCTCAGAGAAGAGAGAGAGAAGGAAAATGATGAAATGAAGCTGGCCCTTCGGGCCAGCCGGTTTTTGGACTTTTATAGTCCTTCCCGAACGACGTCGTTTCAGGAAGGACTATGCGCGTAATTAGACAATAGTTAAACCCCGTCCACAGTCCTCCTAATTTGTAAACTTTACATTTTAGTCACTAAATCGAATTTATAATAATTTTAATTCAGTCTTCGAATTTCAATTTTACTCATTTTAGTCCTTTATATTAAAATAATATATTTAGGATAAATAATAGATTTAATCCCTATAATTTTGATTAATTATGAATTAGATTTTTAATTTTATTTTTACTGTAATTTAGTCAGTTATTTTATATGTTTTCATTTATTTTATTATATTGTTTTAGTAGTATTTTTATTTTTATTTTATTATATTGTTAAATATTTTTATATATTCATAAATATATATATAAATAGTAATTTTTAAATATTTATTTTTAATATCGAAGAAAAGGACAGTCTTAATACAACTGGATGTCCTATTCTGATATTTTGAAATTAAAAAGTAAATAATATTTAAATTAATATTTATCAATATCAAAGAAAAGAGCTGTCTTAAGGCACCTAGAAGTTCTTTTCTGATATTTTTTAAATAAATATTTTTTATATAATTTTGAAATAATAGGATTATAAATTAAATATATTTTTGAATTTTTAAATTTTAATAATAGAGACAATTTATAATTAAAAAGTACCAATTTTGGGCGTTGTAGGGGTGCTAATCCTTCCCTAAACGTAACCGACCACGAACCCCTTTTTATTATTAAAAAACATGAATTTTTGGTTATAAACGCAGATCAGTTCAATTTTTCAATTGATGTTTTCTTAAAACTCTTTTAAAAAATAATTTTTAGGTATTCGACCTACCTGATCCAAAAGGCCGATGGCGACTCCCCAAATTATTTTCAAGACCATTTATTTATATAGATTTTCCCGCCAAAATAAATATTTCGTACCCGGACGAAAACCGGTTACGACAGCTTGGCGACTCCGCTGGGGAATAGTCAAACTTTTAAAAATCAATTATAATTGTCTCTATTAATTAAAAATTAAAAATTCATATATTTAATTTTTAATTCTTTCTTTTCGAATTTTTTATTTATTTTATTTTATAATATTTATATGTTTGTTTTATTTGCAAGTATTTTATTTTATTATTTATTTTTCTGTCAAAGGTTTGAACATTTCTCCTCACACACAACACTTGCATTGCATAACATAAAGCTCTATAATAGAGTTATCCCTTTTAAGTGGGAGTGAAAGCGACGTCTTCGTGAGAATTTATTCTCCGTGTCAGACCTAGCAAGTAACTTTCGGGGTTCATATGCTCTATGTCTTCGTGAGAATTTATTCTCCATGTCAGGCATAGAGAAATGTATCCCCTCGAATTGAACTCGATCCACTTTAGTCTGTGATGGACTAGGATTGAGGGTTAGCAGCCTAAGGGGGCACTAACATGGACAATTCGAGTACCTTTACTCCTAGATCTAAAACCCTGCATATAAAAAACCTTAGAAACTCTTCCAATCCAAAGTCATGCCGAAATTTTTGTCTAAAATAGGTGTACACACAGGAGAAATGAATTCTAAACTTTCTTGTTTATTTATTTTCGTTAATGATTAAATTACATGTATATTTAAATTATTTAAATTTAGAAAAGCATGTTTAAATAAAAAAATATTTATGTAAATGTTATTATTAAATTTCTTTATTATGTAAACTAATTTATTCTCTTTTTTGTGTGTTCTTTATTTTTCTGTTTGCATAGCATCATACAGGATAAAAGACATTGATCCTTGTGTTAATTATCTCATTGGAAAGCCTTCATCTATGGATAAAAAGTGTTCAAATCAAGTAATTCTAAACTCAGAAGTAAGACAGTGGGCTGAAGACTTACAAAGACAAGAAGGAGACAGTCTGCAGGATGATTATGTATCTGACTTGGCCAGTTATGCTCCAGTTTCACTAAAAAGAAATGATATGCAAGATTTGCGAAGCATTTGGGAAAGTTGGGATTCAAACAAAAAATTGCAGATTTATCAGACTTACGGAGACATCCCATATTTGCTATATGTTGAAGTTGATGATGAATTACTCAGAGCCCTAATTCAATTCTGGAATCCAGGGTACAATTGCTTCACTCTCAATAAAGAGGACTGGGTCCCTACTATTGAAGAATACACAACATTGCTACATATTGAAGGGGTGTTGGAGAATCGAATCTATTCAAAGTCAATTAAAACTCAACCCTTTCGAGTTAAATTAGCAAAGATTGATGGGGTACGAGAAGAATGGGTAGCAGCCCGTAACAAACAAAAAGGCGAAAGCGAAGGCATTGCTTGGACCAACATTAAAGAACTTATTCAGAGCCATCCAGACTCTAAAGTACGATTCGATTTATTTGCTCTGGGTATATATGGTATGGTCATTTTCCCAAAAGTATTGGGATATGTTGAAACTGCAGTGGTAGATTTGTTTGAACAGCTACCGAAAAAGATTAATCCTGCTTCTGCAATTCTAGCAGAGACCTTCAGATCGTTAAATGCTTGTAGAAAGCTAGGAGGTGGACGATTCTCAGGGTGTACCCAGTTGTTATATGTTTGGGTCTGTAGCCATTTCTGGAGGACAGAAAAGGTTTCATACCGACGTTTTAATACGGATTACTCACCATTAAAAGAATTTCTGGAGCAGGAATGGCCGAAAGAAATTAAGAAAGATATGTGGATTAATGCCTTTCGAAATCTGCAAAGCAATGACATTGTTTGGCGAGCCCCTTGGCAAATCCAAAGGGAATTCTTTTACAAATGTGGAGATTACAACTGGATAATGTTGCTCGGATTATGGGGAGGAATTGGATATGCACCACTTCTAATCATAAGACAGTATGAAGGTTGTCAATTTGTACCTGTCACTGCTGGATTACAGTCATCTGAGTTCGCATTCCATAGCAAAAATTATAAAAGAAATATCATGGAAGCCGTTACAGCTTGGAAAACAACTTTTTGCATCCGAGCTAAAGCAGCAAAAGAAATGTTAACTCCTGATTATAAAGAATGGAGATCTGTCAGAAAAAACGAAAATATTCCTCTACCAGATCAAAATGAGGATATCTCTATGGAAGATCGCATTAAGGTGGTTCCGTCAGAGATTGAAATCTTGAGAGCTGAGTTTGAAGCAGAAAGAGAAAGCTGGTCAAAAGAATTAGAGCAAATGAGACAAGATAAAGCTATATTGGGGGTTGACATTGACTTTCATTCATCACAATGTGCAATGTTGAGAAAAGATAAAGAAAAAGGTGAGGATGAGTACAGAGCTTTACAGAAAAATTACCAGGAGTTATATAAATCCCGGAAAGCATCAGGATCAAGCCAAGCAACAATACAGATGACCAGAAAATTGAACATTGAGAAAAGACGAGTTGAAGATCTGAAAGGAAAGAATAGCCGTCTACTCAAAAGCCTGGAGAAAGGAAAGAAAAAAATGGAAGATTTTGAGGTCGACATAAGAGATCGAATTATAAAACACAAGGTTGAACACCGTGAGATCATGAATGAAATGCAAAGAGAAAGAGATCGAGCCAAAGATTTAGAAGAGATGAAGAATGACATCTTTGTTAAATTTGAAGGCGAGAAAAATAGCATGTTCAAGGGATTTGAATCTGAAATGAACCAGTTGATTGCTGAACTTGAAGTCAGAGGCCAAAAGATGGAAGAATCCAATATTGAAAAAGAAAAATGGGAGCTAGAAAGAAAAAATTTCAACACCAGACTTGAGGTAGAGCAGGAAGTGGCTAGCAATTGGATGCAAAGATGCAGAAACAAAGATGTTCAAATCCAGAAGCTTAATCAAAGAACGCAAGAAGCACGAACAAAACTTGAAGAGGATCTGGATCAGTCTAGAAACAAAAACTCAGAGTTTAATGCTTACATTTTGCAACTTGAAGAATCATTGTTTCAAGAAAAGGTTCGTCTAGGACCTAATGATCTCAAAGAAAGTAATGAGGAAAATGCTTCACTGCGAAGACGCATTAGAGATCTTGAAAAAATTCTACACAATTGTCAAGTCAGAATCACTGAGTTAGAGCAAACTCTTGAAGAAACAAATGAAAAATGGCAAAAGTCAACTGAGTTCTATGTGGAAAGAAGTGAAGAAAGAAGCAATATGGTGTTCGAGGCCATGGTAAAAATGAGCGAAGTTGCTAGATATATTGGGGAACTAGCTGTTGAAGCCAAAATAATTGAGCATCATGTCGATCCAGTCTCTAAGTGCGGAAAGAAGGTGTCATGGTTAATGAAAGAAATTATAGAGCTTAATAGGAAAGCTATGCCTTATCTGTAGTTATGAACTATTATAAAGAAACTTTTGTATGCCGATGAAAGTTGTTCTATGACAGTTAACTTTTTGGGATCAATGTTTTTTTACATACATGCATTTTGCATACATTCATCATTCATTTCATAATTTTCGCTATGAATTATTATTTTATTTATTAAGATAAAATTTATTAATTAAAATTTGAAAAATAATAATATTAAAAGATTTCTCAATCGCAGTTATTCTGGCCAAAAGAGAAATACAACATCAATACGGTACTAGACAAGCTACTAGGAGAATTATGGAGGATAAAATACAGCGTATTGAGGAACAGCATCATAAAGAACAAGAAGAAATGAGAATGAAACTGGAAAAAATTGAAGCCAGTATTGCAAATTCACAAGACAGTATGATGAAGAAAATAGAGGACATGTTTAAAAGGCAGGCTATCAGTGGAAAAATGCCTGAAAATCCTGTATCTTTTGATCAAGAACCTATGTATCCTCTAGGTTTTCCACCAGAACCAATTTATCATTCTGGTACTACACCTATACAAATCAATGCTCTTACATCTGCATTACAAGAAGCCAAACCACATGAAGATCAACAAGTGAATCCTGCATCTTCAAGCAAAAATCCGCTTATATCAGATGTGAAAATAGGGGATCTTAATACTGATCATTTGATCCCAGATTTGAATGAGCTGAATGAGAAACAAAAAGTAAATGAAGAATTGACCAGACAGATCAAGAGCTTAGAAGAACGAATGAAATCTGTGGAAATAACTGAATCATTCTATGGGTTTGACGCTAGTGAGTTGAGTTTGGTTCCAGACTTAATCCTCCCCATCAAGTTCAAAGCTCCTGAATTTGATAAATATGATGGTACTACATGCCCTTCATCCCATATTACTGTGTTTTGTCGCAGAATGGCAGGATATGTGAAGGACGAGAAATTGTTAATTCACTGCTTTCAGGATAGTTTGACAGGACCGGCTTTAAAATGGTATACTCAATTGACCAAAGCCAATATTAGATCCTGGAAAGATCTGGCTAAAGCATTCTTAGAGCAGTATCGCCATGTAACAGACATGGTTCCTGATAGATGGACTCTCCAAAATTTAGAGAAAAAGAATAATGAAGCATTCAGACAGTATGCCCAGAGATGGCGTGACACGGCGGCCCAAGTTCAACCACCTTTGTCAGAAAAAGAGGCCACAGTAATATTTGTTCATACCTTAAAGGCTCCTTATTTAAATCATCTAATGGGGAATGCAACCAGAAATTTTGCAGATTTAGTCATTTCTGGAGAACTCATTGAAAATGTCTTGAAAAGTGGCAAGATTGAATCAAATGATGGGTCTAGTTCCAAAAGACTTACATACCGGAAAAAGGAGAATGAAGTCAACAATGCAAATTCTTACAGCAAGGATTCATCGAAAAGTGTTACAATAACCCAGCCAAGGGCTAAAAAAGAGGAAATAAACACTAATCGAGCAGATTCCAGAGGATCTCGAAAGGAAAATGAAAGGTTGTCTTTTACACCTTTACCAGTACCATATGCAGAGATCTATGATTCGCTGTTAAAAGCAGATGTTATACGGCCCTATCCTTTGGTTCCCATGCAACCACCATTCCCTCCTTGGTATGATACAAAGGCACACTGTGTTTACCATGAAGGAATTACAGGTCATTCTATTGAAAACTGTTTAGCATTCAAAAAGGGTGGTACAAAATTTGATCAACACTGGGAAGTTGGAATTCAATACACCATCTGCATCAAATCATCCATTGCCAAATCATGGAGATAAAAACGTAAATGCAATTCAGGAAGAGAACAGAAAGAAAGCAAAGACTGACATTTCTGAAATTAAATCTCCGTTTGTTTGGATATTCCAACAACTTTCTTTAGCCGGTATAATTCCACAACAATTCAAGCCAAAGCAGAATGAAGGCAAGAATTATTGTGAATATCATCAGGAGAAAGGGCATAAAATTCAACTATGTCCTGAGTTTAGGGATTTGGTGCAAAAATTGATGAACAATAGAGAAATAGAATTCTTTGAAGAAGAACCAGGGAAAAAAGAAAATGATGTTTGCTCATCAGAGGATTCTAAACCGAGTCAAAGAATAAATGATCCTGTGATCATTAATGTGAAATCATCTACGGTGATTCCTGCACCAATAAAGCCGAAAGTAGTTATCACCGCTCCTCTACCATTTCCATACAAAGATACCCGCAGGGTACCTTGGAATTATACTACCAATGTTTCAATGGTATGAGGATCTGTTTCTCTAGAAAAAACAGAAGAGAAAATACAGAGTTTGGGTACAACATCGACGTCTGAAGCAGTGAGTGAGGTCAGTTTCTTTACAAGAAGTGGGGAGATGTTACTCTCCCGAAACATCCAATGCTTCAGAACAAGTGAAAGCAAAAGGAAAAGCCATGGCAATACCTCAGAAAGTATTTGAGGATGAATCCCTTCCAGCATTTAATGAGCCTGTGACAGAAAAACAAGCTCAAGAATTTTTGAAATTTTTGAAACATAGTGAGTATAGTGTGGTTGAACAACTACACAAACAACAAGCGAGAATTTCTATTCTTGATTTATTGATGAATTCAGAAGCACATAGAAATGCTTTGATGAAAATCCTCAATCAAACATTTATCCCCGAAGATATATCCCTCAATAAACTTGACAGAATTGTGGGACATATAGCCGCTGACAATTACATAACGTTCACGGATGATGAAATACCAGAAGGTGGAATGGGGTCAGTAAAAGCTTTGAACATCACGACACATTGTCATGGTCATGTGTTGCCAGGAGTATTGATTGACAATGGATCCGCTCTCAACTTGATGCCTCTAGTCACACTTCAAAGAATGCCCTGTGGATCAATCACACATGAAGAGTTATCAGAATGTAGTGCGAGCATTTGATGGTACTCAAAAAGAAGTGCTTGGGAAAATGGAAATACCGTTGTTAATTGGACCAGTCGTGTACAGTATTGACATTGTGGTGATGGACATCCACCCTACATATAATTGTCTATTAGGGAGGCCATAGATTCATTCAGCAGGAGCCGTTCCTTCTTCATTACATCAGAAATTGAAATTTGTTGTTGATGGACAATTAATATGCGTAGGAGCTGAAGAAGAAATCATTGCGTCAGTAACAAGTGATGTTCCATATATCGAAACCAATGATGATGCTCTTGAATGCTCTTTCCGAGCTCTTGAATTTGTAAATGCAACCTTTATTGCAGAAGGAAGCAAAATTCCATATCCCAGATTGTCTGATTGCACCAAGATGACGGTACAACAAACTTTAGGCATCGGAGCTAAAGCTGGGAAAGGTTTAGGAAAGAATCTTCAAGGAATTTCAGTTCCTGTCAGTATAAAGATGAAGAAAGATCATTTTGGGCTGGGGTTTAAGCCCAATCTTCAGCAAAAGAACAAAGAGATGAAAAGAAGATGTGAAGACAGAAAGGCAAAATTGAAAGGGGAAGAAATCCTTTGGAAACACATGTCTTTCCCACAGTTGAAGACCACATTCAGATCAGGGGGAACAATTAATGTAGAACAGCAGCTTGTTGAAGCCTTTAAAGAAGAAAAGTTGACGAAAGATCAAGACATAGTTGAAGAAGCTATGAATGGATTATTTATCAACATGATCATGAATGACAACAAAACTGGCAAATATTTGGATAGGATTCGCCCATGTCTTCCTGGAGAAACACTCACCAATTAGACCACTGAAGATCTTCCTATAGTTTTTAATATTAATGCAGAGTAATATTTAGAACTAATCTTTATGTTTAGCCCAAAAATATGAAAACTTTTTGTTATCTTGTAAAAGAAATTATGTTAAATATAAGAAATTTTCTTTAAAATTTTCATATGGCAATCATTCTTTACATTTTCTTACATTTTTACATTTATTTATTTCATAAATTTACTATATTTTTTCGGAAATATGTCCGACTTAAATTTGCAGGTGTCACCGTATTAATAGCATGTGTATTCCTAAATTTAATCCAGTGATAAATTTAGAGCAGCCTATATGTCTGGAAGAAATCAATGGGTGTGAGAATGAACTAGAATGTGATGTTCCTACTGAACTATTAAGATTGGTAGAAAAAGAAGACAAACAAATTCTACCCCACAAAGAAGAGGTTGAGACTGTGAATTTGGGAACAGATGAAGAAATAAAAGAGGTGAAAATTGGTACTACTCTGACCATCCAGATAAAACAAGAATTGCTAAATCTCCTTCAAGAGTTCAAAGATATCTTTGCCTGGTCTTATCAAGATATGCCTGGTTTAAGCACAGATATAGTGATACATAAGCTTCCAATCAATCCAGAATATAAACCGGTCCAACAAAAGCTCAGAAGAATGAGGCCATAAATGTTGTTGTAAATCAAAGAAGAAGTAATGAAACAGATCAATGCAGGTTTCCTACAGGCATCTAAATATCCAGAATGGGTAGCCAACATTGTTCCCGTACCAAAGAAAAATGGGAAGGTTCGAATGTGTGTGGATTACAGAGATCTCAACAAAGCTAGTCCAAAAGATAGCTTTCCCTTACCCCACATAGACACATTGGTGGACAATACTGCAGGGCACGCATGGTTTTCATTTATGGATGGATTTTCAGGATATAATCAGATAAAAATGAATCCTGAAGACATGGAAAAAACAACATTTATAACCATGTGGGGCACATTCTGTTATAAAGTGATGCCATTTGGATTGAAAAATGCAGGGGCAACATATCAAAGAGCCATGGTAACTTTGTTTCATGACATGATGCACAAAGAGATTGAAGTATATGTAGATGACATGATTGCCAAATCCAGAACTGAAGAAGAACATATTCAAAATCTGAGAAAGCTTTTCCAGAGATTGAGGAAGTATCAATTAAAGCTCAACCCCGCTAAATGCACTTTTGGGGTAACTTCTGGGAAACTTTTGGGATTTGTGGTCAGCAAAAAAGGAATCGAGATTGATCCTGATAAAGTAAAAGCAATTCAAGATCTTCCACCACCCAATACAAAAAAAGAAGTTCGAGGCTTTTTGGGGAGATTAAATTATATATCTTGGTTCATTTCTCAATTAACTGACAAATGTGATCCAGTGTTCAAATTACTTCGAAAGAACAATCCTGAAGTCTGGAATGAAGAATGTCAAGAAACTTTGGATATTATTAAGAAATATTTATCCAATGCCCCCATTTTAGTATCACCAATACCTGATAGACCATTAATTCTCTACTTAACGGTCTTTGAAAATTCGATGGGATGTGTACTAGGACAGCATGATGAATCTGGAAGAAAAGAAAAAGCTATCTATTATCTGAGCAAGAAATTTACCGATTGTGAAGTTCGATATCCACCAATACAAAAATTATGTTGTGCTTTGGTGTGGACTACTCGAAGACTCAGACAATATATGTTATACCATACTACTTAGTTGATATCAAAACTTGATCCTTTGAAATTCTTAATGGAATCACCAGCTTTGACAGGCAGAATGGCTAGATGGCAGATGTTATTATCTGAGTTTGATATTATCTATGTCAATCAAAAAGCGATAAAAGGAAGTGTCATAGCTGATTTTTTGGCCAGTCGTGTATCAAATGATTATCAGCCTTTGAACTTCAATTTTCCCGATGAAGATTTGTTATGCATATCCATGAATGAAGAAGTCAGAAGAAATGATGAATTTGCAATTTGGAAGCTTTATTTTGACGGAGCATCTAATGCTTTGGGACGAGGAATCGGGGCAGTGTTAATTTCTCCAGAAAATATTTATTATCCCTTTACGAGTAGACTGGAGTTCTTTTGCACCAATAATATGGCAGAATATGAAGCTTGTGTCATGGGATTGAAAGCAGCTATAGAAAGAAAAATTAAATTTCTCAAGATATATGGAGATTCATCGTTGGTGGTGTATCAATTGCGAGGAGAATGGGAAACAAAAGATCCCAAATTGTTGGAATACCGAAATTTTACCCTCAAATTAGTGAAAGAATTTGAGAAAGTTACCTTCAATTATCTCCCTCGAGAAGAAAATCAAATGGCAGATGCTTTGGCTACATTAGCTGCTATGTTTCAGGCAACTAAGAAAGTTGATATGATGCCAATCAAAATGCAAGTGTATGAAATTCCTGCACATTGTTATAGTGTGGAAGAAGAGGTAGATGGTAAACCATGGTATCATGATATCCTGCAATATATCAAAAATCAAAGTTATCCACCAAATGCATCGGAAATTGATAAAAGAACCTTGAGAAGAATGGCTGCTGGATATTTTCTTGATGGAGAGATTATGTATAGAAGAAGCAGTGATCAAATGCTATTGAGATGTTTAAATACCAGCGAAGCTCGAAATGTCATTGAAGAAGTACACAGCGGAATATGTGGAACACATGCAAATGGTCTTTCCATGGCCAGAAAAATAATGAGATATGGATATTATTGGGCTACTATGTACACAGATTGCATTGATTATGCAAGGAAATGTCATAAATGCCAGATATATGCAGACAAGATTCATGTACCCCCATCTCCTTTACATGTAATGACAGCACCCTGGCCATTTTCTATGTGGGGAATAGATGTCATTGGGGCAATCACACCAAAAGCATCGAATGGACATTGCTTCATCCTTGTGGCAATTGATTATTTTACCAAATGGGTTGAAGCTGCTTCATATACTAATATTAAGAGGTCCACAGTCTGCAAATTCATAAAGAAAGAGATAGTTTGCCGATATGGCCTACCAGAGAGGATCATTACAGACAATGCTCTGAACCTGAACAACAAAATGATGATCGAACTTTGTGCACAGTTTAAGATCAAACATGCAAATTCAGTGGCATATCGTCCAAAGATGAATGGGGCAGTTGAAGCAGCAAATAAGAACATCAAAAGAATCATTACAAAGACTACTGAAACTTACAAAGATTGGCACGAGAAGTTACCTTTTGCTCTATATGCATACCGAACTACTGTTCGAACATCTACTGGGGCAACGCCTTTTTCTTTAGTCTATGGAATGGAAGGAGTCTTACCAATTGAAGTTGAGATTCCATCGCTTCGAATATTGAGAGAAACAAAATTGGATGAATCTGAATGGATCCAAGCTAGAGTTGATCAATTGAACCTTATTGAGGAGAAAAGATTGAAAGCTATTTGCCATGGACAGATGTATCAAAAACGGATGATGAAGTCTCATGACAAAAAAGTACATCCAAGAGAATTCCAAGAGGGTGATCTAGTATTAAAAAAGATCTTGCCTATACATAAAGATTTCCGTGGGAAATGGATGCCTAATTGGGAAGGGCCATACGTTGTGAAAAAGGTCTTTTCCGGAGGAGCGTTGATCTTGGCAGAAATGGATGGAAAAATTCTGAAAAATCTAATAAACTCGGATTCTGTCAAGAAATATTATGCTTGAAAAAAAAAGAGAGAAAAGAAAAGAGAAAAAGAAAAAATGGGGGTCAAGGTGAAAACCCGCAAAGGGCATTTTGTAACCAAAGGAAGGATTTGAGTTGAAAACCTGAAAAGGCGGCTCAAATGAAGTTTGATATTAGGCATCCGGCAATTGAACTCTCTTAAGATTTTGACAGTTTGGGAGAAACTTCACATCTACAAGCATTTTGACAACGTTTGAGATCTTCCAGACAAAAGCTTACATCATTTCTCTAAATTGTGTTAATATGATTAATTTAGAGATACTTATGCTTATAATTTGTTGAGACATTTGAATTTTTATCATTCTTATGCTTGCCATAACTTTGAATACAATTCTATCTATTTTAAGTTCAATCTATTTGAGATTCAATTTATTTTTGGAAATTCAATTTATTCTTTTCTATCGAATTAACATAATTTTGAAATAATTTAAAGATTTCTGAATATCACTTTATGTTAATACTTTTAAATACATGGAATACAAAGTAAGCAAATCATCACCATCTTAAAGCCATGAACATCAAGATTGTTACACGGTTGCTCCAACCAATCACCATTCAATTCTTGCACATCTGTTTTCAAAGATATACTAAGACAGTAGAAGGCGACCTTTGTAGCATTGATTCCGGCAAAAAGAAACAAGACATTGATATCACTGGGAAACATGTATCTATACAGATCCTTGTGTATGGTTTTTAAGGAAACCTAGAAGCATTTCCACCTCATTAGGTTCAAGTGGAGCAACTTTATTCCTTCCAACCCATACTAGATTCCATTTTCAACACTCATCAAGAACATACTTCTGGACACTTGAAGGTGGTTCATTGTCATAAGCTTCAAGAGCCTTACAGATCCTTTCTGTCAATTTGGCACTTCCTGTACATGTTTATAAACAGTTCAACTTTATTCTTGGATCCCATGAAAGCCATCATTTCTTTGTCAATGGAAAAGCATCAACACATGGAGGAAGCAGAATAAGAGAAAATCTGTTCTTAATTGGCAGAATTAAGAATATAGCCTTTTTTAGTGTAGCAGCATGGAAATGCTTCAAGTCTACAAATTCTGGCTCTACATCAAATAAGTATTGTGATATCCTAGTCCAAACATTAACTGAAAGATGAATTTGCCAATAGCATCTTCTGGAAGTGTTCTTTGAGTTATCTGATCTGGTTGGACAGAACAATCATTGAATTTAGAAGATGAATTTGCCAATAGCATCTTCTGGAAGTGTTCTTTGAGTTATTTGATCTGGTTGGACAGAACCAATCATTGAATTTAGAAGATGAATTTGCCAATAGCATCTTCTGGAAGTGTTCTTTGAGTTATTTGATCTGGTTGGACAGAACCAATCATTGAATTTAGAAGATGAATTTGTTAATAGCATCTTCTGGAAGTGTTCTTTGAGTTATCTGATCTGGTTTAGCAGAACCAATCATTGAATTGGGAAGATGAATATGCTCATAGCATCTTCTGGAAGTGTTCTTTGAGTTATCTGATCTGGTTTGGTAAGAACTACAGAACCAATCATTAGAATTAAAAGATGAACTGCATGATCGTCTTCATTAAGAAGTTTCTTTTCAAGCTTCTTTTGCTTATTCCTTTCCCAAAAATCATAGCACAAGTTTTGCCTTTTCTTGTAACTGGGATCATCACATAATGGCTTCCCATCTTTTACCGGAAGAAAGCTATTTGAAGTTTCAGCCTCTGAGAATCACATTTTTGTCAAGTATAACAGTTTATTCTCTTCATCAGAATCAGAAGTCAAGATTTCTCGGTATTAGAAGAACTATCGATATCTGTGAAATCATCTTGAAAGGTCACTTCATAATCAGATGAATTGTTAACAGAATCAACATGTTGCCTGAATACAAGCTTTTCAAGAGCCTATACTATTGAGTTTTATTCTCAAGAGGTTTTGTGACATTATATCTACATCTACATTTGTCAAAGACGATAGATTCTTTGTTTTGAAGAAGAAAGATCTATTGGGTTTTTACAATTGAAGAAATACTCAATTCACCAATCTGAAATCAAACAACTTAACATTCATGCATCATATTTAGGCATTTGCAAAAATAGATGCATTTTCATTCATTTTTATTCTTGTTGAATTTTTAACAGGAATTTCAAAGATTTTAGCAAAGATTCAAATCTATCATTTGATGGATTGACATTTCCAGAGAAAGTTCATAATGAGAAGAACTCATCTGAAGAAAGAAGAAGAAATTCATAATGAGAAGAATTTGTTCAACCTTCTGCCTAATTCTATCACTTGATGGATCAGCTTTTCCAGAGAAGGTTCATAATGAGAAGAACTCATCTGAAGAAGGAAGAAGAAATTCATAATGAGAAGAATTTGTTCAACCTGTTACCTGAATTCATCACTTGATGGATTGACATTTCTAGAGAAAGTTCATAATGAGAAGAACTCATCTGAAGAAGGAAGAAGAAATTCATAATGAGAAGAATTTGTTCAACCTTCTGCCTAATTCTATCACTTGATGGATCAGCTTTTCCAGAGAAGGTTCATAATGAGAAGAACTCATCTGAAGAAGGAAGAAGAAATTCATAATGAGAAGAATTTGTTCAACCTGTTACCTGAATTCATCACTTGATGGATTATCTTTTCCAAGAGAAGGTTCATAATGAGAAGAACTCATCTGAAGAAGGAAGAAGAAATTCATAATGAGAAGAATTTGTTCAACCTTCTGCCTAATTCTATCACTTGATGGATCAGCTTTTCCAGAGAAGGTTCATAATGAGAAGAACTCATCTGAAGAAGGAAGAAGAAGTTCATAATGAGAAGAATTTGTTCAACCTTTTTCCTGAATTCATCAAATTGATGGATTATCTTTTCCAGAGAAGGTTCATAATAAGAAGAACTCATCTGAAGAAGGAAGAAGAAGTTCATAATGAGAAGAATTTGTTCAACCTTTTTTCTGAATTCATCAAATTGATGGATTATCTTTTCCAGAGAAGGTTCATAATGAGAAGAACTCATCTGAAGAAGGAAGAAGAAGTTCATAATGAGAAGAATTTGTTCAACCTTTTTTCTGAATTCATCAAATTGATGGATTATCTTTTCCAGAGAAGGTTCATAATGAGAAGAACTCATCTGAAGAAGGAAGAAGAAGTTCATAATGAGAAGAACTTGTTCAATATTTTGCTTGAATTCATCATTTGATGGATCAACATTGCCAGGTAGAGTTCATAATGAGAAGAACTCGTCATCTGAAGAAGGAAGAAGAAGTTCATAATGAGAAGAACTTGTTCAATCTTTTGCTTGAATTCATCATTTGATGGATCATCATCCCCAGCAGAAAGTTCATAATGAGAAGAACTCATCTGAAGAAAGAGAAGAATTTATTCAATATCTCCATTATGATCAAGTGAAGCCAAATGGATAAAAAAATTTATTATCTTTTCATCTTTGCCCTATTCTTGTTAACACAAGAATGAGCAAAGAGGGGCAGTTGAAGATACTAATTTTTTACCCATATTAAATATTATTATTATTGTTATTATAATTATTATTATTATTATTATTATTATAATTATTATTATTATTATTATTATTATCATTATTATTATTATTAAATATATATATTAAATACATATATAAATAATATTAAATTACAAAGCCCAATCAACCGGCCCAAAACCCAAACCAAACTGAAACCCAAAACATTTAGGGTTTTAGTTAGGGTTTCCTAACCCTAATCCCTAGCCGCCTCTGCCTCCCACCGCCTCTGCCTCCAGCCGCCTCCACCGCTGCCACGTCCCAACCGAAGGCACCAGAAGGTTGGCCATAGCCGCACACGTATTTCCAAATGGTGAGTCACCACTGGAAGTCCGGTGACTCACCGAACTCTATCCTTCGGACCGGTCCGAGATGAGCACCGGTGATGGCTATAAAGCCATCACCCAACCTGTAAAGAAAAAGACAGAGAACAGATCCCAGAGAGACAAAACCGAGAAAAAAAAAATACAAAATACTACCAACGATCTCAACAACAAACGCAGCAAAGAAACAGAAAAGAAAGAAAAAGGAAGAAGAGAACCTTACCAGAGGAAGCCGATCGCCGGATCTCACCAAAACCTTCGAAAAAACAGAAGGTATTTTTTTAGATTTTCTCCGATTGGGAGCTGTTTAAAGGAAAAGATCATCGGAACCGTCATTACGACGGTCCGATCTATGTTTCGATGTAAAAAAAAATTTCCGGCCACCGAAGACGGTGGCCGGCGGCGGTGGTTGGCGGCGGACGAACGCCGGCTGACGGTTGCCGGCCGGCTAGGCTTCTCTCTGTTTTAGAGAGAAGCGAGAGAAAATTCTCTCTCTCAGAGAAGAGAGAGAGAAGGAAAATGATGAAATGAAGCTGGCCCTTCGGGCCAGCCGGTTTTTGGACTTTTATAGTCCTTCCCGAACGACGTCGTTTCGGGAAGGACTATGCGCGTAATTAGACAATAGTTAAACCCCGTCTGCAGTCCTCCTAATTTGTAAACTTTACATTTTAGTCACTAAATCGAATTTATAATAATTTTAATTCAGTCTTCGAATTTCAATTTTACTCATTTTAGTCCTTTATATTAAAATAATATATTTAGGATAAATAACAGATTTAATCCCTATAATTTTGATTAATTATGAATTAGATTTTTAATTTTATTTTTACTGTAATTTAGTCAGTTATTTTATATGTTTTCATTTATTTTATTTATATTGTTTTAGTAGTATTTTTATTTTTATTTTATTATATTGTTAAATATTTTTATATATTCATAAATATATATATAATAAATAGTAATTTTTAAATATTTATTTTTAATATCGAAGAAAAGGACAGTCTTAATACAACTGGATGTCCTATTCTGATATTTTGAAATTAAAAAGTAAATAATATTATTTAAATTAATATTTATCAATATCAAAGAAAAGAGCTGTCTTAAGGCACCTAGAAGTTCTTTTCTGATATTTTTTAAATAAATATTTTTTATATAATTTTGAAATAATAGGATTATAAATTAAATATATTTTTGAATTTTTAAATTTTAATAATAGAGACAATTTATAATTAAAAAGTACCAATTTTGGGCGTTGTAGGGGTGCTAATCCTTCCCTAAACGTAACCGACCACGAACCCCTTTTTATTATTAAAAAGAATGAATTTTTGGTTATAAACGCAGATCAGTTCAATTTTTCAATTGAAATTTTCTTAAAACTCTTTTAAAAAATAATTTTTAGGTATTCGACCTACCTGATCCAAAAGGCCGATGGCGACTCCCCAAATTATTTTCAAGACCATTTATTTATATAGATTTTCCCGCCAAAATAAATATTTCGTACCCGGACGAAAACCGGTTACGACAATATATAACCTTGCACTGGTGTTTTGCTAGTTACTTCTTGCCATAGACTTTCATACTCATTTTGGTCATAGGGAATTTTAAGAAGATCCATAAGCTTCTCCCTAAACTGAAACTGAGCAGAAGTTCCATTGCCAACCCAACTATCTTCCTCAACCTTCACACACACACATAAAACCAGAAGAACAGTAAAAGGATCAGCAACATGCAAAATTAAAATACAATCATAAAATAACAATTTAAAAAAAAAACTTCCAATGGCATGTAGATAAGGCCTATTAAACGTCTTGGCAGAGAAAATAATAGAATAGATGGAACAAAACGATGAAAAGAAAATATGTTTACCAATGATTGATGACATTTTGATGATACGAACGGTGTATGTTGTCCTTCATGATAAGGACCATCATCCAATTCAGGTATCTCCAAATCAGAAGCACCTTCATCATCCGTCTGATGTATACTCTTGTCATCACTTTCATACCTAAAACTTTAAATGTCCTTGCCAGATTTCATCTTCTTAAAAGGTTCTCTACTTATTTTGTTCTCATCAACCAGGCTCCTCCTCTCTCAACTAGCAGCATTTCTTACTTTATAATCGCTTCCTTCAACTCCAATCTTTGCGTCCTAGTGTTTGTTTTCGTCAAAACCCCATCAGAAGTTCCAGGAAACTTAGTCTTTACTCTTTGCGAAACACTCTTAAAATTTCCCTTGCTTTCCGAATCCCTAAAGGACCCTTCTTCGTTTTCTCCATAACCCAGCCGCAGGAGCCAGATATATACTCAACAGAGGATGATTCCCCAATCACATTATCATCATAGCCAGGTTTTAAATTACTCATATACATTTCATAATCCGAGTCCAACTCCAAATCCAAATCCTCTTCCATGTCATTTCTGTTATAATGTTTGATAAATCCCTATATTCTCCAATATACTAACTTCTCACTCATAACATTCAATACTAAAGAAACAGAACCTCTCTTTTTCGCTCTCAAGCCTATGAAGCAACCAACACTCTACCTGCATTATAAGTTTTATAAATTGAGAGTAGATTATTTATTCTTCAATCAGAAGCGGGTATCATATAGCGGTGGCGTAGAGGTCTTCCGGCAGCTATTCCGCAGGCGGAAAGCGGCCGCAAAGTTCCGATGAGCTATAGTTTTGTTTAAGAAAATCGTTGAAACGGAGTAACAAGTAGTAGGATTAGAAGAAAAAAAATCAAACATAGCAAATAACACAAAACCTCTCTCTCTGTCGTGACTCAAGTAGAAATCAATCTTCAAAGTTTTAGGGTTTCAAAAATTACCTTATTTCAGTTTCTTGGTTCTGTCCTAAACCTGAAGGCAAAGAGAATAAGGGTTTGGGTCAGAAAATTGATTATCTGGCGGCGGCGACGAACGAAGAATGTTTTGCCCGCGAAATCGCCGAGCTTCAATCCAGTATCTGTCAGGTCCCTTAATTATAGGGGCTATACCAATTTAATCCATATACTATTTAATACATTAATTTGATCCCCATATTATAGGAATTATTTCATATTAGTCCCTCTATGATATAGATTGATTTTTATTAATCCATTTAATATGTCACGTTCATCTTTTATATTTGAAAAACCATAAAAATAATTTACAGATAAAATATTTTCTGAATGAAGTATTTTGTCTTTTTATTAAGGTTCTACAATGTGTCATTTAACTAAATGTAAGCTCAATAAAGTATCCTTTAACAAATTATAATCTCAATAAAGTACAGGGGCGGACCCAGGGGGTTGCCAGGGGTAGCCCGGGCAACCCTCAAATTGTGAGGAACATTGATCAAATGATATTATTTTAGTATTTTTTATATATATATTTTATGATTTTTAGGTAGAATCCCTATATTTCAGATAAATTCTTATAGAAAAAAATTTATACAACAAAATTGTCTACTTAGTGTTAATTTTTTCTAATTTGTTTTAATTAATACAAGTGTCACCTTTAATATTGTGTAACCCCTAAAAAAAATTTATAAGAATTTTTTTGTACAACCCCTGAATTTTTGTCCTGGGTCCGCCCCTGATAAAGTATCCTTTAACTAAGTATAATCTTAATCTCAATAAAGTATCTTTTAACTAAGTATAATCTTAATCTCAATTAAGTATCTTTTAACTAAGGTTCTACACGGTCATTGAGAAAAACATGTACTTGTATTCTTTTTCGTCAATTTATATCTTCAGGGAAAAAATGTAATTTCATTTTGGGAATTAGTCTACCTTTCTGGGTACATCAGAAAAGTTAAAACCAAAATATTATCTTCTTAGAATTGCTTCTCCTCTACCATCAACCCGTGACAGAGGAATGATATCTCTGGAGGTTCCATAAGAATGATGGCTCATTTGTTTGCTTCTCTAGTATATTAGCCAAGCGATTTGCAGATATATTTCCTTCCCGCCAAACATGTCTTACTTCACTAATCGTTCTCTTAGAATGTCCTTGTAATCCTTAGCTAAGACGTTATGAACACCCTCCTCCATTATATCCCCTTTCAAGACTTTGACGCGCGTTTTAAATTGTAACTTTTTCCTTGTTAATTTTCACATTTTATGAATTTATTACTGCTGATTTGAGTTTTGTTTTAACTATTTTTGTGCAAATGATTACTTTCTGGAATCATCAGAAAAGGGGTGTTGTTCGGATTTTTTTTATTATCCGATCACGGTTGAAGACATGGGCATGACACTGAACACGACACGGTCTAACATGGCAGCTTCTAGAAGGTCCAGTCAGCACACGGAGCATTCTAGAAATAGCTCAGTCAACATAATCTGAGGAGATTTTCTAGGAAATTAAGTTTGAATTTAAACATTTGAAATTATCTTCCAAAATTTTAGGATTATTTTTTTTTAACTTCCATGTTATATGTTACTTCGTTTTCGTTTTCATAAAAGTTTTTTTTCTTTTTCCTTTCCACTTTCTTTTATTTGGCTAATTTCTTTATAGACGAGAGCTAGTAATGAATCAATTACATGCGTGAGAATTGAACAACACTTAATTCCCTTAGGTTACATTCTCATTTTTCTGGTTGATTTGTTTGGCAATCGACCTTACTTACAAATTTTAAACACTTTCAAATCTAAAAGAGCCCGTTGCCTGGATGTAGTTTAAATATATAGTTGGGAGGAAGGATCGGTATGTGGCAATTTGATTTCCTGTAAACACACTTAGCGGCGGTCCGTTAAGGAAAAACGAGATCGAATTTGATTCTCGTCAAGACAACATAATTCAAGTTTGTCTTTTCTAGTACTTAATTCTAATTGTTTCAACGACAATAGCTTTAGTTAATCCACTTAAGAATCATCTTTCGAAGATAGACTTGGGAAGATAGGTTATATGATAGGTTGTAACCGACATGAATCCCAGAATAAAAATTCATTTCGATGATCAATGAAATTGAAATAAAGTTAGCTAGAGACAATTTTCTCATTATTATTTTTAATCTTTATTTACGCTTCCATTTATTTTATTTTGATCATTATTTTTTTTACTTTCATTTTCTTCATCTCATTCATTCCAACTCCCTTTATTTTTATTTATTTTTATTACAGTTTCTTGGATTAAAATCGACACGGAATTGCATAAGAAATTACTAAGTCTCTATGGATCAAGTCTATGTGGATCGAATCTCTTTACTATACTACTTATTTATTTTATTTGAAGATAATTATTTTATTTTGACGATTAAAAGGATGCTTGTCAGATTTCCATAGGCTTGGCTGTCATAACGTCCGTTTTCCATAGCTTAGAAATAAACCCCTGATAGGATTCCCATAGCTTAGCTGTCATAACATCCGTTTTCCATATCGGCATCGTGAAGCCTCTAATCCAATCACCTTTATCGGATTAAGTCTCCTGCTATTGCACGATCACTTTCAGCTTTGAAAGCTCCGTCTGTGTTAAGAGTCCAACTTCCCGCAAGTGGTTTCATCCAACGCACCCAATGAGGTTCCTTAATCGCTAGCCTTTGGTTTGCTGAAAACGCCATTACAGACTCTTTTGCTAGCTTGATACCATACTGAATCACCATTTCGAGATTCGTTTGAGCGTTTGAAAAAACCATGTCATTTCTATTCTTCTATAGGCCCCAAATTATGGTTGAGAAAATAGTTCCCCAACTTGTCCACTACCCCTGTCCTTGTTGGAATTACAGTTTTTCTTTAGCCAACTTTTAAACTCCATTATACTAAACTGGCCGTCCACTTGGAAAGCTTTCAGGTCCACCCAAACTTGCTTAGCCATGATGCATTCACGAAGAATGAGCTCGATCGATTATGTAACGTTGCGACATTTTATGCAACTTGCGTCTTGTGTCATCTTCTTTATTTGGACCTCATTTGTATTCAACTTATTTAGATAACAAAAGCCAAACAAAAAATCTAATTTTCTGCTAAACTTTGTTCTCCAAATTCAAAGAGCATTGTCCCGACTTCACACAATTAATTTCCTTTTCGTGATGGCTTTGAAAGTCGAGGCCACCGTAAACTGTATATCATTCGAAGGTCCTCAAATAACCTTGTCTTGCATTTGTCTGTTGAGCCCCGGAAATAGGGTCCCTTTGATTTAGTTTTTAACTTCTTATGATATAATGTTATCAATCTCATGCAAGTTCCACAACCTTTATTCAGTTAAATAGGAGTCTAGACACCCGTTTTTGTCCGAGTCTTTTTTCTTATTTTTATTTATTATTATGTTATTATTATTATTATTTATATTATTATTTATTATTATTTTGTTTACATTTTTGTAGGCCTAAAGTTCAAGCCCAACTATAACACAAGTTACCCAGCAGCCCAAATTACAACCAACAAGCCCACCCATCAAGCAAATCCAGAACCAGATCCAGTAACCCGCTGCTAACCCGACTCGGAGAGGGACCCGAACCGGCCCAGCGACCCGGATCTGACCCGATCCCCTAGGGTTTCTGAAACCCTAACCCTAGGGTATGATGTTTCCGCCGCCAGTCTCTGATGCTGTCACCGCCGACTACTCCCATCTGCTCCAACAGTGCCTCAATCAGTCAAAGGACAACATACATCAAAAACCTCAAATAAAAAATGGAAAACAAATCACCTAAAATCCCGAGGGGATTTAACATATATCAAAGGCATCAACAGATCAATGAGATGGCAATAGAAAAGGAAAAAACAGAGGAAAAAGGGGATTCGGTTATAACCAGAAAAAAAGAGAAAGGTATGGAGTTTGTAAAAAAAATATAGAAAAGAGAGAAAGCAAGGAGTGAAATCAAAAAAAGGAGAGAAAGAAAAGAAGAGATAAGAGAGAGCGTACCTCGGTCGATCGCCGATGAAAGCCGAGGGCTTGGATCCTTGCTCAGGGCTTGGAGACACTTCAAATATCGTCATCTTCTCTCTATCCGACACCGATGTACGACGGTGGCCGTGGGTCAGTGGTGGCCGGTGCGGTGGTTCCTCGCTGGCTCCTGAGAATGCTCTAGAATTCTCTCCTTTCTTTCTCTTTCTCTCTCTGACAAATGAAACAAAATGAGGAGATGGGGTAGATTATAGCCTGGGCTTGGCCATATATATGGCGGCTGAAACGACACCGTTTCAAGGAGGACCTAGGAAGCATTTTGTGTGTGGGTTATTTACAGTGTTTTGAAAACCAGACCGGACCGAACCGGTCGGTTCAACCGAGAACCGTTGTCTAGTTCGGTTCAAACTACACCGGTTGAATCGCTACTAGTGAACCGGCCGGAACCGCTGAACCGTTCGAACCGGACTGGCTAAAAACCAGAAAAAAAATCGGAAAAATCGAGAAAAACCAGAAATTTTGTTTTTTTTTTAAAAAAATTAAACCAAACGACGTCATTTGTTAAACGAACCAAGTCAAACTCGAGTATTGCTGAGCTCAACTCAAACTTTAAAATAAGCTCAACTCGACTCAAACTCACGAACTAAAAATTATCAAGTTCAACTCGAACTCGAAATATAATATTGAAACTTGAACTCGAAAAGGCTTGAACTAAAAAAAATTTAGAAATTGAAGCCTAAAATTCGAGCTTGATTGAAGTGAAAGAATAGTTCACTCTATGCTCACCAAAAGGCTCCATGATTTTGAATGCCAAATTACCTCTATTATTTATAGAAGTTAGTTGTGATGCTCTTCTATGTTTCTTAGCCATGTGAGATTGTTTTGTTCTCATATTTTTACTCTTTAGACTTTTGGGATGTTCTTTTATGTTTCTTAGCCATGTGAGATTGTTTAAAAAAAAATTAAACCAAACAATATCATTTTGTTATGATTTTTTTTAGCCCCAAATTTATTTTTTAATTATAGTTATATAATTATTTTTATTATTTAATATGTTTTACCTTAAATATTATGTTGTAGTTAATTTGAATCATTTTGTTTCACTTGATTTTATGGTTTTTAACTTATATATGTTATGACTTGCTTTGAATATGACTTGTGATATACAAAATTATTTTTTATTAAATATTTTTGGTATTTTTATTTAATTTTTTAAATAATTATGACGTCGTCCGGTTCTTCTGACCGGTCGAACCGGTTCAACCGGTCGAACCGGTTCAACCGGTTGAACCAGTGAACCGGTAGCATGACCGGTTCGCTAACCGGTCCGGTTCTGAAAACCATGGTTATTTACCATACAAGTCCTTTATATCTTGTAAAATTTTATTTCCTTATTATTTCGATCTCCTGTTTTACATAAGTTGCAATTTAGCCCTTGTTTACATTTGAATGCTTTAATGTTTTATTTAAGCATATGTCATTGTATTTTATTCTATTTATACTCAAGTAGTCTATTTTATTAATTATTTCATTTTAGTCACTAATTTCGTGTATTATATATTTTTGTGGATGTTTGAATTTGGACATGGCATTTACAAATATTATATTTTAGTCCCTATTTGGTATTTTGGTTTAATTATTATTTGATCCTTGTTGTTTCTAGTTTATTTTATTTCAGTCCTTTATATTATTTATGGGTTATTTTCATTTTTGGTACCTGGGTTATTTAATATTTGCAATCTAGGCTATGTTTTATTTTTAATTACTGATTAGTCCTTTAAGTTTTTGTTTTATCCATTTTTGGTCCCTGAAGTTTCTATTTTTACCATTTTAGTCTCTAGGTTTCTATTTTATTTGTTTTGGTCCCTAAGCTTTCACTTTCTTGTATTTTAGTCCTTTAAATTTCATTTATTATTGTTTCAGCCCTTAAAGTTTTTGTTGTTACTACTTTAGGCCTTTAAGTTTATGTTTTTGATATTTTAACCCATTCAGTTTCTGTATTTGCTATTTAGTCCCTTAAATTCCTATATTTTCTATTTTAGTACATCAAGTTTCTATTTTTCTCCATTTTGTTCCTTGTAATTTGAAATACTTACTTTTTTCTCATTTTATTTCAGTTTGTAATATTTATTTGTTTTCATTTTAGTCCCTTATGTACATGTATGCATGTATGTGTATTATGTTAATTTTACTTTACATATTTATATATGTATATGTTGTTTATTACAATCTGTTTATTTATTAATTAAATTTCAGTCGAAATACCCTTCGATTATTTTCAAGAACGTTTATCGTAGAATGAGTGTGAAAAGTACCACCTTACGGAGGAGGTGAGATTCAATACAACATTCGAACGAAAGGAAAATTTGAAACAAATCAATTTCTATTTTACTAATTAATTTGTTTCTATTATAATTCAAATTATGCAATGAGTATTGTTGTAAATAGCAATTTATTTCATTTCATACAAATTGTCTATATTTTATATTCAATTTTTATTTTGTTAATCGATGAGGGAATATTTTTTACGGATAAGAAATAAACGAGATAGCTTTCTCGACGGTGGATTGCTAATCTCAAAGTTTCTTTTCAAGTTAAAGAATTTTCCCTAATTAAATAATTCGAGGCGGATCACATGGTAACTTTATATTCGATTCATATTTTTCACCATTACGACAACGTGTAAGCGACACAGTACCAATTTTTTGGCGTTGTGGGGGTGTTAATCCTTCCCCACACATAATCGACTCTCGAATCCATTTAATCGAATCTTTGGTGACGCAGACCAAATTTTGTCTTATAAAATGATTTTTCTTAAAATTGTTTTAAAAGGCGTTTTTAGGTATTCGACCTACCTAACCCAAAGGTTGATGGTGACTCCCATTCGATTTAATCCAAATTAATTCAAAATAACACATTTTTTCAAATTAAAGTCATAAACTATTTTTTAAAATAATAAATAATTGTTTTATCAAAAAAATGGTTATGACAGCTTGGCGACTCTGTTGTGGACCTTTTTTTTTAGAGTCAGGTTGTAAGTCGCTTACACATTATCGTTGTGATCGAAATTATGAGTTTGAGTCTTTAGTTATCTTATGATCCGTTTATTGAAGTTTTTAATTACTTCATTTTTAATTGTCATACTAACATTTGAATTTTTTTCTTTCAGATCGATCCAAGTTTTTGTCGAGTTTTATATCTTTTTCGTTTATGAGTCAAAGGTATGTACATTCCTCCTCACACACATCATGTGCATTTGCATAACATGAGCTCTAGTAAGAATTTATTCTTCGTATGAGTTTTAGCAAATAACACATGGGATACATACTTTATACCTTCGTAGGGATTTATTCCTCGTATGGGTATAAGGCAGTGAGTCCCCTCAAATTGAACTCGTTCCGCTCGAAACTTATAATGGGTGAGGATCGAGGGTTTGGCAGCCCAAGGGGGCACCGACATTAAGGACAATTAGGGTACCTTTTTTTCCTGTTAGAGCCAAAACCATGCATATAGTGAACCATAGAACGGTTACCCTAGGTATAGATATACCGAATCTATGCCCATCAGTAGGTACCCAAACTAAGTGTACACAAAGGAGAAGTGTTTCTAAACCCTTACCTTTTACTTTAAGTTCGTAGAATATATTTATTCTCTTCGAATAAAAGCATGCGAACTAGATACCATGCAGTTAGGATCAATTGCTTGAAAAATCATTTTTGGGTAGAAAGCATGTTTGGGTAGGATCGCTATCTATTTAAAGCATGCTCGGGTAGATATTATGACAGGGTAGGTGTTATATTCATCTATGAATAGCATTCTTATTTGTATTGATTGTCTTACTTGTACTAACTAATCTCTTTTCTTTTATTTGTGTACACTAACTTATTTCTTTTGTTTGTGTCATTTTTCATCCTTTTTGCATTACATTTCATCATCATGACATAATGCAAAAGTGTTGATTTGCAAGGGGATATTCGAGAGAAAATTTTCATAGGAAGAGATAAAAAAATTTCAATCAATCGGTCGTGTACACAGACATGCGCCGAGGGCTAAAAGAAGTTCAGAGAGTACAAGAATAAGACTTGCTCGAAGATCGAGAAACATTCGAGACTGGAAAGATGATACATTGATCTGAGGAGGAATCCAACATTAAAGCTTTATCTACAATCATGTCATCGCTAGTCATCAAGGAGCGACGTACTGATTTCAACACTGCAGAGGCATTAAAGGAATTAGTTTATAGAGCATTGAGGGCATCAGTTCCAAATATGAAGATCCGATATGAAGCAGTGAGCTCGAAGATCGTGCAACATTCGAGACTGAAAAGATGATCTATTGATCCGAGGAGTAATGCAGTAGTAGATTCTCATCCACGATTATTTCATCGCTAACATCAAAGAGTGACGCACCGACTTCACCATTGTGGGGCATCAACCGAGTTAGGTTACAGAACGCTTGAGGAGCATCATTATCGATGGTGAAAATCCAAGATGAATCAGTTATCCATTTCAGACACAGCATCTAAGCGAAAGCATGTCTATAAAGTGAATTGTCTTGTAATATGAAGGTTTTTATCTCTGGTGAAAATTATTCTACAATATTCATCGTTGGGATCAACATTTTTGCATCTGCATTTGCATCTTTGCATCTTGCATCTGCATTTCAATTTTTAAGCATTTTCACATGCATGAAATTAATTCATGGTGAATTAGATGAAGTGGTCCTAATCATGTGACGACTTTGAGAATAGAAGCAAGATTCGAATAAATTAATGCAGTGGGAGCTTCTTCAACTAGTTGTAGGACTGAGCTTGCCAGGATGATCTGAGAAAAGAGTCCCCATATCCTGAGGGCTAAGATGGTGAAGCTGTGTGCAGTTACCATATAGGAAGCTCCAGATATTCCGCTGAAAATGTAAGGCACTGAAGCGTAAGATCTAGAACCTGATTTACTCAGGAGTGTGGGCAATCGAAGAATTATGGGGCATTGCATCTACCATTTGCACCGAGAGATTGTTTTGTTTGAAATCATTTTTTGTTCTGTCTTTAATATGTGTTTAAATATTTTTAATCTTAATGATTGAATTTATGCTACATTCTAAGGTGGAATAATTGAACAAATTTTAATCTTTAGTTATTTGAATATCAAATGAATTACTTATTCTTTTAATTCTTCAAGAATTATAGATTTTTTATATAGGACAAGAATAGACCTATCTTATCATGTCTAAACCAAAATAAAATCTCTCGATTTTTACCCAAAATAATTCTTGATCACTACCAAAGACCAAATTTTGACATTCCTACTCTTTGAGACCTTGAAACATTGCATTTATCCTTTCTGTTGGGACTGTCAGCGTACTCCATGACGCAGCCAAAATAAAACTCGACGGTCTCACCAGCGATCCAAGTACGTAAAACCGAAATCGGGAGGAAGGGATGTGAATACTTATAGCGGGTTCCTTGAAAAACAGTAAGGACAGCAACGAGAAGTGGTGATCACGAACTGTTCGAATCAAAAGCCTCCACAAAAACGCATCTCGACCTCTACGTAGTTTACCCGATTAAGAGAAAAGTTTTCTTTTCCTCAAAATTTGTTTTGAGAAAATAGATGAAGTGAAAAATGACTGCTAGACCTTGCCTCCTTTTAAATATATCAATTACCCTAACATCTTAGGGTTTTTAAAGTTATTTTGAATTAATAAATAAAATATTATTTAATTAATTCAAATTAAATATACATTAAAGACATAATCCAAATTACAATCTTTAATGTTTATTTAAAAAACTTATTTAATTATTCTAAATTATATATATCAATTAAAAGAGTTGTAATCTAAATTACATTCTTTTAATGTTTACTTACTATATTCGAGATAATTAAAATCATATGTATCTCAAATATACATATCTTAACTATAGATATATTTTAGTAACATACAACAAATTGTACATCTTTGCTCATTTCAATCCTAGGGTGTGACCCTGTAGGCTCTTGTAATGTTAGTAGTAATTATTAGAACAATTCTAATATTACATACAATGAGTGACATCTAGCAATATATCATTGTTACCTAAGTTACAAGAAATTATGATTTGACATATCATCTTCGTGATTAACTCTTTTATGTATTACATCCTTTTGTCCTTTATATCTAGAATAGGAACAAGTCTTAGAATAGTCACACTTGTATAGCCCATCTATTGTTTCTTGATATCTAGAGTAGATTATAATTAATGAATAATTTACGAAATCACATATCAACTTATTCGAGCATGGCCATACATTTCTAGTCTCACTCAATCAAATGGCATGTGATATATTTTCTATTATGTAGGAAGGACAAATCCTATCTTAACCATATACACCCCACTACATAAATTGAGATATGTTCAATAACAGTCTTTGTAGTGCAACCAGGTACGGAGCATGTTTAACTGTATCAAAACATACAATAATAAATGTTGGGATGATATTGATCTCAAGTATGAGGATCATACATATAGTCATCACCATGAGCAATATTATGACTGTTACATGATAATCCAAGACATATGCTCATGATGGGTCAATCCAATACATTGTTCTCTCACAATATAATCATGTATCAATTCTGACATCTCTATGTCAATGACAACTCCTTGTCATCAATCAATAACATGTTAGTCTTAATCGTATTATTATTGTCCATGCTCATAATAATACTTGACTATGGATCTTTTAATAATGTTATTATATGGACTTTATTATCTTTCAGTTTATGTTAAACACATACATATAACTGAAAATAATATTGGCAATGCCTTTATTCAATAAAATCGGTAAATAAATGTATTATGACAATCATCATATGAATGGTCTTTGGGCATACTCTAACAATCTCCCACTAGCACTAAGACCAATCACTCACATATCTAATATCGAGTGACTTAGTGTGACGATCATGCCTCTGCTGTGTAAGAGGCTTCCTCAAGGGATCAGGAATGTTGTCATCCGTGTGTACTCTGCATATTTCAACATCTCCACGATCTATGATCTCTCAAATGAGATGAAAGCGCCTAAGAATATGTTTGGATCGTTGATGAGATCTGGGTTCCTTTGTGTTGAAAACATTTTGATGTTTCGATATAACAAATTAAGTATAAATGAATTTTAAGATTTTACAAATGATTTTCTAAGTATATTCGATTTAATTACTCGAATATCAAATTATTACTCCAAATCTTCAAGATCAATTTCAAACCTTACTAAATGTGTAAAATTGTGTTTTATACTTAATATATTTTTGAAACAATGTTTACAAAGTATTTTGAACCAAAATCAAGCCTAAAATCAATTTTTCAGAGTGATGCACCGATGCACCAATCCATGCATCGATGCACCATGGAATAAATTGAACATCGAATGCATTTCATGCACCGATGCGCATACTATGCATCGATGCACTCAGAGTTTTATGAAAACATAGAATGCATTTGATGCATCGATGCACCAGCCATGCATCAATGCACTCAGGCTATTTTGAAACATCAAATGCATTTTATGCTTCGATGCACTCTTAGTGCACCGATGCACTAAGGGTCCAACGGTCAAAATATTTGAATTTTACACTTGATGCACCGATGCACCTTGGGTATGCATCGATGCACTGACGCTCCCAACTGATTTAATTAATTGTTTTCATACTTAAACGGCTCTATTAACTCCACTAATCATCTCCAACATTCAAAATCATTTGAAGGTGTATTTAAATAAGCTTAGAAGCCATTGATCAAAAACAAGAAAACACAAGAAACAAGAATCAAGAGAGAATCAAAGAGAAAGCATCAAACCTCAAGTTTAAGCATTTCAAGCCTATTTTTCATTCAATATTCATTTTGCTTTCAAGAACACTACTTGTACTCAATTGTATTCATTTTTTATTGTTCTTTTCTTTGTTCTAGAATTGTGCAAACTATCTACCTTGTGAGGATTTCCTTGTAAGTTTGCAAATTTGTAATCTTCTCTTTGAAAAAGAGTGTTTTCAAGAATTGGGGTATATTCTTGAGGGAGTTGTAAGGTTATCTCTTTGGCCTCAAAAGAAAGAACAAATTAGTGAATTTATTGGAAAATCCTTCGTGTCGATAGCTATGGTAGTGGACGTAGACTTTGGTTGAGAAAGTCGAACCACTCTAAATCGCTGTGCAAATCTTTTCAAATTTCTGCAAAAGCTTCCACCAAAATTTTTGCCAATTCACCCACCTCTTGGCCAATTCCATCGATCGATTAACTCAACAATTAGTATCAGAGCCTCACTCATTTGAAGGTTTAATCATCTCTTGAGTCAATTCGGGAAGAGTTACATCGATTATGAAGTCATCAATGTCCTCTACTGTCTCGATTCGATGCCTGTCAACAAGCCTCCTTTCTTCAATGGAGCTAACTATGCCTATTGGAAGAATAAGATGATGTATTTCATTCAAGCAAGTGACATGAGAGCATGGAATGTTGTAGAAGACAGATATATCAAGCCTCTCACTCATCCAAGATTGTGGAGTGAATGAAAGACAAGAATGTTCCAGCTCAACTCCAAAGCCATCCATATCATATTTTGTGCTCTTGGACCATATGCATATGGAAGAATTTCATTTTGTACAACCGCTAAAGAAATATGGGATAAACTACAAGTCACTCATGAAGGCACCGACGAGGTAAAAGAATCTAAAATTAGTCTTCTAACACATAGCTATGAAAATTTCAGGATGAAACCAAATGAAGATTTCAAAGCTATGACGGATAGATTCTCAACGATTTTCAATGGTCACAAGTCATATGGAGAGATCATTCCAAATGAAAAGCTTGTGAGGAAGTTAGTTTACTCACTTCCAAAATCGTGGCAATCCAAGAAGACGAAAATCATCGAGGCTAAGAACCTAAAGTCCTTAACTCTTAAAGAGCTAATCGGTTCCCTCCTCACTCATGAAATGATGCTTGAAGATGAGGTGGACCTCGATAAGATTGACGAGACACCAAATGAGAAGGAGAAGAAGAAAAACATTGGAGTTGCTCTCAAATCCATAAAAGATGAAAGTGATTCAGATGAAGATGACGATGATGAGGAAATGGCATTGTTTACCAAACAGTTCAGAAAAATGATGAGACCTTACCGAGGAAGAAAATTCAAATGAAATGAAGGCCTCAAAAATGAACCAAAAGATAAGGACCCTATCATTTGCTATGAATGCAAAAAGCCGGGGCATGTCAAATATGATTGCCCATAATTGAAGAGAAAGGGTCAATCAAAGAATAAGCACAAGGCTCATGTGGCTACATGGAGCGATGAAGAAGGTTATGATGAAGAGGAACAAGAAGTAGCAAACTTGTGCTTGATGGCATTCGAGGAAGATTCTAAGGTAACCTCTAACTCATTTGAATTAGATGATTTATCTTATGACGAGTTATTAGAGGAATATAATGGGTTGGCTTCAGATTATGAGAAATTGTTTTTAAAATATAAAAAATATGTTTCAAAATTGAAAAATGAAAATAAGCTCATATCCAAAATCAACAATGATTTTGAAAGTAAAATTAGTGATTTGCAAATCAAACCAAAAGAGTTTGAAAAGAAAAATTTAGATTTGAAAAATTTACTTTCAAAGGTCAATGATGATCATCAAAAGAAAATTGATGATCTTAAAACTTCTTTTGATAGAGTTGGTACAAAACGTTTTGAAAAAGAAGAAAATTCAAAAACCAATTTTGTTAGAAAAAGTTTTAAAAACTACAATCTAGAGGTCCCCAAAGAACCTCAAATGGAAAAATCGTTAGAAGTATATGGGTTCCTAAAGAACTCGTTACTACTAAAGATAAGGATATCCTACACAAATGGATACCTAAGGGGACTAGGATTTTGGAAACTAATGAATATGAACCCAAAAGAATTTGGGTACCAAAAATAAAAAATTAATCTATGTTTTTAGGAAAAAGAGCATTGCTACAAGGCACGGGAAACAAATTCAAACTCATGGAACCTTGATAGTGGATGCTCAAGACACATGACCGGAGACAAAAGCTGGTTCATAGAGCTTAACGCCAAAAATGGAGGAGAAGTGACTTTTGGTTATAATTCAAAAGGTCACATTGAAGGTATAGGTACAATAGGTAATACCTCTTCCATACAAATTAAAAATGTTTTATATATGAATGGGTTAAAGCATAATCTTTTGAGTATTGGTCAATTATGTGATAAGGGATTCAATGTCATGTTTGAAACTAATGGTTGTAAAGTCATTGACATTGCATCTAATCGGATTATGCTTGTTGGTCAAAGAATAGGAAACATTTACATGGTGCATTTAGATTCTATTGATATGACTAATTTATGCCTAGTTGCTAAGGATGAGCATGATAGTTGGTTATGGCATAGGAGACTAGGACATGCTAGTATGAGCGTTTTGCAACGGCTAATTCAAAGTGATTTAGTTCGAGGGTTACCTAAACTAAAATTTGATAATGATAAAATCTGTGATGCTTGTGCTAAAGGAAAAAAGAAGAGAGTTTCTTTTAAATCCATTAACGATGTATCAACTAGTAGAGTATTACAATTGATCCACTTAGATCTTTTTGGGCCATCTAGAACTACTAGCTTGGGTGGAAAACATATGCATTTGTCTTGGTAGATGACTATTCTAGATATACTTGGGTTCTATTCTTAAGTACTAAAGATGAAGCATTAGAAAAGTTCATCATGTTTTCAAAAGTAATCCAAAACGAAAAAGGTTACTCTATAACTAGTGTTAGGAGTGATCATGGAACTGAATTTGAAAATCTTGGATTTACTGAATTTTGTAATTCAAATGGTATTAGCCATAATTTTTCAGCACCTAGAACCCCTCAACAAAATGGATTTGTTGAGAGGAAAAATCAAACTTTAGAAGAAATGGCTAGAACCATGCTTTGTGAAAACAATTTGCCAAAATATTTTTGGGCGGAAGCCACAAATACCGCTTGTTATGTTATTAATCAAGTAATGATTAGGCCTATTTTAAAGAAAACTCCATATGAAATTTTTAAAAATAAAAAGCCTAACATTAGCTATTTTCATCCTTTTGGATGTAAATGTTTTGTTTTAAACAACGGTAAAGACAATCTTGGCAAATTTGATGCTAAAAGTGATGAAGGAATTTTTCTGGGTTATTCCTTAAATTCTAAAGCTTATCGAGTATTTAATAAAATAACTTTGGTTGTAGAAGAGTCTATACATGTTGTTTTTGATGATAATCTCCTTCTGAGGAAGGATTCTTGTTTGAATGATGATGTAGGTGTTATAAATACAAATGACGTTAGACATGACATTGGAGAACTATCATCAAAGGAAGAAAAAAAAGATGAGGAAACCCATGATCCTCTCGAGAATCCAACCATTGAAGAAAGGGAAGTATCTTACCCAAGAGAGTACAACTATGTCAAAGATGGTGAAATTATAGGTGATCAATCCAAAGGGGTAACAACTCAATCTTCTCTTAGAAATATTTGGATTTATGTTGCATTTGTCTCATGCATAGAGCCTGAGAATATTAAAGAAGCATTAAAAGATGAACATTGGATTATGGCTATGCAAGAAGAGTTAAATCAATTTAAGAGAAGTAAAGTTTGGACATTAGTTGAAAGGCCTAGTAATAAATCTACTGTAGGTACTAGATGAGTATTTAGAAATAAGCTTGATGAGAGTGGTAATATAGTGAGAAAAAAGGTTAGACTTGTTGCTCAAGGGTATACTCAAGAATAAGGCATAGACTATGATGAAACATACGCTCCCGTAGCTAGGATGGAAGCAATTAGAATGTTATTAGCATTTGCATGCTTTCATGAATTTAAATTATATCAAATGGATGTTAAAAGTGCATTTTTAAATGGTCTTATAAAAGAAGAAGTGTATGTGGAACAACCTCCAGGTTTTAAAGATTCAAAATTTCCAGATCATGTTCTTAAATTGACAAAAGCGCTTTACGGTTTAAAACAAGCTGCTAGAGCTTAATATGAAATATTGTTAAACCTTTTAATTGAAAAAGGTTTTTCAAAAGGGAAGGTTGACTCTACATTGTTTTTAAAGCATAAAGGTAAAGATTTATTAGTAGTTCAAATTTATGTTGATGATATAATATTTGGTTCTACTAATGATGTTCTTTGCCAAGAATTTTCTAAGTTAATGCAAAGAGAATTCGAGATGAGCATGATGGGGGAGCTCTCATTTTTCGTGGGACTCCAAATCAAGCAAAGAAAAGATGGCATCTTCATCAATCAAGCTAAGTACGTCAAAGACATGCTCAAGAAGTTTGGACTGGAAAATGGGAAACCGCATGACACTCCAATGAGCTCATCAACAAAGCTTGACATAGATGAAGGAGGTAAATGTGTGGATGTTAAATTATATAGGTCAATGATTGGTTCTTTGCTTTATCTAACCGTAAGTAGACCGGACATTATGTTTAGTGTTTACTTATGTGCTAGATTTCAATCATGCCCTAAGGAATCACATTTACTAGCTGTTAAGAGAATCTTTAGATACCTTAAGGACACTTCTAATTTAGGACTTTGGTATCCTAGAGACTCTAGTTATAGCTTGCATGCCTTCTCTGATGTGGATTATAGAGGATGCAAATTAGATAGGAAAAGCACCTCTGGTACTTGCCAATTCCTTGGAAATATGCCGATTTCTTGGTTTTCAAAGAAACAAAATTGCGTTGCGTTATCTACCACTAAAGAGGAATATATTACAGCCGGTAGTTGTTGTGCACAAGTTTTATGGATGAAACAACAACTTTTTGATTATGGAATTGAAGTAGGTACCATTCCTATCAAGTGTGACAATACTAGTGCTATTTGTCTCACTAAAAATCCCATCCAAGACTCTAGAACTAAGCATATTGAAATAAGACATCACTTAATTAGAGACCATGTCGCTAAGGAATATGTAGTTCTAGAATTTATTGATACTTTGCATCAATTAAAGGATATCTTTACAAAACCTTTAGACAAAGAAAGATTTTGGACACTTAGGAGAGAATTAGGTTTAACAGACCTATCTTCACTTAGTGTTTAAAATAATTTTAAAGAATAAATGAAAAATGCTTATAATAGTACTTTTTTATTGCATTCATTGCTATTAGTTAGGGGGAGTTTATGTTCTTTGGTGAAAATTAATTTTATGTTCAAATGTTGTTTAAAGATTAATTTGATTGATTGAACATGATTAATTTTCAATATATGAGTTGCCAATACCACTAGAGCTAATTAATTTAGCATTTTTGAGTGTTTAAAATGGATTTTTTTCATTGTTGTGCTTCATGCATCGATACACTTAACAGTGCATCGATGCATCCCTTTGAATGTGCATCGATACACCATGAATGTGCATCAATACACCATGAAGGTGCACCGATGCACGCCTTGAATGTGCATCGATGGACAAGGCCATGCATCGATACATCCGTCGGGCTTTGGGTTTAAAAGGCTTATTTTCTTATTTGTTTCAAACCCTAAAACTAAACCCTCTCTAGCCATACACCTCTCTTCCTCTCTAAATCCTCCATTTGCTCAAAATCAACAAAAATTTGTCGGAATCTTCGAGCTTTTCTTCTCTATATCCTGCTAATATCATTAAATCGTGCAGCACAACATCTCATTCTCTTCAATCCAAAATTTTCAAGGTATTTTTCTAAAAACTTCTAGTTTATCATATTTTGATCTTTGGACTAGTTCTAGGATGAACATTATATCGGACATTGATTGTTTGATGATTTCAAACTAGATTTTACAACCAATTTTCATCAAAAACTCACAAATTTTCAAAGAATTTTTGAATTTTCGAAATTAAAAAAAAATTATCGGAAATCTGAATTTAATTTTTAAATATAATGTTTTTGATTTAATTATGTTGTTTTCATGAAAAACTATACATATTATAAATTTTCAAACATTGTTTTCTAAATAGTTTTCAAAACTATGCCTATTAGGATTTGATTTAGAGAACCTTGAATTATTGAAGACTCAATTGAGTTTTGGGATTGATTAAATTACATACATGTGTTTCAATTTGCAGGTTATATTCCTTTTTCCAATTCCTAAACCATGTCTAATCCCAAACGCCTTAGAACTTCATCGAGCTGTTCTCGTTCAAACCAACCTCCTAATCCCAATCCTCCTCTACCTACATCTCTTATAGGATCCTGTTTTAATATGCCTAAACGTCGTAGAGACGACTTGTACTCTAGATACATAAATTCTTTCCATTCCTATAGAATCCAGGAAGAGCGTATTCCTTCTTTTCAAGCCATGGTAGATATTGACTTCGAATAGCTTTCGATTCTTAAAACATGAAAGTTTGATAAAATATTTCACCTCAAACCTATCGTATATCATCAGTTAGTCCGCATTTTCTACTCTAATACGGTATGCATTCAAAACCATACTCAGTGTGGAACTATAGCAATCAGATCCTACCTTTTAGAATAATATATTAATATTGACCTTGAGTCTATAGCTTTCCATTTTGGGTTAGATGACGATGGTATTTTTAATGAGAATGAAACTATGGATTATCCCTATGTTCCAAATGCTAGTGTTAGTACTCTACGTTCTCATCACAATCGTTTTCTTCATTTGATGATCTCTTGGTGGTTTAGACCATCCGGAGGTAGATACTCCACTCTTCGTGCTAGGGATTTATGGTGGATGCACTGTCTCAAGAATAAAAACAAAATAAATCTGCCCCACATTATTTTTAGTCAACTAGTGGATATCATAAACATTGTTCCTTCAAAACATGTCGAAACATTAGTTTATGGATGTGTTCTTAGTAACCTTTTTATCAAAATTGGTCTAAATATCTCTCTTGACAATCCTATTCCTCTCCAAAAACCCAATCAATCTCACCTCATTAAAGAAAACGAATTGGAAACAAGACAAAGAAATCGGTCTTTGGGTCTTTCGACCCGGTAAGCAAACTCTGGGAGCGAGTTCTTCACGAGCTGCTGCTAGCTCCTCTTGTGCTCCTCCTCCGGCTTCGGCTGCTGATGATGATCCTGAATTTCAACAGCTTATGCAAGATATCGACGATCACGTACCAGATGATGAGCCTGCACCGAAAAAAACTCCATAATAGGATCTAGTGCCTCCATATTTTTCGTTCATTTTTGGAGACATTTAATCTGCGGTATGCTTCCATCGAATCCCACTTGACTGCTACTCATGAAGCGGTAAATCATCGCTTAGACACTTTGGAAGCTAGACAAATGGAGTTTCAAAGGGAGATGCTTGCACGTATGGATAATCTCTCTCTTGAGATACAAGCACAATTTCCTCCTCCTCCCGATCCTCCGATGGAGTACATCTATCCTTGTTATGCTTTCTTGATTTTAAAACTTGGATGTTTCTGGAGTGTTTGTTTTGGTTTGTTAAATGTTTGAATTTGTTAAGAGTTGGATGATTGGATGTTTGAACTTAATATATATATATATATTTGGTTTGGTTGAATTTTCTTATTTTTGCATCATTAGACATATATGACCAATTATGCCATTTCACATTTGATTATGAATATCGTTTATGAAAGCTAATGGTTAATCTCTCTTTTGATCTTTGATCTTAGCAGCTGAAGCTATATATATATATATTTAATCAATTGGCTATGTTTTTCAAAACCTTGTTTAGATCGTTTTAAAGTCTTTTTGATTTAACAAAAAGGGGGGAGAAGTGTAAAAATGTTAAAGGTGAGAAGTGTTAGAGTAAAGGGGAGTAATTTTTCAAAATTTATTTTCAAAGAAAATCTTAAAATTAAACACATGTTTTGTTATATCAAAAAGTGGGAGATGGCTGAAAACATTTTGATGTTTCGATATAACAAATTAAGTATAAATGAATTTTAAGATTTTACAAATGATTTTCTAAGTATATTTGATTTAATTACTCGAATATCAAATTATTACTCAAAGTCTTCAAGATCAATTTCAAACCTTACTAAATGTGTAAAATTGTGTTTTATACTTAATATATTTTTGAAACAATTTTTAAAAAGTATTTTGAGCCAAAATCAAGCCTAAAATCATTTTTTCAGAGTGATGCACCGATGCACCAATCCATGCATCGATGCACTATGGAATAAATTGAACATCGAATGCATTTCATGCACCGATGCACATACTATGCATTGATGCACTCAGAGTTTTATGAAAACATCGAATGCATTTGATGCATCGATGCACCAGCCATGCATCGATGCACTCAGGCTATTTTGAAACATCGAATGCATTTTATGCATCGATGCACTCTTAGTGCACCGATGCGCTAAGCGTCCAACGATTAAAATATTTGAATTTTACACTTGATGCACCGATGCACCTTGGGTTTGCATCGATGCACTGACGCTCCCAACTGATTTAATTAATTGTTTTCACACTTAAACGGCTCTATTAACTCCACTAATCAGCCCCAATGTTCAGAATCATTTGAAGGAATATTTAAACAAGCTTAGAAGCCATTGATCAAAAACAAGAAAACACAAGAAACAAGAATCAAGGGAGAATCAAAGAGAAAGCATCAAACCTCAAGTTTGAGCATTTTAAGCCTATTTTTCATTCAATATTCATTTTGCTTTCAAGAACACTTCTTGTACTCAATTGTATTCATTTTTTAGTGTTCTTTTCTTTGTTCTAGAATTGTGCAAACAATCTACCTTGTGAGGATTTCCTTGTAAGTTTGCAAATTTGTAATCTTCTCTTTGAGAAAGAGTGTTCTCAAGAATTAGGGTATATTCTTGAGGGAGTTGTAAGGTTATCTCTTTGGCCTCAAAAGAAAGAACAAATTAGTGAATTTGTTGGAAAATCCTTAGTGTGGATAGCTAAGGTAGTGGACGTAGACTTTGGTTCAAAAAGTCGAACCACTCTAAATCGCTGTGCAAATCTTTTCAATTTTCTGCAAAAGCTTCCACCAAAATTTTTATTGCCAATTCTCCCCCTCTTGGCCAATTCCATCGATCTATTAACTCAACACTTTGCTTGTGCAATGGCTCCATTATTGTCACAACGGAGTTCTATAACATCTGATATGATGGGAACAACCCTTAACTCCAATATGAACTTATTGATCCAAACAACCTCTTTTGCTGCTTTACTGGCTGCAATGTATTCAACCTCTTTTGTAGAATCAACTACTATGTCTTGCTTCAAACTTTTCCAACTCACAACACCTCCATTAAGACAAAACAAAAAACCTGATTACGATCATGAGTCATCCTTGTCAGTTTGGAAGCTGGCATCAGTATAACCTTTTACATTAAGCTCTTCCTCCCCTCCATAAACAAGAAATTTCAAGATGTAAATTCTGAATAACGTCTTGAAACCAAATGAGGGTTCGAGTTGAAAACCTAAAAAGGTGGCTCGAATATGAAGATGGCGATCGCGTAAATCCCTTATTGAGGCATTGTACAACCCAAATAAGATCATGAGAGTTGGGAGTCGGAAAACACTTCTAATAGATGAGTACAAAAGCTACTCCATCAGAGCAGTGAACATCAAATGAATGAGAATACCACACCTTTGACCAAACACAACAACTTGAGACTTTTTTATCCTTTCCTTACTTAAATCACTTCTCATAGATAGCATTGATTTTAACACTTGTCAAATAACTATAATTTATTGAAGGATTAACAGTGTAATTAATTCTTTGATATCCAATGAACTATTATTTTATGATTTGTCAATTGTGAAACCTCGAAAGGTGCAATATTTTCAAACTTTTGATTAAACATTTTTCAACATCTTTCTAATTGATATTTTCATACTTTTGAAAATAAAAGAAGAATAAAAACGCTTTTCAAACAAGACAATCTCTCTGGAGTAGATCTTGGTAGTCGACATGTGGCTCTCAGACACGACGCTCATGCTTAGAATCAGTGTTGAAGCAATCAACATCGAATATTGGGGCATCTTTGAAGCAATCAACATCGAATGTTGAGGCATCTTTGAGGAATCAACATCCTGATAAGAACGATCAAATTTTCTGAAGGCCTTTCCTCCACCAGTAGGAACAATCAGACTATTAGTATCCTTTGATGTTGTTTCATTCGAAACAAAATGTTGTCTCGCTAGAGACAACTTCTTTTGAAAAAAATATTTGTCTCGTTTGAGACAGTTTTCTAAAAACAAATTTTTGTCTCAGTTGAGACAATTTCTTTCAAAATAAATTTCGTCTCGCTTGTGACATTTTTCTTAGATAGTTGTCTCACTTGAGACAATTTTATAAATTATGAATTAGTTTCACTGTAAACAAACCATCATCTTTGAGTCATTTCTTTTGAACAAAAAAATCTTTGAGTATGTTTCTTTGGAAACAAAATTTACCATCTGTGAGTCTGTTTCCCTTGAAACAAAACAAACATCTTTGAGTCGTTTGCTTGAAACGAATTATGTCTCTTGAGACATTTTCTCTTAAAACAATATCATCTTTGAGTTTGTTTCTCTGGAAACAAGGTTTTATCCCTTGAGACAGTTTCTTTTGAAGAAATATCTTTGAGTATGTTTCTTTGGAAACAAAATTTTGTCTCGTTTGAGACAGTTTCTTTTGAAGGAAAATCTTTGAGTCAGTTTCTCTTGAAACACCTGTCTATGAGGTCGTTTCCATTGAAGCAAATTTTGTCTCCCTTAAGGCAGTTTCTCTGGAAACACAAAATCTTTGAGCTTGTTTTACTTGAAACAAAACAAAAAAATATTTAAGTATGTTTCACTTGAAACAAAATGAAAAAAAATTTGAGTCTGTTTCTTTGGAAACAAAATTTTGTCTCTCTTGAGATAATTTCTTTTGAGAAAATCATCTTTGAGTATATTTCTTTTGAAACAACATCTTTGAGTCAGTTTCTCTTGAAACCATTATCCCTAAAGATGGCCTATTGTCCTCATCACGTAGGAACTATGTCATCCCCCGACCAGACCTCCTCATCACGTAGGAGCCATGTCACCTATAGATAACCAACCGTCCCCATCGCGTAGGAACCGAGTAATCACATTTCCTAAAAGATGGCCAATTGTCCTCATCACGTAAGAATTGTGTCATCCCCTAACCAGACCTCCTCATCACGTAGGAGCCGTGTCACCCCTAGATAACCAGTCGTCCTCATCGCATAGAAACCGAGTTATCACCCTTCGTAAAGATGGCAAAACTCTTCATCACGTATGAGCCGTGTCATCCACCCTTAGACGACCAGACCTCTTGATCGCGTATGAGCAATGTCGTCCCCGCTAACAAACATTATCTAATTTATAGGCAAAAGAAAGAGAACCAGACAAAAATGTGTTGTCTTGTCATCTTTTCCCTATTCTTGTTAACATGAGGGGCAGCTGTAGACAATCGTTTTTGTCCGGGTCTTTTTCTTATTTTTATTTATTAATATGTTATTATTATTATTATTTATTATTATTATTATTTTGTTTACATTTTGTAGGCCTGAAGTTCAAGCCCAACTATAACACAAGTGACCCAGCAGCCCAAATTACAACCAACAAGCCCACCCATCAGGCAAACCCAGAACCAGATCCATTAACCCAACTGCTAACACGACCCGGAGAGGGATCCGAACCGGCCCAGTGGCCCGGATCTGACCCGGTCCCCTAGTGTTTCAGAAACCCCAATATTAGGGTATGATGTTGTCGTCGCCGCCAGTCTCTGATGCTGTCACGACCAACTGCTCTCATCTGCTCCAACAGTGCCTCAATCAGTCAAAAGACAACATATATCAGAAAACCCAAATAAAAATGGAAAACAAATCACCTAAAATCCCGAGGGGATTTAGCATATATCAGAGGTATCAATAGATCAATGAGATGGCAATATAAAAGGAAAAAATAGAGGAAAATGGAGGATTCGGTGATAACCAGAAAAAGAAAGAAAGAGAGGTTCGGGGTTTGTAAAAAATATAGAAAAGAGAGAAAACAAGGAGGGAAATCAAAAAGACGAGAGAAAGAAAAGAAGAGATAAGATAGAGCGTACCTCGGTCGACCGCCGATGAAAGCCGAGGTCACCGGAGATAGAGAAACCGAAAGGTTTCTCCTCAGATCCACCATGTTTAAGCCACTTTTAGGCCAAATGGAGGTCAGATCCTTGCTCAGGGCCTGGAGACGTTTCGAATAGCGTCATCTTCTCTCCCTACAGCGCCGACCACCGGTCAGTGGCGGCCGGAGCGGTGGTTCCTCGCCGACTCCTGAGAATTCTCTGGAATTCTCTCCCTTCTCTCTCTTTCTCTCTCTTTCTCTCTCGGGTAAATGAAACAAAATGAGGAGATGGGTTGATTTTGGCCTGGGCTTGGCCATATATATGGCGGATGAAACGATGCAGTTTCAAGGAGGACCTGGGAAGCATTTTACGTGTGGGTTATTTACCATACAGGTCTTCTATATCTTGTAAAAAAATTTCCTTATTATTTTTATCTCCTGTTTTACATAAGTTGCAATTTAGCCCTTGTTTACATTTGAATGCTTTTATGTTTTATTTAAGCCTATGCCATTGTATTTTATTTTATTCAAAGTCAAGCAGTCTATTTTATCAATTATTTCATTTTAGCCACTAATTTCATGTATTATGTATTTTTGTAGATGTCTGAATTTGGACATGGCATTTATAAATATTCTATTTTAGTCCCTATTTGGTATTTTTGTTTAATTATTATCTGATCCTTGTTGTTTCTAGTTTATTTTATTTCAGTCCTTTATACTATTTATGGGTTATTTTCATTTCTGGTACCTGGGTTATTTAATATTTGTAATCTACACTCTATTTTATTTTTAATTATTGATTAGTCCTTTAAGTTTCTATTTAATCATTTTTGGTCCCTAAAGTTTCTATTTTTTACCATTTTACTCTCTAGGTTTCTGTTTTATTTGTTTTAGTCCCTAAGTTTTTGCTTTCTTGTATTTTAGTCATTTAAATTTCTGTTATTATTATTTCAGCCCTTAAAGTTTCTGTTGTTATTATTTTATGCCTTTAAGTTTATGTTTTTGATGTTTTAACCCATTTAATTTTTGTATTTCCTATTTAGTCCCTTAAATTCCAGTATTTGCTATTTTAGTACATCAAGTTTCTATTTTTATCCATTTTGATCCTTGTAATTTCAAATACTTACTTTTTGCTCATTTTATTTCGATTTTTAATATATATTTGTTTTCATTTTAGTCCCTTATGTACGTGTATGCATGTATGTGTATTATGTTAATTTTACTTTACATATTTATATATATATATATATGTTGTTTATTACAATATGTTTATTTATTAATTAATTTTCAGTCGAAATGCCCTTCGATTATTTTCAAGAACGTTTGTCATAGAATGACTGTGAAAAGTACCACCTTACGGAGGAGGTGTGATTTAATAAAACATTCAAATTAAAGTAAAATTTGAAACAAATCAATTTCTATTTTACTAATTAATTTGTTTCTATTATAATTCAAATGATGCAATGAGTATTGTTGTAAATAGCAATTTATTTCATTTCATACAAATTGTCTATATTTTATATTCGATTTGAATTTTTTTAATCAATGAGGGAATATTTTTTACGGATAAGAAATAGACGAGATAGCTTTCCCGACGGAGGATTGCTAATCTCGAAGTTTCTTTTCAAGTTAAAGAAATTTCCCTAATTAAATAATTCGAGGTGAATTAATTAAATCTCAATAAACGGATCACATGGTAACTTTATATTTGATTCTTATTTTTCGCCATTACGATAATGTGTAAGCGACACAGTACCAGATTTTGGGCGTTGTGGGGGTGTTAATCCTTCCCCACATGTAAACGACTCATGAATCCATTTAATCGAATCTTTGGTGACGTAGACCAAATTTTGTCTTATAAAATGATTTTTCTTAAAATTGTTTTAAAAGACGTTTTTAGGTATTCGGCCTACATAACCCAAAGGTCGATGGCGACTGCCATTCAATTTAATCCAAATTAATTCAAAATCACACATTTTTCCAAATTAAAGTCATCGTCGCTAAGCATGTTTTTTTCCTTTCTTTTTCAAATTCCCATTTTTTTATACATGCATGTTGAGATTCAAAAGGAAAAAGAAAATGGAAAAGTAAAAAAGGAAGAACAAAACACTTTACCTATTTTGTGGGTCTCGCTGGAGTGGAAATCATTGGAATTGGATAAAGGAATCTTCGTCTGAGCTTAAGATTGTTGAAGAAAAAGAAAAAACGATTCAAGTTATGGGTTTTAGACTAGAACAAGTTATGGTTTTGGATTTTTTTAGCTGTTGAGTGTTAACCATCTCAAAAACTTGAGAGGAGAGAGTAAGAAGAAATGAGAGAACGACGTCGGGGGAGGGGTGGAGTTTAGGATTAAAATATTTTAGGGTTTATTAGGCTTAAAACAAAAAAAAATTAGGCCCATTTTTTAAGTAAGTTATAAAATATATCTTTAAGGAATATATTAATTTGTCATCCCTCCCATTTTTTAAAATTTATAATTTAATCCTTAGTTTAGAATGTAAACTTTAGTTTTTGTTTAATTTAGTCCTAATTTCAGTAATTTAAATAATAATGTGTTCACAATGTTATCATTAATTAATTATCTTATCATATTACATGAATTTTAAAGACCCTTAATGGATTATACCAAATGACACACTAGTAAGCTATATATATTAGGGTCTATTAACTCCATAGACTATATTATTTCATTAGGTTCTTAGGTACATTTCATGTACAACTTAATTACCCACCATATGCATGAGAATTGAACCACTATACTCAAAGCTAAGCCACCAACTAGGAGTATAAGGATAACAAAACAAGCCACACTTGAAATCTTCCTTTGAGTTGATTGACTATGGAGGTTGAGCTTCAAATACTCTAGAACCTATAGTTTGGGAAAGAAAGGAACAAGAGTGATAAGTACTTATAATACTTAGTGAGATAACATTTAAGTTTATTGAGTCTTTACTATTTAATGCTCCCTACAATCAACTAAACATATTCTATCTTGGCAGATTGTACACCTTGTAGTAATTTGACCATAACTTTTAATTTACTCATTAGATTTTTGATTTCTTTATACCCTTACAAAGCTAATTCAATTATATTTCCAACCATGTAAGGCTTGTATTTTAATTTCCTATATAAAATTACAGTTTTGCATTTGAAGTTAGACAGTTTTACAGTGATCAATCTATCACTATTGCAATTCGATGCACTTTGGTGAGCTAATTCACGTAGAATTCTTATAAATTTGTTTTACCTCTTCTTACCATTTCTTATTTTCATCCTTTTCTTGTATTTTCATATCAGCCTTAGCCTTTAATATTTTACCTATTTTGCTAAAGTACCATTTACAGACTATCAATTCCTATATAATTTAAGCCTCGCAAGTTATTTTACATTCTTTTAAGTCTCTAACCCTATTTTTAGCTAGCATTAAAAATATTTAATTCTATCCAATTAGATCCCAAATTTTCTTAATTTGTTCAAAACAATCCTTAATTGATCTATAGAAACAATTACGACTAGTTTCACTATAAGGCCAAATTCTTGAAATTTTACAGTATCTCCTCTTTTTTGATGCTTCGAATCTCCAAAAATTTTCAATTTCCATAAACTTTGTCCTACACCCATTTTTCCAATTCAGTACCCATGTTTTCTAATTCCTCAATTTGGTCACGTGCATTAACAAATCTTTCGGTTATCACTCTCAATGTGGTAACCCATAGTGTGCTCAATTTAATGAAATTCCTATCATTTAAACTTAATTTAACATGATTACTATAAATTCTAGTATCCTGCAAGTTAACAATATTAATCAATTCAATAATAAAAATTAAGAAATTCTCAAGAATTGATTTAATTAATTTTTTTTCTAAATTCAAAAAGGAAGAAAGATGCAAAACTTACTTTGATATGCTAGATTATTTTCCTTAGTTAATTCAAGCTTAAAGTCAAGCTTCTATGTCCAATTCCCCTCTTTACAATCTCTCTAAACTTTCTCTCTCTTTTTTCTCTCACATTCGAGTATCAAGAGTAATGGAGAAGATGATATCATTTTGATTCCTTAATAATGGAATTGAAATGTCTACTTTAGCCTCACTTTGTGTTTAATTAATAAGTTATTCAAGGGTAGATTAGGAATTAATGAATTTACCACGCAATCTTGGTATTTATTATTTATCCCAAATAAATCATTCCAAATCAATCATCATTCTTCCAATCATTTCTATTAAGTCCTTATCTAATGAAATTAGTTTAAATTTTAATTCAACTTGGCTCTTATCTTAGGCAATTCGATTGGGTCCTTATCTAATTCAATTTCAATTCAATTTGGTTTTTATATCCTAGGCAATTTAGCTTAATTCTCCTAGACTAGGATTTTAGGGTTTTACAATTCTCCCCCTTAAAAGAGAATTCATCCTCGAATTCTTACCTGGATTAAACATATGAGGATATTGCTTTTTCATTGTATCCTCAGGTTTCAAGGTCGCTTCTTCCATCTTGTGATTTCTCCACAAGACCTTTTACAAAGGAACATTCTTGTTTCAAAGTTGCTTAGCTTCCCTTTCAAGGATTTGAATTGGTTCTTCTTTATAGGATAGATCTGGGTTTAATTCAACTTTTTTCGGATCAATAATGTGAGTTGGATCTGATCGGTACTTTCAGATAATCGAGAGATGGAAAACATTATGAGTCTATTCGAATTCTTTAGGGAGTGATTGTCAATAAGCCATTTGACCAAATCTTTCTGCAACATCAATGGTCCAATGAATCGAGGGCTAAGCTTTCCCCTTTTTCCAAACCTGAAAACTTTCTTCCAGGGAGATACTTTGAGAAAGACCTTATCTCCTACATTATATTGGATGTCTCTTCTTTTCAAATCTGCATAGGATTTTTTCCTATCAAAGGCTTGCTTCAATTGATCATGGATAATTCGGACTTGTTCTTCGGTTTCCCTGAGCAATTGAGACCCAAGGACTTTGTTTTCACCCAATTATGACCAACATAGAGGTATTCTACATTTTTTCCATACAAAGCCTCGAAAGGAGCCATTTGAATCGAAGCTTGATAACTTTTGTTATAGGTGAATTCTATAAGGGGTGTGGATTTCTCCCAGTTCTTTCCAAAGTCAATAACACAATCTCTAAGCATGTCTTTGAGTACTTATATTACTCTCTCAGATTGGCCATAACTTTGAGGATGAAAGCCCGTACTCAGTTTCACTATAGTGCCAAGGGCTTACTATAAGGATTTCTAAAATCGAGTTGTGAATCGAGGATCTCGTTCAGAAATGACAGAAGTAGGAACCCCGTGTAATCGAATTACTTCATGAATGTACAATTCGGCTAGAGTATCTAAACTATAACTCATTCAAATACGGATGAAATAAGTTGATTTAGTGAAGTGATCTATAATTACCCACACAACATCAGACTTTCTTGGTTAACTAGATAGACCACTTACAAAGTCTATAGTTATTTGATCCCTACACTAAGGAAATTCAATAGGCTTGAGGAGTCCAATAGGAGCTCGATGTTTGCTTTGATTCTTTGACAATTTAGACATCTAGACACAAAATCTGTAATGGCATACTTCATGCGAGGCCACCAATACAGGGATTTAAGGTCTTTATACAACTTGACAAATCCAGGATGAATCGAGAATGGACTTTGATGAGCTTCCTGTAAAATTTCCTTCTTCAAATCATCGTTGTTCAGAATACACACTATATTCTTAAAATAGAGCATGTCATTCGAATGAATAGAGAAATCTTGATTGGCTTTTGAGTCTAGATCTAATATAACAGCTTGAAGTTTATGATCGGTTTGTTGCAAGTATCTGATAATTAAGATTAAGCTAGATTGAACTTGTAGCTCACAAATGAATCTGCATTTTTGATACATTCGAAGATAAGTATTAATAGCATTTGAGGTCAAGGTCGATTTATGATTGAGAGAATCCGCAACCACATTGGCTTTTCTAGGATGATAGTCGATGACTAAATCATAATCTTTGAGTAGTTCAGGCCATCTTCTTTGCTTCAAATTGAGATTCTTTTGAGTCAAAAGATATTTGAGACTCTTATGATCGGTAAATAGATAACATTTTTCACCGTACATGTAATGCCTCCAAATTTTGAGGGTGAACACAATATCAGCAAGTTCCAAGTTATACGTTGGATAATTGAGCTCGTGAGGCTTTAATTAGCGAGATGCATAAGCAATTACATTATTACCTTCCTTTAAGATACATCCAAGTCCCAAATGTGACACATCACTAAAAAATAGTGAATTCCTTGCCCGATTCTAGTTGGATGAGGACTGGGGCATAAGTAAGAGATTGCTTGAGCTGATCAAAGCTTCCCTGATGCTTCTATGTCCATCCAAAGGATACATCTTTTCGAAGAAGTTTGGTTAGGGGTAAGACAATAGTAGAAAATCCCTCAACGAATCTTCTATAATACCTGGCTAAACCGAGAAAGCTTCAAACTTCGCTCACATTCCTTAAAGGTCTCTAATCTAAAATAGCTTGTATCTTTTTGGATATACTTTGATTCCCTGTGCCGAGATAACATGACCAAGGAATGAGACTTCTTATAGCCAGAATTTGTACTTGGAGAATTTTACGAACAATTGATGTTCTCGAAGTGTTTGCAAGGCAATCCTAAGGTGTTTGGTATGGTCCTCCTTGTTACATGAATAGATGGTAATATCGTTGATAAATACAACCATGAACTTGTCGATATAGGGATTAAATACGTGATTTATGAGATCCATGAACGCGGTAGGGACATTACATGTGGCACTATTGGTGCAAATTATATGTGGTACTTTCAAGCGCATAATACTATTTACTAATGAGGCATCTGGAGTGCATATTGCGCACACTCAACTACTCACGTACCATGCAATATCTTTATATATACATTGGGCTATGAATCTGAAATGTGAAAGTATAGTTTAAGAGAATTGGACATGTGGCTGAATGAAAGTGAATATTTTTTCGATTACTGTGATTTAGTATTGGTTACCATGATTATTATAAATATTTGAGCCATTGGTTTTACAGGTTTAATGACAAGGAAATGACTTATTTAAACGGTTTACGAGTTCAAATATTTTATATGATAAATTATATTGTTTTAATTCTTATTTGTTTTATTACTTTAAATCACCTTATTTTTTTTATAATGCCTCACTAAGTATTACTTAGCGTGTGATAATTTGCATGCGTATGAAAAGAAAATGATAAGGACACAAAGTAAGGAATATAACGAGCATCAATTTTTGGGAAATCATACCATCTTACAATATTAGTAAGACATCTTTGATGTTATTTTGACTTATTAGTGGCATGTATATTATATTATATATTTGTTATACTGTCTGGATATTGTACATATAAATTGGTTTGTATAATATAAACTATATGGACATATTATAAATAATAATAGGTAAAACTAGTATTGAATTACATTTTAAATATTATTAGAATAGGTTTTAAATTAGTCGGTTTAACTTATGATATGAATCAGCATCAAACTACCAAATTACTTCCTGAAACAGAACTTGAATTGAATGTTTAATTATTATATTTTGATTTTATAAAATTAGATTATTTTACTAAAAGTATTAAATTGGAAAAACAAATTTAAAAAAGTATTGGTTTTCAACTGTAGAATGTTTGTAAATGTTGTGTGATATTTCTAACTCATATTCAGGGACATATAAGGGGGAAAATATGTTACATTTATTGGTATCAGAGTTGTATGTTTAGTTGATTCTTGACCTAAACAGAGTTTATTTTATATTAAAAATATGTACATGCCACTAGGATGTCAATATTACTGATCTAGTATGGTTAGGTGATTTGATTATTGATGTTGCTCTTTACTAACGCAAAATTTAAATGTGGTTATGTTAGATCTCTGATTTAGAGGGCTCACAACGAGCTACTGAGCAAGAATTTCTTGAAGGAACTGTTAATAGAAGTAATGAGGTAGATCATGCACCTCTTGCTTAGTCTGAACAATAGGGAGCACAAACACATCAGGGAGTACAAGTGCATGATCAGGGGACTTTTCTTCAGGACTTAGAGGCTATTGTGGCACGTTATCAGCCAAAACCATCACCTCCTCCTCCGCCTATACCTCTTCTTTCTCCTCCTGCTCCCAGAGTGTTGATTCCTAAAGAGTTAAGAAGTTTAGGAGCCCCTGATTTTAAAGGAAAAGAGAATGAAGAACAAAAGCAACTGATGTGTGGTTAAATGATGTAAAGATTATGTTGGATAGTCTCCATTGCACTGATGAAGAGAAACTGGAGGGCATAATGCCATTACTTCAAGGGAAATCTCATATTTGATGGGCTAATACGATAATGTGTGCCTCTACAGAATAAGTCAACTGGCGGCTTTCTAGGAAGAATTTAAGAGAAAGTATATTAGGGAGCAGTTTATCATACAAATAAAGCAAGACCTCTTCAACCTAATACAAGGCAACAAAATGGTGTACGAGTATGAATGTGAACAATAAGTTGAGTCAGTTTACTGCAGAGTTGGTTCCCATGGAAAAGAAATGTTGTTAGATGTTCATTGAGGGCTAACATCCAAAACTAAATGAATTCATGCTAGCACTAAATTTGTATACTTTTTAAGAAGTGGTAAATCAAGCTAAAGCACTAGAGAGGGCTCAGAATGAAAGAATCATGATAGAATAGAGAAGGAAATTGATGAAGAGGTCAGGAACATCATCAGCATTATTTCAGTCTAAACAAGGTCATGGTTCATGCTCTCGATATTATAATAAATCTAAGAGTAGTGCTTCAGTTGTAGAGGGCCTGATGCTGTAGAAAAAGGCTGACAAACTCAGACTGCATCTGCTGGTATAGGTATATCATCACATGCACAGAGTCAATTTTTACCATGTCAACTATGTAGTAGAACTCTTGCTAAAATATGCAGAGTTACTTCAGGAGCCTGTTTTTGATGTGGCAATGTTGGACATTTTTGTTAGAGATTATCTGATGGTTCTAGTAGAAAGATCGGTACAGAAAGAAAGATCTACAATTGTATCATAAAGAGAAAGAAACAGAGGTAAAAAAAGAGGATTCTTAGAGTCATCTTCCCAGTTTAATGTGCACACTCCAACTACAGTATACAATATCAAGATCGGAGAAGACCGAGATGACCTAGAGATTATAGAAGGTACTTTTTATCTTTATGGTGAACGTGTATTTGTTCTGATTGATTATGGCTCTACGCACTCGTATGTTATTACTAAGTTGATTAGAGAAAGAGATATTCCTTTAAAACCTATTGAGAGTGATATAATAGCTACAAACCCATTGGGTCATAGCGTAGGGTAAGTAGGATATATAGAAATTGCTCGATAAAGATTCAAGGGGTTGAATTCCCCGTAAATCTAATGAAATTACCATTTAAAGAGATTAAAATTATTTTGGTCATGAATTGGCTATCTTTGTATCATGCTATGATGGATTGTCTCTTGAAACGATTAATTTTAAATGATTTACAAGATTCTAAGATTATAGTAAATGGTGAAAAAGTGAATCCATTGCCCAATGTCATATCGATGATATATGCTAACAAATTGCTGCTAAAAGGTTGTCAAGCTTTTCTGGCTAATGTGGTTGACACTCTAGTCTAAAGTCAAGTTGGAAGATATTCTGACGGTTCAACAATTTCCATATGTATTTCCTGATGAGTTACTTGGATTACCTCCTGATTGCAAGGTAGAATTCAATATTGATGTATTTTCGGATATTGTACCTATCTCAATAGCCCCGTACAGAATGACTCCAATCGAACTTAGAGAATTAAAGGCATAATTATATGAATTGCTAAATCATGGTTTTATCAAACTGAGTGTATCTCCTTGGGGCGCACCAGTATTATTTGTGAAAAAAAATATGGATCTATGTGATTACGTATAGATTATCGTCAGCTGAATAAAGTGACGGTGAAAAATAAGTACCCCTTCCAAGGATCGACGATCTCTTTGATCAGTTGAATGGTGCATTAGTATTTTCTAAGATCGATCTCCGATTTGGTTATCATCAACTAAAGATTACAGAGGAGGATATTCCTAATACGGCTTTTAGGACTCGATATAGTCACTATGAGTTCGTAGTGATGCCGTTTGGATTAACTAATGCCCCTGCAACATTTATGGATTTGATGAATTAGGTATTTCATTCGTATCTAGATCAGTTTGTGCTTGTGTTTATTGATGATATCCTGGTTTATTCTAAGATTAAAGAGGATCATGATGCTCATCTCCGTATTGTACTTCAGATTTTTCTAGATAAAAAACTTTATGCTAAATTGTCAAAGTGTGAATTCTGGTTGTCAGAAGTTGTTTTTATTCATTATGTGATTTCAGCAGATGGAATAAGAGTCGATCTCAAGAAAGTAAAAGCAATAGTGGAGTGGAAAACTCCAAAAAAATGTTTCTAAAGTTCAAAGTTTCTTGGGACTTTTTGATTAGTATCAAAGATTTGTGAAGAATTTCTCGATGATTGCTTCCCCACTCACTAAGTTGCTAAGGAAGGATGTGCCCTTTGTTTGGACTAACAAGTGCCAAGTAAGCTTTGATACACTAAAGAAGATTTTGACAAAGCCACCAATTTTAGTGCAACCAAAACTTCACTTTTATTGCTCATATAGAAAATTGATATCAGAGAACATGTTTTTTCCTTCAAATATTATGGAAAACCTTTTAATGAGTCGGTTATGTTATCGATATTTAATTGATACTTTTCTCTAGGTATTGATATTAATAAATAAATTTGATATTTTTAGTTTTCTCATTTTCTAAGTTTTTATAAAAATTCGAAAGTATCAATATTAATAAACATACTTAACTATACTATAAGTTTGTCGGTTAAGTAATTTTGAAATATTTTTTCATGGTTTCAACTTACAATATTATAAGTCAACTTTTTTTGTTGTGTCTAACTGATTTTTCTATTGTTCTTATTAATTTTTCGGTCACCTTGATCCTCCGTTTTGTAGTCTTACATTAGTATGTCTTTCCGTAGACATCCTCGTGAAGCAAACTTAACAAAATTTAAGTATTGTTTATAGAACTCATTGAGTATCTTCAATAGTAAATATAATTGATCCTCCGTTTTGTAGTCTTATATTAGTCTATCTTTCCGTAGACATCCTCGTGAAGCACACTTAACAAAATTTAAGTATTGTTTATAGAACTCATTGAGTGTCTTCAATAGTAAATGTAAATGTGTTTTTAGAAGATTTAGAATTAAACAATTGTTTGTAGATAGTATGAATTGTCAATAATATAAAAAATAATTTTAAACAGATATTAACTTGTAATCCTTCCTAATTATTTAAAAAATATTACTCATTTCGTCCCATTATTTTTGTCTTATATTGACTATGCATATTGTTTTAGGAGATATATTTGATTAAGAGAAATGATAAAAATATCCATAAAAGGTGATTTATATATTTGACATTTATTTTGATATGTGCAAAAGAGTGAGATTTATATAATGGTTAAAAAAGAAATATAAATATTGTTATTTGTTGAATTTTTTAATATTACATTTTGAATGTGATAATTTAAAAAAAAAATCAGTGGGACGAAAAAATATTTATTAAAATTGAGCCAAATTAAAGGTGATGTAAGCCCGTTAGAAACCAATGAAAAGAAGAGGTTATTAAGTTCCAATTTAATTCTCAGTTTCTCTTTTTCAGCCCTGCTGTCAGAGCCCCCGTTCTTGCCTACTTTGCTGAACAAGTGCTAGGAATAAGAAATCCGAAGTAAACTAAATAACACTCGACTTTCCGGTAAGTTCTTCTGTTTGTTTCCTGAGAAAACTTAAAAAAAGCATTTGTATAGACAGATTTACTACGTTTGTTCTTTGCATTTTTGTTTCCTTTCCCCCTTAAAACCAAAACTTGCTTCGATTTACTGTAGCAGTTTTATGAAGGGAAGAAATTATTTCTTTCTTCTTCTTTTTTTGTTAGGAAATAAAATCTTTACTCTTTGGTTCTTATAGCACCATGCATGACCTATTTTCAAGTTTTTTTTTTATTTTGTTTTTTTTATTATAATGCACATGCACAATGTGATCGATGGAAAGAGAACTGAGAGCAAACCGGAGAGGTTCTTTATTTTTCTTTCTTTTAATTTTTTTTTTAATTTTTAAATTTTTTATAGGGATACTGAAGAATGTCACATGGTATGATGCTTGATAGTCTATTGAAGAAAAATTCTGGCATTTTCTGAAGTCGTAGGCCTCGTTATAGTAGTATTAGTGAGGAATTTGAAAAGGAGAACACTGATCACTATTGTGAAATTGACATGGAAGATTCCAAATATAGGCAATATTTTAGCAATCTAGAGCAGTTTCGTTATAGTCCTGGTGGTGATGCTGATGATGAGGAGGAGGAGCTAAAGAATTCTGAGTATAATTTTTTCCTTGAGAAGTTAAAATGGAATGGGAATGGGGAATCATACTCGGTTGAATTTGAAATTAATTCCGATGTCTCAATTGTACTTAGGTATGAGGAAGTGCAAGAAGAGTCTCTTGAGGATGTGGATGGACAGAGAAATTTTATGAGAGATTCAAAAAGAGAAAAGGCTAAGGTTCCAGAAATTTTGGGTGGCTTTTCTGGGAAAGCAAGGGCTGGTACATCGAAAAATGCAAAGAAATCTTTGAAGATCGGAGATGAAGAGGGTAAGAAAAGTTTAGGAGATGTTCCCGGTCAGAAAAGAAAGAAAGATTATGAAAATGAACTACAAGAGGTAGCTGAGGTTGATCCAGTTTCTTGTAAATCAAGTGGAGGATCTTCAAAGTTGATGAATTCTGTTGTGAAAGCTGAAAGCCAACCTGAGGTTCCAGATTCTTTTGATAAGTCTGGTGTGAATCCTGAACTGGGAAATGAAAAGTGTCATAAAAGTACACATCACAAAAATTATGGAAGTTGCCCTGAAGTAGAAGTATTTACATTGGATACACCGAAAACTACAAAGAAATCTTTGGAGATCGGAGATGAAGAGGGTAAGAAAAGTTTAGGAGATGTTCCCGGTCAGAAAAGAAAGAGAGATGATGAAAACGAACTAGAAGAGGGAGCTGAGGCTGATCCAGTTGCTTGTAAATCAAGTGAAGGATCTTCGAAGTTGATGAATGTTGTTGTGAAAGTTGAAAGCCAGCCTGAGGTTCCAGATTCTTTTGATAAGTATGGCATGAATCCTGATCTGCGAAATGAAAAGTGTCATACAAGTACACATCACAAAAATGATGGAAGTTGTCCTGAAGTTGAAGTATTTACATTGGATAATATGCCTTTACCTGAAGGAGATTATATGCCATTTGTGCCATCAAAATGCTTTGTATGCATATAATCATTTCCTTTTGATCTTATTTCCCTTTATCTTTTGGGGTAAAGCAGAAAAACTAAAACGAACATAACACCAGATACATCTAGGCTTAAGATGATTTGGTAGGCTCTAACCTCATATGAATGTTTGAGAAAGGGTTTTCTAGTGTTTTTCTTTTTCCTTTAGCATTGCATGTTGCTGATTCTTTTACTGTTTCTTGTTTTTTTTTTTTAAAAAGGTTGGTGAAGAGTGTGGGGATGGTATCAGAGATTCTAGTCCGTCTCAGTTCAGGGAGAAGCTCATGGATCTTCTTAAAATTCCTTATAACGGAAAGGAGTTTGATAATCTTTGGCGAGAAGTAACCAAAAGAAAACCAGTGCAAGGTGTTAAAGAGTTACGCCATGGAAGAATGAAATCATATTCAACCAAAACTAAAGGAAAATCATACCTTGATTGGTACAAAGGTAAGTTTGATTTCTCAGAAGTTTTTTTATTTGGTTCTTTTTGTTTATTATAAAGACGTAAATACATTTATTATCTGTTTTAGTAACTGAGATCAGTGCCACTTTCTGACAGAATTTGTTTTAGGTAGTACAGTTGTGGTAAAATGATTCTACAATGTTTCCACACAAGGAACGAATATTGAAAGGAAAGATTGATGCTTTTGTTCATCCAATTACTCATCTAAAATGAGCATGTTGTTTCCTGGTGTAGTAATGCCAATTGGTTCCTGAAATCTTAAATTATGATCGATAAGGGTTTTTTTTGTGCATTCTCAGTTGATTTTTTTGTTGTTCCACTGCCTTGTAATACAATGTTATGTTTACTTTGACAAGACTTCCATCTGATATTCATCATCAAAGACGACGTTTTAACAAGTGATTTTCAGTGGTTCTTTCTTCCTTTCTTTTTGGTTTCGCTTCAGATTTTGCAAGACTAGTTTGCTTTGGTTCCTTCCATAGTTTTGGTTGAGCTGGACTCATTGAGCTTGATAACTGTTTCCTTCTGTAGTTTCAGTATTTATTCAGTCATCAATACAATTCTGAAAAAAGTGTTTGCTTTAATCATCATGTTTGTTACTCTTTCAGAACTAAAAATTAAAGTCGAAGAATTCAGGGAAGATCGACGTAAAGTTTTACATCTCTTACGTGGATTTTTCTTTTGGTTGAAGGTAAGTGCTTCGTCATCATATGTACATCAACATTTTCATCCAGCCAAAGAAGCAAAAATCTATATGAACAATGAAATTAGTGTTTTGTTGAGTGAAGCTTCAAATTTCTATGGTTGTGTATTTTGTTCCCCCAGAATACAGCTCATGCAGGTGCATTTCAACCATGGATGGACGCCTTGTATTTGAAGGGCTTTGACAGACCAGAGATTGTATAGCATGCCGAGCAGACAGATGTATATGAGTGAAGGGTATGCTTCCAGTCGTATTTTGATGAAGCATTGTGAAATGTGGCCCTTCTCCTGTTCTGTTGTGCTCTTTTGGTAGCCATGGCCGCCGTTGTCGTAATGTTTTTGCATATTAGGTTTTGCTTGATGTAGTGCGCTTGCTCCGTAATGTCATTCGAACCTTAAAATATTTGAAAGGTTAATATTTTTATATATATTATTTACATCTCTAGTTTTAATCGAGTTAATATGCATTAATTCTGTCAACTATCGACCTACATTGGTTGAATCTAAGTAACGATATATACATAGAAAAGTTGAAACTCAATACAAATACAATAATCCAATAGGGTAAAAGAGAAAAAATAAAGAAATTGTAACATCTTAAAAGGAAGGTTTCAAAAGATAAGTATATTCACCATTGTCAACACTTCGTGTGAACACAATATTAAAGAAGAAAAATGAATGGATGTGATATAATTTTCTTAGTTTGATTTTGGTGAGTGAGTTTCCATTTTAGCTGTTGATATATATCAATGTGCATCATTCATTGTAACTTACATCGTCTCATGTTCATTTTCTTCCTGCCTGAGCAAATCTGTCATGATAAGCGAACTAAATCTTGAGTTTTACTAATCAAGCCTTTAATCATAAGATCGTCTCTAAAAGTTGCTACAAGGCAAACACCATTATCACAAAGAACCTGAGATTAATTGCCTTCACAAGTTGGTAATCGAATAAGTTACACATTTCCACTGGAACTTAAACCCAGGAAACAAAGAATTGAGAGAAAATACATCAAATGTATGAAAGAAATAAAATGTTACAAATGTCCGAAAGAAATAAAATGAAAGAAAAACTCAGTTATCAGATTTTTTTTCTATAAATCAATGTCGATTTGGGTGGCCAATGATTACAGACAAAAATCATTGCGATCTTCAACTCTACTGGCTTATATCATGAATTTCTGGGTCATTGTTTACATGTCCTACATCTATGCAGCAGCCTGTCTCACCTATATGGTTGTTTCCCATGATTTCCGATTTATCCCACGGTGGTCCTTTTCTTTTCTGTTGTCTGAAGTACTTCTTACCCAAATCATACGAGGGTTCTCTTGTTCTTTTTAATGTCTGTTGGATGTTAGTACCTGAAATATCAGACTCTGGGTGGTTTCCCCCAGCTGTGCTTGGAATGCTTTCATTGGGATAAGTCCTGTTGCCCTTCTTTTGCGTCGACACTCGTGCCGGTGGAGTTAGCAGAAGAAACGGGTTGAGTGTTTTTCTTATCAGGGGGACATGGAGGCAAAGGAGGAAATGGGTGGAAAGGCATTCCAGGGGCTATCCTCCAAGTTTCTGGACTTTCATCTTGTGGTGATCCAAACTGTTGCAGAAAGGGGAGTGGTATTCCATATGAAACCGGCAAACGGGAAATGAATCTCTTCTTCGGATGAGCAACAACCACATCGGGAAACTTCGACAGGCAAACTTTTGGTTGAGGGAAACCTGTAGCAGTTGATGGAGCAGCAGGTGAAACCAAAGATGTATTGAGAGGAGAGAACCCTGGTGGAGCATCCTGCTGAAAACTTTGATTCCCATTATCAATATTAGTAGCTTCACCTTTGCAAAAGTTTACATGGCATTTGTTATCCCCACTGTTCATCTTCTCTGTATGATCTGATGCTGCTTGACCTAAAGGGGATAAGGTGCTACATTTGAGTTTCTTTGGTGACCGTGAATCAATTTTCTCTGGATCCGCTGGCTGATCCCAACGGCTTTTGCGCTTGTGAATTCTGGCACCATTGGCTTGGGAAACACCAGCTGATGACAATGAACTGCCCTCCCTGGTGGAAGTATCTGTTGATGTTGTTCCAGCCAGAGATTGTGTGACACAATTAATTGCTTCAGAAGATCGTATGGCCTGGTCACGCCAATGACTGTGAGATGCTGAAACCCTGTGAAACTCCATCCTGCCCTCATCCTTGTCCCTGTAGCCATGTTTTCTGACAGGTTTTCGAATCCACTTATCTCGAAAATTCCGGGCTATTTGATGGACCTGTAAGGTTTGACCATAGATACAAAATTAACCCAAGAAAAAGCCATTACGAAAAGAAGTATAGTCCAGAGATAGCAAGATACAGAAGCTATGCATTAAGTAATTAATAAAGGGAATATTAAATGGAATGTCAAGTCGATACCTGTTTGTCATAATGCTCTGTGAATGACAGTATCGAATCCCTAAAGCTACACGAGAAAAAGTATAGTTTTCATGTAAAGATATAAAAAAGACAATCAATTTCAATCAAAACAAAACTCAGTTATATTCTCTAACCTCTCCCTTCCAGCGCAGTAAGGACCTCCATTAATATGCTCCTGAGTAAGTATTCCCCGCCCTGCCAAATACTCTAAAACCTGCAGAAAAAGAAAGTTGCAAACTGTAGTCTTGCCATATTTCCAGAGAATTTTGGTATCTAATTTCAAGTTCTCACGACACTTTATCATCATAACTTTAAGTTCCATATACCAGCTTAAGAATGACAACTCTATGCTGGACCTAACTGCAACCTTGTAGTATCCAAAAAAATGACATAATCATACAATTCATGCCAACACACACACAACAGATGCACAATGCACATATACACTCGATGAATCTTATGCGATGCTTTTTTTGCCATGAAATGTAGCAGCAGACTAGACAAAGGCATTCATATTGCCCTGTTTTTTTTTTCCTTCAAATTTTCTCCAACATAAAAAACCCTTGCCCTTGGGGATCACCATTTACAATCCTGAAAGAGCAGCATAAGTAATATCCTTTGTGCTTAAATGAAGGTGAAGATTATCCACAAAAGACAATAATGCAAAAGAGGTACACAAAGGATGATCTAACTGTTATCACCGACTAAACCAGGCAGCAGCAGATTTTCATAACTCAATCTAGAATTACAGGTGAACTGTCTGCTGCCAAAACTATTTTCCTTTTTCCTTCAAAACAAACTTATAAATTGACGCCATTTCATTGAACAGTAAAATGCACTAATTCACTTACTATTGTTGTATATAACTATTAAAAGAAAGCACTTAACCCATGATAATGAATGCTTTCCTTAATTTTTGTCTGAAACTACCATTCAGTTCAAAAACTATGATGCACCTGATATTCCAAGAATCAATAATAGAAATTATATGAATATTAACAAATATCATTATATAATCAACACAACATAACAATGCAACAACACAGTTTCCACACTGCACCTTTAGAAGCTTCCGAAGAATCGGAATCTTTTTGAAGTCCCTTCTATATTTCTTCAATATGTTGTGTAGCATCTGCAAACCTGAAAACCAAAGCAACAGTCATTTATTTGAATGCCGACAGAGATGCAAATTGCAGTGTATCATTCATCATTGGATGTTGTGCAGCAAAAGTTTGGAAGAATACCATTCTTGTTAATTATGTCGGTTAGCACATGTCCTGATTTTGTTTTCAAAAGTGCATCGAGAATCATTGAAAGCTCTCGATTTCTGCATAATAAGAAAGGTAGAATCATAGATTGGAAACTTATATAGCATGAGCACAAAATATACTGTTACGAAGCATCTAAATGAAGAGATACTAAGTTGACCTTTGAATTGCTTCCCCACTGCCACCATCACCAGAAGTAGCTGTGAGAAGTAGAAGCTTCAAGTAGCCCTTAGATGCATCCTGTCGCAAATCAGAATGTCCAATGAACGTGATCAGGTATAACAATCAGAAATAAAGAAATATGATGCAATACACAAAAATCCACAAATTTTCCTCATCAAAGTGTGATCTTAGTAAGACTTGAAGAAGATGCCAAAGCACACGAAAAGCTAGTAAAAAATATGAGAAACAAGTAAAATTTTCTCATCTAAAAACTAAGTGCCTGACTTTGATGTTTGAACCACTAACCTTTCGTTTTGTTATTCCCCCTTCAGAATCCAGCAACTCATTAAGTTTCTCCTCCACTGCAAGCATTCAATTGCATGCATCAGTAACATAGAAGACTACAGAACAGTCTCGTTTTAAAATAAGAGATTTCTTAACCTGTTTCAAAACGGCCAGTACTGGAATTTTCTGAGAATTTTCTGGGCTTGACAGTTGGCACTTGAGATTTGTTGGATGTTATCTGAACCTTATTTCCATGCAGAGAATTACTACTAATTTTCCCCTTCTTAGCGGATCCGGATGAATGAGAAGTCTTCATCAGGGTGCGTGATTTTGCAGGAAACTTTTTGACTTCTGATGTATCAGACTTGGACTTGTTATAAGCATCAATAATATCAGAAGATAATTTGTTATCTGAAATATTTAGAGAAGCATCTAATTTCTGAATGGAACAAGAGATTTTGTTGATAGCTTTCTGTTCCTCGTTACAATCTGCCTGAACAGCTTCACTGGGAACTGCCACAGGCAAAGCTTCATCTGGCAGAATGTCTAATTGGATTGTCTCAGTTTGAACTGAACTGTTCAATTCAGATGTGGCAGAACGGCTGACAGAATCCTTGGCTTTTTTCACATTCTCGAACTTTCCTACACCATGAGTTATTACACTCTCCACAGATTGCATTGCTGAACCATCAAAGGAATTCGATCTAGATATAACTGCTTTAGAACTAGTCCAGGTTTCACCATCTTCAAACATCATAGGTTCGGGAGATTCTTCATCTGAATCATCATGAACAATTACTTCAGCACTAAGTGGATCACCGCCTATGTAACCCCGACAATGAGGTGAACCGCAATGACATTTTTTTGCAGCAGCTCCAAAAACCCTCACATAGTTGTAGTCAAATGTAACCTCCTCACCCTAACAAATATACCAAGCTTGTCACATATAGATGATTTCTCATGCGTGTAACAGAAAGACGACACACACACAGAAATAACACAGAGAGATATGCAAACAAAAATATATATATGTATATGTAGGTATGGGATAACATAGAAATTTCTTCAAGGTCAGTCCATGTGCCCCATACCCTCCAAAAAACTTTCTACTTAAACATCAGAGTTTACTTGCTCGAGTGAGGCCTCAAGACTCTTTTTTTTTTTTTAAGAATGTTAGGCCTCATTAATCAGCAGAAGGAGGAAAAAAGTGCCCTAGGATTTCATTAACATTATAAAAAGTAGATAGGAATACAAAACCTTAAAACTCCCTTAAGGAGATAGATAACCAAAAAAAAAACATCCCTAAAGAACAACATAAGGATCAACCAATACCAGCCTTAGCTAGGGCATCTGCCTCTAGATTAGCTGTCCTATTTACCTATCTAATAACACCTTCACAATCTCTAAGCTTTTGAATAATGTCTTTAACAGTGTGAGCATTAACATCAGGACATAAAACAACATCCTTAACCCAATCAACTGCCACTCTGCTGTCACTCTCAATAATCAAACGATCCTTAAACCTCTGTCGAATAGAGTCAAAAAAAGATAAGCCCTTTAGGATAGCCTCAAGACTCTCTCTTGAATCTTGAAGCTTTATTTCTGTTTTTGGTTTATCTAAATATCCAACAGAAAGGATGCTACAAATGCAATAAGTTTTCTGACATTTGGGAATTTCAAGAAATGATGCATGGCTACTCTGATGTATACTAATCAACTTATTAAGTATTTCTGTCTCGTTATGAGGACATGCTTCTAGAATAGACATTTTAGCATTAATCTTTGTATTCCACCCTCCACCAAGTATTGTAGCATGAACTAATCATAAGACTCGATAAAAGGCTGGCCAACTAGTATATGCCATAACCTTTAAAAAACTATTAATAGGGCCTGCAGGGGACTAAGTAATGACAAAAATCTATTAATAGCGCTTGCAGGGGACTAAGTAATCAGGCTGAACAAAACTACATTTTGGGAGTTTATGTTTGAAAAATAAACAAGTTCAAACTTTTTAAGACTTGAGCAAGCAAATTGGACCAGGAGCTTAAGGCCTCAACTGTCTCAATAAAGTAATTCAGCAGATCAGTTATATGATATTTGAGCTGTATGTATGAAGCAAACCAGAAAAAAGAAAAGCAATTGCAAGATGCCCATATAAAAGGTATGATTGTCATCAACAGCATACTCTGCAAGCTGACCTTTTTTATATCTCTCAATGCAAATAGTCCAATACAAATTTCGCCATTCACCATCCACTGCTCATGAGAAAGACAAAAACAATGGAAACAAGGTTAGCCATGTTTATACTCAGGAAACATAAACAAGAAAAACATCAAAGTATGATTGACCAAATGACCTATGCAGACAAATCCCAAGGTAGTTGGTCGTATCAGACATATAAAGGTACATAGGTCAGCAAGAGAGAAAGACAAATCAAGCAGATAGTTTATTGCAGACTTATAATCTGACATCTAGTTATCATATTGATATATTATTAATATCAAAAAATTGTTTGAAGTCATGATCAGTAAATGAAAAAAATCCAAAAGGGCAAAGATGGCCATAATAGCAGAAGATTTGGCAAATCAAATTCAAAAAGAAAAGTTTGTAACAGCAATTCACAAAATAAGCTTATCAACCTAGTTTTTTAACAATGTTCCATATATTGGAGATATTGTTGCATTACATAGGAAGGTGGAACAGTGTTGTCAAGGCATCTCTAGGCCCACCAGCTCCTTGAGCTTTATTCAACAAAAGCGCCTCAGATCCTTCAGGCCAGACCCATTTGATTAGGCGCACAACTAGGCACACTTTCTTGTGAGGTGATAGGCATAAAAAATAGCCCACATGATTGAATCTCTTTAAATTTCTTTTATTTTTAACTTTTGTTCATTTACTATATACCTCAAACTCTATGCTTCATAACATTTGAGCATTCAGCAACAAACATAAACCATAAAAAAATCACACATATGGACCAATAAAAAATTGTATGTTTTTTTAGAAAACTAGACTCCACTTTAGAGTGTTTATATATATATTACAAAAACTCATACATATTGCGCTTTACTTCAGTTAGGCTAGCACTTTTTTGCAACTTGTGCTTGAGCCAATATAAGGGTTTAAGTGCCTCTGCCTAGAGTGTACCACCCTTGACAACAATAAGGTGGAAAGGAGACATTCCACAAAGAGATTCTATCATTCATCTCTCATCCTAATTATGGTAACACACATTATACGAATCATATTTAAATTAGTTTTATTGGGAAAGAAATCAAGTTTCTTATTTAAACGATATGAGAACAAAAACCTCGTATGAACATTCACCTTTTCGGTACGACAATTGGGATCACAGCTATGGTTGATGAAGCGCCCCAAATTTCCTTTGACATATGCATCTATTACCTGGAAGGAAGAAAAAAATATCCTTGAAATTGGACAATCAAAGTAATAAATTGACAAAAAAAAAAATACAGCATAATAATTCTAATTGATAAACAGAAGAAACGGGAGAAAACTAGATGAAAACATTATTCAGAACAGATGAATAGTTACAAGCATGAGTAAACATGGGGATGTAAAAGCAAATAAAGTGTGAATTGAAAAGGCAAAGCTAAAGCAGCAAGGAAGAACCTCTGTTTCTCCAAAGCAACTTCACAGATATAAGGTTTCACCATGAACAATAAATAAAATCGACTGTGTAAATAAGTCATAAACTTATGTTTCTAGCTATGTACACATACATCTAGTTAGTATTTAATAATTAAATAACAAATCCAAATACAGGCGGAAAAAAGCTAAACTTTCTTCACTTGCTACAGCCTTTTGTATTATCAATGTTGTATTCTATTTGATAGTTATAACGTTTGTAAACTATGAGTGGTAAAGGATATTATCCAAACCTCACTGCCGTTCAATGTCATGAAGTAGAAATGCCTCTGACCCCTAGAAGCATACTCCTCCTGCCGAGCCTCATAGGCTTGCATATCAAGCACCTAATGAACCATATAATTCAAATACCACATATAATTCCACATATATAAATAAAGTGACCACAAATATACAATCAGCAGAACATACAGCCCCATTCTACATATATTATGGATTAGACAACAACTAACCTTCAACAAATATAAATTTCTTTTTTGTACAACAAATGCCACTTCTGAAAGCAAAAAACTTTGCGAAACTTTCAGATGAATATGAAAAGGATCGGTCAGCTTGCTATTTGGGTTTGGAAAATGACTTGCGAAAAAGACCAACAGCCAACATGATAACACATGAACAAGGGAACATAATAAGAACTAGATACACCCAACTCTATCCTTCCCCTATGATATGATCGCATAATTCCCATTGAAGAATGTTTAAAAGAAACAAACTTTACTGCTTCAGACAGTGCAGTGCATGCATTATATAAACTAAATAATGAAGCTCACCATGACAAGGCATAACAATGCCTTGGGCATACTTATTCAGAAAATCCATTTGTCAATACATTAGGTTTTTTACCAGAACAGTCTAGTAAGGGGGAAGCCTAAACAACAGTGTTCATTATGGTTGCAGTTTACTTTAAGGCCCATTTACTTTAACTATTATAAAAATCAGGCCCAAATAGCCATAACATGAATTTGATTATAATTTCAACGACCCTGTCATGATCAAAGAGAATGAAGTACTATAAAATAAATCGTATGTTACCTCTCCAACATATTCAATAAGGAAATGACCAGCAGATATATTCTCTTGCATCCTCAATCCAAAACCCTTCTTACCGAATCTGTCCCACTTTATTTTTGCATATTTTCGCTTCTGGAACTGCAAAAATAAACATTTGGAATAAAACAACGTTCTCTTCCATAAAAAAACAGAGTCCCCTTAGAAGTTAGAAACACACAACATAAAATAAACTGCATAACTATTACATCTACTAAAAGCAGTGAAGAACCTGTTGATTTGAACAGAGGTCCCCGCAAGGACAGGTGCCTTTGACACATTCAATGTTAAGCATCCGATTTAGGCATTCATCCCCACAACCAAGCTTCCCGTCTGGAGGTCTTTTGCACTGGCAAACCATTATCTGCTTAAAATTTAACTGAAATGTTAATAACAGAAGAAGAAAACAAACCCAAACAAAATATAACCACAAAAGCTATCAACCTGGAAATGAAGAATGGAATCAGAGGTAAAAGATAATAATTTAAATTCCTCTTTTCTCCAATTCAACTAAAGTGCATATTATATGCTTAATCTTTTTACACAGAGGAAACAGGTGAATCAACCGGTTTAACTTGTAAAGTTTATCACCCAAGACATGGGATCAAATTCTACCTTCAACAAGGAATTAGAAGAAAATACTAAGTAATTCAAAAACTCTAACCTTATTTGTGTAACCCAGACCTAGAGGCCCAGACAATAAACAATAACTGAAGAAGTTGAAATAGCAGTTAAAACATAGGAAGTACTTCACAACAAAACCCCCCTCCCACTAAAGTAAGAAGAAGCAAAAGAGGGTCCAACCCATCAGTAGTGCATATGCTGACAGAGTGAACTCATGATAATTTTAATGTAGTTTCAATAAATAAAAACTACATTATAATATCACACAAATTTATCATGTCAGCATAAAATCTATATAGGAAGGCAAAGGTGGGAATAAAAATGATATACAAGACCTGAAAAGATTAATAACCTTCCACTCAAACTTTAGAAAGCCATGATGAGTGCGATAGGTAGAGAGAGAATTAGAGAAAATTCGAAAAAGTCCATTGCTTCCGTTGAGGAATGGATTGTGTTCATTGATAATCTTAGTAAGAGAGTTTCAAGACGTGTGTTAAGGGATTATTTTAGTCCTTTTGGTCAAATTCTGAGAATTTTTATTCCACGGTTTGTAGAGAAATCAAATTATAAGTCCTCGACGTTTGCTTTTGTTCAATTTGCTCATGAGGAAAGTAGGAAGAAAGCAATCCAGTTTGTGAATGGGAAGTGGTTTGATGGGAGAAGAATTTCTGTAGGGTTGCTAAGTATCAGAAAGATAAGAGAAGGGAAGAGGATGTGGGGAAGAGGTTTGTGGAGATCAAGTCAGGGGGAAGGGATACTTCAATAATTGGGAGGAAGGTTGTGTCGTTGAGAAGCTTTAGAGATGGAAGATCATATAAGGAGGTTGTAAATTCTAAATTTATTGTGAGAAGAGATCCAAGGTCAGGGGGTAACTTGGAGGGTATTAAACTGAATGCTCCTGGTGTGAGAAACATCTGGGATATGCATATTCCATCAGACAATTGGGATTGGGTGAAACGATCATTAACAGGGATAATGAAACCTTCTTTTGACCTCGTTTCATTAAAGGAAGCTTTGGAGATGGAGGGGGTGGAGGTTCAGGTTGCGAGATGGGGTTACATATGGAATGCATGCATAATTACTTTCAATTCGGTTGAGGAGTTTTCTAGTGTATGGATGAATAAGAAGAAAGCGTTGTTATTATGCTTAGACTGGTTGGCACCAGTATTGAACAAAGATGGAGTTCCGGCGACCCTTTGTCAGATAGAGTTGAATGGATTGCCTCTATTATGTTGGAATGAGTCATTCTTGAGAAAACTTTCTGGGAAATGGGGTGAGTTTTTAAGTTTGGATGAGGAATCACGAACCCAATCGGACATGTCGTCGGCGAAAGTTCTCCTCAGGGTGGAAAGTCCTTATGATATTCCTGATAAGGTGATGATTGGCTCGTATGGCAGATCCTTCGAAGTTATGATTTCAATGGGTTCTGTTTTGAATATAAACCAGAAGAAGCGGGGAGGAAGGAGGAGAAAAATTCAAAAAAACAGAACAATGGTTATGTCTTGTCTATGGAGGGGGTTGGTAGATGTCATACTATGGCAGCAGATGGGGAAGAATTCTCGGATGATGGGAGGCTTAAAGTCCTATCTTGGTTAAATAATGGGCAGAACAGTGGAGTTAATGGAGTCTGCGGGGGACAAGTCCAATCGAGTAAGTCAACAATAGGTAACTCTAATTGTGGGCTGTCAGGTTTCTTGGAAAACATGACTAACCAGATGGGAAGTCATGTGGGCCTAGGATTGAGGGATACAAGTGACCAGGTTGACTTTGTTCAATCAGAGGATAATGAGGTAGTTGTTTCACCAATTAGGAATTTGATTCCTAGTGGGTCTGCATATAATATAAATGGGTTGGCGATAAGTTTATTTTACAGCCCAATCTCTTCTCTGAAAATTCTATGCTTGCTGCTGTCGAGGGGGAGACTGGGGTGGCCAAGGATAATACTCATGGGGAGATGGAAGTGGTTCTAAGGGAACAGGGTGTTGAATTGGAGAAAGTTCAGTATGTTGTCTCGAGAAGTAGGGGTGTTCATTCGGTTAAAACGGTGGCCGACCGAACCGAATTAACCATAACCGAATTAACCAAACTTTTTTTTTCTTTAACCGTTAACCGAACCGAATTTTTTTTCGAACATATTAACCGAACCGAATAAATTTCGGTTAATTCGGTTAATTTCGAATTAACCGAATTTTTTTTAAAATTTTCTAATTTATATAAAAATTAAATATTTTTTAATTCAAAAAAAGTTTATAATTAATTTAAATAATATATAATTATAAATTAAAATTTTAGATAAATTTTTTAATTAATTAATATTGATTTAAGTTTAAAAGTTATTGGATCTTAAATTATTAATTGGGTTTTAAATGGTTTGGGCTTGGCCTATATGTTATATATAATATATTTAATATTTTTTAATTAAAAAACAGTTTACAAATAATTTAAATAATATATAATTATAAATTAAAAATGTATATAATTTTTTAATTAATTAATATTGATTTAAGTTTAAAAGTTATTGGATCTTAAATTATTAATTGGGTTTTAAATGATTTGGGTTGAGCCCATATGTTATATATAATATATTTAATATTTAAAATTTAATTTCGATTAATTCGGTTAATTAACCGAATTCGAACCGAATTAACCGTTAACCGAATTCGAACCGAATTAACCGTTAACCGAATTCTAAAAATTTTCTTAACCGTTAACCGACCGAACTAATTCGATAACCGAACCGAATTAACCGAACTAATTCGGTTCGGTCAGTTAACCGAATTAGTTCGGTTATTTGAACACCCCTATCGAGAAGTCTGGTGGGGGATCATGTATGCAGTTTTCAGAATCATAATTTTGCATAGGGGCAAATTATTAGATGATCAATCGGATGGATTAAAGAAGATGAAGATGAAGATGGTTATGGAGGATGATCAAAGTTGTCAGAATGAGGGAAGCTTCTCAAGTATGAGTGTAAGAATCAAGAGTATGAATCAAGAGGGAATTACATCAGGTCTTATTAGGGAAGGTCAGATTATAGCAAAGAAAGATCACCTGGTTCCAACTAACAATCAGGTTAAGTGCATTTCTCGATCAAAAAGTCTTAATAATCAGAGAATGCTGAGAATTGCTCCACATCGTTCAGGAAGTGTGTGCTCGGATAGTGAAGTGGCTGTCAATTTTTTTGATAGAGTTTATAGAAGGGTTGTTAGAAGCATGATAAGGGATTCGTTGGAACAAGTTAGACAGTCTTCCCAATCTTCTGTTAAAGCTAAGGAAGCTGTTGTTACTAGAGAGGTCTGTGATATGTTGGGGATTACCTTTAAAAGGGTGCAACATCTATTAGAGGAGGAGATATTCAAGATGGAGATGAAGGGGTCTTCAAGGGGATCATGAGTGTTTTTTGGTTTGTGTTGGTGTTCTTGATATCTATTTATAATTTCAAAGTTTAAAATAATTACATGGAATGTTAGGGGTCTTGGAAGAAGAGAAAAAATCAGAGCAGTGGCCAGACTTGTTAATAGGGAGAAGCCGGTTATTCTATTACTACAAGAGACAAAGCTAAATGTTTGTCATTCTGGTTTATAGAGGAAGTTAGGGGGTAACTTTTTGAAAGGTGCAAGCTTCAATCCCGGGTCTACAGGTGGGCAGTTATTTATGTGGAATGAAAGTTTTTTTGAGGTCAGAGCAGAATATAATCAGAACAGATTTATGGCATTGACAGGGAAGTTCAAGTTGCTAAATTTTGAGTGTGTTATAATAAATGTCTATGGTCCATCAGTAAAGGCAGATAAAGAGGAATTTTTCAGTGAGTTGTTGTGCTTTGTTCAAAGTCTAAATCTGCCAGTTTGCATAGGGGGGATTTTAATGCATATTTAGATCCTGAGGAGAAATGTGGAGTATCACAAAATTGGCATTCCATGGATTTGTTTAGATCCTCTGTCCAACACTTTAATCTTATGGATTTTCCGTTAGTTGGAGGAAAATTTACTTGGTGCAACAATAGAGATTCTCCCACTTGGGTTAGGCTTGATCGGTTTATATTTTGTAGTTCTTTCCTAAACAAACTTCCAAATATGATCCAAAAAATGTTACCCAAACCCTTTCGGATCATAATCCGATGGTGTTAGTAGAAGAATGCAACAATTGGGGACCTAAGCCTTTTAGATTTTTCAATTACTTATTAGAGGAAGATGGGTTTGCTGGGTTGGTTGAAAATTCTTTGTCTAACCTAAGGAAGGATAATGGTCGAAGGGGGTTGTTTTCTTTACTTAGAGGAACAAAACAGCAGATCAGGAAGTGGCCCAACAGGAATCTTAAGGGGATCTCTGAAGAGATTTCAGAATTAGAAAGTAAGATAAATGGCCTGGAGCTGAAGCTACAAAATGGAGGAATTTCAGGTCAAGAATGGGATATGCTGATTCAGTCCAGGAATGATTTATGGAAGTTGCACAGCAGAGAAGAGAGCATTTGGTTACAGAGATCAAGATGGAAATGGATCAAGGATGGGGATAGGAACACGAAGTTTTTTCACTTAATAGCTTTGAATAGAAGCAGAAGGAATTCTATTTCGGTATTGAAAATCGATAATGAAGAAGTTTCAGACCCGGATCAGTTGAAAGCCTTTGTCTTTGACTATTTTAAGGACAACTACAATTCTAAAGCTACGTTAGAGGTGGAAGAATTAAATTTTAATTTCATGAAATTAACAGAGGAGCAGAAGAATGGTCTGGAGGTTAAATTTTCAGAAAATGAAGTGCGGGAAGCAGTTTTTAATTCAGATAGTGCCAAAGCCCCAGGTCCAGACGGTTTCACGATGGGTTTTTTTAAGAAATTCTGGCATATCCTAAAGGATCATCTTATGAAGTTTGTGAATGATTTTCATAGAGGGAGGAGTTGGGAGCATGGGGTTAATCATGCTTTTATTACATTGATTCCCAAGAAGCTTAATCCAGAAGGAATTGAAGACTACAGACCAATAAGCCTAGTTGGTAGCCTATACAAAATTATCTCCAGAATCTTATCGAGAAGGTTGGTTTCGGTTATTAAAGGTTTAATTAGCCCCTCGCAGTTTGCCTTTATCCCTGGAAGGCAGTTGCTTGATTGTGCTTTTATGGCCAATGAATCCATAGATTTCTGGAGGAAAAAAGGAAGGAAAGGAGTTGTCTTCAAAATTGATTTTCGTAGAGCTTATGACTCAGTCGAATGGCCAATTATATTGAGATTATTGAAGGTCATGGGTTTTGGGGAGAAATGGATTTCTTGGATTCATTATTGTATTTCTTCTACTTCAATCTCAGATATTGTTAATGGTTCTCCAACAGAAGAATTTCAGATGGGCAAGGGGTTGAGGCAAAGCTGTAGTTTATCCCCTTTATTGTTTAATATAGTTGGGGAACTCTTGAATTTAATGTTGTGTAAGGCTGCTAATATTGGTCTATTCGAAGGATTCAATATTGGTAAGGAAGACAATCCTTTTAATTTGACTCATTTACAGTTTGCAGACGATCTCATATTCTGCAGAGACTCTTCAAATCAAATTCTTAATATCAGAAGAGTATTGAGGGTGTTTAGCTTAATATTAGGGCTTCACCTTAATTTGTCTAAGAGTAAGTTGTTTGGAGTTAATTTGAAAGACATAGTAAAAGAATGGGCATCCGAAGCAAGTTGTGGGGTGGGTTCTTTTCCTATGACTTATATTGGTTTACCGATAGGTGCAATCAAAAATTCAGATTTGTTGTGGGAGCCAGTTTTGCAGAAAGTTTACAACATATTAGCAGGTTGGAAAGCTTCCTCTTTATCGATGGCTGGAAGATTGGTTTTGTTGAAATCGGTGTTGTCCTCCTTACCTATTTTCTACCTTTCTATCTTCAAATTACCATTCAAGGTAAACCAAAAATTAAATTCTGTTATGGCTAAATTTCTTTGGGGTGAAGGACAAGCCAAGAAACGGATTCATTGGGTAAATTGGAGTAAGGTGTGCCAACCTTATGAAGAGGGTGGTTTGGGAATATTGGACTTGAGTTTGGTTAACAAAGTTAGCTAATAGCTTTGAAGAAAGGTTTGATTGGAAAAAGTGGGTGTGGGCTGGATTGGCGCCTCCTAGAGTTCAAACTTTTTTGTGGCAGATTTGTCAGCGCAAATTAGCAGTTAGATTAGAGCTGAAGAAAAGAGGGATTCCCTTGGTTGACGTTTTGTGTCCCCTTTGTCATTCCCATGATGAATCTATAGATCACTTGTTCTTATCGAGCTCTGTTGCTAGGGAGGTTTGGATCAATTTTTTAAGATTATGGAATGTTTCTTCTGTTTTGCCTCGAGACCCCTCTTCTCTTCTTTGTTCTTGGTCGTTCCTAAGGCAAAATTCTTCTATTTGGAGGTTCATCTCGGCTGTTGTGTTCTGGTCTATCTGGAAGGCTAGGAATTTGGTTGTGTTTGAAAATGGAATTTTTGACAGATCGGGTCTTTTCTTCATCATTAAATTTAGGTTGGCTAAATGGTTTATAGCTAAATACCCTACTGTTTGTATTCAAACAGACCTTCTAGTAGAGGATCCTTCGCGGGCTGACATGTTTCCTATTTGTTCTACTCCAAAGAAGGTCATTGGTTGGGCTCCTCCTCCGATGGACATGTTCAAACTCAATGTGGACGGGGCAGTAAATGGAAATGGATCGAAAGGGGGAATTGGTGGTATTTTGAGAGATTTTAATAGTTGCATCTTAGCCTCCTTTTCTTATGCAGTGGGACATGGTCTTCCTTCTTGGACAGAACTGAAAGCTATCAAGGAAGGCATTGACTTCTTCTATTCTTCTCATTGGTCTAAGAAGGGAAGACTCATCCTAGAATCTGATTGTAACAATGTTGTGGAATGGATTTTAGAACAGCAATCAGTACCTACTGTTTTCAGTAACATGGTTAAGGAAATTCGGGATGTTATTTTTGCTAAGGGTTGTGTTCTTAGATGGATTTCTAGGAGTTCTAACGTGGACGCTGACAAGCTAACTAAACAGGGGATTGGATGATCAGTGATAGATTATGGTGGTTAGGTTTCGTGTTTTCTTTGAGTTATTTAGGGGCTTTCTTTCTGTAATGGTTTTGCGAGTTTGGTTTTAGGGTTCACTTTTTTAGGGTTCACTTGTTGAGGCAGTTCGGTTTAGTCTTCTTTAGTGTTTCTGTGTTAGGTTCTGTATGGCTGTTTTATGGTGTTCTGTGTTGTTTTCGGTTGTTCTAAAGGATGTATATTATGTATCTTTTGTTGTTCAATGAGATCCTAAGGCACTCTTTTCCTCCTTCCTCTGATTAAGTAGCTCTCTCACAAGCTACTTTAATCAAGAAGGGGGTTTTTAATGAGGCCTTCAATTCTTATCAAAAAAAATAAGCAAAGTTGTTACTCCTCTAGATTCATGGATATGGAGAGGTATTATTAACAGTTATGAGAAGAAGGACCAGGTAGGGGAGTGCTTGAGGTCAAACTCGAAGATAATAGTGGGGAATGATAAATCAATAGAATTTTGGAATGATGTTTGGGTCCATGGCTCTTCCTTAAAGAATCAGTTCCCTAGGATATTTGCTCTTTCGAATAATAAATGGGGAAAAGTGGCAGAATTCGGTTCCTTTGAAAATAATGGTTGGGTTTGGAATATTAAGTTAAGGATGAATTTATGTGACTGGGAATTGGATCAATGGATTTCCTTGATACTTTTGATTGATAATATAAGTCTGTCTGAATCAGTGGATGATTTCCTTGGGAGGTCGGGGAAAGGTGATGGTTTGTTCTCGGTTAAGTCATGCAGAATGACTCTTTCCTGTAGAAATGGAGATAATTTTCAGTGGAAGAAGTGTGTGTGGTCTGGATTGGCATCTCCTAGAGTGGAAACATTCCTATGGCAGATTACTCATCAGAAATTGGCTGTTAGAGTGGAATTAAAGAAAAGAAGGGTTAATCTGGAAGATGTTTTGTGTCCATTATGTCATAACTATGAGGAAACAATTCAACATCTTTTTATTGCTTGCTCGGCTGCAGCGAGGTTGTGGAATAGATTCTTAAGGTTTTGGGATATTTCTTCGGTTATGCCCCAAGACCCTTCTTCCCTACTTTGTTCTTGGTCTTATCTTAGGGAGTACTCTACTATCTGGAAATTTATCCCTGGTGTAGTTCTTTGGTCTTTATGGAAAGCTAGGAATTCGGTAGTGTTTGAAAAATGGAAATTTGACAGTTCTTCTCTATTCTTCATTTCCAGATTCAGGCTCGCTAAATGTTTTTTAGCTAAATTTCCCTATGCTAATATTCAGGATGATTTACTAATAGGGGATCCATCGCTTGCAAACAAAATCACTACTAAATTGGTTAAGAAAAAGAAGGTTAATTGCTGGTCTCCGCCCCCTTATGATTTTTTTAAATTCAATGTTGATGGAGCGGTGACAGGTGATGGGATGAAGGGTGGAATTGGAGGAGTTTTGAAAGATTCGAATAGCTCTACTTTAACCACTTTCTCTACTGCCGTGGGACCTGGTCCTCCTATGTTTGCTGAGCTAAAAGCTATTAAACAAGGAATTGATATATTCCTTTCATCGGATTGGGCATTAAAGGGTAGACTTATCATGGAGAGTGATTGTAAAAAAGTTGTGGATTGGATTTTGATGCCTTTTTCTGCCCCAACGTTTTTTAGTTCTTTGATTGAGGAAATTGGGGTATTATCATTAATTGGATTCCTAGGAGTTGTAATTGGGAAGCAGACAAACTAGCTAAGGAAGGGATTGGTTGAAGTATACAGGGGTATTGTTGTATTGTTCTGTAGTTTTTTAAGGGATGTTTATTATATAAGCTGTATCTTATGTAATTATGGTTTATTAATAAGATGAGGCACTCTTTTCCTCCTTCCGCTAGTTGCCTCTTTCACAAGAGCCAACTAAGAGGGAGGTTTTTAATGAGGCCTCCTATTCCTATAAAAAAAAATAACCTTCCACTCCCGGATAAACTCATAGTGTGCCTAATCATTATTACCATTACAACAACCTATAATGAAATCAAGTTAAATTCAGACTCTACCTTCAAAAAGAACAAGAAAAAGTTAGATTCAGAATCAAACCTCATCAATGGTTTGCGTTTTTAGGCCACGATGCAAAAATTGATTACTATTAATACGCCAAAAATGTGAAGGTGCAGATGCTGCAATAAATTGGAAAGCAAGTATGAAAGGAAGATTGAAAAGGAAAGAAGTGAGCAGAAAGATAATCATTACACTTAAACAACAACTCTAGCTCATGCAGTTTGGCCATAAATAGTGAACACTATACCTGTCATACATTTATTTTCAATTCCCTTTTCCAATTCCTTATTACTGAAACCATCACAACCATCTTCCTCAGCATCTGATATGCCCAACTCAGCATTAATATCTGCATTGGACTTCTCTTGTGGGATTGAGCAATCAGCAAATGCTTTATCCACGTTGTAGCCACAGACCCTTCCAAGTAAGTGACAAAACAGAATTAATATTATGCATCAGACTGCCTAAGCTTATGAAAAGATACAAAATGAGAACACATTTGAAATGGAGAACATATTATATAACATAGCTCAAACAGAAGCAAGCATTTGATTAGATGGTAAGATGACATGGTTCATGAAGACTGCAACCATTACAAGAACACCAAATTAGGTTTCCACAAGCTGGAGTATTTCATTAGGCTCTGATCATTGCAGTTCATAAGATATGGGGATAAAAACTAAACAAGCAACCCTTCCTGTATCAAATATATGGTATGTGTTTGGACAAGCAATTTGACTATTGTCAAACATTTAAGAGCTAACTAAACAAACATGGAAAAACCGGCATTTAATAAATAATTCACATAATTCTAAGATGATAAAGAGATGTATGAAATTATAGATACCAACGGTATGCCACATCAATTGACTTTACAAGTGAAACTGGTATTCGACGCCATTTATGGCAATCATCGCAACGCACCCAAGCACTATCAGGCTGTGTGTGCTGCTGCATGATGCCATCTGGCACCAAGTCACCATTAACCACGTCTGCAGGTACAATATTGTTGCCAGTATTTGAGTCCTCATTATCATCTGAAATATGATTTCCTGCAGCTCCAACTATTGCAAAAATAATTAAAACAGTCTCCGTTTTCTTATATTCTGAATCAATTTATCACAGAGGCAAGGAATAAGAATGACAACTAATGTGTGAAAATTGTAGAAGAGATGAATAACAATAATAACATGATAAGAACAGAGAAGGGAAGAAATAGTTACACATATCTTTAAAGTTCCAGTACCTGGTACAGGGCTCTTTGCTACTCTGGCTACAATCTCTTCATTGAAACCTATCTCCTTTACTTTGCTCTTACTAACCGACTTTGTTCCTTTCGTGTTCCTTGCAGAATCAGAGATTCTAGACTTTCCCCTGCTCACTCCCTGAGATTTTGAACTTTTGGAAAGTTGATTACGCTTGTGATTAGAAAAAGAGACAAGCTTAGTGCTCTTTGCATCTGGAACATCAGGACTGAAACAAGCATTATCCATACTTCCTATAGCATTTTTGGTGATTCCAAGCCCATTCTCTCTTGAAGCATCTGCAGCAGGGGATGTAGTAAGGGCCTTGCAGCAGACAATTCCATTATCTACTGTTTTTTGCCTGCCTCGGTGACTCTTTGATGATTTAGCTTTCCCAATGCTGACTGCACCAGTAGATCTATGATTATCCTTTTTCTTTCCCCTCTTGCTACCCTTACTAGTCTTAACACCTCCAGGAGAAGCTAGTGCTCCAGAAGTATTAAAAACCATATCATCTGACTCTTCTTGGTGAATTAAACCAACTTGTGTATCAGGAATTGTATTGATTACTTCAGAATCTGGTGAAGTTCCAGGATCCATGCACTTGTTCTCTGTTTCTTCTTGAGATGCTTCACCCACTGCATCAGACTGACTTACAAGGGAATTATCTGCAGCATATTCAGCAATCTTCACAAGTTTTTCAGCGCTCCCTACAACCTTGTTTGCTAGTTTTACTTCTGTAACAAAAGCATCTGAGCATGTTTTCACCATTTCCTGGTCCTCCTTGGAGTGAAACTGCATTTCACTACCCAGATCTCCTGCTTTATCTTCAACAACATTTTTCTTCCCATACTTCCCAAAAGTGCCAACAGACACCGACGGATCAACCACTTCTGCAACCAAAGTGTTCAGATTACTTGGAGCAACATCCTTGCCCAATTTAATCTTCAGACGTAGGCAACTGGTTGAAGTGTTATTTAGCCCACTTGGTTCTTTTTTGTTTTGACCAGCTTGGTGTTTGCTTCGTTTTCGACTACCCTTATCTTTGAAAGGTTCTTGATTCTGCACTCCATTACACAAAAGATCAGGACATGGCTCAAGAAATTTTGTAATATTATTCAACAATCCCCAAGTGGAAGAACGAGCTGGTTTTGATGAACAGCTTCTCTTCCTTCTTGAAGCTTTGAAAAGGAACTCGATACTTTCAAGTGGAAGTTGCAGCTTTCTGCTACTGCAGTTCCTACCACCCCTTTTCGCAGGAGCCTTTTGGCTTGATTTACTTTTCTGTCGGCTCCTTCGAGAAGAGGAAGATGTGGTTGGACGCTTTTTAGTTTCTGCAACACAATCAACCTTGACAATATCCTTTCTTTCATTCTCTCTCTGTCCAGAACAGTCAATTGAACTGCTAGCACTAATTGCAGCTGATGCCTCCTTCCTAAAAGGATCAGGTGCATCCAAATTCCCAGCCAAGCCATTTTCAAGAACATCAATGGGCTGACATGACAAAGAAATTGATTTATCAGAAAGACAGTTTGCACCTTGCTCTAAAGAATCCCTGTTCAAGTTGCAGGCCTTTCCTTTAGCATTTCTTATTTCACTGGATATCTCAACCTTTGTACCTGCAGGAACATTAGACCCCTCAGAAACCTCTGCAACATCTTCTGAAGGACAACTAACATTATTAGTTTTTTCATTCTGCTGTGTGTGCAATGATATGCGTGAAGCCAACAATTCAATGCATAAATCATCAATACTTCTAATTTCCATAGGTATAGTAGAACTCTCCAATAAGATATCACTGCTACTCGGATCTTTCTGGTTATGACAGTTGCAACTACCCAATGAATCACCTGTTCGTTGTAAGATGGAAATTGTCTCAGCACAACATGAAGTCAATATCTTGCTGCACATATCAGTTTTTGAATCATGAACATTAACGTTTCCCTGATTTTCATTCAAACAGACCCCATGATCACCAATCCTATCACCCTTCAGTTCAATTGACCCAGAATATATATTTTCACACTGAATTTCATTCGAATAACCTGAACTATCAGAATGACCCATTAATTCCTTTGGCACAGAACAATTAAAACTTGCACCCTGCTTATCATTTAAGCAAACCACAGTATCACCACAAATATCACCAATCAATCTGTTCAAGCCAGCACCATCTAAATTCTCACTCTGATTTCCATTGGAACAAACTGTACTATCACCATATGTAGTACCCCTCGACTCCTTTGGAAAAGTATCATCCACTTTCTCACCTTGATTTCCAATTGAGAAATCAGAATCATTCACACTTTCACCCTGATCTTCCAAACAACAAACTACAAAATCATCATTTTTATTGCTCGTCAATTCCTTCAAACCAGAATCACCCATAAGTTCACCCTGATTATTTTCCACACAAACCACACCATCACTGCACATATCAGTCAATTCTTTCGAACAAGTAGCGTCAGCTTTTTCACCCCAATTTTTCTTCAAATGGACTGAGTTTGCACACCATTCACCACCAATCAATTCCATCATACCCGAACCCACCATCAGGACCTCACCCTTCATTCCAACTATGTAATCAATATCTCCAGATTTTTTGCAACCAGTGTTTTCATCTTCACCCTGCTTACCAGCACAATCCCCGTTAGAATCAATCACAACACAATCCCGTTGCTCAGAGACAAGTTTCCCCGTTGACTCAGAGCAGCAATGTTGCACTTCAGCAGCAACTTCAAGCGAAGGTTCGTTAACCAAAGTCATCTTCCCAAACGAACCCATATCAGTTGTTTCCAAACAAATTATCAACAATGCAGCAAATTCATTACTCCAAACCTAGATAAGTTGAAAAAAGGGGGAAATGTTGACCCAATAATTAAAATCAAGCGTATCCAATTCACTAATACAATGCACCCTCAAATTCACCGCCAACAAATCCCTAGCTCCCTTTAATCACACCTTTCCCAATAAAACCTTAATAATAAATAAATAAATGAAAGCATACCTTGTCAAAGCTCTCTCTGAGAAGAACCTCGGAGAAAACCCTAGAATCCCTTTCTCTGCACAATCTAAAAACCCTTCATCTCAGAATCTTAATACTAATGCGAACAAAAAACATAATTGGAAAGAAAAAAAGGATAACACATTGAAAAAATTAACCACGAAGAAAAAAATTAAATTTAACTAAAAGAAGTGAAGGGGACAAAAGATATACTTCGCTAGAGAGAAGCGAAACCATGCCGTTGAAGAAAGGAAGAAAAAGGTGGTTTTTTATTTTTGAAAGTTTTTTATTAAAGAAGAATGGAATTTTTTAATAGGCCTGTTTGGGGGAAAGGAATATGAGAGAGAAAATACGAGGAGAAAATAAAAAGGGGAAAAAAAGGAAAAATAAAGAAGGGAGATGAGATATTAAAATATCAATTTTGACCATTCCTCCTTACTTTTGTAGTCCGAGTTAGATTTGGACAACGATATTCTTTGTTCACCCATCTGACATGTGTGTTTCTTATGGGTATTGTTGTCATTACACGATAGAATTCTTTTTATTTTTTTCTTATTATATATTAGAAATGTATTGGGGTGGACGTGAATTAGAATATTCATAAAGATTTGGTGTAGAAAGTATAAAGTTTAATATTGTATTTACTAGTGGGTAGTATTTTATTATTCCTTTTATATTAAAAATGCTACAAATTTAGACTGCCACTTAGGCCTAATGTTATAAATGAAATCTATTAATTAAGTTTAATATCCACGTATAATGAATTTACTGAGTGATTTTATATATTAAAAAAAATATCAAGGTATTCAAATTCAACAATTATATTTATAAGAAAAAAATTATAAATAAATATTACTTTGTAATCACTCTAAATTATTTTTAAAAATATTCACATATAATGAAGTTGTTTTTAAATCGACTTTCCTTTACATAAGTTCCAGACTATTGGATGTAGGTTCAAATAAAAAGATTAAATTTAGATAAATAAAAGATACAAACAAATATCAGTATCTACGATAAAGAATAAATATATCAATAATAATATAAAAATACATAAAATGATTATAATTTATTACCAAATTAATAATTGTGAGCTAATCGATATCCAACTTGAGAATTTTAAAAAAGAGATGAATGAGCTTGATAATCAAAATCATATATTATTTTTATGTAAATAGGAGATGTTAATTAAAAAATAACATATATATAAAAGAGACAAAAAGAAAAGAAAAGATGAAATATAACTGTCGGTGATTAATCTAAAGCTAATATCAACGTCGATGATAACAATATACAAAAATAATGAAAATGAACGACACTAAAAAAAAGAGGGAGCGTTGCTAAAAAAAATTATTAAATAAAAGAACAAATATCTTTTATATAATTTTTAAGTATTTTTAGTTGCATATGACGAGTTAATTAGGTCTCGACCAATTGAGAAATGATAGATAACACATAATCTTTAAATAACATAATTACAAATCATTGTTTGATAATTTAAATTCATTTTAATAATAAGTACAAATTAAGTGACTTCAGTGATAAGATATTTGATATTATCCTTTAGAGTGTATTTAGTTCACGGAAAAGATCATCGCCAAGGGGAATGATTTTTTCTGGAATTGTATTCTCATGTTTGGTTCATGGAAAAGATTATTACCAAATAATAATTTATTAACAATAGTAGCATTTTTTGGGTTAAAATTAGGGGTGGCAACGGGGCAGGGCAGGGCGGGGATGTTTTGAATTACTTAATCCGTTCCCAACACTTGCAGGTACGATTTTGGGGAGTCCCCATTATATGTTTCGAGGATTTGTTTTTTGTCCACATACTCATCCCTTACGGATCCCTATGGGTTTCGGTTAATCTCTGTCCCAAAAAATAAACAAACATATTTTAAATCAATGCAACACCTAAAACTTGTAAGATATATCAGATTGTCTCAAATTGGTCTTTATATATAATATGAAACTTTCAAACGCCGATATTCATCTAACATCCATTGTATATGTACAATCTTAATCATTTTCAATCTCAACAAATAAAATATATAAACTTCAATTTTAGTTCATTTGAGATGTAACAGTGGCAACACGTAATCTCAAAATCTTATCATATATAATTTTTATTAAAAAATATATTAAGGGTATATAAGTAAATGATTATAAATATATTTTTAAAATTTTGTAAAATATCAGGGATTCCTACGAATATTTTTTTGGGATCCCCACGGTTATTCACACAGGTACGGTTCGGTTATCTCTACGGTTCGGATATAGCAATCTCAGTCCCCATCCCCATTTGAGCTTTGGGGATAAAACTTCCCCCATCCCCATCCCTGTGGGTGAAGATTTCGATTATTCCCTATCCCGTCGGTTCGAATCCCCACGGTTTTTGTTTTTTCCCCACTCGATTGTCACCCCTAGTTAAAATGGTGGGAATGTCATTACCTCCAAATTCTTAATTAATGAATAATTCTCACCACTTTGGATACAAATACCCCTGAGATAATAATTTTTTTTTTCATATGGATCATTCTCAATTCTTATTCTTTGTGTTTTACCCAAAATTATAAACTTAATAAAATAATATACAAAGTGTTTAATTTAACAAAATTTGCGAAGTTAAAATTATTTTATATTTTTAATATTTAGTATATTAATTACTTTATAATTTTATGAGGTGAAAATATTATTATTGTAAAAATGTAATTATTTAAAATAATATTTAATTTTGAGTTATTAAAATTAGATCTTATACATTAAAAAATAATATATTTGTCAACTTGAGATCATAATATTATTATTCATATTATATTATATTTTATATAAATAAATATGGTACTTATGAAAATTATTTAAAATTATAAGTTTGATATACATATACTAATTATATTAATTATATGTTAAATATATTTTTCTTTAAATTTAAATATTGTAATAATTAAAATACTTTTATAATTTTTTATTCAAATATTTATAATTTAATATTAAAGTTTTACTTGATAAAAAAATATCTCACAAGGATAATTTGGTAAAATACGCATCTAAGTAATCTTATATTCCTCCAACCAAACACTTTAATCTTACATTCCTACTAAGCAAAACAAACAAGGTAATACAACATTCCTAGAGTAATGTTACATTTCGGTAATCTTATTCCCAAAGGTAATTGATGTAAGGCAAAATCTACACTCTTCAATAGAATTGAGTAGATAACCTTATTGTGTCCCGATCTAGAATTGACAAGTATTGATGTCCTTGAGTTTTAAGTTTGGTTGCAACAAAGATAAGAAATAAATAAGATTAATAATGGACTTATGAAATGGATAAATAATATAAGTAATGAAAAGGAGAGAAATTAAAGAGATGGATGCAGAAATATGAAGGTGTTGATGGCCTTGATGGAGGATGTTGATGGTGATGAAGTTGAAATGGAGATGGTGGTGATGTTGTATCTCAAGCACGCCAAAGAAGAAACTATGCTAGGAAGCACAATCCCGATCTTCACAAACTTGCTTGAGGGGTGATGAAAGTGTCTTCAACCCACTAGATATAAATCTAGGAATTTAGGAATCAAGGTGGAAGAAAAGGTTGAAGACAAGAAAAAAATGAAAGTATGGAAACAAAGAGGTGACTTACAATCCAAGAAACAACACTTACTACAACCTTTCTCAATAAACAATAAGGTTATCTTCTCTTAGTGTAGATAGGCCTCTTTGATGTACTTGCAATAGTAGAGCACTTTTATTGGCTTTGCTTCTCCTTTTGTTTTCTTCTTTTTTCTGATTTTTTTTCTTCTTGTCTTTGAACTCCCTTGATTGTTGTAGGAGTCTTTCTTTTCTTGTTGAATTTCTTTTTCTTTTTTGCTTCTATTGTCTGCACGCCAATGACACTTTTGTTGTCAATCCAACTATGCTCTGAATACCGCTTGATGTAAGGCGAAATCTACACTTTTCAATAGAAGTGAGTAGATAGCCTTATTGTGTCCCGATCTAGAATTGACAAGTACTGATGTCCTTGAGTTTTAAGTTTGGTTTCAACAAAGATAAGAAATAAATAAGATTAATAATGGACTTAAGAAATGGATAAATAATATAAGTAATGAAAAGAAGAGAAATGAAAGAGATGGTTGCGGAAATATGAAGGTGTTGATGGCCTTGATGGAGGATGTTGATGGTGATGAAGTTAAAATGGAGATGGTGGTGATATTGTATCTCAAGCACGCCAAAGAAGAAACTATGCTAGAAAGCACAATCCCGATCTTCACAAACTTGCTTGAGGGGTGATGAAAGTGTCATCAACCCACTATATATAAATCTAGGAATTTAGGAATCAAGGTGGAAGGATTGAGGCCACAAGTATAAGAAATTATACTTGCTTAATCGATAAAGTTCACAAAGAACTTTGAAGAGAGATTAAACTCACAAAGGTTTGTTTATAATAAGAATGAGATAAGTACAAATGATGGCAAGCCTCTCAATTTATAGGAAATGAGAGGGCTTGGCCGAATGGTTACATAGTGTTTCGGCTAGGTACATGTCTCTTAATGAAAATACGTAATTAATTGAATGAAGAGATATGTCCTTAAGCTTGGTGTTGGTTCAGCTAACCCTTCATAAAGGGGTTTGATGTTTCGGCAAAGGTGGGAAGACATCTCCTTTGGCCGAATGGTGCATGTTGGTTCATCTTAGCGCCAAAGTCATCTCTCTTGGTTGAATGATGATGTGCCTCCTCAAGTTGGCGCCAAAACTCTCATGTGCAAGGCATATGGTGTGGCCGAGTAGGCATGGAGCTTTATCTCATGTCTCTTTGTGATTTAAGCCTCCAATGGATATAATCTCATCACCAGCATGCTCCTTGATCAAAGGGCATCTTAATGGGCAACATCATTCATGAAAGGTCATAATGTTTGGAAATGTAACCTTTCATGTTTGAGCTAGTTCTAAGGTGAATGGGCTGGAGGTGAGCTGGCCATAGGTGAGTTGTAACATGGTGAACATTATGGAAGCTCCTTGTGAAAAGGTACCTCTTGAGGTGGCAACTATTCGTGAAAAGGTACTGTTTCACAAAATTTGACTTATGACATATTTGAAGTGTCCTAAGTGATGATGATGATGGTGCAGGTCCCCAGCTGAATTGAAGTCATATTGTAGCTCAAATCTTCAGCTCAATCCAGCTATGAGCTCACGGGTCTCCAATCAACTTCTCACCAATTATTCCTTATGCTCTCCTAAACGTCCCCATATAAGTTTCCTTGTTGTTGCATTCTCCATTTAGCTCCAATATAGCTCTCAAGTTGTGGCCGAATGTACCTACATACATAACATAAAGAATAAGTTAAGTACATGAACTATATTAATGTGTATATGATAAAGATGTGTATTATAGGTTATAATAATAACTCATGCATCATATGATAATTAATATTATTATTATAACTATAGATTATATGCTTGAATATCAATCAATGATGCAAACCATATGACATAATGAATGAATGCACATGTTTTGATAATTCAAGTATAGTCTAATATGCAAATTTATTCTCATAATAGTACATAGTGTATAAATGAGTAAATTTAAGATAAAGTAAGGTAGAACTCCCTTAGATTGAACTTGATGGATCTTCAATGATGTAAGTATGTCATGAAGAAAGTTGGTGCTAGACAGGATCACATCAGTAATCTTATATTTCGTGAACCAAACACACCCTTAAGGTTATAAGTTTAAGCACCACTTATGCAGGGTATGAGCATTCATTGTCAGAAAATTGAGAGTTTTTGAACATATACTAACTTGAATTCATCTTAGATTTATCAAAAAATTTGTATATAGAAAATTCATTTTAATAAGATTTATATATAATTTTTCTATCACTCTACCTATCATCATCATTTAATAAATTAAAATATATTTCTACTTAAAATATTCTAATTTATATGTAACAAAATATAATATATTTTGGATGTACAAATATAAAGACAAAAAATTAAATAAAATATAATTATTTAAAATTAAGATATAATTAAATTCAAAAATGGAAAGAAAAATGGAAAGTAGGACAGTGGTATTTTTTATATAATATTATATTTATTAATTAATTAATTCGGGTCAAATATTGTAGATGCAAAGATGACTTTTTCATTTCACTATATTAATTCATTGTTGATCCATGAGAAAGTGATGCAAATTGCAAACTACAAAGATATAAACAAAAAATATATATATTTTCTTCTAATAATGAAATACTTCCTAGGACAAGCGGCGAATAATAGGCTTAAGATAAAGATGAAATAGTCCAAACATGTTTTTATATTTGGATTCATTTCACTTCATGCTGTATTTTCTTTTTGTTCTTAAGTGTAGAAGGTACTGCTTTGTTTTTCATTTTATAACATAAAACAGGAAAAATTATGCAAATGATGGTCGGATTTGAATCATTTTTCATTTTAGTCACTAATGTTCAAAAAGTCATATTGTGATCACTAATGTTATCAATTTGTTATATTTTGATCACACTATCATTAAATGTTGTTAAGAGTATTAACATCTAATTTGTCTTTGGGCTGTGATTAAAGTATCAAGTTTTATATATTACAACAGTTTTAAGGGCTAACGTAATTTTTAGCCATAAACATGGCAACTTGGACCAATTTGGTACCTAAAAGTTGAGATACCAATCTCATTTCTCAATTAATTAGTCTTGTATGAGAAACTTATAAAAAAATAGACATATATATTTTATAAAATTTAAATTTATATAATTTCTCTTTAAAATTAGAAAAAAAATATAAAATCTCAAAACAGTTCTCTGTTTTTTTCAATTATTTTTATGAACTTTTTTCAATTGTCGAATGTTCTAATCCCATAATATGTTACATTGATAATATTGGTGACCATACCATAACTTTTGAAACATTAACAATTAAAACAAAATTTACTCAAATATAAATGATCATTTAATAATTTATCCTATTTATTAAGTGGTCGAATTGGTGTCTCAAATTTTAAGTTACAATAATAAAATAAAGTGATAAACATCAAAACTACACAAACTTTTACTAAGGTTTATATATATGAAATTTTGATTTAATTTAATTTTTATAAATATAAAAATTATTGTCTACATAACATCATTATATTTTTTTCATAACATATACACAAATATTTATATTCATTCAATAAAACTTTTATGTGTACAATTTAATCAAAATCAGAATTTTAATGTGTGCAACTAAATTAAAATTAAAGTTTCACGCACACAATTTTATAAAACTAAATTTTATGCATCATATTACAGATTTAAAAAAATATATGTGTAATTTTGATATTCATCCATAAAAATGAACGAGTATATTTAAGTTATTTTATTTTTTAAATAATAAAAATAAAACGAGTTATTTTAAATTTAAAATATTTATCTTTATCGTGCAAGCAATTATTTAATTAATAAAATAAATTCAACATAAGCAAAGTCCCCGTAAAATTTTACAGAACAGATTTAAAACAATAAAATACAAGAATAAGTCTTAAAATCTTCTTTTTTTTTAAAAAAAAAAAAGGAGAATGATAAATACTTTACGTTACCATCTACACATAGAGACAGAAGCAAAATTTTATGTTAGGAGCAAAGTTATAAAATTTGAAAGAGATAAAAATAAATTTTCAATACAAAATATAAATTTTTTTATCTATATATAAAAATTTAGAATTTTTAAGTCCCTCTCAATCCATCTATCAACATATTAAACATTTACTTGTCTATTTAAGCAAGATACCGTCTTGTCTCTCTTTTTCCAAGTAAAAAAAAAGAGATAATGAGAGGAAGTGTGAAGAGAAATGACACGAAGATATTGGACTATAAATTTGGAAGAGATGTTGGAAGTAGGAGTTCATTTTGGTCATGGTACTAGGAAATGGAATCCTTAAATGGCGCCATACATCTCTACAAAACGTAAGGGTATCTTACTATAAGGGTGCGTTTGGTTCACGGAATGTAAGATTACCAGTGGAAATAAAAGATTATTAAGGAATAGGATTACAGGGAATGTTGTATTTTGTGTTTGGTTGGTTTAGCAGGAATGTAAGATTATCGTGTTTGGTTAAAGGAATAAAAAATTATTGGAATGTATATTTGACCAAATTGTCTTTATTATATGTATTTTTTAACAAGTTGAAATCTACTATAATATTACTATAAGATATTTATATATTTTCTTTAAAAAATTTAAATTCATAAAATTTATTTAATTTTTTTTACAAAATTGAAAATATAAAAAGGTTTAATGAAAGGGTAAAATTTTATTTTAACCCCTGAACTTCATATAAAATTTTAATTATAGACTTTTTTTTGTAAATATAAAATAGTTTAAGGATAAATTTGTAATTTAACTTTCGTAAAATTTTTATTATTCAATGATAGAATAAGGATATTTTTGGAAAAAAATTTAAGGATGTTTTTGGAAAAAAATTTAAGGGCATTTTAGTCCAAAACGTCGGTAATCCAACAATACCTAAGGGAAGGGAGGTAATGACATTCCCAGTAATATACCCCAAAAAATTCACTGTTGGTAATCTTACATTACCGGGAATGAGATTACCGGCCAACCAAATGAGGGAATGTGGATTCTATATCCATGGGAATCCCACATTTCCCAAACCAAACAGCCCCTAACTACTCATTTTTTTATCATAAGCTTGTAATTTACTTTTTGATACAGCAAGTAACAATTCCCATCTTATATTAAATTTATAAAAAAAATGAACCATCTGCATAAAATGCAAGCCATTTAGGTAAGAGGAGAGTTTAGTGTTTATTAAGTTTCACTATGGTAAGACTTTAGTGAAAATTTAGAGGTTGAAATAAAAAGATTTATTTAGAGGTGGAAAAGAAGAATACATCCATATGAGTATTAGGTCCATCTCAAATCCAATATCCACCACACACACAAACATACTTAAAAGGCATAAACACACATATAGGTGCCTCAAAGTAGATACAACGATTGTTCATAAAGATGAAGTTCACAGTTGATATCTATAGTCTGAGATATTCATGAACTTATTCTTCTTCAGAAATCAAGCATTAGCTAGCTATTAGATGAGTGCAGCAGCCCTCAACTCCCTCGCAACCTTTCATACATCCTCTCTTGTAAGTTAGGCTGCATCGGCTGCACTCGGAAAGAGAAAGGCATCTGCGAGTTGTAATCCACCGCGGCTGCACGAGCCGCTCGCTGGTATCCCTGCTCATCCATCTGCTCTCTCGCCTCGTAAGACATTTGCTGCTGGTTCTGCAGATCAAATAGAAATCAAAAGTGTGATTTAAATGTTTAATCATCTGTATCTATAAACTATATTCATGAAAGTCACAAGGGTATATATATAAAATAGGTGTGTGATCAGGAACGGAGCCAAGATTCTAGTTCAAGGGGATAAAGTATAATTAATAATAAAAATTATGAGAAGCATGTTTAAAATAATCAAAACTTAAAGATCTGATAAGTATTTATCCTTAGATACATTTTAATAGTAAAAAATTGGGGGAGGACAATGGCTCTCTAGAACTACACATAGCTCCATCCCTGTATATAATCTCCTGGTAAGATTTTACAAAATTATTGGAATGTATCATATAATTTTTCATATATGATACATGCAAAAATATATGTATGATTTCATTAAGTTTTTTATGAATTAAGTATATATAGTATTATGTAATTAAGGTTTTTTTAGAAAGTATGAATTAATTATAAGATAATATTTGCTTAATTTTTTTTTACATATTGACAACTGATTTATAAGTTGTAAAAGTAACTACTCAATACTAAAACCTCTAAAAAAATGGCATCCTTTTACCAATTAATTCAATTGATGAGTTGATTTCATTACATTCTCTAACTACATGTACAAACCTAACACTATTATATACACGGGTGAAACTAAGGGGACTGACAGCCCCTAAACAAAAAAACTTATAGTTTTAGTTCTTTTAATATTATACTTTTGGGTAAAGTACACAAATGGTATCCGATTATAGGACGCTATTTTATTGAGTCAGTTAACTATTAAAAATTATGAAATGATCCCGAACTATAGGACATTGCTTTGTTTAGTCCCTCAACCACTAAAAGTTACAAAATGATCACTCAACTATTCATATGTTCCAAACTCGTCCTTTTTCGTTAAAACATTGTGACAATCTAAGTTAGACATTAATCTATTGACCAAGATATGATAGTCATTTGAGATTTTGAGATCAAATTTTATCATATCACATTCAACAAGTTAATGTCTAGTTGAGACTGCCATTAATTTTTTAACCAAAAAGGACAAGTTTGGAACATATGAATAGTCACGTGACCATTTTGTGATTTTTTAACCAACTATTCATATGTTCCAACTCTTTCTTTTTCGTTAAAAATTTGATGACAATCTAAGCTAGACATTAACTTGTTGACTTAGATATGATAGTAGTTTGAGATTTTAGGATCAAATTTTATCATACCACAATCAACAGGTTAGTGTCTAGTTGAGTATGCCATTAATTTTTTTTAAAAAAAATTACGAGTTTGAAACATATTGATATTCATGTGATCATTTTGTGATTTTTAATAGTTGGAGGACTCAACAAAGCAAAATGCCCTATAGTCAAAAGATCATTTTTGTAATTTTTAATAGTCGTGTGACTCAACAAATCAAGAGTCTATAATCGAGAGACCGTTTGTATATTTTACCTTATAATCTTTTAATTAACGTAGTGATACAATTGGATTTGCCCTCAATAATGGTAAATTTTATATTTATGTTTACTCAAAAAATTATAAATATATAAATTAATGCAACAATAAGATTATATTTTGACTCTTCTAAAGTTTAAAAATTAATTTCAATCTCTCCAAAAATAAATCATAGATTCGCTCCTGCATGTATAAATATCAATCACCTTTTTCATCCCGCTGCATTGATACACACATCTTAGACATTTATATCTAGATTATATATTAAATTCTTGACTAAGTTGAAATTAAGCATCAATTTGGTTAAAAATGATAAAGTTTTTATTTTAAAATAAATTTTTTGAGAGTTTTTTTTAAAATATAATAATATTTATTATAAGAGTATATTTATCCTTCCTATACTATTATAAAATTATATTTAAATAAAACAGTTAAAAAATATTATTAGAGAATTGAATATATAACTAATAAATTGTTATACAAATATTTTAAGTTTTAACCCTGCATCCCCGTGTGTGTGAAGCTTGGAAAAGAAAGGTGCAGCATAAGAGAAAAGAAGAAAAATACCATAATGAGATTCAATTGCTTATTGTCATCCTCCAAGAATTTCATCTGAAAAAGAACACCCCAAAAGTGTAGATATTATTATTTGATTATATTATAAGAAGAGAATAATGGTTTTACAAGCGACATTAAAATGATGATGTGTTATATTAAAATTATGATAACTGATAAGTATATTCATATTTTAAAAATATAACTAAAAATGAATAACATAATACATGTAGTCGTCATAAGATGGCTCATAGAATCAATTTTTCAGAGACGATGTATCATATAATAATCATCCTAATCTGTCTCCAATTTTAACCTAATTATAGTAATGAAAAAAACATGCATACATTTTTCTTTGCAACATCAAGAGCATCCATCTGCACACAAAGGAAACAAAATCATCAGATTCATAAGCTTTGAAACAATATATGTAGATATAGATTGTATTGAGAGTAATAAGTGATACTGGCCTGCTTGGCACGGACGCAGGTGAGGCCAGTCTCGAGGGCATCCTCTAAAGCCATCAGCTCCTTGTAAGGCAAAGACGAGATGTCCTCCCCTTTCAAATGCCTAATTTAAGGACGCGTCGTATGCACACATATCATAATCCTAGTTAAGGTTGTTATATATTCATATAAACTTTGACTAGTTTTCTACTTGCTTTTTTCAGTAATTTCCAAAAGAAACAAAGCTGTAAATTCATATACCTGAGCTCAATCTGCATGCTATCATTCTCTTTCTTGATTCTATCTATTTCATTGCTGAGATTCTGCAATGGATTTTTGTTTAGATATATAAAAAGAACCTCTTGGTTCATCTTTCACAAGAAAATCATAGCAATATATATATATATATATGACCTATGAGCCTACGTATGGAGTTCATGCTTTTAACCAAGAAACCCTAAAGCTACCGGTATGAAACTAGGTAGATCTTACTGGAGATCTGTCCATGGGGAAAATCACGTTTAATTGTTATTTTAATGGATCTTCAATTTTTGCAAGGAAAAGGAAAGTTAAGAATAACAATTTTCTTACCAGATCTGTTCATAGACGATGTTTACCTACCAGTTTCTCAGATAGTTTTTGAAAAACTTTTTTAGTTTTCATTCTCAACAACATGATTACTTCAAAGTTTCAAACATCCCATTTGTACATCTACTCAGAGGTTCCATACTTCATGTGTTTTTTACCCAAAAAAAGGTCACTTTCCCCAGCAAGAAAATGAAAGAAAACTTAACCTTACCTCATGTTTATCATCCCACAACTTTTTCCTGGAAGTGTTCTGGTATTGGTCCAGAATATCAATCAACCTTCACCACCAAAAAGATGAACTGTCTTTTTAAAATTATAAAAAAAAAGGTAGAAATAAAGGAATAAAGAAGGATTCATACGAGGTCGAAGGGCTGCAATATTCATGCATCTTCCCAGAGCTGCCAAAGATGATGAGAGAAACTCTAGCATCACAAAGAACGGTAATCTCTTTAGCTTTCTTCATGATACCGTTCCTTCTCTTTGTGTAAGTCACCTGCCTGTTAGTTGAGTTCTCTATCCTCTTGATCTCGATCTTTCCTCTCCCCATCTTTGATTTTTTTGCTTGTGAAATGAAGAAGAAGAAGACGGAGCAGAAAATGGGGTCATGGAGAAGAGATAAAAGAGAGGAAAAGTAAACACTCTATTTCAGGTTTGGGGACTAGCCTACTTTCTAAGTGTCATGGTACGGACGTGTTTGTTTAGGGTTATTGGTGTTACACCCGAATAACACAATTGTTTGTATAAAATTTGACTTAATTCATCCCTCTCAAAAATATATGTTAATATCAAATCGAATTAGTAAAGAATAGTATCATTATCAACTAATTTAAATGAAAATCGATGATCCAATCTATACAATTACCGATGTCGAATTAAAAGAATAATATAAATTATAAAGCTAGAAATGAAAGAGAAAATTATTTAATAATTGATTGAATATGATTTTTATATATCAATAGTTGAACTAATTCATTGAGTCTACGATTGGTTCACGGAAAAAATTCATTATTAGGGGAATGATCTTTTTTTAATAACATTTCTATGTTTGATTTAAGAGCATTCCCTCCTAGTGATAATGAAGTATTTCTAACAATGAGAATTGTTTAGTTTTTTCCCAGAACATCATTCTCTTTCAGGTATTAAATAATTCTCTCCCCTTATAACAATAATACCTAGAAAGTTATATAATTATTTCAAAATTATCCCTACTTCTGTATATAATTACATGACTATAAATTTATTTTATTTCTTTTTTTAATGGTTTCATCTTTTTTTTATACTTATTTTAAAATAGTATGATGCATATAAAATAAAAAGTAAAACAAAAATATCAAATTTTATTTTATTTTGATTATTTATTATATATGCACGTGTTTGATTCAAGCTTTATTTTTGCTATTTGTTTTATTATATTTATTTTTAAGATTAATTTTCATATAAGGTTTTCTATATTATATATATATATATATTATGTTTTCTATTAATTTTTTTCAAATAATTTGATATTATACTTATACTGGTGTACGTATGTACATCTTTCAATATCTTGATACATAAAAAAAATACTTACACTAGTGTGAGTATGTACATCTCTCAATATATTGGTACCTAAAAATAAACATATAATTATATTTGTGTAAGTATATTTCTGTATTTTCAAAAAAAAAATTATTTATGTACAAATTTAATTTAAAAATATATAAATTAAAAATACTAAAAAAGTTATATTTTCTATTAACTTTTGTAACCCCTAAATCCAATCCAACCGAAGTCCGACGGTTTTAGATATTACACGGGACCACCAAAGTGGCTAACCCAATAATTTTCTTTAAAAGCATTTCAAATTCATAATTAAAGCGTCAAATAAAGTGATGAAATAGACAAAATAATTAAGTTTACAAAACGAGGAGCTCCCAAAAATAAATCTCAAATATAAATAAGTTATCAAGAGTTACGACTCGATTTATATAAAGAGTCTATGAAATACATGCCCACTAAAATAACCAAGACGTACCCTGAAGTCTGCTGATATCTGGAATCTTAGAATCTGGCGATAAGCTCCCGAACTGACACCTATTAACCTACGAACGGAAACAATTCTGAACGTTGAGCTACTATCTCAATGCCACATAAACAACTCTACTATACTAAATGCATTCATTAGCTATGAATTCGAACAAGCTATGTCATGCTACAATGGAATGCACCAAGCATAAATCATAGCAAAGTATCGAGCACTAACACAACATAAAAGTACATATTATGGCCTTGCCATCTTATCACAAAAGTGCCTTAGAAAATACTAAAGTGCCTCAGCACTAATACGGAAGTGCGTTCGCACTGATAGGGATAATCTGGATATCACTATTCTCAATCACAGTTTGAACATGCTTACGCTCAAGTAACTCAGGTGTCCTGTCGTTTCCCGAGTGGTAAACAAAGCCTGGTCTTATGCCACATTAATAATTATTCTCGTTTTAACAATTATCGTTGATGTTCTCACTTGTAGTCTTATTAGAGAAGTCTAGATGTCTTCTTAACCCTATTTTCAAGATCTTTAAATTAATTGAGTTTTATACCCAAACCAAGACGATGGTATCGACATTGGGCCTGGTAGTATCGATACTAGCCTTGTGTATCGATGCTGCCCCGAGTACCGAATCGAAATTAGCTTCGATGTTTTGAAAAATTGCTCAGTATCGATACTCTTGCTGAGAGTATCGATACACTCGCTTGGGGGTATCGATACTGACCCTAGTATTTGATACACAAAATGGCTTCGATGTTTCAAAATAATTCATAGTATGAGAGTATCGATACTCTACCCACAGAGTATCGATACTCTACCCACGGAGTATCGATACCAAAAATGGCTATTGAAATTTACAAAGTGTCCACGATATTGATACTCCCCTTTACGGTATCGATACTCATCCTGAAGTACTGCTACCCATTGAATGCGTATCAATACTACTAGCCTAAAATCCCTTTTCTTAAGGCTATACGAAGAGTAATATCCGTATTATTCCTCTAATACTGATACCCCTGCCGAGAAATATCCTATTTAGGCATGAAAATGGTTCCCAAAAAACCCCTCACAAGCCTCTTTAAGGCTCTTAAACATTTATTAAGTTTTATGGAAGTTCTTCGCATCATTATAAGCCATTCCAACACAATATAAACATCAAAACAACACATTCTCCTTAAAACCCACAAAGACCCATATTTATACCCATGAACACAACAAGAAAACAAACATAGTCTAATGACCTAAATGTGGTAGAAGGGAGTTAATTATGTGTTACCTCAACACCAGCTGTTGAAAAGGGATCTCAAGATCACCCAAGCACTAACTTTTCTTTGTTCTTGGCCTTTAGCTTTCTCCCAACTCTCTCACTAACCACAAGCAAATAAGATGATTACTAATTTATTCAAAAACTCTAAGTGAGTAGAAACATGATTCTAAACACTCATAAACAGATTAGGAACACTCATAAGCCTTAAAACCAAAACCTCTCTAAAACCCCCCATTTTGGTCACCATGGCCAAACCTTAAGATTTTGGGTTAGAAATGAAGCTTTAGGGGAGGAAATTTCATTTATTACCTTCACAAATTCATACTAAGAACATGGGACAATAAAGTTTTCACCTTTGGGAGATTTGGAGAGGAATAAGAGGGAAGAAAAGATGATGAAAAAGAAGAAGACAAAGGAGAAGACCTTCCCAACGTGTGATATATGCACAATTAAGGGGATCAACTTTTGTTTTAAACTATGGGTAAATTGTTCTCTTGGTCCTCCTTACTTTGACCTCAATTTAAAATACCCATTTTAACACATTATGGGCTTCATCACAAGCCCAATTCTCTTCATTCTTGACCCAATTGCTTAAATTAGGCTTACCTAAGTACTCCAAGCCAAACATTAAACCCGAAACTACTAACCCGATTTTCGGGGTGTTGCAACTTTCATGTAAACATTTTGACTTTAATATTAAGAATTAATCTTGTTAAAAAATATGCTTCAACGATAATTTGATAATTATACATTTTTTTCTATTTTACAGGGAATAGTGTTAATTGACGTGGAGGCTTTTAGGGTTAGGTTTTTTAGAACGGAGAATTGGACAAGACTTGGGAAACTGGTGGGAGATAGCTTTAGCTTTTGATGTATTTTATATGTTAAAGTAAAATAAAAAAAATACAAGAGATATATTATGTGAATGCTATGAATGACACGTATCAGAATATGAACTCATTGAAATCTAATAAAAAAGTTTAGTTGATTGACTTGTCTTAACCGCAAGTGTGTTTAATATTATTTTTTAAAAATATTTTTTAAGCTGTAAGTAAAGTTAAATAGATACTTTTTAATTTTTAAAGTCATTTATTAGTTTATTTTTGCGGGTAGTGAATTTGTACACCCTACTTGTGGTGCATTCACGATTATTGGAGAACTCTAGGAGTTTGAAGAAGTTCAAGTATGCTAAGTTGTATGTTTAGTGACAATGATGATCAGAAAAATGACGAATGATGATAGTGCAAATAAAAAGAGATCGACAACTGTTAATTTCGAAAAAGATTTTTGGAGTTTTGGGAGAAAGAATATAATTTAACGTGTTACATAGTTATTTTTAAGATTTAATATAAATATAAGCGTTCAAATTATATTTTTTTCTTAAATAGATGTCTAAACTTTTTTTCAGTCGATAATGGTGCTTAACGTTATAAACATTATCATTTTAGGTATCTGTATCGTAACTACCATTAAAAAATCCTTTAAGTGATATGTGTCACTTTCTAATAATTTTGATTTTTTTTAAAATTAAAATTTTTTATTAAAAACCTAATTTTGTTAGAAATATTAAAAAAATCTCTAAAACTTTGGAAACCCTAATTTCAACCTTATACCCATGTCGATCGTCGCTTTTACCACCATTGCCATCGACCGAGCCCACCCCTGAACGTGCCTCTATCCGATGATCATTTACCCTACAACCACCAGTAAACCGCATCACGATGATAAAATAGACAGTAAACCTGACGAATGATGAACATTGAAAACGATTGGAATTTGCGACAAACGATGAATCCGACGACAATATCGACGACAAGCAAGGAAGATGTCAAAAGCGACCTCGACGTCGACGATTGTGGTCGACTAAGGAGAAAGTAAATTTAGGGTTAGGGATTTTAGGGTTTATTTTAAGAATTTTTAGGAATTTGAGTTTTTTTTTTATAATTTTAGAAAAATTACGGGTTTTTAAATATAATAATATTTTCAAGTTTTTTAAAATCAAAATTATCATAATGTGACATGTGTCACTTAACAGGATTTTTAATGGCAGTTACGACTCGGACACCTAAAATGATAACGTTTGTAACGTTAGACACCTATATTAACCAAAAAATATTTATTTGCATATTTGGAAAAAGCGGTATAATTTGGACACATATGTTTATATTAAGCTATTTTTTATTGATAACATACGACAATAACCATTATAGAAATAAATTAGTAATTGTATTGTAAGTTCTGAAAGTTTAATAACTAATATATAAGTTCCCTAAAAAAAATTGAACACTATTTATGTAGTTTATCCAAAAATCTAAAGAGAATATTTTTTTTTTGATTAAGATAAGGTGATTACAAAGTAGTATCTGTTGTAAATACTTTTAACTATTTGACAGTGAATGCTCAATCACTCTGTAGCAACCATTGGTGCTCTAACCCGTGTCCTCTAAGAATAACAACGATTCTTTTAACCACTGAAGTAAGTTGGTTCGTGCAAAGAGAAGAATTTTTTATTTATAGATTTAACTGGAATGTAAAATACCAAATGAAAATGAGTAAAACATCTATGTCACAAAAGAAAGGTTTTATTCACGATTTGGCCATTTAATTTTATCTATTTTTTATTTTGGTACATAAATCACTATTTTCTATCTTATTTTACATTTAAAAGTTATCTATATCTAACGAGAATATGCCACATGTTATATCTTTATTGGTCGTTTTTAAGTAAAGTAAGATGGAAGTGATAGTTTGAGTTACGAAATGAGAAAAAAAATTAGGTAGCAAAGATGGGGGAAATTAGGTACCAGAATGGAAATTTTGTGGAATTTAGAAGTCAAATTGTGAATTAAACCAAAAATGCATTTTTTTTCTAGGTAGGTCTTCCATTTTTATAGTTAATTAGTTTTCATTTCTCAAGAATAAACTTCAAACCATGCGCATCAATCCATTCCCTATTTATAGACCTGTTCAGAGAATTCAAAGTTGAATAATATATACATGTAATTGTCCTGGAAAAATACAAGAGAATTTCAGATGCCAGAAAAGATAAGAAAAAGAAGAAAGTAAAATAATGAAAATTTCAGATCCAAAACATCAGTCAATCAATCTTGGGCAAAAGGCATTGAGAAAAACAAGGGAAACAGTAAAACTTTGATATTCCCAGCGTAGAAGCGTTTTCACGGGCATATTTCCCCAGAAAGAAAGAGAAACAACTTGAGCAACAACAAACCATTCAGTTTAAGGTTTAAACTTTCAAAGTGACATGTTTGTTTGAGGGTTAGTTGACAAGTGACAGCCATTGTTTTCTGGGTTTTGCAAGGAAATGGGATTCATCTCTTCCACCCGGTTAACCCTTGGTCTCCATTAACCTCTCTCACTTGCTGATGATATAAATAGTAAATGTAGAAACCCAAGGAGAAGATTTTAGGGGTAGGATTAGGACATAGGCTCTTAAATGTGTAAATCTGGACAAGACATTAAAGGCCACCTTATCGGATTCATTAAGGAAGGAAAAGATTTTGTGTGTGTGTTTTTTAATATAAACAGTTTGTTTTATTAAAAGAAAAAATACTTCAAATTGTAATAAATGTATAATTATAAGCATAAACTAAACATATAAATATGATACTTCTTTATAATTATTGATAACAAAAATTAGAGCGAAGATAGATATCAATAAATCTTATTGCATTGGTAAATAAATAAAAAAAGGAATAAAAAATTACTGAAAGATAACCAAAAAATGTACATAAGAGTGTAGCGACATGAGAAAACAAGGGATGGTCATGAGACCCAATTCTAATGGGTTGCGATCTGACCCGATCCTCTCACGTTATATTTTTGTTAAAAAAATTCAGGTTCGGATTGAGTCAAGTTTTCTAAATATTATGTTCGAGTCGAGTCGGGTCGGGTTCAAGTTTAGGGTGAAAAATATCCTACACGACCCAAAAAATTATAATTTTATGTTGTATATTTAGGAATAATTACAATAAGAGCCCTTTATATATTATTATTTTTCAATCAAATCCCTATTTTTGTTAAATAAAAGTAATATTTGTTTATAAATATATTATTTCGGTCGGGTCGGGTTGGGTTCATATTTTATCATAAAAGGGTGGGTTGGGTGTAACATCCTAAATTTCAGGTTAATAGTTTTGGGTTAACCTGAGAGGTTTGTGGTCCTTATGAAATTCGTAATTAAAATCGTTGTACCAAGTTTGGGTTTAACTGGGTTAGATTTGAGCCCAATAAGTTATAGAAATAAGATTTTTACTTATAAGACAAAACACGAAGGACCAAAAGTGCAATTAGACCCTTGTCGATGACAAAAGTTGATTTTCTTGGGATTTCTAGACATAGGTGACATAGAGAAGCTTTGAAAAGCTGGTGGCTTTCATCATTGTCTTCCTTCTTCCTTCTTTCTTCTTCATTTCTTTATCTTTTCTTCTCCACTTGTATTCACCATTTTTCAGGCCCAAAACCCAACCTAACCCAAACCAAAACAACCCTATTATAAATCCAACCTAAAACCCAAAATAAAAATCCAAACCAAACTAAACACCAAATTAAACCCAACCCGGAGGCCCAAACCTGAAATGCAACTACCTAACCACTAATCTGACTCTGTTTTAAACCAAACCCAAACCCCTAAACCATACCTGAACCAGGTCCAAACTAGACCCGACCCGAGTCTAACTAGCCCCTAAACCCCCAATCAATGTGCACCATTTTCACTCTCAGTCAACATTCACCTTTTTTCACCCCAACCAGATTTCACCGTTCCTCTACCCCAACTAGCAACTACCATTTTCTCCCCCAAATCACAGATAAGCACCCAGCACGCCGACCACCACTAGCAACACGCCTTTGCAGAAATAAAAAATAGCAATGATTTTTTTTCAGTTGTAAATGGGTATTTAACCTATACAAAAACACCATAAAAGGATTCGAAAATACTTCCAAAATACACTTTAATACTTTTCTTTCAGGCAATAAAACAATATTTTGAGGTTATTTTACTTTTTTTTAGCATTCAAATAGTTAGTTTTTTTTCTTTATTTTCTTTGGTGTTTTTACTTTCGGTTTTAAGTCCCAACAAATTTTTCCCCCCGAAATAAACAAGCAGATAAAAAAACCCTTAGATTCTAATAACGAAAAACAAAGCAAAATCGAAAATACAAGAGCGAAAAGGGGGTCACCTTCTACCGCTTAAGTCATCAGCGTTTGGAGGATCGGTTCGAGAATCCGAATGATGAGAAGCTTCAGTGTGTCCCCGGGACCAACATATCTCGATTTGGGCCCGATCCAAAGGTGGATGGCGGAGATCCGAGCAGTGGAAGTCGAGGAGTTCTCAGCTTGTTTTACGGCATTAGGGGTCGTTTTTCACAAAACCGAGCCTGGATCCGTGACCACCGCGTCGAGAGGAGCCGACCTGTGAAATATGGTGGCCAATAGCCACCGACGGCTGATTTTCTAGAGAGAGTGGAGAGCCCTTCTCTCTAGCTTAAAAATGAAATTATAAAAAAAGAAAAAAGTTTGTATTTATAGAAAACTTTTAGGGAAAATTGCTTTCTAGTCCCTCGACTTTTGCAGTGTTTTTATAAAAAGGTCGCTGGAAGGGATCGTTTTTATAATTTCCATTTTCTGTTTGTGCTTTGAAATTTTTGGTATAACTTCATTTTAGTCCCCCACTTTTAGCGTGTTTTTACACTGTAGTCATGTGTAGTGACCTTTTAATTTTTTTTTAAATTTTGTGAACCAATTTTTTAATTTTGCCTTTTTATTTTAACAGATTTTTGGCTTAAATAAATGGTTTATTTTCCTTTAGCTCCCTCTAATTTCATGAGTATTTTGTATTTTTGTCCCTAATTCATTTATTTTTATTTTGTTTCGATTTAGACTTCAAATTTTAATTTGTTTTAATTTAGTCCCTTATTGTATGTTTTATTTATTTGTTTTTGAGCTTGTAATTAGATTTTATGCAATTAGGTCCTTGTACTAGTTTTATTTATTTTATGTTGTTTTTACTGATTTTACTTTTTATTTTTTGTTATTTTAATTGTTTTAATTATTTTATTTAAGTTTATTATTAATTGTTTTGTTTCATGGTTTATTTTCTTAGATTTAATTTTTAAATTAGATTAACACTCGAATCGAACTTAGAAATTAGAGTGACACTCTAGTTTAATTAGGGAGCAATTCGAGTCGAGTTTTCCCATAAAATGGCCAATTACTCGAATCGATTGTTCGACCTTTTAAATTTATTAATAATTAATATTTTCTAAAAAATACTTTAGGTTTAGCAATTTAAATAATAATTAGTTTTTAATTAGTCCTCAACTTTAGAAATTATCGATTTAGGTCCTTAAACTTTTAAGTCTTTTAGAACTCGATATTTTAGATCTTTGACCTTTAGTCCCCGAATTTCAATTAGAACTTTATTATTGACATAATTAATTAAGATTAACATTAGAGCCTCCATCTTAGGCTTGATTTCACATTTAGTCCTTTAATTAGGTGAATTCTTAATTTGGTCCTCGCTTTTGCTCGAGGTTCCAATTTAATTATTCGAAACGATATTTATTAAAATTAATTTAGGTTAATATTAGAACCTACACTTTTAGGTTTGTGCCTTTAGATATTTTAATTTTCATAATCTGATACCTTAAGCTAGAAAAAACCTTTAATTTACCTTAGCTTAATTAGGATTAATTAAAAATTTGTTTGATTGCATTGTTTTTTAAACCTAAGGCAATGCTCAATTATTAGGAAATTAATGGTATATCTCCCACAAGTGTGCTCAGGGGGTGATTAATGGTGATTCCTGAAATAGGTCGACATCCTCTTCAAAGATCGCATCATGATTTTCTAAAAACGAGGCAATATTCGGTTATTAGGGATAATAATTGATCTCCCGCATTTACGCTTGAGAGCGAATGCTATCGATCTCAATAAACGAATACCATTTTCAATAATCGAACTCAAAATTTTTGATTTTAAATATAGGGTAATCAACTAGGTACCAATTTTGGGCGCTTGTGGGGGGGGGTGCTAATCCTTTCCCATATGTAACTGACTCCCGAACCCGATTTCTGGATTTTTCACAGACCTTAAAACTCAATATTTTAATAAAAATAAATTATTTTATTAAAATCACCAAGTTTTTATAGTGTCCCAATCGCACCTTAAATGATTGGTGGCGACTTCTCACATTTCAAAAATTCCTTTCAAAGAGAAAACCCCCGAGTCAGTATTGATCTTTCCCCGCCCGGGCGAAAAATAATGTCAACAGCTTGGCGACTCCACTGGGGAATGTTTTGTTTTTTAAAAAAACTTGAGAGTCGAGCCATGAGTTGGTTATCCTGTATTTAGGAATCCAAAAATAATGAGTTCGATTTTATTTTAACTTACAGTTCATTATGATTTTTCAAAAGAAAAAATAGATTTTCTCTCTGGTCAATGCTTACACTTCTGTGAATTTATTTAGGACTGTTGCATATCATAGCTCTAAACTTGAGCTCAAACCCTGTTTACCTAAGTAAGGAGAAACACCATACCTCATGAGGAACATTGGGCTTCCTTTTGTGGGTATGATAAAGTATCTATGGAAAGCATCCTAAGTTGCCTACTCAGATATCAGATTCGAGGTATGCTTTTAGTGGTGTGATCCCTGAGTTGAATTCGATTCGCAAGTCTGTAATGGGCCAGAATCAGAGTCAACCTTAGTAGGTTGTAAAGATGGTTTGGGAACCTTTGCTAGAACTCAGCCTCATATAGAGAATTTAGTAAACCTACTTCGCTATAACCATGTGGATAACCTAAGAGAACTAGAACGCATGCGGTTAGGAGTATTAATTTCCTTTGTATGCTTTATTTTTCAGTCTCAACTTTGAGTCATATTTAATTATTTTTGCGAAGATTACATTTCTTTGACTAGTCATTTCAACTGACTTGATTCTTTTTGTCTTGTTTCTACTAACATTAATTTCCTTTTGTTTGATTTTGTTGCAATTTTGCATGAATATGGCATATCATTCAGAGGTATTGATCCCTTAATAATTGATCTTTTAGAAGGTTCTTGAAAAACAATGCCCATATCAATGTCTTTCACTAGGATCAGAAGAATTTCAAAGATGCTTTACATAGATCGAGAAACGCCAAGAGAGAGTCTACCTACTAAGGAGACAAGCATGACATCTATCTGCTGAGATAACAAGGTGGACTCAAGAAGATTCATCACTGAAACCAACAGTTGAAGATCACGACCCAGCTCGAAAGATTACTGAAAGTAGTAGATGAAATAGAAGCTTTGAAGGCGATGCAGTACCCAAATGCTAGCAGGAGCTGGATAACTTACGGATGGACTACATTTTCATTTCCCTAGTGTACCGAGACATTGTCGATTTTTCAATAATTGTTCAAGGAACAATTATTTTTGGGATCAATTCCTTGTTGCATTTGCATATCGCATTTTGTATTCCCATTTTTGTACTTTTGCATTTGCATGTGCATCTTTGCATATTTACATTAGCATATATACATTGTACATTACATGGTATACATTGCATTTCAACGTGCATTAATCACGGATCCTGGGAGTAACTTGCGGAGAACTTGTGATAAAAGCTTTGAGGTATAATGAAGTCACCCCATTCGTACCTAGAAGAGAATTGAGTGCTATGGACGTGATGTTAGCACTGTTTGAAGTTCGAGGCACATCATAGAGGTCTTTGGGGCACCGAGGAGCAAGGTCCAGAATTTAATTAACCTAGGAGCATAAACCTTTAATAATGAGACATATTGGTGCGAATTAAAAAAAATTCTTTCATCCACCATGAAACCTTATTGCATTGCTTTATCATGTTTGAACATGTTTTTGTTCTTTTTCTATTTTCTCAATAAATATTTTGTTAATTGAACTTATGTCATTTTCCAAGGTCATGAGCAATAAATCAAGTATTAATCTTGTAATTCTTTGAATATCGAATAAATTAAAGGTTATTTTACTACTTCATTAATTATAGATCTTTGACAAAGGGAAAAATTAGACCTTCCACATCCCATCCAAAATCGAAAGAATCATTGCTTGGTTCCTTACCCGAAATAACACACAAAAGACCGAACCTGGACATCACTTCCCTCTGAAACCATAAAGTCATGCCCTTATCTCCCCGAGGCACCAAAACCTGTACTTTTACCTCCCATACATAAATAACATTTCCATAACATTACCTTTTTCATAATTATGACTTTAAAGTCACACATTTCCTTTCCTAGACACGGAACTAACATTTATTTCCCAACCTCAATAAATCTTGGGGGCATAACGAGAACCTTTCCTGCAAGAAAGACAAGATGGAGTATTGCAGATCAAGTTTTTGCAAGAGAATTCGAATAATTGGGGCATACTAGGAGCAAAGAAGAAGAAGAAATAAGTAGAATCATTGAAATAATTCTATAATGCATTAATTACATTGTTTTCATGTAAATAAGGTTAATCCTGAGTACTCATCCCCCTGGGGATACCTCTTTTACAAAGACTTCCATGTATGAGATGATGAACAACTTTGTTTCATTTATCCTTTCAAATATATATATATATCCCTTGTTGTCATCTTTTAAGCCTATAATATTTTTTGCTTCTGATTCAACCCTAACCAAGGATCACCCTCCATATTGGGGGGCAAAAGTGATGTACATCTACTCGTATGAGTGAAGATCATCAATCCAAATTTTGCTATAGAAGCCAATCATGATGAAATAAAGGGAGAAATAACAAGATACCGCAAGACGGACCAAATACGAAGCGCTCAAGGATCAAATAAAGTTTGACGAAACAGAGAGAAAAAAAGATATAATAAAAAAACACACACACAAAAAAAGAAAGAAAGAAGAGAACAAAGAAAAACAGAAAAAAGAGAGACGAAAGAAATAAGAAAGAAAACATATCCAACACTTCAAGACGAGTGACTCAAATCAATTCACCTGAAGATCATGAGACACCAAAGGAAAATACAAAGAGGATAAAAGATAAGCAAGCAGATTCAAATCGAGCAAGACAAGATTGAAGACAGTAGAAGGAATCGATCATTGGTTCGATAACCCTTAAACACATGTTTGGGCCTATTTATCCCTTTCTTTCATAACCATGAGCCCTAGCCTACATTACGTGCCTGAAAAGTCATTTCCAATCATCCATTACGTGCCCTAGCCCTTTCTTCATATATCATTCCTCCCCTTAGGGTTAATTTTATTTGCAAAAAATGGTTTCTAAAAACTTTAATGCGTGATAGGGAAAATAATAAAAGGAGGGTCCAAGATATTAAATTTTAGATGACGACTTGAAACCAAAGGAGAATTCGAGTTGAAAACCTAAAAAGGTTGCTCGAGCATGAAGTTTGTCAACCACTGCACATAATACATTTTGATACAGTGCTACACAACCCATAGGTGCTCACGAGGGCTGAGAACCGGTGAACATTTCTAGGAGAGAAGCATAATGGCTGCTTCATCAGATCAATAAACACCAGAATCAATGATACAAGATTTCAACCAAAGAAGCCAACCCTTAAACACATTACCTTCCCAAGTCAGCCTAAGTCTTTTATCAGTATTAATCTTTACACTTTTCAAATGTATATAATTTTTGAAGGATTAAAAGAAAATTTGACTTATTTGATATTCAATGAACTCTTGTTTTACAATTTGTTTTGATTGTGAGCCGGATGAAAATGACAACACTTTTGAATTTTATTCAACATTTTTTTTACATTTCTAAAATAAAAGAAAAGAAAAAAACATTTTCAAATAGGACAATCTCAAGTGGAAAAGGTCCTTAAAGATGGTGAGGCTCATTATGCCTCTACCAGAAAAAATAACAAACGATAACAGAACAATAAATCATTTCTTAAATGCAAATAATCTGAGAGATCAGAAGGTTATAACTTCTAACACTTCATTGTGACGTTGTTAAGAAGCAGATGATCGCCTTAGTTGAAGACGACACATATCCCAGCTCATACAAAAAATGAAAGACATTTATGATCACTTTTTAAGTGTCCATCTGATTGTGGCATCATGAAGAGAAGCCCTCAAGCTATTCGTTAACATTACTGATTAGCAATACAAGAGCAAGACCATTTGAGATTAAGATTTTGACACGAAGAGAGACACGAATACCCACACTGGGGTATTACCTAACCCAGATGTCATTAAGATCACAAAAATCAAACCAAACAGATATGGTGAATGACCCCTGTCGCTTGGAGTGCCAGAGTTAAAAGATGAACAAAAGATCTCACCTTGAATTAAACCATTCATGCTGCAGTTAGCCAATGAATCTTGAGAAATAATTTTGATTGAAAAATTGAATCAAAGACGTGTAAGGGGCCCATTCATCTACTTGATCGCAACAAGAATTCAAGAGAGGAATCACTTCTCCTAGAATCATGTTGAAGAAGAAAAACAAAAGATAGAAGACATGAGAGACATGATTGTTCCAGAGGATTAGTTTGACCATGTTGATGTTGGGGCATATTCTAAACAAGAGTGATCAAGTGAGGGAAGACCTAGATCTCCATTTTGACGTCAAAAGAGGATTACTGATGAACATTTCTGCATATAAGAAAGTCATGCATTACATTTAGATACATATCCATTGCATTCACATTTCATGCATCAAAGCACATCTTTACAAATTTTTCAAGAAAAAGAGAAGAAAAAGACATAATTCAAGCCTTGAATGAAAGAAATTATATTTTGAGTGGCAGAACCTCAAGAATTGATGAGCTCAATCCAAGAAGAATCATTACTTTGATGTGGGGGCACATTACCCAAACAACAAGATTTTCAAAAGAATTTTTAAAAAAACTAAGCCTGATTTTCAGGGGTTTCTTGATAATGATTTCCAATGATATTTTTTAAAAAAAAGAAGTCGAGCCTAATTTTTAGGGGTTTCTTGATGTTTTCAAAACGAGTTTTTAGAAACTAAGCCTGATTTTCAGGGGTTTCTTGATGATTATTTCCAAAGAATTTTTAAAGAAGCTAAGCCTAATTTTAGGGGTTTCTTGATGATAATTAAAAACGAGATTTTAAGAAACTAAGCTTGATTTTCAAGGGTTTGTTGATGAGTAAGTCCTTTGGGCAATTAGTAAGTCTTTCGAGCATGATGCGTAAGTCATTCAGGCCATCTATAAGTCTTTCGAGCAAGATGATAAGTCCTTTGGGCCATCCATAAGACCTTCAGGCATGGTGTTTTCAATATTTCCTTCACTCGATTCACGACATTTTTAATCAGTGACGACCCACCAGAGAGGTTAACATTTCCTTTGCTCGATTCACAACATTTCGAATCAGTAATGCCCCACCAGAGGGGTTAACATTTCCTTCACTCGATTCACGGTATTTCGAATCAGTGATGCCCCACCAGAGGGTTAACATTTCCTTTGCTCGATTCACGACATTTCAAATCAGCAATGCCCCACCAGAGGGGTTAACATTTCCTATGGCTCAATTCACAACACTTTAAATAAGCTTAAGTCCTTCGGGCTTTCACTGAGTCTTTCAGGCATGATGCTTAAATTCTTCGGGTCATCTATAAGCCTTTTGAGCAAGATTAGAAGTCTTTTGGGCTATCCATAAGACCTTTGGGCATGATGTTTTCAACATTTTCGTTGCTCGATTCATAACACTTCAAATAAGAAACGCCCCACCAGAGGGGTTCACATTTCATTTGCTCGATTCACAACGCTTCGAATAAAAAATGCATCACTCGAAGAATCAACATTTCCAGTAGAAAGATCATGATGAGAAGAGCCCATAACTTGAAGAACTGAAGATGAAGACTCAGCCAAGAGAATGAAGCAAGATGACATCATTTGCGGTAAGGACTCGACGATTTCACAGAAAGAGAAGAATTGACATTCTCAGCGAAGAGTTCGAAGCGTGACAAGAAGAGACCAAGATGAAAAATTGTGTTTTTCTCTTTGCTACATTCTCATTTCACAGCAATGAGTAAAGAGGGGCATTTGTAATCACCATTTTTCATACCCAAAACCCAACCTAAGCCCAAACCAAACAACCCTATTACAAACCCAACCTAAAACCTAAAACCCAAAATCAAAATCCAAACCAAACAAAACCAAACACCAAATTAAACCCAACTCGTAGGCCCAAACCTAAAACCCAACTACCTAACCACCAATCTGAAAATATTTTAAACCAAACCCAAACCCCTAAACTAGACCCAAACCAGGTCTAAACTAGACTTGACCCGGGTCTAACTAGCCCCAAAACCCCCAGTCGACGTGCACCATTTTCACCCCTAGTCAGTATTCACCTTTTTTCACCCCAACTAGATTCCACCATTCCTCTGCCCCAACCAGCAACCACCATTTTCTTCCCCAAATCACAGTTAAAGACCCAACACGCCGGCCACCACTGCAAAAACACTGTAAATGGGTATTTAACCCATGCAAAAACACTGTAAAAGGATTCAAAAATACTTCCAAAAATACACTGCATAAACAAAAAATAGCAATTACTTTTCTTTCAGGCAATAACAACAATATTTTGAGGTTATTTTACTTTTTTAGCATTCAAATAGTTAGTTTTTTTCTTTATTTTCTTTGGTGTTTTTAATTTCAGTTTTAAGTCCCAACAAAACCTTTTTTATTTTCGAAATAACCAAGAAGATAAAAAAAACCTTATATTATAATAATGAAAAACAAAGCAAAACAAAAAATATAAGAGATAAAAGGGGGTTACCTTCGGCCGGTCAAGTCACTGGTATTCGGATGATCGGTTCGAGGATCCGAACAATGAGAAGCTATAGTGTGTCCCCGGGACCAACATATCTCGATTTGGGCTTGATCCAACGACGAACTGCGGAGATCCGAGCGGTGGAATTCGAGGAGTTCTCGACTTGTTTTGCAGCGTTGGGGGCCATTTTTCACTAAACTGAGCCTGAATCCGAGACCACCACGTCGAAAGGAGTCGACCCATGAAATTTGGTGGCCAATAGCTACCGACGGCCGACGAAGGCCCAACGACCGGCAGAAGGCCTATTTTCTAGAGAAAGGGGAGAGCCTCTCTCTCTAGCTTAAAAAAACAGAAAAATGAAATTATAAAAATAAGAAAAAAGTTTGTATTTATAGAAAATTTTTGGGGAAATTGATTTATAGTCCCTCGACTTTGCCTTGTTTTTACAAAAAGGTAACTAGAAGGGACCATTTTTATAATTTTCCATTTTCTATTTGTGCTTTGAAAGTTTTGGTATAACTTCAGTTTAGTCCCCCCACTTTTAGTGTGTTTTTACACAATAGTCATGTGTAGTGATCTTTTAATTTTTTTTAAAAATTGTGTGGACCAATTTTGTAATTTTACCTTTTTATTTTAACATATTTTTTTGCCTAAATAAATGGTTTATTTTCCTTCAGGTCCCTCTAATTTCATGCATGTTTTGTATTTTTGTCCCTAATTCATTTATTCTTATTTTATTTTGATTTAGACTTCAAATTTTAATTTGTTTTAATTCAGTCCCTTATTATATGTTTCATTTATTTGTTTTTGATCTTGTAATTAGATTTTATGCAATTAGGTCTGTTTACTTATTTTTTTATTTATTGTTTTTACTGTTTTTATTTTTTATTATTTTAATTATTTTAATTAAGTTTATTATTAATTGTTTTGTTTCATGGTTTATTTTCTTAGATTTAATTTTTAAATTAGATTAACAGTCAAATCGAACTTAGAAATTAAGATAACACTCTAGTTTAATTAGGGAGCAATTTGAGTCGAGTTTTCGCATAAAATGTTTGATTACTCGAATCGATTGCTTGACCATTTAAAATTTATTAATAATTAATATTTTCTAAAAAATACTTTAGGTTTAATAATTTAGATAATAATTAGGTTTTAATTAGTCCTGAACTTTAAAAATTATCGATTTAGGTCCTTAAACTTTTAAGTATTTTAGAACTCGATATTTTAGATCTTTGACCTTTAGTCCCCGAATTTCGATTAGAACTTTATTATTGACATAAGTAATTAAGATTAACATAAGAGCCTCCATCTTAGGCTTGATTTCATAACATAAGTAGTTGAACATAGTTGAAAGTGATACTAAGGAGCTAGGGGGTTCATAGCAAGAACACTAACTCACAACCAGTCCTTTTTGCTTAGCTAGTTGCACACTTACAAGCTTGAAGGAGTCCTTTAGTTAGGTTAATTCTTAATTTGGTCCTCGCTTTTTCTCGAGGTTCCAATTTAATTATTCGAAACAATATTTATTAAAATTAATTTAGGTTAATATTAGAACCTACACTTCTAGGTTTGTGCCTTTAGGTCCTTTAATTTTCATAATCTAACACCTTAAGCTAGAAAAACCTTTAATTTACCTTAGCTTAATTAGGATTAAATAAAAATTTGTTTAATTGCATTGTTTTTTAAACCTAAGGCAATGTTATCTTATTAGGGAATTAATGGTATATCTCCTGCAAGTGTGCTCAGTGGGTGACCACTGGTGATTTCTGAAATAGGTCGACATCCTCTTCAAAGACTGCATCATGATTTTCTAAAAACGAGGCAATATTCAGTTAATAGGAATAATAGCTGATGTCCCACATTTACGCTTGGGAGAGAATGCTATCGGTCTCAATAAATGAATACCCTTTTCAACTTTGCATCCGTAATGATTTTCAATTAAATAAATTTTGAACTGAAAATTTTCGATTTTAAATATAGGGTAATCAAATAGGTACCAATTTTGGGCGCTTGTGGGGGTCCTAATCCTTCCCCATGCGTAACTGACTCCTGAACCCAATTTTTGGATTTTCGCAGACCTTAAAACTCGATATTTTGATAAAAATAAAATGTTTTATTAAAATCACCCAGTTTTTATGGTGTCCCAATCGCACCTTAAATGATTGGTGGCGACTCCTCACATTTCGAAAATTCATTTCAAAGAGAAAACCCCCCGAGTCGGTATCGATCTTTCCCTGCCCGGGCAAAAAACGATTTTGACACCACTCTTCATTCCAAGTTTTATAGCTCCAAGATAAGATCTTCAAGCATCTTTCATGATTCCTTTAGTGTTAAAATTCATCCTTAAGCTTTACAACAACTTTGTTGGTGATACAACAACTTGTTTTCATATTTTGGGATAGAGGAAGTGGGTGGTGAGCATCCTAGGTCAAGGAGAAGGTTAGAGCAAGTGTTGCTTGACAAAAGGAGCTTTATTTCAGCTTTCTAACATCAAAGTAGTATACTTCTAATCCCTTGTGGTGTTATGACTTCCATAATCATATTACTTGTTGAATATTTGAGTATTGGGTATATTAGGGCTTGTGTTTGATTCTTGTCATTGATGGTGTTTTTTAAATAGTGTTTTTATAGTGCTAAATGGACCTAAGTAAGTTCTATAAGCTTTAGATAATTCTTGGGGACCTTAAGAGGGTCTTAGGAGTGATTAGAGAGCTTCACTTATGAGAAATAATGCAATATGCAATAGTGGTTTCAAAACTCCCTATCTGGTTTCAAAACCCCTTATCAGAATGCAAAAGTTGCATTAGGTTTCAAAACCCCCTAGGGTGGTTTCAAAACCCCTGCAAAAGTTTAATTAGGCCTAAAATGTTGTCCCGTAAGGCCATGGACCATAATATGATCATAAATGGGGTCAAATGTGTAAAACAATAGAATAAGTGTTAAGGAAGGTGTTTAGAGGTAGGTTACAACATAAGTAATCATATTAGGTTAATAATTCCAAATATCTCCAATCGAATAAGTATCGAGTAATCGTGAATGAATGATCGTTAAAGAAGATATGTTGACGAGTGAGATAGAGGGAATCGAATACAACATGAACACTTACAATCAAAGATGAACAAGTCACCCTATCAATTCAAAGATGAACTGATGGGAAGTATGATGAGAGCGACTAGGGAGTTGTTATTAAGCAATTAACCTCGAATCGAGTATTAGACTAGTAGTAATATACCAAGTGGCAGCAAGAAATACTGATTTCCATAAGGGCATAAAACACTAAAAGAGTAAGAAGCCATTTCATAATGTTCTAGATGAGAGAACAAGTGAGATAGAGTCTAGTGAGGGGATGACCTCACCTGATTATGATGAGTTCGATAGTGAGTAGCCGAGCTACTTTGATTACCTTTGTATGGCATTGGTTGACGTGTGTGTTGGGAAGTTAGCTCTAGAGACAAGCTTTATAATAATAACGAGATAATAATATATGTGTGATAATCATAGGAACCTTATGTAAGAGTCCATAAGACTTATGCAAGATTCCATAAGACTTATGCCTTTGTTTGCCACTCGAGAAATGTTGAGGACATACGGGTTACTTGTGTGTGTGCATTATGATCGTCCAATAGGTTAAAAAATATCTGGATATATCCAAGTTAGTTCGAGAGCAATTTAGTTACTATTTGAACGTTATACTAATACTATACGACCCTGACATGTTCTGAATACTCTAGAGAAGTAGACTAGCATGACAAAGGGTAGAAGCTATGTGACCCGGACTTGGCCTAAGATTTTTACGAGGTGTCGATGCTATATGATCCAGACTACCCCTAAGGTAATTTTGAGATGCTAATGCTATGCGACTTGGATCTTACCTAAGGTACCTCTAGTAAGCAAATAGGCTTGTGAGTCTCGTGATGTTATGTAACCCTCGAGCTACACCACGCTGTTTACTTGTATCATGTGATTGTGCCTGATGTCTTTGTGATACTGGGTACTACCATTGTGTGTTGCATGATGATGCATTGTAGTATGATACTAAGGTTAGAAACCTAGTATACATTTACTCATGGCGAGAACCTTATTAGAGATTAAGGGAAGCGAGAGACTTTAGTGACATAATTATTAGACCTTCAGTAGGTAGCTCTTGATATTGATCATGCATGTACCTACTACTTAGTACCATGTATTCTAGCATGCTTATGTTTATGAGATTCATATGTTGCTCTAGATTTGCGATTTTACCTCTGGCTTTATAAGCTCAACGTTTGAATGTTTCCGTTCGCATGTTAGTATATTGAGCTGTTCGAGGAGCACCGTCGTAGTAGGATTTCCAGTATTCCTCATAGAGTACTGGATAGCTACATGTAGTGGACATATGTATTCATAGGACCCTAACTTATGTATTATGAGTTGTAAACTTCGAGTTGAATTAATTGATTTAAACTACGTATCATGGAGCTCCGTTTTGTAAAAGTATTTTATGACTATTATTAATGTCTTTTCACAAATATATGATATTTTAACTGAGAAAAAATGATTAGCCACTTCGGTGGTTTCGTGTAATATTATAATCCTCCAGATTTCGGGTCAGGTGGAGGGTGTATAATTTTTGGGTTAGGTCGACTGAAAATACGACCCAACCTGACCTATACCCAACCCTAGAGAAAACTATCTATTAATGCAACCGCGTATCCAAATTCAATCTGATGGCCCAAAGCATGAAATATCAATAGGACTAAAAATAAATGTCATATTGATCAATCTATACGTCTTCAAAATCCAACCCTGATAAAAACATTAAACGAATAGATTGATTAATCGACCAATAAAGAAGACCAAAAACATGTAAATATCATAAGACAAAAAAATATTTCATAAAGATAGATAAAAACGTGTCATAAAGACAAAGTTAAAAACTGAAAATAAAGGGGAAGCAAAAATGTAATATAGGAAAGTAAGATGAAAATTAGAAATACAAACGGTCGACGAACAACACTAAAACTGATATCGCTACCAGCCAAACATGAAAAAGAAAAATTTCAAGCGGCGTGAAGAGAGAAACCTATGGTTTCAAATTACATCTAAATTAATCACATACAATTTTATTGATGCAATTGTACACACTGACATTGTGTTATCTTTTATCTTTTGACAGAAAAGAAACAATTAATTTTATTAAGATAAAAAAGCATTCAAAATTATTACAAAAGTTTACCATTAGAATCGTAAAATAAACATATAATTAAGATATTATCCTTTAATCATTACTATAAAAATTATGGGCTGCCGCTGTCAATACCGGCGATAGCAGGGCTGCGCTGGAGGGGTGTTACATAACAGCGACAGTGAGTGGATTTTTGGTTTCTCCCGAAGTTTAGGGAGATGCTCAGTTTTAATGGCTGAATTATGGGTTGTTCATGATATTTTATGGCATGCATGGAGGCTCGATTTTAGAAGGGTGGAGGTCGAAACAGATAATGTCGAGGTTGTGCGTATATTTGATGGTACTTCATATGATCTTGAGGGTAACGTGCTTGTTGATGATCTGAAGAACCTTCAAAACAAGAATTCTCATGTAAAGAAGGAGCAGAACAGTGTTGCGGATAAATTGGCGAGGATGAGTCGGGGATTTGCTCCAGGGACTCAAGTATTCACTGCCGGTGGAAGTGGAGATTCTGTTGCAGAAGGACCTGAAAGCAACAAGCTACAACTGCTAGTTTTGTTGTTTCATCAAAAAAAGTTGAGGCTGAAATTTAATTTATTTAATATTTAAATGACAAAATAACATCAGTGACCGAAAATGCCTTATAATATACTATTTTAACCAATATTTTTTGGATTTGCCAAAATGACCAACAAATTCGCAATGCGAACTCCAATTTCGCAACTCAGTTTCCAATTCCGTAACGCGAATATGTAAATCGCATTGCGATTTTCCAAATGCGCAACGCGAATATGTAAACCGCAACGCGAATTTGTAAATCGCAACACAAATGTCAAATTCGCAACGCGGAATTTCAAATTCGCAACTGAATTTCAAATTCGCAACTGAATTTCAAATTCGCAACTAGATTTTTGAATTCGCAACACGAATTTAATTTCGCAACAGATTTTAGTTTCGCAACACAAATGTTTTGGGTATATAACAATGCAGCAGCATCAACTCATAACCTAAATCCCTAAATCGCAACTCATTCCATCTCTATCTATCACTCTCTCCGGCTACATCCGTTCCTATATCCAACGACATCCTTCCCCATCTCTAATTGTTTTTACATAATTTTATTTCTATATAATTTTTCAATGATTTCTCTCTCAAATTATCAACTATCAACTTAATAAAGGTATGTTTTTCTCTAAGTTAGTGATGATATCTAGTTTATAGCTCGTTTGTTTAGTAAATTAATTTACAATTTATAGAATAAAATCATCTAATGTTGATCGTGTTTGGATATATTTGTGTTTTGGAGTGTCATGGGAGAATGTTCATGGTGTTTTACAATATGTGCCTTTACCCATGAATATTCAACTAAAACTGTCATTAAAAAAGTTAACTTATGAAACTCTAATGTTACGTGTTGCAAAGAAATTGAATTTAGAGCCTCTAAGTGGATTTAGGCTATCTTATCAGAGAAAATGTAAAGTTTATTTGTTAACCGACAATGAAGATGTTGAACGATTCAATGCTTACATTAGTGTTTCGCAAGAAGATGATGTTACATTGTATGTTGTTGAACCTAGAAGTAGTGAAGTTGGGTCAGTAGCGGGTAGTAATCAACTAAGTTCTTCAACCCTAGTTTATGATGCTCACAATGTACAACGTTGTTATTAAACTCAAAATTTAATGGTTCCACCACAATTTCATCACCAAGAAAATTTTGTTTCAGCACATTTCCAATACCAAACACAATATCAAACACAATCTCCAAACCCACAACCTTTTCCTAATCCAAATCCCAATCAACTTTCAGCACCAAATTCCAGTTTTCGTATTGACCAGTTAGACGATTATGAGCCAACAGAAAAAATTGTGAGTACTAGTCAGTATTCGAAATTTGATCTTGGTCAATACCCAGACTTTGATCTTGGTCAATACTTGGATTTTGATGATGTGATGGAAGAAGAAACAGGCCCTACATGTAATGATTTTGATATTGGTCAATACCCGAATTTTGATGATGAAACAGCCACTGCCGAGGAAGATGTTGTTGATGATAATGAGGATGAAGTTATGACTGTGAATGAACATGTTGAACATACATTCTGTAATTCATATAACCCTGAAGAAGAAAAAGAAGAAGAAGAAGTCCCCGAAGAAAAGAAAAAGAAGAAAATGCCACGGGAGTATAACTGGAATATACCAGAATTACTTTAGATACCGGAAGAAGAGTTGGTAAAGATAGCAGTTGATTGTTATACAAAAGTTATTCGTATCAAGAAAGATGATTGTTTTGATACAAAGGAAGACTTGAATATAGCTTTGTATACTAAATGTGTGGAAGATGGCTATCAACTAAAAGTTAACAAATCAAGCAAAGATCGTTTCGAAACAAAGTGTATGATTGAAAAAAATTGTACATGGCGTATGATTGCAAAGAGGATAAAAGATTGCGAAATGTTTCAAGTTAGGACTTTTATTGATAAATATACACGTTCAAGAACCCAAGTTTTTCCTCACTATAGACAGGAAAACAAAAAGGTGTTGGGTGGTTTTCTGGCTGAGTTAATGTTTTTCAATGGAAGGGTATATCAGGGACATAAAATTATGATTGACATGAATGCTCGGTTCAAGATTAGTATCTCATATTCTCAAGCTTGGAGAGCCAAATGTTATGTATTGGAATTGTTGAGGGGGTCGCCAGAAGCATCGTTTGCCCAACTGCCGGCTTATTGTCACAATTTAAAGCTGAAAAATCCTAGGTCGGTAACTCATATCAAAACAGATAGAGATGGACGCTTTGAGTTGCTGTTTATCGCCATTGGTGTTGCGGTTAGTAAATAATTATAATTTTGTTGACTCATTTTTGTTAGTTGCATGCATTTCACATTTAAATGATTATATTTCTTGTGTATATGATTTTGTAGATTCGTTTATTTATTACTTGCATGCGCCCAGTTATTATAGTTGACGGAGCACATTTAAAAGGTCGATACCTTGGAGTAAACTTATTAGCAGTAGCCATGAATGCTAACAATGGGATACTACCAATAGCTTACGGGGTTGGTAAATCTGAAACCTCTGATTCATGGACATGGTTTATGGGGCATCTTAGGGATTGCATAGGTCCTATTAGCAATCTGACAATCATATCCGATAGGGCAAACTCAATTGACAACGCTGTTAGAAGGTATTTCCCTTATGCTTTTTATGGACTTTGTGGTGTTTATTTGTACATAAATCTAAAATCAAGGTCTGCTGGTATAAAAAATCACAAATGGACATACTAGAAGGTTGTAAAAGCTTATTGGGAAGTGGATTTTAATAAGCATATAAATTGTTTAAGACGTGTTTTGCCTCAATGTGCTCAAACACTAGAAGATTTCGGGTTTGAAAGATGGTGAAGAGTACATCAACTTGGAGCAAGATATGGTTTCATGACGTCTAATAGTGCATAATCAATCAACGCTCTAAGTCGTCATTTCCGAAAATTACCCATTACTATGTTAATGGAGTTTTTTCGAGCCTCTATTCAACAGTGGTACTACAAGTAAAGAAACCATGCATGTATTATTTCTTTAAATTCGTAACTTATCATATATTTTACTAAGTATTATTTATTTAAATTTACAGGAACATTGGAGCTTCGTGTTATACCATGGACTGAAAAAAAGATAACGAAACGTGTTGTGAAGTCAACGTCATGGAGAGTTGAACCATGTTCAAACACTTTGTTTGAAGTATTGGATAATAACTTAAATGGGCTTATCGATCTAAATGCAAAGACGTGTAGTTATAAGAAATGGCAAACATCTGGTTATCCGTGTGGCCATGTTATAAAAGTTGCTCTTCATCTAAACCAAGATGATTCAAGTGCATAGGCTATGGATTGCTACACTACAGAAGTATATCGACAGACTTATGCCGAGATTGTCTACCCATGTCCATATCCTTCTGAGTGGGACATACCATATGACTTACAAACAGTTTTGCCACCAGTCATGGACAGCACGCTACTTGGCCGACCAAAGAATCACGATCATATACCGTCTAAGGGTGAAGAGAAGAGGATATCGAAATGTAGTCGGTGCAAGGAAAGTGGTCATACAAGGTTGATCTGTGGATCACCAGTGCCATCACAATCATCTTTTCCTCAACCAAAAAATGGATCCTCATCAAAATCCAAAGCTCATATGGTGCCAAGCAAAAGGAAATCAAAATCGCAATCAAAATCTAAATCCCAATCACAACCGACTTCACCTTTTGGGACTTATTAACTTAGGTGATTTTAAATGTAAACGTTGTATTATGTGTATTTTATATGTGAATGCATACATTTTCAGTTAGACATTCATTAGTAACTTGAGTTTGAACATTGATATGATCTGTTCTATTGTTATCATGTTGGGATTTTCTCTTGTGTTTGATTGCTTGGATAGTTGTTCTCTTGCTTCTTCAAGCGTCCTTAGCCTGTATTTATAGCTTGGAATGTGTTTGATGTTGTATATAACTTGATGTTGTATGTTGCGATCAACACGAAAATCAAATTCGCAACGTGAAATAAGCGTTGCGATAGTCAAATTTGTATCGCGAAATCGTAAACCGAGAATCACAACGCAAATTTGACTTTCGCGTTGCGAAATTGTACCTTCAACAAGTCTTTTTTACCTTCAACATAATGCAAATTGAATTTAAAACAACAAATCAACTTTTACAAATCAATTAAACAAGCAAAACAATAATTCTTATTTACACATCAAATTAAACAAATCAACTTTTACAAATCAATTAAACAAGCAAAAAATAATTCTTATTTCCTCATCAATTAAACAAATCAGCTTTCAATGTAAAATTAAATTAAACAAGCAAAAAAAGTGTACCCCGGACTGTTGTTTATGCACAAATACATCAATTTCACGCAGCTCACGTCAGAATAACCTGCAGAAACCAAACAGTTGCTCAAACAACACTTTCTACACATCTAAAACCAACAAACAACAAATTATTGAACTCTAGGTACTTAACCAAACATTTTCAAACCAACAAAGAGTATATATGTTAACAACACTTGCTCAAACTTACCAATTGTTTATGCAAACTTTCAGCATGCGGATGCAGGTAGGCAACGTCTCACATATATCGCTCGAGCCATAAAATGCCGAAACCATAAGCCTACTGCACCTCTATCTCTATCTTTGGGAGGTAGAAGGTGTTTACTTCCTGTCGTCAAACGCTCCAAGCACATGCATACAAAAGGACCACAATCCTCTCTGGCTCTCTCCGTTTATTGTGGAGCGGTATCGTCTCTGATCATTGTAACTTAAAATTCAGTAAATCCAAGATTTTCAAATTCAGTTCCATGATCACTCGTTACACTAGTTATAGAGTAACCTTTTTCGTTTTGGATTACTTTTGAAAACGTGATGATTTTTTCTAATGTTTCATCTTTAGTACTTAAGAATAGAACCCAAGTATATCTAGAATAGTCATCTACCAATACAAATGCATATTGTTTTCCACCCAAGCTAGTAGTCCTAGATTTCCCAAAAAGATCTATATGGATCAATTGTAATACTCTACTAGTTGATACATCATTAATGGACTTAAAAAAAGCTTTTCTATGTTTTCCTTTAGCACAAGCATCACAGATTTTATCATTATCAAATTTTAGCTTTGGCAACCCTCGAATTAAATCTCCTTGAATAAGTCATTGTAAAACACTCATACTAGCATGTCCTAGTCTCCTATGCCATAACCAACTATCATGTTCATCCTTAGCAACTAGGCATAAATTAGTCATATCAATAGAATCTAAATGCACCATGTATATGTCCCTCTTTCATGACCAACAAGCATAATCAAAATGGATGCAATGTCAATCAATTTTGCAATCATTAATTTAAAATAAGACATTTTATCTTTTATTAAATTCATTTATCAAGAGATTATGCTTTTAACTCATTCACAAATAAAACATTATACACTGTCGATAATTGAGATTAAGATTTTATGCATAAAGTTTTTGAAAATGTTATGCATTAAAACTTTATAATATTTTAAAAAATAAGATCTATGCATAAACATTAAGAAAAATTTAAGGTCAAAATTTTGCAAAACCAATGTTATTGAAAAATCGATATCAATTGTTAAAGAGATATCAATTACATTTTAAAAACAATTTTGACCAAAAATTAATATGATGAACTAGAATTTATAAAACATTACCAAAAAATATTATGTTCATCATACAATATTTTTCAACATACATGAGATAAAACATAATCATTTAGAATTATTCAACATTTAAAACCTCATGTATGCATAAACTAAATGAGCAACCAAATAAAATAATAACATTAAGTTTAGAGGTTACCCATTCCTTTTTCATGTGTGGCTAGAGCATCTTGAATATCATCATCTTTATCACCATTGCTCCCACACACCTACAAGAGACATTTAAGTAGATTTTGGTATCCAAATTGCTTTGGATCCTTGAACATTTGTTTCAATGCCTCTTGTTCCTTTTGGAACCCATGCTTGTCTAATTTTAAATCGTTTTCCTTTCTTTAAAGGACAAGTATGTTCCTTATGACCATGATAATGACAATGTGAACATATTGTCATTATTGAACTAGAGGAATTATTTAAAATGATCTCTTTTTCTTTTGTTAAACATTCAAGCTTAACTTTCAAATCGAAATTTTCTTTTTCAGTACTTTCAAATTTCATTTTTGAAAGCTCTAAATCCTTCTTCAAGATTTCATTTTGATTTTCAAAATCCATTTTCGTTTCTAGAATAAGTTTGTTTAATTTGAAAATTTCTTTTTCAAAGTTTTCAGATTTCGTTTTTGAAAGCTCTAACTCCTTTCTCAACATTTCATTTTGATTTTCTAAATCTGTTTTAGCTTTCAAAAGAAGATAATTTTTAGCTATAAATTTAGAAATCAATTTATTGTATTTGGAGTTCATGGTCTCAAACTCCAAAAATAATTCATCATAAGCATATTGTATCTCATTAAAAAATTTTGAATTTAATCTATTTGAGTTAGAAGATACCTTTGGCTCTCTGAGAGCTAATAGAGACATCACCTTTATTGATTCTTCTTCTTCCTTGTCTCTATAGATCTCCTCAAGCTTATCCCACATCTCCTTGGCATTTGAAGAAGAAGAAACTCCTTTATATACATTAGGATCAATTGCACAACACAACATGTGCATAGCCTTTGTATTTTGTTGAGCTTTCTTCTGTTCTTGATTACTCCACTTCTTTGCCTTCTTCGTAGGAGAAGAATATCCTTTCTCGGTCATCATCCAAGCTTCCATATCAAATGCTTGGATAAATATCATCATGAACTTCTTCCAACGACGATAGTTTGTTCCATTGAAGTGTGGGGGCACGTCAATTGGTCTGGATTCTTCCATAGAGAATGAGCTGGAAGTGGACGCCATCTTTATCAATTTAACTCTTCCTAAATCGAATCAAGAGGTGGTTAAACCTTCAAATGAGTGAGGCTCTGATGCCAATTGTTGATTTAATCGATCGATAGAATTGGGCAAGAGGGGGTGAATTGGCAATAAAAATTTTGGTGGAAGCTTTTGCAGAAAATTGAAAATATTTGCACAACGATTTAGAGTGGTTCGAATTTCTCAACCAAATTCTACGTCCACTACCTTAGCTATCAACACTAAGGATTTTCCAACAAATTCAGTAATTTGTTCTTTCTTTTGATGACAAAGAGTAACCTTACAACTCCCTCAAGAATTATACCCCAAATTCTTGAGCACACTCTTTTTCAAAGAGAAATACACAAATTTGCAAACTTATAAGGAAAACCTCGCAAGGTAGATTGTTTTCACAATTCTAGAACAAAGAAAGAACACTCAAGGATAAACACAATAGAGCACAAATGATGTTCTTGAAAGCACAATGAATATTGAATGAAAAATAGGCTTGAAGTGCTCAAACAATGAGTTTGATGCTTTCTCTTTGATTCTCTCTCAATTCTTGTTGATTGTTGTTTTTTGTTATTGATCAATGAGTTCTAAGCTTGTTTAAATACTCCTTCAATTGATTCTGAACGTTGGGGATGATTAGTGGAGTCAATGGAGCCGTTTAAGTGTGAAAATAATTAATAAAACTCTTGGAGCATGAGGGAATCGATACCCCCTCATAGGGAATCGATTCCTGCATGTAAAATTCAAATATTTCGACCGTTAAACAGGGGGAATCGGTACCCCTTGGCGGAATCGGTTCCCTTCGAGCAATCTGTTATTTCTTGGAGCCAAACCATTCATGGGGAATCGGTTTCCTCTGGGCAATCTGCCCATTTTGGTTTGATTTTAATTAAGAAATGATTTTTGACTCAATTAAGGCTCGAAATACTTTGTAAATTTGTTTAAAAGATTAAAACATATTTTTTACACTTTAGTAAGGATTAAAATGAACTTTGAAAGACTTGGAGTAATTTTTGATATTCGAATAATTATATCGAATATACTTAGAAAATCTTTTGTAAAATCTTAAAATTCATTTAACTTAATTTGTTATATCGAAACATCAAAATGCTTTCAACACATTGGGTTGAATTGAATGGTGGGTGAAAAAGTCCCTTTTTGTATAGTCAAATTGGCTTGTAATTTGTTTAATGTTATTACTAGTTTTGAACGTTAAGTTTATTTTATTTTATTAAAATTAGGACCAAATTGATATAATATATAAGTAACAGTGACTAAATGTGTTATTATGTCAAATATTTTAACTGTCACATCAGCTTCTCCGTTAAATATTAACGGCAAGTGGCTTAATTGAATTTATTTAAATAGTTGAGAGACTTGATTGACAAAATTTCAAAAATAGTGGTCAAAATGAAAAGGGGCAATAGTTAGGTGGTTACTGGTACAATTTACCCTTTATTTTAAATGATTTACCTTTAATTTTTTTACTATTTTATAATTATACGTTGAGCCATTTAGAATTTTAAATTTTATAAATTAAATTGATAGTGCTCATTGTTAGTGGTTCTCATCGATGATCGTCGAGTGCTGTAGAATTTCTCATAAAAAATATCATACGAAAAAAAATAAAATTTTATAAATTCTTAAAATTTATTTGTTCACGTAAAAATTCAAAGAAAAAATACATTGATAATAATTTTAATTAAAATTATGTCTAAATTTTATTTTTAGAGATAAAATTTTATGAACCCACATAATAAATTTCTATTTATTTGAAATAAAATCATAAATATAAATTGAATTGAAAAATATTTTTAAAAAAGTTACCTTCAATTAAAATGAAATTAAAAGTTGAATACTTAATAACTTGATTGAAATACTCAATTTAAAGAAGATGAACAACTCAAAGAAGACAAATAATCAAACATTGAAAAATATAAAAAAATATCTTGAAATAAAAAATGACAAGAAAACGGATTTTGATTCATTTAAAAACAAAATAATAGTAAAAATAGGTGTTAACTTTTTAAAAATAATATTTGAGTAATTTTCAAATTACAAAGTAATATATGCGTTTTTTTGGGCAATCAAATTTAATAACTTAATATAAACGTTTTGAGGGATCAAACTTAATAATTTAATAGGGTAAATTGCATATTTAGTAACTAAACTATTATTTTTATTCTGTTTTATTACTCAATTTTTTTTAAATCATACCCAATGTTTAATTTATGTTTCAATTTGGAATCCCACTGTTAAAAAATTAAGAAAACTGCCGATGTGATTTTTTTCAATGATGATGTATCATTATCCTATGGTGATACGTTAACATCTCCATTAAGTTTTTAACTATAATATACAAAATTTAAACTTAAACTAAACATTAGTTTTTTAAAACAAATATAAAATTTGGGTGCTAAAATAAAACAAAAATACTAGTTTCAATACTAAACTTGTACTTTATTCTAATTTAATATATCTATATATTATATTATATTATATTATATTATATTATATTATATTATATTATATTATATTATATTATATTAGATTAGATTATTATATTATATTATATTATATTATATTATATTATATTATATTATATTATATTATATTATATTATATTATATTATATTATATTATATTATATTATATTATATTTTTAATATTTTATGGGAGACATGCCCCACTATTCCTTCTTACCTTCTGCCTCTGTATAAAAAAATTTAAATTTCAAACCTGTAGATCATTAGTTTTATCATAACACATGTTAATTTAAGGCTAAAAAACGGTAGAGAATAAGTGCAACCGAAAATGTTATTAAAAAACATAATATTTTCGGTTGGGCGTAACTTAAAATGTTAAATTTTTCTAATTTTTTCTAACATTTTAGGTTGAACTGAAAATGTTACGAAGGATATAACGTTTTCGGTTGTCAACAAAAAATATAATGAAAATAGTAACAATTTTAATTCAACCAAAAAAAAATTATAAATATTTTAAGTTTAGCTCAACTAAAAGTATTATATTTTTATAATATTTTTGGTTATATATTTCTTTAACCTTAAATTATACTGTTTATTCCTTGGACTCTTCTACTATATAACTCTCTCAACATCTCCGCAATTCATTCTATGTAGAAGTATATAATTCAATAACAAATTTGCACATCAGCAAATATTATTCAATATTTTGAAACATATACAATATTATTCACTATATCCTTAATACTTATCCTAATATATATAATCAAAATTATGTCTGCAACTCCAATGAAATCAGAAAAAGAAAAACACAAATATAAATAAAAAACGGGAAGCCCACTCAATCAAACAAAAACTCCCTTCTTTTTTCAGACATGGGATGGATGATTATATGGTACCACAGTTTAATATAAATGTTAATTTTTTCTTACTCTTTTTATTTAAGTATAAACCTTTTTCGTAATATTTTAAGTTGTATTGAAAATGTTATATTTTTTTTATAATATTTTCGGTTTAACCAAAATATTAAAAAATTAATATTTTAAATTATGCACAATCTAAAATATTATGTTGTTTATAATATTTTATGTTACACATTTCTTTAGCATTAAATTAAAATATTGTAACATAGAACTTGGGATGTTGGAATAAATCAAGAATTAACTGAGTGCAACAACATGTGCTTGAATTCCTGAAAATCAACCATGCCGTCCATGTTGGTGTCGTAAAAGCAAATCATTGCCCTGCAATCTCTGCTGCTGTTTTCGTCCCACAAACCAAGTCTCCCCAACACGTTTTCAAGCTCATCGCATGAGATGAACCCATCTCCGTTCAAGTCAAACACCTTGAAAGCCCATTTAATACTTCTAATCTCTCTTCTACCTCTTTGGCAAATCAAATCTACCAATAAACCTCAATAAACACCAATATACTAATTTATCATTTCAAAACCCATTTTTTAAAATCTCTAATATTTTCTCCATTTCACGATTTCAATCCCATTTTATCCTTCCTTAAATTTTCATATCACTTAAGGTTGTAAAAACAACCTACAATAAAAAGAAAAAACCAAACAATTGTAACTTACCTTTGGGAGTTATGGAGAAGGCTTCACCCACGTGAAAGAAGAAGAAGAAAGGAAATGGGTTTTTGTGTTTGCTTTCCCTTTTCCCTTAAATTAATACTTTACTAACAAATAATTTTAAATTCATTCTCTTGTAAAGGATCAAAATACCCTCTTACTAATTCATTGTCCAAATTTAGTCTAAACCATTAATCCCAATCATTCTCATCTTTATCATTTAATCGAATAAATCTCCTAATTTTTAAATTATTTCAATAAACTCCTTATTTCAAAATTTGGGGTATTATAAAAATACTGGTTGGAAGGCACAGAAAGAATATTTAAGGAGCTTAAATTGTCGCCTGAGCAACGTTACAAAGGAGCTATTTCACTGGTAAAGGGCCAAGCTATAAGATGATGGAAGTCTACATCTAGAAAGACACAACCTGATAAGTTGACTTGGGAATATTTTCGTGAGTCCTTTAACCAAAAGAGCGACACCAATAGTTTCTTGATTTTAAGTAAGAAACTATGACAATTGTTGAGTATGAGGTAGATTTTTTACAACTAAATCAATATGCCCCAAAGATGACTACTATAGAGAAGGATAGGTGTAACAGATCCAAGATGGTTTAGATGCGGAGATTTACCGGAAGGTTGCCCAACACCGGGTGAGGGTATTTAATGATCTGGTTGACAAGGAAAAAATAATTGAGGATGGAGAATGAGCTCGTATTAAGTATTATGGTAAAAGTAAGTATCAGGGTAAGAAGCGAGAAGAGTCTAGTGGTTCATAGGCTTATTCTCACAAGCGGTCCCAAGAGAATAGACCCCAACAAAGGTATATCAGAAGTCAATTTATGGCACCATCTGCATCACATGTTCGTTCTCATGGATCATTTGGATTTACTATGATACTATTTTTTACTCTTTGCAACCGTCGACATACTAATGGAGACTGTTGAATAAGGAAGGGAGCTTGCTTTCGCTGTGGATCCTTTGAGCATAAGGTGGTTGAGTGCCCACAAACTCTAATTTTACTCAAAAACTTACTAGATCACATACATCAGTTTAGACTCCATAGAGAGGCCGTGGTCAAGGAAGATGATCAAGTCTAGATTTACCCTTGGTATAACTGGTCGAGGATAACATACTTAGGGTCAAAGTTCTGCTAAGACTGAGGCAAGAAAAACAAGATTGATATATGCTGCTACACTCCGTGAGAATAGGGATGCACATGATGTTATTGCAGGTACCTTTATGATACATGTTGGATATATGAACTGCAAAACTACACCGTTAGCACTGATTGAAAATATAAACAGTAATTAAGAAGAACAGATTCGTAAACCGTGTCGTGGTAAGAACCACTGCCTTAGAAACGAATTCGCCTCGATGTGTGTAATCGCTGCAGTAGGCAGACCGTCCCCCGAGGTTAACACGGTCGCTCCGAATTCCGTGCACCCGAAACCGGAGTGGACTGCTGGTGGTATTGCACTTCTGATCGGAAAGCACTCAGAGAGAATTCACAGAGAGAACTTTAGAAAACACTTTGTAAGTGAATTGTGAATGTTTTGGAGTGAGTTGAGAAGCTGAATATAGCTCTCTATTTATAGGCTAGAAATAGGGTTAAAATCGTCTATAAAATTTCAGGATTAAACCTCTTATTTGTAACAGCTGAAACGTCTAGATGAACCTGACTCAGAAATAGTCCAGGTTCATTGTATCATTATTCAGCTGTTATAACTCCCGAAATTATATCATGTAACCCCTAGAATTAAATCAAATAACTCCTGTAACTCCTGATATTAACAACTTGTCTCCTCTGTACAAAGCTGTAAATCAGTCCAGGTACATCTTAACGTTTCTGATTTAATTTAGGAATAAACTGTTTAATTTCTGATAACAAATAATTCAGCTGTTATTATTTGAAATTCAAACAGTCATCAGCAGCCTATAAATATCAGTTGATATCTTTCACATTTTCCATTTGTTTCTTTCAAAGAGAAATTCCTCAAGAATTTTCTCTAAAAAGATAGTATCCGCGCGGACGTGTCGAAGACACGTATTACCACGACCACGACCACGACCACGACCTCGACCTCGACCACGACCACGAGCCGAGTCAAGCCGTGCCGTGCCGAGCCGAGACAGACGGACGGCGGCGGCGGTGCGCGAGAGCCCCATTTGTTCTCTATCACTCAACAAGGAAGTGGAATGTCAAGCCTTAAATACCATTCCCAATAGTGTTTCCAACACTATGTGGGATTGAGCATTACCAACATTCCCCCACTAATGCGAAAGAAATCTTCTGAAACTCGAAAACAAGCTTTCCAGAAGAGCAATAGCGAGATTAGTTGCTTAAGCACTAGTTAACATATCTGGAACTAGTACATAGTGATGATGAGCAATCCTTCTCTTAGATAAGTGAAACTAGTCTGGAACTTTCTAAGATCAGGGTAAACTCATAACACACACAACTAACCCCTTCATCCACCTGAGTCCTCGATGTGTAAGATATATATATACAAAAGTATATATTTGGCCATCTTACCTCAGGATTTTAGTAAGTGTGCTAGAAAAATAGCCCAACATTTTTCATAGAAGGCGGCTAACCCTTCTCACTTACATAGGTTATTTCATCAAGTTTATCTCAACATAAACCACCCTTTAAAAAGGAATATGAAATAATTAAGAGCTTTTATAATAGCTCAATCTCACAAAGGGTATGATGACTTTTTTTCAAGTTCATTATAAATGAACCACCCAAACTCTGGGCTAAGAAGTCATTAAGAATAAATATTCAACCTCATTTATCGGTAAATTCAATAAGTCATTCTCACTAAAACCATCCAAATACTTGGATTTGAATTTATTAAGAGTTTAACAAACTCAACCTTTCTGTCGATAAGTTCATCATTTCCTACCCACTCACTCTGGGTTATGAACTTATTAAGAATAGATATTCAGCCAAAATCGATAAATTCATCAAGTCTTTCTCACTAAGACCACCCAAAGCCTGGGCTATGAATTTATTAAGAGCAATTAAGCTCATCCTGGGCATGCACATTATTCATCATAGGGATAGGCAGTAGGAATGTGCACTATGTGTCTTTCCATGGTTTCGTTTGACCACATGGAACTTAGATAACTAAGTTGAGTATCCACCATGAATTCCTCAACCAATGGGCTTTAGACCCATCCCCCACGACGAATCTAGGACCATCTTCCAACTTAACCCTTTGGTAAGTGGATCTGCTAGGTTCCTTTCTGACTTCACATACTCTAAAGAGAGCACTCCATTATTTATCAAGTGTCTAACTGATTCATGTCTTATGCGAATGTGTCTTTTCTTACTATTGTAAGCTTGGTTCTTAGCCACACATATCGCAGCTTGTGAATCACACAATAATGAAACTCGAGGAGTCGGTCTTCCCCACAACGGAATATCTGCTATCAAGCTTCTGAGCCACTCGACTTCTTGCCCAGCTAGGTCAAGAGCTATAAACTCTGACTCCATGGTAGAACGAGCAATACAAGTCTGCTTTGATGATTTCCACGAGATCGCTGCTCCACCCAAAGTAAAAACATACCCGCTCGTAGAGCTTACCTCATCATTAACAGAAACCCAGTTGGCATCACAATATCATTCCAGTACCGCAGGAAAGCCAACAAACTCAAGTTTCCAATCCACAGTACCCTTAAGATACTTCAATAAGCGTTTAAGCGCAATCCAGTGCTCACCACTCGGATTATGAGTATATCTACTTAGTCTACTTACATCATAAGCAATATCAGGCCGAGTATAGTTCATTAAGAACATTAAACTTCCGATTAATTTAGCATATTCAGTTTGGGAAACACTACTTCCTTTATTCTTAACTATATGTATGCTAGGGTCATAAGGAGTTCGAACAGGGACGACATCAAAACTGTCAAATTTCTTTAGCACTTTCTCTATATAATGTGCTTGACATAAAGAAAATCCCTTCTCAGTTTTAGTAACTTTGACTCCTAAGATTACATCTACTTCTCCCAAATCTGTCATCTCAAACTTAGTGGAGAAGAAATTTTTAACTTTGTTAATGGACTCAATGTTAGAACTGAAAATCAACATGTCATCAACATAAAGACTTATGATAACACATTCAGTTTCAAACATCTTCGAATACACACAAGCATCCGAACCATTCATAACAAAACCAAAACTAGGAATAGTTTTATGAAATTTCTCATACCACTATTTAGGAGCCTGCTTAAGTCCATAGAGTGACTTTTTGAGTCTACAAACTTTGCCTTCCATACCAGGTGCCTCAAAACCTAGTGGCTGCTCCATATAAATCTCCTCATCTAGATCCCTATTCAAGAAAGCAGTCTTAACATCCATTTGATGTACCTGTAACTTATGAATAGAGGCTAGTGTAAATAATGCACAAATCGTTGAGATTTTTGTAACGGGAAAGTATGTATCAAAGTAGTCTAAACCAAACCTTTGAGTGAACCCTTTGACGACTAACCTTGCCTTGTACCGCTGAATCGAACCATCTGGCCTTAGTTTCTTCCGGAAGACCCATTTGTTGGAGATTGGTTTGAATCCCTTAGGCAAGTCAACTAATTCCCAAGTATGATTAGACATTATCGATTCTAGTTCATCATTAACAGCGCTTTTCCAAAAACTAGCATCGATAGATCTTATAACTTCTTCAAAAGTTTTAGGATCCTCATCTAATAGAAAAATTTGAGCTATAGGATCTGAAATGAAGTCTAAATCATTTATCTCAGAAATAAAGGAAGTAATAAAGTCTGGTCCAAAAGAGGTTTCAACTCTTTGCCTTTTACTTCTTCTAGGCTCAAAATCAATTTGTTCAGAAGACCTAGCAGGATTACTAGAAGAAGTTGATGGAATATATTCTATTTGTGTTTCAATATTTATTCTCGGTTCCTTTAAAGGAAAAGTATTTTCAAAGAAAACAACATCTCTTGACTCACAAATAGAATAATCTTGTAAAAGCATGAATCTGTATGCATCACTATTCGTAGCATACCCTATAAACACTGCATCAACGGTTTTAGGTCCGATGGTGGACTTCTTAAAGTTTGGCAAGCCCACTTTAGCCAGACACCCCCACACTTTCAGGTATTGTAAATTAGGAGCGTATCCTTTCCACAATTCATATGGGGTAGAATCTAATTTCTTATGAGGAACTCGGTTCAAGATATGAGTTGCCGATAGAATGGCCTCCCCCCACATGTTATCAGATAACCCGGAACTTATTAGTAAAGAATTCATCATCTCTTTTAAAGTTCTATTTTTCCTTTCGGCTATACCATTCTGTTGAGGAAAATAGGGGGCTGATGTTTCATGAATTATGCCATTCTTTTCACAAATATCTTTTAAGAAATTAGATCCATATTCACCACCTCTATCAGATCTAACCCGTTTGATTCTCCTATCTAACTGATTTTCAACTTCTGCCTTATAAATAAGAAAGAAGTTTTCAGCTTCATCTTTAGTTCTTAGGAGATAAACTTTTGTATATCTTGAATAATCATCTACAAAAGTTATGTAGTAGTGTTTTCCTCCTTTACTTTCAGTGTTTCTAAAATCTGCTAGATCAGTATGAATGAGTTCTAACAATTCAGTCTTTCTATTAGAAATAATCTTAAAGTGAGGTCTAGTATGCTTAGCTTCTACACAAATCTCACATTTGTTAAAGCTAGTTGTGTCTAGTTTAGGCAGAACATTCATATTCATTAATTTCTTTAAAGCATGAATATTCACGTGTCCTAATCTAGCATGCCACATATCAATGGATTCAACAATATAAGCAGAAGTGGTAGCTTTATTTTCATTAAATTGAGTTTCTATGACAAATAAACCATTGCTTAAAAACCCTTTCCCCATATAATCACCATTTTTGGAAAGTACAAGTTTATCTGCCTCAAAAACTAACTTAATGCATGCCTTATTCAAAAGCCCACCACTTATCAAATTTCTACGCAAGGCAGGTACATACAGAACATTATTTAAAGCCAGAGTTTTACCAGAAGTCAGCTTGAGTAAAACCTTGCCTTTGCCTAGCACTTCAGAGCTGCTAGAGTTCCCCATGTACACACGTTCACCAGTGTTCCCATCCTCGAACTCGGTGAAAAACTCCTTCCTTGCGCAGAAATGCTTCGAAGCGCCAGTGTCAACTACCCATTCTGAACTGTTCTCCACCAGATTAACTTCTGAGACCACCGCAACAATGATCTCATCATCTTCTTCTACAACGTGCATCTGTGGCTCTTTGTCATTCTGGCAGTCTGAGCGGTGTTGGCATTGGTAAGCTTTGTGGCCAGGTAAACCGCAGACATAACACTTGAACGTCTTTCCTTCCGGTTTGGCCTTTCCTGACTTCTTGAAGTTGGTAGCCTTCTGTGGTTTCGTCTTTTTGTCTTGATTCCCACGTTTCATGATCTTCTTAAATTTAGACTCAACCAAGTTAGCTCTAAAAGATAAATTACTCATAGAATTAGTAAGCTTATCTTTTAAACGGTTGGCTTCTTCAATCTTCATATGGCCCACAAGTTCTTCAAGCGAAATGTCTCTCTTCTTATGCTTAAGAGAGTTGCGGTAGTCGGACCAAGACTTGGGCAGCTTCTCAATGAGTACATTGGCTTGCAGCACCTCACACATTTGCATCCCTTCAGCGATGATGTCAGCGACTAAGTTCTCATAGTCATGGACTTGATCCATTATTGGCTTGTCGTCTGTCATCTGGAATTTGAGCCATTCGCCGACAACGTACTTCTTGATCCCCGCATCATCCGCACCATACTCCTTGTCGAGAGTGTCCCATATTGCCTTGGCACTCCTTTCTCTAAGGAACATATCAAATAGTTTATTTGATATGTGGCTGAGCAGATGTCCTCGTACCATCTTGTTGTCCTTCTCGTATTTCTCGTAGGTAGCGAGAGCGGCGGCGGCAGTTGCTAAGGCATTATCATTGAGGACCGCATCCGCATCATTACCGACAGCTGGGGTTGGCGGCATGGTAGGTGGTGGCTTGAGCAACACGTAATCAAGATCAAGTTGCTCGAAGAATATCATAATTCTTTGGGACCACCTTCTATAGTTCTTTCCATCAAGTGCATCGAGCTTGGAAAGATCGGGAATGAGTTTGCTCAAAGGTGTCGACATGATTGCAGTTTATGGAAATTCGTTTCTAAATTGTTAGATATATGAACTGCAAAACTACACCGTTAGCACTGACTGAAAATATAAACAGTAATTAAGAAGAACATATTTGTAAACCGTGTCGTGGTAAGAACCACTGCCTTAGAAACGAATTCGCCTCGATGTGTGTAATCGCTATAGTAGGCGGACCGTCCCCCGAGGTTAACACGGTCGCTCCGAATTCCGTACACCCGAAACCGGAGTGGGCTGCTGGTGGTATTGCACTTCTGATCGGAAAGCACTCAGAGAGAACTCACAGAGAGAACTTTAGAAAACACTTTGTAAGTGAATTGTGAATGTTTTGGAGTGAGTTGAGAAGTTGAATACAGCTCTCTATTTATAGGCTAGAAATAGGGTTAAAATCGTCCATAAAATTTCAGGATTAAACCTCTTATTTGTAACAGTTGAAACATCTAGATGAAGCTGACTCAGAAATAGTCCAGGTTCATTCTATCATTATTCAACTGTTATAACTCCCAAAATTATATCATGTAACCCCTGGAATTAAATCAAATAACTCATGTAACTCCTGATATTAACAGCTTGTCTCCTTTGTACAAAGCTGTAAATCAGTCCAGGTACATCTTAACGTTTCTGATTTAATTTAGGAATAAACTGTTTAATTTCTGATAACAAATAATTCAGCTGTTATTATTTGAAATTCAAACAGTCCTCAGCAGCCTATAAATATCAGTTGATAACTTTCACATTTTCCATTTGTTTCTTTCAAAGATAAATTCCTCAAGATTTTTCTCTAAAAAGATAGTATCCGTGCGGACGTGTCGAAGACACGTATTACCACGACCACGACCACGACCACGACCACGACCACGACCACGAGCCGAGACGAGACGGACGGACGGCGACGGCGGTGCGCGAGAGCCCCCCTTGTTCTCTATCACTCAACAAGGAAGTGGAATGTCAAGCCTTAAATACCATTCCCAATAGTGTTTCCAACACTATGTGGGATTGAGCATTACCAACAATACATGCTGAACCTTATTTTGCTTTGTTAGATAATGGTTCCACACATTTGTATGTTACTAGTAATGTATCGCGAAACTTGAGAATTGGGGTAGAAGACATTGAAACTAATGTAACATTACTCAACCTTTTAGGACAATCTATAACTATAAGTAAAATCTTTAGAAGGTGTCCTTTAGAGATCTAGGGTAAAATATTTCCTGCGGACTTAATGGGACTCCCCTTGAGGGAATTTGATCTGATCTTGGGAATGGATTGGTTGACCGAGCATAAAGTGGATATAAAGTGTGCCGCTAAGAAAGTAATTATGAGAATAGTGGATGATAGAGAAGTAACTTTATTTAGAGAAAGACAATGTTATCAAGAAGTTAAATTAAGTGATAAGAAAGGGATACGAAACATATTTGGCCTACATTTAGGATACACGGGAGTCAAATTGTGTGAGTTTAGATATCTGAACAGTAAAAGACTTCCCAGATTTTTCCTCTGAAGAATTACCAGGAATACCACCTGATCGAGAAGTTGAGATCAGAATCGAAGTTTATTTAGGAACAAATCCGGTATCCATTATACCATATCGAATGACACCAAAGGAGTTGAGCTTTTGGATCAGGTATTTATTCGATCTAGTGTTTCACCATGGGGAGCACCTGTTTTGTTTGTGAAAAAGAAAGACGAGACTTTAAGTCTGTGTATTAACTATTGACAACTAAATATACTCATGATCAAGAATAGATATCCGTTACCTTAAATTGATGACTTGTCTAATCAATTTCGAGAAGCTACAGTGTTCTTTAAAATAGATTTGATGTTGGGGTACTATCAACTAAAGGTGAAGGACTCTGATGTATCTAAGACAACATTCAAAAGTCATTACAGACATTATGAATTTTTAGTTATGGCTTTTGGGTTGACTAATGCTCCTGCAACTTTTATGGAAATGATGAACCATTTCTTCCAACCTTATTTAGATCAACTTGTCATTGTATTCATTGATGACATTTTGGTTTACTCTAAAACTGAAATGAATCATGATTAGCACTTGAGGATTTTTTTTCAAATTCTTCGGGAGCATAAATTATATGCAAAGTTCGTATTTTTGGGACATGTGGTCTCTACCAATAGTATTCATATGGATCCGAAGAAGGTGGAAGCTATTTTAAAGTGGAGACAACCTAAAAATGCCTCTGAGATTTGTAGTTTTCTAAGATTAGCAGGTTATTGCCGAAGATTTGTTGAGCGGTTTTCTATAATTGTTGTACCTTTGACTAAGCTGTTGAGGAAGAATGCACCCTTAGTTTGGGGTGATGATCAAGAAGTTAGCTTCAAGAAGCTCAAGTATGTGCTAACTCAAGCTCCTGTGCTAGCTCAACCTGAGTCCGAAAAGGATTATACTGTGTATAGTGATGCATCTCATTCTGGCTTGGGTTGTGTTTTAATGCAGGAAGGTAAGGTAGTTTCATACGCATCACGACAATTAAAAGTCCCATGAGCATAACTAACCTACGCACGACCTTAAATTTGCAACGGTAGTGTTTGCACTAAAAATATGGAGGCACTATTTGTACGGAGAGAAGTACTACATTTATATAGATCATAAGAGTCTAAAGTACCTTCTAAATAAAAAAGAGTTAAATTTATGCCAGCGCCGATGGTTGAGTAGTTAAAAGAATATGTTTGTGTGATAGAGTATCATCCAGGAAATGCCAACTTGGTGGCTGATGCACTTAGTAGGAAGGAGATGATCGATCCGAGAGCTATGTTCGCTAATTTGAGTATGATGATAATGGTTATTTATTGGCAGAGTTACAATTGAAGACGACTTTGATGGAGGATATTAAGGTGAAACAGCCTTTGGATGTAACTTTATTACATCGGGTTAAATAGGTCGGGTAAGGTAGAGATTCAAACTTTACTTTTGATCAAAATAGAATTTTGTGTTATCGAGAAAGGTTTTATGTGCCTAATGATGAAGAGTTGAGGCAATCGATACTTCATGAGGTGCATAGTAGTCCTTTTGATATGCACCTGGAGGTAATAAGATATATCTTGACTTGAAGACTTTGTATTGGTGGTTTGGTATAAAGAGAGATGTAACAAAATTTGCATCTAAATGCCTAACATGCTAACATGTTAAGGTAGAACACCAGGTTCCTTCGGGATTATTGCAACCAATTCAAATAACGCAATGGAAGTGGGAGAGAGTCACCATGGATTTTGTATATGGTTTACCGTTAACACCCTCAAAGAAAGATTTGGTTTGATTCATTGTTGATAGGTTGACTAAGTCTGCTCATTTTCTGTCGGTTTGAATAGATTAATGTTTGCAAAAGTTGGCAAAGCTATATATTTAAGATATTGTGAGATTACACGGTGTACCAGTATCTATCATTTCTGATTGTTATCCAAGGTTTACATCAAGATTCTGGAAGAAAATTCACAAAGCGAACGTGTCTAATTTTCAGTATTGCTTATCATCCACAGTCTGACGGCCAATCAAAATGAGTAATACGTATTCTAGAGGATATGTTACGAGGATGTGTGATTGAGATTCGAGGTAGTTGGTTGGTCCACTTACCGTTAGCTGAGTTTGCATATAATAATAGCTATTAGTCTAGTATCCATATGGCTTCGTATAAGGCTTTGTATGGACGTAGGTGTCATACACCGCTTTGTTGGACTGAGTTGAGTGAGCGAAAGGTTCTAGGTCCAGAGTTGGTTTAGGAGACAAAAAATGTGGTAAGCATGATTCAAGATCGTCTTAAGGCAGCCTTCGAAAGTTAGAAGTTTTATGTAGACCTTAAGCGTAGGGAAATTGAGTACGAGGTGGGGAATCATGTATTTTTGAAGGTCTCACCGTGGAAGAAGGTGCTCAGATTTGGTAAAAATGGGAAACTAAGTCCGAGGTTCATCGAACCATATCATATTCTTAAGAGTTGGTCCTGTGGCATATCAGCTTGAGCTACCTCCGGAGTTGGAACATATCCATGATGTGTTGCATGTTTCTATGCTTCGTAAGTACATGTCAGATCCGTCACTTATAGTTTCATTTGAAGAAATTGAGGTGAGACCAAATTTGACGTTTGAGGAGAGCCAATTATGATTCTAAGAAGGGATGAGAAGGTCTTAAGGAAGAGGCGAATTCCCTTGGTCAAAGTTCTTTGGAGGAATCACAATTCGGAAAAAACGACTTGGGAACTTGAAAAAGATATGCGTGAGAGATACCCTCATCTATTTAATTCAGGTAAAATTTTGAGGACGAAATTTCTTTAAGTAAGGGAGAGTTGTAATACCTTGAACTTTGATTTAGGAGTTTTTGTATTGATTAATTTGATTATATATATATATAAATAATAAGAAAAAAAAAATAAAAAAATACATATACTACATAGTGGCGACATTAAAAACGTAGGAATGTATAAAGGTGGTAATCACCACATTTTGTATTCAATTTTCAACTGAATACAAATGGTTGGTGGGAATAATAATAATAATAAAATGTTAAAAACCTTTCTCTATTCATAATCTTACGTTTAAGGTAGTAAAGAAAGGGAAATTAAGCACGGTTTAATGGGTGTTTTAAGGGATTTTTAAAGCACATTTTATTAGGAATTATTCAGGGTAGTATTATATAAATTAAGAGAAAATACTAGTTAAAGGAAAAAGGTGAGAATAATGGTGGGAGAACATGCCATGTCGATTACTTTTCACATTTGAAAACAAAACACTTGGTGATTGGTGCATATGCTCGGCCGTCATCATCTTCATTTGTGTTACCGGAGGATTTTTCGACACTGATATTTGGTAAGAACCCTCTAAGCTTAAGCTACATTTATATGTTTTGATTTGTAAGGTGAGAATTTAAGTGGTCGGTTGAAGGGGAGGTTATAACAACTACTGAAATTTCGCTTAACACCGTCTCCCTCGTCAGTGTGTGGCTCACTTGGCTGTCCGTTGAAGCAAATAGGGAGCCATGACCTAGACTTAAAAACTAGTTTGTGGAAAACTTCAGAGAAAATAGTAATAATTAATATATATATATAGGTGGGAAGATTTTGACTTGCTCGAGTTGATGAGTCCTATTTTACAATTCGGACTTGATTAGAAATATTTTTCGAGTTGAGTTTATAAAATTCGAGTCAATTTTTCGAGTTTCCGTTTAAATTTAATTGTAAATATTTATATTATTATAATATTTTTTATTCCAATTTAAGTGACTTTCTATAATCATATATATAATACAAATATATTTCTTCATTTTTTTCATATGTGATATATATATATATATATATATATATATATATATATATATATATATATATATATATATATCATACAAAGTCTAAGGACTCGAGTCAAACTTGAAAATAAATCCACTAGATACTAAAAATTTTGATCTATTCGAGTTGCATTTCACAACTCAATTTGAATTTGAAATTCTTTCGAGTCGAGTTTCTAAAATTATAATTCGAATCGAGTCAAAAATTTGGTTTTTCGAATCAAGTTGAATTTTGCTCACCCCGAAGTATTTGTACATATTTTAACCTATGTTAAAATGTTTATTTTATTAGTAGAAATATTTATTTTAATCGTATAAAATTTCCAAGTCACTCAGTGGAGTGCGGTGACATTCAGTATTTGGTCGAAACATCTAGGCATGTTAACACGTGTTACAATTTAGCGAATAAATATTTGAGGGTAAACTGCATAAATGAGACCACCCAACAATGGATTTGGTCTCGAAATGACCATCATTTTTAAATTTACGTCAATATGACAAAAACTATTTAAATTATTTTAATATAGCCACCTGCTGTTAACATTTAACAAGGTATTTACATGACAATTAATAAAATTGGTATAACTAGGGCTTGGTCCTTATAAAATTACATATTCGTGACGCTTACACCATACTTTGTTTTCTTCTATTTTGGTCACTACTTGTATATGACATGTTTCCTTGGATTTACATTTAAGTCAAATTAATCCTGATTTTGTTTTTAATTTGTACAATGTCTCGATTTGTACATTAGCTTTAAAATATTTTATTCTAATAATGTACATTTGCTGGAGCAGGTTGAGATTGACTCAAATTGTCAAAGCTAAATTAATATTTTTTTTAAATTGAGCTACATCCATGTGGACAAATACAAAAGAGAAAAAAACCCTAATGGGCTAATCCTACCCTAAATGAAGAGGCTGCCCGGATAATGCCAAGAATATCAAGGATTTTGTGCTTCAACAGGGAACCATTGGTGAAAGGAGTGAGGTTTTTTATAATCCTAATTCTCAAGTTTTGATTTTGAAACTTCATCCTTCATTTTCTTACCATGCTGATAAAACCAGACAATCTGGACTTGTTGAATGATTATCTGCATCATAAAACCTCGATTGAATTAGAACCAATTCGAAATGTTGAAATCTCGTAGCTTTCAGAGATGTCTTTCCATGTCTTCTCTGGTTTTATCCCATTCTTCCCTTTCGATTACAGTAGTAGGATCCTCTCTTTCACTCTGAAAGCTCAAAAGATAGAAGTAATCAGGTATTGCAAAAAATGGGAACATGACAGAAACGTGATTTGGAGTAGGGATAATTACCGCATGAATTATTTTGAAGGAGTTTCCATTATAACGTATAACAAGTAGGTCACCCTTTCTATCCCGGTTTCTTCCTCCTGGAACCGTGACCTACAGAAAAGATTGATAACTTAAAACATGGTAAATCACAGAATGAGCAGCAAACGACCAATAAGGTAGGGTTAGTTCAATCACTACTTTGCTTAAGCTTGCTTGGAATTCTTATGTTTATAGGTTATGGAATGAGAGGAATTTTAGGGTTTTTGGTGGGTCTGGGAGTACTGTGGGAGATCTGATTTGCAAGATAACGGAGGATATTCGGTTTCGCCTGGTGGTATCAGCTTAAAGGGATTCTGTGCCAAATGCTGAGATATGTATCGCATGGGGTATTGGTTAAAATTGTGCTATTTTGCTGTTGTGTCCTTCCTTATGTTTCTTTGTTTTGTTTCTTTGATTTGTTGTAGCTTATGGTTCGTTTATGGAGATTGGTTTGTACAGGGTAGTTAGCTGCTTTTGTTAGCAGCTAGTGTTCTCTTTGTTTTCCTTTGTAGCTGTTCTCTGCTTTCTTTGGGTCAATGAAATTTTAGTCATTCATCCCAAAAAAAAAAAGGTAGGGTTAGTTGAACTTTAATTTATGACAGTGAAGAATCACACAAAGCAATGGATGCTTCAAGTTTCCTTGAACTAAGATTCAGAGCAAGCTCAAGGATACTGAAAAGAGAATGAACTGTACAAGTCACCTTGTAGACTTGTTTGTAACAGAAGAGTACTCAATATAGATTCAACTACAAAGTTACTTACCAAAAACTTTAGCTCTGGTAATTGACTTGGTCTTGGAATCAATCATATATATCTCCTCAAAGTCTAGCACAAATTCCGGGTCAACCAACCTCCGGTTCCTGTAATGTTTTGTCAAAAACACCAGCAATAAGAAAGCAGCCAGCTCATAATACTGCTCAAAGAACTGATTATCCTTAACCTCCGGTTGAGATTACAGACACATTTCTGAGATATTGCAAGTGGAGGAAGGTTTTAATTTGTTCTGAATTCCGAATTCTGAAATTTATTGCAACCACAACAAGGTTAAGACCATTGGCATTTGTAATTAGCATAACAGTATAAGCTTGCACCTATTTCTCCTTTTTGAATGGTTCTTCCGGCATGTCAGTTAAAAGTTGTTTTTTTCTCTTTTATTTCTCAATAAATCTGGGTACTTGTAGGGAGCCATAAAGAGCATGCTACTTCAGTTGTTCACCAGATGTCAAACAACAAGGTAGGCTCCAATCAACAAATACAAAAGAAGTTGGGAAATAATTGGGATTTTAGCTCTCTTTAGGCGAAATCTCTAAACTGGTTGAACCTCACAAAATGGTTAAGGATTTGCATACACAAATTCACCAAAGACGAGATTGAAGCATGTATGTTGAGACGTTTTTCTACCCGGCGACGGAGAGTGCAAATAGTACACCTAAGTGTAGCTAGTCTCGAAAAAAAATAAGTGTTTATCGTCCTTGAATAAGATAAAACATTAAGTTGTAGAGTCGCCACCAATCTTTTAATGTGGTGAGATTGGTCACCTAAATGTTATATTATTATAATAAAATTCCTGAGAATATATTAAAATAATACAACAAAGGGTCTGCTTACTAGAAAAATGAGTTCGGGAGTCGGTTACATATGAGGAATGATTAACACCCCATAACGCCCAAAATTGGTACCAATATTTATTAATTGATTTGTCTTTGCAATAAACTAATAAATTTGTATTTAATTTTATCATATAAATAACTTAAAATAAAGAACTCCTTAATACTATTTAATATATCCTATTATAAATATAAACAAACCTATTATAATATAAAATATGAAAACTATATAGATTAAACTATAAAATTATCCTAATATGAATGTAAATACTAATATTGTAATTAATCCTATAATAATAATTAATGATTAAAATATAAAATATTAAAATTAATTAACATAATTTAAAATATTATTAAAACTATGTACTAATAATGTAATTTACCCTAAATTATTATACTGGTCGAACTACAAATTATTAAAAATATTAAGGAGTAAATATGATATTTATCCTAATATATATATATATATATATATATATATATATATATATATATATATATATATATATATATATGCAGTAGTGACCAAAACATAAATAAATAAAATGCAAATACTAAATTAAAATGCACAAAATATGCTTTTAATAACTAAATTACAAGGTTACAGGAACCCCGGGCACAATTTACCCTAAATTGGCCTAAAGAGGCTTCAAACCTCATTTTCCTTCTTTGCTTCTCTCTCTTAGAAAGAGAAGCTCTCGCATCTCTCTAGATTTCCCTCACCGGAGGGAGATCGTCCCCGGCCGGCCACCATGCGCCATCGCTGATAGCCACCGCCAGCCACCACTCACGGTGGCCAAAAATTACCCGAATACACCAAAATAAAGCCCAAATCGTCCTAAAGTCGAATTCGGTAGCCTTTTATTCTAATAACCCCTAAATCATTATAGATCTAGGATTTTTTACCTTCAAAGTTTGACTTCTCCTGTGGAACGTGGAGGCTCGTAGATGCTCCGATGAAGGTAAGGCTTCCTTTACTCTATTCTCTTAATATTTTGCTGGTTTGGTTGCTGTGTATTGGATGCTTGTTCTTTTTTTGTTGTTGTTCTTCTCTTTACAGGATCAATGGGCTTTTAATGCCTCCCCTGTTACACCGTTCGGACCGGTTAATAGAGTGTTACCATTGTGAGTCATCAAGGCTATGGCGATGACTCACCTAGGGGTGGTGAGTTGTTCGGTTGAGGGACTGGGTGTATTAAATGCACCCAGATCTCGCAGATCCGGCGAGGACGTGGCAGTTGCTGGTTGGAGGTGACAGCGGCGAGGTCATCATCACTTCTATGGTGACGGCCGAAATAACCCTAGGGTGTAATGAGAACCCTAGGGTTCCTGCTAGTCACGTTTAAGGCTATTAGATCTCTTCAGATCTAATGGTGATGATCTGTTGTGGTGCTGGAACATGTATGAAACCTTAAACCAAACTTGGGTATGCTTCTCGGACCTGTTGGGCTGTTCGGGTCAAACCTGGGTCAAAACCAGGTCTGGTTGGGATTTGGTTATAACTGGGCTTCAGGTTGTAATTTATTTGTATTTGGGCCTTCGGGTTGTAATTGGGCCTTGCATTTAGGACTGTAACAAAATTGTAATAATTATAAATAATAATAATAAAAACAAAATAAAATTATAATAATATATTTATAATAAAACTCGGACGAAAACGACTGTCGACAGTTGCCCCTGTTTGCTTATTTTGTGTTAACAAGAATAAAGCATAGATAAAAAGACTAGAAGTTTTCGTCCAATTAACTTCATGTTTTGATAAAAATTTATTCCACTACTCTTCCATGGAGATCGAACTTTTGATTTGATCTTGCTTTACTACTCTTTTGTGAAGGCTGAATTTGCTTGAGGAGAATCTGTTTCACTACTCTTCTGTGAAGATCAGATTCGAGATTGATTTTCTTCCACTACTCTTTCGTGGAGATCGAATTTGAATTACTTTACTACTTTGTTGTAAAGGTTGGATTGCATTGCTTCATTACTCTTTCGTGGAGGCTGGATTTGCTTTGGTTCACTACTCTTTTGTGAAGGCTAGATTTGCATTGCTTCACTACTCTTTTGTGAAGGCTAGATTTTCATTGCTTTACTACTCTTTTATTAAGGATATATTGACTTGAAAATAATCTGTTTCACTACTCTTTCGTGAATATCAGATTCAAATTTGATTTGTTTCCACTACTCTTCCGTGGAGACCAAATCTGAAACATTGGAAATAACTTGTTCCACCAGTCTTCCGTGGATACTAGACCTATGCAATCTTTGGATATCCCTCTTTTTAGGGATTTTGAGTTGATTACTCATATTTCAGAGTTCCAATATCTTGAACCTTCGGCTTTCTTTTGAGAAACCTGCAGATGTGACATTGTGTTTGTTATCATGCGTGTCATGATCCTATTTATGCCTAAAATGTGTACAATGACAAAGTTTCAGGGTATTTTCTTTTTCTTCGAACGAGGACCCCTTTTTGATGTCCATTCTTGACTTAGTCTTATCATGTGTGCAGCAAACATAATCATTTTATCTCAACTGACCACCTTGATTCTTTTTGGTCGAACCTGAACTTTATTTTGTTCTCATTGAATTCCACCAGTACAAATAAAAAATATATCAGATCATCTTCAAGTATCTGAAATTTCTATGTACTTCAATGTTCCATGTATCATGTCATCATATGTTAAAATAATTCTGAGCCTCAGAATATCTGTACTCTTCAAAAACTTTTTGCATGATAATACACCATGATTTTATGTACTTCAAATTAAACTAAATGTTTTAAATTTTCAAAGAAAGATGTCTATAAAAAGAAGAAAATGTCTCTTTTTATTCATGCGAAGAATCTATATGGCAAACTTTTACTTGTAAAAGATAAAGTAGGAATCTTCAAACATCAATAGCACAAATGCCTTTTAACTGACACGCCGTAAAGTAATTTAAGCGTAGCTTATGTCGAAAGGATCTCGAGATTGTGATAAAGGTATGGAACTGCTTTGTATGCCACCACATTTCCCATATTGAAATCTATTTTCAATCATATGGATGAACAACACTTGATCTTTAATCCTTTTTTCCTTTCATGAAAAATATCTTTTAACCGCGTCAGAATTCACTGAGTAAGGTAATTCTGGCCCATCAATTTTATCAAGGACTAAAGCTCCTCCAGAAAAAACCTTTTTACAACTTAAGGTCCTTCCCAATTATGTATCCATTTCCCTCGGAAGTCTTTTTGTAAAGGCAAAATCCTTCTGAGCACGAGATCTCATTCGTAAAATTCTCGAAGATGAACTTTCTTGTCATGTGCTTGTATCGTCCACTTTTTGTACATCTGACCATGATAAATAGATTTCATTCTCTTTTCTTCAATCAAATTCAGCTGGTCATATATGGTTTGTACCCAATCTACCATATCTAGCTTTACTTCTGATAAAACTCGTAGTGAAGGAATTTCTACCTCAATAGGTAAGATTGCTTCCACCCCATATGTTAATGAAAACGGAGTTGCCCCAGTTGATGTTCGTACTGAAGTTCGGTAAGGTAACAAAGCAAATGGTAGTTTCTCATGCCAATCCTTATAGGTTTCAATCATCTTCTCTATAAGTCTCTTGATATTCTTATTAGCTACCTCAACCGCTCCATTCATTTTTGGGCGATAAGTGGTGGAATTATGATGCTTTATCTGGAGCTATTCATAGACTAATTTCATCATATTGTTATTTAAATTCAAAGCATTGTCAGTAATAATTCTCTCTGGTAGACCATAACAACAAATGGTTTCTTTTTTCAAGAATTTACAGAATGTGGATTGAGTGATATTCGCATAAGAAGCTGCTTCTACCCATTTGGTAAAATAGTCTATTGCTACCAAAATGAAGTGATGGCCATTTGAGGCTTTGGTAAAAAATTTGTCCAATAAAATTTATGCCCCACATAGAGAATAGCCAAGGAGCTGTCATTACATGCAAATGATGAGGAGGAGTATGCTTCCTGTCTCCATAAATTTGCCACTTGTGAAACTTTCTAGCATAGTTGATACAATCAGTTTCCATAGTTGACCAATAGTATCCAAATTTCATAATTTGTCTAGCCATTGTATGCCCATTAGCATGAGTACCACATACTCCTTCATGCACTTCTTCGAGAATAGTTTTGGCTTTTTTGGTATCTACACACCTCAATAGAACTTGATCCAGGCTCTTTTTGTTATCATTCTTCTGATAGTTCTCTTATCATTTTTAGTTGTTTGTTCAGGATAACTTTGATATCTTATATATTGCAAGATATCATAGTACCATGGCTTCTCCTCTTCTTCCTTTTCAATGTTAAAACAATGAGCTGGATATTCATAAGCCTGCATTTCAGTAGGCATCATGCTTTAATACTCATCTGCCTCAAATGCGACTGCCAAAGTCGCCAAGGCATTTGCTATTTGATTTTCTTCTCTAGGAAGGTAATTGAAAGTCACTTTTTCAAATTCTTTTATGAGTTCAAAAGCCAATTTATGGTATTTTACAAGCTTAGAATATTTTTTCTCCTATTCTCCTCTAATTTGGTAAATTACCAGAGCTGAATCCCCATATACCTTGAGCATTTTTATTTTACGTTCAATGGTAGCTTTAAGACCCAAAATACATGCCTAATACTCAACCATATTGTTTGTGCAATCAAAATTAAGTCGGCTGGTAAAATATAATGCTCTCCTTATGGTGATACTAATATTGCCCCAATTCTATGCCCAAAGCATTTGAAGCACCATTAAAAGTCAACTTCAAATATTCATTGCTGGATGTAACTGTTTTTTCCATTAAAATTGCCATTAAATCTTCATCAGGAAAATCAAAATCTACTGGATCATATTCTTGAGAAGTTGTACTTGCAATAAATTCAGCTATTGCACTCCCTTTTACTGCTCTTTGACTGACATATTGGATGTCAAATTCTGACAACAAAATCTGCCAACGAGCTAATCTTCCAGATAATGCGGGTACATCCATTAGATATTTCAAAGGATCAAATCTGGATATAAGCAATGTAGTGTGATACAACATGTACTGCCTAAGTCTTCGAGTGGTTCATACCCAAGCACATCACACTTTTTCAATTGGAGAATATCTAGTTTAGCATTCAATGAAGTTCTTACTGAGATAATAAATATCTCTCTCTTTTTTCTCAGTTTGATCATGCTGTCCTAATACACACCCCATTGAATTTTCCCAGACCGATAAATAAAAAATTAAGGGTTTTCCTGGGATGGGTGGTACCAAAATTGGAGTACTTGACATATATTTCTTAACTGTCTCAAAGGCTTCTTGACATTCTTCATTCCATGTCCCAAAATTACTCTTTCTAAGGAGGCAAAAAATAGGATCACATTTCTCAGTTAGCTGCGAAATAAATCAAGCTATATAATCCAGTCTCCCCAAAAATCCCTGAACCTCATGTTGTGTTTGTGAAGGTGGAAAATCTTGAATAGCTTTGACTTTATCTGGGTCTATTTCAATTCCTTTTTGGCTCACAACAAATCCTAAGAGTTTACCAGATATCACCCCAAATGTGCATTTATTTGGGTTGAGCTTTAACTGACATTTCCTTAATATTTAGAAAAGCTTCCTCAAATTCTTGACATGTTCTTTTTTTTGACTTGGCTTTGAAAATAATATCATCGACATAAACTTCTATTTCTTTATGCATCATGTCGTGAAATAATGTTACCATAGCCTTTTAATATGTTCCTCATGCATTCTTTAGTCCAAATGACATCACTTTATAACAAAACGTTCCCCATAAGGTGACAAACGTTGTTTTATCCATATCATCAGGGTGCATTCTAATTTGATTATAGCCAGAAAAACCATCCATAAATGATAATAGAGAATTCTTAGAAGTGTTATCCACCAATGTGTCTATGTGTGGCAAAGGAAAATTATCCTTCGGACTGACTCTATTAAGATCTCGGTAATCAACACACATACGGACTTTACCATATTTCTTTGATACATGGATAATATTTTCTACCCATTCAGGATATTTGGCTAGTTTAAGAAACCCAACATCGAATTACTTTTTTACTTCTTCTTTGACCTTGAGTAGAATTTTAGGTTTCATTCTTCTCAGATTTTGTTGCACATGCTTACATTCTGGTCTTATTGGTAACTTGTGTACTACTAATTCTATATCCAATCTTGGCATGTCTTCATATGACCATGGAAATACAACTTTGTATTCTTGCAACAACTCAATCAAACTCTGCTGTCCTTTATAAGATAAAGTAGTCCAATTTTCACCTCTTTTTTGTCCATATTGGTCCCTAAATTCAAGATCTCAATAGATTCTTTATGAGGTAGAATTTTCTTATCCTCATTTCCACCATTTTTAACAGCTCAGAGGGTAAATTACATCATTCACCATTATCATAACCCTCGACTTCCTCAGGACATATAGGTTGCTCGAAGTCAATTTTTGGGTCAGTATCATCAGCATTTATGCCATTGATATTTGAGTTCCTGAAAGAAAAATAAAAAATAGTATATATATATAATCATAAAATGCACTTAAAAATGATTGCCATTTGGAACTAATGCATTCTTTATTGAAAAAATAGAAACACATAGTTTAATCCTTTACACAAAATTAAACTATTGCCCCAGGGTATAAGCAACAGTGAAAGTTCTGATGTATTACTCTGAAAAAGATTTGAAAACTACAGGTAATTCTTCTACAGTCCAATTATTTAACTCAAAGTCTGATGATACGGGGTAAATGCCCATAGGTTTCTTTTCTACAGATTCATCATCTGATATGACATTGATACTCATTTCTTTCAAAACATCTTCAACAATCAGCCCTTTGCTTAGCTGATTTTCTTGGAAAACATGTCCTCCAGACATAAAAGTATTACTCAATGGTGGAAAAGTCATTGGTTCCCATGTGAGATCTTCTCCAGCTAACTTTTCCTTTTTCAATTCTTTACTTTTTCTAATGCTTCTCTGTTTCTCTTTTATGGTTGGCTGATATCCCAAACCAAATCTATATTTCTTAGAGATTTGGAGAACTGGATTAACTGGTCCTTGCAAATAATTTCCTAATCATTTTCCAGCTTTTGCTCCTTTTCCTAAGGTCAATCTGAGTCCCATTTTAGTACAGTTCAAAATTTTAGGTTTAGGCATCTTTTTACCCTCGGCTACAAATGTGGTGTTAACAAATTCCAATGATCTTAAAGAACACTCAATAGCTTCTTCATTCAATTCAACATATGGAGCAGTGGTAGAGACTGAAGCAATGATGTCTTCTTCAACATTAAGATATATCAGCCTACCATCTATTAAAAATTTTACCTTTTGGTGTAATGTGGATGGAACTGCCCCTACTCGGAAAATCCATGGTCTTCCCAGTAAGAAATTGTAAGTGGGTATAATATCCATTACAAGGAATTCTACCTCATATGTAGTTGGACTAATAGTTAAATGAATATCTATTTTTCCCAATACCTCTTTCTTGGTTCCATCAAAAGCTTGGACAATACTCTGATTATTTTTCATGAGTGTGCTGTCAATTGGTAATTTCTTCAGAGTCACTAATGGCATTACGTTCAAAGCTGAGCCATTATCTACTAACACTCGAGATAGAATATGTCCTTTGTATTTAACCATGATGTGTAGAGCTTTAGGGTTATCACTCATCTCAAAAGGAATTTCATCTTTAGAAAAAGAAAGGAAATTGTTAGCCTGTATGTTTGCAATTAGCCTATCCAATTTGTTAACAGGCAATTTTCTTGGCACAAAAGTTTGATTTAACACTTTTAATAAAGCATTACGATGTGCTTTGGAGCTTAACAAAAGTGCTAAGACTGATATACAAGCTGGAAATTTGTGTAACTGTTCAACAATATTGTATTCACTGTGTTTGAGAAACTTCAAGAATTCTACAGCTTCATTTTCAGTTACAGGTTCATTGATGACAGTTTTATCCTCTTTCAGTTGTAATTCAACCTTTTTCCCTTTATCAACTGGACCTTGCTTCTTAGGTTACTTAGAATAACACCTTCCACTTCTAGTAAAATATCCAACTTCATCTACTTCTTCATTTCCTCCCATTGATTCCATTATTTTGTAGTCATAAATCCATGGTACTTGCTTGTCATCTTTATAAAGGAAAAGGGATGGAGAAGTGATGACCACCTTTGAAGATATTTTGTCTGATACACGGGTCCTTGGTGTGATAATTAGAGGATAATTAGAGTTGTAAACCTCTCTATATGATCCTTCAGAGGAACAAATATCCATTTCCTCCTCTTCCGGTACTTCTTTGAAAAATTACATTTCCTTGTCATCCATCATCTTCTGTACCAAAGCCCGAAAATCTGGATATTGTTGTATAACATGTCCTTCGTAACAATGATAATGGCATACATTTCCACAGTTTAATCGTTCTGCTGGCAGATTGGATTTCAATAAACCAACTTTGACCATTTGAGCCCATACCCAAAACATAGGTGATTTTACTTCACTGACTTGCCTTATCATCTGCTTTCCTTTTTCTTTACAACTGCATTGATTCCTGCTTCTATGTGGTTTGGCAATGGATTTTGAGCGACATTTGGTTGCTCTTTATCACCAAAATTTATGATATTCTTTATTCTTGGGCTTTGAACGATTATTTTGAATGTGATACTATTTTCAATAGAATGTCCGCGAGCCCCTGCATGATATTCGCATTGCAAACTATCATTGTACCACTTAAGATATGGAGGTTGTATGGGTGATACATGATAGGGTGATATTATATGCTTGTCATATAATATCTGGTATAACTCTTTGTATTTCATTGGAATTGGGTCAAACTAAGGTCTCTTTTTTCCATTCTTGATTCCCTTGTCCCTTATTTGGAAAAGTTTTGTGTAAAGGATCCAATCTCCTTAGGTTGAGACAACGCAATATTATTAGATTCATATTTCATTGCATCATTTACCTCGCTTTGTTTTTTTTATTAAAGGCTTCTTGCTAGATTCACGATTTTGAAGTTTCCCACTCTTAATTGCCATTTCAATCATCTCACCTGCTGTGACTATGTCAGAAATGCTCTTAAAAGAATTTCCTATAAGGTGAGTAAAGAAAGGAGCTTTTAAATTATTCACAAAGAGCACATTTAGTTCCTCTTCTTCCATGGGTGGATGTACCTGCACAACTATGTCCCTCCATCTCTGGGCATAATGCCTGAAACTTTCATTGAATTTCTTTTCCATGTTCTACAGTACCATTCGATTAGGTCTTATATCATTCATATACTTATATTGTTCAAGAAAAGATTTATCCAAATCTTTCCAAGATTTAATATGAGCTCTACTTAATTGGTTGTACCATCGGATGGCCGAACCTGTTAAACTTTCATGGAAACAATTGATCAGTAGTTGATCATTTCCTATATAACCCATTATTTCATGCAAAACATTGTAATATGGGTAGAAGGAAATTTCATGCTATCAAAATTTTCAAAATCTAGGATCTTGAACTTGGGTGGTAATACCAAATTAGGTACCAAACTCAACTCTTTTGCTTCAATTCCATATACACTAGAGCCCTCTTTCATGACTCTAACTTCTTCCAGTAGTTGTTCCAATTGTTTTTCGGATTCTTTCTTTTCTTCTTGATCAAAATCTAGAACATTTATTTGGTCATGAATACAAAGGTTATAGGAAATTCTCTTGTTTATGTTTACTCTTCCTGACTGGGCCTTAACATGAGATGTTGCAAGGTCTGGAGGATACAAAGGTTCTTTAGTTACTTTAGCTTTTTGACGATATGCTCTTGGTGTAAAGCCTGAAGGATATAAAGGTTCTTCAGTGAAAGTACCAACAACTAGAGTATTTATTTGGTCCACACTTCTCCTTTGTAACATACTTACAAATTTTTTCATCATATCATTATGGGATTTTATCAATTGTTCATGCATTTCTTCCTGAGCTTTCTTAAAATTATCTTGTATCTCAAGATGATTCTTTTCAATTTACGCGATCTTATCATCCATTACCCTTTTATGGTATTTTATGGATGCTTAGAGGTGTCAAGTATTATTCGAAAAAGAAAAATCCCTTTTTAATGAATATGAATGTTTATTTAATGAATACGCTAAAATGAAAAACAAAATACAAAAATATGCAAGATTCAAGGTGTTGATATTGGAATGATCCCTTTAGAACAACTTTTATACTAAAACGAAGTTTTATTATAAAGCTTTAAAACATAGTACATATACAACATCACAGATACATCTGAGCAACTTCTCCTAACTGCTGTATATGCTCAAGTAACTCAAAGACCTTATGAGCTTCTTCGGTTTCTGGATCTAATTCTTCACTCAAAGTAGTAGCCTCATATGCCAAATCCAGCAAGTATTGCGCTATTCCTTTGGCTTGCCCCAAATATTTTGCAATAAGATCATCTATTTGTTTGACTTCCCATAGGGCACGTTCCCAATGATAACACCATTGCAAAATTCCTTCATAAGGGACAATAGGGAGTTGATTTTCCTTCCTCTGAAGATCTTGAACCTTGGTTTCAAGTTCATTTATTTGCTTTCTCAGGCTTCTAACTTCCAAATCACTTTCTTGGCTTTGCAATGCTGTCTCCAACCTTACGATCTTGCCTTTTAGTTTCTAGTTTTGGGCTTGATTTTCCAACAACCGTTGCTCTGATGCCTCATTTTCTTTGGAAAGTATCTTGGCATGGTGCTTGCTTTGTTTGAGCTCCTCTTCAGCTTTTCTTTTCAAACCCGTTGATGTTTGTTTGCTTGAACCTTCTACCATTTGAGTCTTTACCATCCGCTGATAAGATGACTGGAGATCGTTATCTTCTCGTCCTTTATGAATGTCTATTTCGATTTCTTTATGGTATACTTCCTTTTCCAACATTTGCAGAGTTTTCTTCCATTGTTTGCTTTCAATCTCAAAGTCTTGTTTTGCCAACTCTAATGGAGATGGTATAATTCTCATTGAACATTCTCAAAATTAACCATTGGGATGTTGTTGTTGATTCGGCTAATCCTCCATTGTTCATATTCTTGTGAAAGCTTTTGACTGAAAGTGAATAAATTTACTCGATGAATCCATTTGCAAGCCTCAACAACTTTTCTAATTTTATCCTTGTACTGATCACTTCTGAATGCAAACTCTTATTCAAATAGACCCGATGTTGCAGGAAGAAACTGTCTTGATCCATATTATCTGAAAACCATCAAAGGTGCATATCCTATGGAACCCCAAATACCAAGTAGCAGAACCCAATCTTGCTCTCCACATTTATACAGTATATTTGAAGAAGTATTCCATAAGGCTAGCCATAACATGTCACTATCTTTGAGATTTTGAAAGATGCTCATCCATTTTTCTTCATCGTAACCTCCGGGCCATTTTTGAGAAATGAAATCTTGTAGAGGTGAAAAATCTTCCAAAAATACTTGACCAGGGCCATTTTTTTATATTTAAGTTTTTAGATATTTGAATAATTTTATATTTATTATTTTAAAAAATAAAATAAACCTTTGAAATTAAAAAAAAACTAATTTGGCACTCGAACAAAATTTTAAAAAATCAATTTAGCCTATTTGCCATGTCATCAATCGTAGTGGACTGTTACATCAACATCATGGACTGCGACGTATTCACTATAACGGTAAACGATGGAAAACAATAGTCAAAGGGCGACTTTGAGTCTGCTTTTAGAATTGAAGAGCCATATTAAGAGAAAAATACTACGAGGGTCACATTGAGTTTCTTTTAAAGTACATGGGCTTGTGGTGTCCTTTTGCATTTGTTTTCTGTTTTCCATTTTTATTTTTGGGTAAACTAAATCACACACTAAAGTTTGAGTAAAATTTTAGTTTACAAATCAAGGTTTCAAATGTTATGATATGGTCAATAAAATTATCAATTCGTTACAAAATGGTCACTCAATAATTAATTTTACATGTTTGATTTTGATATAAAAATGTATTTTTAATTAATTTAAAGAAAAAATTCATAAAAATACATTTAAAGTTTTGGAAATACTTAAATATAACCCTTAATTTTTATAAGGTTCTTAGCTTAACAAAATGTTTTGGAACATTTGAATGACTTAAAATATGTTTTAAAGATTTTAAAGTAGGCTTCAAAGGCTTTAAAGTCCGAAAGCATATTTAAAATTAACGTCCCTTTCTAGTATCGATATCTTAATTGAAGTATTGATATATTTTTTCTATAAAGATCGATATCAAATGCTTAATGTTCAAATAGTCATTTTATGATATATTGATAATATTGATGATCATAACATAAATTCAAATTTTTCAATGAGGAAAATAAGAACTTATCTAAAATTTTGTGACCATGGCTGTAATTTTATCCTTTATTTTCAAAAGAAAGGAAAACAATGATCATTAAACTTTTAGGGTGGTTTCATTTTGGTCACCCAACTTTTAAAACTTATATTATATTCACTAAATTTTTAATTCACTTTCATACTATAATTGTAATTACTTGTTGTTAAAAAAAGCAAACATGATACGTTAAAAAACCTTATGCTTTTTCTTCCAAATTAACAGCAGTCCCTCCTCTAACGTTTAATGGTTTCTCTTTCGCTTTATTTCATTCGATTTAAAATCATCGAAAAACCTTTTAATCTCCTCAAATCGCAATTGATATTTAAAGATAAAATTTTTTGATCTTTCATTTTCAGTTGTTGGATCAACATTGGACCAAACTATATTAATTTTCTATCCAAATGAACCATTTCTACCACTGAGATTAACTGGAGACTTCTCTGTTCATTGGAAACTCACCAAGGCTAAGATGGATAGTTTTCATTTTCATTTTCTTTCTTCTTTACTTATTTCCTTGCTTTTTATTTTTGTTGTTATTGCTTGATTTTATTGGTGATTGTAACTGTGGATGGTGATTGAAAGAACGACGCCATAAACAATGATAAAAAAGAATCAACGATGGCCAATATGGAAGAAAAAACTTAGGATTTGTAATGTTTCAAGTTAGCTTTTTCTAAACAATAACTAATGACAATGATCATAATAAAAGTGAATAAAAGTTTAGTGACTATAACATAAGTTTTTGAAGTTTGATGATAAAAGTGAAAATACTATAAAATTTTAATGGCCATCAATATAGTTTAGTCTTAAAAGAAAAAAACCAACCCATGAATGAGTTGTTTAGAATTATTTTTATAATAACCTTGTAAAAAATACATGGGTAAATTACGTGTTTATTACCTAAATTATAAGTTTTGGGCCGTTTTAGTACCAAAACTTTCAAATTTTTCAAGACCATACCTAAAGTTTAATTTTTTATTTCATTTTAGTACCCCTGTTCAAAATTTAACATGAAGTTTTGAATTTTGTTTTAAAGTTTAGGTACTAAAACAGACTAAAATTGATAGTTTAGGTACTAAATGTGTTAAGTTTTTAACAACGGATACTAAAATTAAACAAAAACTAAACATTACGCATGATTTTGAAAAAAATAAATGTTTAGGTACTAAAACGGGTCAAAACTGATTGTTTAGGTACAAATTGCGTAGTTTGTGATAACTCCCAAAAAAGTTATCTTTTAGAAACCTTTTTACCTAATATAAACTTAAACTTGAGCATTTTTAGGAACATTTTAGGATCAATTTTATTTATTTTGCATCATTTGCATAATGGGACATAATTGGCTATTGATTGATGAAATTTTATATTTTACGCTGAGATTTGGTACACTGATGCTAGGGGCTTTATTTGATACTGTAGGTATGCTGTGTTGGAAAGTTGGAATGTTCTGCATCATTTGATGACTCACCGGGAAGGTTGGATAACCTTCTAGAAGGGACAATTGGATAAGGACATTTATCAAAGGCTCTAAAAATCACCTGAAATGCGGTGGAAGGCCATTGGTGGAGGATATACTCTCTCCACCTATAAATAGAGCAAGTTCTTCACCATTTGATCATATAATTTTCTATCTCCTATATCCTTCTTCACCAATTTAAGCTATGATGGCACCTTAGTCCATCCGTCGGGGAGTGCAGCAACAACAAATGAGCATCGTAACTGATTGGGGTTCAACATTAGCTTGTTGTCTTGAACTTGAGAGAGGGAGAAACTATATTGTGGTTGTTTAATGTTAAATAATTTTATTTTTGGTATCGAACATAAAGTGTTCAATTGAATGCTTATATGATAGTTTTGGGTGATTTAACTATATTTATGATGCTGTGGTTTTTAATAAAATGTTGATTAGAGATAATAGCATTTTATGCGTGTGTTATTGGTTAATTTTAGATATAGAATTAATTAAGGATGCATTCTAGTTTTTGAAGAGAATAGGGGCTTATGAGAGTAGTATTTCCATATAAAGATGATTATGCTTGATTATGCATATAGATATTTTTTAATGAGAATTAGAAGTTTAACATTGTGAATTAATCTTAGCATAACTCATAAGCATAGTACTTCAACATTATTACTGTGTTAGCAACCCAACTATAATAACATCTCGGGTCCATTGGTTTAGAATTCTTCATTGATTGCTATGGAAATTCCTTGCTCTTTAACATTGATAAATTCACATTTTACCTTTATTTGTCACTCATCACTTCAGCTCTTCTGTGCTATATTTAAACTCTACTATAAGCAACTTGCTTCCTATGGGTTCGACATTTGTAGTATTAATTTGTTATCACTTTATTACTTGGACAATAGTGTATACTTACACTTTTGCTATAACATTTATCTAGCACTAGTTTACCCAAAATACATTTGAAAAGTGCTTTTCAATTATTTAGTTTATGCATAATGCAAAAAAAAAAAAAACCACCTATAACGTTTGACAATAAATTCACTTTGACTCTTATCCATTTTTTTTGAGCATATTACCTCCTAACGTTTCATTTTAGGTCAAAATACCTCCTCATTGGATGAAAATCGTTAGTTAACTAATGGTCAAGGTTCGAAGTTGACTCAACCAAAATAGGTGAAGGAAGATACTGGCATTGTAACACCCCAAATGCCAGGCTAGTAGTTTTAGGTTTACTCAAGAGGTATGTAGACCTTATGGAGTTTGTAATTAAAGTCGTTGGCCAAGTGTAGACTTGATTGGGTATGGATCGAGTCCAATTTTTAATAAAAAGGGATTTTTGATTAATAGAAAGATGAGGAAGGACCAAATGAGCAATTTTACCTTGTTACAAAGATGAGAGCTTTTATCTCATTTCATATTCTTATTCTCTTCATTCTCATTCTCATTTTCTCATTCTTCATTTCCAAGTTCTATAGCTCAACATAAGTTGTTGAGCCTTTTTTCATGCTTCAAAGTCATCTTTAAACCTTCTAGTAACGTTGCTTGTGATTCAAAATGCTTGCTTTCATGTTTTGCTAGAAAAAGTGAAGGTTTATCATCCAAGCCTTGTAAAAGAGTTGTAACTAGCAAAATGAGATTTATTTTGGGATTCTTTAACCAATGTAGTGTATTCCTTTGTAGTGTTAAGGCTTTTATAAGCATAATGATTTGTAGATTTATGTATTTGAGCATTTTAGGTGCTTGATTTCATGATTAAATGACATTTTAGATGTAAAACATGTGTTTTTATGACACTTTATGACCCTAAGTAACTTTCCAAAGCTTTAACACATGATTATAAACCATACTAAGACCTTTAGGATGATTTTTGGGTGTTTCTCGATATTAAATAAGACATTTCTATGTTCGAGTACCGATATTGGATGAACAATATCAATACTGGATAATTGGGATGAATTCTTGGCATATTTATTTGGGAGTATCAATACTGTTGGGGAGAGTATCGATACTACCCCTCTAGTATCGATAGTGAGGGTATCTAGTACCAATTTTAGTGCCAAAAAAGGGTACTGATACTACCTCTCGAGTATCGATACTTAGGTTAACAATATCAATACTAGGCTAAATGTTTAGCAACAAAAGCCATTTTTGGTATCGATACTCATAAGGGTATCAATATTAGCCCCAGGGTAACAATATTGCAAGTAGAGTATTGATACTACCCACTTTAGATGGTTAGATTTGACCTCTTTAAGGCCCATAAGAGATAAGAATGATCTGTAACGGTGGAACTTAGTCCGTGAGGGACATAAATGACAAAAAATATCTAAAAACACTTGTAGGAGAGGGTTACAACCAATGGAACCATACTAAGCATAATAAGTCAAAGTATCTTCAGTTGAGTACGTATTGGATAGTTAAAAATAAGGATCATTGTAGAGGATGTATCGACAAGTGGTACGATAAGTAAGTCAGATTTAGTAATAGCGAAAAACATGTGCTTCGAGAATATTAGTGAACCGAGAACATAGATGTTATCCCTCCAATTTAAGACATATTGGGGAGAAGTACAATAAGAGCGATTAGAGTGCTGCTACCCACTAATGAGCCTGAGTTAGGTATCGGGCTAGATAGTGTTACAAACAATGAACAACAAACACAATAATCATCGTAGAATCATGAAACACGTAAAGACTTCTCTAGAGCCAGAGAATGACAAAAACACAATTGAGTAACGAATGACCAAAATAATGCTGTTTAATAAACTAACAGAAGTAACAAAATAATAAACACATGCCTAAAGTTCTAGATCAAGGAACGAGTGAGATAGCGTCTGGTGAGGGGATGACCTCACTTTAGTATGTTTAGCTATGCTAAGGTGTAGTCAGGCTACCTTAGTTGCCCTAGTGAGGGCATTGTCAATGTTAGCCGACCTTAAGGCCCTTAATTATTGTTGTAGTTGTATCAGTGCAATACAACATACATCCTTAGAGCTTGGCTTAACGACTATGTGACACCGGGTGTCCTCTCCATTATCGACCTGATGGCTATGTGAGACTAGGAGATCATACAACAACTTAGTGAGAATTTCACCGAAGCTATTTGACACCAGGTTCGCTCATTAACTAGTGTCTGATAACTATGTCAGACCAGATACTAACATTTTTATATTCAAATAATATACAACAGAGTCAATGTTGTATTTAAATAATGCAAAACAGTTACAATACAACATATATCCTTAGAGCTTGGCTTAATGACTATGTGACACCGGGTGTCCTCTCCATTATCGACCTGATGGCTATGCGAGACCAGGAGATCATACAACAACTTAGTGAGAATTTCACCGAAGCTATTTGACACCAGGTTCGCTCATTAACTAGTGTCTGATAACTATGTCGGACCAGATACTAACATTTTTGTATTCAAATAATATACAACAGAGTCAATGTTGTATTTAAATAATGCAAAACAGTTACAATTAGTGTGGTTAGAGACCCAATAGAGGTGTACTCATGGTGAGGCCCTTAGTAGAGGATTAAGGGAAACATGAGACCCCTACTTCAGCGATAGAATAATTAAACCTATATTAGGTAGCACCTGATTAAGAACATGCATGTATCTACTACTTAGTATCATATATTTAGCATATTTATGTTTATGAACTCATAATGATGATCTAAATCAGTGATTATTCTAATGGGCTTTGTAAGCTCAACGTTAAGATGTTTTTCGTTCATCGTTATTAGCTTAACTCTTTTGAGGAGCACCGTCGCAATAGGACTTACAACAATCCCTCAGAATACTGTATTGTAGCTTTTGCAACGTCTCAAAATCGGGTCTGGTAGTTCGGGTTGGTTTTGGGTCGATTTCTTGATTTATGATAAAAAGAAAGAAAAATATTAAAATTTTTATTTTTTAATAAATGTTTTGGAAAAGTTTTAAGTGGTTTTATATATTTTATTTTAATTTTGGAAGTTAAATTAATTGGCTTGATGACTAGATTGAAAGAATTGGAAATTTGTAATTTTAGTGATCATTTTATAAATTATCACAATGTCCAAAGTCTATGAAGCAATTTTACCAAGACTTATGTTTAGATTTTTCCCTCCTAAACTTAAAGTATTTTAACTTCTCCTTTTTACCACAATTCCATCTAGATTCATTTTAATCCAAATTACATTTTCTTAATTACTTGTTTTCATTCCTCTGTTCTTCATTTTCTCTCATTTTCACAATTTGGTTACTTTTCTTTATTTCCTCCATTTTCTTTCATTTTCTCTCAACTGAGTTGATCAATTCATTTTCTTTTATCTTCTTGATTTCTAAATTCACTCCTCTTAATCTTGTTTTCAATTCTCAAAGATTTTCTTTTCTTCTTTTCATTGTTTTAAGGCTTGATCACAATGGAGTTCTATTGTTGATCTCATTTTCAATCAATTTTCAGTAAGGTAAGGATCTTTTCCTTGGTTTTCTTTCATGATTTGAGGGCAAGTGTTTTTTTGTTAATGATCTTGGGGAATTATTGATTTAATTGAAAAGATTTTAAAGTTTTCAATTGATTTTCGGAGTTAGTTAATGTGTTGATTTTGAGGTTTTTTTAATTAAATTGATTTTTTTGGAGTGATTTTAATCATATTAATGTGAATATGTGTTTAAAGAGAAAGTGTATAATGTGAATATGTGATTGGACGAGCTAAATTTTCTCACTGTCCATATATGTGGGTGATCATGACAGCTATCTTTAAGTGTGTTTCAAAATGTATTTGAACCAATATGTGAAAACTATGCATCATTGACAACCGCTCTTGGTAAATCGGATTAATTGGCTATTTGTTTTTAATGGGACCTTTGGATATGAAAGGGATGCCTAGGAAAGAGTTGTCTATGTATTTAGTGTGATTTGGGATTATACGGGGTTCGAATGGTATGTTGAGCTTTTCTCTTAGAAGATACAGGGTTAGGTTGGGCGTAGAGCTTTGCTCTGTAATTCGTGGTTTTGGACCTATGTGAGTCCGTAAACAAAATGGGAGTTATATGGAGTCTGTTTATCTAATGAGTGAGTTGTGTTTCGAACAAAAGCCATTAATCTTAAAATGAAAGTATGTGTGTTTTGTGTGTGCCTTGCCAAGGAAGGTAATTGTGCACGAGTGATTGTGAATTCCATGAATTAAGTAATTATGTAGCATTGGCATTGGTATTTCTGGAAATTATGTGCATTTAGAATATGTGATTGATCATTTAAACATGTCATGATGTTACTTGTACGACAAGGTAAGGGTAGATTAAACATAATCATATAGGGCAATGCTTCATCTTAACTATGTATATTACCTTTGAATGATTTCTATTCACTTGGTTTTATTAGCTCACACTTGTTGTTAACACTTTTTAGAGTAATAGAATTGAGAGGAGGCGAGAGGCTTGGGATCGGGAGTGATCAAGCAAGGCAAAGGTTCAATGAAGTGTATGTGTTTTCAGAAAGCTAAGTGTTGCAATGTGGGTGACGTTTGGGACTTAGGTATATATGTGGTATTGATGACTTTTAATGTATGGACTAGACTTGTAACACTTGCTTTATACTTGAAGATTGATGATGGTATAATGTGTTGATTTTAGAATGTTATATAAGAACTTGTTTAACTAAAGCATGTGAATACTCAAATGTTGATTTAGGCCTTAAACAAGTGTTTGGAGTGCGTAAGCAAGTATAACTTGATAAACTAAATTTGTTAGGCTCTTAGGTTGCATGGAACGACCTTAAATGCAAAACATGATTAGGTGACTTGTGTTTGAAATGAACTTTTATGCAATTGTTGATTTTTGGTGTCAAATCTTTGATTAATATGTTGACTTGTGTTATAAAGCATGCTATACCTTTGTTTTGACATGTATCAAGTGGTTGAATAGTGTCCAAGCATATTTCTAGTCCATGAATACTTTTAGGTGGGTGATTAGTTGACCAAATATGCATGTTCTTGATAAATCTGCAGTTTTTCAGAAAAAAATATCGATCCCTTAGGAGCAAGAATCGATCCCAAAGTTTATGTTTTTCAAAAAATCGATCACTTTTCAAAAGGATCGACTCTTTTCAAGAAATGATTGATCCATTCTCGATTTGTCTCGATGAAAAAGGTGAAATTACATTCATTAAAGGCCTAAAGTGTTTTTAAATTTTAATTTGGCCCTGAATGATTATATGAATTCAATTTAACCAGAAATTGATATGTTTAATTACTTAAACTCTTAATTTAGAAATTTGATAAGATTTGAGTGATCACTTCTTAAAAACACTTAATTACATAACGAAACCCTTAATTACAAGTTATTATTTGGTACGTATGTTTTGCATATTTACGTTTAGGTCTCTAATCTTGTATGATTGATTGAGTGATTTTCTGTTGTCCGATTGGTATGAAACTTTGTGTGTTACTTCCTTATGGCAGTGTTTAACATGTGGTAACCTTAATTGGGTGATTTGATTTGTTGGTTTATTATATGATATGAAATGAACAAAATACCCCAAATCGTTTAAATGTAATGTTTGCCTGTTTATTTGAGATTCAATTGCATGTTAGTTACATTGAACGTTGTGTGTGATGAATATTAAGAAAAATATTTTTTTTCTAAGAAGTGTGCGTAATATGGATCTTGATCCTTCCAACACGATTGGAACTTATGTACGCTCAGTTATCCAGCTCGGATTCCTGGACCGCGTATGGGTGTGACAACTTTAGTGGGCATATGTATTCATAAAACCTTACTCATGTATTTAGTTTATCGAACTCTGAGTTTGTACTATTTTGATTTTAAATTATTTGTCACGGACCTCCGGTTTATAAATTGTTTTTGGAACTGTCATGTATGCTTATTTTGATACCAAATTGTATGCTTTTAAAAAAATGAACAGATTTTGAAAATAAAAGGGTTGCCTCAGCGGTCTAATGTGATACTTTAAGCCCATTTAGGTTTAGGGAGTTACAGACATGGCATGTCCATAATATTGTATCTGATGATATGGCTTTTACCACGTCATTGATTTTTCATAAATAAAAAATAAATATTTAAAAATAATATTTATATTAAATTATTTACAACCAATTAAATAGTAATACGCTTCACTCTCTGATTGGTCAATGTATGAACAATAAAACTTGGCGCTTGGAGGGGGTTTGACCGCAAGTCGCACAAATGGAAAAGTACAGCTCAAGCCACCCGGACAAGTTATTTTCATTGCTTATCCATTGAAAATACAATATTTTAACCTCTTTCAATATCTCCTATTGTTTCCAACATCAAGTTATCCTTTCTTCCCTTTGACAAGGTAACATCGCCCCTCAATTATTATAAAATGTCAACCCATAATTGTACAGACACATACAAAATCACTATCGTCGGTGTTACCTTCTTTGGCTGTCTATGCTTATGGGCATTACTTCTCCGCTTCCCAACTTCTGTCGCAACATATTTGTACATCATCCATCTCGTTTCCTACATTTGCATTGAGAGCGGTGAAATTCTCTGGTTTTGGAAGCTAGAGTTTCAATGGTCTAAATAGTCAAATTTAGACTCTTAACAATTATAATGAAATCTTCGATTACAAATCTAATCCATCATCGTAAAATGCCAAGCTACCTTATATTTTCGTTAGTCCTTCTCTAAAGGCAATAACGTCTCAAATCGATTATAATAATAATACCCTACTGCAGGATCGATCCTAGTTAGCCATTTCTATGAGCAATCATCAATTACCAATGGCGATCCTGGTTCAAAAGCTTCAAAAAGGATAATTTCAAGGTGATATAATAAAAAAATGATTATTGGCAAACAAATAAACACGATCGAAAAAGAAACATAAAGAACAACAAGATTTACGTAGAAAACCTAAAAGGAAAAAAAACCAAGGGTAGTGGAGAATAATTTCACTAATATGAAGGAGGAAAATAAAAGAGGATTATGGAGAAATAAAAGCGTAATATCTAACCATTACCCTTAGTATCTATTTATAGGGATAGATACTTGAATACAAAGAAAAATATATAAAATAGAAATATACTTTAATGAAGTTATCTACTTTTAATCAAACTAGATTTCTTACTTTCATAAGTTTATATATTAATTAATTAATGCCACTTTGAATTCGAGTCAAACTCTAACAAATCTCCACCTTGATGCAGATTCTTAAGGTGCTAAGGTTTCGAGACAAAACACCCAAATTCGATGAGGCACCTAAAATCATCAAAAATAATTCTTCACTTCAACGAATAAGTTCTCAACCTCTTCCATAACACCCCTCAAAGGGGTAATTTTCAGTAATGGTCACCGACTGAATCCAAGCTTTTTCTAAGCTTGGATTTAGTCGTCACATCGACATGGTTAGCATAAGAGTCAATTTTGCTCACAAATGTATCACCATGAGTAGTGTCATGCACAACATGATCCTGATCATCAATGGTAATTCTATCTTCAAAATTGAACTCTTTTCTACTTTAGATAATTGTTCTACCAACAATTGTCTTGTTCAACAAAAAATCTTGTTTTGCTTAATTTAGTCAGACATTTTTGTCAATACCAACTCTATTTGATAGGGGGAGGAAACATTAGTTGCATTATCTAAAAATGTTGAACTCTGAAAAACATAAAACTTGGTAGTATTTCTCTGCATTTTCATCATAATAATGGAGCCCTTTCAAATTTTCATTACTCCAGCTTCACTGGAGAATTTGTACCCATTTGAATATAGGGTACCTAAAGAAATTATATTTTTGCTCAAATATGGTTTACGTCTCAAATTACCAAGTGTTCGAACAATCCCATCGAATATCTTAATTTTGATTGTGCCAATACTTGTGGCTTTAGAAGGGACATTATTTCTCAAAAAAATATATCACTTGGAGATACAATTTTATACATCACAAACCAGTTACTATTGAGACTCATATGAAAATTGCTACAATAGTCAAGTATCCACTCATCACTTGTTATAAAGTTGTCATCAGCCGCAACTAGGAGTTCTTCATTATTGCACTCTTCTCTACACTAGCCTTACCAGATTTTCTAGAGTTACTCTTTAACTTCGTTTTTGATTTTATTTTATAACTTCTAATACTTCATTTTACTATGACGTTTCTTTTTACAAATGTGAAAAGTTTTACTTCGATTGAAAGATTTTGATCTTCCCCTTCCTTTACTACCATAAGAACGCTTGTATTTTCTTCCACGATATGAACTAGTTGATCCATGCATCATAAGACCATTTGCTTGGGGCCTAGATACAAGATGCTTCATCTTGTCAAACGAGAACATGCCATTGTACACTTCTTCAAGAGTGAGTGTTTCACGACTGTACATGATTGTGTCTCTGAAAAATAAGTACGAAATAGTCAACGAACATAGGAGGATCAATCTGTAACGTCCCGAAATATGGGTTAGTAGTTCAGGTTGGTTTTTTGATATTTGATAAAATATAAATTTTTGGAATTTTTAGGCAATAAATATTTCTAAAATTGTTTAAATGGTTTTTAATTTATTTTTAGGATTTTATAAATGATTTTATAAGGTGACTAAATTATAAAGGATCAAAATATCAAAATCTATGAAGTTGTTTTACCAAATTTGAATATTCACTAATTTTCCTCCATTCTTAACCGTGACCTTCCTATTCTTTCCTATGTAACTACATTGATTCACTCATAAATTCATTTACTTAAATTCACATCCTAAACCATGTATACAGACAAGAAACCTAACCTCATGAATATACATTTATTAATACAAATTACCTTATATAATTTAACCAATCACCTTTAGAATCATAATTAACGGAACGTGAGGGGATGAATAGATATTCACACGATATTTATTTTATTCTTGTATTCTATAAAAATTGAGAATGACTGACATAATTGGGTCATATATCTGAATACTTAGGGATGCTATAATGTTTAAGCTTTATCAGTATTTCAGAACCTATCCAAAGGCATTCACATAATTTGAGTCAAGAGAGTATTTAAACCATTCTAAAACCTAAGGGTATATTGGCGTTCTAGAGTATGGGGGTATTCTAGTCATTTCCTTCGAACATTCATACGCATCACGATAAATTGGTCTTCATTTGATTGTTTAGGAATCAAAAATTCTAAGACTTTCACTATTTCAGAGGCTAGAAATTGATTCCTAAAATGTTATCAAACATATCTGGAATTTAACATGTGAATTAGTAGCCTTATTGGGCCAAGCTTGAGTTCCTAAGTTAATTTCAATATTAGGGTAATCCTTGTCATTTTTACACTACAAGGGTATTTTCATAATTATATATCCAAGTATTTCTAGCATGAATTCTTTCCACATGAATAATCAAAGTTAAGGATTTCAAGGTTAATTGATTCATCAATTAATCACTAATTTTCGGATTTCCTATTGGTCATCCAATTTCTTGTTCAAGTCATTCAAGTCTTAATTGATTTACTAATATTTTATCTTAATCCGATTGAATTTATATAATCAACAAATCTATAAAGCATACAAAGGGTAGTGTTGTATTACCTCAAGTTTTGAGCTACACTGATCGAACCATCTAAAATCCATTCGATTTCTCTCGCACTTGAATTCGACATCCCAAAACATCTTGGATACATGGTAAAACAAATTGCATAAAAAATGAAACTTAAATGTGAAATTCAGATCAAATAAACATATACAACGCTAACAAACAACTTACCATGTCAAATTTGGTAAAACATACTCCAAATTTGGACTCAAGACGTTGAAAACCTAAAATATGACTTTTCAGAAAAAGTAACCCTATTCAAAGTCAATGGTCTACATCAAATTCTACAGTTCGATCAAAGTCAACAATATACTCAAATAGTCCCCTTGATAACCTTGTCTTTTTACTTAGGTTATTGTTTGTTTTAAAGCCAATGTCATAGTATTTAGATTACATTTTGGTTATGCAGTTGCATTTGGTGTAATGTCTTACTGCTGTATTTATTTGTTGGAAACCAGTGCTGCTAAAGGAAATGTCTTGCTCTTATGGTGTTGTGTAGGTGAGAAAAGCTTTAGGAGAAAATGTGGCTACTGTAGCGATTTGGAGAAGGAAAGTTGAAAGAAATACCGTAGCGAAGATTGGACAATAGAATTTAGAGCAGGAAAGACAAAATATCAAATAATCTTTGCCAAGCTGTCCAACCATACGTGACTCACTACCCTTTCTGCAATATTTGAGGCCACCTACCATCCTAACCACCCATTAACGTGAGGATGATGACACATAGGGTACAATAAAAATTTAGGGCCCAAAACTTAGAAAAATTCCCTCTATAAATACCTAAGGGTGCCCTATATTTTAAAGAATTTTTGTAAGGTGACCTAAGAGAGAAAGACAACTGTAACCTACCTTTATTTTCCTTCCTTATCATCCCTTTTACATGGTGTCCTCCATAACCAAGCTTCAAAGGGGTAGTATCTAGGCCCTTGAGAAAGCCTGACTTGCTAAGACGATCTATGACAGTGGAACTAAGTGTCAAGACAATAACTCATTGGGAGTGTTCTTCTCCTTTTGCTTTTATTTTCTTATATTATTTGGGCTTTTCTAAACTTGAATGATCTTGGATGAACTTAGCCACACCATGACCTAAATTATTTGGTTTTGAAATTGTTTTGGTTGTTTATATTTTATATTAATGAATGGTTATATGTCTTTTATGTTTAAATGTTATTTTTCTCATTGTTTTTATTTCATACGTTTATTATTGTAAGAGCTTTTGAGATATTGCCATTTTCTATATCTTAGATGCTTAGTCTTGTAAGAGTTTTTGAGTGATTACCATTTTCTAAGTATAGATACCTAACATCAAGAGAGCTAAGTTATATCTACGTGAACAAGAGAACTAAACTGGAATGGTGAGGTTCTAACCCGCCTTAGAGATAAGGAGAGGGTTTTAAGAGACTAAAAGGGATAAGACTTAGTCGATAGGCTAGTGTTATAGTTCACGCTGAGAGCTATTGCCGTAGCATTATTTTGTCAAGTTCCTTGCTAAAGATAGTTTAGGAGCATTTTTAGTAAATCCTGTTGGGCAACAAACTCATAGGAGCAGAAACCACTCTAGGCATAGAATATTCATTGCCCTAGAATATCCAACCACCCCTAGAGAAACTTGATTATGTGGAGTTGTCACTCTTATCTCATTTTCCAAAGTTCAATTTACTTTTGTTCAACACACTTTTACAATTTTATTAAACTTTTGCCTTAACATAATTTTACAATTCTGTCAAACTTTCACCACATAAATTCCACATCACCTCACTCCACTACTTTCCACAACATTTCCATACACCTTATACATACCATCTGCACAATATTTTATTCATTTGTTTATACCACTATACATATACACACACACTTAGTTTTAGTTCGTGACACCCCTTTGCTAGCCAGATTAAAAATTTCCCTCTAATCCCTGTGGAGACGATACTCACTCACTACTGTATGACTTGCATTGATTATGTATACTTACACAGAATTGCGTTCCATAACACATACATTTACACGCGATCACCCCTCCTATATAAATGAAAAAAAAAACAAATCTCCATAACACATACATTTACACATGCATTGATTTTGTAGTGCTCTCTACTCTTTCAGCCAAAAAACTACACCAGTTATCAAGCATCATTGCTCCAACCACACCCACGGTGGACAGAGCTCTAAAACTCAATCCTAAAGTTCTCATCTTTTCATTGTGAACCCAAATATGTCAACCAAACACTCTACAAACACCGCAAACACCCTAGATCTATATGAGAAACCCTCGGTGTCACCTTTTCTTTGGTGACCGTTCAATTTTCTCACAATGTTTCATTCTCCTAATAGTTATTCTCTCCTCCATGACCAAAACTAAGTATTTCCTTACTTTTTTTGTACTTTTAGTGGTCGAAAAATGATTCTTTCACTATACCGCCCCTATCGTTTCATCTTTGTTGTAGGGGTTCTTATAAGACCTGTCGATGGTGCTTCATTTCCTAGCAGTTAAATTCCTTAATCGATGGGATATCCTTCAATTTTTCTTTGAATAGAAGGAAATAAAGCCCTTTCTTTGGTTAAATTTGGGATGACTATTGCATATTTCTTGATTTGGTTGCCTTTCTGATTTTCTTGTTGATGTGTTGCCCATATTGTTTCGGATTTGTTTTTCTTATGTGTTCTGATTTGGTTGGCTGAAATGATTTGTAATACCCCAAATATTAGGTTAGGGACTTTGTTGAAAAGATTTGAAATTTGAAGATTTATTTGAATAAAGGGTAGAAGAAGAGAAAATGATTTGGAATAGTGTTATTGACTAATTTGTAACAATAGATAAATTAAGTGGGCATTTTGGTCTTTTAAGGGAAATGAATTTAAAATACATTCCTTAATAGGGATTTTAAATAGGGGAAAAGAGGAAAGTAAGTTATTTTACTCATATTCTTCTTCTTCACGTGGGTTGTGTTCTTCTCCATAGCATAAGGTAAACTTTATTTAGTTATTTCTTCCATTAAATTTTGGCTTCCTCTTGTAACATTAAGTGATGTGTAAGCTTAAGGAAGGGTTAAACAAAGTTAAAACTAAGTGGTGGATGTTTTATATGAGATTTAAGGAAATGGGATTTTGAATGATATGTTGATATATGAGTTTTTATTAAGGTTTATTAGTAGAATTGACTTGTCAAAGGATTTAATAAGAGATTAGAAGCATGAGATATGATTAAAAACATGCTTAGAAAAATGATACGATTCTTGAGTTGAAGTGTTCTATGGAGATTCTAGATGTTATAAGAGGCTAAATGAAGGAAAGTTAGTGGGGTTAAGTAAAGAAAAGTTTAATATTATTGTTGGAGGTAAAAGTAAGAGATTAGAGGGGAAATTGTAGTAAAAATCGGGATGAAAAATGGTAAATCTGGGTAAGGGTATCAATACTGATAGAACAGTACTGATACTATAGGTACAAATGAGTAGAAATATGAGGAACAATATCGGTACTGATGCAAGTAGTATCGATACTGATGGGGTATCGATACTAACAAAGGGAAGTATCGATACCATGGATAACATAATGCCAAAATGGTATCGATACCGAAAGGGAGTATCAGTACCATAGTATTGTAGTATCGATACTGAGAGAAAGGTATATGTACCATAGTATTATTAAAGTATAAATGTTAGGGAATACACTAACATTTGGTATTGTATATGTCTTTAATGGATGCTTGTGTAGATCATAACCAAGCTCCTGAATCTAGCAAGAAAAAGGGGAAATATAAATTTGCTGATTAACCAAACATCTCTACAACTTATTAGCGGGGATTACCAGGTGAGTACATTTATTGTAATTAATTGAGATGAAGAAGATTCGAAATAATTCAAATTAGAACATTTTAATTTAATGTATGTTTTATAGTATTTAATATGTTATCATTATATGTATGGAAAGGATATTATGAATGAGTTTTAGAGTATGAACTACTCTAAAACGAATTCATAAATGAAATGCATAACAATGCATTAAGTCATGAAAGGATGCCATAAATGAAATGCATAACGGTGCATTAAGGCATGAAAGGATGCCATAAATGAAATGCATAACGGTGCATTAAGGCATGAAAGGATGCTATAAATGAAATGCATAACAGTGGAATAAGGCATGAAAGGATGCCACAAATAAAATGCATAATTATGTATTAAGGCATAAAAGGATGCCATAAATGAAAATAATGAATAATTATTAAAGAAAAATGGGGAAATATACAAAAAGAAAACTATGTTGGACATACTAAGAACGTTTATGATGATAGTATAAAAGAAGTTTGGTTTCAATAATAGTAACTTATCTAATACTTATGGATTATACAAATTAGTTCGAAACCAAATAATCATGATATACTTAAGTATACATTATGTTTCTTTACAATATTATGTCTCACTAAGTACATATTTAACGTGTGTTAATTTCACGCATAGGTAAAGGCAGAGATTAGCTGAGTAAGGAGTGTAGCAGTAGCTGTGGTGATCATCAATAAAGGTTGACGCTTCAGTAATAATAGGACAATCCAGTTTATTTTGAAAAACTTAGTTGGCATGTAATTAAAGTACTAAAAATACTCTGAATTGTAATTAAGTAGAACTTCGTAACAAATTAAAATTAATGTTTTGCTTTACGTTAAAAATGCTATGTTTTAAGAAAATGAAAAACAAAAATTTTACAAGTTTTGAAATAAAGAAATACTTTAAAAGGTGATGTGACATTTGTATTTCGTATACGGAAAGGTATACAGGAGATGGGTGTTACACGATTTGTTTCTAGAAATAAATAGATTATTTCCTTGTTCATCGACGCATGGTCTTCAACTGACACATTCGACCGTTTGATGACTTTCGAACTTCTAGAGCATTATGGGATTTGATCTTGGCCATTGGATTGGTCGTAGATCCAACGATCTAGATTTGGCTGCGCATGTGATATAAAGTCTAGGGTTTTCCCTAGTTGTTTTTGATATCGACCTTTAATTCGTGCCCTGATCCAAGGGCCTTCATTTGTGCGGTGCTGGAGTTTGGTGTTGAAACTGTAACCATGCTGGGTCAGCCGGATTAGGCCTTGTCCACTATAACAATGCTTGGTATATGGGTCTTCTGGATCAGATTGGCTATATGCTAGACATCCTCTCTATGGCTTGTTAGATTAGGCTAGCCAGTGTGGTTGGGATACTAGATCTTCGCATTTGGATCAGACCTTTGCTAGATTTTATGGACTGACTTTTAACTTGGACCTGAAACAAAATAAAAATGAAAAAATGTAAATAAATAAAAATAATATAATATAATAATACATATATTATATAATGTTTTTCTTTAAAATTATATTATATATTTTCAAAAAACTATATATAATATATATTATATATTTTTTCAAAAATTATATAATACGATTTAAAAAACCTATATATATTAAAAACTATATAATATATAAAATGTTTCCAAAACTATATTATATATATTTTCCAAAACAATATGGAATATATATTATATATGTTTTCAAAAATTATATAATACATTTTAAATATATATATATATATATATATATATATATATATTCGAAAACTATACATATTTTTAAAAATATACTATAATATATATAAGATAACTAAAAGAGAAAACTTCAAATAAAGTCTCAAACTCAAATAGGTGTCTACAGCTGCCACTCTTTGTATATTTTTGTGCAACGATAATAAGACAAAGATAAAAAGACAATAATTTTTGTCCTATGATCATTTTTTAAGTCAGATTTCTTCTGACTTTAGGAATATGTGACTAGAGACTAGTTCCTCGTTGGTAGACTACAGCTGATTTGGTCCTCAAACTTGATATCGTTTGCCACGGAGTTAAAACTGTCTTTGAGAATTTTGGCCGGAAGATGTTTTCTTGCTGTTATCATGTGGTCGATGCACTCTGAACTTGAACACTTTGGTTGACAGATATCCCTTCCCGACTTAAGCTATGCTGTGAGCGATCTCTCTATCGAAAATTGGTCTTGGATTGTGAAGTAGTTATTTGTTTCTAAATCACAGTCAAACTTGGGTCTTCTTCTAGACTTAAAGGCCTTAATTTGAATTTTGGCCAAAAGGTGGTTCTTTATTGCCATCATGGGGCCAATGTGCTCTCGAGTCGAATGGAATTGAACTTGAAAACTTTGGTCAATAGATAACCCTTCTAGACTTAAGCTATGTTAAAATCTGTGTTGGGAAGTAGTTCCTTATTACTAAATAACAACTGATTTGGGCCTTCTTCTAGACTTGAAGACCTTAGTTTGAATTTTGACAAGAAGGAGGTTTCTCGTTGCCACCATGCAGTTAATGTGCTCTCGAGTTGAGTGGAATCGAACTTGAAAGCTTTGATTGACAGATAGCTTTTCTAGACTTAAGTTGCATTGAAATTTAGGCTGGAAAGTAGTTTCCCATTCCTAAATCGCAATCGATTTGGGTATTCTTCTAGAATTAAAGACCTCCGTCTAAATTTTGACCGAAAAGGAGTTTCTCATTGCTACCACGCAGTGAATATGCTCTCGAGTTGAGTGGAATCGAACTTGAATTCTTTAGGTTGACATATAACTCTTATAGAGTTAAGCTATGTTGTAGATGATTATTTTCCTCTAAGTGAAGGATTCTTTCGATGACTCTCCTTCACGAGTTTAAGCTAAACGAGATGACTTCTCTTCGTGGTTTAAGTCGATCTTGATTCTTTGGATGACTCCCTTTACGGGAAAGCCAAGTGAGATGATTCCTCTTTATGGTTTAAGTCAGTGTTGATTCTTTTGATGATTTCCCTTAATAGGAAAGCCAAGTGAGATGACTCTCAATCACAGTTTAATTCGGTCTTGATTCTTTAGATGACTCCCTTTCACGGGAAAGCCATGTGAGATGACTCCCCTTCACGGTCTAAGTCGGTCTTGATTCTTTAGATGACTCCCTTTCACGAGAAAGCCAGGTGAGATGAGTTCCCTTCATGGTTTAAGTCGATCTTGATTATTTGGATGGCTCCTCTTCATGGGAAAGCCAGGTGAGATGACTCCCCTTTGTGCTTTAAGCTGCTCTTAGTTCTTTGGAAGACTCTCCTTCGTAGGTCTAAGTCAAATGACATGACACCCCTTCATGGTTAAGACAATCTTGGTTCTTTGGATGACTCACCTTCACGGTTCTATGTCAAATGAGATGACTCCCCTTCGCGGTTTATGATGATCTTGGTTCTTTAGATGACTCCCCTTTCGGGTCTATGCCAAGTGAGATGACTCTTCAGGTGGTTCCCCTTTGTAGGTCTAAACCAGGTGAGATGTTCCTTGGATGACTCCCCTTCACAGGAAAGCCACGTGAGATGTTCTTTGAACGACTCCTCTTCGTAGGAAAGTCAAGTGAGATATTATGTCAGTCGGATATCCGCTGTCATGGAATTGAAATCTGGCTTGAAAACTTCAACTGGAAACTAGCTCATCATTGTTATTTTAAGCTAGATTATAGTTAACTTGAGGTATTCTTCTAGACTTAAAGACCTATGTTGGAAAATAGCCCCTCGTTATTTACTTGGACTATATTTTGGAGTCCTCCTCCATTTCGACTTAAGTCGATCTTAGGTACTTTGAGTGAATATCTTTCATCGTGAAGTTAAAATTGACTCGAACAATCTACAAAATTCTATACGCATATGTGATGTCATGAATGTCTTAAAAGAGATATATTGATCTTCTTATGATAATCTTGATATTCTCTCATGTTTCTTATAACTGATCTTACCCCAATATTGGCACATACATCAGATGACATTGCTTTTTCGAAAATAAATTAATCATTGTTATCAACTGGGAAATTTTATAATCTTGGTCAGGTGGGTTGATAACTCTCTAAAAGAGTTATCTTTAGTAACATTTTCACCTAGGACGAGTTTGAATTTGACAATTTTTAGGAGAATTTAAGGATTATTTTCACTTAATTTTGTATATTTTGCATGTTAGGAACTTTGTGGGTTGATAAGGGTAAAATTTGATTTATATTTCTATAAACTGTTACACTGATGTCGTAGTATTGTGGGAAATGCTGAAAGGATGCTGTAGTAGTCAATAGAGCTCTAGACGGTTAGAAGAACCTTCTGGATCAAGACAGTTGGCTTAAGCATCTATCATTAGGATGGATACCACATGAAACATGGATATCTCTTATTGGGAGATGAAAAACTCACCCAAGCTATAAAAGGGGAGTACTTGTGCATCAAAAAAGGGGAATGATCAAAAGCCTTTCAAAGTACCCAAATTTGCTCGTTAAATCTCCATGCACCATGGAAGCCTAAACCTGTTTCAGGGATTACTGCAACATAGGGGAAACATGCTGAGTAGCATCAGCGGTTAACAGATTACCATTCAAGGCCTTCTATTGAGAGAAGGAGTAATTTGAATGTTTTAAACTTTTGTTGGATGATATTATGGAGCTCTTGTTTCATGTTTACTTTGATACTTATTTTATGAGCTTGGTACTTTATGATTATGAGTAGAAATACTTGTAATTAAATATATATTATTTTTGATTAATTCTATAAATAATATCAATTGATTTGCCATATACCTTTGTGAGAATTGGTGTTGCTGAGTAGCATAGTTTGTGCTAAAAAGTATGTGACCAATTGATTAGTGTTGTTAATATTTTGAACCTTTGATTGATGAAAGTGGGTAAAGTGGTTTAAAAGGTTTTAATCAACACTAATCGCATAAATTAAGTGTACATTGTTTACATGAGATTTGAAATTCGTAGTACTTTATCCATTTATTTGATAGCTAACTAAGAGCTTTCTGGAATGTTGTAGCATGAACTGGTGTTTTTCCTTATTGATTTTATTATCTTCTTTTTATCGTCTCTTATACTTGACAAATCGTATTTTTGCAAACTCTAATGATGATAACACTTTGCTCCCTGTGGGTTCGACATCCATTGTCACACCCTAATTTAGGGGCTAAATTTTAGAAATTATAAAGTATTGAATTTAAGTGGTAATTTAGAAGAAATTGATGATTAAAGTGTAAAATTGTAAAGTTAGCAGACCATTTTAGAAAGTGCAGGAAATTCAGGGACCCAGTCCTGAATTTATCCATTTTTTATGTATTGAAAAATAAATTCAGGGACCATCATTCGTCGATCCAAAACCACCAATAGACTCACAATTGAATGGAGAACAAAACCCGACCTCTATCCCATCGTGAATCGGTGCCGTTCACCGTAAAACTCAACCAGAAGTTTCGTCAGTTTTAGCAAGATCGCCGTTAGTTTTCCATCGATTTCAGTCGATCCGATCACCCTTTCATCACACCTCCTACACCATCTGACTCACCATCACCCTGCGCTCAAAACCCGACCGAAATCGTCTCGCCATTGTTAATCCGTCGTCGTCGTCATCGGCCACCGTCAGATAAGTTGGTATATTTTAAAATTCTACAATCCGTTATGTTTTGGTGAAAAATAACACTTGCACGAGACTCCCGAGGTCTCGATATAAAAATCTGGAATATTTCACGCCGAACCGATGACCGAAGCCACCGCACACGCCGCCCCATGAGAGTGGGCGTCGTCTGTCATCCATGGGGAGCTGTTTGAGCCGAGCCGAGCTGAGCCACCTGGACGAAGCCGTTGACCGTTGACCATTGACTTTGACAAAAAAAAGTCAAAAATTTTGAAAAGTAATATTTTATGTTTTTTGACATCCTGAGTCTGATTTCGAAGTTTGTTTCTCCAAATTCGAATTCGATAAGATACTTTTCACTGATTAAGCACCCGATTCGATCCGTTTTCGGAATTAAGCTCTATTTTTGATGAAATTTTTGTTGTTATGTATTTGAGGAATTATTGGAAGTTGAATTAAAGATCGAGGGCGTTCGAATGAAATTTAAATGGTCGATCAATATAGCACAGAAATCGTGGTAATACATTACTACCTTTTCATGCTTTATGGAACATGTTGGTATAGGTAAATGCATGAATAAGAAAATGTTTGATCTGATATGTGTAGTTAGGTAAGTCCTACACTCGATATGAATGCAGTAAAAAGTCGGTAACTGGATAAAATTCTGATGGCATGTATAATAAATTAGAATTTTGATAATGAATAATTTCAAGTTCAGAGATTATTTGTAAAAACACTTAACTCTAGGATCTCTAAATTCTATTTATCCTTGTTAGGAGTTTTAATACCGAAGTTACCTGGTTAAGGAATTACGAAAATGCCCTTGAGAGGTAAAAATAGTCCGAGTTGACTCTGAATGACAAAGTACCTTGAGAATTCGTACCTAGCCCGATAACTTACAACTTTAATTGTTAGGATCATGTCTTTGTACAAAAAATTCTTGATAACCTGTTTGTAACATCTGAGAAGGCACTTGACCTGAAAATCTCTAAGTTATGAGTAAATACCAGAAGAATAATTTCTCAAGAGGGATCTTTTTTCAGAATTGTTCGAAAAGACTGGAATAGATGATAAGTTTGAATTAAATAATAAGATCGGACGGAAAGAAAGGATTGAAATACCCTGTATCTATAAAATGATCAAAATACGCCTGGAATGGAAATGAATCAAGAATATCACCAAGCCCATGAATGATTGGATATCCTCAAGCTCTGAAAAAACTGGAATAACATTGAGCACCAAAATGACCAAAATACCTTTATGGCTTAGACTATGTAAATGTCTTGGACTAATTAAGGTATCCAAATAAACATGGGTGTTGTACTACCATAAAAAGTCATGGAACACAATTTAAGTGAGTCGATCAACCCTAATGATATGTTAGTACCTTAATAGCATATATACCACTTGAATGTTTGTTCATCTACTCAAGTTTCGATCGATTATAATTCTGGAAGTACTCAGCTCAGCTCACCACAGAGAACAAATTGAACTGAACGGAAGTACAATATGTATCCGAAATTCAGAAACGTCCAAATTACTCTGGAAAACTCTGGAGTAACCTGGGTAGACTTGACTACTAAATGTACTAAGTAACCTCAATGACTAAGGATTAAATAAGTGATTTGGATAAGTATGAGAACTCAGATGAACTTAAATGATGTACTATCTCTATAGGTTATGAACCATAAATTAACAACGTCAGTATTTCCTGATATAGTTGAAACGCAGAAATGAAATAAAGTTCATTGAAATATTTGTTTGTCTCCTTAAGATATATTCAACTATGATTCTGAAGATGATATATGGACAAGAATTGTTAGTATTAAAGAGTGAATACCATGGAAGGCAATGAATTGACCAGTCGACAAGCATCGGTGCTGGAAGTTGTTCAGATCGAATTATTCGATAAATCTGATCAATCGACATAGATTGTAAATGTTCAACTAAAATCACTATGAATCCCCCAAAAATCTAATACCCAAAATGCTTCTAATTTTCCTGAATAATAGAATCACTTCCGGTCATATATGAACACACAAGTGACTCAGATGCAAAGGATTCTGAATACCCTTCTGATTATGTAGAGCTTCTGAAAAATGTCTGAATAAGATATGATCCTGATAAATCACATTCTGAATAATTGATGATTCTGTCAGTCAATGAACTCTTCCGATAGTGATTATAACTTCCAGCATTCTATCGTTATACTGAGGATCTGTGTTTCTCTTCCTAATAAGATTATCCATTATCATTGAATAATATCTGGAAACTCCAGCGTGTTCCCTAATCATATGAATGTTTTATATGATTTCTGATCTGAATTCTGTTCTGGTTTCTTTTCTGGAATTTGTTCTGATATCTTATCTGAATTCTGTTTTGATTTATGATATCTCTGTGTACTGACGGAAAATGTTTTATTTGGGGGTATTGTTGGAGGAAATACTTCATGCATAGTATTTTACTTGTAAGACCTTACCGTTTCTACAGGCTCCTCTGCTATGTGCAAGGGTAAGACCTTATCTTTTTCCCAGGCTCCTCTACTATGCGCAAGGGAAAGACCTTACCATTTCTGCCGGCTCTTCTGCTTTGTGCACAGGTTAAGTCCTTACTGGGTGTATAAGTAGGTGTATGGTTATGGGGAACCTACACATTTTGGTGTTCAATTGGATGGATTATTATGGTTTTTGAAAAAAATGTTTTAAAAAGATCTGCATCTTTTCACTGGTTTTACGGGAACACACTATATAACATATTTTGATCTTCTGAACCCAGTCATCCGAAATATTTCCCTCTGAACTGAAAGCTTATTAAATGTTACTACCTGAGATATCAGTGGGACCTCAACTCACCCTAAGAAATTGTAGATATCTGAACCAATAAGGAAATATATGTTTATATGTTATTTGCACATTCTTCAGCATTATCTGTAGTTTTGTATTGCTGAGCTTTCCAAAGCTCACTCTGTTACTCACCTTTTCAGGTTAAAAGGATTGAATCAGTACAACTATCGACATCAGTAAAGGAGTTCTTCTGGTGTTGTTTGCAGAGTATGGTACATGTGATTAGAGGGCATGTATGTTGTATTTTGTTTTATATATAAGTCTGAAAATCTGTTTTATTTCTGAATATTGATAAATCATTTTATGAGTTTACATGTTTTAATAAAAATTTTAAAATTTTATGAGATTTTAACGGTGGGTCGCTCAGGTGGCCCTAATTTGACTCCCTAGATCGGATCGGGTCATCCGCATTGGTCTGAGGGGGTGACATCCGTAGCATCAATTGCTACCACTTTATTATTTGAGTGATACATATACTTGCATTAATGCTATAGCATCTTACATAGTATCAAGTTTTTCATATTATTGTCGGGGAGCATCGGTTTGATTTAGGTTTTTCTTTATTTTTGCTAACTTGGTTTTTTAGGTATTCTTAGTTTCTGTTTTTACTAGTGTATACCACAAAGAAACAAAGAATTAGAGCTATTTGATATAATATTGAAATAAATTTAAGGAGACGTCACCGTGAAGATGTTATAGCTGGACGAGGGAATGGTATTTTAGCTTCGCTGTAAAATGGAGAGAATGATGAGTTGCCAGCTGGCATTGGAACTAGGAAACCATATCAAAAATTGGATGATGGTAATCACCCTATTCGTGAGAAGGTGGTGTCGACGTTGGGTGATCTACATCCGAGCATTGTGAGGCTAGTTATTTATGCTAAGAATTTTGAGTTAAAGCCAATTATGTTCCAAATGCTACAATCTATGGGAAAATATAGAGAATCTATTACTGAAGATCCTAGGGCTAATTTGAGAGAATTTATGGAGGTTTACGATTCTTTTATTCAATAAGATGTTCTGGAGGAGGAACTGAAGCTGGAGCTATTTCCTTATTCACTTCGTGATGAAGCACGAGTTTGGTTGAGTTCACTGCCACTAGGTGCTATAGCATCCTGGAATGAATTAGCCATAAATTCTTGTTGTGATTCAACCCACTGAACATGAATGCAAAGCTTTGAAATAATTTAACTTTATTCAAGTAGATGGAAGATCAAAGCTTGTATGAAGCATAGGAAATATTTAAAAAATTACTATGGAAGTGTCTTACGCATGGATTCCTATACTGGACTCAAATGGAGATGTTTTATAATGGGTTAAATATACATGTTCGTTTGGTGGTTGATGCTTCAACAAAAGGAGCTTTGCTGGATAAGACATACAATGAAGCCTATGATATCCTAGAAAAGATCTCCACTAGTGATTGTTAATATCCTAATACACACAATACGTTTGGTCGGTGTAATGCTATAGAAATAGACTTTGAAGCTTTTAACTCTATAGCATCTTAGATTTCAGTATTGACTGAAATGGTGAAGAAATTGTAAAAATCAGGAGGAATATACGAAGTCAAAGCCATATTCCTCATTATTTGCGTATATTATGGCGATGACCACAATTTTGATGAATGCCCCCAAAATTCAGAGTCTATTTACTATGTGCGGAATTATCAAATGAATGAAAATGCTTTTGGCAATACATACAATGCGAATTTCAGAAATCATCCCAATCTTTCTTGGAGAAGTCAGAATGATACCAATCCACAAAATCAATAGTATCAACAACAACATTATACTCAGTAGAGGCAGATGTCACAGCCATAGACATAAAAACCTGTTGCTCAACCAAGATAAAGGAAAAATTATCAAGGTCAATCTTTAAACTAAACTTCAACTTTAACACTTTTTGAAGCTATGATGAAAGAATTTATGGAAAACCAATCCGTCTCAGTAAGGGATATAGAAAATTAGATGGGACAAATGAATAATGCTATAAATAGTCGATTAGAAGGAACACTACGTAGGGACGCTGAGAATCCAATGCAAAATGGTAAAGAACATTGTAAAGACATTACTACAAGGAGTGAAATTTATATTGGGGAATCAGTTGAAGAACCTAGGTGAAATAATGAGGAACCTCATAAGCATAGTAAAGGGAAGAACAAAGAAGTTGGGCCTAAATCAATTTTGAGTCAATTCACAGCACCAGACGTAGGGGAAAGTAGTAATTTAGAATAATTGTCGATATCAACCCCACACTGCATCTGACGCTCATCCGACTTTAATGCCTCAACAAGAATAACCAAAATGCCTCCACCATTTCCACAATGCTTCAAAAAGACAAAAAAAAATCAACAATATAAAGCTTTTATTGATGTTCTTCGGAAACTCACAATTAACATTCTGTTGATTGATGCTTTAGAGCAAAACCCAAACTATATCAAATTCATGAAGGAATTTCTGTCGAAGAAATGGAGACTTAGTAAGTTTGAGACTGTTGCGACGAAGCAAGTCACACTACCGTTACTTTGCAACTTGATGATTACTCTACCGTACATCCTAGTGGTGTTGTGGAGAACTTGCTTTTATGAGTAAACAAGTTTATCTTTCCTACAGACTTCATCATTTTGGATTGTGAAGCAGACAAAGATGTTTCAATTAATTTTAGATGTCCATTCCTTGTCATAGGACGAGCTTTAATTAATATTAAAAAGGGAGAATTAACCTTACGCTTGAATGATGAGCACATTACTTTTAATGTCTTGAATAATGCTTATTATATAGATGACAACGTTGATTGTTTTTCACTTGATGCAATTAATATTTTTACACTGGAGTATTTGGAAGAATGCTACAACACAAATATTGTCTTATGTGATTTAGTAACATTCGATGAATTCTCGAATGATGCAGAAGGAGAATGTTTTAGTAATTATCTACATAACATTGAACCTTTGCAAATGACTGATCATACCATTCAAGCATTGAAGCCATCTATTTAAGAATCACCAAATCTTGAATTGAAACCTCTGCCAGAGCATCTGAAATATGATTACCTTGGTAAAATGAGACACTACCAGTTATTGTGGCAACACAACTTAGAGATCATAGGAAGCTCAACTGATTGATGTGCTGAAACAACATAAGAATGCTATTGCATGGAGCATTGCTGATATAAAAGGTATTAGTCCATCATTTTGCATGCATAAAATTCTTTTGGAGGAACCAATAGTTTCTCAATTGAACATCATCGAAGATTAAATCCAATCATTAAAAAAGTGGTTAGAAAGAATATTATCAAATGGTTGGATGCTAGAATTATATATCCGATTTTTCGGATAGTAATTGGGTTAGTCTTGTGCAATGTGTTCCAAAGAAAGATGGAATTATTGTGGTAACAAATGATAAAAATGAATCAGTGCTTACAATAACCACTACTGTTTGAAGGAAAGGCCACTTTCCATTTCCATTCATAGACCAGAAACTAGATCGACTTGCAGGTTATGTTTTTTTATTATTTTTTGGATGTATATAGTGGTTACAATCAAATTTTTATGGATATGTAGGACCAGGAGAAAACCAATTTCACATGTCCGTATGGTACCTTTACTTTTCGTAGAATGCCATTTGGGTTATGTAATGCTCCAACGACATTCCTGTAATACCCTTAACCCGTAAAAGGTATACTATTATGAGTTAAAGATGTCACATCAACTATTCAAAACATTTCTTAACCTGAATGGGTAAAATTTTGTTTCATATTCACAAATTCCATATTTTAACATTTATTATAAGATGAGTAATCCAAGAAAATCAAAAAAAAAATATCCCGACTTCATTTTCATATTCGATTTCAAGCAATAACATGTAGTTCTGCTCTATTTCATATATTAAATAAATCTGTCTAATTTAAAATCCCATTCAAATTAATATTTAAAACATAGTTTAGCATCATAATATTTGTTCCTACTAAATTATATTTGATACTATCTATATTAATAATTTGCAGATATTTCTTACTCGTATACATGCTAGCTAAAAAATTTAGAACACAATAGGATGTCACCACTATTACCTGTAAATATTTCTTGGTGGTTGATGCCAAGCTCAGCTCATTACTCCTCTCGCTTTCTTTTAGCTACGCGTGAAAATCATCACACGCTAAGTATACACTTAGTGAAGTAATCATAGAAATATTCAAGGCAATGCAACACATAAATTTAAACATTGGGCACATAGTCTATATTTATTTAATCCATCCATGGCAAAGTATATTAATAAAATTTAACATTGGGTAGTTTATACCCAAAATAATATTAAAGGTAAACATCATATATTTTCATGATAAACATCATATATAATAACCAATGATCAATTCATTTTATATTCAACCTTTGACTTACTTAGAATATATCAAATATGTGATATATGACATATCATGCCAAAGTAAACTAGATAGATTTATCGCAAGTCCTACCTGATGATGGAGAAAATATCCATGTATAAGTCAAAATACAAGGCTCACTAAGATTTAACTTTCTCTTTTGCTTTCGATTTGGTTTGATCCCAATTTTTATCACCATTTCATTTTCTGGTAGTTACATTACCTTCAAAGAAATATTATTCTGTATTAGTATACGCTCTTAAAAATTATTCCATTTATACCAATGTAAACTGTAATCAAATACAAATATTACATTATAAGGAATTTTTTCTAGTTCAATTTGTACAATTTATAGTGAATTTTCAAAGTTGATCGACAGAATTTGTTTTGAGCAGAATTTGCTGCTCTGTTTTCTAACCTATCCTCGATTAAAAATACATATCTTTTGTATAATCCTTGAAATCGATAGCCATTTATTTTAAACAAACATAAATTGATATAAGAATCCAACGATATAAAAATAATCCTCTAATAATTTCTTTAGAATTTATTGTAATTTTCTAAACTTACTGTTCAGAACACAACTCTATGAAGATTTCACCAATTTTCATTTCAACTTATTCACTAATTCTATTAATTAACCAAATGAACATATATATGCATGAACCACAAATCAAACAAAAATTAGGAGTCACTTCTTACTATAGTAACTCTGTCATTGGCTCATCGCAAGCCAATGTTTGTTCGATAACACAAGTACAAATTAATTTTGCACTCACCTGGTGCCCTTACCTTGTAAACCTTCCTTTAGAGAATCACATTTCATCCTTAAGATTCTCCTTAGTTAATATTGCTTGATCTTGATTTCAATCACGAAATGTAAATGAGCATAATTACAACACATATACAATTTAAATACTTGTTAGAATCTTACTAACATAGACACACATTAGAAATTAAAATCCTAAAAATCTTTCGATGCTCATTCGATACAAATTCCATGTCACAACATAAGTGTTGACCTTAACACTTCAAATTGACCGTTGAAGTTCGTTTTTATCCAAATTTATCCAAACTTCAAATAAAATTTCCACTTAAGTTCCTAACTTTTACATATTTGTGATTTGAACCTCAACTTTTACCAACTTTCCAAAATAATCCAATTTCATATTTTAACATCAGTTCAACACTCTAACATTAATTTCCAGCATAATAATACAACTATTAAACAATTACACACTGATCACATAATTTTACATAATTATTAATTAGGTCTACTAACTTTCACAATATTACAAATTGTGCCAAACAATATTCTAAAGCTTGTAGAATCATTCCTATATCATTTCAACCTTCACATAATTTTCAATAATTTTTCTCACCTTTTAAAACCATGGTCAAATGTCTAAAGGTTAGGGTTCCATGATTTTCACTTGATTTCAATTGATTCAAGCATTAAATCACCCTCTACTCAGCATTTTAAAACATCTAAAAGCAAACACCTAAATCAATTTCATCAAATTACAAACTTCTCCTAATTTAAGGTTTAGGCCGAAAATCATAATAACCTTTCGAGGTGGTTTTGATCATCAAACAAGCTTGGAAATGATTCTACAACCTTAATAACCTTAAAATCCATCATCAATTCATAAAACCCCAATATAAACATAAACCCTAAAATTTGGGATCTTAGCACTCAAGCAAGATTAGCATGCAATAATGGTACCAAATGATAGAGCTATTCGAATAAAATAATTTTCTATTTCACGGTTCAATCCAAAATCCAAATAAATTTGCTCAAAAATGAAAAATAAAATTTCTCTTAAGTAGTTTATGAGGAGAACGAAATGAAGGTTGAAGAAGGCCTTATTTTCAAGAAATTTCTAGTTAATTTCATGTTAATTTGTCATTTATTAAGCTTGAATGAATTTAAAATTCATTTATTGGAAAATGACAATTTTTCCATTAATGAAGATAATTACATCCATACCAAGCCACATGCTGGTTATATCTTCCAAAGTAAAAAATAAACAAAATATTATACCCTTGCCAATATTATCCATGCAACTTTCCAAAAATTTCAATATTGTCATTTTCATCAAACAATCCAAAATGGACATGGAAATTAATTCTCAAATCCAATGCTCCATATTATTTTCCAATATTTTAAAATGTGGAAATAATATTTCTAAGCTTAATTTATCATCCTTCAAAATTTATATTCGATCCGATTTACCAAAATTTTACCGTACTTTAACATTTACCAAAATCTAATTCCCACCAAAATGTCATTCTTGGGGGTAAACTATTCATTTACTTGGCCAAAATACATAGCTTTTGAAAATTACACTTTTGATCCCTAAACTTTTAAAAAGTACCTATTTGGTCCCTAAACTTTCCAAAACTTTATACTTTGGCAACTAAACTTTGAAAATTTATATTTTGGTCACTAACTAAAATTTTGGGGTCTTACAATTCTTCCCCTTAGGAAAATCAGTCCTCGAATTTTCAATACACACATGATGTAGATAGATGAATGTACTGTTTTTTCAGATCCTGCTCTATTTTCCAATTAGCTTGTTCAACATTTGATTTCTCTAACATTTTTAACAAGTACTAATTCCATAAGTCAAATTCTGAAAGCATCTTAATATCCTCTGGTATGATAACATGAGATGAATCTGGGTCTATTTCAATTCCTTTTTGGCTCACAACAAATCCTAACAGTTTACCAGATATCACCCCAAATGTGCATTTATTTGGGTTGAGCTTTAACTGACATTTCCTTAATATTTAGAAAAGCTTCCACAAATTCTTGACATGTTCTTTTTTTTTGACTTGGCTTTGAAAATCATATCATCGACATAAACTTCTATTTCTTTATGCATCATGTCGTGGAATAATGTTACCATAGCCTTTTAATATGTTCCCCTGCATTCTTTAGTCCAAATGGCATCACTTTATAACAAAACGTTCCCCATAAGGTGACAAACGTTGTTTTCTCCAGATCATCAGGGTGCATTCTAATTTGATTATAGCCAGAAAAACCATCCATAACTGATAATAGAGAATTCTTAGCAGTGTTGTCCACCAATGTGTCTATGTGTGGCAAAGGAAAATTATCCTTCGGACTGACTCTATTAAGATCTCGGTAATCAACACACATACGGACTTTACCATATTTCTTTGATACAGGGACAATATTTTCTACCCATTCAGGATATTTGGCTAGTTTAAGAAACCCAACATCGAATTACTTTTTTACTTCTTCTTTGACCTTGAGTAGAATTTCAGGTTTAATTCTTCTCAGATTTTGTTGCACAGGCTTACATTCTGGTCTTATTGGTTACTTGTGTACTACTAATTCTATATACAATCCTGGCATGTCTTCATATGACCATGCAAATACATCTTTGTATTCTTGCAACAACTCAATCAAACTCTGTTGTCCTTTATAAGATAAAGTAGTGCCAAATTTCACCTCTTTTTTTGTCCATATTGGTCCCTAAATTCAAGATCTCAATAGATTCTTTATGAGGTAGAATTTTATTATCCTCATTTCCACCATTTTTAACAGCTCAGAGAGTAAATTACATCATTCACCATTATCATAACCCTCGACTTCCTCAGGACACATAGGTTGCTCGAAGTCAATTTTTGGGTCAGTATCATCATCATTTATGCCATTGATATTTGAGTTCCTGAAAGAAAAATAAAAAATAGTATATATATATATATATATAATCATAAAATGCACTTAAAAATGATTGCCATTTGGAACTAATGCATCCTTTATTGAAAAAATAGAAACACATAGTTTAATCATTTACACAAAATTAAACTATTGCCCCAGGGTATAAGCAACAGTGAAAGTTCTAGTGTATTACTCTGAAAAAGATTTGAAAACTACAGGTAATTCTTCCGCAGTCCAATTATTTAACTCAAAGTCTGATGATGCGGGGTAAATGCCCATAGGTTTCTTTTCTACAGATTCATCATCTGATATGACATTGATACTCATTTCTTTCAAAACATCTTCAACAATCAGCCCTTTGCTTAGCTGATTTTCTTAGAAAACATGTCCTCCAGACACAAAAGTATTACTGAATGGTGGAAAAGTCATTGGTTCCCATGTGAGATCTTCTCCAGCTAACTTTGCCTTTCTCAATTCTTTACTTTTAATGCTTCTCTATTTTTCTTTTATGGTTGGCTGATATCCCAAACCAAATCTATACTTCTTAGAGATTTGGAGAACTAGATTAACTGGTCCTTGCAAATAATTTCCTAATCCTTTTCCAGCTTTTGCTCCTTTTCCTAAGGTCAATCTGAATCCCATTTTAGTACAGTTCAAAATTTTAGGTTTAGGCATCTTTTTACCCTCGGCTACAAATGTGGTGTTAACAAATTCCAATGATCTTAAAGTACACTCAATAGCTTCTTCATTCAATTCAACATATGGAGCAGTGGTAGAGACTGAAGCAATGATGTCTTCTTCAACATTAAGACATATCAGCCTACCATCTATTACAAATTTTACCTTTTGGTGTAATGTGGATGGAACTGCCCCTACTCGGTGAATCCATGGTCTTCCCAGTAAGCAATTGTAAGTGGGTATAATATCCATTACAAGGAATTCTACCTCATATGTAGTTGGACTAATAGTTAAAGGAATGTCTATTTTTCCCAATACCTCTTTCTTGGTTCCATCAAAAGCTTGGACAATACTCTGATTATTTCTCATGAGTGTGATATCAATTGGTAATTACTTCAGAGTCACTAATGGCATTACGTTCAAAGCTGAGCCATTATCTACTAACACTCGAGATAGAATATGTCCTTTGTATTTAACCATGATGTGTAGAGCTTTAGGGTTATCACTCATCTCAAAAGGTATTTCATCTTCAGAAAAAGAAAGGAAATTGTCAGCCTGTATGTTTGCAATCAGCTTATCCAATTTGTTAACAGTCAATTCTATTGGCACAAACGCTTGATTTAACACTTTTAATAAAGCATTACGATGTGCTTTGGAGCTTAACAAAAGTGCTAAGACTGATATACAAGCTGGAAATTTGTGTAACTGTTCAACAATATTATATTCACTGTGTTTGAGAAACTTCAAGAATTCTACAGCTTCATTTTCAGTTACAGGTTCATTGATGACAGTTTTATCCTCTTTCAGTTGTAATTCAACCTTTTTCCCTTTATCAACCGGACCTTGCTTCTTAGGTTACTTAGAATAACACCTTCCACTTCTAGTAAAATATCCAACTTCATCTACTTCTTCATTTCCTCCCATTGATTCCTTTATTTTGTAGTCATAATTCCATGGTACTTCCTTGTCATCTTTATAAAGGAACAAGGATGGAGAAGTGATGACCACCTTTGAAGATATTTTGTCTGATACACGGGTCCTTGGTGTGATAATTAGAGGATAATTAGATTTGTAAACCTCTCTATATGATCCTTCAGAGGCACAAATATCCATTTCCTCCTCTTCCGGTACTTCTTTGAAAAATTACATTTCCTTATCATCCATCATCTTCTGTACCAAAGCCAGAAAATCTGGACATTGTTGTATAACATGTCCTTCGTAACAATGATAATGGCATACATTTCCACAGTTTAATTGTTCTGCTGGCAGATTGGATTCTAACAAACCAACTTTGACCATTTGAGCCCATACCCAAAACATAGGTGATTTTACTTCACTGACTTGCCTTATCATCTGCTTTCCTTTTTCTTTACAACTGCATTGATTCCTGCTTCTATGTGGTTTGGAAATGGATTTTGAGTGACATTTGGTTGCTCTTTATCACCAAAATTTATGATATTCTTTGTTCTTGGGCTTTGAAGAATTCTTTTGAATGCGATACTATTTTCAATAGAATGTCCGCGAGTCCCTGCATGATATTCGCATTGCAAACTATCATTGTACCACTTAAGATATGGAGGTTGTATGGGTGATACATGATAGGGTGATATTATATGCTTGTCATATAATATCTGGTATAACTCTTTGTATGTCATTGGAATTGGGTCAAACTAAGGTCTCTTTTTTCCATTCTTGGTTCCCTTGTCCCTTATTTGGCAAAGTTTTGTGTAAAGGATCCAATCTCCTTAGGTTGAGACACCGTAATATTATTAGATTCATATTTCATTGCATCATTTACCTCGCTTTGTTTCTTTTTTATTAAAGGCTTCTTGCTAGATTCATGATTTTGAAGTTTCCCACTCTTAACTGCCATTTCAATCATCTCACCTGCTGTGACTATGTCAGAAATGCTCTTAAAAGAATTTCCTATAAGGTGAGTAAAGAAAGGAGCTTTTAAATTATTCACAAAGAGCACATTTAGTTCCTCTTCTTCCATGGGTGGATGTACCTGCACAACTATGTCCCTCCATCTCTGGGCATAATGCCTGAAACTTTCATTGAATTTCTTTTCCATGTTCTGCAGTACCATTCGATTAGGTCTTATATCATTCACATGCTTATATTGTTCAAGAAAAGATTTAGCCAAATCTTTCCAAGATTTAATATGAGCTCTACTTAATTGGTTGTACCATCGGATGGCCGAACCTGTTAAACTTTCTTGGAAACAATTGATCAGTAGTTGATCATTTCCTATATAACTCATTATTTCATGCAAAACATTGTAATATGGGTAGAAGGACATTTCATGCTATCAAATTTTTCAAAATCTAGGATCTTGAACTTGGGTGGTAATACCAAATTAGGTACCAAACTCAACTCTTTTGCTTCAATTCCATATACACTAGAGCCCTCTTTCATGACTCTAACTTCTTCCATTAGTTGTTCCAATTGTTTGTCGGATTCTTTCTTTTCTTCTTGATCAAAATCTAGAACATTTATTTGGTCGTGAATACAGAGGTTATAGGAAATTCTCTTGTTTATGTTTACTCTTCCTGAGTGGGCCTTAATATGAGATGTTGCAAGGTCTGGAGGATACAAATGTTCTTTAGTTACTTTAGCTTTTTGACGATCTGCTCTTGGTGTAAAGCCTGAAGGATATAAAGGTTCTTCAGTGAAAGTACCAACAACTAGAGTATTTATTTTGTCCACACTTCTCCTTTGTAACATACTTACAAATTTTTCCATCATATCATTATGGGATTTTATCAATTGTTCATGCATTTCTTCTTGAGCTTTCTTAAAATTCTCTTGTATCTCAAGATGATTCTTTTCAATTTACGCGATCTTATCATCCATTACCCTTTTTATGGTATTTTATGGATGCTTAGAGGTGTCAAGTATTATTCGAAAAAGAAAAATCCCTTTTTAATGAATATGAATGTTTATTTAATGAATACGCTAAAATGAAAAACAAAATACAAAAATATGCAAGATTCAAGGTGTTGATATTGGAATGATCCCTTTAGAACAACTTTTATACTAAAACGAAGTTTTATTATAAAGCTTTAAAACATAGTACATATACAACATCACAGATACATCTGAGCAACTTCTCCTAACTGCTGTATATGCTCAAGTAACTCAAAGACCTTATGAGCTTCTTCGGTTTTTGGATCTAATTCTTCACTCAAAGTAGTAGCCTCATATGCCAAATCCACCAAGTATTGCGCTATTCCTTGGGCTTGCCCCAAATATTTTGCAATAAGATCATCTATTTATTTGACTTCCCATAGGGCACGTTCCCAACGATAACACCATTGCAAAATTCCTTCATAAGGGAAAATAGGGAGTTGATTTTCCTTCCTCTGAAGATCTTGAACCTTGGTTGCAAGTTCATTTATTTTCTTTCTCAGGCTTCTAACTTCCAAATCACTTTCTTGGCTTTGTAATGATGTCTCCAACCTTACGATCTTGCCTTTTAGTTTCTAGTTTTGGGCTTGATTTTCCAACAACCGTTGCTCTAATGCCTCATTTTCTTTGGAAAGTATCTTGGCACGGTGCTTGCTTTGTTTGAGCTCCTCTTCAGCTTTTCTTTTCAAACCCGTTGATGTTTGTTTGCTTGAACCTTCTACCATTTGAGTCTTTACCATCCACTGATAAGATGACTGGAGATCGTTATCTTCTCGTCCTTTATGAATGTCTATTTCGATTTCTTTATGGTATACTTCCTCTTCCAACATTTGCAGAGTTTTCTTGCATTGCTTTCTTTCAATCTCAAAGTCTTGTTTTGCCAACTCTAATGGAGATGGTGTAATTCTCAAATGTTATGTGATAGGTTGAACATTCTCAAAATTAACCATTGGGATGTTGTTGTTGATTCGGCTAATCCTCCATTGTTCGTATTCTTGTGAAAGCTTTTGACTGAAAGTGAATAAATTTACTCGATGAATCCATTTGCAAGCCTCAACAACTTTTCTAATTTTATCCTTGTACTGATCACTTCTAAATGCAAACTCTTATTCAAATAGATCCGATGTTGCAGGAATAAACTGTCTTGATCCATATTGTCTGAAAACCATCAAAGGTGTATATCCTATGGAACCCCAAATACCAGGTAGCAGAACCCAATCTTGCTCTCCACATTTATACAGTATATTTGAAGAAGTATTCCATAAGGCTAGCCATAACATGTCACTATCTTTGAGATTTTGAAAGATGCTCATCCATTTTTCTTCATCGTAACCTCCGGGCCATTTTTGAGAAAGGAAATCTTGTAGAGGTGAAAAATCTTCCAAAAATACTCGACCAGGTGCTATTTTCTCGTGCTTAAGATGATTCAGAATCCATACCAACAGCAAAGGTGCACAACCTATAAAACGTCTATCTCCTTCACGTTTGCAGGGATTCAAGGAACGAAATGTTTCAACTAAAATAGCAGGAATCAGATCTGCATTCTTGTTCAATCTTTAAAATAGGTCCACATTTGATATATCTGCATACCCCATGATCTTCGGAAAAATGACCATTCCATAAGTACCTAAAGCTAACATATCAATCTTCTTTCTTTTATCTGGATGGCGGTAGATCACTTGTCTCAGAGCAGTCCAAGTGATACATTCAATATCACCATTCTTTTTGATATTTCTTGCGGCCCACTCTTCACTCATTCCAATTAGTAATAACACTTTCTTCTTAAAAAGAGCAGTATTAGGTGACTTGATATATACCCTGTCTTCATTAGATCTCAGACAGTGAATAAAAGCTCGATATTCCTCCACAGTAGGTGTCAAATCTACTTTGCCAAAGGTGAAGCAACTGTAGGCAGGGTTCCAAAATTGTGATAATGCTCTGAACAAATGCTGGTCAATACGAATGTCTAAAAGATAAACAATGTCACCATATAGTTGATAAAATAGTTGCTTGTCAATCGCTTCCCATTTTCCCTAGATTTCTTTCAATTCACTCAAATTATTTTGGCGGGCATTGATATGTATATATCTGATCAGGTCTGACATGTACGCCGATGATAAGATATATCTTTTGATAAGTTGAGACTGCTCAGACCATCTTAAAACAACTGCATTGCCTTCTACTTCATATTGGAATCTTTGTTCCATATTTCTAGTTTTCTATATGAAATCGATCATGAATCAACACCATGGTATGAAAATGCAGAATGCAGAATGAAAATAAAACATAAAATTAATCAAGAATAATTAGTAAATCCTAACTTCATGCCATCTAGTTTTATACTTATTTAGAACAACAAACCTAACCACATGATTTCTAGTTCACATGTATTTATTAAAAAAATATAAAAGTAACAATTTAAAGACCAAACCAGCTTTTCCTTGTGTGCTAATTCTTAAAATACGTAATCGGTTTAGGTTCTGCTTAGATTCAAGTTCTAGGTTTACTATATGTTGGGTTTTGGTTCTAAGGTAAAAGGGTCAACGAATTGTCCTTTGTTGGTGCCCCCTTAGACTGCCAAGCCCTCAATCCTAGTCCATTATAGACTTTTGGATCAAGTTCAATTCAAAGGAACATACTTCCTTATGTCCATACGGTGGTGAAAACCACACGAGGAACATAAGGTGTGAGCTCAAAGAATGGTCCCCTATCCCATACGGAGGTGAAAACCACACGAGGGAGTAGTTTCTCATTCGAACTAAATAGGATAAGAGCGGGGTTTTAGCTCATGTCATGAATGCAGTGCACAGTGGGTGAGGAAAATTATAAACAAATAAAAATAATGTACAACCTATTATTCTATTCTAAAAAAATTTAATTAAATCTGTACACATAAAAAACAAATTAGTATAATTAATAAAATAATTAAGGGAAAAAAATTAAAACAAGTTTATAATTTTATTGCAAAGACAAAATATTAATAAACTGGTGGCTTGACTCTCTTTTAAAAAGTCCCCAGCAGAGTCGCCAAGCTGTCGAGACGTTTCCTTGCCCGGCGACGGAGAGTGCAAATAGTACACCTAAGTGTAGCTAGTCTAGAAAAAAATAAGTGTTTATCGTCCTTGAATCAGATAAAACACTAAGTTGTAGAGTCACCACCAATCTTTTAATGTGGTGAGATTGGTCATCAAAATGTTATATTATTATAATAAAATTCCTGAGAATAAAATTAAAATAATACAACAAAGGGTGCTTACCAGAAAAATGAGTTCGGGAGTCGGTTACGTATGGGGAAGGATTAACACCCCCATAACGCCCAAAATTGGTACAGATGTTTATTAATTGATTTGTCTTTGCAATAAACTAATAAATTTATATTTAATTTTATCATATAAATAACTTAAAATAAAGAACTCTTTAATAGTATTTAATATATCATATTTTAAATATAAATAAGCCTATATAAAATATTAAAACTAAATAGATTAAACAATAAAATTATCCTAATATGAATGTAAATACTAATATTGTAATTAATCATATAATAATAATTAATGATTAAAATATAAAAATTAAAATTAATTAACATAATTTAAAATATTATTAAAACTATGTACTAATAATGTAATTTACCTTAAATTATTATATAGGTCAGAATATAAATTATTAAAAATATTAAGGATTAAATATGATATTTATCCTAATATATATATATACAATAGTGACCAAAACATAAATAAATAAAATGCAAAGACTAAATTAAAATGCATAAAACATGCTTTTAATGACTAAATTACAAGGTCACAAAGTTATAGGGACATAGGGAATAATTTACCCTTAACCAAAATTACACACAGGTCCCTCCATAAAACGACGCCGTTCGGGGAGGGGTATATATAGGCCCTAGACCGACCTAAAGAGGCTTCAAACCTCATTTTCACTCTTTGTTTCTCTCTTAGAGAGAAAAGCTCTCGCATCTCTCTAGATTTCCCTCACGGGAGGGAGATCGTCCCCGGCCAGCCACCATGCGCAGTCGCCGATAGCCACGGTCGACCACCACCCATGGTGGCCGGAAATTACCCGAATACACCAAAATAATGCCCGAATCAACATAAAGCCGAATCCGACAGCCTTTTATTCTAACAACCCCTAAATCAACGTAGATCTAAGATTTTTTACCTTCGAAGTTCGACTTCTCTGGCGGCGCGTGGAGGCGCGTAGATGCTTCGATGAAGGTAAGGCTTCCTTTACTATTTTCTCTCAATATTTTGTTGGTTTGGTTGTTGTGTATTGGGTGCTTGTTCCTTTTTGTTGTTGTTCTTCTCCTTGCAGGATCAATGGGCTTTTATAGCCTCCTCTGTTACACTGTTTGGACCGGTTAATAGAGTGTTACCACCGTGAGTCACTGACGCCAGACAGAATAGTGATTATCCTGTAGGCTAGCTCCGACAGACGATTCACAAGAGAAAATTCGCCCAAAAACCAGAGAAAAAAAGTCTCTAGGGTTTAATAAAATATTATAAAATCAATAACTGTCAAAAGCAGTCCACAAGCCGGACTGTTATAGCTAAAAAAATCGTCTTTATTCGAATTTTGCCAAAAATAGCAAAAATCGTATTTATTCGAATTTTGCCAAAAATAGCAAAATCCCGAAAATCACTCTAAATTGAAATTCGAAATAAAATAAGCAATCTCCCAAAAATCCGGTCTAAATCGGATTTAAATTGACTTCCTAATTAACAATCGAAATATTACCATAAATAGTAAAAAATAACTAAATCTAGTGATTCGGAGGGGAAAACGGCAGAATTTGAGGTTGAAAAAAAGGCCACATGGAGCCAAAGTTATGGCCAAAAGACTGAAACATACTCAAAACGACCCCAATAAGGAACATGTCACAATCAATTCCCGCCTTTGCGCTGATCTGCCAACTCATGGTATCTCAGCGCCATCAACGTGCAATCTGACAGCTCAGCATCATCTGTCTCAGATCCCCCTGCATCAGTCATCAAGGCCATGGCAGTGACTCACCTAGGGGTGGTCAGTTGTTCGGTGGACGGGCTGGGTGCATTAAATGAACCCAGCTCTCGCGAATCCGGAGAGGACGTGGCAGCTGCTGGTTGGAGGCGGCAGCGGCGAGGGCATTATCACTTCTATGGCGGCGGCCGGAATAGCCCTAGGGTGTAATGAGAACCCTAGGGTTCTTGCTAGTCACATTTAGGGTCGTTGGACCTCTTCAGATCCAATGATGATGATCTGTTGCGGTGTTGGAACATGTGTGAAACCCTAAATCAAACTTGGGTATGCTCCTTGAGCCTGTTGGGCTGTTCGGGTCAAACCTGGGTCGAAACTGGGTCTGGTTGGGATTTGGTTGTGACCAGGCTTCGGGTTGTAATTTATTTGTATTTGGACCTTCGGGTTGTAATTGGGCCTGTAACAAAATTTTAATGATTATAAATAATAATAATAATAAAAACAAAACAAAATTATAATAATATATTTATAATAAAACTCGGACGAAAATGATTGTCGACAATGTGTCTAGAGAACAAAAAAGACATATATCACTAGTATTTCTAAAAAGAGGTATCAACCTGACAATTATGCAATTTAAACAATGTTCGAAAAGTCAGGTTTTCTAGATAAAGGATTGGATTTGGGCAGAGTGAAAACTAGAAGGGAATCGGATTCACATGTTAAACAGATGACACATGAATAAAAAACAGACAAGTCGTACCTTCATGACCTCTCTCTCGGATTTATAAAGAGGGTCTCGAGGTGCATCAATGGGCGGTTCTGTAACGTTGTAGCAGCTATAATCACTCACTGCACAACGGATGTACTGCAATTTTGACATGAACATAGTCGGCCCATTATTGAAAACAAATCAAAATAATAATTCAAAGGATGCCAGTTTTGACTAGCCATGCCCAAAAAGGTCAAATGATGAACAAAAATATAATGAGACAGCGAGTATAATACACAATTCAAATCTATGACATTATAGATGCACCAACTTTACATAAGGAATCAGAACTTTTATGACTTACAAGGAAAAAGAACAATTACACACTACCTTTTGAGGCATTGGAGCCAAAACTTTGGGAATAGAATACACATCTGTATCCGGTGGAGTGACATACATATAGAAAAACCATACAAAAAAATAGAAATAAAAATCAAAGTTAAACACTGAAAGTAGGATAGAGGAGGACCCTCAAGTCAATCAACCAATAGAACACATGAAACTGAGATCATTTGTGCAATCCAACAGAGTAAAGTTGGTTTGCCAGATGCATCGGTGAGCTACTTAAAAAAAAGAATTAAACGTCAAAAAGGTGCTCAACGTATGACTTTTTTTTCCAGTTTGGTGCCTAATTTTTTTTCGTTTCAGTTTGGTGCCTAACGTTTTATTCCGTAACTTAGTTTGGGCCAGGCCGTGACGGACCGTTAAGTGACACGTGTCACAACCTAGTAATTATAAATTTTTTATTTAAAATTAAAATATATATATATATATATATATATATATTTTAAAAAGAAAACACAAAATTTGAAATAAACCCAAAATTTTGAAAACCTCATTTCAACCCCTAAACCCATGCTGGCCACCGCCTTTTTCCGTTGATGAAGCTCCACTAGACTTCACCTCCCCTCAATGACCAAAACCCCCATTAAATCGTGACTGATCGACAATCGATCGATGACGAATCAACGTTTTATACCCCACAAAACCTAGGATGAAAATCGCGATCCCACGCGATTCCGACAACCAATCGGTCACGATTTCATAGGGGTTTTGGTCATGGGGGGAGGGGAGGTCGGGTGGAGCTTCGTTGATGGCAAAAGGCAGTGATCGGCGTGGGTTTAGGGGTTGAAATGCAAATTTTCAAAGTTTTGGGTTTATTTTAAAATTTGTGTTTTCTTTTAAAAAAATATATAATTTTTTTTAAATTTTATATAAATTTTTTTAAAATTATCAAGCTGTGACACTTGTCACTTAACGGCCAAACTTAACGGTCTGTCACGGCCTGACCCAAACTGAATTACGGAATAAAACGTTAGACGCCAAACTGAAACGAAAAAAAAATATTAGGCACCAAACTGAAAAAAAAGACATACGTTGGACACCTTTTTTACGTTTAAGCATAAAAAAATATGGGTTTAAACTGAGGAGCAGATATAGGCTGCTTTACGGTAACTAACTAACAAAGGTATAAGAGCAACTATGACAAGAACGAGTCAACGTAATCATCAGGTCAATAAATTAATAGGCTACAGGTGAATACTGAAAGCAGGGAAACTGCGAGAATATCACAGCACATGAAACTGAGACTATTTGTGCAAGTAAATTTGGTTTGCCAGAGGTGAGACTGCAACACTACGAAAAAGGGTTTATACACAGAGAGGGGAGGAGGCGGACTCCTTTGTAGTTACAACTTACAAGCAAAGCGAATGAGAGCGGGGACAAAGAAAAATATTTCACTTATGGGACCTAAAGGTGAGAAGCCTTGCAGAAAATAGCTATTCCAATTATGCAAGTTTTTCACACACAAGGCCTCCAGTAAATGAAGCTTTCTCATGGACTATTAAAATAAAGTTTGAATGTTGAGGAACAATGTTTCGGATTCAAGAATGTCCCGAGTATTTCTGTTCTGTTATAAACTTATACCGTCGTCTTTTTCATAAAAGCTAAAAAAAATACGTTAATGAAATGAAAACCAGTGAAAGTACATCAGAAAATCCAGAAATAATAATTCAACACAAAGTTTAAGCAAAACCATATCCAAAAAGCTATTAAAAGTAACGCAAAATGACCAGAAGTGACTAACATCCCTGAAATCATAAACATCATTATCGGGTCTGGTGGCTTCCGAATAAAAAAATCACAATCCATCAAGCTAATCTTATGGAACTCCTCCTCATTTATCCTATAATCCACCACCATATCCGAGTCCCACCCTTGAGTCGACACGAAGCTCTTGCTTTTAGTAATTCAATGTCGACATCAACCGTAGCAGAAAAAGCGGCACCAACATAGGTGGCGGCCAAAGGGTCGTATTCAATGTCGAAGTCTTTCTTGTTGTCGAGTTCTTCAACTTCTTATTCGTCCATGTTGTATTCATCGAGTCCTCCGGAATCGGCATCGTCGTCGTCAACCCATACGAGGAAGGATGGTTTAAGAGTAGGAGTTAAGGGGGAGTGTAGGGGTTTAGATCTGAGAGAAGGAAAGGGAAGGGAAGGGAAGGGAAGGACAAAGTGATTGAGATGAAGGTGATGGAGGGAGGAGTGTTTTGCGGCGACCAATAGCGAGGAGGAGAATAAATTGGCGGAGGCGGTGGCCATAGTGGCAGGAGTGCGGGGGAGATGAGAGTACCGAGTTTAGATTAGATTTTGGGTAAAGTATAGTAATGGTCACTGAACTTTTCTAAAGCTTTCATTTAGGTCCCCTAACTTTTAAAACTTACAGTACAATCCCCTAACTTTTAGTCTATTTGCAATATGGTCCCCCAACATTTAGTCTATTTGCAATATGGTCCCCGACGTAACCGGCCGTTTGACGCTGTTACACTGCTATTAGTACATTTGCAATATGGTCACTGAACTTTTCAGGCGCTTGTATTTAGGTCCTCTAACTTTTACAACTTATAACACAACCCTAAATTTCATTATAAACCCTAAATTCCTTTTCCTTTTCCATCTCTAATTTCCTTTTTCGTTTTTTCTTCTCATTTCTAGTGTAACTTTTTAGTCAGGGATGCACGGGAAATTCTAATATAACTTTGAACTATGTGGAGGTGTTGACTTGAATAAGGGTCCACTGAGAGAAGACCCGACCAAGGGACTATCGGGACCATCAACGATTCAAGGTGTAATGTTAGATACATGTCATCTCAGGTGAAGTATAGATGTTCGATGAAATGCTTATGAGAAAAAAATGGGGTTAGAAATGGAGAGTTGACAAATACTACTAAGATGAACTAAGTATCATTGTTGAAAGTCACCAATAAAGCTGGAATTATTTTGTATAAATGGCATATAATAATTTATTCGTTTAATCCTTGTGCTTAAGATTTTCCAATAGATGATCAAATATAATGAAATCTCAAACAGCGCATTCACCTCTCGTTTGGTTTTTGTTCTTCAATTTTCCTCCATGTAAAATTGTAAACCCAAGTAGTGCTTTGTCTTTCAGATTTTTATTTACAAAGAAAAAATAGAGGAAGAATTGCTGGAACGCAACACTGATTGCGTTTATTTCTTAGCCTCTCCCCTCACTTACAAAAATATATTTATTTTCTCTTTTGGGCTATCCGAAAGTAAGCTTTTCCTCTTTCTCACTTTCCCATTTTCAGCTCGCATTGTGTGTTTTTTGTTGAAAATTTTATGTTTCTGGAACTACATGTCAATGATCTGGATATTCAGTGTTAGTTTTGAACCAAAACCATCTAATTTTCTTTCTTTCTTTCTTATTAATCAAAACTTTTAGTACTCATGAAAGATATTCAGTCCATTAGAATAGAAGTGAAATAGGGTCCTAGGCTAAATTTTTTTGATCTTCTTGTTTGGTTTTTCTTTAAATCAAGGAATTGGTTGTGAGTATTAACATAGTGAAATCGCTAGACTCAATCCGAGAGTTATGGTACTAGTTTACTGGGTATTGTATTGATCTAACATGTGGTTTTCGACTTCCTCTGAGCTCGTATTCTTTTAAATAAGTTCATGTTGATTATAGGACTAATATATCATGAATGAATTACTTTTTTTACATGTTTTGGATATTTTACAGTTGAATTGTATTGAATTATAGCTTTAGAAGACAATTATACATGCACGCAACTCAAAAGGCATCATGACATGGTAGTATATTTGAAGATACTGGTTGACCCTGTCATGATGCCTTTCGAGTTGCAAAAGAGACTGAGAGGTGAATTCCCTGTTTGGGATTTCATTATATTTGATCATCTGTTGGAAAATCTTTAAGCACAAGGATTAAACGAAGAAATTATTATATTCCATTTATACAAAATAATTTCAGCTTTGTTGGTGACTTTCAATAATGATACTTAGTTTATCTTAGTAGTATTTGTCAACTATGCATTTCTAACCCCATGTTTTTCTCACAAACATTTCATTGAACATCTATGCTTCACCTGAGATGACTTGTATCTAACATTACACCCTGAATCGTTGATGGTCCCGATGGTCCCTTGGTCGGGTCTTCTCTCAATGGACCCTTATTCAAGTCAACACCTCCACATAATTCAAAGTTAGATTAGAATTTCTCATGCATCCCCGACTGAAAAGTTAGGCTAGAAATGAGAAGAGAGAAACGAAAAAGGAAATTTGATATGGAAAAGGAATTTGGGGTTTATAATGAAATTTAGGACTGTGTTGCAAGTTTTAAAAGTTGGGGGACCTAAATGCAAGTGCCTAAAAAGTTCAGTGACCATATTGCAAACGTACTAATGGCAGTGTAACAGAGTCAAACGTCCGGTTATGTCGGGGACCATATTACAAACAGACTAAATGTTGGGGGACCATATTGTAAACGAACTAAATGTTGAGGGACTGTATTGTAAGTTTTAAAAGTTGGGGGACCTAAATGAAAGCTTTAGAAAAGTTCAGTGACCATTACTATACTTTACCCTTAGATTTTTGGATCAAGACATCTTAAAAACATTTGTTTTTGCCAAAACGGCACCTAGGCCCATGTACTTTTAAAAAAAATCCAATATGACCCTCATACAATTATTTTTCTCAATGTGACCCTCCAACTCAGAAAACAAACTCAATGTGGTCTTTAGACTAATGTTTTTCATCATTGACCATTACAATGATGATGTGACAGTCCTCGATGCTGATGTGACAGTCCATTGTAGCTGATGACATGACAGATGGGCTAAATTAGTTTTTTTTTGGTTTTTTTCAAGGGTGATATTGATTTTTTTTAAAATTTCAAAGACTTATTTAATTTGTTTGAAAAATAAAAAGTATTTTAAATTATGAATATTGATATATTACATATACATATTATCAATACTTATACAAAATATTTTTACTGGATTAATTGAGAATTACAAAATTTAAATTAGTCGAGACTTATAATTTTTGGACTAGTATAAACTTATTATGTTTTCTAATTATTTTTTGTTAGTCTTGACTGATTTAAAAGATAATTATATAATAAGAATCAGAATACACAATAAATTTCGGTTAATCCAAAATTTGTAAGTCTTGACTAATTTTAATTTTGTAAATCTCGATTAATCCCATAAAAATACTTTATGTAAGTGTTGATGATTTGTATATATTTATTACATGTACATATTATGTAATATATCTTTTTAAAAATATTTTTAATATTTTTGATAATTTATAAGTTATCATTTTATAACATATGATATATATTCAAATTTTTTTAAACTTTTATAATATTTTTAGTATTTTTAATATGAATATTCAATTTGTTTAATAATTTAATTTTTATTTTTAGTTTTTTTATATTTAAGTTTTTAGATATTTGAATAATTTTATATTTATTATTTTAAAAAATAAAATAAACCATTGAAATTAAAAAAAACTAATTTGGCACTCGAACAAAATTTTAAAAAATCAATTTAGCCTATTTGCCATGTCATCAATCGTAGTGGACTGTTACATCAACATCATGGACTGCGACGTATTCACTATAACGGTAAACGATGGAAAACAATAGTCAAAGGGCGACTTTGAGTCTGCTTTTAGAATTGAAGAGCCATATTAAGAGAAAAATACTACGAGGGTCACATTGAGTTTCTTTTAAAGTACATGGGCTTGTGGTGTCCTTTTGCATTTGTTTTCTGTTTTCCATTTTTATTTTTGGGTAAACTAAATCACACACTAAAGTTTGAGTAAATTTTTAGTTTACAAATCAAAGTTTCAAATGTTATGATATGGTCAATAAAATTATCAATTCGTTACAAAATGGTCACTCAATAATTAATTTTACATGTTTGATTTTGATATAAAAATGTATTTTTAATTAATTTAAAGAAAAAATTCATAAAAATACATTTAAAGTTTTGGAAATACTTAAATATAACCCTTAATTTTTATAAGGTTCTTAGCTTAACAAAATGTTTTGGAACATTTGAATGACTTAAAATATGTTTTAAAGATTTTAAAGTAGGCTTCAAAGGCTTTAAAGTCCGAAAGCATATTTAAAATTAACGTCCCTTTCTAGTATCGATATCTTAATTGAAGTATTGATATATTTTTTCTATAAAGATCGATATCAAATGCTTAATGTTCAAATAGTCATTTTATGATATATTGATAATATTGATGATCATAACATAAATTCAAATTTTTCAATGAGGAAAATAAGAACTTATCTAAAATTTTGTGACCATGGCTGTAATTTTATCCTTTATTTTCAAAAGAAAGGAAAACAATGATCATTAAACTTTTAGGGTGGTTTCATTTTAGTCACCCAACTTTTAAAACTTATATTATATTAACTAAATTTTTAATTCACTTTCATACTATAATTGTAATTACTTGTTAAAAAAAGAAAACATGATACGTTAAAAAACCTTATGCTTTTTCTTCCAAATTAACAGCAGTCCCTCCTCTAACGTTTAATGGTTTCTCTTTCGCTTTATTTCATTCGATTTAAAATCATCGAAAAACCTTTTAATCTCCTCAAATCGCAATTGATATTTAAAGATAAAATTTTTTGATCTTTCATTTTCAGTCGTTGGATCAACATTGGACCAAACTATATTAATTTTCTATCCAAATGAATCATTTCTACCACTGAGATTAACTGGAGACTTCTCAATTCATTGGAAACTCACCAAGGCTAAGATGGATAGTTTTCATTTTCATTTTCTTTCTTCTTTACTTATTTCCTTGCTTTTTATTTTTGTTGTTATTGCTTGATTTTATTGGTGATTGTAACTGTGGATGGTGATTGAAAGAACGACGCCATAAACAATGATAAAAAAGAATCAACGATGGCCAATATGGAAGAAAAAACTTAGAATTTTTAATGTTTCAAGTTAGCTTTTTCTAAACAATAACTAATGACAATGATCATAATAAAAGTGAATAAAAGTTTAGTGACTATAACATAAGTTTTTGAAGTTTGATGATAAAAGTGAAAATACTATAAAAATTTAATGGCCATCAATATAGTTTAGTCTTAAAAGAAAAAAACCAACCCATGAATGAGTTGTTTAGAATTATTTTTATAATAACCTTGTAAAAAATACATGGGTAAATTACATGTTTATTACCTAAATTATAAGTTTTGGGCCGTTTTAGTACCAAAACTTTAAAATTTTTCAAGACCATACCTAAAGTTTAATTTTTTATTTCATTTTAGTACCCCTGTTCAAAATTTAACATGAAGTTTTGAATTTTGTTTTAAAGTTTAGGTACTAAAACAGATTAAAATTGTTAGTTTAGGTACTAAACGTGTTAAGTTTTTAACAGCGGATACTAAAATTAAACAAAAACTAAACATTACGTATGGTTTTGAAAAAAATGAATGTTTAGGTACTAAAACGGGTCAAAACTGATTGTTTAGGTACAAATTGCGTAGTTTATGATAACTCCCAAAAAAGTTATCTTTTAGAAACCTTTTTACCTAATATAAACTTAAACTTGAGATTTTTAGGAACATTTTAGGATCAATTTTATTTATTTTGCATCATTTGCATAATGGGACATAATTGGCTATTGATTGATGAAATTTTATATTTTATGCTGAGATTTGGTACACTGATGCTAGGGGATTTATTTGATACTGTAGGTATGCTGTGTTGGAATGTTGGAATGTTCTGCATCATTTGATGACTCACCGGGAAGGTTGGATAACCTTCTAGAAGGGACAATTGGATAAGGACATTTAACAAAGGCTCTAAAAATCACCTGAAATGCGGTGGAAGGCCATTGGTGGAGGATATACCCTCTCCACCTATAAATAGAGCAAGTTCTTCACCATTTGATCATATAATTTTCTATCTCCTATATCATTCTTCACCAATTTAAGCTATGATGGCACCTTAGTCCGTTCGTTGGGGAGTGCAGCAACAACAAAGGAGCATCGTAACTCATTGGGGTTAAATATTAGCTTGTTGTCTTGAACTTGAGAGAGGGAGAAATTATATTGTGGTTGTTTAATGTTAAATAATTTTATTTTGAGTATCGAACATAAACTGTTCAATTGAATGCTTATATGATAGTTTTGGGTGATTTAACTATATTTATGATGCTGTAGTTTTTAATAAAATGTTGATTAGAGATAATAGCATTTTATGCGTGTGTTATTGGTTAATTTTAGATATAGAATTAATTAAGGATGCATTCTAGTTTTTGAACAGAATAGGGGCTTATGAGAGTAGTATTTCCATATAAAGATGATTATGCTTGATTATGCACATAGAGATTTTTTTAATGAGAATTAGAAGTTTAACATTATGAATTAATCTTAGCATAACTCATAAGCATAGTACTTCAGCATTATTACTGTGTTAGCAACCCAACTATAATAACATCTCGGGTCCATTGGTTTAGAATTCTTCCTTGATTGCTATGGAAATTCCCTGCTCTTTAACATTGATAAATTCACATTTTACCTTTATTTGTCACTCATCACTTCAACTCTTATTTGTTATATTTAAACTCTACTACAAGCAACTTGCTCCCTATGGGTTCGACATTTGTAGTATTAATTTGTTATCACTTTATTACTTGGACAATAGTGTATACTTACACTTTTGCTATAGCATTTATCTAGCACTAGTTTAACCAAAATACATTTGAAAAGTGCTTTTCAATTATTTAGTTTATGCACAATGAAAAAAAAACACCTATAACGTTTGACAATAAATTCACTTTGACTCTTATCCATTTTTTTGAGCATATTACCTCCTAACGTTTCATTTTAGGTCAAAAGACCTCCTCATTGGATGAAAATCGTTAGTTAACTAATGGTCAAGGTTCGAAGTTGACTCAACCAAAATAGGTGAAGGAAGATACTGGCATTGTAACACCCCAAATGCCAGGCTAGTAGTTTTAGGTTTACTCAAGAGGTATGTAGACCTTATGGAGTTTGTAATTAAAGTCGTTGGCCAAGTGTAGGCTTGATTGGGTTTGGATCGAGTCCAATTTTTAATAAAAAGGGATTTTTGATTAATAGAAAGATGAGGAAGGATCAAATGAGCAATTTTACCTTGTTACAAAGATGAGAGCTTTTATCTCATTTCATATTCTTATTCTCTTCATTCTCATTCTCATTTTCTCTTTCTTCCTATCCAAGTTCTATAGCTCAACATAAGTTGTTGAGCCTTTTTCATGCTTCAAAGTCATCTTTAAACCTTCTAGTAACGTTGCTTGTGATTCAAAATGCTTGCTTTCATGTTTTGCTAGAAAAAGTGAAGGTTTATCATCCAAGCCTTGTAGAAGAGTTGTAACTAGCAAAATGAGATTTATTTTGGGATTCTTTAACCAATGTAGTATATTCCTTTTTAGTGTTAAGGCTTTTATAAGCATAATGATTTGTAGATTTATGTATTTGAGCATTTTAGGTGCTTGATTTCATGATTAAATGACATTTTAGATGTAAAACATGTGTTTTTATGACACTTTATGACCCTAAGTAACTTTCCAAAGCTTTAACACATGATTATAAACCATACTAAGACCTTTAGGATGGTTTTTGGGTGTTTCTTGATATTAAATAAGACATTTCTATGTTCGAGTACTGATATTGGATGAACAATATCAATACTGGATAATTGGGATGAATTCTTGGCATATTTATTTGGGAGTATCAATACTGTTGGGGAGAGTATCGATACTACCCCTCTAGTATCGATAGTGAGGGTATCTAGTACCAATTTTAGTGCCAAAAAAGGGTACTGATACTACCTCTCGAGTATCGATACTTAGGTTAACAATATCAATACTAGGCTAAATGTTTAGCAACAAAAGCCATTTTTGGTATCGATACTCATAAGGGTATCAATATTAGCCCCAGGGTAACAATATTGCAAGTAGAGTATTGATACTACCCACTTTAGATGGTTAGATTTGACCTCTTTAAGGCCCGTAAGAGATAAGAATGATATGTAATAGTGGAACTTAGTCCGTGAGGGACATAAATGACCAAAAATATCTAAAAACACTTGTAGGAGTGGGTTACAACCGATGGAACCATACTAAGCATAATAAGTCAAAGTATCTTCAGTTGAGTACGTATTGGATAGTTAAAAATAAGGATCATTGTAGAGGATGTATCGACAAGTGGTACGATAAGTAAGTCAGATTTAGTAATAGCGAAAAACATGTGCTTCGAGAATATTAGTGAACCGAGAACATAGATGTTATCCCTCCAATTTAAGACATATTGGGGAGAAGTACAATAAGAGCGATTAGAGTGCTGCTACCCACTAATGAGCCTGAGTTAGGTATCGGGCTAGATAGTGTTACAAACAATGAACAACAAACATAATAATCATCGTAGAATCATGAAACGCGTAAAGACTTCTCTAGAGCCAGAGAATGACTAAAACACCCTTGAGTAACGAATGACCAAAATAATGCTGTTTAATAAACTAACAGAAGTAACAAAATAATAAACACATGCCTAAAGTTCTAGATCAAGGAACGAGTGAGATAGCGTCTGGTGAGGGGATGACCTCACTTTAGTATGTTTAGCTATGCTAAGGTGTAGTCAGGCTACCTTAGCTGCCCTAGTGAGGGCATTGTCAATGTTAGCCGACCTTAAGGCCCTTAATTATTGTTGTAGTTGTATCAGTGCAATACAACATATATCCTTAGAGCTTGGCTTAACGACTATGTGACACCGGGTGTCCTCTCCATTATCGACCTGATGGCTATGTGAGACCAGGAGATCATACAACAACTTAGTGAGAATTTCACCGAAGCTATTTGACACTAGGTTCGCTCATTAACTAGTGTCTGATAACTATGTCAGACTAGATACTAACATTTTTGTATTCAAATAATATACAACAGAGTCAATGTTGTATTTAAATAATGCAAAACAGTTACAATACAACATATATCCTTAGAGCTTGGCTTAACGACTATGTGACACCGGGTGTCCTCTCCATTATCGACCTGATGGCTATGTGAGACCAGGAGATCATACAACAACTTAGTGAGAATTTCACCGAAGCTATTTGACACCAGGTTCGCTCATTAACTAGTGTCTAATAACTATGTCGGACCAGATACTAACATTTTTGTATTCAAATAATATACAACAGAGTCAATGTTGTATTTAAATAATGCAAAACAATTACAATTAGTGTGGTTAGAGACCCAATAGAGGTGTACTCATGGTGAGGCCCTTAGTAGAGGATTAAGGGAAACATGAGACCCCTACTTCAGTGATAGAATAATTAAACCTATATTAGGTAGCACCTGATTAAGAACATGCATGTATCTACTACTTAGTATCATGTCTTTAGCATATTTATGTTTATGAACTCATAATGATGATCTAAATCAGTGATTATTCTAATGGGCTTTGTAAGCTCAACGTTAAGATGTTTTTCGTTCATAGTTATTAGCTTAACTCTTTTGAGGAGCACCGTCACAATAGGACTTACAACAATCCCTCAGAATACTGTATTGTAGCTTTTGTAACGTCTCAAAATCGGGTCTGGTAGTTCGGGTTGGTTTTGGGTCGATTTCTTGATTTATGATAAAAAGAAAGAAAAATATTAAAATTTTTATTTTTTAATAAATGTTTTGGAAAAGTTTTAAGTGGTTTTATATATTTTATTTTAATTTTGGAAGTTAAATTAATTGGCTTGGTGACTAGATTGAAAGAATTGGAAATTTGTAATTTTAATGATCATTTTATAAATTATCACAATGTCCAAAGTCTATGAAGCAATTTTACCAAGACTTATGTTTAGATTTTTCCCTCCTAAACTTAAAGTATTTTACTTCTCCTTTTTACCACAATTCCATCTAGATTCATTTTAATCCAAATTACATTTTCTTAATTACTTGTTTTCATTCCTCTGTTCTTCATTTTCTCTCATTTTCACAATTTGGTTACTTTTCTTTATTTCCTCCATTTTCTTTCATTTTCTCTCAACCGAGTTGATCAATTCATTTTCTTTTATCTTCTTGATTTCTAAATTCACTCCTCTTAATCTTGTTTTCAATTCTCAAAGATTTTCTTTTCTTCTTTTCATTGTTTTAAGGCTTGATCACAATGGAGTTCTATTGTTGATCTCATTTTCAATCAATTTTCAGTAAGGTAAGGATCTTTTCCTTGGTTTTCTTTCATGATTTGAGGGCAAGTGTTTTTTTTGTTAATGATCTTGGGGAATTATTGATTTAATTGAAAAGATTTTAAAGTTTTCAATTGATTTTCGGAGTTAGTTAATGTGTTGATTTCTTGAGTTGATTTTGAGGTTTTTTTAATTAAATTGATTTTTTTGGAGTGATTTTAATCATATTAAAATAATTTTCAATTTCTATAGATTTGGATATCGATTTCTTGAAAATAACGAGGAATTTTGGTGTTTTTGGAAATATGAGAATTTAGGTTTGTGAAGGTTGATTTGTGCAGTTAATTGGATTATATGTTGATTTTAGTTGTTTATTATCTCTATTGTAAAGGAGAAGTGATGCAAATCAGATCAGAGGTATCAAAGAGTCGATTCAGTATGATTTTTGGTAATTTCGATGTTTTCGCTATGTTTTAGAAACTGAGAATTCTGTTTTATTTTAGAATAGATTGTAATGTGTTATTTTCTTTTCAAGGTCTTTATTGTGTTATTTGTTGGGAAGATTTTTTTATTTGTGTTTGGTTAACGTTTGGGAGAATTTTTGAATTTCGAACAACAAAGTGATTGACTCCTATTTTTAGAAATGGATATGATTCAAGGTTGAGGTTTGTCTAGTTGATGTATTTGATAAATTCTGATAGGTTTATGTGATTTGGATAATATTATTGATGATGATCTGAGTTATGTTTATTTGTATGTGATGACACATATATCGAAAATGTGAATAAGAAATAGGAGTTATGTCGAATTGTATACGATGCCTCATATATTAGAATTGGGGAATATGAAATGTGAATGTGTTATGTTGTGTTGAAAATGATGCATAGGATTTTGAAAGCGATTTATGAAAATCTATTTATATTTTATATATGTGAGTTGATCATGATCACCAATTCCGATATGTGTTTAAAGAGAAAGTGTATAATGTGAATATGTGATTGGACGAGCTAAATTTTCTCACTGTCCATATATGTGGGTGATCATGACAGCTATCTTTAAGTGTGTTTCAAAATGTATTTGAACCAATATGTGAAAACTATGCATCATTGACAACCGCTCTTGGTAAATCGGATTAATTAGCTATTTGTTTTTAATGGGACCTTTGGATATGAAAGGGATGCCTAGGAAAGAGTTGTCTATGTATTTAGTGTGATTTGGGATTATACGGGGTTCGAATGGTATGTTGAGCTTTTCTCTTAGAAGATACAGGGTTAGGTTGGGCGTAGAGCTTTGCTCTATAATTCGTGGTTTTGGACCTATGTGAGTCCGTAAACAAAATGGGAGTTGTATGGAGTCTGTTTATCTAATGAGTGAGTTGTGTTTCGAACAAAAGCCATTAATCTTAAAATGAAAGTATGTGTGTTTTGTGTGTGCCTTGCCAAGGAAGGTAATTGTGCACGAGTGATTGTGAATTCCATGAATTAAGTAATTATGTAGCATTGGCATTGGTATTTCTGGAAATTATGTGCATTTAGAATATGTGATTGATCATTTAAACATGCCATGATGTTACTTGTACGACAAGGTAAGGGTAGATTAAACATAATCATATAGGGCAATGCTTCATCTTAACTATGTATATTACCTTTGAATGATTTCTATTCACTTGGTTTTATTAGCTCACACTTGTTGTTAACACTTTTTAGAGTAATAGAATTGAGAGGAGGCGAGAGGCTTGGCATCAGGAGTGATCAAGCAAGGCAATGGTTCAATGAAGTGTATGTGTTTTCAGAAAGCTAAGTGTTGCAATGTGGGTGACGTTTGGGACTTAGGTATATATGTGGTATTGATGACTTTTAATGTATGGACTAGACTTGTAACACTTGCTTTATACTTGAAGATTGATGATGGTATAATGTGTTGATTTTAGAATGTTATATAAGAACTTGTTTAACTAAAGCATGTGAATACTCAAATGTTGATTTAGGCCTTAAACAAGTGTTTGGAGTGCGTAAGCAAGTATAACTTGATAAACTAAATTTGTTAGGTTCTTAGGTTGCATGGAACGACCTTAAATGCAAAACATGATTAGGTGACTTGTGTTTGAAATGAACTTTTATGCAATTGTTGATTTTTGGTGTCAAATCCTTGATTAATATGTTGACTTGTGTTATAAAGCATGCTATACCTTTGTTTTGACATGTATCAAGTGGTTGAATAGTGTCCAAGCATATTTCTAGTCCATGAATACTTTTAGGTGGGTGATTAGTTGACCAAATATGCATGTTCTTGATAAATCTGCAGTTTTTCAGAAAAAAATATCGATCCCTTAGGAGCAAGAATCGATCCCAAAGTTTATGTTTTGCAAAAAATCGATCACTTTTCAAAAGGATCGACTCCTTTCAAGAAATGATTGATCCATTCTCAATTTGTCTCGATGAAAAAGGTGAAATTACATTCATTAAAGGCCTAAAGTGTTTTTAAATTTTAATTTGGCCCTGAATGATTATATGAATTCAATTTAACCAGAAATTGATATGTTTAATTACTTAAACTCTTAATTTAGAAATTTGATAAGATTTGAGTGATCACTTCTTAAAAACACTTAATTACATAATGAAACCCTTAATTACAAGTTATTATTTGGTACGTATGTTTTGCATATTTACGTTTAGGTCTCTAATCTTGTATGATTGATTGAGTGATTTTCTGTTGTCCGATTGGTATGAAACTTTGTGTGTTACTTCCTTATGGCAGTGTTTAACATGTGGTAACCTTAATTGGGTGATTTGATTTGTTGGTTTATTATATGATATGAAATGAACAAAATACCCCAAATCGTTTAAATGTAACGTTTGCCTGTTTATTTGAGATTCAATTGCATGTTAGTTACATTGAACGTTGTGTGTGATGAATATTAAGAAAAATATTTTTTTTCTAAGAAGTGTGCGTAATATGGATCTTGATCCTTCCAACACGATTGGAACTTATGTACGCTCAGTTATCCAGCTCGGATTCCTGGACCGCGTATGGGTGTTACAACTTTAGTGGGCATATGTATTCATAAAACCTTACTCATGTATTTAGTTTATCGAACTCTTAGTTTGTACTATTTTGATTTTAAATTATTTGTCACGGACCTCCAGTTTATAAATTGTTTTTGGAACTGTCATGTATGCTTATTTTGATACCATATTGTATGCTTTTAAAAAAATGAACAGATTTTGAAAATAAAGGGTTGCCTCAGCGGTCTAATGTGATACTTTAAGCCCATTTAGGTTTAGGGAGTTACAGACATGGCATGTCCATAATATTGTATCTGATGATATGGCTTTTACCACGTCATTGATTTTTCATAAATAAAAAATAAAAAATAATATTTATATTAAATTATTTACAACCAATTAAATAGTAATACGCTTCACTCTCTGATTGGTCAATGTATGAACAATAAAACTTGGCGCTTGGAGGGGGTTTGATCGCAAGTCGCACAAATGGAAAAGTACAGCTCAAGCCACCCGGACAAGTTATTTTCATTGCTTATCCATTGAAAATACAATATTTTAACCTCTTTCAATATCTCCTATTGTTTCCAACATCAAGTTATCCTTTCTTCCCTTTGACAAGGTAACATCGCCCCTCAATTATTATAAAATGTCAACCCATAATTGTACAGACACATACAAAATCACTATCGTCGATGTTACCTTCTTTGGCTGTCTATGCTAATGGGCATTACTTCTCCGCTTCCCAACTTCTGTCGCAACATATTTGCACATCATCCATCTCGTTTCCTACATTTGCATTGAGAGCGGTGAAATTCTCTGGTTTTGGAAGCTAGAGTTTCAATGGTCTAAATAGTCAAATTTAGACTCTTAACAATTATAATGAAATCTTCGATTACAAATCTAATCCATCATCGTAAAATGCCAAGCTACCTTATATTTTCGTTAGTCCTTCTCTAAAGGCAATAACGTCTCAAATCGATTATAATAATAATACCCTACTGCAGGATCGATCCTAGTTAGCCATTTCTATGAGTAATCATCAATTACCAATGGCGATCCTGATTCAAAAGCTTCAAAAAGGATAATTTCAAGGTGATATAATAACAAAATGATTATTGGCAAACAAATAAACACGATCGAAAAAGAAACATAAAGAACAACAAGATTTACGTAGAAAACCTAAAAGGAAAAAAAACCAAGGGTAGTGGAGAATAATTTCACTAATATGAAGGAGGAAAATAAAAGAGGATTATGGAGAAATAAAAGCGTAATATCTAACCATTACCCTTAGTATCTATTTATAGGGATAGATACTTGAATACAAAGAAAAATAATTAAAATAGAAATATACTTTAATGAAGTTATCTACTTTTAATCAAACTAGATTTCTTACTTTCATAAGTTAATATATTAATTAATTAATGCCACTTTTAATTCGAGTCAAACTCTAACAAATCTCCACCTTTATGCAGATTCTTAAGGTGCTAAGGTTTCGAGACAAAACACCCAAATTCGATGAGGCATCTAAAATCATCAAAAATAATTCTTCACTTCAACGAATAAGTTCTCAACCTCTTCCATAACACCCCTTAAAGGGGCAATTTTCAGTAATGGTCACCGACTGAATCCAAGCTTTTTCTAAGCTTGGATTTAGTCGTCACATCTACATGGTTAGCATAAGAGTCAATTTTGCTCACAAATGTATCACCATGAGTAGTGTCATGCACAACATGATCCTGATCAACAATGGTAATTCTATCTTCAAAATTGAACTCTTTTCTACTTTAGATAATTGTTCTACCCACAATTGTCTTGTTCAACAAAAAATCTTGTTTTGCTTAATTTAGTCAGACATTTTTGTCAATACCAACTCTATTTGATAGGGGGAGGAAACATTAGTTGCATTATCTAAAAATGTTGAACTCTGAAAAACATAAAACTTGGTAGTATTTCTCTGCATTTTCATCATAATAATGGAGCCCTTGCAAATTTTCATTACTCCAGCTTCACTGGAGAATTTGTACCCTTTTGAATATAGGGTACCTAAAGAAATTATATTTTTTCTCAAATATGGTTTACGTCTCAAATTACCAAGTGTTCGAACAATCCCATCGAATATCTTAATTTTGATTGTGCCAATACTTGTGGCTTTACAAGGGACATTATTTCTCAAAAAAAATATATCACTTGGAGATACAATTTTATACATCACAAACCAGTTACTATTGAGACTCATATGAAAATTGCTACAATAGTCAAGTATCCACTCATCACTTGTTATAAAGTTGTCATCAGCCGCAACTAGGAGTTCTTCATTATTGCACTCTTCTCTACACTAGCCTTACCAGATTTTCTAGAGTTACTCTTTAACTTCGTTTTTGATTTTATTTTGTAACTTCTAATACTTCATTTTACTATGACGTTTCTTTTTACAAATGTGAAAAGTTTTACTTCGATTGAAAGATTTTGATCTTCCCCTTCCTTTACTACCATAAAAACGCTTGTATTTTCTTCCACGATATGAACTAGTTGATCCATGCATCATAAGACCATTTGCTTGGGGCCTAGATACAAGATGCTTCATCTTGTCAAACGAGAACATGCCATTGTACACTTCTTCAAGAGTGAGTGTTTCACGACTGTACATGATTGTGTCTCTAAAAGATAAGTACGAAATAGGCAACGAACATAGGAGGATCAATCTGTAACGTCCCGAAATATGGGTTAGTAGTTCAGGTTGGTTTTTTGGATATTTGATAAAATATAAATTTTTGGAATTTTTAGGCAATAAATATTTCTAAAATTGTTTAAATGGTTTTTAATTTATTTTTAGGATTTTATAAATGATTTTATAAGGTGACTAAATTATAAAGGATCAAAATATCAAAATCTATGAACTTGTTTTACCAAGTTGGAATATTCACTAATTTTCCTCCATTCTTAACCGTGACCTTCCTATTCTTTCCTATGTAACTACATTGATTCATTCATAAATTCATTTACTTAAATTCACATCCTAAACCATGTATACAGACAATAAACCTAACCTCATGAATATACATTTCTTAATACAAATTACCTTATATAATTGAACCAATCACCTTTAGAATCATAGTTAACGGAACCTGAGGGGATGTATAGATATTCACACGATATTTATTTTATTCTTGTATTCTATAAAAATTGAGAATGACTGACATAATTGGGTCATATATCTGAATACTTAGGGATGCTATAATGTTTAAGCTTTATCAGTATTTCAGAACCTATCCAAAGGCATTCACATAATTTGAGTCAAGAGAGTATTTAAACCATTCTAAAACCTAAGGGTATATTGGCGTTCTAGAGTATGGGGGTATTCTAGTCATTTCCTTCGAACATTCATACGCATCACGATAAATTGGTCTTCATTTGATTGTTTAGGAATCTGAAATTCTAAGACTTTCACTATTTCGGAGGCTAGAAATTGATTCCTAAAATGTTATCAAACATATCTGGAATTTAACTTGTGAATTAGTAGCCTTATTGGGCCAAGCTTGAGTTCCTAAGTTAATTTCAATATTAGGGTAATCCTTGTCATTTTTACACTACAAGGGTATTTTCATAGTTCTATATCCAAGTATTTCTAGCATGAATTCTTTCCACATGAATAATAAAAGTTAAGGATTTCAAGGTTAATTGATTCATTAATTAATCACTAATTTTCGGATTTCCTATTGGTCATCCAATTTCTTGTTCAAGTCATTCAAGTCTTAATTGATTTACTAATATTTTATCTTAATCCGATTGAATTTAAATAATCAACAAATCTATAAAGCATACAAAGGGTAGTGTTGTATTACCTCAAGTTTTGAGCTACACTGATCGACCATCTAAAATCCATTCGATTTCTCTCGCGCTTGAATTCGACATCCCAAAACATCTTGGATACATGGTAAAACGAATTGCATAAAAAATGAAACTTAAATGTGAAATTCAGATCAAATAAACATATACAACGCTAACAAAAACTTACCATGTCAAATTTGGTAAAACATACTCCAAATTTGGACTCAAGACGTTGAAAACCTAAAATATGACTTTTCAGAAAAAGTAACCCTATTCAAAGTCAATGGTCTGCATCAAATTCAACAGTTCGATCAAAGTCAACAATATACTCAAATTCAATGGTTCAGTTAATAGTTCAAATCAGTTCGAGTTGTTTCAGACCGGTTCGAGTAGACTCAGTTCGGTCTGAATTGATTTAAACTAGTTTCTAGATAATTCTCGGCTGATGAGAAACCTTACACACAAGGGTGATATATAAGGAAATAGAAACAATGACAATGGTGTCCTGATTGCACCAGCTAAACCAACTCGTTAAAATCAACTTGAATCATATCTCAAATCCAATCAAAAATCGAAAAAAATAAATCTTGTAATCGAACACTTACCGAATGACGAAGATGAAGCAGTGCTAGTGAAGGATGAACCCAATTGAGTTTTGATTGAAAAAGAATGAGGAATTCAATGGTGAGGGCAATGTGCTCAACAAAGGTCGGAACCTACTAAAAATTGAAGAAATCCGAAGGCATTGTTTCGATTCTGACAAGTTTTCAAAGGCTATTCACGGTAAATAGAGTTAGTTCTCGATGAGAGGGGGTCGAGGTTTGGTAGCAAGGTGACGGTGAAACCTATGATAGTGGCGGTGAATGAAAAAAATATGGGGAAGGGTGGTAAATCGATGAAGAAGGGGCGATGATGAAGCTTCAAACTTTTGGAGATTTTTTAGGGTTTGGCTTGATCAAATGAGAATTGGGGATTTGGAGATTTAAAATATGATCTCAAATGCTTTAAAAGATATTTTTAATAAATTAATCATTAATAATGGCCTGGCCTAGTTGGTTGGTATGGTTAGCCATCCCCTGGTGTCATGGGTTTAAACCACTATAGCCACACCTCTTCATTTTTTTTTCTTTTCTCTACTGACCAGCAATGGGAAAATTTAGAGCTGAGTCCCTGAATTGCTCAAAAGTTTATTGAATAACCTTACATGTATAAAATATAACAATTAGGTTCCTAAATTAATTTAGTTAAATATAATAATAAAAAATAAATTAATAATAATTAAGTTTTTTTTCTTTTCTCTACTGACCAGCAATGGGAAAATTTAGAGCTGAGTCCCTGAATTGCTCAAAAGTTTATTGAATAACCTTACATGTATAAAATATAACAATTAGGTTCCTAAATTAATTTAGTTAAATATAATAATAAAAAATAAATTAATAATAATTAAGGTATGACAACTCTCCCCCTTAAAAGAAAATTTCATCCTCAAAATTTATCTGAATCAAAGAAATGTAAAAACTTAATTTTCATCAATTCTTCAATCTATCAAGTAGCTTTTTCATGAACATGATTCATTCACTGAGCCTTAACCATCAAAATATTTCTCTTCTTTATCATAATTCCTGAATCTTAATAGGATCCTCTTCGAAGAACAAATCGATTCTTAATTTAATTTCCTTAATCAGAATAACATGAATATGGTCAAAACAATACATCTTAAGTTGGTTGTTGTTCTTATTATCTATAACTGAAGCTTTGGGAAGATAACACTTGCTTATGTTCACTGCACCATGTAGACATAACTTTTTCTTTTAAATATAACAAAATCACTTCAACATTTACATTTTCTCTATACACAAGAACATTTTTTCATTTATTCTTATATTGGTCATTTCATTGAGGTACATGATTCAACACTTATCGGATTCCTAACTTATAGAATTTGAATGAGGATGATTCTAGAATTTCTCTAATTTGGTTCATTAGTGCAAAACTTTAGTGGGAAATTAGCTTGTTAAAGCTTGGACTATGTACCTTGTTCTATAAGACTTTCAAAACTAAATTAGGTTTAACTTTAAATCTTGTTAGACTCTATCACACTTCAACACAACACAAAATCAAACATTTATTCACAACCCAAGACAAAGCTCAGTTTCATAGGCATAAACCAACGTGAGTACTTTATCCAAATTCGAATCCAGCATGTCAGTCCAAAACTCTTCAACGATTCACAACACTTACGTTTCTCTTTGATTCATGAAAACTATGATATCCTTGGAAATTAAACCATCAGAATGTAACTTAAACAAATTTCAAATCAAGAGTCGTGTTAGAATTCTCATACATGTAACCCATACGTTACTCGAGAGACGATTTATAGTATATAGATGATTGTCAATGATATTCTTTTCCTTCACAGATTTAGCCTTAACAGACAAAATACTAAGATATACTTATTACATAAGGATGATTTGATAGTAGTGCTCTGGCTTAGAAGAATAAGGTTATAATCTAGATATATGTATTGACTATACACCCTATGAAAAATGATCGACTACTATATTCAAAAGGACTTGACTCACCTAAGCTATGATACCACTGAATGTAACACCCTCAGACCGATAAGGGTGGCTGTATCCGATCCGAGATGTCATGTTAGGGCTACTAAAGTGACCTACAGTCAAAATCCAAGAAAAAAAATACTTTTTTGATAAACTCTTTTAAAATTGTAATTATAAATAAAGATACAAGTTCAAAAAATCATTCATATACTAAAAACATAATTATAATCATACACAATATCATACAAATTTCAAACACAATATAAAAACAAAAGTGACCTACATGCTCCCCGTAATTATACGAGTATTGTACTCTACAAGTAACGCCGAAGGAACTCCTATTTCTGATGTCGATAACTGCACAAGGTCTATTCATTTAGCTTGAAATGATAAGTAACATAATGAGATTTGGAATAGATTAGTAATACAGAACTACAAAAATATTGTAAAGGCCAAACTAATATTTGGTAAAGCATGTAATTTCCTTAGTGATATAGGCATCTACAGGTTTATGAGATGAGCTGAGATTTATTTAATTAATTCTTTCGGTAATAGTTGGGAAATATACAATCTAGAGGAAACATTCAAAGAGATAGATTTAGGTTATTCATTTGGGGTATTTAGTGTGTTCCAAAAAAAATAACAAATAAGTGTGTATATTGTTTTAAAAACGGTAGTAGTTTATTTTAGTAAAATAGATTTTAAGAATCCCAATAATACCCTTAAACGGAACACCGATACAAAACTCCCTAGAATTGCATCTATAAGGAATTACTGTTAGAGTATGCCCAAAGACCGATCATATGATGATTGTAATAACATTTTCTTTACCGATTTCATTGAATAAATTCATTGCCACTATTATTTTCACTTGTATTTCCGTGTCTAATATAAACTAAAAGATAATAAAGTCCATATAATAATATGATTATTATTAAAGATCCTTAGTCAAGTATTATTATGGGCATGGAAAATAATAATACGTTTAAGACTAACATGGAGTTGATTGATAACAACGAGTTGTCATTGACATAGAGGTGTCAAAATTGATACATGAGTATATTGTCAGAGAATAATATATTAGACTGACCCCTATAAGCATGTGTCTTGGATTATTATGTGACGGTCACAACATTGCTTATGGTGATGACTATATGTATGATCCTTAGGCTTGACATCATTACTATCTCAACATATATTGTTGTATGTTTTGATAAAGTTAAACATGCTCCATGACTGGTTGCACTATAAAGACTGATATTCAACATATCATGATATATGTAGTGCGGTATGAATGATGAAGATAACATTTTTCCTTCCTACATAACAGGAAATATATCACTGGCCACTTGATTGAGTGAGACTAGAAAAGCATGGACAAGCTTAAACAAGTTGATATGAGATATCACAAGTTATTCATTTAATTTTAGTCTACTCTAGATATCAAGAAACATTAGATGTGTTATACAAGTTGTCGTAACGGTCCTTCGGGTGGCCTCGGTTCGCGCTTCGAATTGGAATCATGATGGAGTCGCCATATATCATTTTTGAGTTAGGTATTTTGGACACCTACTTACCATTTATTGAGAATGCGTTTACCAGATATTTTTCAGATTCGGGAGTCGTTTATAACCGAGGAAGGATGAGCACCTCGAATTGCCCTTTTGGTAACATTCGATTACCCGTTTGTCTTAATTACAAAAATTAATTAATTTAAATAAAATTTAAAATCAATCCAGATTTATTTACCTTTGACCAAATTCTTCAGGGATAAAAAGGTCTATTTAAAATAAATAATATTGAAATAAAAAGAAATAAAAATAAAAGTAAATAAATCATTCTACAAAATAGAAAAGTAGGTCAATGTATCAATTTAAATATAAATTAAAAGGAAAATAAAATAATTGAGATGAAATAAAAAATTAGGACTAAATTGCATTAAATGAAATTTTAGTTGCCAAATTACAACAGATGACCAGATTGAACTACACTTCAAAACATCACGGGTGCACACACAATTTAACTTTCTTGTAATTACAAATAGTCCCCTTGATAACCATGTCTTTTTACTTAGGTTATTGTTTGTTTTAAAGCCAATGTCATAGCATTTAGTTACATTTTGGTTATGCAGTTGCATTTGGTGTAATGTCTTACTGCTGTATTTATTTGTTGGAAACCGGTGCTGCTAAAGGAAATGTCTTGCTCTTATGGTGTTGTGTAGGTGAGAAAAACTTTAGGAGAAAATGTAGCTACTGTAGCGATTTGGAGAAGGAAAGTTGAAAGAAATACCGTAGCGAAGATTGGACAATAGAATTTAGAGCAGGAAAGATAAAATATCAAATAATCTTTGCCAAGCTGTCCAACCACACGTGACTCACTACCCTTTCTGCAATATTTGAGGCCACCTACGATCCTAACCACCCATTAACATGAGGATGATGACACATAGGGTATAATAAAAATTTAGGGCCCAAAACTTAGAAAAATTCCCTCTATAAATACCTAAGGGTGGCCTACATTTTAAAGAATTTTTGTAAGGTGACCTAAAAGAGAAAGACAACTGTAACCTACCTTTATTTTCCTTCCTTATCATCCCTTTTACATGGTGTCCTCCATAACCAAGCTTCAAAGGGGTAGTATCTAGGCCCTTGAGAAAGCCTGACTTGCTAAGACGGTCCATGACAGTGGAACTAAGTGTCACGACAATAACTCATTGGGAGTGTTCTTCTCCTTTTGCTTTTATTTTCTTATATTATTTGGGCTTTTCTAAACTTGAATGATCTTGGATGAACTTAGCCACACCATGACCTAAATTATTTGGTTTTGAAATTGTTTTTGTTGTTTATATTTTATGTTAATGAATGGTTATATGTCTTTACTGTTTAAATGTTATTTTTCTCATTGTTTTTATTTCATACGTTTATTATTGTAAGAGCTTTTGAGATATTGCCATTTGCTATATCTTAGATGCTTAGTCTTGTAAGAGTTTTTGAGTGATTACCATTTTCTAAGTATAGATACCTAACATCAAGAGAGCTAAGTTATATCTACGTGAACAAGAGAACTAAACTGGAATGGTGAGGTTTTAACCCGTCTTAGAGATAAGGAGAGGGTTTTAAGAGACTAAAAGGGATAAGACTTAGTCAATAGACTAGAGTTATAGTTCACGCTGAGAGCTATTGTCGTAGCATTATTTTGTCAAGTTCCTTGCTAAAGATAGTTTAGGAGCATTTTCAGTAAATCCTGTTGGGTAACAAACTCATAGGAGCAGAAACCACTCTAGGCATAGAATATTCATTGCCCTAGAAAATCCAACCACCCCTAGAGAAACTTGATTATGTGGAGTTGTAAGACTTATCTCATTTTCCAAAGTTCAATTTACTTTTGTTCTACATACTTTTACAATTTTATTAAACTTTTGCCTTAACATAATTTTACAATTCTGTCAAACTTTCACCACATCAATTCCATATCACCTCACTCCACTACTTTCCACAACATTTCCATACACCTTATACATACCATCTGCACAATATTTTATTCATTTGTTTATACCACTATACATATATACACACACTTAGTTTTAGTTCGTGACACCCCTTTGCTATAGCCATATTAAAAATTTCCCTCTAATCCATGTGGAGACGATACTCACTCACTACTGTATGACTTGCATTGATTATGTATAATTACACAGAATTGCATTCCATAACACAAATATTTACACTCGATCACCCCTCCTATATAAATGGCAAAAAGAAAAAACAAATCTCCATAACACATACATTTACACATGCATTGATTTTGTAGTGCTCTCGACTCTTTCAGCCAGAAAACTACACCAGTTATCAAGCATCGTTGCTCCAACCACACCCACGGTGGACAAAGCTCTAAAACTCAATCCCAAAGTTCTCATCTTTTCATTGTGAACCCAAATATGTCAACCAAACACTCTACAAACACCGCAAACACCCTAGATCTATATGAGAAACCCTCGGTGTCACCTTTTCTTTGGTGACCGTTCAATTTTCTCATAATGTTTCATTCTCCTAATAGTTATTCTCTCCTCCATGACCAAAACTAAGTATTTCCTTACTTTTTTTGTACTTTTAGTGCTCGAAAAATGATTCTTTCACTCTACTGCCCCTATCGTTTTATCTTTGTTGTAGGGGTTCTTATAAGACCTGTCGATGGTGCTTCTTTTCCTTGGAGTTAAATTCCTTAATCAATGGGATATCCTTAAATTTTTCTTTGAATAGAAGGAAATGAAGCCCTTTCTTTGGTTAAATTTGGGTTGACTGTTGCATATTTCTTCATTTGGTTGCCTTTCTGATTTTCTTGTTGATGTGTTGCCCATATTGTTTCGGATTTGTTTTTCTTATGTGTTCTGATTTGGTTGACTGAAATGATTTGTAATACCCCAAATATTAGGTTAGGGACTTTGTTGAAAAGATTTGAAATTTGAAGATTTATTTGAATAAAGGGTAGAAGAAGAGAAAATGATTTGGAATAGTGTTATTGACTAATTTGTAACAATAGATAAATTAAGTGGGAATTTTGGTCTTTTAAGGGAAATGAATTTAAAATACATTCCTTAATAGGGATTTTAAATAGGGGAAAAGAGGAAAGTAAGTTATTTTACTCATATTCTTCTTCTTCACGTGGGTTGTGTTCTTCTCCATAGCATAAGGTAAACTTTATTTAGTTAGTTATTCCTTTAAATTTTGGCTTCCTCTTGTAACATTAAGTGATGTGTAAACTTAAGGAAGGGTTAAACAAGGTTAAAACTAAGTGGTGGATGTTTTATATGAGATTTAAGGAAATGGGATTTTGAATGATATGTTGATATATGAGTTTTTATTAAGGTTTATTAGTAGAATTGACTTGTCAAAGGATTTAATAAGAGATTAGAAGCATGAGATATGATTAAAAACATGCTTAGAAAAATGATACGATTCTTGAGTTGAAGTGTTCTATGGAGATTCTAGATGTTATAAGAGGCTAAATGAAGGAAAATTAGTGGGGTTAAGTAAAGAAAGTTTAATATTATTGTTGGAGGTAAAAGTAAGAGATTAGAGGGGAAAATGTAGTAAAAATCGGGATGAAAAATGGTAAATCTAGGTAAGGGTATCAATACTGATAGAACAATACCGATACTATAGGTACAAATGAGTAGAAATATGAGGAACAATATCGGTACCGATGCAAGTAGTATCGATACTGATGGGGTATCGATACTAACAAAGGGAAGTATCGATACCATGGATAACATAATGCCAAAATGGTATCGATACCGAAAGGGAGTATCGGTACCATAGTATTGTAGTATCAATACTGAGAGAAAGGTATATGTACCATAGTATTATTAAAGTATAAATGTTAGGGAATACACTAACATTTGGTATTGTATGTCTTTAATGGATGCTTGTGTAGATCATAACCAAGCTCCTGAATCTAGCAAGAAAAAGGGGAAATATAAAGTTGCTGATTAACCAAACATCTCTACAACTTATTAGCGGGGATTACTAGGTGAGTACATTTATTGTAATTATTTGAGATGAAGAAGATTCAAAATAATTCAAATTAGAACATTTTAATTTAATGTATGTTTTATAGTATTTAATATGTTATCATTATATGTATGGAAAGGATATTATGAATGAGTTTTAGAGTATGAACTGCTCTAAAATGAATTCATAAATGAAATGCATAACAATGCATTAAGTCATGAAAGGATGCCATAAATGAAATGCATAACGGTGCATTAAGGCATGAAAGGATTCCATAAATGAAATGCATAACGGTGCATTAAGGCATGAAAGGATGCCATAAATGAAATGCATAACAGTGGAATAAGGCATGAAAGGATGCCACAAATAAAATGCATAACGGTGTATTAAGGCATAAAAGGATGCCATAAATGAAAATAATGAATAATTATTAAAGAAAAATGGGAAAATATACAAAAAGAAAACTATGTTGGACATACTAAGAACGTTTATGATGATAGTATAAAAGAAGTTTGGTTTCAATAATAGTAACTTATCTAATACTTATGGATTATACAAATTAGTTCGAAACCAAATAATCATGATATACTTAAGTATACATTATGTTTCTTTACAATATTATGTCTCACTAAGTACATATTTAACGTGTGTTGATTTCACGTATAGGTAAAGGCAGAGATTAGCTGAGTAAGGAGTGCCAGTGGTGATCATCAATAAAGGTTGACGCTTCAGTAATAATAGGGCAATCCGGTTTATTTTGAAAAACTTAGTTGGCATGTAATTAAAGTACTAAAAATACTCTGAATTGTAATTAAGTAGAACTTCGTAACAAATTAAAATTAATGTTTTGCTTTACGTTAAAAATGCTATGTTTTAAGAAAATGAAAAACAAAAATTTTACAAGTTTTGAAATAAAGAAATACTTTAAAAGGTGATGTGACATTTGTATTTTGTATACGGAAAGGTATACAGGAGATGGGTGTTCCATGATTTGTTTCTAGAAATAAATAGATTATTTCCTTGTTCATCGACGCGTGGTCTTCAACTGACACATTTGACCGTTTGATGACTTTCGAACTTCTAGAGCATTATGGGATTTGATCTTGGCCATTGGATTGGTCGCAGATCCAACGATCTAGATTTGACTGCGCATGTGATATAAAGTCTATGGTTTTCCCTAGTTGTTTTTGATATCGGCCTTCAATTCGTGCCCTGATCCAAGGGCCTTCATTTGTGCGGTGCTGGAGTTTGGTGTTGAAACTGTAACCATGCTGGGTCAGGTGGATTGGGCCTTGTCCACTATAACAATGCTTGGTATATGGGTCTTCTGGATCAGATTGGCTATATGCTAGGCATCCTCTCTATGGCTTGTTAGATTAGGCTAGCCAGTGTGGTTGGGCTACTAGATCTTCGCATTTGGATCAGACCTTTGCTAGATTTTATGGGCCGACTTTTAACTTGGACCTGAAACATAATAAAAATGAAAAAATGTAAATATATAATATAATATAATATAATATAATAATACATATATTATATAATTTTTTTCTTCAAAATTATATTATATATTTTCAAAAAACTATATATAATATATATTATATATTTTTTCAAAAACTATATAATACGATTTAAAAAAACTATATAATATATAAAATGTTTCCAAAACTATATTATATATATTTTCCAAAACAATATGCAATATATATTATATATGTTTTCAAAAATTATATAATACATTTTAAATATATATATATATATATATATATATATATATATATATATATATATATTCGAAAACTATACATATTTTTAAAAATATACTATAATATAAATAAGATAACTAAAAGAGAAAACTTAAAATAAAGTCTCAAACGCAAATAGGTGTCTACAGCTGCCCCTCTTTGTATATTTTTGTGCAACGATAATAAGACAAAGATAAAAAGACAATAATTTTTGTCCTATGATCATTTTTAAGTCAGATTTCTTCTGACTTCAGGAATATGTGACTAGAGACTAGTTTCTCGTTGGTAGACTACAGCTGATTTGGTCCTCAAACTTGATATCGTTTGCCACAGAGTTAAAACTGTCTTTGAGAATTTTTGCCGGAAGATGTTTTCTTGCTGTTATCATGTGGTCGATGCACTCTGAACTTGAACACTTTGGTTGACAGATATCCCTTCCCGACTTAAGCTATCCTGTGAGCGATCTCTCTATCGAAAATTGGTCTTGGATTGTGAAGTAGTTATTTGTTTCTAAATCACAGTCAAACTTGGGTCTTCTTCTAGACTTAAAGGCCTTAGTTTGAATTTTGGCCAGAAGGTGGTTCTTTATTACCACCATGGGGCCAATGTGCTCTCGAGTCGAATGGAACTGAACTTGAAAACTTTGGTCAATAGATAACCCATCTAGACTTAAGCTATGTTAAAATCTGCGTTGGGAAGTAGTTCCTTATTGCTAAATAACAACTGATTTGGGCCTTCTTCTAGACTTAAAGACCTTAGATTGAATTTTGATAAGAAGGTGGTTTCTCGTTGCCACCATGCAGTTAATGTGCTCTCGAGTTGAGTGGAATCGAACTTGAAAGCTTTGATTGACAGATAGCTTTTCTAAACTTAAGTTGCATCGAAATTTAGGCTAGAAAGTAGTTTCCCATTCCTAAATCGTAATCGATTTGGGTATTCTTCTAGAATTAAAGACCTCCGTCTAAATTTTGATCGAAAGGAGTTTCTCATTGCTACAACGCAGTGAATATGCTCTCGAGTTGAGTGGAATCGAACTTGAATTCTTTAGATTGACATATAACTCTTATAGAGTTAAGCTATGTTGTAAATGATTATTTTCCTCTAAGTGAAGGATTCTTTCGATGGCTCCCATTCGCGAGTTTAAGCTAAACGAGATGACTTCTCTTCGTGGTTTAATTTGATCTTGATTCTTTGGATGACTCCCTTTACGGGAAAGCCAAGTGAGATGATTCCTCTTTATGGTTTAAGTTAGTGTTGATTCTTTGGATGACTTCCCTTAATGGGAAAGCCAAGTGAGATGACTCTCATTCACAGTTTAATTCGGTCTTGATTCTTTAGATGACTCCCTTTCATGGGAAAGCCATGTGAGATGACTCCCCTTCACGGTCTAAGTCAGTCTTGATTCTTTAGATGACTCCCTTTCACAAGAAAGCCAGGTGAGATGAGTTCCCTTTATGGTTTAAGTCGATCTTGATTATTTGGATGGCTCATGTTCATGGGAAAGCCAGGTGAGATGACTCCCCTTTGTGCTTTAAGCTGCTCTTAGTTCTTTGGAAGACTCTCATTCGTAGGTCTAAGTCAAATGATATGATACCCCTTCGTGGTTAAGACAATCTTGGTTCTTTGGATGACTCACCTTCACGGTTCTATGTCAAATGAGATGACTCCCCTTCGCGGTTTAAGATGATCTTGGTTCTTTAGATGACTCCCTTTTCGGGTCTATGCCAAGTGAGATGACTCTTCAGGTGGTTCCCCTTTGTAGGTCTAAACCAGGTGAGATGTTCCTTGGATGACTCCCCTTCACTGGAAAGCCATGTGAGATGTTCTTTGAACGACTCCTCTTCGTAGGAAAGTCAAGTGAGATATTATGTCAGTCGGATATCCGATGTCATGGAATTGAAATCTGGCTTGAAAACTTCAACTGGAAACTAGCTCCTCATTGTTATTTTAAGCTAGATTATAGTTAACTTGAGGTATTCTTCTAGACTTAAAGACCTATGTTGGAAAATAGCCCCTCGTTATTTAATTGGACTATATTTTGGAGTCCTCCTCCATTTCGACTTAAGTCGATCTTAGGTACTTTGAGTGAATATCTTTCATCGTGAAGTTAAAATTGACTCGAACAATCTGCAAAATTCTATACGCATATGTGATGTCATGAATGTCTTAAAGGAGATATATTGATCTTCTTATGATAATCTTGATATTCTCTCATGTTTCTTATAACTGATCTTACCCCAATATTGGCACATACATCAGATGACATTGCTTTTTCGAAAATAAATTGATCATTGTTATCAACTGGGAAATTTTATAATCTTGGTCAGGTGGGTTGATAACTCTCTAAAAGAGTTATCTTTAGTAACATTTTCACCTAGGTCGAGTTTGAATTTGACCATTTTTAGGAGAATTTAAGGATTATTTTCATTTAATTTTGTACATTTTGCATGTTAGGAACTTTGTGGGTTGATAAGGGTAAAATTTGATTTATATTTCTATAAATTGTTACACTTATGTCGTAGTATTGTGGGAAATGCTGAAAGGATGTTGTAGTAGTCAATAGAGCTCTAGACGGTTAGAAGAACCTTCTGGATCAAGACAGTTGGCTTAAGCATCTATCATTAGGATGGATACCACATGAAACATGGATATCTCTTATTGGGAGATGAAAAACTCAGCCAAGCTATAAAAGGGGAGTACTTGTGTATCAAAAAAGGGGAATGATCAAAAGCCTTTCAAAGTACCCAAATTTCCACGTTAAATCTCCATGCACCATGGAAGCCTAAACTTGTTTCAGGGATTACTGCAACATAGGGGAAACATTCTGAGTAGCATCAGCAGTTAACAGATTACCATTCAAGGCCTTCTATTGAGAGAAGGAGTAATTTGAATGTTTTAATCTTTTGTTGGATGATATTATGGAGCTCTTGTTTCATGTTTACTTTGATACTTATTTTATGAGCTTGGTACTTTATGATTATGAGTAGAAATGCTTATAATTAAATATATATTATTTTTGATTAATTCTATAAATAATATCAATTGATTTGCCATATACCTTTGTGAGAATTGGTGTTGCTGAGTAGCATAGTTTGTGCTAAAAAGTATGTGACCAATTGATTAGTGTTGTTAATATTTTGAACCTTTGATTGATGAAAGTGGGTAAAGTGGTTTAAAAGGTTTTAATCAACACTGATCACATAAATTAAGTGTACATTTTTTACATGAGATTTGAAGTTCGTAGTACTTTATCCATTTATTTGATAGCTAACTAAGAGCTTTCTGGAATGTTGTAGCATGAACTGGTGTTTTTCCTTATTGATTTTATTATCTTCTTTTTATCGTCTCTTATACTTGACAAATCGTATTTTTGCAAACTCTAATGATGATAACACTTTGCTCCCTGTGGGTTCGACATCCATTGTCACACCCTAATTTAGGGGCTAAATTTTAGAAATTATAAAGTATTGAATTTAAGTGGTAATTTAGAAGAAATTGATGATTAAAGTGTAAAATCGCAAAGTTAGCAGACCATTTTAGAAAGTGCAAGAAATTTAAGGACCCAGTCTTGAATAAAAATAAATTCAGGGACCATCATTCGTCGATCCAAAACCACCAATAGACTCACAATTGAATGGAGAACAAAACCCGACCTCTATCCCATCATGAATAGGTGTCGTTCGCCGTAGAACTCAACCAGAAGTTTCGTCAGTTTTAACAAGATCGCCGTTAGTTTTCCATCAATTTCGGTCGATCTGGTCACCCTTTCATCACACCTCCTACACCATCTGACTCACCATCACCGTGCGCTCAAAACCTGACCGAAATCGTCTCGCCGTTGTTAATCCGTCGTTGTCATCATCGGCCACCGTCGGATAAGTTGGTACATTTTAAAACTCTACATTCCGTTATGTTTTGGTGAAAAATAACACTTGCACGAGACTCCCGAGGTCTCGATCTAAAAATCTGGAAAATTTCACGCCGAACAGATGACCGAAGCCACAGCACACGCCGCCCCATGAGAGTGGGCGTCGTCTGTCATCCATGGGGAGCTGTTTGAGCCGAGCCGAGCTGAGCCACCCGGACGAAGCCGTTGAACGTTGACCATTGACTTTGATAAAAAAAAAGTCAAAAATTTTGAAAAGTAATATTTTATGTTTTTTGACATCCTGAGTCTGATTTTGAAGTTTGTTTCTCCAAATTCGAACTCAATAAGCTACTTTTCACTGATTAAGCACCCGATTCGATCCGTTTTAGGAATTAAGCTCTATTTTTGATGAAATTTTTGTTGTTATGTATTTGAGGAATTATTGGAATTTGAATTAAAGATCGAGGGCGTTTGAATGAAATTTAAATGGTCGATCAATATAGCACGGAAATCGTGGTAATACATTACTACATTTTCATGCTTTATGGAACATGTTGGTATTGGTAAATGTATAAATAAGAAAATGTTTGATCTGATCTATGTAATTAGGTAAGTCCTACACTCGATACGAATGTAGTAAAAAGTCGGTAACTAGATAAAATTCTGATGGCATGTATAATAAATTAGAATTTTGATAATGAATAATTTCAGGTTCAGAGATTATTTGTAAAAACACTTAACTCTAGGATCTCTAAATTCTATTTATCATTGTTAGGAGTTTTAATATCGAAGTTACCTGGTTAAGGAATTACGAAAATGCCCTTGAGAGGTAAAAATAGTCCGAGTTGACTCTGAATGACAAAGTACCCTGAGAATTCGTACCTAGCCCGATAACTTACAACTTTAATTGTTAGGATCATGTCTTTGTACAAAAAATTCTTGATAACCTGTTTGTAACGTCTGAGAAGGCACTTGACCTGAAAATCACTGAGTTATGAGTAAATACCTGAAGAATAATTTCTCGTGAGGGCTCTTTTGTCAGAATTGTTCGAAAAGACTGAAATAGATGATAAGTTTGAATTAAATAATAAGATCAGACAGAAGGAAAGGATTGAAATACCCTGTATCTGTAAAATGACCAAAATACGCCTGGAATGGAAATGAATCAAGAATACCACCAAGCTCATGAATGATTGGATATCCTCAAGCTCTGAAAAAACTGGAATAACATTGAGCACCAAAATGACCAAAATACCTTTACGGCTTAGACTATGTAAATGTCTTGGACTAATTAAGGAATCCAAATAAACATGGGTGTTGTACTACCCTAAAAAGTTATTGAACACAATTTAAGTGAGTCGATCAACCCTAATGATATGTTAGTACCTTAATAGCGTAGATACCACTTGAATGTTTGTTCATCTCCTCAAGTTTCGATCGATTATTATTCTGGAAGTACTCAGCTCAGCTCAACTCTAGATCACATTCGGTACTAAGAAGTTGATATTCCTTAGAAAAATTAACCACAGAGAACAAATTGAACTGAACGGAAGTACAATATGTATTCGAAATTCAGAAACGTCCAAATTACTCTGGAAAACTCTGGAGTAACCTGGGTAGACTTGACTACTAAATGTACTAAGTAACCTCAATGACTGAGGATTAAATAAGTGATTTGGATAAGTATGAGAACTCAGATGAACTTAAATGATGTACCATCTCTATAGGCTATGAACCATAAATTAACAACGTCAGTATTTCCTGATATAGTTGAAATGCGGAAATGAAATAAAGTCCATTGAAATATTTGTTTGTCTCCTTAAGATATATTCAACTATGATTCTGAAGATGATATATGGACAAGAATTGTTAGTATTAAAGAGTGAATACCATGGAAGCCAATGAATTGACCAGTCGATAAGCATCAGTTCTGGAAGTTGTTCAGATCGAATTATTCGATAAATCTAATCAATCGACATAGATTGTAAATGTTCAACTCAAATCACTATGAATCCCCCAAAAATCTAATACCCAAAATGCTTCTGATTTTCCTGAATAATAGAATCACTTCCGGTCATATCTGAACACACAAGTGACTCAGATGCAAAGGATTCTGAATACCCTTCTGATTATGTAGAGCTTCTGAAAAATGTCTGAATAAGATATGATCCTGATAAATCACATTCTGAATAATTGATGATTCTGACAGTCAATGAACTCTTCTGATTGTGATTATAACTTCCAGCATTCTATCGTTATATTGAGGATCTGTGTTTCTCTTCCTAATAAGATTATCCATTATCATTGAATAATATCTGGAAACTCCAACGTGTTCCCTAATCACATGAATGTTTTATTTGATTTCTGATCTGAATTCTGTTCTGGTTTCTTTTCTGGATTTTGTTCTGATATCTTATCTGAATTCTATTTTGATTTATGATATCTCTGTGTACTAACGGAAAATGTTTTATTTGGGGGTATTGTTGGAGGAAATACTTCATGCCTAGTCTTTTACTTGTAAGACCTTACCGTTTCTATAGGCTCCTCTGCTATGTGCAAGGGTAAGACCTTATCATTTTCCCAGGCTCCTCTACTATGTGCAAGGGCAAGACCTTACCATTTCTGCTGGCTCTTCTGCTTTATGCACAGGTTAAGTCCTCACCGGGTGTATAGGTAGGTGTATGGTTATGGGGAACCTACACATTTTGGTGTTCAGTTGGATGGATTACTATGGTTTATGAAAAAAAATGTTTTAAAAAGATCTGCATTTTTTCATTGGTTTTTACGAGAACACACTATATAACATATTTTGATCTTCTGAACCCAGTCATCCAAAATATTTCCCTTTGAACTGAAAGCTTATTAAATGTTACTACCTGAGATATCAGTGGGACCTCAACTCACCCTAAGAAACTGTAGATATCTGAACCAATAAGGAAATATATGTTTATCTGTTATTTGCACATTCTTCAGCATCATCTGGTAGTTTTGTATTGCTGATCTTTCCAAAGCTCACTCTGTTACTCACCTTTTCAGGTTAAAAGGATTGAACCAGTACAACTATCGACATCAGTAAATAAGTTCTTCTGGTGTTGTTTGCAGAGTATGGTACATGTGATTAGAGGGCATGTATGTTGTATTTTGTTTTATATATAAGTCTGAAAATCTGTTTTATTTCTGAATATTGATAAATCATTTTATGAGTTTACATGTTTTACTAAAAAAATTAAAAATTTTCGAGATTTTAATGGTGGGTCGCTCAGGTGGCCCTAATTTGACTCCCTAGATCGGATCGGGTCATCCGCATTGGTCTGAGGGGGTGACATCCGTAGCATCAATTGCTACCACTTTATTATTTGAGTGATACATATACTTGCATTAATGCTATAGCATCTTACATAGTATCAAGTTTTTCATATTATTGTCGGGGAGCATCTGTTTGATTTAGGTTTTTCTTTATTTTTGCTAACTTTATTGGTTTTTTAGGTATTCTTAGTTTCTATTTTTACTAGTGTATGCCTCAAAGAAATAAAGAATTAGAGCCATTTGATACAATATTGAAAGAAATTTAAGGAGACGTCACCGTGAAGATGTTATAGCTGGACGAGGGAATGGTATTTTAGCTTCGCTGTAAAATGGAGAGAATGATGAGTTTCCAGCTGGCATTGGAACTAGGAAACCATATCAGAAATTGGATGATGGTAATCGCCCTATTCGTGAGAAGGTGGTGTCGACGTTGGGTGATCTACATCCGAGCATTGTGAGGCTAGTTATTTATGCTAAGAATTTTGAGTTAAAGCCAATTATGTTCCAAATGCTACAATCTATGGGAAAATACAGAGAATCTATTGTTGAAGATCCTAGGGCTAATTTGAGAGAATTATGGAGGTTTACGATTCTTTTATTCAATAAGATGTTCTGGAGGAGGAACTGAAGCTGAAGCTATTTCCTTATTCACTTCGTGATGAAGCACGAGTTTGGTTGAGTTCACTGCCACTAGGCGCTATAGCATCCTGGAATGAATTAGCCATAAATTCTTGTTGCGATTCAACCCACTGAACATGAATGCGAAGCTTTGAAATAATTTAACTTCATTCAAGCAGATGGAAGATCAAAGCTTGTATGAAGCATAGGAAATATTTAAAAAATTACTATGGGAGTGTCTTACGCATGGATTCCTATACTGGACTCAAATGGAGATGTTTTATAATGGGTTAAATATACATGTTCGTTTGGTGGTTGATGCTTCAACAAAAAGGGCTTTGCTGGATAAGACATACAATGAAGCCTATGATATCCTAGAAAAGATCTCCACTAATGATTGTTAGTATCCTAATACACACAATACGTTTGGTCGGTGTAATGCTATAGAAATAGACTTTGAAGCTTTTAACTCTATGGCATCTTAGATTTCAGTATTGACTGAAATGGTGAAGAAATTGTAAAAATTAGGAGGAATATATGAAGTCAAAGCCATATTTCTCATTATTTGCGTATTTATGGCGATGACCATAATTTTGATGAATGCCCCCAAAATTCAGAGTCTATTTACTATGTGCGGAATTATCAAATGAATTAAAATGCTTTTGGCAATATATACAATGCGAATTTCAGAAATCATCCCAATCTTTCTTGGAGAAGTCAAAATGATACCAATCCACAACATCAATAGTATCAACAACAACATTATACTCATTAGAGGCAGATGTCACAGCCATAGACATAAAAACCTGTTGCTCAACCACGACAAAGGAAAAATTATCAAGGTCAATCTTTAAACTAAACTTCAACTTTAACACTTTTTGAAGCTATGATGAAAGAATTTATGGAAAACCAATCCGTCTCAGTAAGGGCTATAGAAAATAAGATGGGACAAATGAATAATGCTATAAATAGTCAATTAGAAGGAACACTACGTAGGGACGCTTAGAATCCAATGCAAAATGGTAAAGAACATTGTAAAGACATTACTACGAGGAGTGAAATTTATATTGGGGAATCAGTTGAAGAACCTAGGTGAAATAATGAGGAACCTCATAAGCATAGTAAAGGGAAGAACAAAGAAGTTGGGCCTAAATCAATTTTGAGTTAATTCACAGCACCAGACGCAGGGGAAAGTAGTAATTTAGAATAATTGCCGATATCAACCCCACACTGCATCTGACGCTCATCCGAATTTAATGCCTCAACAAGAATAACCAAAATGCCTCCACCATTTCCACAACGCTTTAAAAAGACAAAAAAAGATCAACAATATAAAGCTTTTATTGTTGTTCTTCGCAAACTCACAATTAACATTCTGTTGATTGATGCTTTAGAGCAAAACCCAAACTATATCAAATTCATGAAGGAATTTCTGTCGAAGAAATGGAGACTTGGTGAGTTTGAGACTGTTGCTATTATCGAAGATTGTAGCGCTATGGCTACGAGTCAATTGCCACCGAAGCTTAAAGGTCTAAGGAGTTTCACTATTCCTTGTAACATTGGTGATACATTTGTAGATAAGCTTTATGTGATTTGGGTGCTAGAATAAATCTAATACCATTTTCAATCTTTAGAAAATTTCGTAGCGATGAAGCAAGTCACACTATCGTTACTTTACAACTTGATGATTACTCTACCATACATCCTAGTGGTGTTGTGGAGAACTTGCTTTTATATGTAAACAAGTTTATCTTTCCTACAGACTTCATCATTTTGGATTGTGAAGCAGAAAAAGATGTTTCAATTATTTTTAGATGTTCATTCCTTATCATAGGACGAGCTTTAATTAATATTAAAAAGGGAGAATTAACCTTACGCTTGAATGATGAGCACATTACTTTTAATGTCTTGAATAATGCTTATTATATAGATGACAACGTTGATTGTTTTTCACTTGATGCAATTAATATTTTTACACAGGAGTATTTGGAAGAATGCTACAACACAAATATTGTCTTATGTGATTTAGTAACATTCGATGAATTCTCGAATGATGCAGAAGAAGAATGTTTTAGTAATTATCTACATAACATTGAACCTTTGCAAATGACTGATCATACCATTTAAGCATTGAAGCCATCTATTTAAGAATCACCAAAGCTTGAATTGAAAGCTCTGCCAGAGCATCTGAAATATGATTACCTTGGTAAAATGAGACACTACCAATTATTGTGGCAACACAACTTAGAGATCATAGGAAACTCAACTGATTGATGTGGTGAAACAATATAGGAATGCTATTGCATGGAGCATTGTTGATATAAAAGGTATTATTCCATCATTTCGCATGCATAAAATTCTTTTGGAGGAACCAATAGTTGCTCAATTGAACATCATCAAAGATTAAATCCAATCATTAAAAAAGTGGTTAGAAAGAAGATTATCAAATGGTTGGATGCTGGAATTATATATCCGATTTTTCGGATAGTAATTGGGTTAGTCTTGTGCAATGTGTTCCAAAGAAAGATGGCATTATTGTGGTGACAAATGATAAAAATGAATTAGTACTGACAAGAACCACTACTGTTTGAAGGAAAGGCCACTTTCCATTTCCATTCATAGACTAGAAACTAGATCGACTTGCAGGTTATGTTTTTTTATTATTTTTTGGATGTATATAGTGGTTACAATCAAATTTTTATAGATCTATAGGACCAAAAGAAAACAATTTCACATGTCCGTATGGTACCTTTACTTTTCGTAGAATGCCATTTGGGTTATGTAATGCTCCAGCGACATTCCTGTAATACCCTTAACCCGTAAAAGGTATACTATTATGAGTTAAAGATGTCACATCAACTATTCAAAATGTTTCTTAACCTGAATGGGTAAAGTTTTGTTTCATATTCACAAATTCCATATTTTAACATTTATTATAAGATGAGTAATCCAAGAAAATCAAAAATAAAATATCCCGACTTCATTTTCATATTCGATTTCAAGCAATAACAGGTAGTTCTGCTCTATTTCATATATTAAATAAATCTGTCTAATTTAAAATCCCATTCAAATTAATATTTAAAACATAGTTTAGCATCATAATATTTGTTCCTACTAAATTATATTTGATACTATCTATATTAATAATTTGCAGATATTTCTTACTCGTATACATGCTAGCTAAAAAATTTAGAACACAATAGGATGTCACTACTATTACCTGTAAATATTTCTTGGTGGTTGATGCCAAGCTCAGCTCATTACTCCTCTCGCTTTCTTTTACCTACGCGTGAAAATCATCACACGCTAAGTATACACTTAGTGAAGCAATCATAGAAATATTCAAGGCAATACAACACATAAATTTAAACATTGGGCACATAGTCTATATTTATTTAATCCATCCATGGCAAAGTATATTAATAAAATTTAACATTGGGTAGTTTATACCCAAAATAATATTAAAGGTAAACATCATATATTTTCATGATAAACATCTTATATAATAACCAATGATCAATTCATTTTATATTCAACCTTTGACTTACTTAGAATATGTCAAATATGTGATATATGACATATCATGCCAAAGTAAACTAGGTAGATTTGTCGCAAGTCCTACCTGATGATGGAGAAAATATCCATGTATAATATTATGTATGAATTGCACTCACTTTAAACATTATATATAAGTCTAAATACAAGGCTCACTAAGATTTAACTTTCTCTTTTGCTTTCGATTTGGTTTGATCCCAATTTTTATCACCATTTCATTTTCTGGTAGTTACATTACCTTCAAAGAAATATTATTCTGTATTAGTATACGCTCTTAAAAATTATTCCATTTATACCAATGGAAACTGTAATCAAATACAAATATTACATTATAAGGAATTTTTTCTAGTTCAATTTGTACAATTTATAGTGAATTTTCAAAGTTGATCGACAGAATTTGTTTTGAGCAGAATTTGCTGCTCTGTTTTCTAACCTATCCTCGTTTAAAAATACATATCTTTTGTATAATCCTTGAAATCGATAGCCATTTATTTTAAACAAACATAAATTGATATAAGAATCCAACAATATAAAAATAATCCTCTAATAATTTCTTTAGAATTTATGGTAATTTTCTAAACTTACTGTTTAGAACACAACTCTATGAAGATTTCACCAATTTGCATTTCAACTTATTCGCTAATTCTATTAATTAACCAAATGAACATATATATGCATGAACCACAAATCAAACAAAAATTAGGAGTCACTTCTTACTATAGTAACTCTGTCATTGGCTCATCGCAAGCCAATGTTTGTTCGATAACATAAGTACAAATTAATTTTGCACTCACCAGGTGCCCTTAGCTTGTAAACCTTCCTTTAGAGAATCACATTTCATCCTTAAGATTCTCCTTAGTTAATATTGCTTGATCTTGAATTCAATCACGAAATGTAAATGAGCATAATTACAACACATATACAATTTAAATACATTTTAGAATCTTACTAACATATACACACATTAGAAATTAAAATCCTAAAAATCTTTCGATGCTCTTTCGATACAAATTCCATGTCACAACATAAGTGTTGACCTTAACACTTCAAATTGACCGTTGAAGTTCATTTTTATCCAAATTTATCCAAACTTCAAATAAAATTTCCACTTAAGTTCCCAACTTTTACATATTTGTGATTTAAACCTCAACTTTTACCAACTTTCCAAAATAATCCAATTTCACATTTTAACATCAGTTCAACACTCTAACATTAATTTCCAGCATAATAATACAACTATTAAACAATTACACACTGATCACATAATTTTACATAATTATTAAATAGGTCTACTAACTTTCACAATATTACAAATTGTGCCAAACAATATTCTAAAGCTTGTAGAATCCTTCCTATATCATTTCAACCTTCACATAATTTTCAATAATTTTTCTCACCTTTTAAAACCATGGTCGAATGTCTAAAGGTTAGGGTTCCATGATTTTCACTTGATTTCAATTGATTCAAGCATTAAATCACCCTCTACTCAGCATTCTAAAACCTCTAAAAGCAAACACCTAAATCAATTTCATCAAATTACAAACTTCTCCTAATTTAAGGTTTAGGCCAAAAATCATAATAACCTTTCGAGGTGGTTTTGATCATCAAACAAGCTTCGAAATGATTCTACAACCTTAATAACCTTAAAATCCATCATCAATTCTTAAAACCCCAATATAATCATAAACCCTAAAATTTGGGAACTTAGCACTCAAGCAAGATTAGCATGCAATAATGATACCAAATGATAGAGCTCTTCGAATAAAATAATTTTCTATTTCAGGGTTCAATCCAAATCCAAATAAATTTGCTCAAAAAATGCAAAATAAAATTTCTCTTAAGTAGTTTATGAGGAGCACGAAATGAAGGTTGAAGAAGGCCTTATTTTCAAGAAATTTCTAGTTAATTTCATGTTAATTTGTCATTTATTAAGCTTGAATGAATTTAAAATTCATTTAATGGAAAATGACAATTTTCCATACCAAGCCACATGCTGGTTATATCTTCCAAAGTAAAAAATAAACAAAATATTATACCCTTACCAATATTATCCATGCAACTTTCCAAAAATTTCAATATTGTCATTTTCATCAAACAGTCCAAAATGGACATGGAAATTAATTCTCAAATCCAATGCTCCATATTATTTTCCAATATTTTAAAATGTGGAAATAATATTTCTAAGTTTAATTTATCATCCTTCAAAATTTATATTCGATCCGATTTACCAATATTTTACCGTACTTTAACATTTACCAAAATCTAATTCCCAGCAAAATGTCATTCTTGGGGGTAAACTATTCATTTACGTGGCCAAAATACATAGCTTTTGAAAATTACACTTTTGATCCCTAAACTTTCAAAAAGTACCTATTTGGTCCTTAAACTTTTCAAAACTTTATACTTTGGCAACTAAACTTTGAAAATTTATATTTTACACATGATGTAGATAGATGAATGTACTGTTTTTTCATATCCTGCTCTATTTTCCAATTAGCTTGTTCAACATTTGATTTCTCTAACAACTTTAACAAGTACTAATTCCATAAGTCAAATTTTGAAAGCATTTTAATATCCTCTGGTATGATAACATGAGATGAATCTGATTGATACTATAAGAAACACTTATTGCTACTTTAATAAAATATCTCTTTGCTTTTTAATCCGAATAAGATTTTTGTTGATCGGTAGCTATCTTGAGATTATCTTAAATAATATTCACCTATTACAAAGTCCATTGTAAATCGTCCTTATTCCCACTGAGGGATAAAAATCGGTTGTAATAATCCTAAAGGCACTTGATTCTCTATTTTAACCTGTTGACATATCCAACATTTAGAAAAAAACTCGATGATAGCTCTTTTAATACATGCAACTAATATCGACTCTTTCCTTGATAATATAGGCATCCATAAGACTTAACTTCAAGGTCTTTGGTTTACCTTTTTCAACTTATTCTATCTTTGACAAGAACTTTTCATCTTTTCTTTGATGATCCTTTATTTAATCTAGCAATATAGGTTTAACTTTAATTTTACATTCGAAGCACCATATGTATTTAAAGAAAATCACATATTCAAAACTTTAAGAACAGAAATATCTTTTGGCTTTATCGTGTCAGCCATCATGTTAGCCTTCCCTGATTGTTGTCGATAAGCACATTATCATTCTTTAAGGATTTGAATCCATTTCCTTTATTTTCTCTCCTTTAAGTTAACATATACTTTTCACTTTTAAGATCTATATAGTTATAACATCACTCACCATATTGATAGTGGTGTTATATCAATGAGGTATGCACAACTGTTGGTTAACTCGAGATCATGAGTTAGATAATTTCTTTCATGTTTCTTTAGTTGCTTCGAAACATAAGCCCTAACTTTTCCTCTTGCATAAGTATGCATTCAAAACCTTTATGAGACACATTAGTATAAATCACGCAATCTTTTCCAGATTATGATTACACTGACCTTAGAGCTTATGTCAATATTCCTTTTAATATCTCAAAGTTGTTTTGCCACTTATCATTCCAAATGAATAACACATCTTTCGTCAATAGCTTGGTTAGAGGCACTACTAGAAAGAAACCCTTTAATAACACGCATTGCGCGTCATCTATGGGTGCGAATTACACACAAATGCCTGTCGTTGAAGCCACCGACATGAATCTTATATGATGCGCAATTGTGTGTCATAAATCTATGATGCACATTTATGACACGCATTTATGACACACATTTATGACGTGCATTGAGCGTCATTGAAGCCCCCGTCATAAATAAAGATGACAAACATTTGTGTGTCATAAACTAATGACATGCATGTATGACTTACATTGCGTGTCATTGAAGCCCCCGTCATAAATGAAGACGACACACATTTGTGGGAATTTATTAGTATATGCATTCAGTTGCTTTCCCATAATTATCAGTATAAATAAAAGAAATTAATCACATTTTAGTTAAACATAATCAACATAACATAAGAAACGTGATAATTGTGGAAATTTACAATGTAAAAGGGACAATCCAACCAACTGGTAGTTATGTCATAAAGAAAGCCACATGGCTTCAAATTAGATCTTTATTGTTCTTAGACTCTTGAAACATAGGAACATGGTCCAATATTTTACAATAAGAATATGATGACTAAATAGAACATAACATGGTACCATTTAACTTGAAGGATTTTGTTACTACATCAATTCTCATGTTTCTGGGAGTGAAGAAACCTAGAATCTTTCTTATCGTCTCCTCATCATATAAATCATAGACATAGTATCCAAAGATAACATGTTCTGGTGGATAAACAAGCAAATTTTCTGCAACAAAGAAACAAAAAGAATAGTTAATGGAATGCAACAGTAAATACCAGAAATTAGAAATAAATATAGCTTCCTAGTTATATTTATCAAAAACAACATTAAAATCCATTCTTGAGGGGAAAGTTGTCGCAATAATTTAAGATATTGATAAAGATAACCAATGATGTCAAATATCTGTAAGGAAAAAGTGAAGCACCATTAACAATTCTGACTAAAAAACACAAAATTCGCGAAGCAACCTTAAAAACTATAAGCACATACAATATAGAAACATAAATACAGAAACAATCACAGTAGCAGTAACTGACTATGTACATTTTATTATAAAATTGAGCTACCAATTACAGAAACACAATAAGAAGATAAAGAAAACCAATATCCTCATAGGAATTTGAGATGATTTTTTCATGCGCATTTGAATGGTACTATATGTATTACCACATAAAATGAAAAACACTAAAAAAGTTTTAGACACTCTTATTTGCTTAGAAGAAGAAACAACATATGTTACCTTTTCCAAACCACAGTCTGTAAGATGAATTGACATGCTAAAGATATAACCTACAGAAGATTATTGCATTCCATCATCTGAAACACCGACATATAGAGAGGTTATCCATCCCTTAGCTTTGAGAAAAAATGCAGGCTTCCTTTGCCCTCTGGAAAAAGTGGGGAGAAGAAGATATTACATTTGTGCTTTAGTACACATGACAAAACATATACAAAATCATGGTTTAAGCAGCAAAAAAATTTCTCAATGAATAATCCAGAAATGTAATTGTGTAAGCATTGTTTATCTCTTATATGGTTCTAAACAAGAAGTGAATAATAGCAATCATATTAATTTCAGGGTATTAAAATATGATATCAGCATAATAGTAGTACTAGTAGTAGTTAAGCATATTGAATAAACTTGAGGGTTTAAACATTGGAAATTGAAGCAAATGAAAAACACTATCTATATTCCACAGACTAATCAAGAATCACTTATCATTTATAAGGTATCAAAGCTGTGGACCGTTCACATTTTCTTCATATATGCATATGCATCCTTTTCTTTGTGTTAATTAATTTTGCAAGTCTAAAGTCACATGTACAGTCCATTATAAGACATAAATATGTTAGACGACAGAGAAAATGGAGGCCAAACCTGACAACAGAAGTAGGGGTTCTGTTACGATAATCATTTTCCAGTCATACCAAGCCAAATGTCATTGCCCTTCATAAAGAATATGCTCGAACACTGAGATCCAAATATAAGTTAGAACATAGCATTACCATTTAATAGCTTTTCTTCACAAGAGGGACAAAGATAGAAGCGATACTTTTAGATCCTTGTGAAGAACACTATTCGAGTGCAAGTAATCCACAGCCAAGAGTAACTGAGTCATCCATTTGCAAATTTTCTAGGGAGAAAAAAGAGAACAATAAGGGGGTAAATATCATCTCTAGCATGTTCAAAGAAGTAGCTCAGTCATGGAAATATTGCATTACCTCCTCGGGAAAGTGTATCCCTCGGGCCTTTTTAATAAGCTCAGCCCTGGTTCCATAAAAGATTTAAGTACCTCGAAATACTCATTCATGTATCAAAAGCATCAGACATCATCAGACATCTTCTTTTGACTATTTAGTTCGACAATAATCTGATTAAAGCTATTGACCAATAGTACATACATTATATAACTAACTATAAAATTCCACATATTAACTTCAAAGCTAAGAAATTAATCTTTTCATATCATTTGACTATTTCCATCAAAAGAAAAGGTTGAAGATAAGAAATATTCAATGTTTTTAATCATAATATAGAACGTGCTTAAGACCATTAATGAACTTGAGTATTTCATCATAATATGAGAAAACAGATCGATAAATATTTTTGTTTCAACATAATCTTTCACAGTAGCTGGTTACAATGCATATGTTGTTTCCCTGCAAAGCAAGGCAGCAAAGTAACAAATAACTGAAGAGTCAGTCATGGTCTGAACAACCTAAATTATAATATTGCTCAACAGCTCTTTCATATCAAACATAAATCCAAACAGTAATGTATCTCTTTTACTTTATCAACCCAAACATCTTTGTAGTCAACAATATACGTATTATTTAGTCTTGCAATCAATTCCATCTGTAATACAGCCAAAGAACACAAGACAAATTCTCAAACATGCAATGACTTTAGATGAATTAAGGGAATTTTATTTTACGAAGTTTAGTTTATTTATATTTTATAATTAGGATTATGTTTCTTAACAGATAATATAAGGTTTAGGAGATAAAAGTTAGGAAGAAAATAAACTTAGTAGTATTCTTAACTTGCAATCCATAGCCTGTAAAAACAGTTTGTGTATTTTGCTTTTCAATGAGAATTTTGATTAAAAATTTTCTTTTTATTCTCTCAAGTTCACAAAAGGGCATCCTAATTTTTTTGGATAAGTGAAACCATTTTTGTCTTTATCTCATATAAACTCTTAATCAACTAGGAATCTTTTTTACCCAAAATATACAATGTCGAAAGGGTATTCCCATCAAAAGATATATATGAGATTAACTTTCGATGTAGAAGATTCTCTCAATCAAAATAGTGATTTTATCTACCTCAACCTTAAACCAAGCACACATTATGCCAGGGTTTCGTCAAGGAATAGATGAAGTTGGGAGGAGGGATGAATGGCAGAGGTATGTGATATGTTATTTGGACTTGGGGTGAATATAAGTATGTATCCGGTATGAATATAATCGATTTTTAGTAGCTTTTTCATATATTTGGAGGATTGTACTTCATATTAATGTCTGAGTATGTGTCAAACACGAGTATTTGAAGGAAAAAATAGTCTAGGTAACATAAGTAACAACATATACATATTTTTAGATTATTTCAATGGTTGTATTTAGATTTCAGACGAGTTGTGAGTAGGTGTGTGTTTGCATACGTGTATATTTTGTTATTAGAAAGACCAAAAACAATACATCTAAAGGTAGGATATGTTAAATATATCAGTCTTGTCTTAGCAGATAAAAGAAGGAAAAATTCAAGATCACAACTTTCAGAGAAGCAACAGAGTAGAAAACAGTGTTAACTTAGGTCTCAGGGTGTAAAGCATCTGTTTGGCTAGATAAAGAGGTGCAACCTAGAAGCTATCATAAATAAAAGGTGTCATTATTGAACAAAACATGGACATCCCGTAATCAAAATTTCTCCTAAATCAAGATTTTAAAGGTCACGATTTATGTTCAAGCACAAGAAGTTCAACACTAAGAAAGGTTAATTTATGCAAGTGTATCGTGATAACGATCAGATGGAAAAATTTAAATCCTAATCGAGTATGGAATAATTCATGCAACTTTCAATCATCACAATTCACATGTTAATTACATAAAACAAACGTGAAGAGTGAAATTTTGGTTTTAAAAAAGTGACCTCTTGGTGAGTTATACGCTTAAACTTGTCTGTTTGCTTGGGCAACCGGATCTTCTTCAACACATACCTAACAGAGTAAGAAAAATAAAAGAGAATCATACAGACTTGAGGTTAAATTCAATAATTAATTGCTAAAGGACAACATGTATTACAGTAATTATATAAAGACCACATATTGAGAATATGGTCTTTGTTTCTTAACCAATCCCAGAAATTCATTATTCAGATAACAAAACGAAGAACAACCTAACATTATCAATCCCATGGAAATTTATATCTAGAAACTATAATTATTGAAGGGGTGGAAAACAAAACTCACTTCTTTTTCTCAAGTTTATGGAGAACAAGAAAAGAAGCTCTAAAATTTCCTCTTCCAATCTGCTCTATAACTTCAAATGGCCTTCTCTTCAATTTGTTTCTCATCGTCAGTGTCCTCTTCTTCATCATCATCTCCATCCTCATCTCCATTTCCATTATCATCTCCATCTTCATTTTCGCCATCGTCTTCAGTTCCACCTTCAGTCTTAGCGTTATATAGAAAATGAGAACCTTCAGGAAGTCTGTCGGGGTAAATCTGGGGATCGTGGACCAGCAAAGCGATGAGGCCGTTGTCGAGCTCGATTACACTGTAGAGTCGGCTGTCGTGAATAGAGAACGAGTAATACCTATGGAAACCCTTGAATTTTGACTCCCTTCGTCTGCCAAGAGAAAAGGGGAAAAAGAGAAAACGGGGGAAGCACGGTGTGAACTGATTATCAAGGGGGAAGAAGCAGGAAAGGATGAAAATAATGGGGGAAATTAAAAGACGACTTTTACATATGACACACAATTAAAAGTGTACTCCGTATTTTTGTAAAATTTTTAGATTATGACTATTAAATATGACACACATTATTGTAAGTCATAAATCGTTTGGATTTTAAAAAACATGACATTTTTTTATGACACACATTTTTTATAAGTCATTAATTAATGTGTGTCATTGTTCGTGTGTCATTAAAGGTATATTTTCTTGTAGTGAGGGAAGGCTATCATCAAAAATTTCTTCAGGAACCTTTGATAGTAATTAGAAAGTCCCAAGAAACTTCGACATTCGAAAACATTCCTTGGACTTTATCATTCAACTATGCTCGTGCTTCCTTGAGATATATTTTATCCCCTCAACTGAGATCGCATGGACAAGGAATACAACCTTGTAAAAACATCATTTATACTTTATCAACTTAACATACAACTTTTCTCCCGAAGAGTTGGAAGAGCTATACAAAGATATGCATCGTGTTCTTCATTGGCCTTACAATAGATCAAATATCACCAATGAACACTACCATAAATTAATTCAACTATAACTGAAATAATCGGTTTATCAAATCCATAAATGTCACATAAACATTCATTGAACCAAATGATATTACTGCAATTCGTAGTGTTCATACTGAATTCTAAAACTGTCTTAGGAAGATCTTCTTCCTTATCTTTAACTAATAATATCCAGATAGGAGATCAATCTTGGAGAACATCAATGTAGCTTTTAACAAATCAAAAGATCATCAATCATTAGAATATGATACTTATTCTTCACTGTTACCTTATTTTTATTAGCGATAATTCATGCATAATTGCATAGACTTGTATTTCTTTTTCTCAAATAACACCGGTGCATCCTAGAAACAAGATTGGTCTTGTAAAATATTAGATCTTAACACTTCTAATAACTATGCCTTTTTAAGCCTTTGGGCTCAATCGAAGCCAATCAATACGAAGTAATAGAAATAAATGTAGTACCCGATGACATCTCTATACTATTTTATTTATTCTACATCTCAATCTGGAAGTAATCCCAATAACTTTTGCGGGGACACATTTGGATGCTCTTGAACAGTTGTAATATCTTCCAACTTAACAATGAAAGTTTGAGTATCCACCTCATTTACTAAGAAGGCTTAACAACCTTGTAGCAATAACTTCGTAACAGTTACTGCTAAAATCAAATTAGAAGACATATTTACTCTTTTTCCATACCACTAATATCTCGAAACTTTTCGAATTCTTTAAGATTAACCGTTTTAAACGATAATTCAATGTGGCATGGTAGGGGGTAATCAATCAATTCTAAAAAAATTACCTTCAAAAGGTAATTCTATCAAGTCCATTAAAACTCAACACTTTGAATCTATGACAGACGATTATTGTCTACAAATACGACTCATGCTCGCACTCTGGCCTAAAGGGTTAGTCGTACACATGTCAATTAGGATCAATTCTATCAGAATATTCTATTCTTTAATCAATATTGTGCTTATGCATGAATGATGGTTTTCTTAAACTTACATTGGCACTTCCTATTGTGCCGTTGCATCATCATTATTAGACTAAATAGAAGAATTATGGTTAACTATATTACTATTACCATTAGCTTTTTTTAAACCTCACACTCTGTTACTTACGTCAAACCATCGATTACACACATCTTATACATATACTACATTTATTCACATTCATGAGTAAGGAGTGGCATAAATCGAACTTTACTGCTCTGTTTCATATATTAAATAAAATTGTCTAATTTAAAATCCCATTAAAATTAATATTTAAAACATAGTTTATTATCATAATATTTTTTTCCTACTAAGTTATATTTTATACTATACATATTAATAATTTGCAGACATTTTTTTCTTGTATACATGCCAACTAGAAAATTTAGAACACAATAGGATGTCACCACTGTTACCTGTAAATATTCCTGGTGATTGATGCCAAGCTTAGCTCTTTACTCATATCGCTTTCTTTTACATAGGTGTGAAAATCATCACACGCTAAGTATACACATAGTGAGGCAATCATAGAAATAATCAAGGCAATGCAACACATAAATGTAAATAAGTAATGATGTTCAATGCATTATGATCACTTTACCTGTATTTTCAATCATGCTACAAATATTAACATGATATGAATCGCATATAAATTTCTTAACAATATACTTTTCATTTATTCCATAAGCTCATAAGCGTATTTGCATGTTTATCATTTATTAACCAATAAATTATAGCCCAATTTAAACCTTGAAGACCCTTGGAAACTCAAGTCAAACCTGCACAGTAGTGCTTGCACATAAAGTCGTACCCACCTCCTGCACTAGGTGTCCTTACACACCGTTGTGTTAATATGAACATGCAGCTGTTGGACTCTATGGCATGCCAACTATACCCTGTCCTTCAATGACTTACTCGGGCATATAGTCTATATTTATTTAATCCATCCATGGCAAAGTATATTAATATAATTTAACATTGGGTAGTTTATACCCAAAATAACATTCATAGTAAACATCATATATTTTCATTATAAACATCATATATAATAACTAGTGATCAATGCATTTTATATTCAACCTTTGACTTATTTAGAATATGTCAAATATGTGATATATGACATAGATATCATTCCAAAGTAAACTAGGTAGACTTATCACAAGTCATACCCGATGATGTAGAAAACATCCATGTATAATATTATGCATGCATTGCACTCACTTTGACATTATAAATAAGTCAAAATACAAGCCTCACAAAGCTTTAACTTGATCCTTTGCTTTTGATTTAGTTCAATCCCAATTTTTATCACCATTTCATTTTTTAGCAGTTGTACTACCTTCAAAGAAATATTATTCTGTATTAATATAAAATCTTAAAAATTATTCCGTTTATACTAATGGAAACTAGACTCTAATACAAATCTAACCATATAAGGAAAATTTTCTAGTTAAATTAGTACAATTTATAACGAAGTTTCAAATTTAATAGGCAAAATATGTTTTGAGCAGAATCTGCTGCCCTGTTTTCTGACCTATCCTCGATTAAAAATTCATATCCTTTTGTATAATCCTTAAATCACTAGCCATTTGTTTTAAAATAAACTAGACTGAAATAAGAATCCAAAGGTATAAAAATAATCCTCTAATCATTTCTTTAGAGTTTATGGTATTTTTAAACTTACTTTTCAGAACACAACTCTAGGTAGATTTCACCAATTTCATTTTCAGCTTATTCACTAATTCTATTAGCTCACCAAATGAACACACACACACACACACACACACATTCATAGACCACAAATCACAAAACAATTATGAGTCACTTTTTACTATAGTAACTCCATCACTGGCTCATCGCAAGCCAATGGTTGTTCGATAACACAAGTACAAATTAAATCTGCACTCACCTGATGTCCTTAGCTTTTAAACCTTCCTTATAGATTCACATTTCATCCTTAAGCTTCTCCTTAGATTTAATATTGCTTGATCTTGATTTCAATCACACAATCTAAATGAGCATCATTACAACACATATAAAATTTAATCACATGTTAGAATCTTACTAACATAGGCACACAGTAGAAATTAAATTACTAAATACCTTTAGATGCTCATTTGATACAAATTTCAGGTCACAACATAAATGTTGACCTTAACACTTCATATTGATCATTCAAGTTCCTTTTTATCCAAATTTATGCAAACTTCACATAACATTTCCACTTAAGTTCCCAACTTTTCCATACTTGTGAATTGAACCTCAACTTTTACCAACTTTCCAAAATAATCCAATTTCAATTCTAACATCAGTTTCAATACTCTAACATTAATTTCAAGCATAGTACAACTACTAAACAATTACACATTGATCCCATAATTTTCCATAATTACTAAATAGGTCTGCTAACTTTCACAATATTACAAATTGAACCAAACAATATTCTAAAGTTTGTAGAATCCTTACTACACCATTTCCAATTGTTACATAATTTTTCTCACATTTTAAAACCATAGTCGAATGTCTAAAGATTAGGGTTCCATGATTTTTACTTGATTTCGATTGATTCAAGCCTTAAATCACCCATATGAAACATTTTAAAACCTCTACAATCAAACCCCTAATTCAATTTCATCAAATAAAAAATTTGCTGTAATTTATGGTTTAGGTCGAAAATCAAAATAACTTTTCTAGGTGGTTTTGATCATCAAACAAGTTTAGAAATGATTCTACAACCTTAATAACCTCAAAATCTATCTTTAATTCATAAAACCCTAAAATGAACATAAACCTTAAAATTTGGGATCTTAGTATTCAAGCAAGATTAGCATGCAATAATGGTACCAATTGATATAGCTCTTCGAATAGAACAATGTTCAATTTCACGATTTGATCCAAAATCCAAATGAAGTTGCTCAAAAATGAAAAATAAAATTTCTCTTACCTAGGTTATGAGGAGCACAATATGGAGGTTGAAGAAGGCCTTATTTTCATGAAATTTCTAGTTAAATTCATGTTAATTTGTCATTTATTAAGCTTAAATAAATTTAAAATTCATTTACTGGGAAATGACAATTTTACCATTAATAAAACTTAATAATTACATCCATACCAAGCCACATGTTGGTTATCATCTTTCAAAGTAAAAAATGAACAAAATATTATACAACTTTATCCATGCAACTTTCCAAAAATTTCAATCTTTCCATTTTCATCCAATGGTCCAAAATGAACGTGGAAATTTATTCTCATATCCAATGCTCCTTATTATTTTCCATCATTTTAAAATGTGGAAATAATATTTCTAAGCTTAAAATATCATCCTTCAAAATTTCTCAAAATTTATATTCAATCTGATTTACCGAAATTTTTATTGTACATTAACATTTTATAGCTTTTAACACAAGTTTCGGATAAAAAATCTGATTCCCACCAAAACATCATTCATAGGGTGAACTATTTAATTACGGGGCCAAAATACATAACTTTTAAATATTACACTTTTAGTTTATGAACATTTGAAAATTACACTTTGGGGCCCTAAACTTTTCAAACACTATTCTATAGCCACTAAACTTTCAAATTTTACATTTTGGTCACTAACAAAATTTTGGGCTATTACAATTCCAGCGCTGTTTCATGGCCATTTTCTTCGATATGATTAAAGATAATCTTGAGGTTTTTGTGGATGTTTTTTCAATATTTGGGTAAGACTTTGAGAAGTATTTGAACAATTTGGTCGTAGTTTTTTGGAGATGTGGGGAGACTAATTTCGTTTTGAATTAGGAAAATGACATTTCATGGTCACAGAAGGTATATTGATAGGGCAGCAAATTTTCTGTCGTGTCATTGAAGTAGATAAAAGAAATATGGTAGTTATTGAAAAAACTACCACCTCTAACTAATGTGAAGGTTGTTCGAAGCTTTCTTGGTCATGCTAGTTTTTCGTTGATCAAGTATTACTCTCGAATTGCTAAGCCATTATGTTCATTGTTGGAGCAATACATGCAGTTTTTCTTTGTTGTCGATGTGCTAAAATATTTTGAGACAATCAAAATGAAGCTAGTGAATGCCCCTACTATTCAAACATTATATTGGAATTTGTACTTTGAATTAATGTGTGATGCTAGTGATTTTGCTATAGGTGCAGTGTTAGGGCAACACAAAGACAAAATGTTTCAAGTGATACTTTATGCAAGTATAACATTGAATGAAGCCCATGTTTATTACAATAGAACTTACAAGGAGTTACTCGATGTGGTGTATGCCTTTAACAAATTTCGGTCATGCTTGGTGGGTACAAAAGTTATTATCTACACTGACCACTCAGCGCTGAAGCATTTATTCGCTAAGAAGGATACAAAACTTCATTTGATTCGATGAGTCCCTTTAGTCCAAGAATTTGATATTGAAATTTGGGAAAGAAGGGATTTGAAAATCAAGTGGTTGATCACTTATCTAGGTTAGAATTTGGCAGCGAAGATGGCAACATTCTAGTAATTCCAAATGATTTTCGTGATGAATAACTATTATCTACTACAACATTACTATAATATGCTAATTTTACCAACTATCTAGTTAGTGGGATGAAGCCACCCATGTTAACTATCTAGGTTGAAGAAAATTTAAGAGGGATGTGAAGCAATACCATTGGGAGGAGTCATATTTATTTAAACAATGCAATGATCAACTCATGTGGCGATGTATTCCTCCATGTAAACAACAAAACATCCTACAACATTGTCACAGTGACCTGTATGGAGGCCATTTTGGTGGTATGCATGCATAAACAAAAGTACTTCAATGTGGATATTATTGGCCATATCTTTTTAAACATGCCAATGAATTTGTAAAGCATTGTGATCATTGTTGTGTGTTGTGAGTATGATGAACTGGACGCAAATTATGTGCAAGTATACAAAGTTGCACAAGTAATAATGAATGAGTGAGTATCTTTCCCACAAGGATTGGAGGAAATTTGAAGTCAATTTAAAGCAAAAATACTAATTTATCTAAATATAGTTAGTGTGGTGGTATGCACAAATTAGACTGTTGTCGCAAAATAGAATGTCTACGGAAGGTATCGTCGAAATGTGATGGCAATATGGCAATGTAGTAGATGGAAATGTCGTGACAAGTGCAAATGTGTTTGAAAAGTAAACAACTGAAAATGCCAATAAAAAACGAGTTGAGAATTCATAAATAAGTAAGCATATTTAATAATCCTCACTCAACAAGCTAATATGGGAATGAATGGTGGGGTTACTAAGGAATCCTAAGCCTTTTCTCTCAAAATGATTCAAGTTATGGTTTATTTGTTTGGCAGAGTTTACTGGGAGTGCCCCTACGCTATCTCTAGTCATAGGACCTATAGCTAAAAATGTCATGAAAAATCCTCTCGATCTGATCAGCAACATTTAACCTATCGAATAAGCTCAACTCCTATTAGTTGTTATAATCCTACCTTAGTTTATCTTGAACACTAAAGTTAGAATAGCCTATAGTTATTAGATAAAATCCATTGCTCACGTTGATCATCATTTAGTTTCTATTAAACACTAAGAATCTTTAACCTAGTTTCTCTCGATCACTAAGTAATATACTCAAGAAATGGACACTCTCATGCCTCCTACAATCCTAAGTAATTTAGCACAATGATCAAAACAAATAAATAAACATAAAAACCTCAAATCATTCATTAAACAAAAGCTTAATCATCCATGAGAAATCCACACCAAATAAAGTTTAGTTCATGGTAAGGTTCGAAATATGCAAGTGAATAAGTTGTTCCATATAACTCAAGTAAATTGAAAGAAAATAAAGCTTAAGGGTGGAGGAAACTCCCAACGCGCTCTGCTAGTTGCTCCTCGGACCACCACGAATGGCACCTTAGTGGGCTAACTCCTCTCAGACGTCTAGCTCGCCACTATCTCGAGCCTTGCTATGGAAACCTTTGAAAACATGAAAGGGGAAAGATGTTGAGAACGTCGGCGTACCCCACGGTGCAGTAGAAACAAAACTCTACTGTCTCACAAGCGATCTAAGTACGTAAAACCGAATTCAGGAGAAAAGGATACGAATACTTATAATTGGTTCCTTGAAAAACAGCAAAGACAACAGTGAGAAGTGGTGATCATTAATGGTTTGAATCGTAAACCTCCACGAAAACACGTCTCAGCCTCTACTTAGTTCACCCGATTGACAGCAAAATTTTCTTTTCCCAAAATCAGTTTTGAGAAAAACGACTGAAGTAAAATGGCTGCTAGACCTTACCTCATATAAATATATCAATTACCCTAACATCTTAAGGTTTTTAAAGTTATTTCAAATTATTAAATAAAATATTATTTAATTAATTCAAATTAAATATACATTAAAGACTTATAATCTGAATTATAATCTTTAATGTTTATTTAAAAACTTATTTAATTATTCTGAAATAAATATCAATTAAAAGAGTTTTAATCTAAATTACATTCTTTTAATGCTTACTTACTATATTCGAGATAATTAATATCATATGTATATCAAATATACATATCTTAACTCTATATATATTTTAGTAACATACAACAAATTGTACATCTTTGCTCATTTCAACCTAGGGTGTGACCCTGTAGGTTCTTGAAACGTTAGTAGTAATTATTAGAATGATTCTAATATTACATACAATGAGTGACATCTAGCAATATATCATTGTCACCTAAGTTACAAGAAATTATGATTCGACATATCATCTTCGTGATTAACTCTTTTATGTATTACATCATTTTGTCCTTTATATCTAGAATATGCACAAATCTTAGAATAGTCACACTTGTATAGACCATATATTGTTTCTTGATATCTAGAGTAGACTATAATTAATGAATAATTTGTGATATCACATATCAACTTATTCGTGCATGGCCATGCATTTATAGTCTCACTCAATCAAGTGGCCTGTGATATATTTCCTATTATGTAGGAAGGACAAATCCTATATTAACCATACACACCCCATTGCATATATTGAGATATATTCAATAACAATCTTTATAGTGCAACCAGTTACGGAACATGTTTAACTGTATCAAAACATACACCAATATTTGTTAGTACGACATTGATCTCAAGTCACAGGATCAAACATATAGTCATCACCATGGCAATGTTATGACCGTTACATAATAATCCAAGACATATGCTCATGATGGGTCAATCCAATACATTGTTCTCTAACAATGTAATCATGTATCAATTCTGACATCTCTATGTCAATGACAACTCCTTGTCATCAATCAATAGCATGTTAGTCTTAAGCGTATTATTATTGTATATGCCCATAATAATACTTGACTATGGATCTTTTAATAATGTTATTATATGGACTATATTATCTTTCAGTTTATATTAAACACAAACATATAACTGAAGATAATATTGACAATGGCTTTATTTAATAAAATTGGTAAATAAATGTATTATTACAATCATCGTAGTATTGGTGTTTGGGCATACTTTAACAATCTCCCATTAGCACTAAGACCAATCACTCACATATCTAATACCGAGTGACGCAGTGTGACGATCATGCCTCTACTGTGTAAGAGGCTTCGTCAAGGGATCAACAATGTTGTCATCCGTGTGTACTCTGCATATTTCCACATCTCCTCGATATATGATCTCTCGAATGAGATGAAAGGGCCTAAGAATAGGTTTAGATCATTGATGAGATCTGGGTTCCTTTTCTTGTGTAATGGCTCAATTTAAGGATATTTTTAACTGTAACTCAGTGATTTTCACCAGGGTTTGCTTGATATCGACTCATCATGCTTAAAGCATATCATACATCTGGTCAAGTACATATCAAGACATACATGATAGAACCAATAGCCGAAGCATATGGAATCTTATTCATCCGTTCTCTTTCTTGTGGAGTTGAAGGACATGTTTTCTTCGAAAGAGAAATACCATGTCTCATAGGAAAAATTCTTTATTGGATTCTTCCAAACTGAACCTTTTTAGCACTTTGTCTATATATGTGCTTTGACTCAGACCTAGAAGTCCTCTTGATATATCTCTATAGATCTTAACTCCTAAGATATACGCTGCCTCACCCAAATGTTTAAAAAAAAAACTACTTAACCAAGTCTTAACAGATTATAAAGTTGGTATATAATTTCCTATGATGAGTATGTCATCTACATACAAGATTAGGAAATAAATAATGCTCCCATTAGCCTTATTATAAACAAAAGGCTCATCTTCATTTATAATAAAACCAAACTCTTTGTTTGCATCATTGAAACGAAGATTCTAGCTTCGAGAAGCTTGCTTTAGTCCATAAATAGACCTTTGTAGCTTACAAACCTTTCAAGCATTTCCGGGAATGACAAAACCTTCTGGTTGTGTCATAAACACATCCTCTTCAAGTTTTCCATTAAGAAAGTAGTTTTGATGCCCATTTGCCAGATTTCATAATCATGTAATGCAGCTATTGCGAGCAAGATCCGGATGGACTTAAACATAGCTACAGGGGAGAATGTTTCGTCATAGTCTACACCATGAACTTGTCGAAAACCTTTAGCGACTAATCGCCCTTTGTATGTTTGTACATTACCATCCATGTCAGTTTTCTTCTTGAAAACCCATTTACAGCCTATAGGTTTAACCCCTTTAGGTGGTTCAACCAAAGTCCATACTTGGTTTACTAACATGGAATCCATCTTAGATATCATGGCTTCAAGCCATTTCTCAAAGTATGGGCTAGACACTACCTCTTGATAAGTCATGGGCTCATCTTGATCCATAAGAAGAACATCTCTAAGTGCAATAACGAGAAATCCAAATCTCTCAGGTGCACCGCGTTCTCTTGTTGATCTGCGCAGTGGATGTTTTTCTAAATCTACTGAATGCTCTTCAACAACTTGTGAAACATGCTCAAATTCAGGTTCATTGATATGTTGTTCTTGAACTTCTCCAAGTTCAATATTTCTACCATTCAATTTCTTTAAGAGAAATTCTCTTTCGAGAAAAACTCATGTTCGAGCAACAAACACTTTATTCTCATTAGGGTTGAAGAAATAATATCCCTTAGTTTCTTTAGGATATCCAACAAATATACACTTATGAGATTTAGGTTCGATCATTGTAGACATCTGATGTTTTACATAAGCTTCACAACCCTAAATCTTCATAAAAGATATACTAAAATGCTTATCAGTCCATATCTCGTATAGTGTTTTTTGAACCGATTTAGATGGAACACGATTTAGTGTGAAAGCATTTGTTTCAAGTACATGTCCCTAAAAAGAAGTTGAAAGATCACTAAGAATCATCATCAATCGAACCATGTCTAACAGTGTTTGATTACTTCTTTCAGAAACTCCATTCCACTGTGGTGTACCATGTGGTGTAAACAGTGAGACAATCCCACATTCTTTCAGGAGTTCATCAAACTATATGCTTAAGTATTCTCCACCTCGATCTGATCGAAGTGCCTTAATACTCTTGCCTAGTTGATTTTGTACATCATTTTTAAACTCCTTAAACTTTTCAAGGGATTTAGATTTATGGCGCATAATATAGATATACCCATACCGACTGAAGTCATCGGTGAAAGTAATGAAGTAATGGAATCCACCTCTGGCCTGTGTATTTATCTGTCCACATACATCACTATGTATTAACCCCAATAAATCACTTGCTCACTCACCTTTACTATTAAAATGAGCTTTAATCATTTTCCCCAAAAAGTAAGATTTGTATACATCATATTATTCGAAAACAAATGAATCTAAGAATCCATCTTTATGGAGTTTTGATATGCATTTCTCACTTATATGGCCTAAACGACAATGCCAACGATAAGTTTGATGCAAGTCATTTGTTTTTGATCTCTTAGTATTTATGTTATAAATGGTGTTTTCTTGATCCAAAATATAGACACCATTAACCAATTGTGTTGAACCATATAAAACATTATCGAGATAAAAAGAACAATAATTATTCTTAATAATAATCTTAAAACCAATCTTTTCCAAACAAGAAATAGAAATAATGGTCTTAGTCAAACTAGGAGCAAAATAACAATCCTCTAAATTTAAATCAAGTCCACTGGCAAAGATAAAGCATATGTATTTATAGCTAATGCAACAACTCTTGCTCCATTTCCCACTTGTAGGTCAACGTCTCCATTAGCCAGATTCCTTCTCTTTTGCAGTCCTTATACGGAAGTACAAATATAAGAACCATAACCGATATCTAATACCCAAGAAGTAGGTGTTGACAAATTAACATCAATAACATAAATACCTGAAATAAACATTCCGTTTACTTTTGCCTTCTTGACATCTTCAAGGTAAACAGGGCAGTTTCTCTTCCAGTGTCCGGTCTTATCGCAATGGAAACATTTTCCTTCCTTGCTAACTCCCCCTTTGGGTTTCAATGCATTTAATCTTTTGGTTTGGCCTTACCATTACCCTTAGACTTTGCCACTACTTTTTTCTTTCCCTTTCTGATGTAAGGCTATACAAACTTCTTCAATGATGGAGAAGTTGGCAACCTTGTTGTTTCCCGATCTAGGAGAGACACCAAATGCTATACTTGGATTAATAAGTAATCTGTATAATATAAAGAAAGAATTGATTAAGTATATTGATAATTAAGAAAGAAAATGGAAATGGAAAGAAATGAAAGGGATAGAAATGTTATCAGAGATAGGATGCGGAAGTGTTGTTGAATTATCCTTCAAATGTAATAGGATTCGGCCTCCAATTGTGATGATGGACGTGAACCTTGATGATAGATGAAGGATGATTCAATGATGAAGAAATGGTAATGGAATGGTGATGATATAGGCATGAAGGTTATGGAAGATGGTGATGGTCAGATAATATCTTAAATAAGCCAAATAGGAAGCAAAACTATAGAAAGTTTAACCCCTTTGTTTATAAACTTAAATAAGGGATGGTATGAAAGAACTTGAACCCACTAGTTATAAGAACTAGGAAAACAAAGTATCAATGGAAGAAGTTGATGCCACAAACTTAGAAAGTTTGCTTAATCGATATAGTTCTAAAAAGAACTTAAAGAGAGAATAATCTCACAAGAGTTTATATTATCAAAAGGGTTGAGTTAAAAATGACATGCCAAAGCCTATTTATAGGCTTACAAGGGTTTGGCCGAATAAATACATGCCTATTTGGCTAGATACATGTCTTAAAATAAAAGTAACTGTTGCTTTATTGAATGAAGATGTCCCTTTGGCCGAATGGTCTCCTTATGGTTTATCTTGGTGCTAACTTGAAGCAACATCTTGCTTTGGCCGAATAGTGAGAAGTCCCTTTACTTTGGCACCAAATTCATCCACACGCATGGCATATGGGTGGCCTGGTCATGGGACACTCACATGGGGTCGTATGATACTTGTTGTGTAGGCTCGTCCATGAAATGAAGAAAGACAACAATGTATGCGTGACTTGGCATCCATTATGCGTCTAAGTGACATGGCAACAATTGGGCAGCAACTTGTTATGAAAGGTCACATTGTGTGTAAGGTAACGTTCATTAATTGAGCTACTTCCCATGTGTATGAGTTGATGATGACCTGGCCATAGATGAAGGACATATAGGTGAGTCTTAGGACATCTCATTGTGAAAAGGCACCTCTTGGATTGGCAACTCTTCACGAAAAGGTACGAATTCACAAAAATTGACCTAGACCATATTTGAAAAACTCTGTGTGATGGTGATGATGATGTAACTCTCCAGTTGAAATGAGATCTTTAGCTAGCTCAAAAGTCCAGCTCAAGTCAGCTATGAGCTTGGAGGGTAGCTGGAAACTTTGTCCCAAACTGTTCTTGAGCAGTCCCGGAGTTGTCCTAGTCAAGTTTCCATAGCTTTTGGACTCAAATGCTAGCTTTAAGTTATCTCCATCATGTGGCCACCTATGCATCTACAAAAGAAAGTATACTATAAGCTAAGTAATATAAGATATAAATATATAAATATGTGGTTTATCATAGTAACTTCATACATTACATGATATCATCATCATAGTTATAAATGTAATGTATGTAAACTATTATCATAACTATAGTATAAAGAAAGAATAAGTTAGAGAAAACCCCCCTTTGATTATTGTGAAAGGTTGGAGATGCAAGGACATTCATGTTGTTGATTTGGATCACATCACTTTCCTTTGTCCTTGTGGACCATCAGAATAAGCTTAGGTCCATCATTTTTCATGTTACTTTCAGTAGTTCGTAACATGGCAAGTAACTGTGGTAAAGTCTTGTTAATTTTATTCATGTTGAAATTAAGGACAAATTAGCTAAAGCTATCTGGAAACGATTGTAGGATAACATCGGTAGCCAATTCATCTTTGAGAGAAAATCCCAACTTTTCCAACGTTTGGATGCAGCCCATCATCTTGATGACATGGGCTCCTATAAGAGTTCCCTCTGCCATTTTGCATTAAAATAGAGCTTTAGATGTCTCATATCTCTCTTGACGTGTTTTCCCTTTATATATTTCTTTGATATTTTGAATCACCTTATAGAAACCATGTCCTCATGTTGCTTCTGAAGCTCAAGAGTCATGGTGGCAAGCATTAGACATCCAACAAAACTCGACAGTCTCACCAGTGATCAAAGTACGTAAAACTAAATTTGGGAGGAAAGGATACGAATACTTACAATGGGTTCCTTGAAAAACAAAAAAGACAACAGTGAGAAGTGGTGATCACGAATAGTTTAAATCGTAAGCCTCCACGAAAACACGTCTCAGCCTCAACTTAGTTCACCCAATTGAGAGGAAAATTTTCTTTTCCCAAAATCGGTTTTGTGAAAAAACAACTGAAGTAAAACGGTTGCTAGACCTTATCTCATTTAAATATATCAATTACCCTAACATCTTAGGGTTTTAAAGTTATTTCAAATTATTAAATAAAATATTATTTAATTAATTCAAATTAAATATACATTAAAGACTTATAATTTGAATTACAATCTTTAATGTTTATTTAAAAACTTATTTAATTATTTTGAATTAAATAACAAATAAAAGAGTTGTAATCTAAATTACATTCTTTTAACGCTTACTTACTATATTTGGGATAATTAAAATCATATGTATATCAAATATACATATCTTAACTCTAGATATATTTTAGTAACATACAACAAATTGTACATCTTTGCTTATTTCAATCTTAGGGTGTGACCCTGTAGGTTCTTGTAACGTTAATAGTAATTATTAGAACGATTCTAATATTACATACAATGAGTGACATCTAGAAATATATCATTGTCACCTAAGTTACAAGAAATTATGATTCGACATATCATCTTCGTGATTAACTCTTTTATGTATTACATCATTTTATCCTTTATATCTAGAATAGGCACAATTCTTAGAATAGTCACACTTGTATAGCCCATATATTGTTTCTTGATATCTAGAGTAAACTATAATTAACAAATAATTTGTGATATCACATATCAACTTATTCGAACATGACCATGCATTTCTAGTCTCACTCAATCAAGTGGTCTGTAATATATTTCCTGTTATGTAGGAAGGACAAATCCTATCTTAACCATACACACCCCACTACATATATCGAGATATATTCAATAACAGTCTTTATAGTGCAACCAGTTACGGAGCATGTTTAACTGTATCAAAACATACAACAATATATGTTAGTACGACATTGATCTCAAGTCACAGGATTATAGATATAGTCATCACCATGAGCAATGTTATGACCGTTACGTAATAATCCAAGACATATGCTCATGATGGGTCAATCCAATACATTATTCTCTAACAATGTAATAATGTATCAATTCTGACATCTCTATGTCAAAGACAAATCCTTGTCATCAATCAATAGCATGTTAGTCTTAAGCGTATTATTATTGTATATGCCCATAATAATACTTGACTATGGATCTTTTAATAATGTTATTATATGGACTATATTATCTTTCAGTTTATGTTAAACACATACATATAATTGAAAATAATATTGGCAATGGCTTTATTCAATAAAATCGGTAAATTAATGTATTATTACAATCATCATAGGACTGGTCTTTGGGCATACTCTAACAAAAGAAAGTTGATAACTTAAAGTCGCCTCTTGCTTAGCTCACTTTTCCCCCTAAAAGAATCATCTCTCATCTTAGTAAATTCACCTCACGTGAATTAAGGAACAAATGTGGTAGTGGTCGTCACGTGAATTAGGGTACAAAGGTGGTAGTGGTCCCCTCCAAGGTGGTTAGCATCACACAAAATGTGATTGATGGACAACTGATAGCTCCCATAAAAATATCATTTTTGTTTTTGTCTTTTTTTTTTGCATATAGAAGTCATCCGAAATTTCCTTGGCATTTATCCTTTTCTCCCGATCAGGGAATATTGCAAAAATTCTCCATGTTCACTTTTTGCTTCATCAACCTGCACATCATCAAGAAACACAACCTTCCCCATAAAATAGCACCATTCATAAGATAATATTGCACGACAAACACAAACCACCAAATACATTTATATGCTCCTAAATGCATTTAAATGAACATATATGTGCTTTAAGAAAGCTAAAAACTTAAGGTAAAATGCCCTAAATATAGTCTTTTTACGAAGTTATCACAACCCCAAACTTAATATATTACTTGTCCTCAAGCAATGGATAGTGTTAGCAAAAGAAAAATGTCATGGTAAAGTTTAGTTTCAGGACAGTCATGATGGATAGAGTTTTTTCCCTCATAAATGCATTGGCATCAACAAGTTAGACAAGTGGAGATTTCAAGGATACTACCCTAGGACAAGGTATTTTGCAAAAGTTTGTGCATGACTGTATCCAACCTATGCTTAGTCAAGTCCTTGAGCTAGTCAGGGAAAGTCATCCTATGACTACTTTCATTAACTCATATGTTATGTCTTCCATTTATTGAAATGTAGTATCTAGGCAACGCCATAGTAAAGATGAGTGTCCCTCTAGAGTTATGTCGAATTATTTCACAATTAAACATAATTAAAAATATATAAGAGAGTCTAATTTAAGCAATTAAGTTCAATCTCATTAATACACAATAAGGCATTCACACTTTCTTTCCTAAAAAATTTCTAAAATTACTAACCATAGAGAGCATACAATCGTGTAATAATTAAAAGCAAAAACAACCAAGTTCTAAAATAATTCCTATCCAACTCCACAGTCGTGTACATTAAATTCATATTAGCCATAAGGAATATCTTCATTGGGCATCATCAACTTATTTTGACAAGTTATCCTAATTCCTACTAATGCCATGGCAAGTTAGTTCTGCTAGCACTATCATGCAAATGACCTACTAAGAACACTATCTCCTTTAAACTTGAGGGATACATTATACTCAATGCATCAAATAAACTAAGTTAAAAACTAAACTACATGCTATGCTATGCAATGCAATGCAATGGAGGTACCTCACTATGGTGGTGGTGTCGTGGTAGTAATGTTACACCTAGTGCACCTCTTCAACGAGGGTGGGCTCGGCTCAAAGTCTGATGCAAACTCCAAGTGCGGGTCTTTCATGTGCTCAGGATCCTTAGTAGTTAAGCTCTCGACTTGCCCCAAGGATCTCTTTAGACGACATTTGGTCCTTAGTAGATTTCTCTTTGCTCCGCTTCGGGGATACACCTTTAGATTATCTGGTCTAAACATCTCTTGAATAAGTATGGCTTGTCCCAAATATAGAATCTCATATCATGCCTGAATTCCGTCTTTCCCTGGTTGTTCATGTCTTAAGGAAAAATACCACTAAAAATAAAATTAACAATGTCAACACACCACATAATTACCTTGGCATATAAGATTTTCTTATCAAGGAATTATTCTTTAATTTTTAAATTGTCATGACATTCAAAATTGTTTTATAACCTAAAGAGATGGACAAAAACTTGGTTTTATTACATTTCCTATCTACAACGTCTAAGTCAAATTCTTGCAAGAGTAATATCCACCTAATAAGTCTAGGTTTGACGTCCTTCTTATTTACTAAGTATTTGATGTCTTAGTGATCAGTGTGAACAATAACTGTGGTTTTTATCAAGTATGCCATAAACTTATCAAATGCAAATACCACGACAAGTATTTCTTTCTCAGTGGTGGTATAATTATGTCGTACATCATTCAATGTGCGGCTAGCATAATAAATAACATGGAAGATTTTACCTCGGTGTTGTCCCAACACTACTTTTACGATATAATCACTTGCATCTCACTTCAATTCGAATGGCAATGTCCAATTAGGAGGAAAAACCATGGGTGCTGAGATGAAGCTATGCTTCAACTCTATTAATGTGCTGTGAAAAAAAAATCGAACAAAAAAGGTTGATTTTGCTGAAGCAAAGCGCACAAAGACTTAGAAATTTTTTAGAAGTCCTTAATGAACCTCCTATAGAAACCATTATGTCCAAGAAAACTCCTAATGCCCTTGACATATGTTTATGGAGGCAACTTCTCAATCACCTCAATTTTAGCTTTATCAATCTGAATGCCCTTGTGTGAAATCTTGTGGTCTAACAAAATGCCTTCAGTCACCATCAAGTGACATTTTTCCAAATTTAACATAAGGGTAGCCTCTTCACAATGCCAAGACATTTTTCAAAGCTGTCTCCAGATATGTAGAAATCATCCATGAAAATTTCCAGAAAATCCTCGACCATGTAAGAGAAAATGGCTTGCATGCCTCTTTGAAAAGTTCCCGGAGCATTACATAGATCAAAGGGTATTCTTCTAAAAGAATAAGTGCTATAAGGACATATTAATGTTGTATTTTCCTGGTCCTCTAGTGTTATGGCTATTTGGTTGTACATTGAATATCCATCTAGAAGGCAATAGTACGCTTTGCCCGCCAATCAATCAAGCATTTGATCTATGAAAGTTGGATGAAAATGGTCATTCTTGGTAGCCTTGTTGAGCTTACGATAATATATATAAATCTTCTATTTAGTGACGGTGTGCATGGGCAAGATCTCATTGTCTTTATTGCTCTCCACAGTTGTGCCACCTTTTTTGGAGATACATTTCACCATGCTCACTCATGAACTATTAACTATTGGGTAAATCACTCCAGCGTTAACCCACTTGATAATCTCTTTCATGACCACCTTTTTTATGACATGGTTTAACCTTCTCTGTGGCTCTATGAAATTGCCATGACATTTTTTCAATAGAATTTTGTACATGAAAATGGTCAGACTTATACCCTTCAAGCCTACCAGAGTCCATACTAACGCTTTCTTATGCTCGGTTAAAACAGTTAGCAAAACAAACTTTGCTCCTGGCCATGTTTAATACTAGAGGAGATAATCACTAGAAATGTTTCATTTTCACCCAAGTAAGCCTATTTCAGATTCTATGGAAAAGTTTACAACTCTAAGTTAGGCACGTGCTGTAGTAAGAGCTTAGGAGGAGTAAATTCATCCAAATAAAGAGGTTCAAAGAACGAACATGGTCTAGCTAAGAGTAAGCTAGATCGATATGCCTCCAAGGGAAATTCTTCAGTCTCCTCTTTATTGTCCTCTTTAGTGAGCTTCTCATACTTATCCAATTGTATGAAATTATTGTGGCAAAGTTGTTCTGCTTCCTCTTATATTGTTGAGTCCATTTCCAGAATTCTATGACATTCTTTAGAATCATCACATACTTAAGAGAATGAAATACATTCATGGGAACACTTTGAATGGCTACTCGTATAGTGAGCTCACCCTTCTCACAATCAATGAGGATGCATGCAACCCGTGGCTCGGAAATATTTCCCCAAAATTATGGGTGAATTGGCATGAACCTCACAATCAAGTATAATAAAATCAATGGGATAAGTCGGCGAGTTACAAAATAATAGAGGTAGGTCTCGCATTTCCCATTCAAGGTCACATAGGGCCTTCCCAACATAATTGTCTCCTATAGAACATGGGGTAAGGAAACTACTCAAATCTTTTTTTTCTTCAACGAGAACTTACTCCATGTGAAGCAATATTCTTTTGCCGTGGTAATTGTCTTAAACTTCTCGATTTTTCTCTTCTTCTTAATAATCTCCTTAAGGAATTTGGTATAGGTGGGCATCTAATTAATGGCCTCCAAGAGTTGGACATTGATGTCAACTTGGTCAAGAATGTCAACAAATTTCTTGAACTCAACATTTTCAATGGGCTTTTTCAACATATGGGGAAAGGGTTGTAGGGGTTTGACTTCGTCTATTGATGGTGTGGGAACTACATTTATTGTGGCATTTCTATTTGCCACATCAGGAGATTCACTTGTTGAACTCTCATCATTGCCATTTTCCTCGAGGATCTCTCCTTGCACATTCAGTTCTACTTGCACATTCATAGGGGTGGATTCATCTTTCTTTTTTTTCTCCAAACTTATCATTTTGATTTATTTGGGTGCCACTCCATAGTGTAAGTTCACTATATTTCTCTTTTCCATGAGGTTTAGTGACCTCAATGTCACTTAGGAGATGACCTGGCTGGCGTTCTTGTAATGTCGTGACAATTGGCCAACCTGACCCTCCAAAGCTTACAAAGATGCGATGTGACTTTGCAGTAATGTTCCTTGACTTTTTTATAGTTGTATAATGTTCTTGCAGCATAGTCCTTGTGCTTGCTATAAATTATTTTATGGTAGCCTCCAACAAGTTGGTATTAGATGAAGATGTTGCCCCCTGGTAGAATTATGCCAAGGCATATTTGTTTGAAAACCGTAGGGCTCGTCTACATTATGTTGTCGAGTAGGATTACTAGAATTATTAGCTCTTTGATTACCCCATAAGAAATTTAGGCACTAACGCCAGCCTGGGTTGTAGGTGTTTGATTAAGGGTTGTTATTGTTGCTTCGATTGTAATTTCTTTCGTAGTTGATGGATTCTTGATTTCTTGGGCATTCACTCTTGTGGTGATTGCCACAGTATAACAGACATGCTGAACTAGCCATCTTCACTTCTTTCACCTCATTAAAACGTTGTAAGTTCTTCAACAAATTTGAAATAGATGAGAGTTGGATAGACACCGAGTCTTTAGCATCTAGCCAAATATCCCTAGTGGCTTCTTCCCTGTTTCAAGCCTTGAAGAAGGAAATTGATAGTTCTTGTTGTCAATCCTATCGATAATATCAAAAGCCTCATTAGGTGATTTGTCTACCAAAGTGTCATTTACTGAGGCATCTAACATCATCCTGGTGAGTGCATTGACTCCATTGTAAAACATCACAACTTGAGTCCAATCTTGAAATCCTTGATTGGTACACTTTTGAAGCAATCTCTTATAGCGATGTCAACACTCATACATAGACTCGTCATCAGCTTGACTCCATCTAGCCGGATGATATTCCACTCAATCAAGCTGTCGCTTGGTTACACAAAGAATAAGGAAATAATTTTAGCTTTAACACATCTTCATGCGCTCCTTCTTGACAAAATGAATCACAAAGTTCCAAGAAAGAATGAATATGCTACATTGCATCTTCTTGACAACATGTTGAACATGACTGGTTTGAGCTAAAAGTGGGTTACCTTCATTTTGGGAGCTACAATCAGTGGGTTAAGATCATCCAAAATAAGAGTTAATTGATCTCTAATAGCTCTCGGTCGAGGTACAATTCAATAATTCTGATTTGCCGCAACATTTGGATTTGTTGGATCTTGCACTTGTGGAACTCCTTGATTTTGATTGTTCATTACTCTACTAGCATGTTGAATATGTTGTCTTTACAGGAATAAATGTTCAATCTTAGGTACTAGAGGTTCGTTAACAATCCTTCTAGTCATGCCAAGGCAAATCCTGAGAAAGTAAACAAAAGTAACAAGTAAAACTATACCAAAATGAAGAAGTAAAATAAAAATGCAATAAAAATCTGTTAAACTTGCAATTGCCAACCTCCAACAACGACACCAAAAACAAGTTGCGTGTTGTGAGTACTATGAATTGGACACAAATTATGTGCAAGTATACAGTCACACAAGTATAGTTAGTGTGGTAGTATGCACAAATGAGAATGTTGTGGAAAAATAGAATGTGTGCAGAATGTGTCATGGAAATGTGATGGTGGATTGTGATGGCAATGGAGTAGATAGAAATGTCATGACTAGTGGAAATGTTTTCGAAAAATAAACAACTAAAAATTTCAATGAAAAACGAGGTGAAAATTCAGAAATAAGTAAGCAAACTTAAGAATTCTAACACAACAAGCTACTTTGGGAATGAATGGTGGGGCTACTAAGGAGTCCTAAGCCTTACCTCTCATAATGATTCAATATTCTATGGTATATTTACTCGAAAGAGTTTACTAGGAGTGTCCATATACTATCTCTAGGCATGGGACCTGAAAGATAAAAATGCAACGGAAAATCTTCTCAGCCTAATCAACAACATCTAATCTATCGAATAAGCTCAACTCCTATTAGTCGTTGAAATCGTACCTTAGTTTCTCTTCGAACACTAAAGTTGGATTAGGCTATAGTTATTAGTTAAAACCTATTGCTCACAATTATCCTCCCTTAGTTTCTCTCGGACATTAAGAGCCTTAACCTAGTTTCTCTCGAACACCAAATAATATACTCAAGAAATGGACACTCTCATTCCTCCTACCATCCTAAGTAATTTTTCACAATGAGGAAAACAAATAGATAAATATAAAAACCTCAAATCATTCATTAAAACAAAAACTTAATCATCCATGAGAAACCCACACCAAATAAAGTTTAGTTCATGGTGGGGTTCAAAATATCCAAGTGAATAATTCGTTCCATACAACTCAAGTAAATTGAAAGAAAATAAAGCATAAGGGTAGAGAAAACTACCAATACGCACTACCAGTTGCTCTTCGGACCACCACAAATGAAATCTTAGTGAGCTAGCTCCTCTCGGATGTTCAGATCGCCACTCTCTCAAGCTTGGTTATGGAGGAAACCTTTGAAAAGATGAAAGGGAAATAAAGTTAAGAACTTTCAGCCGTCTCTTGCTTAGCTCACTATTTCTCTAAAAGAATCATTTCTCATTTTAGTGGCCATATTTTCTATTTGTACTAAGGGAATGTCCTAGGTTTTACTGCAAAAATTACTATGGTACCCTAAGGTACATTCCCCTCACATGAATTAGGGTACAAAAGTGGTGGTGGTCCCCTGCCAAGGTGGTTAGAAACACACAATACATAATTGCTAGATAGTTGTCAACTTCCATAAAAATATCTTCTTTGTTTTTTGTATATTTCATCACGCATGAGTCATCCAAAATTGCCTTGGAATTTATCCTTTGCTCACGATTTGGGAATGTTGCGGCATTTATCCATGTTCACCCTTTCCTTCATCAACATGCACATCATCAACAAACACAATCTTCCCCGTAAAATAGCAGCATTCACAAGATAATATGCCACGACAAACACAATACCAAATGCAGTTATATGCTCCTAAACACGTCTAAATGAACCTATATATGCTTTAATAAAACTAATAACTTAAGTAAAAAGGTCCTAAATATAGCCTTTTTACGGAGTTATTAATCGTTGCCAGCAAACAAGGAATATTTCTTGACGAACTGAAATACAAATGCAACCTATTTTGGAGACCGAGTTTTTTGATGTGTATGGATTAGATTTTATAGGTCCTTATCCATCTTCCTGTGGCAACCTTTTTATTCTAGTTGTTGTAGATTATGTATCCAAATGGGTGGAAGTTGTAGCTTTTCCAAACAGCAATGCTAAAGCAGTTATGCGGTTCTTGCACAAAAACATTTTCACTCGTTTCAGAATGACTCATTCTTTTATCAGTGATGAAGGATTCCAATTCATAGGTAAGCAGGTTGCTAGAGGATTGAATAAATATATAGTCAACCATAATATTTCTACAACATATCATCCATAGTCAAATGGTCAAGCCGAGGTGTCTAACTGAGAAATCAAGCAAATTCTTGAGTAGGTGGTGAACCCTTCTAGAAAAGATTGGTCACAACTTATTGAAGAAGCATTATGGGCTTATAGGATTGCTTATAAGACTCTATAAGGGATGGCCCCTTATCTTCTTGTTTATGACAAAGACATTCATTTATACGTGGATCTAGAGCATAAGGCTATGTGGGCATTAAAGAGGCTACACTTTGATCTAGATGATGCAAGCGAAAAATGAATGCTAGAGCTTAATGAGTTAGAGGAGCTCTGAAATAATTCCTATGAGAGTTCACGCAGTTACAAAGATAAGAGCAAGAAGTGGCATGATTAAAATATTTTTCCAAGGAAATTCATTGCTGGACAACAAGTGTTGTTGTTTAAATCGAAACTAACGTTACTCCCTGGGAAATTACGCTCTCGTTGGCAAAGTCCTTTTGAAGTTCTTGAAGTTTTCCCTCATGGTGCAATGTTATTAAAGAACTTAGTGGATGGAAGAACATTTAAATTTAATGGGTAACATTTAAAGCATCATTGTCATCAACAAAGGCATAGCATTGCTTCAATCACACTAAGCAATCCCTTTTCTTTTTGATATTTTTGTTTTTTTAATAAATCGATATCTTTGACATTTATTTTTAAGTTTTTAATTTAATTATATCTTTGTGTACTTGTACTGGCATTTCAATCACTCTCTGCTAGTTATTTGTTGTTGCACAGTTCTTCACATTATGGCATCCATCGCTGTATTGAAGCCACAACGATATACCGGTGGTAATTTATTTTTTATGGTAAAATTCAGCATGAGTTGTTCACCATTTACCCCCTTCCATTTTTCACCATCCACTTTACCCAATCATAATCGCCCATTTAAAATCAACCCTTATCCCTTCACCCTTGAATTTTAATTTCTAAAATTATCATCCCCAATTTGATTCGAGTCATTTTCTACCATTTATTTTACCTTTTTTTTACCTTCATCGCCCTTGCAAGTCTGAAACCTTTGCTAACTCTTTTATTCATTTTAATCATCTACCTATAAACCACCATGGCACTAAAAAAGAAGTTGAGAATAAAGCCTTTTGGCTGTAAGCCCACCCCTACTCCTGTCGTATCTATGCCGCAGAAAGTTTCTTCTTCGGATGAAGTCACCATATTCATGGATGGTGAATAGTGATTGTATTATAAAGAGGAATCGATGGCCGATATTTTCATTATGAGTAAGGTTTCGATTTAACCATCAAAAAGGAGCATAAGATCTTTCATTATATTTACCAAATGGTGGCGCAGAGAGGATGTAAGAAGTTTAATCCCAGTGAAATTAACCAATAGGAGGGTTGGGGATTTTACAAAAATCTCTCCAATCATACTAAGGATTAGTCTTCGTTCATAAAACAATGGTCCATTGGTGGGTAAAGCCAATCAGCAACTTGTTGGGTATCACCGAGGAGACATGTGAACATTCATCATTTATGGAAAACTTAATTGAGGAAGAATTCGAGCAAGTAGGTTGAGATGTTTGCCTACCTGCTCACTATTGGACAAAATCAATAACTGGTTTCTGAACCATTAAGTGACTTAATTTACATCAATACGCAAGGCTATGGTTTATTTTCCTTAGAACTCGTTTAATGCCAATGACACACTCCTCTACAATTACTAAGGATCAAATTTTGCTTATTCATTCTATTTTATTGGGGAGAATAATTGATGTTGGTAAAATTATTTCTACTGAAATGTTTGCTTGTGCCCATAGGACTTTAGGCTATTTTTGTTTTCCATCGTTAATCACTGTACTATGCTACCAGGCAGAAATGGTTACTCCCGCTCTCGTAAGGCAAATGCTACTAAAGGATGGATTAGACCCCAATAAGGCTCCTGGCAAACTATCCACTCCCATTGCCACATTACAACTCCCGCATATGGATTATCGAATATTGGAGTACCTTAAAATGAATATAGCATTTATTAGTGATAAGTTGGATTAACCTATATCATTGTTGAGCCATTCTCTTCAGAATCAGTCCTAGATTCATAGCGCCCAGGTTCAATATTGGGAGTATGCAAAGGACAGGGATCTAGCGACAAAAACTAATTTTTCCAAGTTATTTATAGAAGCTGAAGAACTGTTCGTTGCTTTTCCAGCAAAGATCATGGAAGACCTAATGCAGCCAACCATGCATGATGTTGGCCATAGCTTAACTAGCACTGAAAGTCCTAATGCCACACAACCATAATGTGAAGAAGAAATAATGGCTATCGATACCAAGTCAATGGAAGTTATGTACGAAATAGAGGGTGAAGAAGAGGAAGGAGATAGAGAAAATGAAGAGGAATTAGAGAAGTCGATTGAAGTTTTGCTGATAGATGAAGAATTTTATGAGGAACAAGAGCATGTAAGCAGCGATCAGCTGCAAGAGAAAGCTACAGATGGAGTCGATGCTCCAGCATAGTAAGTGGCAGCTTAGTTACTGAATTTGAATGAAACTACAGTTGAATTTGAATGGTATCGGTGTCCTTTTGAGTACTGTTTAAGTATAATGGTTAGAAAATATACTAACATTGGTTATGGTACATGTTTTAATGAGCGCTTGGATAGATCGAAACCAAGCTCCCGAGGCAAGCAAAACTAAAGACAAAGGCAAAGTACCGGAGTGATCAACTTTGAGTTTTGGATACATAGCGAGGAAAAGTCAGGTGAGTGCATTTAAATATGTATGTATATGTTATAATAGTCATAATGGTATTATTTATTGATGTATGTATGGTGATTACCAAATGGCACTAAGTGTGCAAAATGGTAAGGAAATCATACAAAGTGTATGAATTTCCAGATAGGGTACTTCGTGTGCTAAAATGGTAAGGAAATCATACTAAGTGTATTAATTTCTAGATAGGGCACTTCGTGTGCTAAAATAGTAAGAAAATCATACAAGTGTATGAATTTCCAGATAGGGCACTTCGTGTGCAAAAATGGTAAGAAAATCATACTAAGTGTATGAATTTCCATATAAGACATTTTGTGTGCTAAAATGGTAAGGAAATCATACTAAGTGTATAAATTTCCATATAGGGCACTTCGTGTGCTAAAATGGTAAGGAATTCATACCAAGTGTATGAATTTCTGTATAGGGCACTTCGTGTTCTAAACTGTTAAGGAATTCATAATGTGTATGAATTTCTAGAATGGGCACTTTGTGTGCAAATTGTTATGAGAGTCATACTAAATGTATGAATTTCCATATGGGAAATGTGAGTATAAACATAAGAACTACATAATATGGAAATGGATCTTTATATCGGTAATGAGTATGCAAACCATATAGATTACATAAATGGTTGAGAAATGACAGTATAGGCACTACGTGTGCATCTTAATAAATGAACAGAAATAAGAAGTTAGTAAATTACCATGTGAGCACTAAGGTTGTAAATGTGTAAGGGTTATAATAAATTAGAAGAGAGTTAATTAATATTGAAAGTAAGTATTAAAGTATAACTATTCTAAAATAAAAGATTTGAGGCCTAACTGTGCATTTCATAGAAAGGTCTCAATTATGCCAGTTAGATGAAAGACTAAGTGCCCTTGAGACCTAGCTGTGCGTTTGACACAAAAGTGTCAACCATGCTAGCTAGATGAAAGGTTGAATGCCTTTGAGTAAAAGGCTAGAGCTATAACAATGTTTAATAGTGTATAAAAGGCATGAAGGGATGCCCTAAATGAAATCTATAATAGTGTATAAAAAGTTATGAACAGTTGTCATAAATAAAAATTCATAATTGTGCATTATAAGTATGAATGGATGCTTTCAATGAGAATAAAGGATAATAACTATAGAGACAATTGGAAAAAGAAAAATATAAAGAAAGATAGGTATGCTAGGCGTACTAAAAATAATTAAGGCAATTGTGAATGGAATACGATTTAACTGAGGAGGATTATAAGATCCTTAAGGAATATACGATTTAGTATGAACCAAATAAATATGACATACTTATTTATGGATAAATATTTCTTAAAATATTGTACCTCTCTAAGTAAATACCTAACGTGTGTTGCTTCCACGCGTAGGTAAAAGAATAGACAACTCACATAAGGAATGCAACAGTAGTAATGGATATCATCAATTAAGGTTGACCCTCATCAGTAATGGTAGGACAATCATGTTTATTTTGAACAATTGTTGGCATGTAATCAAATTAAAAGAAAAATACCCTGATGTATGTATTGTGGAATTTTGGTATTATAGTTAAATTACTGTTTTATAATTGTACTTAAATATTTTAGTTTAGAATTTTTGAAATAAATTTTTAAGGGTTTTCAAAAGATGAAATACTTCTTAAGTGATGTGACATATATATTTCATGTACGGAAAGGTATACGAAATACGTGTTACATTTATTGGTATCAGAGCTACAGGTTTAGCCGATTCTCAGTCGAAATCGAATGTTTTTTTAAAGCTAAAAAGGATTACATGCCATTAAGATTGTTAAAGTTATTGATAAGGTGTCAATTATAGGACGATTGATATCACTCCTTATTAGCTTTATTGTTATATTTATATATGTCATAATAGATGTCGGGAAACTAAGGACAAAAGTAAGAAAGTAGATAATATTGAAAAGAAGCTCGAGATAAAAATTGACCCAATAGAATTCGACATGATTTTAGTTGCATGCCGAAAAAGTGTAGAGGCTGCTAGGGATTTTCCTCCATTCTGTGGAAGAAATACCCCAATGTTTAACGATGATCCTGCATTTGGGAAATCTATTAAAAAGGTTAAATGGTTTACAAGAGGAGTTGAATCAGATAAGGATCCATAGGAGATTCTGAATTTAGTGATGATTCTGAAATTTCTTCAAGTAAGCTTAATTAATTGAGAAATATTTACGTGAAACATTAAATTGTTCAAATGGTTGATAATTTGAGTAAGAGGAAAGGAGTAAGTTGTAAATACATTGACCGCTAAAAGCCTATAGAAAGATGAATTATTAGTGGATCAAGTGATTATGAGTTTGTTTAAGAGTAAATTTGGTTACTAATATAATTTTTGCATTAACTGTTATGAGGTTATTGCTACAAAGTTATCAAGTCTTATTATTTAATAAGGTGGATAACTAGACTTTCATAGTCGAGAGATAAAATGTTTCAATTGCTCGAGAATATTTTAAATTGTTACGGAAAGTTACGGATTTTCTCGAGAAGGAAATGAAAGATTTTAGAATAAAAGTATTCTATTTAAACTAATCTCGAGTGAGATGATAGTAGTAAACCCTAGTGGGTCATGGTGCAAAGTTGAGTTGGACATGTAGTAAAAAATTGATATAGATTCCAGGGGATATGTTCCCGGTGAACTTAATGAAATTATCAATTGATGAGTTAAAATCATATTGAATATAAGTTTTTCGTCTCTAGAGATGATTATTTCATAAAGATGCAGAGGGTGTGGAAATTATAGATTTTAGTGAGAAAGTAAAATCATCGCTCAAGGTGATATCGATAATGATTGTGAAGAGAATGATGTCAGAATAATCTAGATATAATATGTTTCTATGAGTTAGTATTAAATGACTTAAGTGAGTCAAGATAATTAGAGACTTAATTATAAGAGTTGATTAATCAAAGTTTTATCAACTTGAGTATTTCATCTTAGGAAGTATGTGTGTTATTAGTGAAAAGAAAGATAAATCTATGTTGTTATACATAAATATTTACAGTTAAATAAGACTCTTCGAGAGAAGAACTTGTTGGCCAAACTATTAAAATGTTAAACTTTGGTTAGCATAGATGGTTTCCTCTAACTATGTTGATTCAATATAAGGTATAAGAGTAGATCCTAAGAAAAACTTAAGTTATGGTAAAATTAAAAACTCCCAAAGAATGATCTTGAGGTTCGAATTTCATTGGGGCTTGTTGTGTAACCCCCTAGACCGATGCGGTAACCCGATTCGATATGGGTTGTCATATTAGGGCCACCAAAGTGACCCACTGTAAAAATAGAGGAAAATTTAAAACTACTTTTAAAACTTGTAAACTCATAAAATCATTTATGAGTACAAAATAAAAGTTATCAATATTAGAAATAAAATAGATTCTTAGTCTCGTCTATAAAAAAAAATTCAATTACATGCCCCCTAATCGCATGTACCTTACTCTGTAAATAGCACTGGAAGAACTCCCTTACTGAAGTCGATAGCTGCACTGGTATAATTCTTTTAGCATGAAAAATGAGTAACAGAGTGAGCTTTGGAAAACTCGGTAATGCAAAACTACCAGATGATGCTGATGAACGTGAAGATACATATAAATATATATTTACTTCTTGTTTCTGAACATTTACAGATTTTTATGCTGCGCAGAGATCCTACTGATATTTCATGTGGTAACAAACAATGAGCTTTCAGTTCAGAGAAATATTTCAGATGACTTAGTTCAGAAGATCAGAATAGGTTATCTAGTGTGTTCCCGAAAACCATGTAACTTTTCAGATCTTTTTAAAACATATATATATACCCCCATCCCAACACAACATAATGTGTAGGTTCCCCAAAACCATACACCCAACCCACACAACATGTAAGGCCCTGAGCACAAAGCTGAGGAACCTGCGGAAATACTTCCAGATCAGAAATCAGAACATAATTCAGGTCATGTATCATAACAGAATTCAAGTTGGAAATCAGATAAAATATTTATATGATTAGGGAACACACCATAGTTTACAGATATTATTAAGAGATACTGGATAATCTTATCGGGTAGAGAGACACGAATTTTCAGTTTACCGATAGAATGTCGGAAGTTAGAATCACTATTTGAAAAGTTCATTAACTGATAGAATCATCAGTTATTCAGGGTATAATTTATCGGGATCATATTATTCGGACACTTTTATGAAGCTCTACGAAATCTGAAAGTATTCAGAATCTTTACAATCTATGACGTTTAATCTGATTATCAGACAACTCCAGATGAATAGCTCCCAGAACATATACTTATCAACTTGTCAATTCATTAACCTTCCAGGGTATTTACTCTTTAATACAAAATATTCTTATCCACATATCATGTTCTGAGTCATCACTGAACATATCTTAAGGAGAGAAACAAATATTCTAATGGTCTTTATTTAATTTCCATGTTTCAACTATACCAGGAAATGCTGATGTACTTTATTTTTGGTTCATAATCCATAGGGATGATACATCATATAAGTTCATCCGAGTTTCCAAACTTATTCCAATCTCTTTCTTAATCCTCAATCTTTAAGGTTACTTAGTTCATTTAGCAGTCAAGTCTTTTACGGTTACTTCAGGGTTTTTTATAGTACTTCAGACTTATGAATTTCATATACATATTGCACTTCCGTTCAATTCAATTTGGTAGTCGTAGTTGATTTGTCTAATGAATATCCACTTCTTAATATTGAATGAAATCTAGAGTTTAGCTGAGCTGAATACTTTCAAAATTATCATCAAGCCACAGTTGAGAAGACGAACACGTATTCAAGTAATATCTATATCGGCTAGGAACTGACATGTCATTACGATTGATCAACTCACTTAAGATGTGTTCCATAACTTTTAAAGGTAGTCCAACACCTATGCTTATTTGGATTACTTAATTAATCCAAGACATTGACTTATTCTAGGTCATAAGGGTATTTTGGTCATTTTGATGCTCAGTCTTATTCCATTCATTTCAGAGCTCGAGGATATCCAATCATTCCTGAGCTTGGTGATATTCTTGGGTCATTTTCATTACAGGGGTATTTTGGTCATTTTATAGATCTACGGTATTTCAATCTTTTCCCTCCATCCGATCTTATTATTTAATTCCAATTTATCATATATTCCAGTCCCTTCGAACAATTCTGATAAAAGAGCACCCTCCGATAAATTATTCTTCAGGTATTTTCTCATAACTCGGATATTTTTTGGTCAAGTGCCTTCTCTTATTTTACAAACGGAATATCATGAATTTTTCTGTACAAAGACAGGATCTTAACAACTAAATCCATAATTTATCGAGTTAAGTACGAATCCTTAAAGTACTTTCTCATTCAGGGTCAACTCGGACTATTTTTACCTCTCAAGGCATTTTCGTAATTTGTTAACAAAATAATTTTGTTATTAACTCTTAGCAAAAATAATTATAATTTAGAGATCCTATGGTCAATTGCTTTCCCGAACATTCTCTTATCTTGAAATGATTCCTTAACAGACTTCTAGTATCTTGCACAAACTCTCTTGGGGTTAAATACCAGTTATCCAAATTTTCTAAGCAAAACTAGTATTTCCTATGCACATCAGTAGTTTCATCAGATCAATATGTCTTTAAAAACCTCTTATCCCACTTCCATGGTCAAATCTTGTCTTTTTACGATATAAAGGTATTTTCGTAATTTTACCCTACCGGAGTATTCTCATAATTTCTCATCCAAGTACCTTTAAAATTTAACCTTTAATGACATATATTATAAGGTACAAATCCATGATAATTCCTTTATCACTAATCACAGAACAAATAATATAATTCTAACAATCCATCAATTTCATATATTAATCATCTGAAGCATAATCAGTTGCCAAATTTCTACTGTATTCGAATCAAGTGTAGAAATTCATTAACTACACAAATGAGACCAACATTATCTTATTCATGCATTTACCAATATTCACATGTTCCATAAAGCATAAAGAGGTAGTAGAGTATTACCTCAATTTCCATGCCATACTGATCGACCATTAAAATTCCATTCGAACGCCCTCGATCTTGAAATCAACTTCCAATAATTGCTGAGATGAATAACAACAAAAATTACATAAAAAATGGAGCTTAATTCCGAAAGACATATCGAATCGGGTGCTAAATCAATCAAAAACAGTTTACCAGGTTCGAGTTTGGCGAAACGGACCCCAAAAACAGACTCAAGACGTCGAAATCCCAAAATATGCCTTTATAACAAAATAGTCAACTACGCTGCCATAAACTCCTTATTCTCTAATTCGAGCTTATTAACTTTGATTTCAAGCTTCCAGTCTTCTCATAAACTCGAACAATCTCTATTACGAAATCGAATCCAAATAATTTCCCTTGCCATAAAAATAATTTATTAAAATCCAAATAATAATTTAGGGCCCAATTTAATATTTAGCTACCAAGGTATGGACTAAATTAAAATTATTGAAACTATTAATACATAAACATAACTACATGGAAACTAGAAAACAAGGTTAAGTTCTTACCATTTCTCGAGGACTACATTGATGATTTCCCCATTTTTCCAATTATTAATTTTTTTTGAAACAACCCATGTGCTCTCCTTTTCCATTCACACTTTTCTTATTTTCCTTCTTCTTCCACGCCTAATTCCTTTCTGATTTCCCTTCTTCTTCCACTCATAGTTCCTGTTAATAATCCTTATCAACATGCTCTGAAGCAAGAAATCTTCAACTTCATTATTTTCCCTCAAATTCAATAAAAAATAGATTAAAATTATTTTCAGAAATTTCCAAAAATGAAAGTGAAAATCTTTATTTACCTTTACCGAGTTTAGGGAACTTGGCGAACCTCCAATAATGAAATAGTTTTCTTCATGATGAATGATGGCAGTGGATGATTAAGTTAGCATTTTTCTCTTAGCAAATCGTAGCTAACCGTTTTACTTCTGCTTGCTTTCTTTGTTCTTCTGTGAGCTCCATAGTTTGGTTGCTATTTTGATTGGGGTTTTGTTCTTCCATGAGATCCATAGTTTTTTTTATTTAAAGTCCATAAGTTAGGCGAAAAAAGAGATGAAGCTCTTTAAACACACAATTCCAAGGGCAGAAACGAGCTTGGTCTTCGATAAATAACAAAGTCTTCAATCATTCAACCAAAGGAAACTTCCTGAAAATAGATATAAAAAAACTAAACCAAACTTAATTATTACACTCTCAATCTCTTTCATAATTGAGGAGTGGTTGGCTTAGGGTCTACAAACAATAATGACATTAACAGGTGGCCATTATAATTGCTACGGGCCAAAACATGTAGCCTTAATAATTACAATAGTTGTGGTATTACAATTCTCCCCTCCTTAAAAGAATTTCGTCCTCAAAATTCATTCATGTCACAGAATTACAGAAATGAAACTTCTATCAGTTCTTTCATATCTTCCAGTAGCTTTTACAAAAGTATGTGTCCTCTACAAATTTGTTAACGAGCTGAGTATACATTCTCATCAGAACCTCCCTCGGTTCAATAAAAGAATCCGAACAAAAATTTCCTTGAGTAATCAATTCAGTCTTGGTCATGAGAATAGGCTCATAGAGCAGTAGCATATCCCAATTTCATTTCTAGAGTCCGGTCAGAATTTCTCAGATAAGTATATCTCATATGGCTTGTATGATACTTTACAGAATTTAGACAGACATTACTGATATTCCTTTTTGTACAAGTATAGCCTTAACGGATAGAAACTTCGATTTACTCATTACAGATAGGGACTCAGCCATGGAGTTCCAGCTCAGAGAGGTACGATTGTAATCTAGGGGCATGTACTGATCATACATCTTTTGAAATTCGACCGGCCGGTCTATCTTGAAAATTTTGACAAAATCATAGCTCTTATACCACTAAATGTAACCCTCCAGACCGATGCGGGTAACCCGATCTGATCTGGGTTGTCACATTAGGGCCACTGGAGCGACCCACTGGAAAAATAGCAGAAAATTTAAAACTATTTTTAAAACTTGTAAACTCATAAAATCATTTATGAGTACAAAATAAAAGTTATCAATATTCGAAATAAAACAGATTCTCAAACTCATATAGAAAACAAAATTCAATTACATGCCCCCTAATCACATGTACCGTACTCTGTAAATAGCACCGGAAGAACTCCCTTATAGAAGTCGATAGCTGCACTGGAACAATTCTTTTAGCCTGAAAAGATGAGTAACAGAGTGAGCTTAGGAAAACTCAGTAATACAAAACTACCAGATGATGCTGATGAACATGTAGATACAGATAAATATATATTTACTTATTGTTTGTGAACATTTATAGATTTTTATGCTGAGCAGAGATCCTACTGATATTTCAGGTGGTAACGGACAATGAGCTTTCAGTTCAGAGAAATATTTCGGATGACTGAGTTCAATAGATTAGAATAGGTTACCTAGTGTCTTCCCAAAAACCATGTAACTTTTCAGATCTCTTTAAAACATATATATATATACCTCTATCCCAACACAATATAATGTGTAGGTTCCCCATAACCATACACCCAACCCACACAACTTGTAAGGCCTTGAGCACAAAGCCGAGGAACCTGCGGAAATACTTCCTTTAACAATACCCACCAATTAAAACATTTTTCCTTCATTAAATGGAGATATCATAAATCAAAACAGAATTCAGAACAGAATCCAGATCAGAAATCAGGACATAATTCAGGTCATGTATCATAACAGTATTCAAGTCAGAAATCATATAAAATATTTATATGATTAGGGAAACACAAAAGTTTACAGATATGATTCAGAGATACTAGATAATCTTATCGGGTAGAGAGACACTAATTTTTAGTTTATCGATAGAATGTCGGAAGTTAGAATCACTATTTGAAAAGTTCATTAACTGACAAAATCATCAGTTATTTAGGATATGATTTATCGGGATCATCTTATTCAGACACTTTTCTGAAGCTCTACGAAATCTGAAAGTATTCAGAATCTTTAAAATCTATGACGATTAATTTGATTATCGAACAACTCCAGATGAATAGCTCCCAGAACCAATACTTTTCAACTTGTCAATTCATTAACCTTCCAGGGTATTTACTCTTTAATACCAAATATTCTTATCCATATATCATCTTCGGAGCCATCACTGAACAGATCTTAAGGAGACAAACAAATATTCTAATGGTCTTTATTTAATTTCCATGTTTCAACTATACCAGGAAATGCTAACGTACTTGATTTATGGTTCATAATCCATAGGGATGATACATCATATAAGTTCATCCAAGTTTCCTAACTTATTCCAATCTCTTACTTAATCCTCAGTCTTTAAGGTTACTTAGTTCATTTAGCAGTCAAGTCTTTTACAGTTACTTTAGGGTTTTTTTTTATAGTAATTCAGACTTCTGAATTTCAGATACATATTGCACTTCCCTTTAATTCAATTTGGTAGTCGTAGTTGATTTGTCTAATGAATATCCACTTCTTAATATGGAATGTGATCTAGAGTTTAGCTAAGCTGAATACTTTGAAAATTATCATCAAGCCACGCTTGAGAAGACGAACACGTATTCAAGTAATATCTATATTGTTCAGGTACTGACATATCATTACTATTGATCAACTCACTTAAGATGTGTTCCATAACTTTTAAAGGTAGTCCAACATCTATGCTTATTTTGATTACTTAAATAATCCAAGACATTTACTTATTCTAGGTCATAAGGGTATTTTGGTCATTTTGATGCTCAGCCTTATTCCATTCATTTCAGAGCTCGAGAATATCCAATCATTCCTGAGCTTGGTGATACTCTTGGGTCATTTCCAATTATAGGGGTATTTTGGTCATTTTATAGATCTACGGTATTTGAATCTTTTCCCTCCATCCGATCTTATTATTTAATTCCAATTTACCATCTATATCAGTCCCTTCAAACAATTCTGATAAAAGAGCACCCTCCGATAAATGATTCTTCAGGTATTTACTCATAACTCGGATATTTTCGGGTCAAGTGCCTTTTCAGATTTTACAAACTGAATATCATGAATTTTTCTGTACAAAGACAGAATCTTAACAACTAAATCCATAATTTATCAAGTTAAGTACAAATCCTTAAAGTACTTTTTCATTCAATTTCAACTCGGACTATTTTTACCTCTCAAGGCATTTTCGTAATTTGTTAACCAAATAATTTCGGTATTAACTCTTAGCGAAAATAATTATAATTTAGAGATCCTATGGTCAATTGCTTTCCCGAACATTCTCTTATCTTGAAATGATTCCTTAACAGAATTCTAGTATCTTGCACAAACTCTCTTGGGGTTAAAAATTGGTTATCCAAATTTCTAAGCAAAACTAGTATTTCCTATGCACATCAGTAGTTTCATCATATCAATATGTATTTAAAAACCGCTTATCCCACTTCCATGGTCAAATCTTGTCTTTTTACATTATAAGAGTATTTTCATAATTTTACCCTACCGAAGTATTCTCATAATTTCTCATCCAAGTACCTTTAACATTTAACCTTTAATGACATATATTATAAGGTACAAATACATGATAATTCCTTTATCACTAATCACAGAACTCATAATATAATTCTAACAATACATCAATTTCTTATATTAATCATCTGAACCATAATCAGTTGCCAAATTTCTACTGTATTCGAATCGAGTGTAGAAATTCATTAACTACACAAATGAGACAAACATTATCTTATTCATGTATTTAAAAATGTTCACATGTTCCATAAAGCATAAAGAGGCAGTAGAGTATTACCTCGATTTCTGTACCATACTGATCGACCATTAAAATTACAATCGAACGCCCTCGATCTTGAAATCAACTTCCAATAATTCCTCAGATGCATAACAACAAAAATTACATAAAAATGGAGCTTAATTCTGAAAGACATATCGAATCGGGTGATAAATCAGTCAAAAACAGCTTACTGGGTTTGAGTTTGGCAAAATGAACCCCAAAAACAGACTCAAGACATTGAAATACCAATATATGCCTTCATAAAAAAATAGTCAACTACGCTGCCATAAACTCCTTATTCTCTAATTCGAGCTTATTAACTTTGATTTCAAGCTTCCAGGCTTCTCATAAACTCGAACAATCTCTATTACGAAATCGAATCCAAATAATTTCCCTTGCCATAAAAATAATTTATTAAAATCCAAATAATAATTTAGGGGCCTAATTTAATATTTAGCTACCAAGGTAGGGACTAAATTAATCTTATTGAAACTATTAATACATAAACATAACTACATGGAAACTAGAAAACAAGGTTAAATTCTTACCATTCCTCGAGGACTACCTTGATGATTTCCCCCTTTTTCCTATTACTAATTTTTTTCAAACAACCCACGTGCTCTCCTTTTCCATTCAATAAAAGAATCCGAACAAAAATTTCCTTGAGTAAACAATTCAGTCTTGGTCATGAGAATAGGCTCATAGAGTAGTAGCATATCCCAATTTCATTTCTAGAGTCGGGTCAGAATTTCTCAGATAAGTATATCTCATATGGCTCGTAGGATACTTTACAGAATTTTGACAGACGTTACTGATATTCCTTTTTGTACAAGTATAGCCTTAAGGGATAGAAACTTCGATTTACTCATTACAGATAGGGACTCAGCCCTGGAGTTCCAGCTCAGAGAGGTACGATTGTAATCTAGGGGTATGTACTGATCATACATCTTTTGAAATTTTCTCGGCCGGTCTATCTTGAAAATTTTGACAAACCCATAGCTCTGATTCCACTAAATGTAACCCCAGACCGATGTGGGTAACCCTATCTGATCTGGGTTGTCACATTAGGGCCATCGGAGCGACCCACTGTAAAAATAGAAAAAAATTTTAAACTATTTTTAAAACTTATAAACTCATAAAATCGTTAATTAGTACAAAATAAAAGTTATCAATATTCGAAATAAAACAGATTATCTGACTCGTATATAAAACAAAATTCAATTTCATGCCCCCTAATCACATGTACCATACTCTGTAAACAGCACCGGAAGAACTCCCATACTGAAGTCGATAGCTGCACTAGTACAATTCTTTTAGCCTGAAAAGATGAGTAACAGAGTGAGCTTTGGAAAACTCTGTAATACAAAACTACCAGATGATGCTGATGAACGTGCAGATACAAATAAATATATATTTACTTATTGTTTCTTAACATTTACAGATTTTTATGCTGAGCAAAGATCCTACTGATATTTCAGGTGGTAACGAACTATGAGCTTTCAGTTCAGAGAAATATTTCGGATGACTGAGTTCAGGAGATCAGATTAGGTTATCTAGTGTGTTCCCAAAAACCATGTAACTTTTCAGATATTTTTAAAATATATATATATACCCCCATCCCAACACAACATAATGTGTAGGTTCCCCAGAACCATACACCCAACCCACACAACATGTAAGGCCCTGAGCACAAAGCCAATGAACCTGCGAAAATACTTCCTTCAACATTACCCACCAATTAAAACATTTTTCCGTCATTAAACGGAGATATCATAAATCAAAACAGAATCCAAAACAGAATCCAGATCAGAAATCAGAACATAATTCAGGTCATATATCATAACAGAATTCAAGTCAGAAATCAGATAAAATATTTATATGATTAGGGAACAGACTAGAGTTTACAGATATTATTCAGAGATACTGGATAATCTTATCGGGTAGAGAGACACGAATTTTTAGTTTACCGATAGAATGTCTGAAGTTATAATCACTATTTGAAAGGTTCATTAACTGAAAGAATCATCAGTTATTCAGGATATGATTTATCAGGATCATCTTATTCGGACACTTTTCTTAAGCTCTATGAAATCTGAAAGTATTCAGAATCTTTACAATATATGAAGATTAATCTGATTATCGAACAACTCCAGATGAATAGCTCCCAGAACCAATACTTATCAACTTGTCAATTCATTAACCTTCCAGGGTATTTACTCTTTAATACCAAATATTCTTATCCACATATCATCTTCTGAGTCGTAAATGAACAGATCTTAAGGAGACAAACAAATATTCAAATGATCTTTATTTAATTTCCATGTTTCAACTATACCAGGAAATGCTGACGTACTTGATTTATGGTTCATAATCAATAGGGATGATACATCATATAAGTTCATCCGAGTTTCCAAACTTATTCCAATCTCTTACTTAATCCTCAGTCTCTAAGGTTCCTTAGTTCATTTAGCAGTCAAGTCCTTTACAGTTACTTCAGGGTTTTTTTAAAGTAATTTAGACTTCTGAAGTTCAGATACATATTGCACTTCCGTTGAATTCAATTTGGTAGTCGTAGTTAATTTGTCTAATGAATATCCACTTCGTAATATTAAATGAGATCTAAAGTTTAGCTGAGATGAATACTTTCAAAATTATCATCAAGCCACACTTTAGAAGACGAACACGTATTCAAGTTATATCTATATCGTCCAGGTACTGACATATCATTATGATTGATCAACTTACTTAAGATGTGTTTCATAACTTTTAAAGGTAGTCCATTACCTATGCTTAATTGGATTACTTAATTAATCCAAAACATTTACTTATTCCAGGTCATAAGGGTATTTTGGTCATTTTGATGCTCAGTCTTATTCCATTAATTTCAGAGCTCGAGGATATCCAATCATTCCTGAGCTTGGTGATATTATAGGGTCATTTCCATTACAGGGGTATTTTGGTCATTTTATAGATCTACGGTATTTTAATCTTTTCCCTTCATCCGATCTTATTATTTAATTCCAATTTATCATCTATTTCAGTCCCTTCGAATAATTCTGATAAAAGAGCACCCTCCGATAAATTATTCTTCGGGTATTTACTCATAACTCGGATATTTTTGGGTCAAGTGCCTTCTCAGATTTTAAAAACGGAATATCATGAATTTTTCTGTACAAAGACAGGATCTTAACAACTAAATCCATAATTTATCGAGTTAAGTACGAATCCTCAAAGTACTTTTTCATTCAGGGTCAACTCGGACTATTTTTACCTCTCAAGGCATTTTCGTAATTTGTTAACCAAATAATTTCGATATTAACTCTTAGCGAAAATAATTATAATTTAGATATCTTATGGTCAATTGCTTTCCCGAACATTCTCTTATCTTGAAATGATTCCTTAACAGACTTCTAGGGTGCGTTTGGTTCACGAAATGGAAGATTACCAGTGGGGATGTAAGATTACCAGGGAATAGGATTACTGGGAATGTTGTATTTTGTGTTTGGTTGGCTTAGAAGGAATGTAAAATTACCGTGTTTGGTTAAAAGAATAAAAGATTATTGGAATGTATATTTGACCAAATTGTCCTTATTATATATTTGTTTTTTTAACAAGTTGGAAAATATAAAAAGGTTTAATGAAAGATTAAAATTTTATTTTAACCCCTGAACTTCATATAAAATTTTAATTATAGACTTTTTTTGTAAATCTAAAATAGTTTAAGGATAAATTTGTAATTTAACATTCGTAGAATTTTTATTATTCAATGACAGAAAAAGGATACTTAAAAAATATTTAAGGGCATTTTAGTCCAAAAGATCGGGAATCCAATAATACCTAAGGAAATGGAGGTAATGACATTCCTGGTAATATACCCCAAAAATCCACTATTGGTAATCTTACATTACCGGGAATGATATTTTCGGGCTAACCAAACGTGAGAATGTGGATTCCATTCCCATGGGAATCCCACATTCCCCCATCCAAACACCCCCTAGTATCTTGCACAAAATCTCTTGGGGTTAAAAACCGGTTATCCAAATTTTCTAAGCAAAACTAGTATTTCCTATGCACATCAGTAGTTTCGACATATCAATATGTCTTTAAAAACCTCTTAACCCACTTCCATGCTCAAATCTTATCTTTTTACAATATAAGGGTATTTTCGTAATTTTACCTTACCAGGGAATTATCATAATTTCTCATCCAAGTACCTTTAACATTTAACCTTTAATGACATATATTATAAGGTACAAATCCATGATAATTCCTTTATCACTAATCAAAGAACTCATAATATAATTCTAACAATCAATCAATTTCTTATATTAATCATATGAACCATAATCAGTTGCCAAATTTCTACTGTATTCGAATAGAGTGTAGAAATTCATTAACTACATAAATGAGAACAACATTATCTTATTCATGCATTTACAAATATTCACATGTTCCATAAAGCATTAAGAGGTAGTAGAATATTACCTCGATTTTCGTGCCATACTGATCAACCATTAAAATTCCATTCGAATGCCCTCGATCTTGAACTCAACTTCCAATAATTCCTCAGATGCATAACAACAAAAATTACATAAAAAATGGAGCTTAATTCCGAAAGACATATCGAATCCGGTGATAAATCAATCAAAAACAGCATACCGGGTTTGAGTTTGGCGAATCGGACCCCAAAATCAAACTCAAGACGTCGAAATCCCAAAATATGCCTTTATAAAAAAAATAGTCAACTAAGCTGCCATAAACTCCTTATTCTCTAATTCGAGCTTATTAACTTTGATTTCAAGCTTCCAGTCTTCTCATAAACTCGAACAATCTCTTTTACGAAATCGAATCCAAATAATTTCCCTTGCCATAAAAATAATTTATTAAAATCCAAATAATAATTTAGGGGCCCAATTTAATATTTAGCTACCAAGGTAGGGACTAAATTAATCTTATTGAAACTAATAATACGTAAACATAACTACATGGAAACTAGAAAACAAGGTTAAGTTCTTACCATTCCTCGAGGACTACATTGATGATTTCCCCCTTTTTCCCAATATTAATGTTTTTTTCAAACAACCCACGTGCTCTCCTTTTCCATTTACACTTTTCTTATTTCCCGAGGAACCTGCGAAAATACTTCCTTCAACAATACCCACCAATTAAAACATTTTTCTGTCATTAAACGGAGATATCATAAATCAAAACAGAATTCAGAACAGAATCCAAATCAGAAATCATAACAGAATTCAGGTCATGTATCATAACAGAATTCAAGTCGAAAATCTGATAAAATATTTATATGATTAGGGAACACCAGAGTTTACAGATATTATTTAGAGATACTAGATAATCTTATCGGGTAGAGAGACATGTACTGATTAGACACCAGAGAAACTTTGATTTACTCGTTACAAATAGGGACTCAGCCCTGGAGTTCCAGCTCAGAGAGGTACGATTGTAATCTAGGGGCATGTACTGATCAGACATCTTTTGAAATTTCACCGGCCGGTCTATCTTGAAAAATTTAACAAAACCATAGCTTTGATACCACTAAATGTAACCCCCAGACCGATACAGGTAATCCGATCCGATCTGGGTTGTCACATTAGGGCCACCGGAGCGACCCACTGTAAAAATAGCGAAAACTTTAAAACTATTTTTAAAACTTGTAAACTCATAAAATCCTTTATGAGTAAAAAATAAAAGTTATCAATATTCGAAATAAAATAGATTCTCAGACTCGTATATAAAACAAAATTCAATTACATGCCCCTTAATCACATGTACCGTACTCTGTAAAAAGCACCGAAAGAATTCCCTTACTGAAGTCGATATTGGCACTGGTACAATTCTTTTAGCCTGAAAATATGAGTAACAGAGTGAGCTTTGGAAAAATCAGTAATACAAAACTACCAGATGATGATGATGAAAGTGCAGATACAGATAAATATATATTTACTTATTGTTTCTGAACATTTATAGATTTTTATGCTGAGCAGAGATCCTACTGATATTTTAGGTGGTAACGGACAATAAGCTTTCAGTTCAGAGAAATATTTCAGATGACTAAGTTCAGGAGATTAGAATAGGTTATCTAGTGTTTTCCCAAAATCCATATAACTTTTCAGATCTTTTTAAAACATATAAATATATACCCCCATCCCAACACAACATAATGTGTAGGTTCCCCAGAACCATACACCCAGCCCACACAACTTGTAAGGCCCTGAGCACAAAGCCGAGGAACCTGCGTAAATACTTCCTTCAACAATACCCACCAATTAAAACATTTTTCTATCATTAAACATAGATATCTTAAAGCAAAACAGAATTCAGAACAGAATCCAGATCAGATATCAGAACATAATTCAGGTCATGTATCATAGAAGTATTCAAGTCTGAATTCAGATAAAATATTTATATGATTAGGAAACACACCAGATTTTACAAATATTATTTAGAGATACTGTTTAATCTTATCGGGTAGAGAGACACTAATTTTTAGTTTACCGATAGAATGTCGGTAGTTAAAATCACTATTTGAAAAGTTCATTAATTGACAGAATCATCAGTTATTCAGGATATGCTTTATCGGGATCATCTTATTCGGACACTTTTTTGAAGCTCTACGAAATCTGAAAGTATTCAGAATCTTTACAATCTATGACTATTAATCTGATTATCGAACAACTCCATATGAATAGCTCCCAGAACCAATACTTATCAACTTGTCAATTCATTAACCTTCCAGGGTATTTACTCTTTAATACCAAATATTCTTATCCACATATCATCTTCTGAGTCATTACTGAACAGATCATAAGGAGACAAACAAATATTCTATTGGTCTTTATTTAATTCTCATGTTTCAACTATACCAGGAAATGCTGATGCACTTGATTTGTGGTTCATAATCCATAGGGATGATACATCATATAAGTTCATCTGAGTTTCCAAACTTATTCCAATCTCTTACTTAATCCTTAGTCTTTAAGGTTACTTAGTTCATTTAGCAGTCAAGTCCTTTACAGTTACTTCAGGGTTTTTTTTATAGTAATTCAGACTTCTAAATTTCAAATACATATTGCACTTCCGTTCAATTCAATTTGGTAGTCGTAGTTGATTTGTCTAATGAATATCCACTTATTAATATTGAATGAGATCTAAAGTTTAGCTAAGCTGAATACTTTTAAAATTATCATCAAGCCATACTTGAAAAGACGAACACGTATTCAAGTAATATCTATATCGTCCAAGTACTGACATATCATTACGATTGATCAACTCACTTAAGATGTGTTCCATAACTTTTAAAGGTAGTCCAACACCTACGCTTATTTGGATTACGTAATTAATCCAAGACATTTAGTTATTCTAGGTTATAAGGGTATTTTGGTTATTTTGATGCTCTGTCTTATTACATTCATTTCAGAGCTCGAGGATATCCAATAATTCATTAGCTTGGTGATATTCTTGGGTCATTTCTATTACAGGGGTATTTTGGTTATTTTACAGATTTACGACATTTCAATCTTTTCCCTCTATCCGATCTTATTATTTAATTCCAATTTATCATCTATTCCAGTCACTTCGAACAATTATGATAAAAGAGCATCCTCCGATAAATTATTCTTCAGGTATTTACTCATAACTCGAATATTTTTGGGTCAAGTGCCTTCTCAGATTTTACAAACGGAATATCATGAATTTTTCTGTACAAAGACAGGATCTTAACAACTAAATCCATAATTTATCGAGTTAAGTATGAATCCTCAAAGTACTTTCTCATTCAGGGTGAACTCGGAATATTTTTACCTCTCAAGGCATTTTCGTAATTTGTTAACAAAATAATTTCGATATTAACTCTTAGCGAAAATAATTATAATTTAGAGATCCTATGGTCAATTGCTTTCCCGAACATTCTCTTATCTTGAAATGATTCTTTAATAGACTTCTAGTATCTTGCACAAACTCTTTTGGGGTTAAAAACTGGTTATCCAAATTTTCTAATTAAAACTAGTATTTCCTATGCACATCAGTAGTTTCATCATATCAATGTCTTTAAAAACCTCTTACCCCACTTCCATTGTCAAATCTTGTCTTTTTACTTTATAAGGGTATTTTCGTAATTTTACCCTACCGGAGTATTCTCAAAATTTCTCATCCAAGTACCTTTAACATTTAACCTTTAATGACATATATTATAATGTACAAATCCAAGATAATTCCTTTATCACTAATCACATAACTCATAATATAATTATAACAATCCATCAATTTCTTATATTAATCATCTGAACCATAATCAGTTGCCAAATTTCAACTGTATTCGAATCGAGCGTAGAAATTCATTAACTACACAAATGAGACCAACATTATCTTATTCATGCATTTACCAATATTCACATGTTCCATAAAGCATAAAGAGGTAGTAGAGTATTACCTCAATTTCCGTGCCATACTGATCGACCATTAAAATTCCATTCGAACGCACTCGATCTTGAAATCAACTTCCAATAATTCCTCAGATGCATAACAACAAAAACTACATAAAAAATGGAGCTTAATTTCGAAAGACATGTCGAATCGGGTGATAAATCAGTCAAAAATAGCTTATCGGGTTCGAGTTTGGCGAAACGAACCCCAAAAACAGACTCAAGACGTCAAAATCCCAATATATGCCTTTATAATAAAATAGTCAACTACGCTGCCATAAACTCCTTATTCTCTAATTCGAGCTTATTAAATTTGATTTCAAGCTTCCAATCTTCTCAAAAATTCGAACAATCTCTATTACGAAATCGAATCCAAATAATTTCCCTTGCCATAAAAATAATTTATTAAAATCCAAATAATAATTTAGGGTCCCAATTTAATATTTAGCTACCAAGGTAGGGACTAAATTAATCTTATTGAAACTATTAATAAATAAACATAACTACATGGAAACTAGAAAACAAGGTTAAGTTCTTACCATTCCTCGAGGACTACCTTGATGATTTCCCCCTTTTTTCCATTATTAATTTTTTTCAAACAACCCGCGTGCTCTCCATTTCCATTCACACTTTTCTTATTTCCCTTATTATTCCACGCCTAATTCCTTTCTGATTTCCCCTCTTCTTCCACTCGTAGTCCCTGTTAATAATCCTTATCAACATACTCTGAAGCAAGAAATCTTCAACTTCAATATTTCCCTCAAATTCAATAAAAAACAGATTAAAATTATTTTCAGAAAATTCCAAAAATGAAAGTAAAAATCTTTATTTACCTTGACTGAGTTTAGGGCACTTGGCGAACCTCCAATAATGAAATAGTTTTCTTTATGGTGAATGCTGGCAGTGGATGATTGAGTTAGCGTTTTTCTCTTAGCAAATCGCATCAACTGTTTCTCTTCAGCTTGCTTTCTTTGTTCTACTATGAGCTCCATAGTTTGGTTGCTATTTTGATTATGATATTCATAGTTTTTTTTATTTGAAGTCCAGAAGTTAGGCGGCAAAAGAGATGAAGCTCATGAAACACACAATTCCAAGGGCAGCAACGAGCTTGGTCTTCGATAAATAACAAAGTCTTCAATCATTCAACCAAAGGAAACTTCCTGAAAATATATATAAAAAAACTGAACCAAACTTAATTATTACACACTCTCCATCTCTTTTATAATTGAGGAGTGGTTGGCTTATGGTCTACATACAATAATGACATTAACAGGTGGCCATTATAATTGCTACGGGACAAAACAGGTAGCCTTAAAATTACAACAATTTTGGTATTACAATTCTCCCCTCCTTAAAAGAATTTCGTCCTCGAAATTCATTCATGTCACATAATTGCAGAAATGAAACTTGTATCAGTTCTTTCATTTCTTCCAGTAGCTTTTACAAAAGTATGTGGCCTCTACAAATTTTTTAACGAGCTGAGTATGCATTCTCATCAGTACCTCCCTCAGTTCAATAAAAGAATCCAAACAAAAATTTTCTTGAGTAATGAATTAAGTCTTGGTCATGAGAATAGGCTCATAGAGAAGTAGCATATCCCAATTTCATTTCTAAAATCGGGTCAGAATTTCTCAGATAAGTATATCTCATATGTCTCGTATGATACTTTACCGAATTTAGAGAGACGTTACTGATATTCCTTTCTGTACAAGTATAGCCTTAACGGATAGAAACTTCGATTTACTCATTACAGATAGGGACTCAGCCCTGGTGTTCCAGCTCAAAGAGGTACGATTGTAATCTAGGGGCATGTACTGATCAGACATCTTTTGAAATTTCACCGGCCAGTCTATCTTGAAAAATTTGACAAAACCATAGATTTGATACCACTAAATGTAACCCCCCAGACCGATACAGGTAATCCGATCCGATCTGGGTTGTCACATTAAGGCCACCAGAGCGACCCACTATAAAAATAGCGAAAAATTTAAAACTATTTTTAAAACTTGTAAACTCATAAAATCCTTTATGAGTACAAAATAAAAGTTATCAATATTCGAAATAAAATAGATTCTCAGACTCGTATATAAAACAAAATTCAATTACATGCCTCCTAATCACATGTACCGTACTCTGTAAAAAGCACCGGAAGAACTCCCTTATTGAAGTCGATAGCTGCACTGGTACAATTCTTTTAGCCTGAATATATGAGTAACAGAGTGAGCTTTGGAAAAATCAGTAATACGAAACTACCAGATGATGATGTTGAAAGTGCATATACATATAAATATATATTTAATTATTGTTTCTGAACATTTACAGATTTTTATGCTGAGCAGAGATCCTACTGATATTTTAGGTGGTAATGGACAATGAGCTTTCAGTTCAGAGAAATATTTCGGATGACTGAGTTCAGGAGATTAGAATAGGTTATCTAGTGTTTTCCCAAAATCCATGTAACTTTTCAGATCTTTTTAAAACATATAAATATATACCCCCATCCCAACACAACATAATGTGTAGGTTCCCCAGAACCATACACCCAGCCCACACAACTTGTAAGGCCCTGAGCACAAAGCCGAGGAACCTGCGTAAATACTTCCTTCAACAATACCCACCAATTAAAACATTTTTCTATCATTAAACAGAGATATCTTAAAGCAAAACAGAATTCAGAACAGAATCCAGATCAGAAATCAGAACATAATTCAGGTCATGTATCATAGAAGTATTCAAGTCTGAATTCAGATAAAATATTTATATGATTAGGGAACACACCAGATTTTACAAATATTATTTAGAGATACTGTTTAATCTTATCAGGTAGAGAGACACTAATTTTTAGTTTACCGATAGAATGTCGGCAGTTAAAATCACTATTTGAAAAGTTCATTAATTGACAGAATCATCAGTTATTCAGGATATGCTTTATCGGGATCATCTTATTCGGACACTTTTTTGAAGCTCTACGAAATCTGAAAGTATTCAGAATCTTTACAATCTATGACTATTAATCTGATTATCGAACAACTCCATATGAATAGCTCCCAGAACCAATACTTATCAACTTGTCAATTCATTAACCTTCCAGGGTATTTACTCTTTAATACCAAATATTCTTATCCACATATCATCTTCTGAGTCATCACTGAACAGATCTTAAGGAGACAAACAAATATTCTATTGGTCTTTATTTAATTCTCATGTTTCAACTATACCAGGAAATGCTGATGCACTTGATTTGTGGTTCATAATCCATAGGGATGATACATCATATAAGTTCATCTGAGTTTCCAAACTTATTCCAATCTCTTACTTAATCCTTAGTCTTTAAGGTTACTTAGTTCATTTAGCAGTCAAGTCCTTTACAGTTACTTCAGGGTTTTTTTTTATAGTAATTCAGACTTCTAAATTTCAAATACATATTGCACTTCCGTTCAATTCAATTTGGTAGTCGTAGTTGATTTGTCTAATGAATATCCACTTCTTAATATTGAATGAGATCTAAAGTTTAGCTAAGCTGAATACTTTTAAAATTATCATCAAGCCATACTTGAGAAGACGAACACGTATTCAAGTAATATCTATATCGTCCAGGTACTGACATATCATTACGATTGATCAACTCACTTAAGATGTGTTCCATAACTTTTAAAGGTAGTCCAACACCTACGCTTATTTGGATTACGTAATTAATCCAAGACATTTAGTTATTCTAGGTCATAAGGGTATTTTGGTTATTTTGATGCTCCGTCTTATTACATTCATTTCAGAGCTCGAGGATATCCAATAATTCATTAGCTTGGTGATATTCTTGGGTCATTTCTATTACAGGGGTATTTTGGTTATTTTACAGATTTATGACATTTCAATCTTTTCCCTCTATCCGATCTTATTATTTAATTCCAATTTATCATCTATTCCAGTCACTTCGAACAATTCTGATAAAAGAGCATCCTCCGATAAATTATTCTTCAGGTATTTACTCATAACTCGAATATTTTTGGGTCAAGTGCCTTCTCAGATTTTACAAACGGAATATCATGAATTTTTCTGTACAAAGACAGGATCTTAACAACTAAATCCATAATTTATCGAGTTAAGTATGAATCCTCAAAGTACTTTCTCATTCAGGGTGAACTCGAAATATTTTTACATCTCAAGGTATTTTCGTAATTTGTTAACAAAATAATTTCGATATTAACTCTTAGCGAAAATAATTATAATTTAGAGATCCTATGGTCAATTGCTTTCCCGAACATTCTCTTATCTTGAAATGATTCTTTAACAGACTTCTAGTATCTTGCACAAACTCTTTTGGGGTTAAAAACTAGTTATCCAAATTTTCTAATTAAAACTAGTATTTCCTATGCACATCAGTAGTTTCATCATATCAATGTCTTTAAAAACCTCTTACCCCACTTCATTGTCAAATCTTGTCTTTTTACTATATAAGGGTATTTTCGTAATTTTACACTACCGGAGTATTCTCAAAATTTCTCATCCAAGTACCTTTAACATTTAACCTTTAATGACATATATTATAATGTACAAATCCAAGATAATTCCTTTATCACTAATCACATAACTCATAATATAATTATAACAATCCATCAATTTCTTATATTAATCATCTAAACCATAATCAGTTGCCAAATTTCAACTGTATTCGAATCGAGTGTAGAAATTCATTAACTACACAAATGAGACCAACATTATCTTATTCATGCATTTACCAATATTCACATGTTCCATAAAGCATAAAGAGGTAGTAGAGTATTACCTCAATTTCCGTGCCATACTGATCGACCATTAAAATTCCATTCGAACGCACTCGATCTTGAAATCAACTTCCAATAATTCCTCAGATGCATAACAACAAAAACTACATAAAAAATGGAGCTTAATTTCGAAAGACATGTCGAATCGGGTGATAAATCAGTCAAAAATAGCTTATCGGGTTCGAGTTTGGCGAAACGAACCCCAAAAACGAACTCAAGACGTCAAAATCCCAATATATGCCTTTATAATAAAATAGTCAACTACGCTGCCATAAACTCCTTATTCTCTAATTCGAGCTTATTAACTTTGATTTCAAGCTTCCAATCTTCTCAAAAACTCGAACAATCTCTATTACGAAATCGAATCCAAATAATTTCCCTTGCCATAAAAATAATTTATTAAAATCCAAATAATAATTTAGGGTCCCAATTTAATATTTAGCTACCAAGGTAGGGACTAAATTAATCTTATTGAAACTATTAATAAATAAACATAACTACATGGAAACTAGAAAACAAGGTTAAGTTCTTACCATTCCTCGAGGACTACCTTGATGATTTCCCCCTTTTTTCCATTATTAATTTTTTTCAAACAACCCGTGTGTTCTCCATTTCCATTCACACTTTTCTTATTTCCCTTATTCTTCCACGCCTAATTCCTTTCTGATTTCCCCTCTTCTTCCACTCGTAGTCCCTGTTAATAATCCTTATCAACATGCTCTGAAGCAAGAAATCTTCAACTTCAATATTTCCCTCAAATTCAATAAAAAACAGATTAAAATTATTTTCAGAAAATTCCAAAAATGAAAGTAAAAATCTTTATTTACCTTGACTGAGTTTAGGGCACTTGGCGAACCTCCAATAATGAAATAGTTTTCTTTATGGTGAATGCTGGCAGTGGATGATTGAGTTAGCATTTTTCTCTTAGCAAATCGCATCAACTGTTTCTCTTCAGCTTGCTTTCTTTGTTCTACTATGAGCTCCATAGTTTGGTTGCTATTTTGATTATGATATTCATAGTTTTTTTTATTTGAAGTCCAGAAGTTAGGCGGCAAAAGAGATGAAGCTCATGAAACACACAATTCCAAGGGCAGCAACAAGCTTGGTCTTTGATAAATAACAAAGTCTTCAATCATTCAACCAAAGGAAACTTCCTGAAAATAGATATAAAAAAAACTGAACCAAACTTAATTATTACACACTCTCCATCTCTTTTATAATTGAGGAGTGGTTGGCTTATGGTCTACATACAATAATGACATTAACAGGTGGCCATTATAATTGCTACGGGCCAAAACAGGTAGCCTTAAAAATTACAACAATTTTGGTATTACAATTCTCCCCTCATTAAAAGAATTTCATCCTCGAAATTCATTCATGTCACATAATTGCAGAAATGAAACTTGTATCAGTTCTTTCATTTCTTCCAGTAGCTTTTACAAAAGTATGTGGCCTCTACAAATTTTTTAACGAGCTGAGTATGCATTCTCATCAGAACCTCCGTCAGTTCAATAAAATAATCCAAACAAAAATTTTCTTGAGTAATGAATTCAGTCTTGGTCATGAGAATAGGCTCATAGAGAAGTAGCATATCCCAATTTCATTTCTAAAATCGGGTCAGAATTTCTCAGATAAGTATATCTCATATGTCTCGTATGATACTTTACAGAATTTAGAGAGACGTTACTGATATTCCTTTCTGTACAAGTATAGCCTTAACGGATAGAAACTTCGATTTACTCATTACAGATAGGGACTCAGCCCTGGTGTTCCAGCTCAGAGAGGTACGATTGTAATCTAAGGGCATGTACTGATCAGACATCTTTTGAAATTTCACTGGCCAGTCTATCTTGAAAAATTTGACAAAACCATAGCTTTGATACCACTAAATGTAACCCCCCAGACCGATACAGGTAATCCGATCCGATCTGGGTTGTCACATTAAGGCCACCGGAGCGACCCACTGTAAAAATAGCGAAAAATTTAAAACTATTTTTAAAACTTGTAAACTCATAAAATCCTTTATGAGTACAAAATAAAAGTTATCAATATTCGAAATAAAATAGATTCTCGGACTCGTATATAAAACAAAATTCAATTACATGCCTCCTAATCACATGTACCGTACTCTGTAAAAAGCACCGGAAGAACTCCCTTACTGAAGTCGATAGCTGCACTGGTACAATTCTTTTAGCCTGAATATATGAGTAACAGAGTGAGCTTTGGAAAAATCAGTAATACGAAACTACCAGATGATGATGATGAAAGTGCACATACATATAAATATATATTTAATTATTGTTTCTGAACATTTACAGATTTTTATGTTGAGCAGAGATCCTACTGATATTTTAGGTGGTAATGGACAATGAGATTTCAGTTCAGAGAAATATTTCGGATGACTGAGTTCAGAAGATTAGAATAGGTTATCTAGTGTTTTCCCAAAATCCATGTAACTTTTCAGATCTTTTTAAAACATATAAATATATACCCCCATCCCAACACAACATAATGTGTAGGTTCCCCAGAACCATACACCCAGCCCACACAACTTGCAAGGCCCTGAGCACAAAGCCGAGGAACCTGCGTAAATACTTCCTTCAACAATACCCACCAATTAAAACATTTTTCTATCATTAAACAGAGATATCTTAAAGCAAAATAGAATTCAGAACAGAATCCAGATCAGAAATCAGAATAGAATTCAGGTCATGTATCATAGAAGTATTCAAGTCGGAATTTAGATAAAATATTTATATGATTAACGAACACACCAGATTTTACAAATATTATTCAGAGATATTGTTTAATCTTATCAGGTAGAGAGACACTAATTTTTAGTTTACCGATAGAATGTCGGAAGTTAAAATCACTATTTGAAAAGTTCATTAACTGACATAATCATCAGTTATTCAAGATATGATTTATCGGGATCATCTTATTCGGACACTTTTTTGAAGCTCTACGAAATCTGAAAGTATTCAGAATCATTACAATCTATGACTATTAATCTGATTATCGAACAACTCTATATGAATAGCTCCCAGAACCAATACTTATCAACTTGTCAATTCATTAACCTTCTAGGGTATTTACTATTTAATACCAAATATTCTTATCCACATATCATCTTCTGAGTCATCACTGAACAGATCTTAAGGAGACAAACAAATATTCTACTGGTCTTTATTTAATTTTCATGTTTCAACTATACCAGGAAATGCTGATGTACTTGATTTGTGGTTCATAATCCATAAGGATGATACATCATATAAGTTCATCTGAGTTTCCAAACTTATTCTAATCTCTTACTTAATCCTTAGTTCTTAAGGTTACTTAGTTCATTTAGCAGTCAAGTCCTTTACAGTTACTTCAGGGTTTTTTTAATAGTAATTCAGACTTCTGAATTTCATATACATATTGCACTTCCGTTCAATTCAATTTGGTAGTCGTAGTTGATTTGTCTAATGAATATCCACTTCTTAATATTGAATGAGATCTAGAGTTTAGCTGAGATGAATACTTTTAAAATTATCATCAAGCCAAACTTGAGAAGACAAACACGTATTCAAGTAATATCTATATCGTCCAGGTACTGACATATCATTACGATTGATCAACTCACTTAAGATGTGTTCCATAACTTTTAAAGGTAGTCCAACACCTATGCTTATTTGGATTACTTAATTAATCCTAGACATTTACTTATTCTAGGTCATAAGGGTATTTTGGTCATTTTGATGCATAGTCTTATTCCATTCATTTCAAAGCTCGTGGATATCCAATAATTCCTTAGATTGGTGATATTCTTGGGTCATTTCTATTACAGGGGTATTTTGGTCATAAGGGTACTGACATATCATTACGATTGATCAACTCACTTAAGATGTGTTCCATAACTTTTAAAGGTAGTCCAACACCTATGCTTATTTGGATTACTTAATTAATCCTAGACATTTACTTATTCTAGGTCATAAGGGTATTTTGGTCATTTTGATGCATAGTCTTATTCCATTCATTTCAGAGCTCGTGGATATCCAATAATTCCTTAGATTGGTGATATTCTTGGGTCATTTCTATTACAGGGGTATTTTGGTTATTTTATAGATTTACGATATTTCAATCTTTTCCCTCTATCCGATCTTATTATTTAATTCCAATTTACCATCTATTCCAGTCCCTTCGAACAATTCTGATAAAAGAGCACCCTCCGATAAATTATTCTTCAGGTATTTACTCATAACTCGAATATTTTTGGGTCAAGTGCCTTCTCAGATTTTACAAATGGAATATCATGAATTTTTCTGTACAAAGACAGGATCTTAACAACTGAATCCATAATTTATCATGTTAAGTATGAATCCTCAAAGTACTTTCTCATTCAGGGTTAACTCGGAATATTTTTACCTCTCAAGGCATTTTCATAATTTGTTAACAATATAATTTCGATATTAACTCTTAGCGAAAATAATTATAATTTAGACATCCTATGGTCAATTGCTTTCCCGAACATTCTCTTATCTTGAATTGAGTCCTTAACAGACTTCTAGTATCTTGCACAAACACTTTTGGGGTTAAAAACTGGTTATCCAAATTTTCTAATTAAAACTAGTATTTCATATGCACATCAGTAGTTTCATCATATCAATGTCTTTAAAAACCTCTTACCCCACTTCCATTGTCAAATCTTGCCTTTTTACTATATAAGGGTATTTTCATAATTTTACCCTACCAGAGTAATCTCAAAATTTCTCATCCAAGTACCTTTAACATTTAACCTTTAATGACATATATTATAAGGTACAAATCCAAGATAATTCCTTTATTACTAATCACATAACTCATAATATAATTATAACAATCCATCAATTTCTTATATTAATCATCTGAACCATAATCAGTTGCCAAATTTCAACTGTATTCGAATCGAGTGTAGAAATTCATTAACTACACAAATGAGACCAATATTATCTTATTCATGTATTTACCAATATTCACATGTTCCATAAAGCATAAAGAGGTAGTAGAGTATTACCTCAATTTCTGTGCCATACTGATCGACCATTAAAATTCCATTCGAACGCACTCGATCTTGAAATCAACTTCCAATAATTCCTCAGATGCATAACAACAAAAACTACATAAAAAATGGAGCTTAATTTCAAAATACATATCGAATCGAGTGATAAATCAGTCAAAAATAGCTTATCAGGTTCGAGTTTGGCGAAATGGACCCCAAAAATGGACTCAAGACGTCAAAATCCCAATATATGCCTTTATAATAAAATAGTCAACTGCGCTGCCATAAACTTCTTATTCTCTAATTCGAGCTTATTAACTTTGATTTCAAGCTTCCAGTCTTCTCATAAACTCGAACAATCTCTATTACGAAATCGAATCCAAATAATTTCCCTTTCCATAATAATAATTTATTAAAATCCAAATAATAATTTAGGGTCCCAATTTAATATTTAGCTACCAAGATAGGGACTAAATTAATCTTATTGAAACTATTAATACATAAACATAACTACATGGAAACTAGAAATCAACATGCTCTGAAGCAAGAAATCTTCAACTTTAATATTTCCCTCAAATTCAATAAAAAACAGATTAAAATTATTTTCAGAAAATTCCAAAAATGAAAGTAAAAATCTTTATTTACCTTGATCGAGTTTAGGGAACTTGGAGAACCTCCAATAATGAAATAGTTTTCTTTATGGTGAATGCTGGCAGTGGATGATTGAGTTAGCATTTTTCTCTTAGCAAATCGCAGCAACTGTTTCGCTTCTGCTTGCTTTCTTTGTTCTTCTATGAGCTCCATAGTTTGGTTGCTATTTTGATTGGGGTTTTGTTCTTCCATGATATTCATAGTTTTTTTATTTGAAGTCCAGAAGTTAGGCGGAAAAAGAGATGAAGCTCATGAAACACACAATTCCAAGGGCAGCAACGAGCTTTGTCTTCGATAAATAACAAAGTCTTCAATCATTCAACCAAAGGAAACTTCTTGAAAATAGATATAAAAAAACTGAACCAAACTTAATTATTACACACTCTCCATCTCTTTTATAATTGAGGAGTGGTTGGCTTATGGTCTACATACAATAATGAAATTAACAGGTGGCCATTATAATTGCTACGGGCCAAAACAGGTAGCCTTAAAAATTACAACAATTTTGGTATTACAATTCTCCCCTCCTTAAAAGAATTTCGTCCTCGAAATTCATTCGTGTCACATAATTGCAGAAATGAAACTTGTATCAGTTCTTTCATATCTTCCAGTAGCTTTTACAAAAGTATGTGGCCTCTACAAATTTTTTAACGAGCTGAGTATGCATTCTCATCAGGACCTCCCTCGGTTCAATAAAAGAATCCAAACGAAAATTTTCTTGAGTAATGAATTCAGTCTTGGTCATGAGAATAGGCTCATAGAGAAGTAGCATATCCCAATTTCATTTCTAAAGTCGGGTCAGAATTTCTCAGAAAAGTATGTCTCGTATGATACTTTACAGAATTTAGAAAGACGTTACTAATATTCCTTTCTGTACAAGTATAGCCTTAACGGATAGAAACTTCGATTTACTCGTTACAGATAGGGACTCAGCCCTGGAGTTTCAGCTCAGAGAGGTACGATTGTAATCTAGGGGCATGTACTGATCAGACATCTTTTGAAATTTCACAGGCCGGTCTATCTTGAAAAATTTGACAAAACCATAGCTCTGATACCACTAAATGTAACCCCCCAGACCGATACAGGTAATCTGATCCGATCTGGGTTGTCACATTAGGGCCACCAGAGCAACCCACTGTAAAAATAGCGAAAAATTTAAAACTATTTTTAAAACTTGAAAACTTATAAAATCCTTTATGAGTACAAAATAAAAGTTATCAATATTCGAAATAAAATAGATTCTCGGACTCGTATATAAAACAAAATTCAATTACATGCCCTCTAATCACATGTACCGCACTCTGTAAAAAGCACCGGAAGAACTCCCTTACTGAAGTCGATAGCTGCACTAGTACAATTCTTTTAGCCTGAAAATATGAGTAACAGAGTGAGCTTTGGAAAAATCAGTAATACAAAACTACTAGATGATGATGATGAAAGTGCAGATACAGATAAATATATATTTACTTATTGTTTTTGAATATCTACAGATTTTTATGCTGAACAGAGATCCTACTGATATTTTAGGTGGTAACGGACAATGAGCTTTCAGTTCAGAGAAATATTTTGGATGACTGAGTTCAGGAGATTAGAATAGGTTATCTAGTGTTTTCCCAAAATCCATGTAACTTTTCAGATCTTTTTAAAACATATAAATATATACCCCAATCCCAACACAACATAATGTGTAGGCTCCCCAGAACCATACACCCAGCCCACATAACTTGTAAGGCCCTGAGCACAAAGCCGAGGAACCTGCGTAAATACTTCCTTCAATAATACCCACCAATTAAAACATTTTTCTATCATTAAATGGAGATATCTTAAAGCAAAACAGAATTCAGAACAGAATTCAGATCAGAAATCAGAACAGAATTCAGGTAATGTATCATAGAAGTATTCAAGTCGAAATTCAGATAAAATATTTATATGATTAGGGAACACACCAGATTTTACAAATATTATTTAGAGATACTGTTTAATCTTATCAGGTAGAGAGACACTAATTTTTAGTTTACCGATAGAATGTCGGAAGTTAAAATCACTATTTGAAAAGTTCATTAACTAACAGAATCATCAGTTATTCAGGATATGATTTATCGGGATCATCTTATTCGGACACTTTTCTGAAGCTCTACGAAATCTGTAAGTATTCAGAATCTTTACAATCTATGACGATTAATCTGATTATCGAACAACTCCAGATGAATAGCTCCCAGAACCAATACTTATCAACTTGTCAATTCATTAACCTTCCAGGGTATTTACTCTTTAATACCAAATATTCTTATCCACATATCATCTTCTGAGTCATCACTGAACAGATCTTAAAGAGAAAAACAAATATTCTAATGGTCTTTATTTAATTTCCATGTTTCAACTATACCAGGAAATGCTGACGTACTTGATTTGTGGTTCATAATCCATATGGATGATACATCATATATGTTCATCCGAGTTTTCAAACTTATTCCAATCTCTTACTTAATCCTCAGTCTTTAAGGTTACTTAGTTCATTTAGCAGTCAAGTCCTTTATAGTTACTTCATGGTTTTTTATAGTAATTCAAACTTCTGAATTTTGGATACATATTGTACTTCCGTTCAATTCAATTTGGTAGTCGTAGTTGATTTGTCTAATGAATATCCACTTCTTAATATTGAATGAGATCTAGAGTTTAGCTGAGCTGAATACTTTCAAAATTATCATCAAGCCACACTTGAGAAGACGAACACGTATTCAAGTAATATCTATATCGTCCAGGTACTGACTTATCATTACGATTGATCAACTCACTTAAGATGTGTTCCATAACTTTTAAAGGTAGTCCAACACCTATGCTTATTTGGATTACTTAATTAATCCAAGGCATTTACTTATTCTAGGTCATGAGGGTTTTTTGGTCATTTTGATGATCAGTCTTATTCCATTCATTTAATAGTTCGAGGATATCCAATCATTCCTGAGCTTGGTGATATTCTTGAGTCATTTCCATTGCAGGGGTATTTTGGTTATTCTACAGATCTACAATTTTTCAATCTTTTCCCTCCATCTGATCTTATTATTTAATTCCCATTTATCATCTATTCCAGTCCCTTCGAACAATTCTGATAAAAGAGCACCCTCCGATAAATTATTCTTCAGGTATTTACTTATAACTCGGATATTTTCGGGTCAAGTGCCTTCTCAGATTTTACAAACGAAAAATCATGAATTTTTATGTACAAAGACAGGATCTTAACAACTAAATCCATAATTTAGCGAGTTAAGTACGAATCCTCAAAGTACTTTCTCATTCAGGGTTAACTCGGACTATTTTTACCTCTCAAGGCATTTTCGTAATTTGTTAACCAAATAATTTTGGTGTTAACTCTTAGTGAAAATAATTATAATTTAGACATCCTATGGTCAATTGCTTTCCCTAACATTCTCTTATCTTGAAATGATTCCTTAACAGACTTCTAGTATCTTGCACAAACTCTCTTTGTGTTAAAAACCAATTATCCAAATTTTCTAAGCAAAACTAGTATTTCCTATGCACATCAGTAGTTTCATCATATCAATATGTCTTTAAAAACCTCTTATCCCACTTCCATGGTCAAATCTTATCTTTTTACAATATAAGGGTATTTTCGTAATTGTATTATATCGGAGTAATCTCATAATTTCTCATCCAAGTACCTTTAACATTTAACCGTTAATGACATATATTATAAGGTAAAAATCCATGATAATACCTTTATCACTAATTACAGAACTCATTATATAATTCTAACAATCCAACAATTTCTTATATTAATCATCTAAACCATAATCAGTTGCCAAATTTCTACTGTATTCGAATCGAGTGTAGAAATTCATTAACTATACAAATGAGACCAACATTATCTTATTCATGCATTTACCAATATTCATATGTTCCATAAAGCATAAAGAGGTAATAGAGTATTACCTTGATTTTCGTGCCATATTGATCGACTATTAAAATTCCATTCGAACGCCCTCGATCTTGAAATCAACTTCCAATAATTCCTCAGATGCATAACAACAAAAAATACATAAAAAAAATTGGAGCTTAATTCTGAAAGACGTTTCGAATCGGGTAATAAATCAGTCAAAAACAGCTTACCAGGTTAGAGTTTGGACAAACAGACCCCAAAAATAGACTCAAGACGTTTAAATCCCAATATATTCCTTTAAATAAAAATATTCAACTACGCTGCCATAAACACCTTATTCTCTAATTCGAGCTTATTAACTTTGATTTCAAGCTTCCAGTCTTCTCATAAACTCGAGCAATCTCTATTACAAAATTGAATCCAAATAATTTCCCTTGCCATAAAAATAATTTATTAAAATCCAAATAATAATTTAGGGGCCCAATTTAATATTTAGCTACCAAGGTAGGGACTAAATTATTCTTATTGAAACTATTAATACATAAACATAACTACATGGAAACTAGAAAACAAGGTTAAGTTCTTACCATTCCTCGAGGACTACCTTGATGATTTCCCCCTTTTTCCCATTATTATTATTTTCTTTCAAACAACCCACGTGCTCTCCTTTTCCATTCACACTTTTCTTATTTCCCTTCTTCTTCCATGCCTAATTCGTTTATGATTTCCCTTCTTCTTCCACTCATAGTTCCTGTTAATAATCCTTATCAATATGCTCTGAAGCAAGAAATCTTCAACTTCATTATTTTCCCTCAAATTCAATAAAAAAACACATTAAAATTATTTTCACAAATTTCCAAAAACGAAAGTGAAAATATTTATTTACCTTGACCGAGTTAAGGGCACTTGGTGAACCTCCAATAATGAAATAGTTTTCTTCATGGTGAATGCTGGCAGTGGATGATTGAGTTAGCATTTTTCTCTTTGTTCTTCTGTGAGCTCTATAGTTTGGTTGCTATTTTGATTGGGGTTTTGTTCTTCCATGAGCTCCATAGTTTTTTTTTATTTGAAGTCCAGAAGTTAGGTGGCAAATGAGATGAAGCTCAGGAAACACACAATTCCAAGGGCAACAACGAGCTTGGTCTTCGATAAATAACAAAGTCTTTAATCATTCAACCAAAGGAAACTTCCTGAAAATAGATATAAAAAAAACTGAACCAAACTTAATTATTACACACTCACCATCTCTTTCATAATTGAGGAGTGGTTGGCTTAGGGTCTACATACAATAATGACATTAACAGGTGGCCATTATAATTACTATGGGCCAAAACAGGTAGCCTTAATAATTACAATAATTATGGTATTACAATTCTCCCCACCTTAAAAGAATTTCGTCCTCAAAATTCATTCATGTCACAGAATTGCATAAATGAAACTTCTATCAGTTCTTTCATATCTTCCAGTAGCTTTTACAAAAGTATATGTCCTCTACAAATTTTTTAACGAGCTGAGTATACATTATCATCAGAACCTCCCTCAGTCCAATAAAATAATCCGAACGAAAATTTCCTTGAGTAATCAATTCAATATTGGTCATGAGAATAGGCTCATAGAGTAGTAGCATATCCCAATTTCATTTCTGGAGTCGGGTCAGAATTTCTCAGATAAGTATATCTCATATGGCTCGTATGATACTTTACAGAATTTAGACAGACGTTACTGATATTCCTTTTTGTACAAGTGTAGCCTTAACGGATAGAAACTTCGATTTACTCGTTACAGATAGGGACTCAGCCCTGGTGATCCAGCTCATAGAGATATGATTGTAATCTAGGGGCATGTACTGATAATACATCTTTTGAAAAATTTGACAAAACCATAGCTCTTATACCACTAAATGTAACCCCCCAGATTGATGCGGGTAACCCAATCCGATCTGAGTTGTCACATTAGGGCCACCAGAGCGACCCACTGTAAAAATAACGGAAAATTTAAAACTATTTTTGAAACATATAAACTCATAAAATCATTTATGAGTACAAAATAAAAGTTATCAATATTCAAAATAAAACATATTCTCAGAATCGTATATAAAACAAAATTCAATTACATGCCCCCTAATCACATGTACTGTACTCTGTAAACAACACCGGAAGAACTCCCTTACTAAAGTCGATAGCTGCATTGGTACAATTCTTTTAGCCTGAAAAGATGAGTAACATAGTGAGCTTTGGAAAACTCAGTAATACAAAACTACCAGATGATGCTGATGAACGTGCAGATACAGATAAATATATATTTACTTATTGTTTCTGAACATTTACAGATTTTTATGCTGAGCAGAGATCCTACTGATATTTCAGGTGGTAACGGACAATGAGCTTTCAGTTCAGAGAAATATTTCGGATGACTGAGTTCAGGAGATCAGAATAGGTTATCTAGTGTGTTCCCAAAAACCATGTAACTTTTCAGATCTTTTTAAAACATATATATATATACCCCCATCCCAACACAACATAATGTGTAGGTTCCCCAGAACCATACAACTTGTAAGGCCCTAAACACAAAGCCGAGGAACTTGCAGAAATACTTCCTTCAACAATACCCACCAATTAAAACATTTTTCCGTCATTAAACGGAGATATCATAAATCAAAACAGAATTCAGAACAGAATCCGGATCAGAAATCAGAACATAATTCAGGTCATGTATCATAACAGAATTCATTTCGAAAATCAGATAAAATATTTATATGATTAGGGAACACACCAGAGTTTACAGATATTATTAAGAGATACTAGATAATCTTATCGGGTAGAGAGACACGAATTTTTAGTTTATCGATAGAATGTTGGAAGTTAGAATCACTATTTGAAAAGTTCATTAACTGACAGAATCATCAGTTATTCAGGATATGATTTATCGGGATCATCTTATTTGAACACTTTTTTGAAGCTCTACGAAATCTGAAAGTATTCAGAATCTTTACAATCTATGACGATTAATCTGATTATCGAACAACTTCAGATGAATAGCTCCCATAACTAATACTTATCAACTTGTCAATTCATTAACCTTCTAGGTTATTTACTCTTTAATACCAAATATTCTTATCCACATATCATCTTCTGAGTCATCACTGAACAGATCTTAAGGAGACAAACAAATATTCTAATGGTCTTTATTTAATTTCCATGTTTCAACTATACCAGGAAATGTTGATGTACTTGATTTGTGGTTCATAATCCATAGGGATAATACATCATATAAGTTCATCCAAGTTTCCAAACTTATTCAAATCTCTTACTTAATCCTCAGTCTTTAAGGTTACTTAGTTCATTTAGCAGTCAAGTCCTTTATAGTTACTTCAGGGTTTTTTTTATAGTAATTCAGACTTCTGGATTTCAGATACATATTGCACTTTTGTTCAATTAAATTTGGTAGTCGTAATTGATTTGTCTAATGAATATCCACTTCTTAATATTGAATGAGATCTAGAGTTTAGCTGAGCTGAATACTTTCAAAATTATCATCAAGCCACACTTGAGAAGACGAACACGTATTCAAGTAATATCTATATCGTCCAGGTACTGACATATCATTACGATTGATCAACTCACTTAAGATGTGTTCCATAACTTTTAAATCTAGTCCAACACCTATGCTTATTTGGATTACTTAATTAATCCAAGACATTTACTTATTATAGGTCATAAGGGTATTTTGGTCATTTTGATGCTCAGTCTTATTCTATTCATTTAAGAGCTCGAGGATATCCAATCATTCTTGAGCTTGGTGATATTCTTGGGTCATTTCCATTACAGGGGTATTTGGGTCATTTTACAGATCTACGGTATTTCAATATTTTCCCTCTATCCGATCTTATTATTTAATTCTAATTTATCATCTATTCCAGTCCCTTCGAACAATTCTGTTAAAAGAGTACCCTCCGATAAATTATTCTTCAGGTATTTACTCATAACTCGAATATTTTCGGGTCAAGTGCCTTCTCAGATTTTACAAATGGAATATCATGAATTTTTCTGTACAAAGACAGGATCTTAATAACTAAATCCATAATTTATTGAGTTATGTACGAATCCTCAAAGTACTTTGTCATTTAGGGTCAACTCGGACTATTTGTACCTCTCAATGAATTTTTGTAATTTGTTAACCAAATAATTTCGGTATTAACTCTTAGCGAAAATAATTATAATTTTGAGATCCTATGGTCAATTGCTTTCCCGAACATTCTCTTATCTTGAAATGATTCCTTAACAGACTTCTTGTATCTTGCACAAACTCTCTTGGGGTTAAAAATCGGTTATCCAAATTTTCTAAGCAAAACTAGTATTTCCTATGCACATCAGTTGTTTCATCTCATCAATATGTCTTTAAAAACCTCTTATCCCACTTCCATTGTCAAATCTTATCTTTTTAAAAACCTCTTATGGTCAAATCCATAATTTCTTATATTAATCATCTGAACCATAATCAGTTGCCAAATTTCTACTGTATTCGAATCGAGTGTAGAAATTCATTAACTACACAAATTAGACCAACATTATCTTATTCATGCATTTACCAATATTCACATGTTCCATAAAGCATAAAGAGGTAGTAGAGTATTACCTCGATTTTCATGCCATACTGATCGACCATTAAAATTCCATTCGAACGCCCTCGATCTTGAAATCAACTTCCAATAATTCCTCAGATGCATAACAACAAAAATTACTTAAAAATGGAGCTTAATTCTGAAAGACATATCGAATCGGGTGATAAATCAGTCAAAAACAGCTTACCGGGATCGAGTTTGGCGAAACAGACCCCAAAAATGGACTCAAGACGTAAAAATCCCAAAATATGCCTTTATAAAAAAATAGTCAACTACGCTGCCATAAACTCTGTATTCTGTAATTCGAGCTTATTAACTTTGATTTCAAGCTTCCAGTCTTCTCATAAACTAGAACAATCTCTATTACGAAATCGAATCCAAATAATTTCCCTTGCCATAAAAATAATTTATTAAAATCCAAATAATAATTTAGGGGCCAAATTTAATATTTAGCTACCAAGGTAGGAACTAAATTAATCTTATTGAAACTATTAATACATAAACATAACTACATGGAAACTAGAAAACAAGGTTAAGTTCTTACCATTCCTCGAGGACTACCTTGATGATTTCCCCCTTTTTCCCATTATTATTATTTTTTTTCAAACAACCCACGTGCTCTCTTTTTCCATACACACTTTTCTTATTTCCCTTCTTCTTCCATGCCTAATTCGTTTATGATTTCCCTTCTTCTTCCACTCATAGTTCCTGTTAATAATCCTTATCAATATGCTCTGAAGAAAGAAATCTTCAACTTCATTATTTTCCCTCAAATTCAATAAAAAAACACATTAAAATTATTTTCACAAATTTCCAAAAACGAAAGTGAAAATATTTATTTACCTTGACCGAGTTAAGGGCACTTGGTGAACCTCCAATAATGAAATAGTTTTCTTCATGGTGAATGCTGGCAGTGGAAGATTGAGTTAGCATTTTTCTCTTAGTAAATCACAGCTAACTTTTCGCTTCTGCTTGCTTTCTTTGTTCTTCTGTGAGCTCTATAGTTTGGTTGCTATTTTGATTGGGGTTTTGTTCTTCCATGAGCTCTATAGTTTTTTTTATTTGAAGTCCAGAAGTTAGGTGGCAAAAGAGATGAAGCTCAGGAAACACACGATTCCAAGGGCAGCAACGAGCTTGGTCTTCGATAAATAACAAAGTCTTCAATCATTCAACCAAAAGAAACTTCCTGAAAATAGATATAAAAAACTGAACCAAACTTAATTATTACACACTCCCCATCTCTTTCATAATTGAGGAGTGGTTGTCTTAGGGTCTACATATAATAATGACATTAACAGGTGGCCATTATAATTGCTATGGGCCAAAACAGGTAGTCTTAATAATTACAATAATTATGGTATTACAATTCACCCCATCTTAAAAGAATTTCATCCTCAAAATTCATTCATGTCACAGAATTGCATAAATGAAACTTCTATCAGTTCTTTCATATCTTCCAGTAGCTTTTACAAAAGTATGTGTCCTCTACAAATTTTTTAACGAGCTGAGTATACATTCTCATCAGAACCTCCCTCAGTCCAATAAAATAATCCGAACAAAAATTTCCTTGAGTAATCAATTCAGTCTTGGTCATGAGAATAGGCTCATAGAGTAGTAGCATATCCCAATTTCATTTCTGGAGTCAGGTCAGAATTTCTCAGATAAGTATATCTCATATGGCTCGTATGATACTTTACAGAATTTAGACAGACGTTACTGATATTCCTTTTTGTACAAGTATAGCCTTAATGGATAGAAACTTCGATTTACTCATTACAGATAGGGACTCAGCCCTGGTGATCCAGCTCATAGAGGTATGATTGTAATCTAGGGGCATGTACTGATAATACATCTTTTGAAAAATTTGACAAAACCATAGCTCTTATACCACTAAATGTAACCGCCCAGATTGATGCGGGTAACCCAATCCGATCTGAGTTGTCACATTAGGGCCACCAGAGCGACCCATTATAAAAATAGCGGAAAATTTAAAACTATTTTTGAAACATATAAACTCATAAAATCATTTATGAGTACAAAATAAAAGTTATCAATATTCAAAATAAAACATATTCTCAGAATCGTATATTAAACAAAATTCAATTACATGCCCCCTAATCACATGTACTGTACTCTGTAAACAGCACCAGAAGAACTCCCTTACTAAAGTCGATAGCTGCATTGGTACAATTCTTTTAGCCTGAAAAGATGAGTAACATAGTGAGCTTTGGAAAACTCAGTAATACAAAACTACCAGATGATGCTGATGAACGTGCAGATACAGATAAATATATATTTACTTATTGTTTCTGAACATTTACAGATTTTTTATGCTGAGCAGAGATCCTACTGATATTTCAGATATTTCAGGTGGTAACGGACAATGAGCTTTCAGTTCAGAGAAATATTTCGGATGACTGAGTTCAGGAGATCAGAATAGGTTATCTAGTGTGTTCCCAAAAACCATGTAACTTTTCAGATCTTTTTAAAACATATATATATATATACCCCCATCCCATCCCAACACAACATAATGTGTAGGTTCCCCAGAACCATACAACTTGTAAGGTCCTAAGCACAAAGCCGAGGAACCTGCGGAAATACTTCCTTCAACAATACCCACCAATTAAAAAAAAATTTCCGTCATTAAACGGAGATATCATAAATCAAAACAGAATTCAGAACAGAATCCGAATCAGCAATCAGAACATAATTCAGGTCATGTATCATAAAAGAATTCATGTCGAAAATCAGATAAAATATTTATATGATTAGGGAACACACCAGAGTTTACAGATATTATTAAGAGATACTAGATAATCTTATCGGGTAGAGAGATACGAATTTTCAGTTTATCGATAGAATGTCGGAAGTTAGAATCACTATTTGAAAAGTTCATTAACTGACAAAATCATCAGTTATTCAGGATATGATTTATCGAGATCATCTTATTCGAACACTTTTCTGAAGCTCTACGAAATCTGAAAGTATTAAGAATCTTTACAATCTATGACGATTAATCTGATTATCGAACAACTTCAGATGAATAGCTCCCAGAACTAATACTTATCAACTTGTCAATTCATTAACCTTCTAGATTATTTACTCTTTAATACCAAATATTCTTATCCACATATCATCTTCTGAGTCATCACTGAACAGATCTTAAGGAGACAAACAAATATTCTAATGGTCTTTATTTAATTTCCATGTTTTAACTATACCAGGAAATGCTGATGTACTTGATTTGTGGTTCATAATCCATAGGGATAATACATCATATAAGTTCATCCGAGTTTCCAAACTTATTCAAATCTCTTACTTAATCCTCAGTCTTTAAGGTTACTTAGTTCATTTAGCAGTCAAGTCCTTTATAGTTTCTTCAGGGTTTTTTTTATATTAAATCAGACTTCTGAATTTCGGATACATATTGCACTTCCGTTCAATTCAATTTAGTAGTCGTAGTTGATTTGTCTAATGAATATCCACTTCTTAATATTGAATGAGATCTAGAGTTTAGCTGAGCTGAATACTTTCAAAATTATCATCAAGCCACACTTGAGAAGACGAACACGTATTCAAGTAATATCTATATCGTCCAGGTACTGACATATCATTACGATTGATCAACTCACTTAAGATGTGTTCCATAACTTTTAAAGGTAGTCCAACACCTATGCTTATTTGGATTACTTAATTAATACAAGATATTTACTTATTCTAAGTCATAAGGGTATTTTAGTCATTTTGATGCTCAGTCTTATTCTATTCATTTAAGAGCTCGAGGATATCCAATCATTCTTGAGCTTGGTGATATTCTTGGGTCATTTCCATTATAGTGGTATTTTGGTTATTCTACAGATCTATAATTTTTCAATATTTTCCCTCCATCCGATCTTATTATTTAATTCCAATTTATCATCTATTCCAGTCCCTTCGAATAATTCTGTTAAAAGAGTACCCTCCGATAAATTATTCTTCAGGTATTTACTCATAACTCGATTATTTTCGGGTCAAGTGCCTTCTCAGATTTTACAAACGGAATATCATGAATTTTTCTGTACAAAGATAGGATCTTAACAACTGAATCCATAATTTATTGAGTTATGTACGAATCCTCAAAGTACTTTCTCATTCAAGGTCAACTCGGACTATTTGTACCTCTCAAGGAATTTTCGTAATTTGTTAACAAAATAATTTCGGTATTAACTCTTAGCGAAAATAATTATAATTTAGAGATCCTATGGTCAATTGCTTTCCCGAACATTCTCTTATCTTGAAATGATTCCTTAACAGACTTCTAGTATCTTGCACAAACTCTCTTGGGGTTAAAAACCGGTTATCCAAATTTTCTAAGCAAAACTAGTATTTCCTATGCACATCAGTAGTTTCATCTCATCAATATGTCTTTAAAAACCTCTTATCCCACTTCCATGGTATCTTTTTAAAAACCTCTTATGGTCAAATCCATAATTTCTTATATTAATCATCTGAACCATAATCAGTTGCCAAATTTCTACTGTATTCGAATCGATTGTAGAAATTCATTAACTACACAAATGAGACCAACATTATCTTATTCATGCATTTACCAATATTCAAATGTTCCATAAAGCATAAAGAGGTAGTAGAGTATTACCTCGATTTTCATGCCATACTGATCGACCATTAAAATTCCACTCGAACGCCCTCGATCTTGAAATCAACTTCCAAAAATTCCTCAGATGCATAACAACAAAAATTACTTAAAAAATGGAGCTTAATTCTGAAAGACATATCGAATCGGGTGATAAATCAGTCAAAAACGGCTTACCGGGATCGAGTTTGGCGAAACGGACCCCAAAAATGGACTCAAGACGTAAAAATCCCAAAATATGCCTTTATAAAAAAATAGTCAACTACACTGCCATAAACTCCTTATTCTCTAATTCGAGCTTATTAACTTTGATTTCAAGCTTCCAGTCTTCTCATAAACTAGAAGAATCTCTATTACAAAATCGAATCCAAATAATTTCCCTTGCCATAAAAATAATTTATTAAAATCCAAATAATAATTTAGGGACCCGATTTAATATTTAGCTACCAAGGTAGGGACTAAATTAATCTTATTGAAACTATTAATACATAAACATAACTACATGGAAACTAGAAAACAAGGTTAAGTTCTTACCATTCCTCGAGGACTACCTTGACGATTACCCCCTTTTTCCTATTATTAATTTTTGTTTTCAAACAACCCACGTGCTCTCTTTTTCAATTCACACTTTTCTTATTTCCCATCTTCTTCCACGCCTAATTCCTTTCTAATTTCCCTTCTTCTTCCACTCATAGTTCCTGTTAATAATCCTTATCAACATGCTCTGAAGCAAGAAATCTTCAACTTCATTATTTTCCCTCAAATTCAATAAAAAAATATTAAAATTATTTTCAGAAATTTCCAAAAATGAAAGTGAAAATCTTTATTTACCTTGACCGAGTTTAGGAAACTTGGCGAACCTCAAATAATGAAATAGTTTTCTTCATGGTGAATTCTGGCAGTGGATGATTGAGTTAGCGTTTTTTTGTTAGAAAATCGTAACTAACCATTTCGCTTCTGCTTGATTTCTTTGTTCTTCTGTGAGCTCCATAGTTTGGTTTCTATTTTGATTGGGGTTTTGTTCTTCCATGAGATGCATATCTTTTTTTTATTTGAAGTCCAGAAGTTAGGCGGTAAAAGAGATGAAGCTCATGAAACACACGATTCCAAGGGTAACAACGAGCTTGGTCTTCTATAAATGACAAAGTCTTCAATCATTTAACCAAAGGAAACTTCCTGAAAATAGATATAAAAAAAACTGAACCAAACTTAATTATTACACACTCTCCATCTCTTTCATATTTGAGGAGTGATTGGCTTAGGGTCTACATACAATAATGACATTAATAGGAGGCCATTATAATTGCTACGGGCCAAAACAGGTAGCCTTAATAATTACAATAATTGTGGTATTACAATTCTCCCCTCCTTAAAAGAATTTCATCCTTGAAATTCATTAATATCACAGAATTGCAGAATTGAAACTTCTATCAGTTCTTTCATATCTTCCAGTAGCTTTTACAAAAGTATGTGTCCTCTACAAATTTTTTAACGACCTAAGTATACAGTCTCAACAGAACATCCCTCAGTCTAATAAAAGAATCCGAACAAAAATTTCCTTGAGTAATCAATTCAGTCTTGGTCATGAGAATAGGCTTATAGAGCAGTAGCATATCCCAATTTCATTTCTGGAGTCGGGTCAAAATTTCTCAGATAAGTATATCTCATACGGCTCGTATGATACTTTACAGAATTTAGACAGATGTTACTGATATTCCTTTTTGTACAAGTATAGCCTTAACGGATAGAAACTTTGATTTACTCGTTACAGATAGGGACTTAGCCCTGGAGTTCTAGCTCAGAGAGGTACGATTGTAATCTAGGGGCATGTACTGATCAGACATCTTTTGAAATTCGACCAGCCGGTCTATCTTGAAAATTTTGATAAAACCATAGCACTGATACCACTAAATGTAACCCCCCAGACCGATACGAGTAACCCGATCTGATCTGGGTTGTCACATTAAGGCCACCGGAGCGACCCACTATAAAGTTAGCGGAAAATTTAAATCTATTTTTAAAACTTGTAAACTCATAAAATCATTTATGAGTACAAAATAAAAGTTATCAATATTCGAAATAAAACAGATTCTCAGACTCGTATATAAAAAAAATTCAATTACATGCCCCCTAATCACATGTACCGTACTCTGGTACAATTCTTTTAGACAGAAAAGATGAGTAACATAGTGAGCTTTAGGAAAATCAGTAATACAAAACTACTAGATGATGCCGATGAACGTGCAGATACAGATAAATATATATTTACTTATTGTTTCTGAACATTTACAGATTTTTATGCTGAGCAGAGATCCTACTGATATTTCAGGTGGTAACGGACAATGAGCTTTCAGTCCAGAGAAATATTTCGGATGACTGAGTTCAGGATATCAGAATAGGTTATCTAGTGTATTCCCAAAAACCATATAACTTTTCAGATCTTTTTAAACCATATATATATATACCCCCATCTCATCTCATCCCAACACAACATAATGTGTAGGTTCCCCAGAACCATACACCCAACCCACAGAACTTGTAAGGCCCTGAGCACAAAGCTGAGGAACCTGTGAAAATACTTCATTCAACAATACCCACCAATTAAAACATTTTTCCGTCATTAAACGAAGATATTATAAATCAAAACAGAATTCAGAACATAATCCATATCAGAAATCAAAAAAGAATTCAGGTCATGTGTCATAACAGAATTCAGGTCATGTATCATAACAGAATTCAAGTCAGAAATTAGATAAAATATTTATATGATTAGGGAACACGCCAGAGTTTATAGATATTATTCAGAAATACTGAAAAATCTTATTGGGTAGAGACACACGAATTTTCAGTTTACCGATAGAATGTCGGAAGTTAGAATCACTATTTGAAAAGTTCATTAACTGACAGAATCATCAATTATTCAGGATATGATTTATCGGGATCATCTTATTCGGAAACTTTTATGAAGCTCTAAGAAATCTGAAAGTATTCAGAATCCTTACAATCTATGAGGATTAATCTGATTACCAAACAACTCCAGATGAATAGCTCCCATAACCAATAGTTATCAACTTGTCAATTCATTAACCTTCCAGTGTATTTACTCTTTAATACCAAATATTCTTATCCACATATCATCTTCTGAGTCATCACTGAATAGATTTTAAGGAGACAAACAAATATTCTAATGGTCTTTATTTAATTTCCATGTTTAAGCTATATCAGGAAATGCTGACGTACTTGATTTGTGGTTTATAATCCATAGGGATGATACATCATATAAGTTCATCTGAGTTTCCAAACTTATTCCAATCTCTTACTTAATCCTCAGTCTTTAAGGTTACTTAGTTCATTTAGTAGTCAAGTCCTTTACAGTTACTTCAAGGTTTTTTTTATAGTAATTCAGACTTCTGCATTTCAGATACATATTGAACTTCCGTTCAATTCAATTTGGTAGTCGTAGTTGATTTGTCTAATGAATATCCACTTCTTAATATTTAATGATATCTAGAGTTTAACTGAGCTGAATACTTTCAAAATTATCATCAAGCCACACTTGAGAAGACGAACACATATTTAAGTAATATCTATATCGTCCAGGTACTGACATATCATTACGATTGATAAACTCACTTAAGATGTGTTCCATAACTTTTAAAGGTAGTCCAACACCTATGCTTATTTGGATTACTTAATTAATGCAAGGCGTTTACTTATTCTAGGTCATAAGGGTATTTTGGTCATTTTGATGCTCAATCTTATTCCATTCATTTCAGAGCTCGAGGATATCCAATCATTCCTGAGCTTGGTGATATTCTTGGGTCATTTCCATTACAGAGGTATTTTAGTCATTTTACAAATCTACGGTATTTCAATCTTTTCCCTCCATCCGATCTTATTATTTAATTCCAATTTATCATCTATTTCAGTCCCTTCGAATAATTCTGATAAAAGAGCACCCTCCGATAAATTATTCTTCAAGTATTTACTCATAACTCGGATATTTTCTGGTCAAATACCTTCTCAGATTTTACAAACAGAATATCATGAATTTTTCTATACAAAGACAGGATCTTAACAACTAAATCCATAATTTATCGAGTTAAGTACGAATCCTCAAAGAACTTTCTCATTCAGGGTCAACTTGGACTATTTTTACCTCTCAAGGCATTTTCATAATTTGTTAACTAAATAATTTCGGTATTAACTCTTAGCGAAAATAATTATAATTTAGAGATCCTATGGTCAATTGCTTTCCCGAACATTCTCTTATCTTGAAATGATTCCTTATCAGACTTATAGTATCTTGCACAAACTCTCTTGGGGTTAAAAACAGGTTATCCAAATTTTCTAAGGAAAACTAGTATTCCCTATGCACATCAGTAGTTTCATCATATCAATATGTCTTTAAAAACCTCTTATCCCACTTCCATGGTCAAATCTTATCTTTTTAGAATATAAGGGTATTTTCATAATTTTACCCTACCAAAGTATTCTTATAATTTCTCATCCAAGTACCTTTAACATTTAACCTTTAATGACATATATTATAAGGTACAAATCCATGATAATTCCTTTATCACTATTCACAGAACTCATAATATAATTCTAACAATCCATCAATTTCTTATATTAATCATCTGAACCATAATCAGTTGCCAAATTTCTAATGTATTCGAATCGAGTGTAGAAATTCATTAACTACACAAATGAGACCAACATTATCTTATTCATGCATTTACCAATATTCACATGTTCTATAAAGCATAAAGAGGTAGTAGAGTATTACCTCGATTTTCAAGCCATACTGATCGACCATTAAAATTCCATTCGAACGCCCTCGATCTTGAAATCAACTTCAAATAATTTTCCAGATGAATAACAACAAAAATTACATAAAAAATAGAGCTTAATTCTGAAAGACATATCGAATCGGGTGATAAATCAGTCAAAAACAGACTCAAGACGTCGAAATCCCAATATATTCCTTTATAAAAAAAATAGTCAACTACGCTGCAATAAACTCCTTATTCTCTAATTCGATCTTATTAACATTGATTTCAAGCTTCCAGTCTTCTCATAAACTCGAACAATCTCTATTACGAAATTGAATCCAAATAATTTCCCTTGCCATAAAAATAATTTATTAAAATCCAAATAATAATTTAGGGGCCCAATTTAATATTTAGCTACCAAGGTAAGGACTAAATTAATCTTATTGAATCTATTAAAACATAAACATAACTACATGGAAACTAGAAAACAAGGTTAAGTTCTTACCATTCCTCAAGGACTACCTTGATGATTTCCACCTTTTTCCCATTATTAATTTTTTTTTCAAACAACCCACGTGCTCTCCTTTTCCATTCACACTTTTCTTATTTCCCTTCTTCTTCAACTCATAGTTCCTGTTAATAATCCTTATCAACATGCTTTGAAGTAAGAAATCTTCAACTTCATTATTTTCCCTCAAATTCAATAAATAAACATATTAAAATTATTTTCAGAAATTTCCAAAAACTAAAGTAAAAATCTTTATTTACCTTGACCGAGTTTAGGGCACTTGGCAAACCTCCAATAATGAAATAGTTTTCTTCATGGTGAATGTTGGCAGTTGATGATTGAGTTAGCTTTTTTCTCTTAGCAAATCGCAGCTAACCGTTTCGTTTCTGCTTGCTTTCTTTGTTCTTCTATGAGCTCCATAGTTTGGTTGCTATTTTGATTGGGGTTTTGTTCTTCCATGAGCTCCATAGTTTTTTTTTTATTTGAAGTCCAGAAGTTAGGCGGCAAAAGAGATGAAGCTCATGAAACACACAATTCCAAGGGCATCAACGAGCTTGGTCTTCGATAAATTACAAAGTCTTCATCATTCAACCAAAGGAAACTTCCTAAAATAGATATAAAAAAAACTGAACCAAACTTAATTATTACACACTCTCCATCTCTTTCATAATTGAAGAGTGGTTGGCATAGGGTCTACATAGAATAATGACATTAACATGTGGCTATTATAATTGCTACGGACAAAACAGGTAGCCTTAATAATTACAATAATTGTGGTATTATAATTCTCCCCTCCTTAAAAGAATTTCATCCTCGAAATTCATCCATGTCACAGAATTGCAGAAATGAAACTTCTATCAGTTCTTTCATATCTTCCAGTAGCTTTTACAAAAGTATGTGTCCTTTACAAATTTTTTAACGAGCTGAGTATACATTCTCATCAGAACCTCCCTCAGTTCAATAAAAGAATCCGAACGAAAATTTCCTTGAGTAATCAATTCAGTCTTGGTCTTGAGAATAGGCTCATAGAGCAGTAGCATATCCCAATTTCATTTCTAGAGTCGAGTCAGAATTTCTCAGATAAGTATATCTCATATGGCTCGGATGATACTTTACAGAATTTAGACAGATGTTACTGATATTTCTTTTTGTACAATTATAGCCTTAATGGATAGAAACTTCGATTTACTCGTTACAAATAGGGACTCAGCCCTGGAGTTCCAACTCAGAGAGGTATGATTGTAATCTAGGGGCATGTACTGATCAAACATCTTTTGAAATTCGACAGGCCGATCTATCTTGAAAAATTTGACAAAACCATAACTCTGACACCACTAAATGTAACCCCCCAAGACCGATGCGGGTAACCCGATCCGATATGGGTTGTCTGATTAGGGCCACGGGAGTGACCCACTATAAAAATAACGGAAAATTTAAAAATATTTTTAAAACTTGTAAACTCATAAAATCATTTATAAGTACAAAATTATGTTATCAATATTCGAAATAAAACAGATTCTCAGACTCGTATATAAAACAAAATTCAATTACATGCCCCCTAATCACCTGTACCGTACTCTGTAAATAGCACCGGAAGAACTCCCTTACTAAAATCGATAGCTGCATTGGTACAATTCTTTTAGCCTGAAAAGATGAGTAACATAGAGAGCTTTGGAAAAATCAGTATTACAAAACTACCAGATGATGCTGACGAACGAGCAGATACATATAAATATATATTTACTTATTGTTTCTGAACATTTACAGATTTTTATGCTGAGCAGAGATCCTACTGATATTTCAGGTGGTAACGGACAATGAGCTTTCAGTTCAGAGAAATATTTCGGATGACTGAGTTTAGGAGACCAGAATAGGTTATCTAGTGTTTTCCCAAAAACCATGTAACTTTTCAGATCTTTTTAAAACATATATATATATACCCCCATCCCAACACAACATAATGTGTAGGTTCCCATAACCATACAACTTGTAAGGCCCTGAGCACAAAGCCGAGGAACCTATGGAAATACTTCCTTCAACAATACCCACCAATTAAAACATTTTTCCATCATTAAACGGAGATATCATAAATCAAAACAGAATTCAGAACAGAATCCATATCAGAAATCAAAACAGAATTCAGGTAATGTATCATAACAGAATTCATGTCGGAAATCAGATAAAATATTTATATGATTAGGGAACACACCAGAGTTTAAAGATATTATTCAGAGATACTGGATAATCTTATCGGGTAGAGAGACACGAATTTTTAGTTTATCGATAGAATGTCGGAAGTTAGAATCACTATTTGAAAAGTTCATTAATTGACAGAATCATCTGTTATTCAGGATATGATTTATCGGGATCATTTTATTCGGACACTTTTCTGAAGCTCGACGAAATCTGAAAGTATTCAGAATCTTTACAATCTATGACGATTAATCTGATTATCGAACAACTCCAGATGAATAGCTCCTAGAACCAATACTTATCAACTTGTCAATTCATTAAACTTCCAGGGTATTTACTCTTTAATACCAAATATTCTTATCCACATATCATCTTCTGAGTCATCACTGAACAGATCTTAAGGAGACAAACAAATATTCTAATAGTCTTTATTTAATTTCCATGTTTTAACTATACCAGGAAATGCTGAAGTACTTGATTTATTGTTCATAATCCATAGGGATGATACATCATATAAGTTCATCTGAGTTTCCAAACTTATTCCAATCTCTTACATAATCCTCAGTCTTTAAGGTTACTTAGTTCATTTAGCAGTCAAGTCCTTTACAGTTACTTCAGGGATTTTTTTACAGTAATTCAGACTTCTACATTTCAGATACATATTTCACTTCCGTTCAATTCAATTTGGTAGTAGTAGTTGATTTGTCTAATGAATATCCACTTCTTAATATTGAATGAGATCTAGAGTTTAGCTGAGTTGAAAACTTTCAAAATTATCATCAAGCCACACTTGAGAAGACGAACACGTATTCAAGTAATATCTATATCGTCTAGGTACTGATATATCATTACGATTGATCAACTCACTTAAGATGTGTTCCATAACTTTTAAAGGTAGTCCAACACCTATGCTTATTTGGATTACTTAATTAATCCAAGACATTTACTTATTCTAGGTTATGAGGGTATTTTGGTCATTTTGATGCTCAATCTTATTCCATTCATTTCAGATCTCGAGGATATCCAATCATTCCTGAGCTTGGTGATATTCTTGGGTCATTTCCATTATAGGGTTATTTTACAGATCTACGGTTTTTCAATATTTTCCCTCCATCCGATCTTATTATTTAATTCCCATTTATCATATATTCTAGTCCCTTCGAACAATTCTGATAAAAGAGTACCCTCCGATAAATTATTCTTTAGGTATTTACTCATAACTTGGATATTTTCGGGTCAATTTCCTTCTCAGATTTTATAAACGAAATATCATGAATTGTTCTGTACATAGACAGGATCTTAACAACTAAATCCATAATTTATCGAGTTAAGTACGAATCCTCAAAGTACTTTCTCATTAAGGGTCAACTCGGACTATTTTTACCTCTCAAGGAATTTTCGTAATTTGTTAACCAAATAATTTTGGTATTAACTCTTAGCAAAAATAATTATAATTTAGAGATCCTATGGTCAATTTCTTTCCCAAACATTCTCTTATCTTGAAATGATTCCTTAACAGACTTCTAGTATCTTGCACAAACTCTCTTGGGGTTAAAAACTGGTTATCCAAATTTTCTAAGCAAAACTAGTATTTCCTATGCACATGAGTAGTTTCATCATATCAATATGTCTTTAAAAACCTCTTATCCCACTTCCATGGTCAAATCTTATCTTTTTACAATATAAGGGTATTTTCATAATTTTACCCTACCGGAATATTCTCATAATTTCTCATCCAAGTACCTTTAACATTTAACCTTTAATTACATATATTATAAGGTACAAATCCAAGATAATTCCTTTATCACTAATCACATAACTCATAATATAATTCTAACAATTCATCAATTTCTTATATTAATCATCTGAACCATAACCAGTTGCCAAATTTCTACTGTATTCGAATCGAGTGTAGAAATTCATTAACTATACAAATGAGACCAACATTATCTTATTCATGCATTTACCAATATTCACATGTTCCATAAAGCATAAAGAGGTTGTAGAGTATTACCTCAATTTTTGTGCCATAATGATCCACCATTAAAATTCCATTCGAACTCCCTCGATCTTGAAATCAACTTCCAATAACTCCTCATATGCATAACAACAAAAATTACATTAAAAAATGGAGCTTAATTCCAAAAGACATATCGAATCAGGTGATAAATCAGCCAAAAATAGCTTACCGGGTTCGAGTTTGGCGAAACAGACCCCAAAAACGGACTAAAAACGTCGAAATCCCAAAATATGCCTTTATAAAAAATAGTCAACTACGCTGCCATAAACTCCTTACTCTCTAATTCGAGCTTATTAACTTTGATTTCAAGCTTCCAGTCTTCTCATAAACTCGAACAATCTCTATTACGAAATCGAATCCAATTAATTTCCCTTGCCATAAAAATAATTTATTAAAATCCAAATAAAAATTTAGGGGCCCAATTTAATATTTAGCTACCAAGGTAGGGACTAAATTAATCTTATTGAAACTATTAATACATAAACATAACTACATGGAAACTAGAAAACAAGGTTAAGTTCTTACCATTCCTCGAGGACTATCTTGATCATTTCCCCTTTCTTCCCATTATTAATTTTTTTTTCAAACAACTCAGGTGCTCTCTTTTTCCATTCACACTTTTCTTATTTCCCTTCTTCTTCCACGCCTAATTCCTTTCTAATTTCCCTTCTTCTTTCACTCATAGTTCCTGTTAATAATCCTTATCAACATGCCCTAAAGCAAGAAATCTTCAACTTCATTATTTCCCTCAAATTCAATAATAAAACATATTAAAATTATTTTAAGAAATTTCCAAAAACAAAAGTGAAAATCTTTATTTACCTTGACCGAGTTTAGGGAACTTGGCGAACCTCTAATAATGAAATAGTTTTCTTCATGGTGAATGCTGGCAGTGGTTAATTGAGTTAGCATTTTTCTCTTAGCAATTCACAGCTAACCGTTTCACTTCTACTTGCTTTCTTTGTTCTTCTTTGAACTCCATAGTTTGGTTGTTATTTTGATTGGGGTTTTGTTCTTCCATGAGCTCCATAGCTTTTTTATTTGAAGTCCAGAAGTTAGGCGGCAAAAGAGATGAAGCTCATGAAACACATAATTCAAAGGGCAGCATTGAGCTTGGTCTTCGATAAATAACAAACTCTTCAATCATTTAACATAAGGAAACTTCCTGAAAATAGATATAAAAAAAATTGAACCAAACTTAATTATTACACACTCTCCATCTCTTTTATAATTGAGGAGTGGTTGGCTTAGGGTCTAGATACAATAATGACATTAACAGGTGGCCATTGTAATTGCTACGGGCCAAAACAGGTAGCCTTAATAATTACAATAATTGTGGTATTACAATTCTCCACTCCTTAAAAGAATTTCATCCTTGAAATTCATTCATGTCACAGAATTACAAAAGTATGTGTCCTCTACAAATTTTTTAACGAGCTGAGTATACATTATCATCAGAACCTCCCTCAGTCTAATAAAAGAATCTGAACGAAAATTTCCTTGAGTAATCAATTCAGTCTTGGTCATGAGAATAGGCTCATAGAGCAGTAGCATATCCCAATTTCATTTATGGAGTCGGGTCAGAATTTCTCAGATAAGTATATCTCATACAGCTCGTATGATACATTACATAATTTAGACAGACGTTACTGATATTTCTTTTTTTATAAGTATAGCCTTAACGGATAGAAACTTCGATTTACTCATTACAGATAGGGACTCAGCCCTGGAGTTCCAGCTCATAGAGGTACGATTGTAATATAGGGGCATGTACTGATCAGACATCTTTTGAAATTCGACCAGCCAGTCAATCTTGAAAAATTTGACAAAACCATAGCTCTGATACCACTAAATGTTGCCCCCCAGACCGATGCGGGTAACCTGATCTGATCTAGGTTGTCACATTAGGGCCACCGGAGTGACCCATTATAAAATTAGCAGAAAATTTAAAACTATTTTTAAAACTTGTAAACTCATAAAATCATTTATGAGTATAAAATAAGAGTTATCAATATTTGAAATAAAACAGATTCTCAGACTCGTATATAAAACAAAATTCAATTACATGCCCCTAATCACATGTACCGTACTATATAAACAGCACCGGAAGAACTCCCTTACTGAAGTCGATAGTTGCACTGGTATAATTCTTTTAGCCTGAAAAGATGAGTAACATAGTGAGCTTTGGAAAACTCAGTAATACAAAACTAACAGAGTATGCTGATGAACGTGCAGATACAGATAAATATATATTTACTTATTTTTTCTGAACATTTACAGATTTTAATGCTAAGTAGAGATCCTACTGATATTTCAGGTGGTAACTCAGTTCATAGAAATATTTCGGATGACTGAGTTCAGAAGATCAGAATAGGTTATCTAGTGTGTTCCCAAAAACTATGTAACTTTTCATATATTTTTAAACCATATATATATATATACCCATCCCTACACAACATAATGTGTAGGTTCCCCAGAACCATACACCCAACCCACACAACTTGTAAGGCCCTGAGCACAAAGCCTAGGAACCTGTGGAAATACTTCCTTCAACAATACCCACTAATTAAAACATTTTTCCGTCATTAAACGAAGTTATCATAAATCAAAACAGAATCCAGATCAGAAATCAAAACATAATTCAAGTCAGGTATCAAAACAGAATTCAGGTCATGTATCATAACAGAATTCAAGTCAGAAATCAGATAAAATATTTATATGATTAGGGAACACACCAGAGTTTATAGATATTATTCAGAGATATTGGAAAATCTTATCGGGTAGAGAGACACAAATGTTCAGTTTACCGATAGAATGTCGGAAGTTAGAATCACTATTTGAAAAGTTCATTAACTGATAGAATCATCAGTTATTCAGGATATGATTTATCAGGATCATCTTATTCGGACACTTTTCTGAAGCTCTACGAAATCTGAAAGTATTCAGAATCTTTACAATCTATGAAGATTAATCTGATTACCAAACAACTCCACATGAATAGCTCCTAAAACCAATACTTATCAACTTGTCAATTCATTAACCTTCCAGGGTATTTACTCTTTAATACCAAATATTCTTATCCACATATCATCTTCTTAACCATCACTGAACATATCTTAAGGAGACAAACAAATATTATAATGGTCTTTATTTAATTTCCATGTTTCAACTATACTAGGAAATGCTGACGTACTTGATTTATGGTTCATAATCCATAGGGATGATACATCATATAAGTTCATTCAAGTTTCCAAACTTATTCTAATCTCTTACTTAATCCTCAATCTTTAAGGTTACTTAGTTCATTTAGCAGTCAAGTCCTTTACAGTTACTTCAGGGTTTTTTTATAGTAATTCAGACTTCTGAATTTCAGATACATATTGCACTTCCGTTCAATTCAATTTGGTAGTCGTAGTTGATTTGTCTAATGAATATCCACTTCTTAATATTGAATGAGATCTAGAGTTTAGCTGAGCTGAATACTTTTAAAATTATCATCAAGCCACACTTGAGAAGACGAACACGTATTCAAGTAATATCTATATCGTCCAGGTACTGACATATCATTACGATTGATCAACTCATTTAAGATGTGTTCTATAACATTTACATATTCTAGGTCATAAGGGTATTTTGGTCATTTTTATGCTAATTTTTATTCCATTCATTTCAGAGCTCAAGGATATCCAATCATTCATGAGCTTGGTGATATTTTTGGGTCATTTCCATTACAGGGGTATTTTGGTCATTTTATAGATCTACGGTATTTCAATCTTTTCCCTCCATCTAATCTTATTATTTAATTCCAATTTATCATCTATTCCAGTCCCTTCAAACAATTCTGCTAAAAGAGCATCCTCCGATAAATTATTCTTTAGGTATTTAAACATAACTCGGATATTTTCAGGTTAAGTACCTTCTCAGATTTTACAAACGGAATATCATGAATTTTTCTGTACAAAGAAAGGATCTTAACAACTAAATCCATAATTTATCGAGTTAAGTACGAATCCTCAAAGTACTTTCTCATTCAGGGTCAACTCGGACTATTTTTACCTCTCAAGGCATTTTCGTAATTTGTTAACTAAATAATTTCAGTATTAACTCTTAGCAAAAATAATTATAATTTAGAGATCCTATGGTCAATTGCTTTCCCGAACATTCTCTTATCTTGAAATGATTCCTTAACAAACTTCTAGTATCTTAGACAAACTCTCTTGGGGTTAAAAACCGGTTATCCATATTTTCTAAGCAAAACTAGTATTTCCTATGCACATCAGTAGTTTCATCATATCAATATGTCTTTAAAAACCTCTTATCCCACTTCCATGGTCAAATCTTGTCTTTTTAGAATATAAGGGTATTTTCGTAATTTTACCCTACCAGAGTATTCTCATAATTTTTCATCCAAGTACCTTTAACATTTAACCTTTAATGACATATATTATAAGGTACAAATCCATGATAATTCCTTTATCACTAATCATAGAACTTATAATATAATTCTATCCATCAATTTCTTATATTAATCATCTGAACCATAATCAGTTGCCAAATTTCTACTGTATTCGAATCAAGTGTAGAAATTCATTAACTACACAAATGAGACCAACATTATCTTATTCATGCATTTACCAATATTCATATGTTCTATAAAGCATAAAGAGGTAGTAGAGTATTACCTCGATTTTCATGCCATATTGATCGACCATTAAAATTCCATTCGAACGCCTCGATCTTGAAATCAACTTCCAATAATTCCTTAGATGCATAACAAAAAAAATTACATAAAAAGGGAGCTTAATTCCGAAATACATATCTAATCGGGTGATAAATCAGTCAAAAACAGCTTATCGGGTTTGAGTTTGGCGAAACAGACCCTAAAAACAGACTCAAGACATCGAAATCCCAATATATACCTTTAGAAAAAAATAGTCAACTACGGTGCCATAAACACCTTATTCTCTAATTCGATCTTATTAATTTTGATTTCAAGCTTCCAGTCTTCTCATAAACTCGAACAATCTCTATTACGAAATCGAATCCAAATAATTTCCCTTGCCATAAAAATAATTTATTAAAATCCAAATAGTAATTTAGGGGCCCAATTTAATATTTAGCTACCAAGGTAGGGACTAAATTAATCTTATTGAATCTATTAATACATAAACATAACTACATGGAAACTAGAAAACAAGGTTAAGTTCTTACCATTTCTCGAGGACTACCTTGATGATTTCCCCCTTTTTTCCATTATTAATTTTTTTTTCAAACAACCCACATGCTCTCCTTTTCCATTCACACTTTTCTTATTTCCCTTCTTCTTCCACTCATAGTTTGGTTGTTATTTTGATTGGGGTTTTGTTCTTCCATGAGCTCCATAGGTTTTTTTTATTTGAAGTCCAGAAGTTAGGCGGCAAAAGAGATGAAGCTCATGAAACACACAATTCCAAGGGCAGCAACGAGCTTGGTCTTCGATAAATAATAAAGTCTTCAATCATTCAACCAAAGGAAACTTCCTGAAAATAGATAAAAAAAGCTGAACCAAACTTAATTATTACACACTCTCCATCTCTTTCATAAATGAGGAGTGGTTGGCTTAGGGTCTACATACAATAATGACATTAACAGGTGAACGTTATAATTGCTATGGGCCAAAACAGGTAGCCTTAATAATTACAATAATTGTGGTATTACAATTCTCCCCTCCTTAAAAGAATTTCATCCTCGAAATTCATTCATGTCACAAAATTGCAGAAATGAAACTTCTATCAGTTCTTTCATATCTTCCAGTAGCTTTTACAAAAGTATGTGTCCTCTACAAATTTTTTAACGAGTTGAGTATATATTCTCATCAGAACCTCCCTCAGTTCAATAAAAGAATCCGAACAAAAATTTCCTTGAGTAATCAATTCAGTCTTGGTCTTGAGAATAGGCTCATAAACTAGTAGCATATCCCAATTTTATTTCTAGAGTCGGGTCAGAATTTCTCAGATAAGTATATCTCATATGGCTCGTATGATACTTTACAAAATTTAGACATACGTTACTGATATTCCTCTTTGTATAAGTATAACCTTAACGGATAGAAACTTCGATATACTCGTTACAGATAGGGACTCAGCCCTGGAGTTCCAGCTCAGAGAGGTACGATTGTAATCTAGGGGCATGTACTGATTATACATCTTTTGAAATTCGACCGGCCGGTCTATCTTGAAAAATTTGAGAAAAACATAGCTCTGATACCACTAAATGTAACCCCCAGACCGATGCGTGCAATTCGATTCGATATGGGTTGTCACATTAGGGCCTCCGGAGCGACCCACTGTAAAAATAGCAGAAAATTTAAAAATATTTTTAAAACTTGTAAACTCATAAAATCATTTATAAGTACAAAATAAAAGTTATCAATATTCGAAATAAAATAGATTCTCAGACTCGTATATAAAACAAAATTCAATTACATGCCCCCTAATCACATGTACCGTACTCTATAAACAGCACCAGAAGAACTCCCTTACTGAAGTGATAGCTGCACTGGTACAATTCTTTTAACATGAAAAGATGAGCAACGGAGTGAGCTTTGGAAAACTCAGTAATACAAAATTACCAGATGATGCTGATGAACGTGCATATACATATAAATATATAATTACTTATTGTTTCTAAACATTTACAGATTATTATGTTTAGCAGAGATCCTTATGATATTTCAAGAGGTAACGAACAATGAGCTTTCAGTTCAGAGAAATATTTCAGATGACTGAGTTCAAGAGATCAGACTAGGTTATCTAGTGTGTTCCCAAAAACCATGTAACTTTTCAGATCTTTTTAAAACATATATATATATACCCCCATCCCAACACAACATAATGTGTAGGTTCCCCAGAACCATACACCCAACCCACACAACTTGTAAGGCCCTGAGCACAAAGCCGAGGAACCTGCGGAAATACTTCCTTCAACAATACCCACCAATTAAAACATTTTTCCGTCATTAAACGGAGATATCATAAATCAAAAATTCAGAACAGAATCCAGATTAAAAATCAGAACAGTATTCAGGTCATGTATCATAATAGAATTCAAGTCGAAAATCAGATAAAATATTTATATGATTAGGGAACACACCAAAGTTTACAGATATTATTCAGAGTTACTGGATAACTTATCGGGTAGAGAGACACGAATTTTCAGTTTATCGATAGAATGTTGGAAGTTAGAATCACTATTTGAAAAGTTCATTAACTGACAGAATCATCAATTATTCAGGATATGATTTATCGGGATCATTTTATTCGGACACTTTTCTAAAGCTCTACGAAATCTGAAAGTATTTAGAATCTTTACAATCTATGACGATTAATCTGATTATCGAACAACTCCAGATGAATAGCTCCCAGAACCAATACTTATCAACTTGTCAATTCATTAACCTTCCAGGGTATTTACTCTTTAATACCAAATATTCTTATCCACATATCATCTTCTGAGTCATCACTGAACAGATCTTAAGGAGACAAACAAATATTCTAATGGTCTTTATTTAATTTCTATGTTTCAACTATACTAGGAAATACTAACGTACTTGATTTGTGGTTCATAATCCATAGGGATGATACATCATATAAGTTCATCCGAGTTTCCAAACTTATTCCAATCTCTTACTTAATCCTCAGCCTTTAAGGTTACTTAGTTCATTTAGTAGTCAAGTCCTTTACAGTTACTCAGGGTTTTTTTATAGTAATTCAGACTTCTGAATTTCATATACATATTGCACTTCCGTTCAATTCAATTCGTAGTCGTAGTTGATTTGTCAAATAAATATCCACTTCTTAATATTGAATGAGATCTAGAGTTTAGCTGAGCTGAACACTTTCAAAATTATCATCAAGCCACACATGAGAAGACGAACACGTATTCAAGTAATATCTATATCGTCCAGGTCCTGACATATCATTACGATTGATCAACTCACTTAAGATGTGTTCCATAACTTTTAAAGGTAGTCCAACACCTTTGCTTATTTGGATTACTTAATTAATCCAAGACATTTACTTATTCTAGGTCATAAGGGTATTTTGTTCATTTTGATGCTCAGTCTTATTCCATTCATTTCAGAGCTCGAGGATATCCAATCATTCCTAAGCTTGGTGATATTCTTGGGTCATTTCCATTACAAGGGTATTTTGGTCATTTTATAGATCTACGGTATTTCAATCTTTTCCCTCCATCCGATCTTATTATTTAATTCTAATTTATCATCTATTCCAGTCCCTTCGAATAATCTGATAAAAGAGCACCCTCCGATAAATTATTCTTCAGGTATTTACTCATAACTCAGATATTTTTGTGTCAAGTGCCTTCTCAGAATTTACAAACAGAATATCATGAATTTTCTGTACAAAGACAGGACCTTAACAACTAAATCCATAGTTTATCGAGTTAAGTACGAATCCTCAAAGTACGTTCTCATTCAGGGTCAACTAGGACTATTTTTACCTTTCAAGGCATTTTTGTAATTTGTTAACAAAATAATTTCGGTATTAACTCTTAGCGAAAATAATTATAATTTAGAGATCCTATGGTCAATTGCTTTCCCGAACATTCCCTTATCTTGAAATGATTACTTAACAGACTTCTAGTATCTTGCACAAACTCTCTTGGGGTATAAAACCGGTTATCCAAATTTTCTAAGCAAAACTAGTATTTCCTATGCACATCAGTAGTTTCATCATATCAATATGTATTTAAAAACCTCTTATCCCACTTCCATGGTCAAATCTTATCTTTTACAATATAAGGGTATTTTTGTAATTTTACCCTACCGGAGTATTCTCATAATTTGTCATCCAAGTACCTTTAACATTTAACTTTTAATGACATATATTATAAGGTACAAATCCATGATAATTCCTTTTATCACTAATCACAGAACTCATAATATAATTCTAACAATCCTTCAATTTCTTATATTAATCATTTGAACCATAATAAATTGCCAAATTTCTACTATATTCGAATCGAGCGTAGAGATTCATTAACTACACAAATGAGACCAACATTATCTTATTCATGCATTTACCAATATTCACATGTTCCATAAAGCATAAAGTGGTAGTAGAGTATTACCTCGATTTTCGTTCCATACTGATCTACTATTAAAATTCCATTCGAACGCCCTCGATCTTGAAATCAACTTCCAATAATTCCTCATATGCATAATAACAAAAATTACATAAAAAATGGAGCTTAATTCTGAAAGACATATCGAATCGGGTGATAAATCAGTCAAAAACAGCTAATCGGGTTCGAGTTTGGCGAAACGGACCCCAAAAACGGACTCAAGACGTCGAAATCCCAATATATGCCTTTATAAAAAAATAGTCAACTACGCTGCCATAAACTCCTTATTCTCTAATTCGAGCTTATTAACATTGATTTCAAGCTTCCAGTGTTCTCATAAACTCGAACAATCTCTATTACGAAATCGAATCCAAATAATTTCCCTTGCCATAAAAATAATTTATTAAAATCCAATTAATAATTTAGGCCCAATTTAATATTTAGCTACCAAGGTAGGGACTAAATTAATCTTATTGAAACTATTAATACATAAACATAACTACATGGAAACTAGAAAACAAGGTTAAGTTTTTACCATTCCTCGAGGACTACCTTGATGATTTCCCCCTTTTTCCCATTATTAATTTTTTTTCAAACAACCCACGTGCTCTCCTTTTCCATTCACACTTTTCTTATTTCCCTTCTTCCTCCATGCCTAATTCCTTTCTGATTTCCCTTCTTCTTCCACTCATAGTTCCTGTTAATAATCCTTATCAACATGCTCTGAAGTAAGAAATCTTCAACTTCACTATTTTCCCTCAAATTCAATAAAAAACCGATTAAAATTATTTTTAGAAATTTACAAAAATGAAAGTGCAAATCTTTAGTTAGCTTGACCGAGTTTAGGGCACTTGGCGAACCTCTAATAATGAAATAGTTTTCTTCATGGTGAATGCTGGCAGTGGATGATTGAGTTAGTGTTTTTCTCTTAGAAAATTACAGCTAACCATTTTGCTTCTGCTTGCTTTCTATAGTTCTTCTGTGAGCTCATGAAACCCACAATTCCAAGGACAACAACGAGCTTGGTCTTCGATAAATAACAAAGTCTTCAATCATCAACCAAAAGAAACTTCTTGAAAATAGATATAAAAAAACTGAACAAAACTTAATTAATTATTACACACTCTCCATCTCTTTCATAATTGAGGAGTGGTTGGTTTAGGGTCTATATACAATAATGACATTAACAGGTGGCCATTATAATTACTACGGGCCAAAACTGGTAGCCTTAATAATTACAATAATTGTGGTATTATAATTCTCTCCTCTTTAAAAGAATTTTGTCCTCGAAATTCATTCATGTCACAGAATTGCAGAAATGAAACTTCTATCAGTTCTTTCATATCTTCTAGTAGTTTTACAAAAGTATGTTTCCTCTACAAATTTTTTGACGAGCTGAGTATACATTCTCATCAGAACCTCCATCAGTTCAATAAAAGAATCCGAACGAAAATTTCCTTGAGTAATCAATTCAGTCTTGGTCTTGAGAATAGGCTCATAGAGCAGTAGTATATCCCAATTTCATTTCTAGAGTCAGGTCAGAATTTCTCAGATAAGTATATGTCATATGGCTCGTATGATACTTTACAAAATTTAGACAGACATTACTGATATTCCTTTTTGTACAAGTATAACCTTAACGGATAGAAACTTCAATTTACTCGTTACAGATAGGGACTCAACCCTGGAGTTCTAGCTCAGAGAGGTACGATTGTAATCTAGGGGCATGTATTGATCATACATCTTTTGAAATTCGACCGGCCGGTCTATCTTGAAACTTTTGACAAAACCATAGCTTTGATACCACTAAATGTAACCCCCCAAGACCGATGCGGGTAACCTGATCCGATCTGGGTTGTCACATTAGGGCCACCGGAGCGACCCACTGTAAAAATAGCAGAAAATTTAAAAATATTTTTAAAACTTGTAAACTCATAAGATCATTTATAAGTACAAAATAAAAGTTATTAATATTCGAAATAAAACAGATTATCAGACTCATATATAAAACAAAATTCAATTACATGCCCCCTAATCACATGTACCGTACTCTGTAAACAACACCTAAAGAACTCCCTTACTGAAGTCGATAGTTGCACTGGTACAATTCTTTTAGCCTGAAAAGATGAGTAACATAGTGAGCTTTGGAAAACTCAGTAATACAAAACTACCAGATGATGATGATGAACGTGCAGATACATATAAATATATATTTACTTATTGTTTCTGAATATTTACAGATTTTTATGCTTAGCAGAGATCCTACTGATATTTCAGGTGGTAACGGACAATAAACTTTCAGTTCAGAGAAATATTTTGGATGACTGAGTTCAGGAGACCAGAATATGTTATCTAGTGTGTTCCCAAAAATCATGTAACTTTTCAGATCTTTTTAAAACATATATATATATATACCCTCATCCCAACACAACATAATGTGTAGGTTCCCCAGAACCATACACCCAACCCACACAACTTGTAAGGCCCTGAGCACAAAGCCGAGGAACCTGCGGAAATACTTCCTTCAACAATACCCACCAATTAAAACATTTTTCCGTCATTAAACGGAGATATCATAAATCAAAACAGAATTCAGAACAGAATCCAGATCAGAAATCATAACAGAATTCAGGTCATGTATCATAATAGAATTCAAGTCGAAAATCAGATAAAATATTTATATGATTAGGGAACACACCAGAGTTTTCAGTTATTATTTAGAGATACTGGATAATCTTATCGGGTAGAGAGACTCGAATTTTCAGTTTATCGATAGAATGTCATAAGTTAGAATCACTATTTGAAAAGTTCATTAACTGACAGAATCATCAGTTATTCAGGATATGATTTATCGGGATCATCTTATTCGGACACTTTTCTGAAGCTCTATGAAATCTGAAAGTATTCATAATCTTTACAATCTATGACGATTAATCTAATTATCGAACAACTCCAGATGAATAGCTCCCAGAACCAATAATTATCAACTTGTCAATTTTTTACCCTTCCAGGGTATTTACTCTTTAATGCTAAATATTCTTTTCCACATATCATCTTCTGAGTCATCACTGAACAGATCTTAAGGATACAAACAAATATTCTAATGGTCTTTATTTAATTTCCATGTTTCAACTATACCAGGAAATGCTAACGTACTTGATTTGTGGTTCATAATCCATAGGGATAATACATTATATAAGTTCATCCGAGTTTCCAAACTTATTCCAATCTCTTACTTAATCCTCAGTCTTTAAGGTTACTTAGTTCATTTAGTAGTCAAGTCCTTTACAGATACTTCAGGGTTTTTTTTATAGTAATTCAGACTTCTGAATTTCAGATACATATTGCACTTCCGTTCAATTCAATTTGGTAGTCGTAGTTGATTTGTCTAATGAATATCCACTTCTTAATATTGAATGAGATCTAGAGTTTAGCTGAGCTGAATATTTTCAAAATTATCATCAAGCCACACATGAGAAGATGAACACGTATTCAAGTAATATTTATATCGTCTAGGTACTGACATATCATTACGATTGATCAACTCACTTAAGATGTGTTTCATAACTTTTAAAGGTAGTCCAACACCTTTGCTTATTTGGATTACTTAATTAATCCAAGACATTTACTTATTCTAGGTCATAAGGGTATTTTGTTCATTTTGATGCTCAGACTTATTCCATTCATTTCAGAGCTCGAGGATATCCAATCATTCCTAAGCTTGGTGATATTCTTGGGTCATTTCCATTACAGGGGTATTTTGGTCATTTTATAGATCTACGATATTTCAATATTTTCCCTCCATCCGATCTTATTATTTAATTCCAATTTATCATCTATTCCAGTCCCTTCGAACAATTCTGATAAAAGAGCACCCTCCGATAAATTATTATTCAGGTATTTACTCATAACTCGGATATTTTTGGGTCAAGTGCCTTCTTAGATTTTACAAACAGAATATCATGAATTTTTCTGTACAACGACAGGATCTTAACAACTAAATCCATAATTTATCGAGTTAAGTACGAATCCTCAAAGTACTTTCTCATTCAGGGTCAACTCGGACTATTTTTAACTTTCAAGGCATTTTCGTAATTTGTTAACAAAATAATTTTGGCATTAACTCTTCATAAAAATAATTAGAATTTAGAGATCCTATGGTCAATTACTTTCCCGGATATTCTCTTATCTTGAAATGATTCCTTAACAGACTTCTAGTAGCTTGCACAAACTCTCTTGGGGTTAAAAATCGGTTATCCAAATTTTCTAAGTAAAACTAGTATTTCCTATGCACATCATATCAACATGTCTTTAAAAACTTCTTATCCCGCTTCCATGGTCAAATCTTGTCTTTTTAGAATATAAGGGTATTTTTGTAATTTTACCCTATCGGAGTATTCTCATAATTTCTTATCCAAGTACCTTTAACATTTATCCTTTAATGACATATATTATAAGGTACAAATCCATGATAATTCCTTTATCACTAATCACAGAACTCATAATAGAATTCTAACAATCCATCAATTTCTTATATTAATCATCTGAACCATAATCAGTTGCCAAATTTCTACTGTATTCGAATCAAGAGTAAAAATTCATTAACTACACAAATGAGACCAACATTATCTTTTTCATGCATTTACCAATATTCACATGTTCCATAAAGCATAAAGAGGTAGTAGAGTATTACCTCGATTTTTGTGCCATACTAATCGACCATTAAAATTCCATCCGAACATCCTCGATCTTGAAATCAACTTCCAATAATTCCTCAGATGCATAACAACAACAATTACATAAAAAATGGAGCTTAATTCCGAAAGACATATCGAATCGGGTGATAAATCAGTCAAAAACAGCTTACCGGGTTCGAGTTTGGCAAAACGGACCCCAAAAACAGACTCAAGACGTTGAAATCCCAAAATATGCCTTTATAAAAAATAGTCAACTACGCTACCATAAACTCCTTATTCTCTAATGTGAGCTTATTAACTTTGATTTCAAGCTTCTAGTCTTCTCATAAACTCGAACAATCTCTATTACGAAATCGAATCCAAATAATTTCTCTTGCCATAAAAATAATTTATTAAAATCCAAATAATAATTTAGGGGCCCAATTTAATATTTAGCTACCAAGGTAGGGACTAAATTAATCTTATTGAAACTATTAATACATAAACATAACTACATGGAAACTCGAAAACAAGGTTAAGTTCTTACCATTCCTCGAGGACTACCTCGATGATTTCCCCTTTTTTCCCCTTTTTATTTTTTTTTTCAAACAACCCACGTGCTCTCTTTTTCCATTCACACTTTTCTTATTTCCCTTATTCTTCCGTCTAATTCCTTTCTGATTTCCCTTATTATTCCACTCACAGTTCCTGTTAATAATCCTTATCAACATGCTCTGAAGTAAGAAATCTTCAACTTCATTATTTTCCCTCAAATTCAATATAAAAATAGATTAAAATTATTTTCAAAAATTTCCAAAAACAAAAGTGAAAATCTTTATTTACCTTGACCGAGTTTAGGGAACTTGGCGAACCTCCAATAATGAAATAGTTTTCTTCATTGTGAATGCTGGCAGTGGATGATTGAGTTTGCATTTTTCTCTTAGCTAATCGTTTCACTTATGCTTGCTTTTTTTGTTCTTCTGTTAGCTCCATAGTTTGGTTGCTATTTTGATTGGGGTTTTGTTCTTCCATGAGTTCCATAGTTTTTTTTTATTTGGAGCCCAGAAGTTAGGCGGAAAAAGAGATGAAGCTCATGAAACACACAATTCCAAGGGCAGCAACGAGCGTGGTCTTTGATAAATAACAAAGTCTTCAATCATTCAACCAAAGGAAACTTCCTGAAAATAGATATAAAAAAACTAAACCAAACTTAATTATTACACACTCTCCATCTCTTTTATAATTGAGGAGTGGTTGTCTTAGGGTCTACATACAATAATGATATTAACAGGTGGCCATTATAATTGCTACGGGCCAAAACAGGTAGCCTTTATAATTACAATAATTTTGGTATTACATGTTGGTTACAATTGAAGGTTAATGAAAAAAATTTAGATGTTAGCTTTGATGCTAATCGAGTTTTGCTCTAAGAATGGTGTGTCTTTTGTTGGAATGATAAGGGTGCTTATGTAAAAAGGTAAGGTTGTGGCTTATTCCTCGATAAAGTTAAAGATTAACAAGAGGAATTACCATACGCATGATTTAGAATCAACTGCAGTCGACATTACCTTAAAGAATTTGACACCTTTATCTGTATGGTGAGTGGTGCTATAGTTGTGCTAATTACAAAAGCCTAAAGTATTGGTGGAATTAATGAGAGTTGAACCTAAAACAAAAAAGACGGAAAGAACGTTTAAAGGATTATAATGTAATCATTAATTAATTTCCAAGAAAGGCCAATGTTGTTAAAGAGGTACTTGGTCAAAAACCTTTTACACTTTTGCAAGCTATGGATAGGCGATTAGTGTTGTATGGAAATGGCATTGTGGGGTGAATCAAAGTTAAATTTGATGTTTTTATTATATCTAATAAAAATAATTATAAAGAGAAGATGAAATTTTATGGATTAGAATTTTATAAGTAGAAAATGAAGAGATTAAGGACTTTCGAGGTCAGGTTCGATGGATGTTCGTATTATCGTGGGAGACTTTGTATCCCCGATGATTAAGAATTTAGAAAGATATTCTTTTGAGGTATTAAGTATGTTGACTATGTATTCAGGTGCAGAATGTGTCATGGAAATGTGATGGTGGATTGTGATGGCAATATAGTAGATGGAAATGTCGTGACTAGTGGAAATGTGTTCAAAAAATAAACAACTAAAATTGTCCATGCAAAACGAGATGAGAATTCAAAAATAAGTAAGCAAACTTAAGAATTCTAACACAACAAGCTACTATGAAAATGAATGGTGGGGCTACTAAGGAATCCTAAGCTTTACCTCTCATAATGATTCAAGCTTCTATGGTCTATTTGCTCGAAAGAGTTTACTAAGAGTGTCCCTATGCTATCTCTAGGCATGGGACTTGACAGATAAAAATGCAATGGAAAATCCTCTCATCCTAATCAATAACATATAATCTATCGAATAAGCTCAACTCCTTTTAGTTGTTGAAATTGTACCTTAATTTCTCTCGAACTCTAAAGTTGGATTAGGCTCTAGTTATTAGTTAAAACCTATTGCTCACGGTTATCCTCCCTTAGTTTCTCTCACACACTAAGAACCTTAACCTAGTTTCTCTCGAACACCAAATAATATACTCAAGAACTGGACACTCTCATGCCTCCTACCATCCTAAGTAATTTTGCACAATGAGAAAAACAAATAGATAAATATAAAAACCTCAAATCATTCATTAAAACAAAAACTTAATCATCCATGAGAAACCCACACCAAATAAAGTTTAATTCATGGTGGGGTTTGAAATATCCCAGTGAATAAGTCGTTCCATACAACCCAAGTAAATTGAAATAAAATAAAGCATAAGGGTAGAGGAAATTACCAACGCGCACAACCAGTTGCTCCTCGGATGTCCAGATTGCCACTCTCTCAAGCTTGGGTATGGAAGAAACCTTTGAAAAGATGAAAGGGGAAATAAAGTTGAGAACTTTCAGCCGCCTCTTGCTTAGTTCACTAGTTCCCTAAAAGAATCATTTCTCATTTTAGTGGCCAAATTTTCTATTTGTACTAAGGGAATGTCCTAGGTTTTAGTGAAAAAATTACTATGGTACCCTAAGGTACATTCCCTTTACATGAATTAGGGTACAAAGGTGGTGGTGGTCCCCTGCCAATGTGGTTAGCAACACACAATACATAATTGTTAGATAGCTGACAACTTCCATAAAAATATCTTCTTTGTTTTTATCTATTTCTTCGCACATGAGTCATCCCAAATTTCCTTGGAATTTACCCTTTGCTCACGATTTGGGAATGTTGCAGCAATTATCCATGTTAACCCTTTCCTTCATCAACATGCACATCATCAATAAACACAATCTTCCCCGTAAAATAGTAGCATACACAAGATAATATGCCACGAAAAACAAAACACCAAATGTAGTTATATGCTCCTAAACGCATCGAAATGAACCTATATGTGCTTTAATAAGACCAATAACTTAAGTAAAAAGGCACTGAATATAGCCTTTTTACGGAGTTATTAATCATTTCTAGCAAACAAGGAATATTTCTTGACGAACTGAAATGCAAATGCAACCTATTTTGGAGACCGAGTTATTTGATGTGTATGGATTAGATTTTATGGGTCCTTATCCATCTTTCTGTGGCAACATTTTTATTCTAGTTGTTGTAGATTATGTATCCAAATGGGTGGAAGTTGTAGCTTTTCCAAACAGCAATGCTAAAGCAGTTGTATGGTTCTTGCACAAAAACATTTTCACTCGTTTCAGAATGACTCATTCTTTTATCAATGATGAAAGATTCCAATTCATAGGTAAGCAGGTGTCTAGAGGATTGAATAAATATATAATCAAGCATAATATTGCTACAACATATCATCCATAGTCAAATGGTCAAGCCGAGGTGTCTAACTGAGAAATCAAGTAAATTCTTGAGAAGGTGGTGAACCCTTCTCGAAAAGATTGGTCACAACATCTTGAAGAAGCATTATGGGCTTATAGGACCGCTTATAAGACTCCATTAGGGATGGCCCCTTATCATCTTGTTTATGATAAAGACATTCATTTACACGTGGATCTAGAGCATAAGGCTATGTGGGCATTAAAGAGGCTACACTATGATCTAGATGATACAGACGAAAAATGAATGCTAGAGCTTAATGAGTTAGAGGAGCTCTGAAATAATTCCTATAGAGTTCACGTAGTTACAAAGATAAGAGCAAGAAGTGGCATGATTAAAATATTTTTCCAAGGAAATTCATTGTTGGACGGCAAGTGTTGTTGTTTAAATCGAAACTAAAGTTCTCCTTGGGAAATTACGCTCTCGTTGGCCAGGTCCTTTTGAAGTTCTTGAAGTTTTCCCTCATAGTGCATTGTTATTAAAGAACTTAGTGGATGGAAGAACATTTAAATTTAATGGGTAAAATTTAAAACATCATTGTCATCAACAAAGCCATAGCATTGCTTCAATCACACTAAGCAATCCCTTTCTTTTTGATATTTTTGTTTTTTTTAATAAATCGATATCTTTGACATTTATTTTTAAGTTTTTAATTTAATTATTTCTTTGTGTACTTGTACTAGCATTTCAATCATTCTCTGCCAGTTATTTGTTGTTGCACAGTTCTTCGCATTATGGTATGCATCCATCGTTGTATTCAAGCCACAACGATATATCGGTGGTAATTTATTTTTTATGGTAAAATTCAGCATGAGTTGTTCACCATTTACCCCCTTCCATTTTTCACCGTCCACTTTACCCAATCATAATCGCCCATTTAAAATCAACCCTTATCACTCCACCCTTGAATTTTAAATTTTAAAATTGTCATCCGCAATTTGATTCGAGCCATTTTCTATCATTTACTTTACCTTTTCTTTACCTTCATCGCCCTCGCAAGTCTGAAACCTTTGCTAACTCTTTTATTCATTTTCATTGTCTACCTAGAAACCACCATGGCACTAAAAAAGAAGTTGAGAACAAATCCATTTGGTTGTATGCCCACTCATACTCCTGTTGTATCTATGCCGCAGAAAGTTCTTCTTCGGATGAAGTCACCAGATTCATGGATGGTGAACAGTGATTGTATTATAAAAAGGAATCGATGGCCGATATTTATGTTATGAGTAGGGTTTCGATTTAACAATCGAAAAGGAGCCTAATATCTTCCATTATATTTACCAAATGGTGGAGTAGAGAGGATGGAAGAAGTTTAATCCCAGTGAAATTAACCAATAGGTGGGTTGGGGATTTTACAAAAATCTCTCCAATCATACTAAGGATTAGTCTTCGTTCATGAAACGATGGTCCATTGGTGGGAAAAGCCAATCAACAACTTGTTGGGTATCGTCGAGGAGCCATGTGAACATTCGTCATTTGTGGAAAACATAACTGAGGAAGAATTCGAGCAAGTAGGTTGAGATGTCTGCCTACCTGCTCACTATTGGACAAAATCAATAACTAGTTTCTGAACCATTAAGTGACTTGATTCACATCGAGACGCAAGGCTGTGGTTTATTTTCCTTAGAACTCGTTTAATGCTAATGACACACTCTTCTATAATTAATAAGGATCAAATTTTTCTTATTTATATTTTATTGGGGAGAAAAATTGAAGTTGGTAAAATTATTTCTGCTGAAATGTTTGCTTGTGCCCATAAGACTTTAGCCTATTTTTGTTTTCCATCGTTAATCACTGCACTACGCTACCAGGAAGAAATGGTTGCCATATATTCTGATCAAATTATCAAAAATTAGAGTTTGATTACTCTCACTGCCATGAGGTAAACACTATTGAAGGATAGATTAGACCCCAATGAAGCTCCTGGCAAACTATCCACTCCTATTGCCACATCATAACTTCTGCATGTGGATTAGAGAATATTGGAGTACCTGAAAATGAATATAGCATTTGTTAGTGATAAGTTAGATCAACCTATGGCATTGTTGAGCCATTTTCTTCAGAATCAGTCTTAGATTCACTTCGCCCAGGTTCAGTATTAGGAGTATGCAAAAGATAGGGATCTAGCGACAAAAACTAAATTTTCCATGTTATTTATAGAAGCTGAAGACCTGTTCCTTGCCTTTCCAGCAAAGATCATGAAAGACGTAATGCAGCCAACCATGCCTGATGCTGGCCATAGCTTAACTAGCACTGAAAGTCCTAATGCCACAACACTATAATGTGAAGAAGAAATAATGGCTATTGATACCAAGTCAATGGAAGTTGTGTAGGAAATAGAGGGTGAAGAAGAGGAAGGAGATAGTGAAAATAAGGAGGAATCAGAGAAGTCGATTGAAGTTTTGCTGATGGATGAAGAATTTCATGAGGAATAAGAGCATGTGAACAACGATCAGCTACAAGAGAAGGCTACGGATGGATTCGATGCTCCAGCAGAGTAAGTGGCAGCTTAGTTACTGATTTTGAATGAAACTACAGCTGAAGGAAATAATATAGCTATTGATAAGACAAGATTGGATGCGACGACGGTGATACGTGATTTCATTAATGCTGTTGAAAAAGTAGCTACTAGGAGTGTTCGTTAGAGAGCACTCCCATCGCACAGGTCACCGGAGCTAAGAGACTAAAACCAAAGGCAAAGACAACACTATATGCTACAACATCCACAACTCTTGTCTTTCATGTTGTTGTGGCAAAAACCACGACGTCTTCATCCAGTCAAAAGAGAAAGAGCTCAGTGAAGGCAAAAAAATAGAGTGTATCCGTTCTTAGCCCGTGTAAAAGCCTAATAAAAACCACTTAGGGGAGTTTTGGTTCACTTTCTCATATTTTAGTTTCTTACCGTTGCATGTATTAGGGGCAATGCATCCCTTAGGTTTGGGGGTGTTTTGTTAGGATTGAATGTTGCATATAAGAAGATAGTTTTGCATAGAGAATTGCATTGGTCATTCCATAGGATAATTTTGAAGAAATTAATGACGTTTTTTAGAGAATTTTAGTGATGCTCAATGATGAATATTAATTGAGATGAAATGTTATAGGGAATGTTGTAGAATCTAATGAAACTAAGATCCTTATAATTTTTTTACACTTAGGTGTATGTTCTCAATACTTAGAGAATTTAGAAATTTTTAAGCTTTAAATCTCTTATCCTTATTAGATGTTATAGGAATATTAAAAAAAGAAAGAAAATAAAAAGAGAGAAGTCTTAGGGAATAAGTTGGGTAATGCTGCTAATAGCTCCAACATAGTGAGAGAAATAAGTTGGAATTCCAACATTGGTGAGGAAGTATTGTTGTAGCTTTGAAAATCTTTAACAAACTAGGCACAAAATTTTCTAACTTAGCTAAGTATTAATTGGGTACACCTAAATTACACACAATACACTCTAAGGATTCTGATTATAATGAGATGAAATTACATTTCCTTGTTTGAGACTATATCTATGTTTCACAACATTGGTTGAGGATTGAAAAAGGAACTTTTCTGTTTGGTTAATTTCTTAATGTTATTCTATGGCATTGCTGCCAGTTTTGACAATTCATGCATGTTTTACTCGATGACAAGCATACACGTAGGTTTGTAGGTGTAATAACTCTCGAAAAGAGTTATATTTAGTATCATTTTCACCTAGAGTTTGAATTTGAGTATTTTAGGATTATTTTCACTTATTTTTTTACATTTTTCATGTTAGGAACTTTGTGGGTTGATAAGGGCAAAATTTGATTTCTATTGCTGTAAACTGTTACACTGATGTTGTAGCATTACGGGAAATGCCAAAAGGATGGTGTAGCAATCAATGGAGCTCCAGACGGTAGGGAGAACCTTCTGGATCAGGACTGTTGGCTCAGGCAGGTGTCATTAGGCTAGATACCACCTAAAATGTGGATGTCTCTCATTGGGAGATGAAAATCTACCCAAGCTAAAAAAGGTGAGTACTTGTATAACAAAAAAGAGGACGATCAACAGACTTTCAAAGTACCCAAATTTCCACATTGATTTTATTATCTGGAATGTTGTAGCATGAACTAGTGTTTTTCCTTATTGATTTTATTATCTTCTTTTTGGCATATCTTATACTTGACAAATCTTATTTTTGAAAAATCTAATGATAACACTCTGTTCCTCGTGGGTTCGACATCCGTAGCATCAATTGCTACCACTTTATTACTTGAGCGATACTTATACTTGCATTAATGCTATAGCATCTTACGTAGTATCAATTTTTTGCATCGTTATCGGGAAACATATTTTTGATTTAGGGTTTTCTTTATTTTTCTTATTTGTTGTTTTCTTTTGTAGGTATTATTAGTTTATGTTTTTACTAGTGTAAGCCTCGATGCAACGAAGAATTAGAGCCATTTGATCCAGATATTGAAAGAAATTTAAGGAGACATCGCCGTGAAGTAAATATGGCTGGACAAGGGAATATTATTTTACCTTCACTGCAGAATGAAGAGAATGATGAGTTGCCAGCTAGAATTGGAGCTAGAAAACCATATCAGAACTTGGATGATCGTAATCATCCTATTCGTGAGCATGTGGTGTCGATGTTGGATGATATACATCCGGGCATTGTGAGGCTAGTTATTTATGATGCAAATTTCGAGTTAAAGCAAGTTATATTTCAAATGCTACAATTTATGGGAAAATATGGAGGATCTGTTGCTAGAGATCCTAGGGCTCATTTGAGAGCATTTATGGAGGTTTAGGATTCTTTTATTCAGCAAGATGTTCCGGATAAGGTACTGAAGCTGATGCTCTTTCTTTATTCATTGTGTGATAAAGCACGAGTTTGGTTGAGTTCAATGTCACTAGGTGCTATAACATCCTGGAATGAATTAGTGCATAAATTCTTATTGCAGTTCAACCCACTAAACATGAGGGCAACGCTTCGAAACAATTTAACTTCATTCAAGAAGATGGAAGATCAAAGCTTGTATGAAGCATGTAAAAGATTTAAAGAATTATTGCGGAAGTGTCCTATCCATGGATTCCTACACTGGACTCAAATGGAGATGTTTTATAATGGGTTAAATATACATACTCGTATGGTGGTTGATGCTTCAACAAATGGATCTTTGCTGGATAAGACATACAATGAAGCCTATGATATCCTAGAAAGAATCTCCACTAATAATTGTTAGTATCCTAATTCACACAATACGTTTGGTCGGTGTAATATTGCAATAATAGACTTTGAAGCTTTTAACTCTATGGCATCTCTGATTTCAATATTGACTGAAATGGTGAAGAAATTGCAAAAAATTAGAGGAATATATGAAGTTAAAGCCATATTTCTCATCACTTGTGTATACTGAGGCAATGACCTTAATTTTGATGAATTCCCCCAAAATCCAGAGTCGATTTACTATGTGCGGAATTATCAAATGAATGTTAATTATTTTGTCAATAAATACAATGCAAATTTCATAAATCATCCCAATCTTTTTTGGAGAAGTTAGAATGTTTCCAATACATAGCATCAACAGTATCAACAACAACATTATACTCAATAGAGGCAGATGTCACAGCCACATGCACAACAACCTGCTGCTCAACCATAGCAAAGGCATAATCATCAAGCTCAATTTTCAAACCAAACTTGAACTTCAACACTTTTTGAAGATATGATGAAAGAATATATGGAAGGCTAATCCGTCTCATTAAGGGCTATAAAAAATCAGATGGGACATATAGCTAATGCTTTAAATAGTCGATTTGATGGAACACTACCTAGCGATACTGAGAATCCAATGAAAAATGGTAAAGAGAATTGTAAAGCCATTACAAAAAGGAGTGCAATTCATATTGGGGAATCAGTCGAAGAACCTAAGAGAAATAATGTGGAACCTCATAAGCATAGTATAATACCCCAAATAGCAGGTCAGTGATGTTTTTACAAAGATGTAAAATTGGAGGATTAAATTGAATAAATAATAAAATATAGGAAATGATTTGAAATAGAGCTAGACTAAATTATATCAATAGATGAATAAAGAGGGCATTTTGGTCTTTTAGAGTAAAATAAATTTAAAACCCATTTAAATTAGGGATTTAAGAGAAAAGGGAAAAGAATGCAACAAGCAAGTTTCTTTTTATTTCCCGTCGTGTTTCTCTCCTACATAGCTCCAAAGGTAAATTAAAATTATCAGTTTTTTCTTTCGATTATGAGATAGTTTTGAAACATTAAGTGATGTGGAAGCTTAAGGAAGGTTTAAATGGGATTAAAACTAAGTGATTAGTAAAATATTTTAGATTTAAAGAAATGAGTTTTAAAATGATATGTTGTTATATGAGTGTTTGTTGATGTTTATTTGTAGATTTGAATTGTCAAAGTGGTAATTAAGAGATTAGAAGCATTGTATAGTATTAAGAACATATTAGGAAAATTGGTGTGATTCTTAGAATTAAATGTTCTTGAATGATTTTAGATGTTTTAAGAGAATAAATGAATGAATGTTAGTATGCATAGTTAAAGAAGAGTTTAATAGCCTTGTATGGTGTATATATAACGAAAATTAACTCCATTTGGGTGAAAATCGGGATGAAAATAGGAAATTCTGGGTAAGGGTATCGGTACTGATAGAACAGTAACGATACTATAGGCTAAAATGGGATAAATTAGCTAAGTAGTATCGATATTGATTCACTCAGTATCAATATCAAAGAGTTAGTATCGATACCATGATAAGGGTATCGATAATAGGCAACATCGAACCTAAAATTGGTATCGATAATGGAAGGGGGTATCGATACCCTAGTATAGAAGTATCGGCACCAAGGTAATAGTATCGATACTAGGAAGCCAGAAATGTTAAAATATAGGCTGATATTTTTCTAGAAAGTTAATGATATGTCCTTTTGAGTACTGTTTAAGTATAATGGTTAGAAAATATACTAACATTGGTTATGGTACATGTTTTAATGGGCGCTTGGATAGATCGAAACCAAGCTCCCGAGGCAAGCAAAACTAAAGGGAAAGGCAAAGTATCGGAGTGATTAACTTTGAGTTTTGGATACATAGCGAGGAAAAGTCAGGTAAGTGCATTTAAATATGTACGTATATGTTATAATAGTCATAATGATATTATTTATTAATGTATGTATGTTGATTACCAAATGGCACTATGTGTGCAAAATGGTAAAGAAATCATACAAAGTGTATGAATTTCCAGATAGGGTACTTCGTGTGCTAAAATGTTAAGGAAATCATACTAAGAGTATGAATTTCTATATAGAGCACTTCGTGTGCTAAAATGGTAAGAAAATCATACTAAGTGTATGAAATTCCAGATAGGGTACTTCGTGTGCTAAAATGTTAAGGAAATCAGACTAAGAGTATGAATTTCTAGATAGGGCACTTCGTGTGCTAAAATGGTAAGAAAATCATACTAAGTGTATGAAATCCAGATAGGGCACTTCGTGTGCTAAAATGGTAAGGAAATCATACTAAGTGTATGAATTTCTATATAAGGAACTTCATGTGCTAAAATGGTAAGGAAATCATACTAAGTGTATGAATTTCCAAATAGGGCACTTCGTGTGCTAAAATGGTAAGGAAATCATAATAAATGTATGAATTTATAAATAGGGCACTTCGTGTGCTAAAATGGTAAGGAATTCATACAAAGTGTATGAATTTTTGTATTGGGCACTTCGTGTGCTATATTGTTAAGGAATTCATACCAAGTGTATGAATATCTGGAATGGGCACTTTGTGTGTAAATTGTTATGAGAGTCATACTAAATGTATGAATTTTCATATGGGAAATGTGAGTATAAACATAAGAACTACATACTAAGGAAATGGACCTTTATATTGGTAATGAGTATGCAAACCACATAGATTACATAAATGGTTGATAAATGACGGTATAGGCACTACGTGTGCATCTTAATAAATGAATAGGAATAAGAAGTTAGTAAATTACCATGTGAGCACTAATGGTGCAAATGTATAAGGGTTATAATAAATTAAAAGAGAGTTAATTAATATTGAAAGTAAGTATTAAAGTAGAAACTATTCCAAAATAAAAGATTTGATGCCTAACTGTGCATTTGATAGAAAGGTGTCAATTATGCCAGTTAGATGAAAGGCTAAGTGCCCTTGAGGCCTAGCTGTGCATTTGACAGAAAAATGTCAACCATTCTAGTTAGATGAAAGGTTTAATGCCTTAAAGCAAAAGACTAGAGGTATAACAATGTATAATACTGTATAAAAGACATGAAGGGATGTCATAAATGAAATCTATAATTGTGTATAAAAAGATATGAACAGTTGTCATAAATGAAAATGCATAATGGTGCATTATAAGTATGAATGGATGCTTTCAATGAGAATAGAGGATAATGACTAAAGAGATAATTGGAAAAAGAAAAAATATAAAGAAAGATAGGTATGATAGACTTACTAAAAATAATTAAGGTAATTATGAATAGAATACGGTTTAACTGAGGAGGATTATAAGATCCTTAAGGAATATACGATTTAGTATGAACCAAATAAATATGACATACTTATGTATGCATAAAGATTTCTTAAAATATTGTGCCCACTAAGGAGTACAACAGTAGTAATGGATATTATCAATTAAGGTTGACCCTCATCAGTAATGGTAGGACAATCATTTTATTTTGAACAATTATTGGCATGTAATCAAAGTAAAAGAAAAATACTTTGAATGTATGTAATGTTGAATTTTGGTATTATAGATAAATGACTGTTTTATAATTATACTTAATTGTTGTAATTTAGAATTTTTGAAACAAATTGTTAAGGGTTTTCAAAAGATGAAATGTTTCTTAAGTGATGTGACATCTGTATTTAGTGTACGAAAAGGTATACAAAATATGGCTGTTACATTTATTGGTATCAGAGCTATAGATTTAGTCGATTCTCGATCGAAATCAAATATTTTTTTAAAAGGTAAAAAGGATTACGTGCCTTTAAGATCGTCAAAGTTACTAATATGGTGTCAATTAGAGGGCGATTGATATCACTCCTGATTAGATTTATTGTTATTTTTATGTATGTCCTAATAGATGTCGGGAAACTAAGGACAAAAGGAAGAAATTAGAAAATATTGTAAATAAGTTCGAGATAAAAATTGACCTAATAGAATTCGACATGATTTTAGTATCATGCCGAAAAAGAGTAGAGGCTGCTAGGGATTTTCCTCCATTATGTGGAAGAAATACCCATTGTTTAACGATGATCCTGCATTTGGGAAATCTATTAAAAAGTTTAAATGGTTTACAAGAGAAGTTGAATCAGATAAGGAACCAGAGGACATTCTGAATATAGTGATGATTCCGAAATTTCTTTAGGTAAGCTTAATTAATTGAGAAATATTTACGTGAAAAATTAAATTGTTCAAAGTGTTGATAATTTGAGTAAGAGGAAAAGTGTAAGTTGTAAATACATTGACTGCTAAAAGCCTATAGAAAGATTAATTATTAGTGGATCAAGTGATTATGAATTTTTTTAAGAGTAAATTTGGTTACTAATGTAATTTTTGCATTAACTGATATGAGGTTATTGCCAGAAAGTTATCAAGTCTTATTATTTAATAAGGTGGATAACTAGACTTTCATACTCAAGAGATAAAATATTTCAATTGCTCGAGAATATTTTAAATAGATCCGGAAAGTTACGAATTTTATCGAGAAGGAAATGAAAGATTTTAGAATAAAAGTATTCTATTTAAACTAATCTCGAGTGAGATGATAGTAGTAAACCCTAGTGGGTCATGGTGCATATATGAGTTGGACATGTAGTAAAAAATTTATATAGATTCCAGGGGCTGTGTTCTCGGTGAACTTGATGAAATTATCAATTGATGAGTTAAAATAATATTGAATATAAGTTTTCCGTCTCTAGAGACGATTATTTCATAAAAATGAAGAGGGTATAGAAATTATAGATTTTAGTGAGAAAGTAAAATCATCGCTCAAGGCGATATCAATAATTATTGTGAAGAGAATGATGTCAGAAAGATCTATATATATAACATGTTTCTATGAGTTAGTATTAAATGACTTAAGTGAGTCAAGATAATTAAAGACTCAATTATAAGAGTTGATTGATCAATGTTTTATCAACTCGAGTATTTCATCTTAGGAAGTATGTGCGTTATTAGTGAAAAGAAAGATAAATCTATGTTGTTATACATAAATTTTTACAGTTAAATAAGATTCTTCGAGATAAGAACATGTTTGTCAAACTATTAAAATGTGAAACTTTGGTTAGCATAGATGGTTTCCTCTAACTATGTTGTTTTGGTATAAGGTATAAGAGTAGATCCTATGAAAAACTTATTTTGTCGTAAAATTTGAAACTCCCAAAGGATGATCCTGAGGTTCGAATTTCATTGGGGCTTGTTGGTTACAATTGAAGGTTAATGAAAAAATTTTAGATGTTAGCTTTGCTGCTAATCGAGTTTTGTTTTAAGAAAGGTGTGTCTTTTATTGGAAGGATAAGGGTGCTTACGTAAAAAGGTAAGGTTGTGGCATATGCCTCGATAAAGTTAAAGATTAACAAGATGAATTACTAGACGCATGATTTAGAATCAACAGCTGTCGAGATTACCTTAAATAATTTTGACGCCATTATCTATATGGTGAGTGGTGCCATAGTTGTGCTAATTAAAAAAGCTTAAAGTATTGGTGGAATTCAAGAGAGTTGAACCTGAAACATAAAAGATGGAAAGAACATTTAAAGGATTATGACGTAATCAATAATTAATTTCCAAGAAAGGGCAATGTTGTTAAAGAGGTACTTGGTCAGAAACCTTTTACACTTTTCCAAGCTATGGACAGACGATTAGTGTTGAATGAAAATGGAATTGTGGACAGAATCAAAGATGAAGCCGACGTTTTTATTAGATCTAATAAAATGAATTATAAAGGGAAGACGAAAATTTAGGATAAGAATATTATAAGTAGAAAATAAAGAGATTAAAGACTTTCGAGGTCAGGTTCAACAGATGATTGTATTATCGTGGGAGACTTTTTATCCTTGATGATAAAGAATTTAGAAAGATATTCTTTTGAGGTATTAAGTTCGTTGACTATGCATTCAGGTGGACACAAGAGGGGTCAAGAATTAAAGAGTTGGTTTGGTGGCCTGAAAATAGCCATCATGAAAATTTTAGCAAAGAGTTTGATGTATTATTAAAGGAGAAGTTGAACATTAAGTATCTTATGGATTGTTTCGATCAATCTCGATTCTTGAATGAAAAAAGGAAACAAATCACTATGGGCTTTGTTACAAGGCTACTTTTAACACCTATCAAGAAAGATTCAATATGGGTAATTATTGATAGATTTACTAAAATAACTCACTTCCTTTTGGGTACGAGCATAGTAGTCGATGGATAAATATGATGAGATTTTATCAGTTAGCTTTTGCCTCTCAAAATGGACAAGACCTAGAATTTCTTCATGTGTTGTACTTATTAATTACCAATCAGGTCCATCACATGTTATTACATGGGAGAAAATAGAGTTTTAATTAGATTTGAATTATGAAAAATAATCAATACGAATATGGACTCGAGAAATCAAGAACCACGTAATAAAACAATTCTACTAGTTGAAGTGTAGTGGTAAAAACATAAATTATTTTAATTCGAGGACGAATTTTCTTAAGGGGTAGAATTGTAATATCCCAAATAGTAGGTCAGTGACTTTCTTACAAAGATGTAAAAAATGGAGGATTAAATTGAATAAATGATAAAATATAGGAAATGATTTGAAATAGTGTTAGACTAAATTGTATCAATAAATGAATAAAGAGGGCTTTTTTCTATTTTAGAGTAAAATGAATTTAAAACCCATTTAAATTAGGGATTTAGGAGAAAGGGGAAAAGAAGGCAACAAGCTAGTTTTTTCTTCTTCTTCCCGTGGTTTTGCTTTCCTCCATAGCTCCAAAGGTAAACTTCAATTTATCAGTTTTTCCTTTCGATTATGAGATAGTTTTGAAACCTTAAGTGATGTGGAAGCTTAAGGAATATTTAAATGCGATTAAAACTAAGTGATTAGTAAAATATTTGAGATTAAAAAAAATGGGTTTTAAAATGATATGTTGTTATATGAGTGTTTGTTGATGTTTATTTGTAGATTTGACTTGTCAAAGTGGTAATTTAGAGATTAGAAACATTGGATAGTAGTAAGAACATATTAGGAAAATTGGTGTGATTCTTAGAATTAAATGTTCTTGAATGATTTTAGATGTTTTAAGAGAATAAATGAATGAATGTTAGTATGCATAGTTAAAGAAGAGTTTAATAGCATTGTGTGGTGTATATATAACAAATTTAACCCCATAGGGGTTGAAAACTAGAAATTCTGGGAAAGGGTATCGGTACTGATATAACATACCGATACAATAGGCTAAAATGGGATAAATTAGCTATCAATATCGAAGAGGTAGTATCGATACCATGATAAGGTATTCATACTAGGCAACATCAAACCTAAAATTGGTATTGATACCGGAAGGGGGTATCGATACCCTAGTATAGAAGTATCGATACCAGGGTAGTGGTATCGATACTAAGAAGCCAGAAATGTTAAAATAGGCTGGTATTGTTATAGAAAGTTAATGACATGTCCTTTTGAGTATTGTTTAGGTATAATGGTTAGAAAATATACTAACATTTGGCAAAGTACTGGAGTGATCAACTTTGAGTTTTGGATACAGAGCGAGGAAAAGTCAGGTGAGTGCATTTAAATATGTACATATATACTATAATAGTCATAATGATATTATTTATTGATGTATGTATGGTGATTACCAAATTGCACTAAGTGTGCTAAAATGGTAAGGAAATCATACTAAGTGTATGAATTTCCAGTATGGCACTTCGTGGGCTAAAATGGTAAGGAAATTATACTAATTGTATGAATTTCCAGATAGGTCACTTTGTGTGTTAAAATGGTAAGGAAATCATACTAAGTGTATGAATTTCCAGATAGGGCACTTCGTGTGCTAAAATGGCAAGGAAATCATACTAAGCGTATGAATTTCTAAATAGGGCCCTTTGTGTGCTAAAATGGTAAGGAAATCATACTAAGTGTATGAATTTCAATATAGGGCACTTCGTGTGCTAAAATAATAATTAATTCAAACTAGGTGTATGAATTTCTAAATAGGGCATTTTGTGTGCTAAAATGGTAAGGAAATCATACTAAGTGTATAAATTTCCAGACAGGGAACTTCGTGTGCTAAAATGGTAAGGAATTCATATTAAGTGTATGAATTTCCGTATAGGGCACTTCGTGTGCTAAACTGTTTAGGAATTCATAATGTCTATGAATTTTTGGAATGGGCACTTTTTGTGTAAATTGTTATGAGAGTCATCCTAAATGTATGAATTTCCATATAGGAAATGTGAGTATAAACATAAGAACTACATAATAAGGAAATGGATCTTTATATCGGTAATGAGTATGTTAACCACATATATTACAGAAATGGTTGAGAAATGACAGTATGGGCACTACGTGTGCTTCTTAATTAATGAACATAAATAAGAATTTAGTAAATTACCATGTGAGCACTAAGGGTGAAAATGTGTAAGGGTTATAATAAATTAGAAGAGAGTTAATTAATATTGAAAGTATGTATTAAAGTAGAACTATTCCAAAATAAAATATTTGAGGCCTAACTGTGCATTTGACAAAAATGTGTCAATTATGCCAGTAAGATGAAAGACTAAGTGCCCTTGAGACCTAGCTGTGCATTTGACAGAAAAGTGTCAACCATGCTAGCTAGATGAAAGGTTGAATGCCTTTGAGTAAAATACTAGAGCTATA